>NC_080676.1:146675432-147925432 GCF_030445035.2 Dasypus novemcinctus | reverse complement strand
CTTAGGAGAAATTCCTTCAATGACTTCTTTATCTCTTTTTTTCCATTATCTTTATTTTCACCCTAGAACACCTGCCAAACTGCTGCTGTAACTCCTGGATAGCTCCTTCATGTCTTTTATTTCTTCTTCATGCTTTCTAAATCATTTTTCTTTTGCACAGGATTTTGGGGAAATTGCTAAGCTTCATCTTCCAGCTCACCAATTTATTCTTTCCTTTTTTAAAAAGAAGTTTTATTTGGATTTATTCATATAGTATACAATCCAACCAAAATGTATAATCAATTGATTTTAGTATAATCACAGAATTGTGGATTCATTACCACAGTCAATTTTAGAACATTTTATTAACACAAAAAGTAAGCCCCCATATTTTCTTGCAGCTACCACTCAATCTCTATCTTTCCCCAGCCCTATAAAATCACTAATCTAGTTCTGTCTCAATTGATTATTTACATATACATTATATATAAAGGAATCATACCATATAAAGTACTTGGCACCTGGTTTATTTAATTTAGCATAATTTAAAAAATTATTATTTTAATTATGTTGTAGAAAAGCAATGTAAAAAATACAATTCTCCCATATACTCCTCTATTGTTGACTTGTGTGGTATATGTTTGCTACAACTGGTGAAAGAATATTGAAATGGTGCTATTAACTATAGTCCATAGTTTACATTCAGTGTATATTTTTTTCCATATACCACCCTATTGTTAACACCATATAATAATGTCATACTTTTGTTATGATTCATTCTTATACTTGTACTATTACCTCCAGTCCATTGTCCACAACAGGGTTCACTATATTATACAGTCCCATGTTTTATCTTCTTTCATTCTAGTAGTAACATACATGACTCAGAACTTCCCCTTTCAACCACATTCTCATACATAGTTTAGCACTGTTAATTACACTCACAATAATGTGCTACCATCACCACTATCCATTTCCAAACCTTTACGACCAACCTAAATAGAAATTCTGTACAAATTAAGCATCATCTCCACATTCTAACTCTAGTCTGTCCCCTGGTAACCTATATTCCAGATTCTATATCTATGACTTTGCTTATTATAATTAGTTAATATCAGTGAAATCATACAATAGTATCCTGGCTTATTTCACTCAGCATAATGCCCTCAAGGTTCATCCAAGTTGTCACAAATATCTGGACTTCATTCCTTTTTACAGCTAACTAATATTCCATTGTATGTATACACCGCATTTTGTTTATCCATTCATTGGTTGATTGCACTTGGCTTCCATCAACTCTGAATAATGATACTCTAAACATTGGTTTGAAAATATCTGTTCAAGTTCCTCTTTCATTTATTTTCTGTATATACTTAGTAGTGGGGTTGCTGCGTCATATGTTAATTCTGTACTTAGCTTCCTGAGGAACTGACAAACTCTCTTCCACAGAGTCTGCACCATTTTAAAACTCAACCAGCAATGAATGAGTGCTCCTATTTTTCTATATTATCTGCAACATTGGTAATTAAAAAAATCACAGCCATTCTAGTGGCTATGAAATGCTATTTCATTGTGGTTTTGATTTGCATTTCTGTAACAGCTAGTAATGTTGAACATCTTTTCTTGTGCTTTTGGACTATTTGGATATTCTATTTGGAGAAATATCTATTTGAGTCTTTTGCCCAGTAAGTCTACTCTAGTCCATCATTCATTCCCCAATCCTGAGGATTCTGGGATGGTGATGCCCACTCCACTCTAATTGAGAGGGGGCTTAAATCCCATGGAGCAGATGGATGGAACTCTCTTGTTGCAGTTGCAGACTCTCTCTGTTCCTTGGGATGGTTATTGTCCATCATCATCTCCTTGTTAGTTGTCTGGGTGAGTGCAATGAACTAGAGAATAGGTGTTGCAACTCTGTTGAAATTCAGAGCCCAGATGGCACATGGACAGTCCAAAGATTAAGTCTCTTGGACATACATGTATCAATTCTAGTACTAACTATAGGTTCAAATAGCAGGGGCAGAAGAGCCATGTTTAGGGAGCATGACTGAGTCCAACTCTGTCACACTGTGGAGCATAAATTCCCAAGTTGGGCCCACTGGTAGGGCCCCAAAGTCCTGAGCTGTCAGCCCTGCTTATAGTGTCTGGATGTCTCCAGAGCCCTAGGGAACCCCACTGTTTGAGGCAATATTTACTTTGGTAATCAATGTGATGCTCCTGAAACATGCATAAGCATAACCTCTGGAATAACCTCCCAACTCACTTTGAAGTCTCTTAACCATGTAAACTTGTTTGTCTTTACCCTTTCTCCCTTTTGGTAAAGGTCTTTTTCCAGTTGCATTGCTATTTGGTGCTTGGTAGTAATCCCTTGGTGCCAGGGATGCTCATCCCTGGGAGTCATGTCCCAACCTGGGGGGAAGGTAATGCATTTATATACTGAGTTATATACTACGTTTGAGCAATGTTGAAGCTCTCAGGAGGTAACTCTTAGGCATGCTATAATATTAGCCTAAGTTTCAATTTCAAAAGTAAAGGTTCGTAAGTACAGTCATCAATATAAGGGCCCATCAATGGTCCATCCTCCTTCACTAGTCACTGTCCCTATTCTTGGGGGATTCTTGCTGTCTCATTATAGAATGTGGCAGAGCTCCCCAGGATGGGAATTCAATATTCTTTCAGTAATTGTGTTAAACTCTACCCACTGTAACAATGTCCCATGAACACTTAAACACATTCATATGTCTTATATTTATGCTCCATGTTAACCTCCTCCTATGCCTCCCCCATCACTGATATCCCACACCAGTGGTCCTCCCCTGCCACAGTTATAACCATTCTGTGATCCAAAACTTTTTCAGAAATAAAGCCAACAAAATAACCAATACAATTAATAAGAAAATGAAATAATGATAGTTTTAAAAATACGAAATAAAATAAAACAATTAAAAAATTTGGAATAATAAAAATGTAAAATAAAAAAATTGACATTGTGTCTTTCATCACTGTAAAACCTGTTATCATGTATGTACAGTGGCATTTTCTTCCATTTATTTCCCCAGTGTCTTATTTTTTTTCATTTTGTCTTCAAAGACTCTTTAGGTTACAGAAAAGTGACATACAAAATATAGGGGATTCCAATATGCCCAACATTCTCCCCTTTTTCCTTTCCCCCTAATAATAACATTTTACACATGGATGGTACATTTGTACAATTGATGTACAAATATTGAAACATTGCTACTAACCATTGTCACTGATTTACATTATGGTTTACATTTTGGAACATACACTTCTATAAATTTTGATGAAATTTAACATGGCCCGTAACCATCATTGCAAAATCATGTAGGACACTTCCATCACCCCCAAAATGCCCCATGTTCCATCTATTCTTAATATTTAAATTATTTAAATTATTTTTTATTAACACATTTTAAAAAATTGAAGTTAATAGATCACATAGAACATTACATTAAAAAAACATGAGGTTTCCATATAACCCACTCCCCACCCCCCCACAGTTCCTTCTATTCTATTCCTCTCTCCTCCTCCCCTTGGGACCCATGGCAAACACCAAGCTTCACTCCTTGATGAACAAGATTCATAGTTACTTGAAACAACATTGTAGGCTTGACAAACTGGCCTGTCCTCCCCTTTTAGTCACTGTCTATGCTCTCAAGAGACTCCCGCCCCTCTATTTGAGAACATAGCAGGACTGCCCAGGATGGGAGTCCAACACCTTTCTGCTCATTACGTTGGTCTCTACCCACTGATACAACACACTATGACAAGATGAACATTTACACACTCCCTAGAAGCCTGCCCCAGGTGTGCCCTGTACCTCATGCCCCCTATATCCAACACTCTAAACAGGTAACTCACCCCTGCCATATTTGCCAAAAGAACACTGTCAACATTGTAGTTTCAACCACAATCCTGCAAATCCCCAGAGTTTACCTGCTCTCTTCCCCAACCCTCCCCCCAGTTCCATGGATGGTCCAACTCACCCTCCCCGCCCTATTCCCCCTCACAAACCAGCACTGCCCAACCCAATAGTATCACTGCACCACTGTCATGCCCATCCACTGGAGAACTACACCTGTGAGTGAGCTACAGGCGCCACTCCTTAAAGATGGTGCCGAGCCTCACAGTAAACAACTGTGAGTCACTCCTAATTCTTCCCCAGTCCTCAGCAACAAGATCCCATGAGCCAACCAGCCTTGCTGAATTAGTGTAACCAATTGGGTGTTTGCACAATGCCTAGCTTCCCCCCGACCACCCATAAAAGTTGTTGCATGCACTTCCTTAATAAACTAGACCTGCGCCACCAGCCTGTGTCTCCAGAGTGGTCACTGTGTGTGTTTCCTTACTCTGCTGTCCTTACCCGTCTGGCTGAGGGGGTCTGCCAGCTAGACCCCATTGATGACAGCTGGCACCCAACATGGGGCATCCAGCTTCCAGACAATCTCACAGCGAGTCATCGAGTATGACTCTTGTTGCAGTTGGTAAGTGACCCTCAGTATGGGGAATCTTTCCTCATCTGAGAAGGCCCCTCAAGCCCGTGTGCTGCGTGCCCTTTTAGCGAGCAGACGCATTAAAATATCTGAAAGGGAACTCAATCAGTATTGGGATCTTGTTGTAAGTTTTAATCCATGGCTTTCTACCACCGCAATTTGGGATCCTGCCACATGAGCAAAGCTGCTTAAGCGCGTTTGCTCAGCCGAAGTCCATGAGGGTAAGACCTTTTCCCTTGGTGTTATTCCTGCCCTTTTAGCTGTCCATGCCTGTCTTACTGGCGCCCCTCTAGAAGAACCTTCCCCCATTCTCCTTGAAGATCTAGCCTCTTCTTCTCCCTCTACTTCTGCCCTGCCATATGAACCACCTCATCTTGAACTTCTATATCCTCCGCTTGTTAATCCAGCTTTCAATACCGATTCCCTCTCTTCTCCATCTCCTGCCACTGCCCCTTTACAGTCTTCCCTCTCCTCTGCACCGGATCAAAGGAGAACAACCCATCAAACGACCATGTGCCTGACAACCATGGAGACACGCACCTCAATGACTAGTCAACTGGGGAGACATCAAAAATTTATGCCGTGAAGCTCAATGCCTTGCATTCCTAAATCCAACACCCAAGCAATAGCTTTAAATGCCACTCTATTCACTGATGTTCTCAATAAGTTATGTTCCTTCTTCTCCCTCCCCAACCTTGTTACCTTTGCTATCGTTGGAAGTGCCTTTATTATTGGTGTGTTTTGTCTCAGATGTGTAATGCTTCAGTTGTGTAATATGCAAAAAGATATTAAAGCCTTATCAATTGTTCAGCAGGCAACGGTAAGTGCTCTGGAAGCAGAAGAAGGCAATGCAGAAGCCTTATCACATGCCGCAAATATATTCAGCCTTGCTGTTCTGCAAAAGCTGCAGAACTAAAAATCATCAATAATGTTGCCACAGAGCTTGACTGGTAGCCAATGATGGGTAAGATCCTCAGAGGAGGACAACCTAAGACAGGCACAGTCACCTTGGCCCACTCGCTTTACAATTTCAGCTCTGCACCTCACTTCTTGAATTAAAAGGAAAGGGGAAAATGAGTTTAAGTCAGGCGAGCAGCCCATGTAACTAGCGCAGCTGCTCAGCACATTGTCGGATGAGAAAACTCTCTGGCAGGCACATGCTTTGGGGAACACCCTAAAGATGGCGCCGAAGCCTGAGGTGAAAGCATGTGGGTCTGCCCCTGTCCTTGCCTCATCCCCCAGCAACAAGAGCAAATGAGCCTACTAGCCTCACTGAATTAGCATAGCCAATCAGCTATAGACATGCCTGCTAACAGCATATAAAAGCTATAGCACTTCCTGAATAAACCAGACCTGTGTCAAGAACCAGTGTCTCTGGAGTGGTTACTGAGTGTTCTTTTGCTGTCGTCCTTACCTCTGCCTGGTCCCAGTTCCCTGACCCGAGCAGGCAACATACACCCTTCCACTTTATCATAGATTTTGCCCATATGGGCATTGGGTCACAACCTTCTCCCTTTCTGTCTCCTGTAAACCTATCTTCCAGACTCTAGCTCTGTGAGTTTGCTCAATTTGCTTAATTCATATCAGGGAGGTCATGTAATATATATTTTTTTCAGTGCATGGCTTGCTTCACTCAACATAAGGTCTTCATGATTCATCCATTGAGCCCCATATGTTAATACTGCATTCCGTCTTACAGCTGAGTAATATTCCATTGTGTGTATATACCACAATTTGTTTTCCATTCATCTGTTGATGGACATTTAGGTTGTTTCCAACTTTTGACAATAGTGAATTTATGCTACTATGAACATTGGTGTGCATACATCTGTTTGTGTGCCTTCTTTCAATTCTTCTGGGCATATACCCAGCAATGGGATTGCTGGATCAATGGCAGCTCTATAGTTAGCTTCCTGAGGAACTGAAAAACTGTCCTCCACAATGGCTGCACAATTGTACATTCCCATTAGCAGTGGATGAGGGTTCCTATTTCTCCATATCCTTTCCAACACTTGTAGTTCTCTGTTTTTTTAATAGCCACCAGACTAATAGGAGCTATCTCATTGGAGTTTTGATTTGCATTTCTGTGATAGCTAGTGATGTTGAGCATCTTTTTATATGCTTTTATTTATTTTAAAAGCAATTTTTAAAAAAGGTTTATTTTATTTATTCTCTCCTCTTCCCACCCTCCCAGTTGTCTGTTCTCTGTGTCATTTGCTGCATGTTCTTTTTTGTCCGCTTCTGTTGTTGTCAGCAGCACGGGAATCTGTGTTTCTTTTGGTTGCATCATCTTGCTGCATCAGTTCTCCATGTGTGCGGTGCCATTCCTGGGCAGGCTGCACTTTCTTTCATGCTGGGTGGCTCTCCTTAAGGGGCGCACTCCTTGTGCAAGGGGGTCCCCTAAGTGGGGGACACCCTTGCATGGCATGGCACTCTTGAGTGCATCAGCATTGCTCATGGGCCAGCTCCACACGGGTCAAGGAGGACTGGGGTTTGAACTGCAGACCTCCCATGTGGCAGATGGATGCCCTATCCACTGGGCCAAGTCTGCTTCCTTCATATGCTTTTAGACCATTTTTATTTCTTCTTTGCAGAAGTGTCTATTCAAATCACTTGCCCATTTTTAAAAAATTGGTTATCTTTGTATTTTTGAGGTGTAGAATTTCTTTATATTTGCTGGATTAGATGTATCAGATATATGGTTACCAAATTTTTTCTCCCATTGAGTAGGCTACCTTTTCACTTTCTTGACCAAATCCTTTGAGGTGGAAAAGTTTTTAATTTTGAGGAGGTCCCATTTATATATTTTTTCTTTCATTGTTCATGCTTTAGGTGTAAAGTTCATGAAACCATTTCCTAACACAGGAACCTGTAGATGCTTCCCTACATTATCTACTAAGATCTTTATGGCCTTGGCTCTTTTATTTAGATCTTTTTTATTATCTTTTTGTAAAAAGGTACATAGATCATACAAAATGTTAGATCAGAAAATTTAAGAGGTTTTTGATGCATCTTGAACTAATTTTTATATAAGGTGTGAAATGGTGTTCCTCTTTCATTCTTTTGGATATGGATATCCAGTTCTCCAAGCACCATTGTTGAAGAGACCATTTTCTCCTAGTTGAATGGGCCTTGGTGGCCTCTAATATCAGTTGGTTGAATATGCAAGGATCTATTTTAGAATTCTCAATTTGGTTCCATTGGTCAGTATGTCTATCCTTGTGCCAATACCATGAAATTTTTTTTTTATTGACTTTGTAATAATATTACATTAAAAATATATATGTGAGGTCCCATTCAACCCCACCCCCCCCACCCCCCCTCTCCCCCCCCCAACAACACTCGTTCCCATCATCATGACACATCCATTGGATTTGGTAAGTACATCTTTGGGCACCTCTGCACCTCATAGACAATGGTTCACATCATGGCCCATACTCTCCTCCATTCCATCCAGTGGGCCCTGTGAGGATTTACAATGTCCGGTGATTACCTCTGAAGCACCATCCAGGGCAGCTCCATGTCCCAAAGACGCCTCCACCTCTCATCTCTTCCTGCCTTTCCCCATACCCATCGTCCACCATGTCCACTTTTCCCAATCCAATGCCACCTCTTCTATGTGGACATTGGATTGGTTGTGTCCATTGCACCTCTATGTCAAGAGGAGGCTCAGATTCCACATGGATGCTGGATGCAATCCTCCCATTTTCAGTTGTAATCACTCTAGGCTCCATGGTGTGGTGGTTGTCCTTCTTCAACTCCATCTTAGCTGAGTGTGGTAAGTCCAATAGATCAGATTGTAGGTGCTGGAGTCTGTTGAGGCTCAGGACCTGGCTATCACATTGTCAGTCCAGAGATTCAAATCCCCTAAATATATCTTAAACCCCAACATTAACTGCACCTCCAGCACATTAGCATGAAAGTCTTATGAAGGGAGATCCCGTCTGAGTCCAGATTCATCACACATAAACACCATTTCCAAAGAGGGGCCATCTGCCCTGGTAGTTAACCCCATCGGCCCTGACCATAACTCCCATGGGTCTCTTTAGCCCTCAAAGGAACCAATATCTGGGGGTTGTATCTGCTTTATCTGTCTCTCTGACTCTTCTCAGTTGTGCATGAGGGCAATCCTTCTGCCAGCCTCCAGACTCTTTTTTAGAAACTCGTAGCCATATAGACTCATTTCTCCTTTCCATTTCCCCCTTACTTTAGGTCAAACAGCATTTTAAAGTCATGTTATTTTATGTAGACATGGATATTCTGCTGATCTGCATTGAACCTTCCGTATAAGGTCATTTTCCAGTTGCATCATCATTTGGTAGTTGGTAGTGGTCCCTCGTTGCCAGGGAGGCTCATCCCCGGGTGTCATGTCCCACGCTGGGGGGAAGGCATTGCATTTACATGCTGAGTTTGGCTTCAAGACTGGCCACATTTGAGTAACATGAAGGCTGACAGGAGGAAATTCCCAGGCACAATGTTGCTCTAGGCCTTGTTCTTATTTTAGGTTTATCAGCTTGCAAGCATAGTCATTAGCATCAGGGGCTCACTGTTGAACCCTCACTCCCTCCCGGTCCCCACCACTGTACCTGGGAGACTGTTGCTGCTCCCCTAGGGACCACGACAGAGCACCACTGGCCAGGAACCCAGTACCCCCCCTACTGTGGTTTTTAATTGTTGCCACTATGAGTATATCCAAACATTACCATGCACCCTGGACATATGTTCTGTACAGCTCCCTGTCAGTCATATATCACCTGTCATTGGTATCCCATACCAGTATCCCTCCATTGCCATTGTTGAAACACTCTGTGATCCAGAACTCCCCGAAATTTGAAGCCCAATATAATGTCATGGTCCCTTACTAGGGAATGGCATATAGCGATGGGTTTAAAGGATAGATAAAGAACTTGGATAAAGTTAGATAAAGAACTTAGATAAAGAATGTTGACTTGAAAAAATTCCACATCCTATCTTTTTCTTTTTCTTTTCTTCCCCCCCCCCCCCTAATTATTCAGCTTTTCTTCACAGGAGTCCTAGACCACAGCAATGTATATATATAATATACAGCACTCCCACACATCCACCAGAAAACCTATCCTTTCCACAGTGATACTCTTACGCCCTATTCATATCATATTTACTTAAAGTGATGTACAGAGTCTGAGACATTAGCTTTCTAACAAGGTGACATCTGCGCTTACATTATGGTGCATACTTTAGGATACACAGTTCTTTACATTTTTAGTTATCCTATGTTTTACATTATGGTTTACATTATCAGTCTGTCATCTCCTATATGTTATGGTGTAATATTACATGTTTTATAACCATCCTTGTGTACTCTCAAGAAACTCCTCTCTTACCCCCTATTTACTTTGGTTCCACACATTTAACGTCCATTTTCCCTTCCACCTTGGTGCCCACAGTGACAGCTAACCTCCGTTTCCTGAGGAGCCACTTCCAGAGATAGATGGAATAGTGTTCAGGGCCTAACTTGCTCAACTGCACCAATGCCCTGGGAGCCACCCTTTCTCTCGAGGGATACCGTTCCCTCTATTTGATGGCATTAGTCCTCCCCAGGATGTGGGTCCACCCCCACTCTCACTACTTGGGTTTCTACCCCATGGTGTCACCCACTCTGGCAGAATGAGCATTTAGACATTCCCCAGGAGCCCATCCTGCATCAGACCCTCCCCTCCGAGCATTCTAAACAGGTAACCCTCTTTATTATATTTTGATATGATTTTCTCGGCATTTTACTCTCCACCAACACCTGACCCTCTCCTGTGTTCGTATGCTACCCCTCCCTCCCCCCACTTTTGGGCAACGTTACCCATCCGTCCCTCCCCAGCCACCCTCAAACCCGCAAAGCCCCAACCAAAGGCAACCCCTTGCCCCCCTTTTATCTCTTCTTTGTGTTCATACTTACCACCATCTCGTCTTAAATTCCACCCCTGCAGACATCGGCTCATATCCTTCCTCCACCCTCCGATTTCCTGTAAGCCTATCGTTCAGTCTCTTAATACCATGCAATTTTGACCTCTGTAGCTTTGTAGTATGTTTTAAAGTCAGGTAGTATGATTCCTCTGATTTCATGTTTCTTTTTCAAAATGTCTTTGGCTATTCAGGGCCTCTTGCCATTACAAATAAATTTCATAGTTAGCGTTTCCAATTTAGTAAAAAATGCTGTGCTAAGTTTTATTGGGATTACATTAAATTTGTAAATCAGTTTTAGTAGGCTAGACATCTTAATGATGTTTAGTCTTCCTATCCATGAACGGGGAATATTTTTCCATTTATTTAGGCCTTTTTTGAGAGCTGTTTAGAGGTTCTAGCAGGGGAGTGCAGTTACTCATATACCCTTGACTGAAGAACAGTCCTCCTCTAGCGGGGAAGGTTGTCCTCTTTGACAGAGCATGCAGCTTTGGGAGGGATGCACATTGAGTGGTGAGGGAGGAAGGGGACACCTGCCTAGCCAGCCAGATCAGTCAAATCAACCCTGGCGATCAATGGGGTGACGGATGTCACAGCCAGATTGCCCTCACATCCTATTTAGGCCTTTAAAAAAAAAAAGATTTATTTTTTATTTATTTCTCTCCTCTCCACCCCCCCCCCCCCCATTGTCTGCTCTCTGTGTCCATTCGCTGTATGTTCTTCTGTGACCACTTCTATCCTTATCAGTGGCACCGGGAATCTGTTTTTCTTTTTGTTGTATTGTCTTGCTGTATCAGCTCTCCTTGTGTGCAGCTCCATTCCTGGGCAGGCTACACTTTCTTTCGTGCTGGGTGGCTCTCCTTACAGGGTGCACTCCTTGCATGTGGGGCTCCCCTACATGGGGAATATCCCTGCATGGCACAGCACTCTTGCACTCATCAGCACTGTGCATGGGCCAGCTCACCACACAGGTCAGAAGGCCCTGGGTTTGAACTCTGGACCTCCCATGTGGTAGGCAGACACCCTATCATTTGAGCCAAATCCACTTCCCTTGTGTGTTCTTGAATATGATTAGCAAGTATTTTATTGAGGATTTTAGCATATAGGTTCATTAGAGAGATTGGACTATAGTTTTCCTTTCTTGTGGTGTCTTTATTTGGCTTTGGCATTAGGGTGATGTTGGCATTATGGAATGAGTTAGCCACTGTTCCTTCCACTTGTATTTTTTGTAATAGTTTAAGCAGGATTGGTGTTAGTTCTTTCCAGAATGTTTGGTAGTATTCACCTGTGAAACTGCTTGGTTCTGGACTCTTCTTAGTTGGAAGGTTTTTGATGACTAATTCTATCACATTACTTGTGATTGGTCTATTGAGTTCATCAATTTCTTCTTTCATCAATGTTTGCTGCTTGTATTTCTAGGAATTTTCTCTATCTATCATGTTGGCATACAATTTTTCAAAGTATCCTCTTACGAACTTTTTATTTCTGTGGGGTCAGTGGGGAGTTCCTTGTTTCTTATTTTATGTATTTACATCTTCTCTTTTTCTTTGTTAGTCTAGCTAAGGGTTTGTCAATTTATTAATCTTTTCAAAGAAGCAGTTTTTGGTTTTATTTTTTTTTCTAGTGCACTCATATTTTCAATTTCATTTAGCTCTGCCATAATCTTTTTTTCCCTGTCTTTCTACTTCCTTTTGGGTTAGTTTGTTCTTTTTCTAATTCCTCTAAGTGTGCAGTGAGGTATTTAATTTTAGTTCCTTCTTCTTTTTTAATGTAGGTATTTATGGCTGTGAATTTCCCCCTCAGGACTGCTTTTGCTGCATCCCATAGGTTTTGATATGTTGTCTGGACATTTTCATTCATTCAAGGTAGTTACTGATTTCTTTGCAATTTCCTCCTTGACCCACTGATTGTCTAAGAGTGTGTTGTTTAACTTCCACATCTTTGTGCCTAATCTTCTTTTCAGCCCTTTACTGATTTCCAGTTTCATTCCATTGTGTTCAGAGAAATTACTTTGTATAATTTCAATCTTTCTGAGTTTACTGAGAGTTGTTCTGTGGCCTAGCATGTGGTCTGTCTTGGAGAATGATCCATGTCTGCTAAAGAAGAATGTATATCCTGCTGTATTTGGGTGTAATGTTCTGTATATTTCCATTAGGTCCAGATCCTCTAATGTATTATTCAAGAGTTCTGTTTCTTTATTGATCTTTTGTTGAGATGTTCTATCTAATGGAATAACAGTGTATTAAAGACCCCAGTATAATTGAGGCATCTATTTCTCCACTTAGTTTTTCAAATGTTTGCCTCATGTATTTTGAGGCACCTTGGTTAGATGTATAAATGTTTGTGATGATTGTTCTTTAATTGATAAATTATCCCTTTTATTAATATATTGGGGCCTTCTTTGTCTCCACAATAGTTTTGCATTTAAAGTCTCTTTTGTCTGATATTAATATAGCTACTCCTACCATTTTCTGATTATTGTTTGCATGTCAAATTGTTTTCCAAATATTCATTTTCAGCCTCCTTGTGTCCCTGGGTCTAAGGTGAGTTTCCTGTAGACAGCAGATAGATGGGTCATATTTCCTCACCCATTTTGCCAATCTGTGTCTCTTGATTGGAGAGCTTAAGCCATTAATATTCAATGTTAATATTGTTAAGAAATTACTTACATTAGCCATATTTTCTTTAGCTTTATGTATGCCATGTGTTATTTTTATTTCTCTTTCTATGCTTTTAGTTATTCTTACACTGTCCTCCAAAACTCTCTCTCCTGTTCTTTCCTTTTGACCTGCAGGACTCCCTTTAGTATTTCTTGAAGTGCAAGCTTCTTATTGACAAACTCTTAATTTCTGTTTATTGTGAATATTTTAAACTCTCCCTCATTTTTGAATGCTAGCTTTGCTGCATAGGTTTTTCTTTTAGCACCTTAACTATATCATATCACTACGTCCTTTCCTCCACGGTTTCAAATGAGAAATCAGCACTTAATCTTATCAAGCTTTTCTTGTATGTAATGGATCTCTTTTCTCTTGCTGATTTCAGTATTCTCTGTTTGTCTTGAACATTGGGAAATTTTACAAGTATATGTCTTATTGTAGTTCTGTTAGGATTTTACTGTTTGGGGTGTGCTACACTTCCTGGACATGTATGACTTGTCCCTCAATAGAGTTGGGAAACTTTCAGTCATTATATCCTCCAACACTCCTTCTAGTCCCTTTCCCTTCTCTTCTCCCTCAGGGCTGGCTCTTATCCTCCCTATAATGTGTATGTTTATATATTTTGTGTTGTCATTCAAATCCCTAAATCCTTGCTTGATTTTTTCTTTTTATCTATCTGTTCTACTATCTGATTTCAGCTGTACTGTCTTCCATATCACTGGTTCTTTTTTCTGCCTGATCAAATCTGCTGTTATGTGCTTCCAGTGTATTTTTGATTTGTTGCATTTTGCCATTCATCACCATCAGGTCCAATATTATTTTATGTATGTTTATACTTTCTTCAGTATGTTCCCCCAGTGTCTTCTTAATATCCTTTATCTCTTCCTTCACTTCATTGAGTTGATTCATGATATTTATTTGGATATCCTTGATTAGTTGTTCCAGGTACAGTGTCATCTCCTGTTTTTCAGTTTGTTCTTTATACTGGGCCATGTATTCTTGTTTTTTAGTAGGGCCTGCAATTTTTTGTTGGTATCTAGACATCTTTTTATCTTGATGGGCTTATTTGGTTGTTCAGCTTCTCTTTCAACTCTGGGTTTCATTTTGTTGTTTCTTTGTGTGTGGTAAGGTTAAGATTTTATACTTGGTTCTTCTTATCCAAATCCTTGCATTTATCTGTTTTTCCTTGGAAAAAATTAGGAACAGAGAAAATGAAAGAGATAAGAAAATGAATAACAGTAATAATAATACAAAAGACATAGAAGTAGACCATGCAAGAGCTAGGAAACTAAGTAATACTATTGAACAATCATAAAAATATAATGGAATAGAAATAAAAAGAGGTGGAGTAGAAAAAAATAAAACAAGAAACCAAATAGAGAGAAAAAATAGAATGTACTAAAAGTCCAGACAGATGAGAAGAGAACAGAAGGAAGGATTAAAAAAAAGTATAAAAAGGAGAGAAAGAGAAAAAGAAAAAATGAAGACCAAACAGGAAGTGGTGGAATAGAAGAAAAGTAACAGAGGTCAGGAGACAGAAAAAGGAAGGAAAGAAGAGAAATAAAGTAGTTTGAACAAATAAGTAAAAGATAAAAAGGAAACAAAGAAAGGTAAAAGAACAAATGAGAAACAAAATGACAACAAGGAAACAACCCAGGAAAGTCACTCTACCCTCTTAGGCCCTGTATTAGTCAGGGTTCTCTAGGGAAACAGAATCAACAAGAGATATCTGTCAACAGTATGTGATTTTATAAGTTTCCACATGACCGTGGGGATGCACAAGTCCAGGTTCCACAGGCAGGCTGCCAACCAGGAGCTCCAGTGAAAGTCCAATGAAGGTGGTTTACTCAGGGCGGACTGGAGGCTTGGAGGTACATGCTGGAGTTTGGCTGGTATGTCCTTCAGGGCTGGGAGGAGGTCCAGACTCCCTGGGGCAGGCCAGAGGCTGGGCATGGCAGGCTTAAGTTTGGCTGGGTACTCACCTCAGGGCTAGAAGTTGTTTCAGCCTCCCTGGGGCAGGCTGGAGGTGGGTGACATGAGATTGACAAGATGTGGTCTGGACAGGGCAGGCGTTGGCAGGCTTATATGGTAACGTCTCAGCAGAATTCAGGGTTCCAGTGTCTCCACCAATATTGTCATCATCCCATTTGTTTTCATCCCAATTCTCTAGATTTTACTCTTTCCTAATCAATGCCTTCACTTTAACTGCAGAAACCCTGCAGGGTTGAGATTTTAGTTTCCTTTGTAACTCCACTACTCATACAATGAGAGTCTGAGTTTGGTTCTCAGATATTTTGAGCCTGAGGCTACAGGAGACAAGATTTTCTTTCAGAGCACACCTAGAAAATTTCCCATCATTCACGTGGTGTTTAAGTTTCAAATTCGAAGACTTTAACTCTTTCTTTTGTAACAGTATCCAGAGTATCTAGGAGGAGCCAGCCAACATCATTATACCGTTTGACTCCACAAAACTCTGTTAAGTTGTTGAAAACACTATCACCCAGATCCTTGTTTTTTCTAAGCATGTAAGTAGGGGAATCCAGTGATGATATTTTGTTTATCTGATTACAAGCTTGTGCCGTGGACTCTTAGCAGTCCCTACATTTTTGGAAAGGGAGTCATCAGTACCCTTGAGTCCAGTTAGAGTAGAGAGACAATTGCAAAACTCCCAAAACCACCTCAGACTCCCCATGTTTAAGACTTGGTTCCTCAAGAACCACTCCCAGTACCAAGCTGTATTAGTCAGGTTCTCTAGGGAAACAGTATCAACAAGAGATATCTGTCAATAGTATGCGATTTTATGAGTCCCTCTTGTGACTGTGGGGATGCACAAGTCCAGGTTCTGCAGGCAGGCTGCAAACCAGGGGTTCCAATGAAAGTCCAATGAAGGTTCTTGACAAGTTCTGGGAGATGCTGGCTATCCAAAGATGAGCTAGGAAATTCTTTCTCAGTGCTGGAATCACTTTCTGTTTTAAGGCGTTCAACCAATTGGTTTAAATGGGTCACTCATTGCTGATGGCAATCTCCCTGATTGATGTAATTGTATTCAGCTATCCATGATTTACCATTGCACTAAAGTAAATGGTGACTAAAGTTCATAAATGCCCCTGTCTTACAGTTAGCCCAGTGCTTCTTTGACCAAAGAACTGGGCACAATTACCTGGCTGAGTTGACACATTAGCCTAACCATCACAGGTCCCTAGGGAACTTCTCAGGCTGCTGGTACTCATCAATTAATCACCCAGAAGCCTGCCCTCTGCAGGTGATTCATCCAATTTTATTGAATAAAATAAAGGAAAAAGAAAGAAAAAAAAAATCTGAACAACCCATAAAAGGAAACGGTAGAAACTCCACCTGTAAGTTTCCTATCATAAGGTGCTAGCTGCATGTCTTATATCTCCCTGGATCCTTTCTCTTTGGAGGCTTGAACTAGTGACTTGAACTAGTGACTTTCTACATGCAAGGCAGGAATTCCCCCAGTGCATTACAGCAGCTCTATAGGACAAATAAACTTTTGAAAACCTACTGGGCTCTTCTTGCCCCATTTCCCTTAGAATAGACAGATTTCTAATAGTTTTCAGGGGCAGGGCTGATTAGGTGCCTGTCTCCATCCCCTCCATGACCAAGTTCCTCTCTCTAAGGGTGGTAGAATATGACAGCCTGCCTGAGCAGTTTTCCCCCACCCCTTTCCTGGGGCCACTTCAGTGCTGGCTGGTATCTTCCCTGAGATTTAAAGGGTGCTCAGGTGTCCAAACGCACAGAATGGAAAGCACTCTTCACCCTTTTCCAGACCCCTCTTCCTCCCAGGGAATGCTGCCTCCCACTGAGCTGGCTAGTGAGAGGCAGGGATTCCATGGAAGCTATTTGCCTTGAGTGTGGGGCATTCCTACCTGCCCTTTCCAGCCACAGGGCAAGCTCCTCATGGTTTTCCCTTAGCCTCTTTCTCTTTGTCCAACTACCTCCAGAATGATACCATGTGGCCTCCTGCATTGTGGATTCACAAAACAGCTCAATTGAGTAGAATTTTGTCCCTTCTTTGCCATTTTTTGCAAAAGAGCTGTGAAGTACCTACCTACATCAATGTCATTTTCCTGGAACTCTGTATTGTCTTTTTATTGTTGAGTTGTAGAATTCTTTATTTATTCTTGATATTAAGCCCTATTGATTATGTGGTTACCAAATATTTTTTCCCATTGAGTAGGTTGTCTCTTCACCTTTGTGGCAAGGTGTTTAATTTTGAGGCAGTCCTTTTTATCTATTTTTACTTTCATTGCTTGTGCTTTGGGTGTAAAGTCTAAGAAACAATTGCCTAACACAAGATCCTGAAACTGTTTCTCCACATTTTCTTCAAGCAGTTTTATAGACCTGGCTCTCATATTAAGGTCTTTGATGTATTTTGAGTTAATTTTCATATATGGTGTGAGATAGGGATCCTCTTTCTTTCTTTCTTTCTTTTTTTTTTTTTTGCCTGTGAATATCCAGTTTTACTAGCACCATTTGTTGAAGAGGCTATTCTTTCCCAATTGTGTGGACTTGGTAGCCTTGTCAAAAATCAATTTGCCATTGGAGTAAGGGTCTGTTTCTGAACTCTTAATTTGATTCTATTGGTCAAGCTATCCTTGTGTCAGTGCCATGCTTTTTTTTTTAAAGATTTATTTTTATGTAGTTATTACACCGCCTCATTATTTGTGCTCACTGTTGCTTTCTGTATCCATTTGCTCTGTGCTTTCTGTGTCTGCTCATCTTCTCTTTAGGAGGCACCAGGAACTGAACCCAGGACCTCCCATTTAGGAGATAGGTACTCAATTGCTTGAGCCACCTCAGCTCCCTGCTTTATTGTGTCTCACATTGTCTGTCCTTGTGTCTTCTTGTTGCATCATCTTGTGTTCATTTGCCATGCCTTCCCATCACACCAGTTCACTATCTTGCTTGACTTCTCCAGGATGCAACAGAACAGAACCAGGACCTCCCATGTGGTAGGCAGGAGCCCAATCACTTGAGCCACATCTGCTTCCCAGGACCCTACTTTTTTGAGCTCTGTTGCTTTGTAATGTATTTTAAAGCCAGAAAGTGTGATCCTACAATTTGTTCTTTTTGAAGATGTTTTTGCCAATTCAATGCCCCATACCCTTATGAATAAACTTGATAATTTGCTTTTCCATTTCTGTAAAGTAGGCTGTTGGAATTTTGATTGGGAGTGTGTTGAATCTGCAAATCATTTTGGATAGAATTGCCATCTTAATGATATTTAGTCTTCTAATCTATGAACATGGAATGTTTTCCCATTTGTTTAAGCCCTTTATATCCTTGGCTAAATTTACTCCTAGAATTTTATGCTTCCCAATGTATAGATTCTCTACACATGGCTCTTCTGCTCCTTTTATTTGAACCTATAATTAGCACTATACTTGATAAACATATATCCCAGGGACTTAATTCTTTTGTCCACCCATGTGCCAGTTGAGCCCTGAATTTCAGCAGAGTGCAACACCTAATCTCCAGTTCATTGGACTCACCCAGGACAACTAACAAGGAGATGATGATGGACAATGCCTATCCCATGGAACAGAAAGTGTCTGCAACTGCAAGCAAGATAGCTCCATGGGATCTAAATTGCCTCTCAAGTAGAAGCAGAGTGGGCATCATCATCCCCAAATCCTCAAGATTGGGGAATGAACAGTGGACTAAAGTAGATTTATTATTATTCTACTATAGACTCAATATTTTTCTAGCAATGGAAGAACTCTTATTATTGATGTAAAGTCAGTGGCCACCATGGGTTCTTAAGAATAGGTGATGGAAGAATAGGTGTATATGGAGGCATTTTCAGGACATTGAATTTGTCCTGCATGACATCGCAGTGACAGATACAGGCCATTGTATATTTTGGCATAAGTTACAAAATAGAGTGGGACAAAGTGTAAACTATCATGTAAACTGTAGTCCATGGTTAGTAGCAATGTTTCAATATGGGTTCTCAACTGTAACAAATGTACCACACTAATGAAAGATGTTGTTCATGTGAGAACGTGTGAAAGGGGAAAGGGAGTGGGCATATGGGAAACCCTTATATTATTTTTATGTAGCATTTAAGTAATCTAAAGCTTCTTTAAAAATTAAAAAAAATAATTACAAAAATAAAATTTACTTCTAGATGTTTGATCCTTTTAGTTGCTATTGAAAATGGATTTTTCCCTTGATTTTCTTCAGATTGTTTATTATTAGAGTATGGAAACACTCTATGTGCGTTGATATTGTACCCTGCCACTTTGCTGAATTCATTTACTAGCTTTAATAGCTTTGATGTGGATTTTTCAGGACATTCTATATATAGAATCATGTCAACTGCAAATAGTGCAAAGTTACTTCTTCCCTACAAATTTGGAGGTCTTTTATTTCTTTTTCTAAAATAAAAATTTATTACATAAACAATAAGTATATAGTAAAATTTGTAAACTTACAAAACAAACATGCATATCATCATACAGGGCCTCCATATTTCACCACACCACCAACATCATGCATTTTTGTGAAACATTTATTCTAAAGTATGAATTAGCATCATCAAAATATTACTAACTATAGCTCATATCATACTTTTGGTGCATTTCACCCCAAAGGACTGCTGAGGCAAAGTACCAGAAATGTGTTTGCTTTTATACAGGGTATTTAGTTGGGGTAAAAGCTCACAGTTCTGAGGCTGTGAAAAGTCCAAATCAAGGCACCATCACCAAAGTCAGCTACCTTTGATCTTGGCATTATTGCCACATGGTGAAGCAAAATGACCACCAAACTCTACAGAGGTCTATGCCTTCCATTCCAGAACCCACTGTCTCTTGGAGCTCACCTTTGAGCAACCAGGCATAGGACTTGTCTTTTTCTGGGCCTTCTATATCAGTCTCTGCTGTTCTGCTCTCTTCTCAAATTCAGCTGTAAGCTCTCAGGCATATAGCCGGACTGGTCTTCTCTTGAGCTGCTCCATGGGCCCAGACTCTTGGGGGCTTCATGCTTAAGCAATCTCTCTCACATAGCAGAATCAAATATGCTGGCTCCCTTTTTTCCTCTGTCTATCCAAGTCTCTGTCTCTCCCTTTATATTAGAGCTATCAAGAGGGCAGAGACTCAACATGAATCACTGTCATACTCTGCCAAAGGGGTACTGATGCAAAGTACCAGAAATCTGTTGACCTTCATAATAGGGGCTTATTTGGGGGTAAAATCTTACAATTCCAAGGCCCAATCAAGGCAATCAGCAGAGATGCTTTCTCACCAAAATCTGCTACTGTTGATCCTGGTGTGTTGCTATGTGTGAAGCAAGATGGCCACCAATCCTTGTGAGGTTTCAGCCTTCCCCTCTGAGCTTCCTCTCTCAGGCTCAGCTGCTCTGCTTTCTTCACTATTTCAGCTGCAAGCTGGCATTAGGCTTGTCTCTTAGGGCTTCATATATCAGTCTCAGGTGTTTTGCTCTCTTTCCAAATTCAGCTGTAAGCTATCAGGCAAATGGCTCATCTCTCCCTGGGGCCTCAGCCTTTTGAGACTTCTTTCTGTCACACAGCAGGATAAAAAATGACAGAGCTCTCTCTTCCTGTGTCTGTTCATGTGAGACCCAACAAGGGAGTGGGAACTAAACATGAGTCACACTTTACTAATGTAGTTGTATCAAAGCCCTAAATCAATCTTATGAAGTCATCTAATCAATGGCCCCTCCGCTAAATTTAATACAATCATAGTATATCACATCCAGAGGAATCATAATCGTTCTCTTTTTGGGATTCATAAAATAATCTCAAACTTCCACATACTACCCTACAGTTGTCCTTTAGAATTGCTATAATATCTTCTTTGCCTTTGATGCAAAAATATTACAATATTACAGTTAGCTATCACTCATAAATTATATTAGTTGTAATTTTCCAGTGTATCAACATATTTTTAATACCTTGTAAAAGAAGAACATTCTCATCTTTATACTATTAACAACAATCTTCATCCACCACCACCAAAAATCACTGTTATACATTTCCTAGATTGTTCCCTAGTTTCCTTTCAATTGACATTTACATCCTCAGACTAGTTCTTTCATCCACAATCTTATTTATAACTCTGCAGTGTTATACTCACTATAATGTGTTACCATTAACTCTATTCATGTCCACACTGTTACAACAAACCTATTAAAAAATCTACATACATTGAGCAACTGCTCCCATTCTCATTCCACATTCTATTTCCTAGTAACCTATACTCCAGAGTTTACCTCCATGTGTTAGTCATAGTATTTAGCTCATGCTAGTAAGACCATATAATATTACTAGCTCATGCTAGTAAGAACATACAGTTGGGAACAAGACAAGGATGTCCACTGTCACCAATGTTATTCAATATTGTGCTGGAAATTATAGCAGATTTTCTTGTGTTGAACCACCCTTGTGCACATGGGATTAAAACCCACTTGATTGTCATGTATAATTCTTTTAATGTGCTTTTGGATACAATTTATAAATATTTTGTTGATGATATTTCTATCTATATTCATTAGAAAACTCAGACTGTAATTTTTTCCCCCATAGTATCTTTACCTGGGTTTGGTGTTATGGTATTGTTGGCTTCTTAGAATGACTTCAGTAACATTCCTTCCTGTTCAATTTTTTGGAAGAGCTTGAGTAAGATTGGTATTAGATCATCTTTGAATGATTGGTAGAATTCACCTGTGAAACCATCTGGTCCTGGGCTTTTTATCTTTGGAAGGTTTTTGATTACTGTTTCAATCTCTTGTGATTGGTTTGTTCAGGTCTTCTATTTTTTCTATGGGCAGAGTAGGTGGTTAATGTTTTCCAGGAATTTGTCCATTTTATTCTACATTGTCTAGTTTGTTGGCATACTTTTTAAATTTTATCCTCTTAGGTTTTCTCATATTTGCAAGGTCAGTGGTAATGTCTCTTCTCTCATTTTTGATTTTATTTATTTGCATTTTCTCTCTTGTTATTTTTTATCTTGCTTGTTGATTTTTTTGATCTTCTTGAAGAACCAACTTTTGGTTTTGTTGATTCTATCTATTGATTTTGTCCTAATTATCATTTACTTCTGGTTTTATCTTTGCTATATATTTCCTTCAGCTTGACTTGGGATTAGTTTCCTGTTCTTTTTCTAGTTACTCCAGGTAGGCAGCTAAGTCTTTAATTTTAGCCCTTTATTCATTTTTAAAGTTAGAGTTGAGAGCTATAAATTTCCCTCTCAGTACTGACTTTGCTGTATCCCATAGGTTTTAACATGTTGTGTACTTGTTTTCATTTGTCTCAAGATATTTTCTTATTACTCTTGTACTTTCTTTTTTGTTCCACTGATTATTTTATAGCATGTGGTTTAATTGCCATATATTTTGAATTTTTCCTTTTTCCATCTTATTGATTTCCAGATTCATTCCATTATAATCAGAGAACATCCTTTGTATGATTTCAATCTTTCCAAATTTATTGAAACTCCTTTTGTGACCCAAAATGTGGTCTATCCTGGAGAAGGATCCATGAACACTTGAAAAGAATGTATATCCTGCTATTTTGTGGTTTGATGTTCTATAGATGTCTGTTAGATCTAGTTCATTTATTATATTATTCAAGGTCTTTGTTTTCTTATTGTCCTATGTACAGATATTCTATCCAATGTGGGTTGGTGTATTGAAGTCTCCCACTATTATTGTAGAGATGTCTATTTCTCCCTTTAGTTTTGCCAGTGTGTACCTTATGTATCTTGGGGCACAAAGGTTATGAGTATTAATATTTATTATAAGTATTCTTCTTGGTTAATTGCCCCATTTATTAATATATAAAGATGCTCTTTATCTCTTATAACAGTTTTGCATTTAAAATATATATATTTCAATATTAGTATCACTACTCCAGATCTTTTGTATATTACTATTTGTGTGGAATATCTTTTTCCAACTTTTCACTTTCAGCATGATTGTGTACTTATGTCTGAGTGAGTCTCCTGTAGACAGCATATAGATGTCTCATAATTTTATATCCATTCTGTCCATCTATGTTTTAAGTTGGGGATTTCAATCCATAAACATTCAATGTTATTACTGTAAAGGCATTGTTTACTTAATCCATTTTATTCTTTGGCTTTCCATTGTCATGTCTTTCTATTGCCTGTCTTTTTTATCCTTTAAGTCATCCTTACTAATAATCTTCATTCTTCACTCTTCTCCAAGTCTTTCATCCATGTTTATTTCTTTCAGGCTGTAGCACTCCCTTTAGTATCTCTTGTAAGTCTGGTCTTTTGGTAACACACTCTCTCTGTTTTTGTTTGTCTGTCAAGACTTGAAACTCACCCTTATCTTTGAAGGACAGTTTTTCTGGATAAAGAAATCTTGGCGGCTGGCAATTTTTCTCTTTCAGTACCTTAAATACATCATATCAGTTTCCTTTTGACTCCATGGTTTCTGATAAGAGATCAGCAATTACTCTTATTGAATTTCTCTTGTATATGATGCACAGCTTCTCTCTTTATCTCTATCTGTCATTTTGATTAGTGGGTATCTCAGAGTAGATCTGTTTGGGGTGTATTGTCCTTGGATATTTATATTTATGTCTTTCATAAGTATTGAGAAGTTTTCAGTCTTTATTTCCTCAAATATTCTTTCTTCCTTTTTTCCCCATTCTTTTCCCCTTCTGGGGCATGGGTAATATGTATGTTTGTGCATTTTGCATAATTCTATTCCCTGAGACCCTCTTCCATTTTTTTCTATTCTTTTCTCTTTCTATTCTTCTGTCTTTTCAAGTTCAGATGTTCTGAAATTGATTTCATGAATTCTGCCCTTCATCAATTCAACTCCTCTGTTATAGGCATCTATTTTATTTTTTAATCTCATTCATTGTGTCTTTCATTTCCATACCCTCTGTTACTTTCTTTGCAGACTTTCAAGTGATTCTTTATGTTCTCCCAGTGTTGTCTTAGTACTGTTTATCTCTTTAGTAATGTTTTCCTTCAATTCCTTGAATTGCTTAGGAAATTTATGTGATTATTGTTGATTTGTTGTTTTAAACCCTGTGTCTTATTGGGGTTTTTGTCTTGTCCCTTTGCCTGGGCTGTGTCTTCCTGTTTCTTTGTGTGGCTTGTAATTTTTTGCTGATGCCTAGGCATCTGAATATGTTGAGAATTTACTCTGACTGTCAATTTCTCTCTTTTGCATAGTGCTTTTGTTTCAGAAATCTTTGATTTTTGGTTCAACTTATTTTAAATCTTTAAAATTTTCCAGCTTAAGTTATCAAAATCTGGGTAGGAACTCACTAATGGTGCAAGATCCACTCCCAGGAGCTTGGAATAAGAGACTAAGAGTGATTTTTCTCATTTCAGCTTCCCAGCTGGTCAGTACAGTGCTCATTGGCAAGTCTTTCCACAGAGGTGAGTCTTTCAACCTTCACTTGCCCATGATTCTGGTCTGGCCAGAGCTGAGATTCAAAGTGGACTCACTCATCTGGTCAAATTCACTGAAGAGAAACCACTCTCTGCCCTTTGCCACACCCTCCCTTTTCCCAGGGAGGAAGACATCTGTTCTTTCAATTGTCTGCAGGGGGCCATGGGTTTTATCCAGGATGTTCACACTGAGGATGGGAGATGGGTACCATTCTCAGCTGCCAGGTTTATTAACTCACAGTGCTTGCTTTGGCTTCTTCATCTCTGTCCCTTGCCCCCTTGATGGGTACACAGCACTCTCCTGACCTGCAGATCCCCAAAGCATGTCTCTTGGAGAGCTCTTTGCCCTCCTTCTGTTTTTGTGAGAGAGGTCAGCCCTGCCATAATTCCAATGATGTCTTCACTGCCATTTATTATTATTTTTTGTTGCCTAACTAGTCTGGTTAGAAATTTTAGCACAATGTTGAATAATAGGGATGGCAGTGGGCACTCTTATTTTGTTCCAGATCTTAGAAGGAAAGCTTTCAGTCTTTCACCATTGACTATGATGTCAGTTGTGGGTTTTTCATATATACCCTTTATCACATTGAGAAAATTTCCTTCTATTCCTATTTTTCTAAGTTTTTTTTTTTAATCAAGAAAGGATGCTGGATTTTGCAAATGCCTTTTCTGCATCAATTGAGATGATCATTAGTTTTTCCTCCTTTGTTTTGTTGCTGTGGTGTATTACATGAATTAATTTTCTTATGCTGAGCCACATTTACATACCTGGGATAAAACCCACTTGGGCATGGTCTATAATTCCTTTGTATGTGCTGTTGGATTAGATTTGCAAGTATTTTGTTGATGATTTTTGTATCTATTTCATAAGAGAAGTTGGTCTGTAATTTTCTTTTCTTGTAGTATCTTTATCAGACGTTGGTATTAAGATGAAGCTGGCCTCATAGAATGAATTAGTGTTCCCTCCTCTTACATTTTTTTGAAGAGTTTGAGCATGATTGGTATTAATTCTTCTTGGAATGGTTGGTAGAATTCACCCGTGAAGTCTTCTAGTCCTGGGATTTTGTTAGGAGGTCTTTTCTTTTTTTAAAGGAATTTTTAAAAATTGAGGTAAAATATATATAAAATAAAAATCATTTTAAGAATTTTAAGTGAACAATTCTTTGGCATTAAGTACATTGATAATACTGTGTAATTTCACCACTATCTTTTTCCATACTATTTTCATCATCCCAAACTGAAACTCAAAGTCATTTGGCAATAACTCAACATTTATCTCTTTCTCACCTCTGTAACCACTATTCTTTGCATTTGTTTATTTTAATTATTTCATAAAAGGGAGATCATATAATATTTGTACTTTTTGAGTCTGGCTTATTTCATTCAATGTTATGTCTTCAAGGTTCATCCATGTTGAAGCTTATATCAGTGCCCTTCACTTTTATGGTTAAATAATATTCCATTGTAAGAGTATTACCGCATTTTGTTTATCCATTCATCTGTCAATGGAAACTTGGATTGCTAACATATTTTGCCTTTTGTGAATAATGCCAACAAGAACATTGGTGTATGTATATCTGTTTGCATTTCTACTTTCAATTCTTTTTGGTATGTGCCTGGGAGTGAAATTGCTGGGTCATATGGTAATTCTATGTTTAAATTTCTGAGGAACCACCAAACTATTTTCTATTCAGTGACTGAACTGTGATTCCCACCAAGAAAATACAGGGGTTACTATTTCTCTGCATCCTCTCCACCCAACACTGGTTATTTTATTATTGAGATTTTTTTTTATGACTGATTCAGTCTCTTTGCTTATAATTGGCCTTTTGAGGCCTTCTATTTCTTCTAGAGTCAGTGTAACTTGGTCATATGATTATAGGAATTTCTCCATTTTATCTAGGTTATCTAATTTTTTGGCCTACAGTTGTTCCTAGTATCCTTTTATGATCTTTTTAAAATTTCTGGCCAGTAGTAATGTCCCCCTTCTCATTTCTTATTTTATTTATTTGCATCTTCTCTTTTTGTTCTTTTTCAGTCTAGCTAAGGGCTTATCAATGTTATTGATCTTTTTGAGGAACCAACTTTTGGTTTTGTTAATTCTCTCTATTGTTTTTCTATTCCTGATTTCATTTATTTATGCTCTAATTTCTCTTATTTCTTTTTCTTTCCTTGTGCTTGCTTTGGAGTTTATTTGTTGTTCTTTTTTATTTTTGAATATTTTATTTATTTATTTTTTTATTACATTCAGAAAATATGAGGTCCCCATATATCCCCCACCCCCCTCCCCCCACTCCTCCCCCCACAGCAACAATCTCCTCCATCATCATGAGACATTCATTGCATTTGGTGAATACATCTCTGAGCACCGCTGCACCTCATGGTCAATGGTCCACATCATAGCCCACACTCTCCCACGTTCCATCCAGTGGGCCATGGGAGGACATACAATGTCCGGCAATTGTCCCTCCAGCACCACCCAGGACAACTCCAAGTCCCGAAAATGCCTCCACATCTCATCTCTTCCTCCCATTCCCCACATCCAGCAGCCACAAGTTGTGAACTTACAGAACAATCATGCATATGTGCAGAATTTCCCTACAGCACCCCTCCATTAACACACTGCATTGTTTTGGAACATTTATTACAAATTATGAGATAATGTCTTCAGATGACAACCAATAACTATGGTCTGTTGTGTACATTTGGTGTATTTTTTTCCATACCCCCTATTATTAACACAGTACATCTTTGGCACTGATTCAAGAATATTACAGTATTGCTGTTGATTCTAGTCCATAGGTTATATTAACTGTGTTTTTCCCTTGCTTCTCTACATTCTTACCACCTTAAAATTGTGATGTTCATTTGTTCTATTCTTAGAAAAACATTCTTGTTTTTGTTCTATTAACAACAATTTTCATCCACCTCTGGGTTCACTATGTTATTCAGTCCCTAGATTATTCTCTAGCATTCTTTCAATTGACATTTACATCCCTAGACTACAATTTTCAGCCACAATCACATTTATAAACCAGCTGTGTTAGTTATACTCACTATAATGTGTTACCATCAACTCTATCCATTTCCACATTTTACAATGAAGTTAATTAAAATTTCTACATACATTAAGCATCAGTACGCCTTCTCAGGCCTCCTCTTAACTCCTAATAACCTATACTCTAGATTTTAACTCCATGCATTTATTCTTCATATTTAGTTCATATTAGTGAGACCATGCAGTATTTGTCCTTTTGTGTCTGATTTATTTCACTTAGCATAATAACTTTAAGATTATCATATGAATTCCAATTCATTTCTTCTTACAGCAGCATAGTACTCCATCATATATATACAACACAATTTGTTTATCTATTCATCACTTGGTGAACACTAGGCATCTTTTCCACCTTTTGGTAATTGTGAATAATGCAGCTATGAACATCAGTGTGTGAATGTCTGTTGTGTCACTGTTTTCAGTTCTTCTGAATATATTCCTAGTAGAGGAATTGCTGGACCATATGGCTGTTTTATATTTTGCTTCCTGAGAACCACCATACTATCTTCCACAGAGGCTGCACCATTTTACATTCCCACCAACAGTGAAGGAATATTCCTATTTCTCCACATCCTCTCTAGCATTTACTGTTTTCTTTTTTTTTTTTTTTTAGTAATGGCCATTGTATCTGGTGTGAGGTGATATCTCATTGTTTTGATTTGATTTTCCCTAATAGCTAGTGATATTGAGAAATTTTTTATGTGCTTTTTGGCCATTTTTATTTCCTTTTCAGAGAAATGTCTCTAAGTCTTTTGTCCATTTTTAAATTGGATTGCTTGTTTTTTGATTGTGGAGTTGTATGATTTCTTTATATAGAATGGAAATAAAACTCTTATTGGATCTGTGATTTCCAAATATTTTTCTCACATTGAGTGGGCTGCCTCTTCACCTTCTTGATGAAGTCCTTTGAATTACAAAGGTCCCATTCATCCATGTTTTCTTTTGTTGTTTGTGCTTTCACTGTAAGGTTCAAGAATCCACCATCTACTACCAGGACTTGGAGATGTTTCTGTACATTTTCTTTTAAGGGTTTTATGGTTCTAGCTTTTATATTAAGGTCTTTGATTTATTTTGATTTAATTTTTGTGTAAGATGTGATGTAGGGGTTCTCTTTCTTTCTTTTGAATATGAATATCCAGTTCTCCCAGCACCACTTGTTAAATAGACTGTTTTTATTTCCCACCTGGGTGGGTTTGACAGCCTTGTTAAAAATGTTCTGACCAAAGATGTGAGGGTCTGTTTCTGAACCATCAATTCAGTTCCATTGGTCTATTTGTCTATCTTTATGCCAGTACCATGCTATTTTTACCACTCTAACTAAGCAACATGATTTAAAGTCTGGAAGTCAGAGTCTTCCAGCTTTGCTCTTCCTTTTTAAAATGTTTCTGCTGTTCAGAGCCCCTTATTCTTCCAAGTGAATTGACAATTGTATTTTCCATTTCTTTAAAAAATGCTGGTGGAATTTTTCTTGAGATTGCATTGAATCTGTATATCCATTTAGGTAGAATTGGCATCCTAATGATATTTAGTCTTCCAAACCATGAGCACAGAATGTTTTTCCATTTATTTAGGTCTTTTTAAAAATTTCTTTTAGGAATGCATTTTAGTTTTTGCGGCGGCTTGCTCGGTCGGTAGAGGTGGGGTCTGGCTGCGGATGAGGGGTCGGTCCAGCTCTGGACGAGGGGTCGGTCCAGCTTGGGACGAGGGGTCGGTCCCACCTGGGACGAGGGGTCGGTCCGGCAGCAGACGAGGGATCGGTCTCACAAGGGGTTGCGCGGTTCGGCTGACGGGGTCGCCCGGCAAAGCCGGCGACGAAGGGGTCGCCCGGAGAAGCAGGCAACGAAGGGGTCGCCCGGAGAAGCAGGCGATGAACTGGGGACAAGGGAGGCCAGGCCCTTGTCGGGGGCTCTCAGGACTGGAGGGCGCACGGCAGAAGAACTACCGCGGAGACAAGGTAAACACACAAGTCCACTTTATTGAGGGAGAGGCAACAGTTTTATAGGGGCTGGGGAAGGCTGATTGGTCGAAGCCACGCCCCATTCTGATTGGTTGCCGGCGAAAGGTCAGTGGGCGGTACCGGACAGGGGAGGGGTGGTGGTTAGGGATTGGCTGTCGCTGTTGCTGGGGGAAGGGGCAGGGTTTAGGGATTGGTGGCTGCTGTTGCTGGGGTGGAGGGCAGACTTGAGTTTCCCGCCCACGCCTGGCTGTTGCTGCTGTCGGGGGAGGGGAAAAGGGCAGACTGGATTTTTCCGCCTACGCCTGGCTGTTGCTGCTGTCGGGGGAGGGGAAAAGGGCAGACTGGTTTTTTTCGCCCTGCGCCTGCGCAGGGAGAAAGAAGGCATCGTGTGGCGCCATCCGGGAGGAGGGGCGGCCGCGGAAGCATGGCTGCCGAGAAGGGGAGACCCGAGGGCACTCTGCGCCCATGCCGAGCTTCCTTCAGGGGTGGCGGTGAGTTCGACCAGCCACCCTATTATGGGGGCAGCAGCTTGGCCTACCGCGGCCGCTCCCCCGCCAGGCCAGCAAACCACGCTTCAGCCCGAGGGGTGACCGCAAGTTTTCTAAATACAAGTGCTTTACATCCTTGATTAGGTTTATTTCTAAATATTTGATTTTCTTATTCACTATTGTAAATGGATTTTTATTTCTGACTTCCTCCTCAAATTGCATATTACTAGTGTATAGAAACAGTACTGAGTTTTGCATGTTAATCTTGTATCCTGCCACTCTGCTGAAATTGTTTATTAACTCTAGCAAATTTGTTGTAGGTTTTTGGGACTTTCTAGGTATGGGATCATGTCATCTGTGAACAGCAAAAGTTTTACTTCTTCCTTTATGATTTGGATACCTTTTATTTTTCTTGCCTGATTGCTCTAGCTAGAAACTCTAGCACTATATTGCACAACAGCGGTGACATTTGACTTCCTTATTTTGTTACCTATCTTAATGGGAAAACTTTCAGTCTGTTACTGTTGAATACAATGTTAGTTGTGGATTTTTCATATATGGTCTTTATCATGTTGAGAAAGTTTCCTTCAATTCCTATCTTTTGTAATATTTTTTATCAAGAAAGGATGCTGTATTTTGTCAAATGCCTTTTACTCATCAATCAATAGGATCATATGATTCTTTCTTCTTTGATTTATTCTATTTTATTTTTTCATGATTCAACCTTTTATTTTTGGGTAGAGTCCTATACAAACAAAAAACTCTAGATTTATGAACATTTTAACCAAATGCTATACTTAAAAATTCAGTGAGGCTATTATTTGATGTTGGTGTAATAACAACTTCATTATTAAAAACTTCAGATGTTATTTTCTTCTTTCCACTTCTTAAGTAAAATAGATAAGCAATTTCAATTAAAGATATTTAGACACTGAGATGCTATTGTGGAAATACACTTAGGCAACAGAAGGCCAAGAGACATTCCAAAGGCTAAAAAGAAGTGGCAGATAGAGAAGGAGATGTTTCTCATAACACTGTTCTCCTTAATAATAAAGCTAGTGCTCTATTATTGTTTTATTGAGAATGAGAACCTGGTATGGTATGCTTTTTTTTTCAGATTCTCAAAAACTGATGGAATATCATAATTTTTCTTTTTTTTTTTCTTATTTTCTTTTTAAAAGATACTTAGAATATACAAATGTCACATAAAGAATAGAGGGGATTCCCATATGCCCTGTTTCCCACACTTCCCACATTTTCCCACATTAACAACATCCTTCATTAATGAGGTACATTCATTGCAATTGATGAACACAGTTTTGAGCATTGTCACTAAGCATGGATTAAAGTTTACATTGTAGTTTACACTCTCTCCCACCCAATTCTGTGGGTAATGGCAAGATTTATAATGGCCCATATCTGTCATTGCAATGTCATTCAGGACAATTCTCAAGTCCCCAAAATGCCCCTGTATTACACCCTGCCTCAGAACCTCCAGTGGCCACTGGATATAATTGATATAATTTCTTCCATTATTGATATAATTTCTTCCATTACTAGAATCACAATAAGTCTATAGTAGAATACCAGCAAGTCTATTTTAGTCCATAGTTCATTCCCCAATCCTGAGGATTCTGGGATGGTGATGTTCACTCCACTTCTAATTGAGATGGGGCTGTGATTCCACAGGGCTGGTGGATGGGGCTCTCTTGCTTGGAGTTGCAGACTCAGTTCTTTGATTTATTAATGTGATGTATTATGTTGATTGATATTCTTGTGTTGAACCACCCTAGAATTCACCACCCATCATGGTGAATACTTCTTTTAATGTGTTTTTGAATTTGATTAGCAAGTATTTTGTTGAGAATTTTTGTATCCATATTCATTAGGGAAATGGATGTGTAATTTTTTTTTTTTTTGTAATATCTTTATGTGACTTTGGTATTAGAATGATATTCATAGAATGAGTTTGGTAGTTTTCCTTCTTGTTCAGTTTTTTGGAAGAGCTTGAATAAGACTGGTATTAAATCTTCTTTGACTGCCTGGTATAACTCACCAGGTCCTTGGCTTTTCATTTTTGGGAGTTGTTTGATGACTGTTTCAATCTCTTTACTTGTGATAGATCTTCTATGGTCATAATAAGCTGTTTGTACATTCCTAGGAATTTTTCCATTTCATCTACATTGTCTAGTTTGTGGTGTACTGTTGTTCATAGTATCCTCTTATGACTTTTATTTCTGTGGGGTAGATAGTAATGTCCCTGTTTTTATTTTTAATTTAATTTATTTGGATCATCTTTCTTTGTCAGTCTAGCTAAGGGTTTGCTAATTTTGTTAATCTTCTTGAAGAACCAACTTCTGGTTTTTTTTTTCTATTGTTATTTTTGTTGTTGTTGTTGTTCTCGATTTCACTTATTTCTGTTCTAATCTTTGTTATTTGATTCCTGCTTACTTTTGGAATTGTTTTCTGTCCTTTTTCTGATTCATCCAGCTGTGTAGTTAGGTCACTGATTTTAGCTCTTCTTTTTAATGTAAGCATTGAAGGCTATAAATTTCCCTCTTAGCACTGCCTTTGCTGCATCTCATAGATGCTGATATGTTGTGTTCTCATTTCATTTGTCTTGAGATATTTATTGATTTCTCTCTTAATTTTTCTTTGACCCACTAATTATTTTAGAGTGTTTTTAAAAATCTATATATTTGTGAATTTTTCCTTTTTCTGCCTGTTGATTACCAACTTTATTCCATTATGATTAGAGAAAGTGCTATGTATAATTTCAATCTTTTTTTATAACATTCCTTTTTTAAAAAGATTTATTTATTTATTTCTCTCCCTTCCCCCAACCCCAGTTGTATGCTTTCTGTGTCTATTTGCTGTGTCTTCTTTGTCCACTTCTGTTGTTGTCAGCGGCACAGGAATCTGTATTTCTTTTTGCTGCATCATCTTGTTGTGTCATTTCTTCATGTGGGTGGCACCATTCTTAAGCAGGCTGCACTTTCTTTTGCACTGGGCAGCTCTCTTGTGGGGTGCACTCCTTGTGCGTGGGGCTCCCCTATATGGGGGACACCTTTGCGTGGCACGGCACTCCTTGCGCGCATCAGCACTGTGCATGGGCCAGCTCCACACAGGTCAGGGAGGCCCGGGGTTTGAACCGCAGACCTCCCATGTGGTAGACGGACACCATAACCACTGGGCCAAGTCCGCCACCTCTAATTACAATCTTGTTGAATTTACTGAGATCTGTTTTGTGATCCAACATATGGACTATCATATGTTGGAGAACAATTCATGAGCACTTGAGAGGAATGTATATCCCGATATTTTGGGGTATAATGTTCTGTATATGTCTATTAGGTTTAGTCCATTTATCATATTATTCAAGTTCTCTGTTTCTCTATTGATCCTCTACCCAAGTGTCTTTCCATTGTTGAGAGTAGTTGTTTGATGTCCCCAACTATTATTGTAAAGACACCTATTTCTCCCTTCTGTTTGCCAGTGTTTGCCTTGTGTGATTTGGGGCATCATGTTTAAATGCATATACACTTATGCTTGTTATTTCTTCTTGGTGAATTACCACTTTTATCAATACAAAATGTCCTTCCCTGTCTCTAATAACAGTTTTGCTTTTAAAGTCTATTTCAACTGATATAATTTATCTGATTTTTTATCAATTACTGCATGCAAGGAATATATTTTTCCAGCCTTTTGCTTTCAATTCATTAGTATCTCTGGGTCTAAGGTGAGTCTCTTGTAGCATATAGATGGCTTAAGTTTTCTTATCCATTCTGCCAGTTTGTACCTTTCGATAGTTTAATTCATTAACATTCAATGTTAGTACTGTAAAGGCTATTTTTACCACACCCATTATCTGTTATATTTTTTTCACCATTATTTTTACACTTGTAGTTACTCTTACTGATATAATCTTCATTTCTAGACTCCTTTCCAAGCCTCTCCTGTTTTTTCTTTTCAAGCTGTAGCACTCCTTTTAGTATTTCTTGCAAAGCCAGTCTCTTGGTTACAAACACTCAGTTTCTGTTTATCTGTGACTATTCTAAACTTGCCCTCATTTCTGAAAGACAATCTTGGTGGATGGATGTAAGATTCTTGGCTGACAGTTTTTTTCTTGCAGTATCTTAAATATATCACATCACTGGCTTCTTGCCTCCTTGGTTTCTGAAGAAATCATCACTTAATCTTATTATGTGCCCCTTGTATGTGATGCACTGCTTTTCTTTTTTCTTTTTCTCTCAGAATGCTCTCTTTGTGTTTGGCATTTGACATTCTCATTAGTATGTGTCTTGGAGTAGGTCTATTCAGATTTATTTGGATGGAAATATGTTGTGTCCCTTGGACACTGATATCTATGTCCTTCAATAGAGTTGGGAAATTTTCTACCATTATTTCTATAAATATTCCTTTTGCCCATTTTCCTTTCTCTTCTCCTTCTGAGACACCCATGACACATATGTTTGCATGTCTCTTGTTGTCATTTAGTTCCCTGAGATCCTGTTCCATTTTTTTCCATTCTTTTCTTTATATGTCCTTTTGTATGTTTGCTTTCAGAGGCCATGTCTTCAAGCTCACTTATCCTTTCTTCTGCCACTTCAAATCTGCTGTTGCTGTTATATGCCTCCAATGTATTTTTCCCCCAGTGTATTTTAAATTTCATTTATTGTGCTTTTCATTTCCATATGATCTACTATTTTTCTGTGTATGCTTTCAAATTCTTCTTTGTGTCCATCCAGTGTCTTCTTGGTATCCTTAATCTCTTTAGCCATCTCATTGAATTTATTACAGAGATTTATTTGAACATGTATAAGTTGTCTCAACTCCTTTATGTCAATTAGAGGTTTATCTTGTTCCTTGGACTGGGCAGTATCTTCTTGTTTCTTGATATGGGTTGTAATTTTCAATCTTTTGTTGGTATTTTGGCATCTGGGTGCAGTTTCTCCTTAGTTCAGGGCTATAAATTGTACTATAAATTGTGGAGACTGGAGCTGCCTGTATCCCAGGGACTGATGAAGCTTCTCCCACCTTTCTCCTTTGCCACCATGTAGTAAGCCATGCAGGCCAAGCCATGCAGGCTGAGACCATCTGTAGTTTCCTGGAGAGACTGAAGAAGTACCATGCTCCTTCCTCCCCTGCCTGGGCAGGGAAGGAGCTACAGGTATGGGCAAAAAAACTAAGCCATGCAGGCCAAAACCAACTGCAGTTGATCAGGCAGACTAATGTAGCTTGAGCCGCCCCTCCTCCTCTTCCAGGGATAGGGATGGTCCCTCTAGAACACCCAACTATCTAATCTGGGTAGGCCCAAAATGCCTGCAGTGGTCCTGAGAGGCTGAGGGAGTACTGTCCCTTCTACTCTTTATGGGTGAGGATGGAACCACAGGCACCCAACAGACTAGTCTGTGTGGGATAAAAGCACTTGCAACTGGCCAGAAAGGCTGAGGAAACACAGCTTCCCTCCCATATTACTGGGGTACAGGGATGGAGCTACAGGTGTCGGTGTAGGCCAGAAGTGACTGCATTTGCCCCAAGGGACTGAAGAAACAGCGGCTCCCTCTATTCCTATGGTGGGGCAGGGATGGAATTGAAGGGGCTCAATAAACCATTTGTACAGGCTGGAAACACTTGTAGTTGCCCGAAGAGACTGGGAAAACAACAGCCCCCTCCTATCCTATGGTGGGTGACAGGTTTGGATCCCTTGGCACGCAACAAACCAGTCCACGTGGGCCAAAAGCACCTGCAGTTGCCCAGAGAGGCTGAAGAAACACCAGCCCACTACTATTCTATGAGGTGGGGGAAGGGGGAGAGCCCCAGTCACCCAACAAACCAGTCCGTGTGGGCAGAAAGCACCTGCAGTTGGCTGAAGAGGCTAAGGAAACACAGCTCCCCTCTTAACCTGTTAGGGGGACAGGGATGGAGCTACAGATGTCTGAGTACCTAAGCTGCATAGGCTGAAAGTGCCTGCAATTGCCCAGAGGGGCTGAAGAAACATCAGTCCCCATCCTATTGTAAGTGAGGAGGTGGGGGAGGGGCAGGGATGAAATTGAAGACATTCAACGAATGAGTTCTTGTGGGCTCAAAGCACCTTCAGTTGACCAGAGATGCTGGTGCAGGTCCTGCTAGCTTCCTTCCTGCTGTAGACAGAGTTGAAGCCTAGCCTAGATTTGCAATCCAATCTGGGTGGAAAGAAGCTGGTCCCTACCTTCACTGTGATTTTCAATCAGCCAGGCTTTCCCTCCAGCTGGGGGTGGAGTTAAAATGGGGGCTACTGGCATCTTTCCAATTTAGAAAGGTTCAAACTTTAGCTGTTCTTAGGTTTATACTTTAGCCAGCCATATTTACTAATCAGTAGCTGAAGTCAATGCCTGTCTCTTTCTACTGCATTTTTCAGAAATGGAACTTCCAACTCTGGCCATGGAATAGTTCCCAAGTTGGCTTGCATTACCAGTGGAGGATGGCACTTGCCTCCACAGCATGGAGTGTTCTACTCAACGAATCTTCACTGCAGATGGGCAATCTCCTCCTTCCATTCTTTCAAGGATGTTACAGTATGCTCTTCTGGTCTCCTCGGTCCCTCATACAGGTGCTTTAGATAGCTCTGTGTGATTATTAACCACCCTGTAGAATGAGCTGATCCTTGGAGTTCCTTATTCTGCTGCCATCTTGGTTGCTTCTTCTTTCTTCATTTTTAATGTTAGCATTTAGGGCTATAAATTTATCTCTCAGCACTTCCTTCACTGAATTACAAAAGTTTTGATATATTTTATTTTCATTTTCATTCATCACAAGTTATTTACTGATTTCCCTTGTAGTTTTCCCTTTGACCCACTGATTGTTCAAGAGGGTATTATTTAACTTCCATATATTTGTGGATTTTTCAGTTTTCTACCTGTTACTGATTTCCAGCTTCATTCCATTATGGTCAGAGAAGATGCTCTGCATGATTTCAATCTTTCTAGATTTATTGAGACTTCTTTTGTGACATGTAGTCTATCCAGGAGAATGATCCATGTGCATTTGAGAAGAATGTATAACCTGATGTTTTATTGTTCAATGTTCTATATGTGTCTGTTGGGTCTACTTCATTTATCATATTATTAAAGTTCTCTGTTTCTTTATTGATCTTTCATCTAGATATTCCATCCAGTGAAGAGAATGGTATACTGAATTCTCCAACTATTATTGTGGAAGTGTATATTTCTTCAGTTTTGCCAGTGTTTGCCTCATGTACTTTAGGGCACCATACATAAATGTATATGATTGTTATTTCTTCTTTGTGGATTTCCCATTTTATTAATATGTAGCTTCCTTTTTTGTCTCTTTTAACAGCTTTTGACTTGGAGTTTATTTTGTTCAATGTGAGTATAGTTATCCCAACTCTTTCTGGTTACTATTTGTATAGAATATCTTTTTACATCTTTTCACTTAAACCTGTTTGTGTCTTTGGGTCTAAGGTCAGTCTCTTGTAAACAATGTATAGTTGCATCATACTTTTTTATCCATTCTACCAACCTGTGTCTTTCAATTGGGGAATTTATTCCATTAACATTCAGTGTTATTACTGTAATGGCAGTACTTACTTCAGCCATTTTGTCCTTTTTTTTAAACAAATCAATTTTATTGATACATATTAATAAAGCATACAATTCATTCAAAGTGTATAAAAATGGTATTTGGTATAATCACAAAATTGTGCATTCATTATTTCAATCATTACTAGAGCATGTTCATTATTTCAAAAAAAAAAAATAAACAAGAACATTTTTCACCTCTCATTCACTCAATGCTTCCCCTGCCATACATAGCTGCTATTTATGGCTATTCTTGTACATTTATTTATTTATTTTTAAGCAGTTTTATTGCAATACATTCACATACCATACATTCTTTCAGAAGTGTACAATCAATGGCTTTTAGTATAATCACAGTGTTGTGCATTCATCCCCACAAAAACTTTTAGAACAATTTTATTACTCCAAAAAGAAAAATTCTATACCCTTTAGCAGTTATCTCTCAATCCCTCTATCCATCCCCAGCTCTACATAACTACTAATCTAATTCCATCTTTATAACTTGATTTATATTTACATTTTATAAAATGGAATCATACAACATGTAGTACATTGTGACTGGTTTCTTTCAATTAGCATAATTTTTTTGCCTGATATTACCATCTTATAACATTAACATACATAATATTAGTTCAGTTTCAAAGAAAAACAATCTTATATCCTTTGAAGTTTTAATATATTCATTTGACTGAACCATATCTTACTGCTTCTTAGTATCCTTGTAATTCTTTTGCTGATATCTAGGTATCTGATTATCTTGAGTTAACTCTGATTATCTTGAGCTTTCTCATTTATCTAGGGTTTTATTGTTGATTGACTTCATGTTAAGGCCCTTCCTTGATGCTTGGTCTAACTTATTCTAGACCTTTAGAATAGCAAGTGTTTATCTGAGATTTTCTCAGCTCTTCTTCATCTGATTCTTGTCCTGGATATGCAGTGTAATTTATAAATTTCACTTTTTGTGAAATTGTTTCACCTCCAGGAAAGAGCTTCTTTTTCTCTGTTCCTTTTCTGGGAATATTGATCTCTCCTGTTTGTTCTAGCACAGACTTTTCTTCCCAGATCCTAAAATTTGTTTAAATTCCCTCACTCAGTTCCTCATTTTCCTTATAATTTTCATTTCTGGGACCCATAATACCTTACAGCAGTTCAATTTAACACCCCCCTCTCCCTTTTACTCTGTGAGGCTTTCCTGCCTCCAGTTTTTTCCCTCTTATGGTACCTGCCCTAGGGCACGATAAGGTCAATCCAGAAAGGTGGGTCACTTCAGAAAAGTCTGCTCTACCTTGAGGTGGTGCAGGTGACTGATACTGGATTGGTTACAACATTTCTTACCAGCCTTTCTATGGAGGTCTTTCTCTACTGTTTCTTTCCCTCCTAGGGCCTTTTGTAGCACTCCTCCTTAGTGGCTTGTGTTCTGCCCTGTGTCTGTGGACTGAGGTCAATGTGCTTGGATGTATTTGGAGTTCTAACTCACTGTTGTAGTCAATCTACAGTCTCTGTCTGTGGTGAGAGGGAACCTGCTGTCTCTGTGTGGCTCCTGAGCCTTGTGGGACGGAGGTGGAGGGGAAATGGGAACTGACTGGCAGTCCAGGATGGACTTCTTCTGCTTGAGAGCTGTCTGTTTCTTTGATTCAGCATTTGTGTAGTTGTTCTCAAGTCCCTCCAGAGTTCAAAGAAAGTGGAATTTTTCCTTTTATTTGCTAAATCTCTGTGGAGGTGTTTTCAAGGGATGTTTATGTTGCCGTGTTGGTGATGTCACCTCTCAATTCATTCTGAAGCTATGTCCCTTCTGCTATTTAATTCACATTTAAATTTTCACAAAAATTTCAACAATCACATTATAAATCTTTAAGCTCTTTTGTTTATTTTTCATGGCAGCAATCTCCTGATTCTCACTGAGTTTATCAACCTATATTTAAGTTAAAATACTTTACTCCCCTCCACCCATTTGATTATATCTTCTCAATGTTGGGTATTCAATTGGTTGGATTTGGTTTCATTATTTGATTGTGTTTTGCTTTACTTAAATCTATCTGTTCATCTTTGTTTTGGTCACCTGCCCAAGGATGCTGATCGTGGTATGGTAATTCATCTACAATGACTGTTTGGGAAGGATGCTGGGTGAGTGGTGCTATTTAAAGAGGTGCTTTGTAAGGAGCCTCCATTTTCTTCCTGGGGTCAGAGTCTACCTGACATTGCCTGCCTGCCTTTTGGGCTGTGGAGCCCACATCAGTGCTTTCATTCAGTTGCCAATGTTTCTTCTGACAACTTCTTAAATGGATGTGGGGGAGATTAACGAGCTTAACATCTCCAAAGCTGCCTTTGAACCCTCCTTATTATTTTATCTATTGCCTGCAGAACTCCCTGAACCTCATGTAGCCTTCTCCTGCATGCATTTTAAGCTAAGACTATTCAGTTTTCTAATGTCAGAGATATTACTACCTTTCAGAGATTCCTCAACATAACTTCAGGTAGTGCATTTTGTTTTCTTCCAACATGGTGGTGAAATCATCCACTTTATATCTTTTTATGGTTTTTCATGAACTGTGTGGTGGGCAGGAAAAAATATATCTAATACCTCCTTCTAAAACCTTATAGCAACATCAAATAAACCTGTAAATGCCTTTATATTATTATTCAATTATTATTCAGTAACAGCAGATGTTCATTTACCTTAAAAATGCCACCAGTACCTCTGGCTAAATCACAAATAGTTGTTACCAAGTCCCCAATAATCTTCATTTCTACCTTCCTAGAGAATTTTTCTTTGTGGAACTTATGTACCCCAGAAAATCATGTTCTTAAAGCTAATCCATTTCTGTGGTTGTAAACTTACTGCATGTAGGACTTTTGGATTAGGGTACTTCAGTTAAGGTGTGGCCCAAGTTACATCTTAATCCTCTTACTAGAGTCCTTTAAATATGGGGGAGGGGGAGAGAGAGAGAGAGAGAACAAGTCACAGAATGAAGAAACCGAAAGCAATGAAACATGGAAGAGAAGGGATTGACCAGCAGACACTGCTGTATGCCTTTCCATGTGACAAAACTGTCTAGGATCACTAGCAACTAGTCTTTGGGGAGAAAACATTGCCTGATGATGCCTTGATTTGGACATTTTTCTCAGCTTTGAAACTGTAAACTTGTAAGCTAATAATTTCCTGCTGTTAAAAGCCAACTCATTTTATGTTGTATGATTTTGGCAGCTTAGAAAATGAAAACATACCCCTATCATTTTTATCCCTATATTCCTTCCTAAATGTCTTCAGTATCTATGTTGTTTAATACTACAGTTTGACCATAGGTCTTTTACATTTTTTGGATGAACCACATCATTAAGAATCACCATTAACTTGTGGAGGGGAGGAAGTTTTAAAGAGCAGGTGAATTTTATTTTAAATACACTGTGTTTGAAGCTAGTAAGTGATATACGCATAGGAACACTGAACAGCCAGTTGGAGATGTGGTAAACTTCAAGTTCCATCTTACCATTCAATCTATTTGTGGAAAACCATAACTAGCATTATGGTGCTGAGTTAAAAAGATTTTCAAAGCATGATTCTTGAACCCAAGGAACTCACAACCTAATGAGAGAGTCATACAAATGAAAAGTACCACAAATACTATAGAAGTGGTGTGTACAAAGTATATGGGAGAATGAGTGGGATAGTGATGATAATTTACTTCTGAAGTCTCTATCCACACTGTAGATTCTCTTTGGGTTGGAATATGCCAAAGTAAAGTGCAGTACTCTCTTCTGGAATTTTTGGACATGCTTGCCTGGCTAGCAGTAACACTCTTCAGTCTGGACTATACAACCTATCCTTTTCAAGTTAGAGGTTTAATCTTGGGCTTAGTCTTTCCATAATAATCCTTTACCACCTTCACACCCACAATAATACACAAATTATTATTTATTCTCTGGAAAAAATAGCTTTTTTGGAAGATGAGGTATGGGGGATACTTGTTTCCAGGAGAGAGCCGATATGATTAGAAGAAAGACCAGCAGAACACAGAATGAGGAAGAAGGAGGACTGAGCTGAGCCTATAAAGAGGAATCACCAGAATGAAAATAACGTGGAGGGATGAGTCTTGATTTTTCAGGAGTGCTTTTGGCTATGGGTTGTCAAGGGAAGGAAGGTATGCTGGACACTTTCTATTCATTTTCAACAATATCCTTGTCTTTCTAAGTTCCACTTTGTGCTGCAGGGCTGAAATGCTAAAAATTAATCTCCCAATCTACTTTGCTTGCAGGTTCTGCTGTTTGTTCCCTATATGTGAGGCATGTATTTGTATTTGGGCAAACAAAAAACAAGGAGATGTCATTGATCTCTGCTTGCAGTGGCAGGCTGGTGAATTGACATCATCAGATGACTGCAGTGAGGTTTCAAAGTGGCTACTGGGTGAGAATCATCCTGAGAATCACCCATTTTGGTGCTAATGACAATTTCTTGGGATTCCTGCCCTTTCTGATATACTGAATATAGATGGAGCTTTCCATGGCTGTTGTTCCCCCAGCCCTTTCAACAGTTTTGTCTCTTAATCCATTTATTAAACTATTTCTTGCTTGAAATACCTAAAGTGGCTCCTGAGTTCTTCACTGAACCCTGACTGTAACAAAGAGAAATGACTGAACAGGAAGGAAAGGCATGTGTGCCATTTGTGGACCTAACCTAGTACTCTGTCCAGAGATGGCTTCCCCCAAACCAGAGGCATGAATGCTGTTGAACAGAGAAAGCACATTTCTGGCAGGACAGGGGGTTGGCACTGGGATGAGGAGATCTCCCAATGCATGATGGCCACACTGGATCCAAGCATTCAGACTTGCAATAAGTTTGTTGCATAATATAGCAAAGCACTCAAAATACATTATAATGCAAGATTATTTCCTGATCTACTTCATCCATTTGGCAGAAAGTGCTTCCTCATTCCATGATGATATACAATATTAAATGGATATCATCCTTGTATTAAATTATAATATAGGATCTGACAGGAACTTCCAGCTGTGGCAATTTAAATGAAGTTACGAGTTATGCCTTCAGGAATATGAATTGCTTATTTTGCTTTTCCAATACAAAATAAATGGAAAATAGGAAATAAATTTTGTGTTTAGCCTTATTTCAGCAGTAGTGATATTTTTACCCTTTATTACATTTGCAGGAATCAGGCTTTCTCTATGTTCTAGTCAAAAGATTCCTTCTTATCATACTTCCCTGCTTAAAAAAACCTTAGTTTTTAAAAAAAATTTTAATTTTTAAAATTTTTATATTATTCATTTTTTAAAAATATTACATTCAAAAATATGAGGTCCCATTCAACCCCACCGCCCCCAACCCACCACTCCCCCCACAGCAACACTCTCTCCCATCATCATGACACATCCGTTGCATTTGGTAAGTACATCTCTGGGCATCGCTGCACCTCATGGTCAATGGTCCACATCATAGCCCATACTCTCCCACGTTCCATCCAGTGGGCCCTGGGAGGATCTACAATGTCTGGTAATTGTCCCCTGAAGCACCACCCAGGACAACTCCAAGTCCCGAAAATGCCTCCACATCTCATCTCTTCCTCCCATTCCCCACACCCAGCAGCCACCATGGCCACTTTTCCCACACCAATGCCACAGTTTCTCTGTGGACTTTAGATTGGTTGTGTCCATTCCACATCTATGTCAAGAGGGGGCTTAGATTCCACATGGATACTGGATGCAATCCTCCTGCTTTCAGTTGTAGGCACTCTAGGCTCCATGGTGTGGTGGTTGACATTCTTCAACTCCATGTTAGCTGAGTGAGGTAAGTCCAATAAATCAGAGTGTAGGAGCTGAAGTCTGTTGAGGCTCAGGGCCTGGCTATCATATTGTCAGTCCAGAGATTCAAATCCCCTAGATATATCTTAAACCCCAGCACCAACTACAATTCCAGTAAAGTAGCATGAAAGTCTTGTGAAAAGAGATCCCATCTGAGTCCAGTTCCATTATGCAGAAACACCAGCTCCAAAGAAGGGCCAACTGACATGGCAGTGAACCCCATCTGCCATGACCATAGAACCCGTGGGTCTCTTTAGCCCTCAAAAGAACCAATACCTGGGGTTGTATCTACTTTGTCTGTCTCTGAGACTCTGCTCAGGTGTGCATAAGGGCAATCCTTCTGACAACCTCCAGACTCTTTTTTAGAGACTCATAGCCATATAAACTCATTTTTTCCTTTCCATTTCCCCCTTACATTAGGTCAAACAGCATTTTAAACTCCTGTTATTATCTGTTGACAGGGATATTCTGCTGGTCCGCGTTGAACCTTTAATTCAAGGTCATTTTCTAGTTGCATCATCAGCTGGTATTTGGTAGTGATCCCTCGGTGCCAGAGAGGCTCATCCCCGGGTGTCATGTCCCACGCTGGGGGGAATGCTTTGCATTTACATGCTGAGTTTGGCTTCGAGACTGGCCACATTTGAGTAACATGAAGGCTGTCAGGAGGAAACTCCTAGGCACAGTGCTGCTCTAGGCCTTGCTCTTATTTCAGGTGTATAGGCTCACAAGCATAGTCATTAGTATCAGGGGCTCACTGTTGGACCCTCATTCCTTCCTGGTCCTTACCGTTGCACCTAGGGGACTGCCGCTGCTCCCCTAGGCACCACGACAGAGCACCCCCAGCCAGGAACCCAGTACCCCCCAGCTGTTGTTTTTAATTGTTGCCACTATGAGTATATCCAAACATTACCATGCACCCTGGACATATGCCCTGTATAACTCCCTGTCAACCATATATCGCCTGTCAATAACATCCCATACCAGTATTCCTCCACTGCCATTGTTGAACCACTCTGTGATCCAAAACTTCCTGAAAAGTGAAGCCCAATATAATGTCAGGTTCCCTTACTAGTAAAATGGAATATAGCGATGAGTTTAAAGGTTAGATCTAGAATATGTATTGATTTGGAAAAATTCTACATCCTATCTTTTTCTTTTCTTTTTTCCTAATTATTGAGCTTCTCTTCACAAGAGCCTTAGATCACAGTAATTCATATATACAATATACAGTACTCCCAAACATCCACCATAAAACCTTTTCCCTTCCACAGCGATAATCTTATAACTTATTCATATCATATTTACTTAAACTGATGTACAGACTCTGAGACAATAGCTTTCAAACAAGGTGACATCTGTGCTTACATCATGGTCCATACTTTAGGATATACAGTTTTCTAAATTTTTAGTTATCCTATGTTTTACATTATGGTTTACATTATTAGTCTGTCGTCCCCTATATGTTTTTGGTGTAATATTACATGTTTTATATCCATCCTTGTGTACTCTCGCGAAACTCCTCTCTTACCCCCACATTTACCTTGGTTCCATCCATTCGACATCCATTTCCCCCTCCCCTTGGGGCCCACAGCGACAGCCAGTCTCCATTTCCCGAGGAGCCACGTCCAGAGTTACTTGCAACAGTGTTCAGGGCCTGACTTGCTCAACTGCCCTAATGCCCTGGGAGCCACCCTTTCTCTCGAGAGATACAGTTCCCTCTTTTTTGATGGCATTAGTCCTCCCCAGGACGTGGGTCCACCCCCACTCTCACTACTTGGGTCTCTACCCAATGGTACAACCCACCCTGGCAAAATGAGCATTCAGACATTCCCCAGGAGTCCGTCCCGTGTCAGACCATCCCCTCTGAGCATCCTAAACAGGTAATCCTCCTAATTATATTTTGATACGGTTTTCTCAGCATTTTACTCTCAACCAACACCTGACACTCTCCTATGTTTGTATGTTACCCCTCCCTCCCCCCAATTTTTTGGGCAATATTACCCATCCGCCCATCCCCAGCCCCCCTCAAACCCGCAAAGCCCCATGCAAAGGCAATCCCTTGCCCCCATTTTATCTCTTCTTTGTGCTCATACTTACCGCCAGCTCATCATAGATTCCACCCCTGCAGACGTTGGCTCACATCCTTCCTCCACCCCCCGATTTCCTGTAAGCCTATCTTCCAGTCTCTAGCTCTCTGAGGCAGCTTGCTTATTTCATATCATTGAGGTCATGTAGTATTTGTCCTTCAATGCCTGGGTTGCTTCCCTCAACATAAGGTTCTCAAGATTCATCCATGTTATCACGAGTGTTTGTAGTGTATTTGTTCTTACAGCCGAGTAGTATTCCATTGTATGTATATACCACATTTTATTGATCCACTCATCTGTTGATGGGCATTTGGGTTGATTCCAACTTTTGGCGATAGTGAACAATGCTGCTATGAACATTGGTATACATATATCAGTTTGTGTCCTTGTTTTCAGTTCTGATGGGTACATACCCAGCAGTGGTATTGCTGGGTCATATGGCAAATCTATGGTTAGTTTTTTGAGAAACCGCCAAACTGTCCTCCAGAATGGTTGGATCCTTCTGCATTCCCACCAGCAGTGGATGAGTGTTCCCATTTCTTCACATCCTCTCCAGCATTTGTATTCTTCTGTTTTTTTTCATAGCTGCCAATCTTATGGGAGTAAGATGGTATCTCATTGTAGTTTTGATTTGCATTTCCCTGATAGCTAGAGATTTGGAGCATTTTTTCATGTGCTTTTTAGCCATTTGTATTTCTTCTTTGGAGAAGTGTCTGTTTAAATCTTTTTCCTATTTTTTAAATGGGTTGTTTATCTTTTTATTTTCAAGATATATGAGTTCTTTATATATGTAAGTTATAAGTCTCTTATCAGATATATGGTTGCCAAATATTTTCTCCCATTGTGTGGGTTCCCTTTTTACTTTTTTGACAAACTCCTTTGAGGTGCAGAAAGCTTTAATTTTGAGGAATTCCCATTTATCTATTTGTTCTTTTGCTGCTCGTGCTTTTGGTGTGATGTTCTTGAAGCCATTTCCTATTACAAGGTCCTGTAGATGTTTCCCTACACTGCTTTCCAAGGTCTTTATGGTCTTGGCTCTTATATTTAGGTCTTTGATCCATCTTGAGTTGATCTTTGTTTAAGGTGTGAGATGGTAATCCTCTTTCATTCTTCTACATATGGATATCCAGTTCTCCAGGCACCATTTGTTGAATAGGCCATTCTCTCCCAGTTGAGAGGGTTTGGTGGCTTTATTGAATATTACATGGCTATATATATGAGATTCTATATCAGAACTTTCAATTCGATTCCATTGGTCTGTGTGTCTCTCCTTATGCCAATACCATGCTGTTTTCACTACTGTAGCTTTGTAGTATGTTTTGAAGTCAGGTAGTGTGATTCCTCCAATTTCGCTTTTCTTTTTCAATATGTCTTTGGCTATTCGGGGCCTCTTTCCTTTCCAAATAAATTTCATAGTTAGTTTTTCTAGTTCCTTAAAGAAGGCTGTGCTGATTTTTATTGGGATTGCTTTGAATGTGTAGATCAGTTTTGGTAGGATAGACATCTTAATAATATTTAGTCTTCATATCCATGAACAAGGAATATTCTTCCATTTATTTAGGTCTTCTTTGATTTCCTTGAACAGTCTTGTATAATTCTCAGTGTATAAGTTTTTTACATCTTTAGTTAAATTTATTCCTAAATATTTGATTTTTTAATTTACTATTGTAAATGGTATTTGTTTCTTGATTTCCTCCTGATCTTGCTCATTATTGGTGTACAGAAATGCTACTGATTTTTGCACATTGATCTTATAACCTGCAACTTTACTAAACTCATTTATGAGTTCTAGAAGCTTTGTTGTAGATCTCTCAGGGTTTTCTATGTATAGGATCATGTCATCTGCAAATAATGAAATTTTGACTTCTTCCTTTCCAATTTGAATGCCTTTTATATCTGGTTCTTGCCTCAGTGCTCGAGCAAGTACTTCTAAGACAATGTTAAATAGAAGGGGAGACAATGGGCATCCTTGTCTTGTTCCTGACTTTAGAGGGAAGGATTTTAGGATTTCTCCATTGTAAACAATGTTGGCTGTAGGTTTTTCATATATACTTTTTATCATGTTCAAAAAATTTCCTTGCATTCCGATCTTTTGGAGTGTTTTTATCAAGAAAGGGTGCTGTATTTTGTCAAATGCTTTTTCTGCATCTATAGATATAATCGTGTAATTTTTTCCCTTCAATCTGTTTATATGGTGTATTACATTGATAGATTTTCTTATGTTGAACCATCCTTGCATACCTGGAATAAATCCCACTTGGTCGTGGTGTATAATTCATTTAATGTGTTGTTGAATACGATTAGCAAGTATTTTGTTAAGTATTTTTGCGTCTAGGTTCATTAGAGAAATTGGTCTGTAATTTTCCTTTCTTGTGGTGTCTTTGTTTGGCTTTGGTACTAGGGTAATGTTGGCATCATAGAAGGAGTTAGGCTATGTTCCTTCTGTTTCAATTTTTTTGGAATAGTTTCAGCAGGATTGATGTTAGTTCTTTCAGGAATGTTTTGTAGAATTCACCTGTGAAGCTGTCTGGCCCTGGGCTCTCTTTAGTTGGGAGGTTTTTAATGATGGATTCTATCTCTTTACTTGTGATTGGTTTGTTGAGATCATCAATTTCTTCTTTCATCAATATGAGCTGCTTATGTGTTTCTAGGAATTTGTCTATTTCCTCTGAATTGTCATTTTTGTTGGAATATAGTTTCTCAAAGTATCTTCTTATGATAGTCTTTATTTCTTTGGGGTCAGTGGTGATATCTCCTTCCTCATTTCTTATTTTGTGTATTTGCATCTTCTCTCTTTTTTTCTTTGTTAGTCTCGCTAAAGGTTTGTCAATTTTGTTGATCTTCTCAAAAAACCAGCTCTTGGTCTTGTTTATCTTTTCAAGTGCTTTCTTATTTTCTATTTCATTTAGTTCTGCTCTTATCTGTTATTTCCTTCCTTCTTCTTCCTGTTGGGTTACTTTGTTGTTTTTTTTCTAATTCCTCCAAAATGTACAGTTAGTTCTTCAATTTTTGCTCTTTCTTCTTTTTTGATATATGAATTTATGGCTATAAATTTCCCTCTCAGTACTGCTTTTGCTGCATCCCATAAATTTTGGTATGTTGTGTTATCATTATCATTTGTTTCAAGGTAGTCGTTGATTTCTTTTGAGATTTCCTCTTTGACCCACTGTTTTTCTAAGAGTGTGCTGTTTAATTTCCAAATCATGGTGTGAAATCTGGGCCTCTGACCCTTGCAAATTTCCAGCTTCACTCCACTGTGGTCAGAGATATTATTTTGTATGATTTCGATCTTTCTGAATTCATTAAGCATTTCTTTGTAGCCCAGCATATGGTCTATCTTGGAGAATGATCCATGTGCGCTTGAGAAAAATGTATATCCTGCTGTGTTTGGGTGTAATGATCCATATATGTCTATTAGATCCAGCTCCTCTAATATACTGTTCAAATGTTTTGTTTCTTTAGTGATTCTCTTTTGAGATGTTCTGTCCAGAGTTGATAGTGGTGTATTAAAATCCCCCACTATAATTGTAGATGCATCTATTCTTTCACTTAGTTTTTCCAGCGTTTGCCTCACATATTTAGAGGCACCCTTGTTGGGAGCATAAATATTTATGATTGTTCAATCTTCTTGACAGATTGTCCCTTTCACTAGAATGTAGTATCCTTCTTTGTCTCTCACAATTGTTCTGCATTTAAAGTCTATTTTGTCTGATATTTTTGGTTATTGTTTGCTTGTATGCTTGTTTTCCAACCATTCACTTTCAACCTCCATGAGTCTCTGGATCTAAGATGTGTCTCTTGTAGACAGCATATAGATGGGTCATATTTCCTTATCGAATGTCCCAGTCTGAATCTTTTGATAGGTGAGTTTAATCCATTGACATTCAGTGTTATTACTTTCAAGGAATTATTTGTGTTAGCCATATTTTGATTGGACTTGTGTTTGTCATATTTTGTTTTTTTTTTTCCTTCTCTTTTTGTCTTTTTTCTTGCTCTTACACTCTCCTCCAACTCTGCCTGTCCTGTTTTTCCCTTTCTTCCTGCAGAAGTCCCTTTAGAATTTCTTGAAGGGGAGGTTTCTTGTTGGCATACTCTTTAAGTTTCTGTTTATCTGTGAATATTTTGAACTCTCCATCATTTTTGAATGCTTGTTTAGCTGGGTAGAGTATTCTTGGTTGGAAATTTTTTTCTTTTAGTACCTTGACTATATCATACCACTGCCTTCTTGCCTCCATGGTTTCAGATGAGAAATCAGCACTTAATCTTATGGAGCTTCCCTTGTATGTGATGGTTTTCTTTTCTCTTGCTGTTTTTAGAATTTTCTCTTTGTCTTGAGCGTTGGATAATTTGACAAGTATATGTCTTGGGATGGGCCTGTTGGGGTTTATGATGATTGGGGTGCGCTGTGCTTCTTGGATATGTACTTCTGTCTCTTTCAGTAAATTTGGGAAGTTTTCAGCCATTATTTCCTGCAACACTCCTTCTGACCCCTTTCCCTTCTCTTCTCCTTCTGGAATGCCTATAATACGTATGTTTGAGTGTTTTGCATTATCGTTCAGGTCCCTAAGTCCTAGCTGGATTTTTCCTTTCTTTTTATCAACCAATTCTACTATCTGTTTGATTTCCAATGTACTGTCTTCCACATCACTAATTCTCTGCTCTGCCTCTTCTAGTCTGCTGATATTTGCTGCAAGTGTATTTTTGATTTCTTGAACTGTGGTGTTCATTCCCATCATATCCATTATCTTTTTGCGTATGTGTGCAATTTCCCCTCCAAGTGTTGTCTTCATGTTGTTAACCTCTTCCTTTACTTCATTAATTTGTCGGTGATAAATGTTCTGAGATCTTTCATTACTTGTGCGAAGTTCTGCTCCCCTTCCTGATTTTCAGTTTGTTCATTGGATTCAGCCATGTTTTCCTGATTACTGGTTTGGTTTGTAGATTTTTGTTGCTGTCTGGTCATCATTTTCTCTTGACGGGTTTAATCAGTTCCTTAGCTTCTTTGTCTAGTCTTGGGATTAATTAGCTGTTGTTTTTGTGTAAGTGTTATATCTTCTCTTTGCCACTTTGTTCTTCTTATTCTAATTTCTTATTGCTGGTTGAGTTCACTTTAAAGGAGAGTATTAGGGCCAGGGAAAGGCAATTGTGTAAGCAAGGAAAAAGTGTAAAGTAGTATTGGTGTTAAATGTTAACAGAGCAACAATATGAGATCTGGGAGGATGGATATTAGATTAATGTAAGTTGTGTAGAGTTAAGCAGTCGGTATAGTACCTATAATGAAGTATCGGCTGAATATGGGAGGAATATGGTATGAATTAAAAAGCTAGTATTTTCGTGAGAGAGGGAAAGAGAAAAGAAAGGTAATAGTTTCAAGAGTGGATAACAGACATAAAAGAAAACAAAGGTATTAGAAATTAAGAGTTAGACACTTTGTGGATCAAAGAAAGGGAGGTGGAATATAAGAGAGACAGTAGATGATGGAGGATATCAAGATGTAGGGGAAAGGGGATAATGTAGGTACCAAAATCAATTCACACAGAAATGAGGCAGTGGAAGATGAGGAAACCCAGCAAATGTGAGGTGTTCCCTGCAGCACCTATTGTATAATTAAGATAAAACAAAATAAGAATAAAATGAGGGACAAGAGAGAGAGAAAAAAGAGAAAAAGAAAAAAAAAAGAGAAGAAAGGAAGAAAGAAAAAGGGGGTGGGTAAAGGGCAGGGAAAAGGTAGGGAAAAGAAAAAAAAGATATACACCAACCACAACAGCAACAACAACAACAACAAAACCCTAAATAACTGAAAAAAAAAAAGACTTTGGGGGATACGCTGGGAGAAAAGACTAGGGGATAATGCAATGTTAGCAATCAGGACATTAAAAAAAATAAAAAATAAGATAAAATGAAAATAAAAACAAAACAAAACGAAACAAGAAAAAACGCAAATGTTGAGGGCTAGGACATTCAAGGACCTCAGGGCGTGATGGATTCAGGGGTGGAAAGTCTGAGATATTGAAGACTCAAGAGGTGTGAGTCTCTGGGGTGTGGGCCACCAGAGTTTAGGGGACTCAGACCTGGCAACCTCAAATCTGGTCAACAGGGAGCCTGGGAGCACCGCAGTGTAACACTGCCTTCAGGGATCCCCGCAGCTGGGTGCCAGCCCTATGGGGGAAGTCACATCCGCAAACAATATCTTATGTGTCTGAACCCCGCAATTCACTCACTCACTGGGTTCTATTCTGTGGATGTATCATCAATTCGGCTTCAGGACAGCTACCACCCTGCAAGCCCCCAGAACGGCCACCTGAGGGCGCTTCTACACTGCATCCAATTTAATGATGCAGATCAGAAGCCAGGCCCGGGGGTGGGGCTCCAGCCAGAAACGTGGACAACAGAGTCCAAAACGGAAATTCCCAAGCTTCACAAAATATTCCCCCAATCGGCTTCCAGACGTGTGTGTGTGTGTCCCACCACACTCTGTAACAGCCTCCTGGTTACGTCCCTTTATTGTCAGCAATCTAAGCCCGCTGCAGATCGGCAGCCGGGCTTGGGGGGGTGGGGCTCTAGGCGGAAGCGCTATTACTTGTGTCTGCAATCAAAATTTCCCGCTTCGCAACAAAACCCCCGTTTGTCTCGCCAAATCATGCAGCAAAGGTGTCCCGTCCTGTCAACCCCCTAACAGCCCGCCCAGGGCTCCTGAATTCCCCAGTACTGCAGAGCCTCCAAAATGCACAGTGGCAGCGCCCGGTTCCACGGCTCCACCCACCCCAGGAGGGAGCGTCTGGCAGTGCAGCTCTCACCTCCAGGCAATAGAGTTTCAATTATATCGTATAGACTAATCCTCTCCGTTACCTTCCCACCAAATCGATGTCCAGACACTTCCTGCCCTGCAAAATTCCCGAAACAGCCTGGTCCCGGAGAACCTCCAACGCTGCCCAGCCACTTCTTTGCAGGAGAGACCGTCAGGTAAGCTCACTCAGCCACCATCTTGCCCCGCCTCTAGGACAATTTATATAGGACACAATCTTATTCTGTTTTATTACCGTACATTAAGCACAAACTAGAAAGAGAGTAAATAAAATCTGATGAATGCAATGGCAGTTTTAATCTTTTTTTCTTTTAAAAATGTATTATCTTGATAAACATTAAAAGCATCATTTGCTTACTTAAAAGTATTAAATTTGCTTAAGCTAAAATGCGTTTAGCTAAAAAGCATAAAGTTTAGAAAGGAAGAAGTAAAATTGCCTATATTTGCAGGTGATGTCATTTTTTTTTTTTTTTAATTTTTTTATTTTTTATTGACTTTGTAATAATATTACATTAAAAATATATATGTGAGGTCCCATTCAACCCCACCCCCCCACCCCCCCTCTCCCCCCCCCCCAACAACACTCGTTCCCATCATCATGACACATCCATTGGATTTGGTAAGTACATCTTTGGGCACCTCTGCACCTCATATACATTGGTTCACATCATGGCCCATACTCTCCTCTATTCCATCAAGTAGGCCCTGTGAGGATTTACAATGTCCGGTGATTACCTCTGAAGCACCATCCAGGGCAGCTCCATGTCCCGAAGACGCCTCCACCTCTCATCTCTTCCTGCCTTTCCCCATACCCTTTGTCCATTATGTCCACTTTTCCCAATCCAATGCCACCTCTTCTATGTGGACACTGGATTGGTTGTGTCCATTGCACCTTTATGTCAAGAGGAGGCTCAGATTCCACCTGGATGCTGGATGCAATCCTCCCATTTTCAGTTGTAATCACTCTAGGCTCCATGGTGTGGTGGTTGTCCTTCTTCACCTCCATCTTAGCTGAGTGTGGTAAGTCCAATAAATCAGATTGTAGGTGCTGGAGTCTGTTGAGGCTCAGGATCTGGCTATCACATTGTCAGTCCAGAGATTCAAATCCCCTAAATATATCTTAAACCCCAACATTAACTGCACCTCCAGCAGGTGATGTCATTTTTGTCATCTATATTTATTTACATAGATAATTCTATGGGATCTGCAAAACAACCAGTAGAACTAATGACTGAATTTAGCAAGGTCACAGGATACAAGGTAAATATAAGATAATTATTTGTATACTAGCAGCAAAGAATTGGTGAATGAAATAAAAGAACAACTCTATTTATAATAACATCAAAAAGTATTATATATTAGGAAGTGTATACGATCTCTCCACTGAAAACCACAAAACTTTGCTGAGAGATATTACAGAAGAACTATGTAAATGGATAGGTATTCCATGTTCATGAATTGGAAGATTCAATTTGTTGAGTTATCAGTTATCCCCAAATTGATCTGTTGATTCAATGAAATCCCTATCTTAATTCCAGCAGACTTTTTTTTGTGGTAGAATTTGGCAAACTAATTAAAAAATGTATTTGGAAATGAAAAGATTTAGGATATCCCAAACAATTTTGAAATAGAATAAAGCTGGATGATATATACTACCTGACTTCAAGATTTACTACAAAGTTACAGTAAACAAGATAATATGGCACTGGGCTGAGATCTGAAAAATAAATCAGTGGAAGAAAAATAGTCCAGAAATGGATCCATATCTGTATAGGTATTTACTTTTCAATGAAGACACCAAATCAATCCAATGAGAAAAGAAAAATATGTCTAACAAGTGGTTTTGGAATAACAAAAATCCAAGGGGGAAAATGAACCTCAACCTTTGCTTCATATTGTACAGGAAAATTAATTTGAGAGTCATCATATATCTAAACACAAAAGCATTTAGCCACACATAACTGGATATCAGACTAATGAGGTTTAAACAAATAGAATTTATCTTTTACTTATAACAAGCTATTTAAATAGTTGCTTGCTAGAATTGATTCAGTGGCTCAACCCTCATGGTTACAAAATGACTGCTCTAGCTCTTTCTATCACATTACATATAAAGCAGAAATGAAGAAGGGAGGAAGAGTGATGATTTCATTTCCTAGGCTGCTCAAGCAAATACCATGAAATGGTTCAACTTAAACAATGGGAATTTATTTGGTGTTGTTTTAGAGGCTGGGAAAATGTAATGCTTTCTCCCTGAAGACTGTGATATTCTGGGGTTGGCTCCTGGTGATTCTTGGCTACTATAGCATATGGCAAGGCACATGGTAGCATCTCCTCGTCTCTTCTCCTCTGGGTTCCATTTCACCTTCTTGCTTCCAGTGGTTTTCTTTCTTTCTGTCTATATTTTATTATTTCATAAAGGACTCCAGTAATATGATTAAGACCCATCCTGATTGAGGTGGGCTGTGCATTAACTGAAGTAACCTCATCAAAAGGTCCTGCTTACAATGGGTTCAAACCCACAGGAATGAATTATATTTATGGACATGTTTTTCTGGGGATACAACTTCCAACCATATCTGACATCTGTCAATTCTGTAGCGAGAACAAAAGCTTTCCAAGACACATTCTGCTTCCTGGCAGAATTTCATTGGCTAGAATTGTATCCCATGATCACCTAGGTGCATGGGAGGCTAGGAATAGGAATATGTGTCTTTCCAGGTTTTAGAGGTAGTAGAGGCAGGAGGGCAGTGGGTTTGAAGTGGATATTGGGTTAGCCACCAAGGATCACTGCCACCAGATTCATTTCTGAAGAAATTTCAGGAATGAATTTCACTATTTTCTCTGCCTTGTTAAATAAATCTTTAGATAGAAAATGATTCAATGTTTATTATTTAGTGTGTTCTTTTCTATACATTCCAAGAATCTTTCTGCAAATAAAATATTTATGGATATTCGAATGAAATATTTTACATTGATAGGACTGGCAATCATAATGAAAAAATTTTAGTACTTACAATAGTGCTGTGCCTCCCAGCTCTATATTTGCTCCCCACAGTCCTTCTAAAATATAAAAGAACTAGGAAAATGATGTTTTCCTCCAATCACTTTCCATCTAGGCTTCGATGGCTTCCCCTTAGCATGTGTACGAACACAAAAAGCAATGGGGCAACGTTGAGAATAATGTGCTTAGGTCTGATTTCACAGAATCAGATTCTGAAGGGTGGGAGGGTCTGAAGAGGTATACTCTGTGGCAGAAATTCTTGTCACCACAGTCTCACCACAGCTCTGGCATTTTGCAATCTGGAAGTTTGAAATTGATACTTTCCCTGGCATTACATATTCATGTAGTTTGAGGGCCAGAATGATCCAATATTTGGTCACCTTTCTGTAAGAAGGGAAAAAAGCACAATTTTCCTTTCTGGCATAAATTTAAGGAATAGGAATAAACTACAGTTTATCAACTTGGGGATAATTGAAAAATTATTGCTTTCAGAGAGAATATAAAAAATATGGCTAAAATACTGTTATCACCAAGTCCAAGGTTTGTCAACAGGTAGATTATGTACCCCAATTTAGACATGTTCTTAATCCATACTCCTATGGGTATGAACCCATTGTAAAGAGGATCTCTTGAAGATGTTATTTTAAGTTAGGGTGTGGACCAGCTGAGTGATGTTGGGTCTTAAATTGGATTGCTGGAAGCATTTTAAAGAGAAAGAAACTGAAAGCCAGAGTCAGAGAAAGCCTCAAGGAGGAGTGAGAGGCGGGAAATCAGTGAAACCCAGAAGAAAAAGGAGTGGACATTGCCATGTGACCTTAGGCAGGGATTCAAGCCAAGGAACCTCAAGTATCTCTGGCAGCTAGCACCGGAATGTGACAGACTTGGGGAGAAAGCATTGCTTTGCTGATACCTTGATTTTGGACTTCTTCTAGACTCAAAACTTCCATTTGTTTAAGTCAACCATTGTGCGGTATTTGTCATAGCAGCCTGGAAAAGTAAGGCAAGGGTCAAAGTAAATAGCAGCCTATTCCTCCACATCTAGATCTGTGATGAGTACTGATGGGTAGGAAGATTATGTGAGCACTGCCAGGTCATCAAGACATTCTGAGTTAGCAAAGAAACATTAGATGTGTCTATTAGAGATTTAGTGCATGCTTTATAAATTTTGTTAGAAATTTTCCTGGCTCATGGGGTTTCATGTATTAATTCTATTCAGGGTCTCCAACTACTCTTTCCTAAACCACTCACTCTATTCCTTTCCAAAGGCAGCCTGCATTTACGGACTAAACAGAAGTGGCTCCCAAACCAAGATGGAGCCCCTCTTCTCCAGAGCTCTCCATAGTATGAGTTGAGCCTTTGTGGTGACTGCATTGCCATTCAGCTTTTCCCTCTGCTGTGGGTATTGATTCAGATGATGCTCCCTAATCAACATCCTACATGCAAATTTCCATCTCAGAGTATGTGTCCCAGGGAACTGATATATTTTGGAAATAAAACTTAAAGAACTAACAGATGGATTGGATATATTGGGTAAGGAAGGAGGTATAAGGCTTACTCTGGGGGTTTGACTTGAATGACTTAGTAGATGGTGATGTCATTTACTTAGATGGGGTAGGCTGGGGAGTTTTGAGTGATCATTGAATTCCAAGTCCAGCTTAGTCCATGCTAATTTTGAGATGCCATTTAGACATTCAAGTGTTGGTATCCAGGAGGCAGGTAAAGATTTGATTCTGGAACTCAGGGAGAAGTCATGATTGGAGATAATACCTTTGAAAGTCAAACGTTATAGTTGGTATTTAAATCCCTGGAGATGGATGAGTTCTATAAGGAGGGAGTACATAGAAAAGAGAAGGGGGACCTCAGTCTAACCCTGGTTCCCTCTGACATTTTCCAGCAGCCTCATCTGGAAGCACAGCAAGGGCTACTACAAGAATTTTCTACCAAGTTTATTGAGTTAAAGGATATTGCTAAGTTACTGTCCTGCTGCATATGGTGTATGACATTTTACATTAACCAGAATATTAAGTGCATTATGCAAATGCATTCTACATCTATTCCAAATAAATAAGAGCCTATAATTATCTTTCTTGACAACATTTCCTTTAGAAAGTAAATACAGAGCACTTCAGAAGCATTACACACTGGTCTTGATAGTCAAAGAGGAGGCTCTGGAGATGTAATTCCTGGAAAACGTACTCAAGATTCCATGAATACAGTACTTTACCAAATTTGTAGATAATAGCTGAACAGCTGACTCATGTTTCTGGAGTTTTGGAAAACAGACACTCTGCCACAGTACATACTGATGTGCACACTCCAAAAACAAATGAGGGAAAAGAGCTCTCAAAATTGCTGAAGAATCACAGTAGACAGAGACACTATGTACTTGCCGAGTTCTTGGACAACCTCAATTTCAACTTTCTGTCAGGGGTTTTGCTTGTTTCAATGTCACATCATTTTTCACAGTTGTACCCTTTAAAAGCATGTAGCACCTATAAATATACTAATTTCAGAGATAAGAAAGCAGAACTTTTAAATAAAACAATGTAAAGTCAAGCAGCAGTGTCTATGGAGACATTACACAGCTGAGAGTCAGGGACTCTGATGTTGTGTTTTGTTTGGGAAGCTACTCAGCTGATGGCGGCCTCCAAATTCCAGACAACTTGTATTCATGAGAACTGGCAAGTTATCATCACCAAAAATTTTGGTTTTAACCAATTCTTCCTCTTTTGTAAAGATATGGTTAGAGACAGTTAGGAAATAGGCTGTGATATTCATTAGCTTTTTCTAAGCAAAATTTTATCACATAATAACCCATAAGATAATTCAAACACCTATGATGCTGGATAATCAGGAGCACGGTGGTGGGAAGGAAAGCAGGCAGTGGTGAGCTAGGGCTGCTGCTATAGGCAGGTCTCTGAAGCCACAGCCACTAGGCCAGGCGCAGAGAGCAAATGGGGTTTTATTGGGGGCGTAACATGACCTAGTGATGAAAGCAGGAGTTTTGGAGCCAATTGACCTGAGACTGAGCACTTAGCTCTAGCCCATGTCTCTGGGTGACCTTGACAGATTTAATAATTTTTCTGTGCTTCGTTTTTCTCATCTGCGAGATAAGACAATGGGCATCACTTTATAGCATATCAATAAAGAATAAATTTTGTTAAAAACACAGATTCATGGGCCCCACACCTATCAGAATTTTCATGAGTAAAGCCTGGGAATCTTATATTAAATGATGACTCAGCTTTCTCTGTAGTAAACAAATTTTCTCAACTACTTTGAGAATCATGGATTCAAAAGAGTATGCAAAGTGCCTCGAATAGAGTTGGTGGCATAATAGGCACTGAATGAATATTGCTTTTCTTCCCATACCTTCCCTTATCGAATGTGCAAGTATGAAGGAAATATGCTCATGGAATTTGGTCATAGTTGAGCAAGGTAACAGGCTAATTTTTTTTCAGTGTCTTTCTGATTCCTAATTATCTAGTGTTCTAAGAGATAAAACTTTTGAAGGAGTTTTAGTTTATGATCCATCTGCCTACCAGGTTCTATGAGCTCTTCATTCTAGGGTAAACCATTTTGGGGAGTACATTGTGCCTTTAAAGATGATTTCAACATTTAATTATATGACATATTCACAGTGCTTACTGGAATTTCTCTGTCGACAGCTTAAAAAGTCTGGCTGTCCTTATCTTTATTTTGAATTACAAAATGTTCAAATCTTGTTTTGTACTTTTTTTTTTTTTAATGGACATCATACCTAAGCTTAAATGTTATGAGAGCACTATAAGATAACTTTTAGGACAGGATGAACTACACAGAAAATCAGGTAAATTTTTCAGAGCATTCTGATCCTAGAAGCTATGGAAAAAAATGATGGCTCATAAGAAGAAAGTGTTTATCTTTGGGGGACAAAGCTAATAAATACCATATGTTAATTTAACAAGATTATTTAAAATATTGTCTTCATTTTTAAGGCATTGATAGAACACTTGTTTTTCATTACTCCATTCTAAAACAATTTTCAATTTTGACTTTTCCTAAGGAACATGTCTAAGGCACTCCTTTTGGGACAACTTCTGTTAACAGAAGTATTTTGTTAATGCAATTGTAACATGGATAAAAATGATTATTTGTGAGCATGGACTTCTTTCCCTTCCTTGCTCACTAATGGCAACTCTGGCAGTTCCTGGTCCCCTAATTCAGTTCTTATTATTCAGATCATTGTAATTGGGGTGCCCCCAAAACTGGAAATGGATAATTCACTTTTGAGAATGTGTAGATTTAGAGAAAGGGGAAAACCTATGATGGTGTGGGTGAAAAGTCATGGATAGGAAGAAGGTTTTGGGAAGCTGCTAACATCTGCATGGAGGAAATTGCAAAAGGCAGTGATAAGAGAGGATTTTAAAGATATTTTTCTGGTGGTTAAGAATGCATTTCCTTCTTTGGTAACTCCTTAAGAGGTTGAAAAAAAACAACTTGAAAGTTCTTTTCATTACCTTTTGGCTGCCAAACTAAGATTCTTTGATCACAGTGCAAGACTAAGATTGAACCACATTGGACCCAGGATTTATTTGGGTTTCACAACTTACTTGAATGCCCTAAAATGAAAGCTTTTCTTATTTCAAAGACCTGTTTATGTAAGTACCATTTTAAAATATTCTGTTATCTTGGATGATGACAAATTTATGAATCCAAGATGATAAGTCTGCAAAGCTCAAGGTTTCATGAACATGTGTGTTAATCCCATTGGATTAAAATCAATATACGTTCAGAATAATTGCTTAGGAACAAAGAGAACATGAAACCTGTGAGAGGTCGAGAGAAATGAATTTTTCCAAGAATTCTGGTGTCTGGACCACTGAGGGACAAGTTGCTTTCCTTTGGGAATTACATTAGTGTTTTGAACCGTCAATGTTGGGAAGTACAATCATGTGTACAGACAGGACTGACTTCTCGGGCCAGTGACTCATGCAGTTACACAGGGCCGCCTGCTTAGAAGGACCCCAGGATTGGCCTACTGTTCTGCTGTCACCCTTTGAATTTTTTTTTTTTTTAAGGTACTGGGGGCTGGGAATTGAACCTGGGACCTCCTATATTAGAAGCCAACACTCAACCACTGAGCCACATTGTCTTCCCAGAGTTTTTTGTTTTTTTTCTTGTTTGTTTTTGTTTTATCAGGCAGCACTGAGAACCAAACCTGGGATCACCCATGTGGGAAACAGACGTTCAGCTGCTTGAGTCACATCTGCTCCTAACGTTTGAAATTTTTAATTTCTTCACAAGAGGCCCCATATTTTCATTTTTCACTGGTCCATGCAAATTATGCTTACAAGTGATATAAACAAAAGCATCTTCCACAGAGTCTTTATTAATCATCCACAAGACTTTTTAATCTTGAATTATTTTTTTTACCTTATTTTGAATAAACTTAAAATGCTAGAAGTATTGAAAGATCCACAAAGAAATGTGTTTTCCATCTCTGCCCCCCATTTTCCTAGTTCTCACTTCTCCTCAGAACTGGTATTATTAGGGTCTTATTTTGTATCCTTCCAGGGTTCCTTTATGCAAACACAAAGAAATGTGAATGAAGAGTCTTATTTTTCTTCCTTTTTCTTTTTTCACACAAAAGGTGGCATTAAACATACACTGTTCTGCATAATTTTCTTTCCACTTAATATTTTTTGGAGGTCTTGCCATGTCTGTAAATAGAGAATTTCATCTTTCTTTATTAAAGCTGCATAGAATGTTATTGTATCAAGGATCTATTATGTAATTTAGCTGATCCCTTTTACCAGACATTTGTGTTATTCTCACTTTTCTGCTATTACAAACAGGTCTGAAATGAATAACATTGTGCACCCATCATTTTGTTCATGGGAGAATATAGCCATAGAATAAATTCTCCAAAGTGAAATTGCTTGGTCAAAGTTTATATATATATATAATTTCAATAGATATTGTCAGAATGGCATCCAAAGATAAAATTAATTTATACCAACAATGTATGAGAACATCTGTTTCCCCACAGCTTTGTCAACAAAATGAGTTTCCAAACTTCTAGATTTTTCCCCAATCTGATAGTGTCTTGTTGGTATTTTAATTTTCACTTTAAAAATTATGACTGGACTTGAACATCATTTCGTATATTTAATAGCTCCTAGTTTGAAGCATATGAAATTGCCATTTTGAACTTTTTTGACATATAAAAATTGCAATTTCATATGACTTAACCTAATATTTTACTTCTTTTCTCTGAACTATCTGTTCATATCCTTTGCCTATTTTTCTATTGCTTGTCTTTTCTTTATTGATTTCTAGATGATCTTATCATATCAAGAGATTAGTCTGTATTTATAAAAATTTCAAATATAGTTTTCCAAAATTTGCCTTTGATTTGCTTTTTCTAGTTCTGTTCATGCAAATGTTTTATCTCATCAAATTATCCTTCTTTTCCTTTTATATCTTCTTGATTTTGAATTACCTTTAGAAAAGCTTTGCCCACTCCAAAATTATAAAGAATTTCTTTATAATTCCAAGGTCACAAAGGCATTATCTTTTTCTTTTAATCCCCTAGAGTATTTATAGTTTTATTTTTTACTTTTAAAACCTTTGTCCCATGTGTGATTTGTATTATATAATATATGAGGAATGGGTTCAAGTTTATTTTATTTTATTCTTTCTTTTAGGCTCTTTCACCTCACTGGTTTGATATACCTCCTTTGATCATATGCTAAATCCTTATAAAATTTGGGTCTATTCTGAAATTTTCTAGTTTCTCCTTGTGGTCTGTCTTTTCAAAAGCCAGTAGCACACTGCTTTCAGTAGTGAGATCAACCTCATAACACACAGCAACATTTAGCAAGAGAGACAACCTGAGTGAACAAGGACGATTTTGTCTTAATGTCCCAATAGCTTCTCTGAAGGCTTCAAAGTTCTCCGTGAAAATACTGTGTAAGCAGCTTTGCATCAGACAAATATTTTTTTTTTTTCTGGTAGAAGCTGACATACAGCAGGAGAATGAAGAAAAGAGAAAACTGTGGGCACTAGTAGAAATAGGTTGTTTGTGATAGATTTTATTTTAAACCTAATATTTCCATGCCCCTCTGTCCAGTGAAGTAATGCACCTCCTGGGCTCAGAACACTGTTGTCAGAGTTAGCCTTGGGCATGAGTATGAAGATGGGGCCCTCTTTTCCTTTCACAGGATGTTTCTTTCTTTTTTTCACTTGTCTCCATCCTGGTACCCAGAATCTGTCTCTCTGTATAACCTTTCTCTTTACTATTCTCACTAGGTTGCTTTATTTTTTATTGGAGGGATTTTATGAGAAGAATGAAGAAGCTATTTAGTCAATGTAGTGTCCACAGGTATTCACAGGTCATTTTATTTAGGAGACCCATTTATTTTGCTTCTTTTTTTGGCTATTTCTGAAGGTTGAGGTTGTTAAAGATTAAGATGAGCGCCTTAAAATCATTGAACGTTGGCCTTTTCTAAAAGAATGTTTATGCAGGACTCAACATCATCTCTCTATATTTTGAAAAAGAGCCACTCCCCCCTCCCCCCATTCCAGGTATTCCATGGTGTTTTCCCAATTTTTAGAGGTCTCCACTTCTCCACTACATAAACTTTCTAAAAGATTACAAGAAGGTTTTATTTTAAAGAACTTTTTGGTAACTGAGTTGGTTTTTCTGACACAATGCCAAGCAATTCAATATTGTGAGTTTTAGAATTTCACACATACGTAAGCACAAGCCTGGTGTTTATAAAAGTGCCACTGCTTTAAAACAAAGGACCCTGCTTGGAAGTAAGAGGCAGATAACTCATATATTGTGACAGTGTTTGGTTTTCCAGCCATTTGTAGGTCTGGACCAACGGAGACCACCATCAGGAGTTTCTCTATCTTGGAAAGTACTTTCACACATCAACTGCAGTATCATGGTCGTAAAATAAGATTGGCAGAGCTATAGTGTGAGTCTCAAAGTGTATTCTCTAAGAGTCAAGTGTTCTTGGAAAATGCTATTACTTGGGGAAATAAAAAATGAGTATACGGCTATTTCCTTGAAGCTGGGCCTTCTCACAGAACCACAAAAAAAGGAAACATGACTGGAAATTCATAAAAGTATATTCCAAGTTTGGGCATGCCAAAGATTATACCTAATCAAAATCAAGCTATATGCTTTATTTATAGTTTTGTATAAACAAAAACACTGTCATAGGATTGCAGATATGAATAAAGAATAATGTTTTCTTTTCATATAAAATACATTTTTTCAAAATCTCATACAGCATTCCAAACTTTCAGGAATCAAGCACTGAGTAGGCTATCAAAATACCGCAGAGATTTTACAATGGTCAACATTTTACAAAAGGAAACCAAGTTTTCTGCCGTGGCTTTCAGCCTTTTTATTTTGAAAACTCTGAGCTCTTTGTATAGAAAGTTTATGAGTTAGGTATCAAGGATGAGGGGAAGTCAATGCAGAAAATAGGTAAAAGCAGAACTACTCAGGGTGAAGGGGTCTGAGTCTTGAAACCCAAGGTTCTTATCCATGATGCCACCAAGCTGCGTCCAGGCATGTGTCATGTTATTTGGAACTTCTAGTGCTGTGCACAGTAAAGTCTGAAAACAACCAGTTCATTATTATTATTATTATTATTTTTAATAATGGTAGGATAGCTTTCAAATTTGGGTTCCAGCAGGTAGACAGAGCATTAAGAAAGAGCCCCAGGAAATCACAAGTATCTCACCTTAGTGGGTGAGGGACAGGGAAGCTTTTTGCTGGAGGTGATATGACTATGTTTCTAGCTATGAGTAATGGCAATGAGAGATGCAACGGAGCTGTGTTGTCCTTAGCCCAACCCCTGTCACTGAATATTAGCAGTTATTACTAATGCTATGGCTGCTCCTAGGCTGCTATGATTCCTGCTATGACCACCACCACTACTGCAATTCATCTCCATCAGTTGACATTGGCTTTGCCTCTACCATTTTTATTTCCTCTCCAGGCCCCCAAAGAGCATAGGGTAGGATAGAAAGGAGAAAATGAATGGCACAGACCCCTGAAATTAGTTTCCACTTAGGTTCTAGAGTTCCAAACTACATTGCTGATTACTAAAATAATGAAAATAAATGAAAGTGGTTGGTCACATTTATCCAGTCCTTAGCATAGTGTCTGGCAGCCAGTGAAGTGCTGAACATATCTTAGCTCAATTCTATGGGGTGGGAATATTGTATCATCTCCATTTTACAGATGAGGAAACCGAAGCCCAGGGATACCAAGTGAAAGAAGTAAGATTCCAAAGTTCAGTGCTCTTCTGTTTGTCTTACGGTTGTTTTAGATTTCATCCAGAGAGGGTCAAGAGGCATGGAGGTACTGATGTGAAATACCCAGCCCAACCCTAAGCCAGGGGTTCTTAACAACGGATCCATGAGTTTGAATTGAAATTCAAAAACAATGGTAGTCTTGTGGGGATGTGTTGGTGTAGGTGTGATATATTTATTCAATAATACACAGTATAGTATGGACTTAGTAAGAGATCTGTGGTTCTCACCTGACTGGCAAAGAAGGGGTCTGTTGAACCAAAAAAGTTAAGAACTCCTGCTAAGCTGATGTTCCCACACTCAGAGCCCATCTGTACCATGTGTGTGGAGCCTACTTGGTGAGTGAAGGGGAGGCAACCTCCATCAAGGAGAGCAGAGGATCTTTTTGGAGAAGCACAAGACAGCTGCCAGCCAAACAGGGTCACCTGCTTGACTGAGCGCTTCTCAGAACTGGCCCTTGGCAGAAAGTATGCCTAAGAGGATGCAGGGTCTCTGGTAGTCTGGCTAGAAGTCCAAGGATTGAAAATTTATGAAGAATGGATAGAAATGTTTGGAGGATATCAATGAGCAGGATCAATAGATGGAAACAGATGGAAATCTTGATTGTTAATATCATTTCCAAATATTCCTTTAAGCCTTTCAGTAATTCCGTTTACACCCACTTATCATGCAATCCCTTATTTTTACCTTTTATCATAATAAAAATAATATTTGTTAAAAATTATCAAGCACTTTAAAAAATCTTCTACTCATCACCTCCTATTTTACACTAGCCAGTTTTCTTCATTATTATGATAGGGCATTTTGCTCTTCTGTCTGTTGATTTCAAGCTTTTAGCTCTCATCCAAGTTATTTGTTTCTATCCTTTAATATTTATAATTGGATTCTTACATCTCTAAATTTCTCTTTTTCTTTTTAAAACTTACTTTGAAAGCCTCTTCTGAGCTGACCAGTTGGTCTCTTGAACTGCCATTCATGAGTCACTCTTTGCCCTTTCAGCACATGAGTACAATGGACAGTCAACCAGTAACAGGAGTGGGTCTTGGTGAAAAGTTAGGGTCTGCAGGTTGTTGCTGATGATTTTTGCAAGGTGAGCATAAAACAAGAATATTTTTATTTCTAAGGTAATTTACCAACTTCTCAACTCTTCTGGAGGGAAAGACACATTTTCAGTCCTAGAAATTGCCAGGAGGACCAAGCAATGGCCTAGAGAATACTTAGGTGATCCTGTAAAACTAGGATAAACCAAACATATAAATACAATAGTGACACTATGAAAAAATAACTCACTGTCTAAAGTTCATATTAAAGTACACTTAATATTAGCGTTCACATCCAAGGACCTTTAAGCAAATAGGTGACAACTCCCTAAGTCAGATTTGTAATATTTCCTTCACATTGGAGACTGACCTTCAACATCAATTTAGGATAATTTATTTCAGTCATATTTCTGAACATTACAAAATTCTGAGTCAAATTTCCTTCCTGATCAGTGTTCAGTCTTTAAAATACCAAAGATATGTCCAAAATCCACACTGCAAGTGGTTTGCATTTACCTAACACTGGGCTGCTTTTAAAATATTTTTATGGATTAATAGAATTGGAATGTTTAGATATAATTGATGTGGAAATTACAAATACTTACAAAATATATTTGCTTTCCCCAAACCCTTCCCACTTTTTCTGTATCTTCCCATTTACCTTACAGTTATCTTTTATTTGTTCATTCAGTAAACATTTATTGAGTGCATTTTTACGGGATGATCACTGTGCTAAGTGTTGCAGATATGAAGATGAAGAGACAAGGTCTCTGTCCTTAAAGAACTTCTAGTAGAGTCAGTTGGAACTGGAGAGGGGAAGGGTATGACCAGTGCACAACTGACTGGAAAGACTTTTGTTTTGAGATACTAATAATGCAATGTCTTGCCATTAACCGTGGGATAGCACAGACTCTGGTTAGAAGAATCCTATTCATTGGCTGTCTGGTCTTGGTGCAAGTTGCTCAACTCTTCTGAGCTTTAGACTTTTCATCTATCAAGGGAGAAAATACTACTTTTCATACATTTATAAATGAAAGTTATCATTATCTGGACAACTCTCTTTCCTTCTTTCTCAGTGTTTCTACAACACTGAAAACAATGTGGAGGAATGTTTCAGTTTCCTTGACTACTCAGGCAAATAACATGCAAAGGGCTGGCTTATACAATGAGAATTTAATGGCTCTCAGTTTTGAGGTTAGGAAAAGGTCTAAATCAAGGCATCATCAAGGCAGTGCTTTTTTCCTGAAGACTGTGGCATCCTGGGGCTGGGTACTGGCCATCCTTGGTCCTGGGTTCCTCTGTCACATGACAACGAGCCCTGAGACTTCTGTTGGCCACTCTGTTCTCTTCTGTATTCTGTTGATGCTCGGTTTCTGGCTGCTCCCTCTGTGGCTCCGGTAATAGAATTAAGGACTCCGGTAATAGAATTAAGACCTATCCTGATTGAGGTGGACCACACCTTAACTGAAGTAACCTCAACAAAAAGTTCTACTTACAATGGGTTCACACCCACAGGAATGAATTAAGTTTATGAACATGTTTTTCTGGGGTATAGACAGCCACAAATCACCACAAGGAATAATAATAGAATGTTTGTAGCTGAATAATTAAGACAGCACTATCCTCTCCCATGGATATAATTCATTCTCTGCCGAAACACTTACATTACCTACCAGGTAATTTTAAAATTTTATTTACTTTATTATTTTTTTTTACTTATCCACCCCTCCCTCCAGATATTTCTCTTGTCTGAGCTGAACCTGGGACCTCCCACATGGGAGGTGAGGGCCCAATGGCCTGAGCCACATCTGCTCCCTGTGGGCTGTGGCATCTGCTGACTTGTGGCATCTACTGGCTTGTAGCATCTGCTCATTTTAGTCATCTGCTTGTTGCAGAGGTGTGGTGTCAGCTTATTTTCTTTAGGAGGTCCTGGGACCCAAACCCAGGACCACCCTGGTGGTAGGTGGCTGCCCAACTAGTTGAGCCACATCTGTTTCCCTATACAAGGTAATTAAAAATTTTATATAGTGTTATGTTTAGGCATATTTATTAAGAAAAATGGCAGAATCTAAGCCCTTGACACATCAAAGTGCTACAGAATCAGGTGTGGGCTTCATTAGCACAACTCTCCCCCATCTGTAGACTCTTGGGCTCCAGAAGTCCATCAGCACAATTAATGGAATGATCTCATGAGCATACTGCAGAATCCACACTTCTCACTAGAGTCTCCTATTACAAAGAATTCCTCATTCCTTTGAGAAATAATAGCCCCACAGAGTCAGACATCCAACAGGTCCAGTCCCATTGTTCTTCAGTGGTTACTTGTCAACTCTGTAGTCAGTGAATAATTTAAAGCAGACATCTTCATGCATTATTCAGTAAAACCAAACCTGTGAATACAATGTGTGGGTACCACATTTCCTGAAGGGAATGTCTTGCCTTTGATTATGTGATTATTTCCTTCCCCCGGATTCCTGAACATTCAGTTATAAGATTATTTGCTGATCTCAACGACAGTTTTATTAATGTTTTCATTCTATTGTATTGACATTGTTTTCAGTGCTTGCATATCTTCCAAATGCCTCATATGAAGGGCAATCCATGAACATTCCTCTTCAATTTACTATGTTGCTCCAACTTGACCTGACATTTCAGTTATTCTGACCACACATACCCATATTTGGGCAAAACCCTTGTTGCTTCACCTTCTATCTTAGAAAGAGTATTTGAATCAACTAATCCTTTAGCTTCAGCATTTTTAGTGAAAAACTTCTGAAGTGAAAATTTTGATATCCAAAATACTTTTGAAAGTAGGGTTTAGGCAACAAAGCATTTATTGCTATTAATTGGATAGCATTCTATAACGTTCTAGATGGATGGATTTAGACAAATGTTCTTTTTTTTTTTTTTTAAACTTTAGGTACCTGTGCTATTTCCAGACGTAAAAATTTTGTTTTCTGAAGGCGTGTAATTGAAGAGTAAGAAGAGTAAGATAAGGTTTCACTAACTATTTCACTTTGCGTGCACATAAACTAGTTCATAACAACTAGTTACTTTCTTTCTATCATCAAACATAAGTTTAATTCAATAAGAATAATTTTCAATTCAATAAAAATAATTTTCAAAAAAAAATTTCCTAGAGATTTTGCAGGCACAACTTGAAAGTGGCAAAGCTCCTTATATCACCGAGGTGCATTTTGTTGCTGGGTTATTGGAATTGGAGAGCTACTTCCCCTGAGAGTAGGGCACTGTTTTTGTTAAAAGTTGAGAAACTTGGTATTTGAAATTCAGGGGTAGTTACCACTAGATGGCAGGCTTGTCTCATTAGAGTGCACCAAACGCTTGAGATTGGATTCTTCAGAGACCCCCCACTTGATAAGGCTGTTTTAGCTTTTCTTTAAATAAAATAACTCAGTTAAAAAACCTAATTAACATGTGTATGAATAAACTCTATAGAAAGAGAAATGAGACATTGAATATCCAGGCATATTGAGTTACCTTCTACAGGTTTCTTTGTTTCAGGCTAAGACTTTAATTGTGAATCCAGGGGGCCTACCTGTTCCCCCTGTTCTTTAGTGCTGTGGTTCTCTGCTTTTGGTGCACACTGAAATCTTCTAGGGAAGCTTTAAAAGATACTGATGCCCGGGTACCATGTTATACATTCTGATTTGCCTGGGCACTGGGACCAAAAGACATAAAGATCCAGAGAGAGAAAAAAAAACAACAAAGTTTATGTGAAGGCATAGGAAGCTGTCCTCTTGAGTAAACAGATATCATTCAGTAAAGGAAAGAGGCAGTAAGGGGAGAGGGAGGCTGTTAAAATAGCAGCAGGAGGGAGTGGATGTGACTCATGCAGTTGAGTGCCTGCTTCCCACATGGGAGGTCCTGGATTCGAATCCTGATGCCTCCTAAAAAAACCAAAACCAAAAACATTAAGCAAAACAAATGGAAAACCAACTCAGCGGAGCTTATGTGGCTCAATGGTTGAACATGGCTTCCTGCATCCGAGGTCCGGGGTTCAATCCCTTACCCTTGGTACCTCCAAAAGCAAACAGAAATAGCAGCAGGAGCTGAGAAAGTGGAAGCCTAGACAGGGAAATTGCCGCATCACCCTAGAGGCAGAGGTTCAATAAACAGCTGTTACCAAGGGAGACCATCTCATGATTTGAAGTTCCTGCAGAATTCACATTTCTCCTATTGCTCCACATATTCACCCAGCAAGATATCAGTACTTGAGGCAGTCTGTGGGACTCTTTTTCTTGCAACTGAAAGAAAGGGAACTTCCTTTGGATAGGATGTGGCGCCTCCTGAGTCTGAGCACAGTGAATATAGCTAATCCTCCTACGTCTGCTTAGAGCTACCAGGTGACTCTTGGTCAACCCAAGAACAATAAATCCAAAAGCGGAAGACACTAGAGTGGTGATCCTCAACTTTGACCCTGCCAGACACAAAATTCAGTTCTAATAGAGATTTCTTAAAAGGATTTGTGCATTTCTTTCTTTTTAAAGAATTTTACATAAATGTTACATCAAAAATATAGAGAATTACTGTATACTCCTGCCCCTTCTCTCCCACACTTTTCCCCATTAGCAACATGTTTCATTAGTGCGGTACATTTGTTACAATTAATGAACATATACTGAAGCATTCATACTAAGTTTGTATCAATGTAGTTTACATAAATGTTTACACTTTGCACCACACAGTTTTATAGGTTTTGAAAAAAATGTGTAATGGCTTGTATCCATCATTGCAATATTATGCAGAACAATTCCAGTGTCCCCAAAATGTGCTTTTCTTTTAAATGTCAACTTTTATAAGATTATGCCAGGTAGAACACCATAAGAGGAAACTCCTTGGAAGAGGTAGCCTATGAAATTCAGCTTCCCTTAGCACCATTTTAAAAAGGATAATTATATTAATTTCTGTCACTGTCTTATCTTCCTCCCAGTTGGCAACACAATGCAGAGGAAGGTGAGAGGTTCTCAACTGGACAACGCCGCACTGTCTCAAAATGGAGTGTGAATTTTTATCCATTCCTTGTCTAGAAAGGAGTTGTTTGCCCACTCTTATAGGCAGAAGAATCAGGGTCTATAACAGTCATTCTAAACCTTGATTGCCTAATGGAATCCCCTTTAAAAATACTGATGCCTGGGTCCTGCCCAGAGATTCTGATTTAATGGGTATGGGCTGTGGCCTGGGAATCAGGATTTTTAAAAAAAACTTCTGAGGTCATTTTAACATCCAGTCAAGGCTGAGAACCCTTGGTCTACATACTCTCCAGAATCCGCACAGTTACAGTCAGCATTTTCTGTGTTGAAACGCTAACCTACAGATCGTAGTTGGAGCAGTTCTTTAACCTTATTTCCAAAATATTGTTTGGAAAAGCCAAAATACATTTTGAACATACACATTTATAATATCATTTAGATTAATTAAAAAATACATTTAGAATTCATTTTTCCTTCATTAATGTTTCTTCCTAAAGCTCGAGGGGAGATACAAAAGTATTTATTCATTCTATGAATATTTATCAATCACCCCATATACCATTCTAGCAGATAGTCCTGTAGAGTTTTCCACAACTGTTATGGAATAATCACATGCTTAGTTCTCCATGGTGTGACAAAAGATGGAAATTGTTGTACTCAGAATAGTCACATAATGTCCAAAACAAAGAATATGCAAAACACCAGAATTTTGGTACCCCCTGTGAAGGTCCACAGATGCTTGACAAGTGTGGGATCACTGATATAAATTCTCTCTGAATAATATAATTTTTTAAAACAAAAAAACCCAGACCTAACCAAATAGCACTTTGATGTGCAATGGAACCGGGAGCGTGGTTTGGAAAATGTTCTTAGTTTATTGCAGGTGTTTATCATCAGAACAGAATCACATTTCCAAGTGTTTGTTTTGAAAGCTGGCATTCAAAGAGATTTCAGAGATGTTTTATGGTGTAGTTCATTGCTTCAAGTTGCTGGAATTCATTTCATTTATGTAAATGTAACAGTTTCTAAAGCGATCAGCCACAAAGAGTTTGTAAACTGGCCAATTTTGTTAAATTGTCAAAAAAAAAAAAAAAAGGAAATACCGTAATTAAACTTGACTCACAAGGCAGTGAGTAAAGAGTGCTGTGTTGGTATTTTAACCTTTTTAGCATTAGGTAAATATTTGATAATAATATAAAAATAATGATATCGTCTTGTAGGTACTGTTGTGGTCTTCCATGGAAAGAATATCATTGAAGCCCTTGTCTGAAAGTGATAAACTTAGTGATTACAGTCTTTTTAGTCTGGTTCAGGTCCAAGTCCTCCTTTTTATTTCTCGGGAGCTGTCAACTGCTAGCCCTAAGCAAAGCCTTATCTGTTTTGGTGCACATTTATTTACTCAGGGTGGATTTTCAGGCCTCCCGTCTAGTGGTTGAAACAAATACATTGGACTTGCTGTTGCTTGCAAGACTTTTCCCCAATTATTCATGTAATCCATATGCTGACTGCTTTGTGCCAAATTTTAAGTAGGACTTGGCACCTTTTAGTGTCAAGAAAGAATCTATTCCAGAAATAATATACTCATCTGGGGTGGGGACCCCAAAGCACTGGCAAAGCAGTATAGATTTTACTGATGTGTTTCTTGGGGATAGGGGGATGGCTTTAACTATGGGGAGTGTGGCATACACCGTTGTCAATGCCCTTTTCTCAAGTCCGCTCTCCCATACCTATTTAACCTCTGATAATTGACTCATCTTCTTTTCCTCTCCTTGTTGACTTCAATCTTCCCAGCTTTTGCTTGAGCATCAAGTTCTTCATGTGAAGAGCGATTTAGCTTTATCTCAGCACATCACAGCTATACTTGTACACCCAAACCCTTGGATAGCGGTAGGGCATTAATTTTTTTTTTTTAATGAATAAGTTCCCTTTCTCTAAGGCTGCCAGACTTATCAAATAAAAACACTGCAAATTTACATGGGGCATACTCATAGCAAACATTTATTTGATGTTTATCTGAAATCCAAATTTAATTGGACATCCTGTATTTTATCAGGCAACTCTGTCACCTTCAGAGGCCTTTCTGACCTCCTATCATTACATATTTTTCTGGAGTTAAAAATTGACCATTATCACAAATATTCATCCTGAGCTGAGGTTTGACTTTTTAATAGTTTTATGTTTAGTACACATGAGTTACAGTTTTGTATCTTATTTATCAGCTCTGATGAAAATTGGCAATGTCCATTATATAGACTAAGTCTTGTCTCTGCCAAACTGCTCACACCAGAATTACTCATTTTCTTGCTCTAGCTTGACCTCATCCTTCTGAATTTATATGTACTTTAATTCATTGGACTTACACAGATTAGCTAATAGGGAGGTGAGGATGGTCAACCACCACACCAGGGAATTGAGAGAGTCTACAACTGCAAGCAGGAGACTCGCATCCATCAACCATGTGGATCTAAGACCCCTCTCGATTTAGAGGTAGGATGGACATCACCATCCCAGGGTCCACAGAATAAAGGAATAAAATATGGATTAGAGTGGACTTATTGGTATTCTACTATAGAACTATTGTAACTCTAGTAACGGAAGAAATTGTATCATTGATGTGGAGACAGTGGCCATGGTTGTTGCTGAGGGCGGGGAGAGGGAAGAAGAGATGTGATGTGGGGACATTTTCGGGACTTGGAGTTGTCCTGAATGATATTGCAGGGACAGATGCTGGACATTATATATCCTGCCATAACCCACTGAATGGACTGGGAAGAGTGTAAACTACAATGTAAACTATAATCCATGTGGTGCAGCAATACTCCAGAATGTATTCAAATTCAATGAATGTGCCACAATGATAAAAGAGGTTGTTGATGTGGGAGGAATTGGGGGGGGGGGGGCAGGGTTGGGGTATATGGGAACCTCTTATATAGTTTAATGTAACATTTTTTGTGATCTATGTATCTTTAAAAAAAAAGACAATTAAAAATAAATTTTAAAAAAAGCATCCATTGATATCAAACTATAAATTGTAAAATTCACTTAGGAAACCCTGTGTGTTCTAACTCTATATATTCAAGGTCTGGATATTTGATATCAATTTTGGGCTCATTTTTCAGTATTTAGAGTTGTATATTTGATAGAATGTAGGAAAAGTTAAACCTATGTTATGAGATTACATCTGCTACCAGAATTATCTGTGGAAATGACAATCATTAAACATGGAAACTTATTTTTCTGACTTGTTTTTAGACATTTTGGCCACACAGTGAGAAAAACCTCAGGTTTAAAATTTTCAGAAACCTTTCTTACAAGAGAAACAGGACCTTTGAAGATGTTATTAAGGTGTGTCCAAACTGAAGGAAGGTGGGCCTTAATCCAATATGGCAAAGGTCCTAATAAGTAAAGGAAATTGGTCACAGAAAGAGAAATCACGAGGAGCAACCACGAGCTGGAAGTCAACAGAACCAGGAAGAGAAAGAAGGTGCTGCCGTGTACATTGTAATGGAAAAGGTAACTAACCCAGAGATTGCTGGCCAGCCAAAAGATACCATAAGAAAGCAAACCTTCTAGCCTCGCAAACCATGAGCCAATAAATTCCTGCTGTCAGCCCAACCCACTGTATGGCATTTGTTTTAGCAATTGGGAAACTAATATACTGTTCTTTAAGGTGTCCATATCAGGGATACAGTGTTTGAAGTCTAACCAAGCTCTGGATTTCTGCAAGGATTCTATCGATCAGGTTTGGAAGCAAAGAAACTTATAATGATCAATTAGAAAGTCAATTTTGATGAAAGAAGGTGGATATTTGGCCAATATGTAAAATCCCAGCAACAAGTAGATTATTTAGATTCCTGCCAAAATGTATCAATAAATTGTGTTTCACAAATCAGCCTAAGGAATCCAACTCCTTATGTTCTGATATGCTGTGATTTATCACAAAGGAAAATCTAAAACTGGAAATTAAAACCATCCTTTCCTAGTTTGGTGACAGAACCATAATTTTGTCTTTAGGGGTAAAGGACTACTGGCTGTCTCTCTCAAGACTGGCAGGGTGGAGTCTTTGCCTTGGTAGATCTCATCCCTTGTCCTGGCCTTCTGTTTTGCAGGCTTTTCAAGATTTTGCCAGAACACTGAATAGATCCATCTCTCATGAGCAGACTTGTTAAATAAGCACACAGGGAAGAGGAATTTAATCAGAATGCCTCTATCTGTCTCTCCAGGAGCATCTTCATCTCACTTCCCCTTTGGTTCTTTTGCTACAGTCGTGTGAGTTTTCTTTTAGACTTTGAATGTCCCATGCTCTTTACGTCCTATGCATATATTGAATGCAGTTATATTTTCCAAGGATGTTGTTCTCTGCAATCAGCCCCACCATCCCAGGTATACGCAAACATGTGCTCACACCATGAGCTTAGGTATAACCTTAAATCTTAGTAAGGTCCCTGTTCCCTGTCCCTCCCCTCTGAGTGATGGTAGGCTCTTGGGATGGTTTGGAACCATTTAAGAAAAAAATATGTTAAATCTTATCCATTCTTGTGGGTGTGAATCCATTGTAAGTAGGACTTTTGAGGAGGCTACTTCAGTTAAGGTGTGACTCCTGTATAAGAGAATGGAATGCAGGCAAAAAAAGGGAAAGCCATGGAAGCAGGAAGCTGAAATCAGTGAAACTCAGGAGAGAAAGGAGAGACCAGCAGAAGTCATTATGTGCCTTCCCATGTGTTGCAGGAGTCAAGGATCTCTGGCAGTCAGTCTTCAGGAAGAAGATGATGATGCCTTGATTTGGACAATTTCAAAACCATGAGCAAATACGATCCCATTGTTGAGCAGCCTAGGACACTAAAACAAACTTCAAACTCTGTACCTCCTCTCGTGCATGGCATTTATCATTCTTCAAATTACCTATTCACTGTCTAGCTCCCCTGCTAGGTTGTCACTTTTACGAGTGCACATACAACCTAACTCTCAATGGTGCTATTATGGCTATGAAATTAGTGCTGATGCCTTTACTCCTGAGACTTCAATTTCCTTTGACAGGTTTGAGAATGCAGATTTCAGTTTTTGAGAATTCCCCATTTTATATTAGCCACCAGTGGGCATCTCTCTTCAATTTATGATTTTCAGGAAAGATTTACATTTTACTTTTGGTTGTTCAAATGTGTTTATTCAATGGTTCCTGCCAATGTCCAGAGAAAGTAGGTAGCATATGGTACTAAGTTGCAGGCTCATGATAATCTGCCTACACCATGGATTCTGGGAGTGGACAGTATCTAACACTGGCTTGCTCAGTCTGGGCAGCTTGACCCATACTAGCTAAAGTGTTTGGGCTATTCCTTAAGCCAACGGGCCCTCTTATTAATCTATTAAGAATAATTCTTGGGAAACGGACTTTGGCCCAGTGGTTAGGGCGTCCGTCTACCATATGGGAGGTCCGCGGTTCAAACCCCGGGCCTCCTTGACCCGTGTGGAGCTGGCCATGCGCAGTGCCGATGCGCGCAAGGAGTGCTGTGCCACGCAAGGGTGTCCCCCGCGTAGGGGAGCCCCACGCGCAAGGAGTGCGCCCGTGAGGAAAGCCGCCCAGTGTGAAAAGAAAGAGCAGCCTGCCCAGGAATGGTGTCACCCACACTTCCCGTGCGGCTGACGACAACAGAAGCGGACAAAGAAACAAGACGCAGCGAATAGACACCAAGAACAGACAACCAGGGGAGGGGGGGGAAATTAAATAAATAAATAAATCTTTAAAAAAAAAAACTTTAAAAAAAAAAAGAATAATTCTTAGGAGACTTTTTAAGTGACGTCTTAATGCTTCTCCTCTTTTTGGGATAAGAAACTTTTTTGGAAATCAAGTTAATGTCAGAAGGTCTTTTTTAATTAGTGATCATGGAATCAGACAGAAGGAGTTAGCTGATCTCTTGCACTTTTTTCTGTCTATGTCAGGACCTGGAAAGAGTTCTGGACTGAGATTCAAATCTGGACAAATTCTGTCACTAATGGCCTGGTCCTGTGAGGATCACTTTCCTCAACCACATGCCTTCTATAGTCCGTTCTCACTGGAATTTTTCTACACTCTATCATGGAAAAAGCCTCCACTTCTGAAGGAGCCCAGGGTTCTTGAAATCCTACCATAGGTCTGCTGCTAAAGTGTAGATGATCATGGACAAGTGACCTCAACTTTCTGAGCCTTAAAAAATGGGATAACATTGGTACTCACATAAAAAGAGATAAGGATTAAATCAGGTAATTCATGTCAAGGCTTTAGAATAGTTCTGGTATGCCAGAAGCCCTCATTCAATTGTTAACCATATTTGTATAATAAAATGGGATCAATAATACCTACCACCAAGTTGTTATGAGGACTAGGTACGAGAACATATGTAGATGTTCAGCTTGGTGTTTGGCCCCCTTACTAGATAAGATCTGTTTCTACTTCAGACAATGATGTATCTTCCTGAGCTGGGGAAGATTTCCTTCTCTCAGAGAGTTCTGAGAACACATCAACATGACTTTTTCTCTTTTAAAATAATTTATTTTCCTTCCATCTAAACTGGTAAGTGATCTTTATTGCTCTGATGTTATGACGACCAGCCAGTAATCTGTACCCTGTGATTTTACCCCATTTCTTCATCCTTTCCACTATCATATATTCTTTGTCATGATATTGGTCTTGAGTTATTTTATTCGTGGATCTAATCTATTTTTTTAATATATATTTTTTATTTTTTTAAAAAAGGTATTTAGATTACATAAATATTAGATAAAAATGTAGGGGATTCCCATATGCCCCACTCCCTACACCTCCCACATTTTTCCACATTAACAATATCCTTCTTTGTGTGGTACATTCATTACAACTGATCAAAACATTTTAGAGCATTGCCACTAAGTATGATTATAGTTTACATTGTAGTTTACACTCTGTTCCACACTTTTTTGTAGGTTTTGGCAAGATATGTAATGGCCTGTATCTGTCATTGTAATTCCATTCAGGAAAATTCCCAAGTCCTAAAAATGCCCCCATATTTCGTCTGTTTTTCCCTCTCCCTGTCCTCAGAACCTCCAGTGGCCATGGTTTTCACATCAATAATGTATTTTCTTCCATTGCTATTATCACAATAAGTCTATGGTAGAACACCAGGAAATCTACTTTAGTCCATAGCTCATTCCCCAATCCTGAAGATTCTGGGATGGTGATGCTCACTCCACCTCTAATTGAGAAGGGGCTTTGTTTTCATGGGGCAGATGGATGGGACTCTCTTGCTTGCAGTTGTAGACAATCTCGGTTCCTTGGGATGGTCACTGTCCATCATCATCTCCTTGTTAGTTGTCCCTGGGTGAGTCCAGTGAACTTAAGAGTAGGTGTTGCAACTCCATTGAGATTCAGGGCCCAGCTGGCACATGGACAGCCCAAAGAATTTAGACTATTGGATGTACACCTATTAATCCCAGTACTAATTATAGGTTCAAATAGAAGGGCCAGAAGGGTCATGTTTAGGGAAAGCACAACTGAGTCCGATTCTGTCACTCTGGGGAGCATAAATTCTAAAGTAGGGCCCACTTACAAGGTATCAAACTCCTCAGCTATCTGCCTTGACTATAGTGTTTGTATGTTTCTAGAGCCCTCACAAGCCCCACTATTAGATGTAGTATTACTTTTGCAGTCAATGAGATTCCTGTTGAATCATGCATAAATGACCTCCTGACTCACTTTGAAGTCTCTTAACTATGTAAACTCATTTGTATTTATCTTTCCCCCCTTTTAGACAAGGTCTGTTTCCAGTTGCATTGCTAGTTGGTACTTGGTTGTGGGCTTGCTATTTTGAGCTTGCTACTTTGAGTTAGCAACCCACGAGGACCGGGCGGGCTTCCACGGCTCGGCGGTGAGCCCCTAGGCCAGCGCGTAGGCCTAGGTTCTCCAGGTATGGGGGACGCGCGGTAAAAACCACGGAGACAGCCTGTGAGAGTGAGCTAGTCCACTTTATTGCGGAAATACACTTGATTATATAAGGTCGGGTCAAGGGAGGGGTAGGAACGGGGGCGGATGAACTACGGGGCGGTAGTGGATAGGCGGAGCTGTGCAGGCAGCTATGAGGTAGGCGGTGAAGGATAGCAACGGCTGGAAAAGGGAGATAACAAAGGCTAGGAGGAGGGGTGAAGGGAGGCAGCAACAATTGCTCCTTTTGTTTTATAAAAAAAAAGGGGCGTGAGAGAGTAGGGGGATGGGCTGTGGAGGGTGAGAGAAAAAGGGGGTAGAATTGACTGGCGATGGGCAAATGACATATCATTTGGCCAGAATGTATGCATAGCCCTTAGGGTCGGTGCGTGCCGGTGCTAGACGAAATATCTAACATGATGTTGCGCACGCTTTTTTGGGGTGGATAGCGCTGTGGCTGGCTTAACCGCGAAGGACTCTCAGACGTATAGCAATAAAGGGGGGTGGAGGGTGCACCCAAGACCTTTACGCTGAGGGAAACAAACCCGTGCCGGCGGCTAAGGTCAGGGAGTTTCACAGCAAGCAGCTTCACAGGCGGGAAGTACGGTGGGAAGGGGGGCGAGGACAAGGGCGAGATTGAGGAGCGAGATCAGAGGTAGCAAGACGGTGGTAATGGATTTGAACAAACAAGGAAAATACACTGTCAGCGTGATCTTTGGCAAGGCGGATGATTCGTCGAATGGCCCAAGGACCAACGGTGAGACCTAGGATGATGAGCAGAACTGGGGTTATTAGCGGGAGGAGATAGGGGAGGAGGGGCTGCAGGAAGCCCCAGGAACCAGCAGTTTGGGCTCGTTCAAGTCGGCGTTGGTTGAGACCTTTTTCAAGTTCTTTTAAGCTGGAGTCTACTAAACCGGTATAGTTGGCATAGACACAGCATTCTTCTCCCAGAGCTGCACATAGGCCACCTTCTTTGAGGAGGAGGAGGTCAAGGCCTCGGCGGTTTTGCAGGACAACTTCTGAAAGGGAATTGAGGGAGTCTTTAAGATATTTGACTGCATCTCGGAGGTAGATGATATCAGAGTCTACTGCTTGTCTGAGGTTTTGGAGGGCAGAGGCTTGTGTGGCTAGGGCTGCAACACCAGTGGCAGCTCCAGCTGTAGCTAGGAGGGAAGTGACAGTGAGTACAGCAGTAATAGGTTCGCGTTTGTGGAGGTAAATAGCTTCTTGAGTGTGGTCAAAGGCTTCAAAGAAATGTAGAGGAGTGTGATAGATGACTCGAGGCGTGAGGAGGATGAGAACACACGTTTCTTTGGTCTTGTTAAGTGTGGCAACAGATAAGCATGGGGTAAGTCCGGTGGAAGAGCAGAGCCATTGGGTGGTGTTTAGGGGAACTAAGTATTTGGCAGAGATGTTTGGGGAGGTATAGTTGGTACAGGCAGTAAGGCTAGGAGTGTGGGAGGAACGGGGGTGAATGCATAAACCTTTGGAAGAGATGTGCGTAAAAGTGAGTGGGACATGAGTAGATTGATTCCAATTGCAGGAAGAGGGGGAATCATCGGTGGAGGAAGTAAAGAGTGGTGAAGGGATAGCAAGTGGATCATAGAGGGGGAGGCTGGGGGAAAGACACAACCAGCAAGAGCGAGTGAGGTTGGGGTGGGAGGCGTTGAGAGAGGAATAGGAGGCGTTTAGGAGTTTGAAGTAGGGACTAGAGGGGATGAGAGGATGTGGTTGTATACCTGAAGCGGGGGGGGGGGGGGGAAGTGGGGCTTGTAGAAGGGACGACGGCTGCCGAGGTGGAAGAGATTTTGAGGGGGGTAGATGAGGACGGAAGAAGGTGAACAGTGGGTGAGGGAGGAGGGTTAAGGATGTGGTTGGGACCAATAGCAGAGGGTGGGGCGGAGACAACACGCTTTTGGATTTCAAACAAAGCGCCACGATCATAGTTGCTCATGTACAACCGGAGTCCATAGGGGCGAGCGGCCAGCCATGTATCGTCGTTTGGGTTTTTTACTGTCAGCGAAATGAAGTCCCAACGGGAATTGTTGGCTACTTGGAGAGAGAGATACGGGTCTCTGTTGGGGGCGCCGGACCATCCATGGGCCATGGTCACACATCCCCAAGAGGGGCAGTAGAAGTGTGATGGGTCATGACAACCTCGAGCACTAGCAGGACAGATGTAAAAACCAGACACAGGGTTGAATTGAGGGCCAAGGAGACGGTTGTTTCGAGAAAGCAGGCATGCTGTATTCCCACCTCGACAGGATGAGGAGGAGTGGTGGCCTACTTTCGCTTTTCTGATGTTGCTTACTTGGCATTCAGGACGGAAGGAAATTCCAGCAAGAGGGCAGACGTGTGTGAGAAAGGAGGGAGCGACACTAGTAACATTATAAGCGAGAATGCGTTTTTCCGGGAATGTCTGCAAGGTCCAGTTGAATGGCTGATGGGATGAGGAGCTTTGGGCAGAGGAGGCTAGAGACAACATGAGAATGAGGAGATGGATGAGGTAGGGAAGGGTAGGGGAACAGGAGGCGGGGGTGTGAACAGAGCGGGCCTGTCGGAGGAGCTGGAGAACTTGGCGCTCGATGGGGTCATCATCTTCAAGGGAAAGACGGCTTAAGCGGCAGGCAAGGAAGCGTTGTCGACGTCGTTCGCGGCGAGAAGGAGCTGGTGTGGTTCTCACGGACGGTGGTGTTGGAGAGGTAGGCTCGAGTGAATTTACTTGGGGGCGCATGGTGGTCATGGGAGGAGGGCGACGAGGGAGGTGAAAACGCCAATTAGAAGTAGAAAGGCGACAGCAAAGAGAAAGCGTTGGCGGAGGTTCCAATCTGCTGGGGCTGTAGCCTCGAGACAGACAGCTGAAAAGATTGTTAAAAAAATGAAGACTATAAAAAAGAAGTATAAAAGTGGGTGAGGGTGCGAGGGGAGTGGGAAGAGCATCTGCACTGAGAGTTCTTCTCTGATAAGTTGTAAGGCACGTTTCGGTGGAGGTTAGGAACTTGTCAGCAGCAGGTTGTAGAGGCGGCAATAAGGCTCTTCTTGTAGACTGTGCAGAGGTGAGTCCTTTTGGGGAATCTGTAAAGACAAAGAAAGGAGAAGAGAGCCCTCATAGGGGAGGGACAATCAGCAGAAGGAAACTCGGAGAGAGCACTTATCTAATATAAACATTTCAGGGAGGGGCTGGTTGGTGCTGGATTTGAGCGAATGGGGCGACATCTGGGCCTCCGCAGTCAATGTTGTCTCTTACGGAGGGCATAGTGTGTTCATCATTCGGTGGAACTTTGGGGTCGGTGGCAGGCCGGATGTAGCGCCCAGGAACCCAGAGCGGTTGTGGCTCGGAGTCTGCGAAGACACAAGCAAAACCTCTCCCCTGTGCTAGCAAGGGAGCTGGATCTTGCCAAAGGTTTGTGGCGGGGTCTTTCCAATGAACAAGGGGAACTTGCGAAGGTTGCCACATGGGTCCCCAATGTTTATGGGTTGGGGAGAGTCCTTTGTCATCGAAGGTCAGGAGATTGTGATGGATAAGGCAGGCAGTAATGACGTCGGCAGGGGCCTTGTGGGGAGAGGAAGCTTTTTCCTTTTGAATGAGTAGCTTGAGCTGCTGGTGAGTACGCTCAATAATTCCTTGCCCTTGCAGGTTGTAGGGGATGCCGAAATGATGTGTGATGTGGTACATCTGCACAAAGCTGGCAAAGGTGGCACTGCGATAGGCTGGTCCATTGTCGGTTTTGAGATCCCAGGGAATTCCCATGAATAGAATGGCTTGCCGAAGCGCTTTGATACAATGTTTGGCACTCTCTCCTGTGAGGGGCACGGCATAGCATAGGTGCGAGAAGGTATCAACTGCAACATGAAGATATTTAAGGCGCCCAAAAGCACTAACATGGGTGACGTCTAGCTGCCAGCGGGAGTTAGGCCGCAGGCCGCGGGGATTAGCTCCGCGGGGCTGCAAGGGTCCAAGGGGTAGCAAAGGTGCGCATGTTCGGCAGGAACGCACAAGATGTTTGCATGTTTCGATGGGGAGGTCTGGAAAGAGCCTCTGGATAGATCGCGCAGAGAAGTGGAACTGAGAGTGTAAAAGTATGGCTTGGTTGACGAAGTCTCCTAGTCTTGTTTTGTCAATGGAATCTTCTCGAATGGCAGCTGGGTATACATGGCGGCTGGACGCTAAGGCGTCAGCAAGGGCATTTCCTTGAGTCAGTGGTCCTGGCAGGCCAGAGTGACTTCTGATATGAGCGATGAACCAGGGTTGTTGCCTTTCTTCAAGCAGTCACTGTACAAAGGCGAGTGCTTGGTCTATAGATGAGTCGCTGGGTAGAAAGGTAGCAAGTGGGAGGCTGCGACATACCTGTAAGGTGTACAAGCTGTCTGTAAAGATGTTGAGAGGCTGGTCTGGGTAAAGATTGAGGACTGCAGCGACAGCTAAGAGTTCACCCACTTGAACAGAAAGGTGATTGGCAAACATCAACTGTCGTGGCTCAAGCTTTCCTGGCACATATATGACAGCAGCGAAGCCCCTTTTTGAGGCATCAGTGAAAGCAGTGATGGCAAAGGGGATTGGCTTTCTTGCGGGCAGCGGACGGAACGGGTTGAAAAATGCTAATTGAGATACACCTTGCAGCAGTGGATGATGAGGATAGTGGTTGTCGAAGGAGCCACGAAAGAACTCTATCAGGCTCTGCATTTGAGCATTATTCATGATAAGGGAAGTAACTTCTTTTGCATCAAAGGGCCAAACAATGGTGTGTGGCGGGACGCCGTACGTTTGTATGGAGAGAAGTACTAAGTCAGTGGCTAATGTGATCCAAGCCCTTGTAAATGGGCAGATTTTTGGGAGTTTACTTTTTGACGTGTGTAGAAAGAGAAGAGGACCATCTTGCCATAGGAGACCCGTTGGGGTGACTGGTGTTGGCAAAACTAAGGCAAGGATTGGGAGATCGGGAGAGAATCGCTCTAGGCGGCATTGCTGGAGTGCAGCATTTACTTGTTGGATGGCTTCTTTGGCAGCTGGGGTGATGGTGATGGGGCGAACGACTGCAGCGGATGGACTGCACTTAGTCTGCAGGAGCTCGAAAAGGGGTTGCATTTGCGCTGTTGTGATGGGGAGTGCTGATCGAAGCCAATTGATTTGTCCGCAAAGCCGTTGGAGCTCAGTCAGCGTCATGTGATCAGAAACATGGATTTGCGGGCTGGTGGGCCGAATATATTGATGAAAATGAAAGCCTAAGAACTGGAAAGGTGGCTGGGGGTTGACCTTGTCAGGTTGCACTATTAATCCAAGACTTGAGAGGTTTGTCATAACTGCAGAGAGTAAATCATTGAGAAGTGTGTTAGAACTTGCTGCTAAAAGGAGGTCATCCATATAGTGGATGATGTATGTGTGCTCTGGATGGAACTTAGAGCGTAGCGGCTCAATGGCATGATTGACATAGAGCTGACATATAGTTGGACTGTTCCGCATGCCTTGTGGTAGTACTCGCCATTGGAATCGGAGTGCTGCTCCTTGATTGTTGGTACGCGGGACTGTAAACGCAAACCGTGGACAGTCTCGCGGGTGAAGAGGAATGGAGAAAAAGCAATCTTTGATGTCAATAGTGGCTGCATAAAAATGCTGGGGGACTGCAGTGGGATGCGGGCAACCAGGCTGAGGTGACCCCATTGGCTTAATATGCTTGTTAATTTCTCGAAGGTCGTGGAGGAGGCGAAACTTACTTGTGTTCTTTTTGTTGATGACAAAAACTGGCGAGTTATAGGGACTGGTAGACGGCTCAATATGCCCTGCCTGTAGTTGCTCTTCAACGAGGGCAGAGAGAGCTTGTAGTTTGTGAGTTGGCAAGGGCCACTGCTCGACCCAGATGGGCACCTCTGTGTCCCATTCCAGAGGGATAGGGTCAGGTTTTGAAACAGGAGCAGTGGCCCCTATAAGGGGGGGGGGCGGCGCAGCTAAGAAGGCTTCTGTGGTGATTCGAGCTTTTAGCTGGCTGAGTACATCTCTTCCCCACAGGATGGTTTGGACTGAAGAGAGGACGAGTGGACGAATTTGACCTTCGTTACCCTCTCGGTCGCTCCAATGCAGAGGCTGAGATGTTTTCCAAGAAGTAGCAGCTCCTGTGGCGCCGATGACTTGAGGGCCAGTTTCGAGGGGCCAGTGATTAAAAGCAGCGATTTTGAAGGGAATACAAGAGATTTCGGCAACCGAGTCTAAGAGTCCGTCAAGCCATTGTCCCTCTATTTTAAGTTCTAGTGAAGGTTTTTGGTGACGTTTGATAGGCATGGTCCACATTAGGGTTTTGGAGCTTTGTGGAGGGCCTCTTGGGGGAGGGGCTGAGGCCTGCCCCGCTGGAAGTTTAAAGGCTGAGAAAAACGTTGCGCTGAGCGGCAGTCGCGGGCCCAGTGATACCCTTTACCACAGCATGGGCATGGCGTGGGGGGACCTCTTGGTCTGTGCAGTGCTACGGCAGGGCAGGGAGCTGCCGGTTGAGGGCACTCGCGAACAAAATGACCGGGCTGACCGCATCGAAAGCAGGCAGAAGTGGAGGCAGATGAGACAGCCATGGCGGAAGCGAAGGCAGCAGTAAGTGCTTTAGTCTGTGGGTCAATGTCTCGACAAGCTCGGACCCATTCGTGCATCGGCTTGTCGCGGATAGGAAGGATGACAGCTCGGAAGGGTGCGAGGCACCCATCGAGAATGAGTTCTTTTGCTAATGCAAACTGAGCATCTTCGTTAGTAATTTTACGTTGGCATGCTTCGATAACGCGGGCGACAAATGCCGGAAAGGTTTCTTGTGAGTCTTGAAGCATTTGCGCGAATTTGGTGGATTGTTTGGTGGAAATTAAAGAGAATGACTGCTGAACGAGAACTTTCACTCGGAGCCAAAACCCTGGGTCTATGTTCACATAGGAACGAGGGTCAGCATAGTTGTTAACCCCTGTGTAGGCATCAGCTGGATCTTGGACACCCGCTCGAACATTTTCCACTACTTGTTGATCAACAGCTACTTGATAGTGAGCGCGCCATTCAAGGAACTGGCCTGGCCGAAGGATGGAACGAGCTAGAGAAATCCAATCATAGGGAAGAACAAGCTGAACCCCCAACTCTTCTATTAGTTGTTGAACATATGGGCTATCAATGCCGTCTTCTTTAACGGCTTTACGAAGAGTTTTAACTTCTTCTGCTGTGAAGGGAAGCCAAGTTTGAGGGCGTTGCTGCGTGGGCAGCGGGTTGAGCGGGTATAGCTGGGGGCGGGAGAATGTGCTTCGCTAGAAGCAGGTGGGGGGCTGCTGCCATACGGTGGTGGCGAGGGACGAACGGTAGCGGGAAACAGATGAGAGAATGATGGCTTAGCAGCGTCAAGGCAGCAACAAACTGGCGGCAGGATATTTTTGGGCGCTGGACAAGATGGCGGAGCGGCTACATCACTTCCGGGCGCCTGCCAAGATGGCGGTGTAGTTACGTCATTTCCGGGCGCCGGCCAAGATGGCGGCGAAATCACGTCATTTCCGGGCGCCGGCCAAGATGGCGGCGAAGTCGCGTCATTTCCGGGCGCCGGCCAAGATGGCGGCTGCATTATTTCCGGGGCAGGGCCGGAAGATGACGGGACAGGGAGGGGCGGGTAAAGGTGAGAGGAAGCGCCTTTGTTCCCGCTGGCGGGCTCGGATATAGGTGAAGAAGAAGCCGGAAGTGCGCCATTTTGGGCAGAAGTGGAAGAAGAGGGAGAAAGTCCGCTATTTTGAGGAGCTACTGAAGCGGCTTCTGCGGGTCGTGGGGAGCGCGGGTGGGGAGGTTCGTGCTCGGGAGCGGCGGCGAGCTGGTCAGACAGAGAATTTGTGTCGCCAGGATCATCGGGCTCATAGTCATTGGGTTGCTTAACCGATTTGTCTCGGATGGCTTCTGACGGCGCACCAAGGAGACAGGCGCGTATGGCTACTAGAGCAGGCAGCAGGCCAGGCGGAAAAGACCGCTTTTCATGCTCTATGGCGGAGGTGACTCGATCTATGAGTCGAGAGTATGTGTCTGGGCTCCAGAGCTGGCAGGTGGTGAGCCACGGATTAAAAGGGAGTAGCAGGTCCCAGTATTTTTGGAGCTGTTTCAGGGAAACGCGGACTCCATTGGTATCAAGCAGGGCAGCTAAAAGCCGAACCTGAGGGGTATGGTGTGAGGAGAGAGAGGCGCCCATAGTGGGAGAAGAAAAGACGGCGATGGGGTCCCTACCTGGAGAGCTGAAATGGTCGCCTGTAGACAGCAGCAGCAGCAGCAGAGAGGGGCTGGAGGGCGGTGGAAGGAAAGGATCCCGGGCGAGCCCCCAACTGTGGGCTTGCTATTTTGAGCTTGCTACTTTGAGTTAGCAACCCACGAGGACCGGGCGGGCTTCCACGGCTCGGCGGTGAGCCCCTAGGCCAGCGCGTAGGCCTAGGTTCTCCAGGTGTGGGGGACGCGTGGTAAAAACCACGGAGACAGCCTGTGAGAGTGAGCTCGTCCACTTTATTGCGGAAATACACTTGATTATATAAGGTCGGGTCAAGGGAGGGGTAGGAACGGGGGCGGATGAACTACGGGGCGGTAGTGGATAGGCGGAGCTGTGCAGGCAGCTATGAGGTAGGCGGTGAAGGATAGCAACGGCTGGAAAAGGGAGATAACAAAGTCTAGGAGGAGGGGTGAAGGGAGGCAGCAACACTTGGTAGTAAACCCTTGGTGTCAGGGAAGCTAATCTCTGGTAGTCATGTCCCATGCTGAGGGGAAGGTAATGCATTTATATGTTGAGTTTGGCCTAGAGAGAGGCCCCATTTGAGCAACAAGGGGGCTTTCAGGAGGTAACTCTTAAGCACCTTATAATACAAGGCTAAGTTTTAATTTCATAAGTACAGTTATCTTTATTAAGGACCCATCAACGGTCCATCCTCCTTCACTAGTCATTGCCTCTGTACTCAGGGGATTCTTGCTGCTCCATGAGAGAATGTGGCACAGCTCCCCAAGATGGAAATTCAATACTCTTTCAGTTATTGTATGAATCTCCACCTGCCGTGACAATGCCCCATGAGCAATTGAACATATTTATGGGCCTTATATGTATGCCCAAGTGACCCTCCTCCCATGTATCCCTCATCACTGACACCCCACATAAATGATCCTCCCCTACAGTTGTAACCCCTCTGTGATCCAAAACTTATCGAATAATGAAGTCAATGAAATAGCCAAATATAATTAATGAGAAAATGAAATAATAATGATAGTTTTAAAAATAGAAAACAAAATACAAAAAATTTAAAAAATGAAGATTTGGAATAATAAAAAGTAATGAAAAAACATTTAAAAATTTTTTGCCATTATGTCTTTCATAACTGTAAAATCTGTCATCTTGTATGTACAGTGACATTTTCTTCCACTTATTCGCCAGTGTAAATTGAGCAGACTCACAGAGCTAGGGTCTGAAAGATAGGTTTATAAAAGTTTGAAAGGGCAAAGAAGGTTGTGAGCCAGAGCCCATATGGGCAAAATCTATGATAAGGTGGAAGTGTAGTTGTGCAGAGCAGGGGCATCACAGTTGTGCAGTGATACTTTTGGGTTGGGCAGTGCTGGTTTGTCAGGGGGGTAGGGTGGGGAGGGAGGGTGGGATTGTCCATGGAACTGAGGGGAGGGTTGGGGGAGGGAGCAGGTGAACACTGGAGGTTGAGAGGAATGTGGCTAAAACAACAATGTTGAGAAGGTTCTTTTCGTAAATGGCAGGGGAGAGTTACTGGTTTAGGGTGTTGTCTGTGGGGCATTTGGGACAGGGTGTACCTGGAGCAGGCTTCTAGTGTTCAACTTGTCATAATGGGTTATATCAATGGGTGGAGACCCACATAATGGATGGGAAGGTGTTGGACTTCCATCCTGGGCAGTCCTGCTATGTTCTTAAATAGAGGGTCGGGAGTCTCTTTGAGCATGGGCAGTGCCTAATAGGGGAGGACAGAGCAGTATGTCAAACGCTTTATTTGTTGAGAGTAACTATGAATCTTGTTCTTCAAGGAGTGAAGCCTGGTGATTGCTGTGTGTCCTGATGGGGGTGGGAGGGAGGGAGGAATAGAATAGATGGAACATGGGGCATTTTGGAAATGATGGAAGTGTTCTACATGATCTTGCAATGATGGATACAGGCCATGTTAAATTTCATCAAAATTTTTAACAGTATATGGTCCAAAATGTGAACCATAATGTAAACCAGTGACCATGGTTAATAGCTAGGCTTCAATATTTGTACATAAATAACAAATGTACCATCCACATATAAAATGTTTTTAATAGTGGAAGAGGGAAAAGGGGGAGGATGTTGGGCTCATGGGAAACCCTATATTCTGTATGTGACTTTTCTGTAACCTAAAACTTCTTTGAAGACAAAATGAAAAAAGTTAAGTCATCTCTGTTGTTTAGATCTTTGCAATCCCAAAGACAATGATGCCTAGCTACCCTTTGATTTTTGCCTGTCTCTATCATCTAATTATATCTATGCTCCTCAGTTTTTAACTATGCTACACTTTGAAATACCTTTTTGATTGCTTTTTAAAATAAAATTGTATTGAAGTACATCATACATACATAAACAACAAGTGTATAGTAAAAATTGTGGACTTAAAAGAAACATGCATATCATTATACAGGGCTCCCGATATATCACCACATCACCAATACCTTGCATTGTTGTTAAACATTTGTTACAAACTAAGAAAGAGCATCATAAAAATATATATTTTTAAAGATTTATTTTTATTTATTTCTCTCCCTTGCCCCCTCTGCCCCCCCCCCGCTCCAATTATGTTATCTGTGTCCATTTGCTGCGTGTTCTTTTTGTCTGCTTCTGTTGTTGTCAGTGGCACGGGAATCTGTGTTTCTTTTTTTGTTGCTTCACCTTGCTTTGTCAACTCTCCGTGTGTGTGTGCCATTCCTAGGCAGGCTGCACTTTCTTTTGCGCTGGGTGGTTCTCCTTATGGGGCCCAATCCTTGCACATGGGGCTCCCCTATGTGCGGGACACCCCTGTGTGGCAGGGCACTCCTTGCCTCAGCGCTGCACATGGGCCAGCTCCACACGGGTCAAGGAGGCCCAGGATTTGAACTGTGGACCTCCCATGTGGTAGACGGACGCTATATCCACTGGGCCAAGTCCGCTTCCCATAAAAATATTATTACTAACTATAGCCCATATCTTACTTTGATGTATTTTCCCCCCAAACCATCCAATTATTAACACCCTATATTAGTATTATATATTTGTAATTCATGAAAGAACTTTCTCATATTTGCCCTTTTAACCATAGTCCATCTTCCACCACTGGAGTACCTGTGTTATACAATACCATGTCTTGTACAATCCATCCAAAATGTACACTCAGTGGCTCTCATTTTCATCACAGAGTTGTGCTGTCATCACCTCAGTCAATTTTAGAACATTTTCATTACTACAAAAGGAAAAATGCCATACTCCCTTAAACCCCCCAATTGTTGTCCCTTAGAATTGATATAGTATCTTCTTTTCATTGCTGCAAAAATGCTACAGTATTACTGTTAACTATCATCCATAATTTACATAGGTCCATAACATACATAATATATGTGATAATTTTCCCATGTATTACTATATTCTTAATACTTTGTAAAAGAAGTTCTTCTATGTACACTATTTTTTTTAAGATTTATTTTTATTTATTTCTCTCCCCTTCCCCCCCCACCCCAGTTGTCTGTTCTCTGTGTCCATTTCTGCGTGTTCTTCTTTGTTCGCTTCTGTTGTCACTGGCATGGGAATCTGTGTCTCTGTTGTGTCATCTTGCTGTGTCAGCTCCATGTGTGTGGCACCATTCCTGGGCAGGCTGCACTTTCTTTCTGTACTGGGCGGCTCTCCTTATGGGGTGCACTCCTTGTGCATGGGGCTCTCCTATGTGGGGGACACCCCTGCATGGCACAGCACTCCTTGTGCGCATCAGTGCTGCATGTGGGCCAGCTCCACACGGGTCAAGGAGGCCCGGGGTTTGAACCGCGGACCACCCATGTAGGTGGATGCCCTATCCACTGGGCCAGGTTTGCTTCTCTATATATACACTATTAACTGCCATCTTCATTCACCACCAAAATCACTATTATGCATTTTCAAGATAATTCTCTAACTTCCTGTCAGTTGACATTTATTGACATAGACTACCCCTTTCAGACATAATCTTTTTGACTGGTTTTGTAAAAAACAATACTGAGTATTCATTTGGTTGTTAATTTGATCACCTTTAAGCAGAACAAATTTAAATTCTGGAATCCCTAGAAAAATTCCGGATCAAATCTCATCTTAATTTTTTTTTTCAAAAACCATTATCCAGTTTATTATAAAGGAAAATTAAAATAGAATTCAAATATTGTTGATGCCTTAACAGTTAGGATGAAGTTTGAGAAGCTCAAGAAAAGAGTGGCTCACACAAGATGGATGTTTATATTTCTCTCTTAAATCCAGACCAAGGGTAAGTCCTCTGGAGCTGATAGTGACTCCACAGTATCCTCAGGGACCCAGCCAGGCTCTCTGTGGTCCATGGTTCTGGTTTCTGTACTCAAGGTTAGCTTCTGGTCCTCTGTGACTCTAGAACTCCAATCATCACAAGGTACCCAAACTGCTTAGCAGGAGGAAAAGGGGCTGGGTCATGGGATGGAAGGACTCTCTCTCCCAAGGAGTCATCTTTTTTTTTTTTTAAAGATTTTATGTATGTATGTATGTATGTATGAAAGATTTTATGTATGTATGTATGTATGTATGTATGTATCCCTCCCGCACTGTTGTTTTGCCCTTGCTGTTTGATTTCTCTATCCATTTGCTTGTGTGTTCTTCTGTGTCTACTTGTCTTCTCTTTAGGAAGCACCAGGAATTGATCCTGGGACCTTCTGGAGAGGGAGAGAGGCACTCAATCTCTTACACCACCTCAGCTCCCTGGTCTGCTGCATCCCATATTGTCTCTCCTCTGTGTCTCTTTTTGTTGCATTATCTTGCTGTGCCAGCTCTCTGCACAGGCCAGCACTCCTGTGTGGGCAAGCACTCCACACAGGCCAGCACTCTGCATGGGCCAGCCCACCACATAGGCTAGTTTGCTTTCACCAGGAGGCCCTGGGAATCGAATCCTGGACCTCCTATATGGTAGACAAGAGCCCAATTGCTTGAGCCACATCTGCTTCCCACCAGGGAGTCATCTTTTGAAACAGCCTTCCTATATGGTCCCCATAACAGTCTACCTACATCTTATTAGCCAAAATTCAGTCACACAGCCATATGAAACTGTGACATGGAATCTGTTAGCTGGGAATATTGTTCCTATGAGTAAGATTTCTTTCTTCTTTTTTTCTTTTTTGGTGGTAATATTTCCTTCTTTTGAAATTTGCATTTACTAAGGTACTCTCTTTATGTTTTATTAATAGGAAAATTAAGAGCTTTATCTCAGAATGGGCTCCTTTTAGTTCATGGTTCTCTTTCATATAGGACTAGTACTGGTATTATTTCCATCTATATTTGTCAGAGCAAAGGTATTTCTTGCACGTTTCTTTCACTAACTCCAACATATTTGTTTTAACGTTCTTTCTCCTCATAATTTTCATCATTACATTCCATTACCAAAAGTGGTTGCCAGTTGTATAGTTTATTTTCCAGCAGAGGCTTTTGTTTTCCCTTTTTAAAAATTTATTTGGGGGAAGCAGACTTGGCCCAGTGGTTAGGGTGTCTGTCTACCACATAGGAGGTCTGCAGTTCAAACCCCTGGCCTCCTTGACCCGTGTGGAGCTGGCCCACGCCCAGTGCTGATGCATGCAAGGAGTGTCATGCCACGCAAGGGTGTCCCCCACACAGGGGAGCCCCACATGCAAAGAGTGTGTCCCATATGGAGAGCCGCCCGGCGCGAAAGAAAGTGCAGCCTGCCCAGGAATGGTGCCGCACATACGGAGAGCTGACACAACAAGACGATACAACAAAAAGAAACACAGATTCCCATGCCACTAACAACAACAGAAGGGGACCAAGAAGAACACGCAGCGAATGGACACAGAGAACAGACAACTGGGGCGGGGGGGGGGGGAAATAAATAAAATAAAATAAAATAAAATAAAATAAAATAAAATGAAAAAAACTTATTTGGGTTTTTAATTTTTCTGAAGGAAAGTTAGAAGGAGCCATCCCTCCCCCCAACCCCATAATTGTGTTTATTACTCTCCCCAAAGAGATTTAGAGTCACGACATTGCCCTCCAAGAATTTGTTAAGATTGCTCATGGTCTCTGTGATGATTAAATTCATGTGCCAGCTTGGCTAGGTTATGGTGTTTAGTTGTTTGGTTCAGCAAGCACTGGCCTTATAGTTACTGTGAAGGTATTTTGTAGATGAATCTGCTTTTATATTTATATATATATGTGTATATATATATGTATATATATGTTTTTTGATAGAACCATGTTTTGTTATGGACAGTGAAACAGAAACAAAAGAAAATTGAGGTATCAATTATGAATTTTACGTCCTTTTTTCTAGAACAGCCAAACTTTATTAGGAAGTTGTAGCCCCATTCAAATAAATATCAATAATATCATGAAACAGTGGAAAATTTATTGTCCAAATGTTGAACTCCTGTAACCAAAACACATTTTGGGTTTAGGAAAATACAGTATACACATACAAAAACAAACAAGATACATGCCAAAAACAAAAAACAGTTCAAGTTTGGGAATTAAAGTGGCAGGAGACACTTACTGTTATTTCTTTAAGAACCCCACAGAGCACCTTGTAACTCATTAACTGTATGTTTTCCTTAAGAGCTGCTGATTGCATCTACAATCAACCAAGGAGATTACCCTCACCAATGAGGGGAGTCTCATCCCTAACAGTTGGAGTTCTTAAAAGCCAGAACTGAGGATTTCAGAAATTCAGAAAGAAAAAATTCTGTTTCTTCTTCAGTCAGACAGCTTCTTCTGAGGAATACAACTTCACCTTCAGTGGAGTTTTCAGCCTGCAGCCTCCCTGTGGAATTTGGACTTGCCATTCCCCAGGGTGGTATGAGTCAATTCCTATAATTACTCTCTATAGACCTCTGAGCAAAACAGTCTTATATGGAATACTTCCTTGTTTCTGTCACTATGCTCCCTACTTTTAGAGCAACTTCTTGCTGCAAATAGAAAGAAGTCTAGACTTTTTATAGCAAGACTGTAAACAATGGCTCTCTATTTTTCTTTTATTCCTTGCTTATGTAAGCCATATTCATGTTTGCTCTTCTGTAAAGTTCAGTTCTGCTCAGCTGTCCCATGGCAATCATTTAAAAAAAGATTTGGTCATTGGGTTTTTCAAATTCCATCTGAGAAAGATTTTTTTTCTAATTTTGTATTGTTTCCCTTCTTAAATTCAACGGATCCAGCATCAAGAGAAGCCTAAACAAAAGAAATACCTAATATATTGTTTTCTTTAGTTATTCAAGCTGCTTCTACCAGCAACTGAAAATCTTACAGGATTTTCACTTTTTTAAGAAGAATTATTGTTAGCATCATCTGTAGAGAACATTTTGAAAATCGATTTTAAAAATATCATTAGTCTTTCTAACATCACAGTAATGGTGTATCTGGTGACAGAGAACATCAGTATTTCTAGAGAATTACAATTCCACAATGCAATTTCATTTTAATGATACTAATTTGACCCATGCATGAAGTATGAATAAAAATAAAAAGTTTACATTTTAAAACTTACTTTTCAAAACATTATGTCATTGGTGCTAAAAACAGTTTTGTGAGGCTGTGCCATCATCCTTTTCACAGCTGAGAAGATAGAAATGTGGAGATGTGATTTACTTGAGTGATGAAGTCACATCTCCTGGCCCTGATCTGTGCTCATTCACTCATTTATGTAAACAGGCGTTTCACAAGCCACTGGACTAAGTACTGGGAACCAAAGACAAAACAAAGTCCCTGCCCATGAGGAGTTTAGAGGTGGAAGACACAAATATATAAAACCTCAAGGAAAGTGTGATCAAGAAGTCTAAACAGATATATTACAAGTTAGAGAAGTTTATAAAGATTTTCCAGATTTCAAAAGGCATGAGTATGAGTTGCTGAATGAAACTGTGCATGTGCATTTCAGAGAGAAGGACTGGAATAGGCAGAGGGGAAGAAGGAGTGGGGTTGGGACATACAGCTAGAAATATGGTTTGGAACTTGCACAACCTGGAAGGAAGGGGTGGCAGCCATGGGCTTGGGGGATAAACCAGTCAACCTGTGAAGGGCTAGATACAAATACATAAAGGGTCTGGACTTGCTCCCCCAGGTTCTAGAGAAGTCTTTGAGGTAGGTATGGTCAGATTTATCGTTTAGAACTGTAGCTCTAGCAATAATGGGACCAGGGACATTTCTGAGATTAGAGGCAGTCAAGATTAACAGTTATTTGAAACAGTTGCCTCATCAAACATGCCTGTGATATGCAGCAAGTGTTAGATTTGAATATGTAACTCAGAAGCAAGTTTGAAAATGGCACAATGGATATGGGGAGCCCCTGATGCATAGATGGTTTGAAAGACCAGAGGACGGGGTAAGGCCACCCGGGGCAGTGCTTCTTTGTGTACTTCTCCTTTGCTGCTCATGGTAACTTAGCAATGTATAATAAGTGCCACTGTTATTACCATACCACAAAGGAGGAAACAAAGGTTTGGGATGGTTAAATAACTAGCCCAAGTTCACACAACTGCAGGTTTGAATGCAGTCTTCCTGATTCCAAAGCTATTTTCTTATCACTGTACTATATTGTAGTTCTAACTACATACGCATGTAAATGGAGGTATTGGCAAAATGGCAGATATGAGAAATATTTAGGAATGGAAACTGATATGACATACTGACTAAGTGAATGTGATGATGGAGGGAGGGGAAAGAGGTAAGAATGCCTTTAAGAGTCCTAGCTTGGGAAGTGGGGTAAATAACAAAGGAAACAACAGGGAGAACAGAGTTGTGCTGAGATAGAGGAAAGTAAAATGTTGGGTTCATCTTGAAGTCTTCTTGTGACATCTGATGAAATATAGTTAGAAGGCCAGTGAGAAAATGAGTATATAACTCAGAAGCAAGTTTGGGAATGGCACACTGGATATGGAGAGCCCCTGATGCATAGATGGTTTGAAAGACCACAGAAAGGGATAAGGCCACCCAGGGCAGTGCTTCTTTGTGTTACTTCACAAACCACCTTAGACAATTAGCTTACCATCTCAAGTTTCAGTTGTTCATCTAGAAAATGGAGGCAATGAAAACAGCCACTTCACAGGATAATCTCAGGATGAAATGAGATCATGTATTAATATATAAAGCATTCAGCGTTGTGTGTGACACAAAGTACATCCTCAATAAGGCAATATTAAATTTAGTAGTGCTCATTATTAAACTCTGAATAAGGAAGTTCATAATGATTACTAACATGTGACTGAGAGAATTCTTAGAATCAAATAAAGAGGACAAACTACAGAGTGAGATTATGTCTGTGAGTCTGGGTAAAACGTTACAGAAGAAGAGGAGGTTCCCCCCCCCGCCTTGATATGGTAATAAACATTAGTTAGATAATTAAAAAGAAAGAAGTGGAACTAAAATCACTGTTAATACCATCATTCAAAGTTAAACATGACCAATATTTTAGTGAAAATCTATCTTTTTTCTACATTGTATAAAATCACTTAAAAATATATCATGCTCACTTTTTAAATAATATAGATTATATGCCCAGCTTTAAAGTCATCACCTCTACTATGAGAATTGTCCTCCAACTACTGAAAGGGTGGGTCCCCCAAAGTCATTTTCCTATTTTATTTGTGACCTAAACTAAGTTATCAGAGTCTCTCAGAATTTAGGAGATGAGATTGAATGATTCTAGTTCTGTCTTGATTGTTCATTTGAATTGCATGACCATGAAAAAAACAAACAAACTGAGAGTGTATTGTAAGCCTGTATGTACACAGCAATCCACAGAAAGTAGTTTTGAAGCAGGGAAAGAATGGAACTTATTTGCAGAGAGAGGCAGAGATGAGATTGAGAGAGGCCTGTCTGCCTTTAGACTTTTCTACAGACTTTCTTTTATGCTTTGGCTAGTTAAAATTAGTTTCTGTTGCTTACTATCAAAAGATCCTAAACTCACACATGACATTAGATAATTTTTTAGAATATAACTTTAAATGGTTGCATGGTGGTCCATCACAGGGAACTTCCATCATTTACTCAAATTATACCCTATTATTGGACCTTAATAATCACAAACAATTTCCACTATGTTTAATATCTACCAGGCACTGATCTGCATACATACTTTATGAGGCAGGTTGCTAGTGTTATCCCAATTTACAGAGGAAGAAATAGACACAAAGGCCCTAACTGCTGTCAGAAAGTTGTAGAGGTAGTATTTGAACCTAGGGTAGTAGTTCACTATGATAAAAATATTACAGTTGACATCTTTATAGCTAAATATATACACATACAAAGTAACTTCATTAGAATATGAACTGGTTAACATTTACTGATGGTACTGCATAACTATCCAGTATAAAATTCAGTGATCAAAACACTATTTAGGAGGACTTCTGGGAAGATGATGTCAAAGTAGGCAGTTAGAACTCAGTTTTCTCAAAAAGAATAGTGGAGAAAGAGCAAAAAGCTACCCAAGGAAGCTGCTTTGGGAATCTTCAGAACATGAAAGTGCTGCAAATCATCCAGGAGGGAGCAGAAGAGAGACAAAGAGGCCAAAGGAAAACCACCAGTTACTTGCCCCTGTGGCTGGGAATGGCACATATACCCCACCCTCAAAGCAAATAGCCTAGGTAAAACCCCTGGCTCACTGCAGCCAACTGAATGGGAAAGAACATTCCCTGGGAGGAAGAGGGTTCTGGCAGAGGGTAGAGAGTGGTTTCTTTTCAGTAAGTTTGGCCAGTTGAACCCCCTTTGAATCTCAAAAAGAGCACAGCTAACGCTGGGAACAGGAAGAGGGGATCTGATCATGCAGGTTGTCATACCCAGCTGCCCTGAGAGAGAGGAACTAGGTCAATGAGGGGGTGGAGACAGGTGTTTAACTAGCCTGACTCAAGCAAACTGTTAGAAGGCCAACTTGCTTGAGGGAATGGGGGTGGGGAGAGTCAGATAAGCTTTCAGAACCTATTTAACCTGTGGAGTGGGTGTAGCTCAATGTAGGAACTCCTGCCATGCATATATGAGATCTCTGATTCTATTCCTAGTACCTCCCAAGAGAAGGGATCTGGAGAGTGATCCACTGGGTTATCAGGCACCCAGCTGGTAACTTATGACAGAATTATTTTTCTTTTTGGCTTCAGGTTTTTTTGATCTGTTATTTTTTATTGTTTTTAAAAAATCATTTTATATGCTAAAACCAGGTACCTCACCTGTGGAGAGGACCAACAGGCCTAAGAGGGAAGCCTCTTTTTTCTTCTCATCTCATCTTTTCAGCTTTTTAACTCATTCAATTTTTTTTTCCATTTTGTCTCTTGGTTTATTTTTTCTATTCTACCTTTTTTATTCTTATTCCTTTATATTTTTAATGATTTTTTGGCTAGTATTATTTACTTATTTTCCTTGCTCTTGTATAAGAGATAAAAGATATTAAGAAGACCCTGGAGGAACATACTGAAGAAATTGTAAACATACATAAAAAGATAACAGATATAATGGAGATGAATTGCAAAATGAAAGAAATGAAAAGTATTCTGGAAGCACGTAATAGCAGATTGCACAGGCAGAAGAAAGAATCAGTGATGTGGAAGACAGCACATCTGAAATCAGACAGATAGTAGAACAGATAGATAAAAAGATAGAAAAAAATCCAGCAGGGACTTAGGGATTTGAATAACAAAATGAAATATGCAAACATATGCATTATAGGCATCCCAGTGGGAGAAGAGAAGGAAAAGGGGGTGGAAGGAGTATTGGAGTAAATAATGGCTGAAAATTTCCCAACTCTTTAAGGGACATGGACCTACATATCCTGGAAGCACAGCACACCCCAAAAGTATAAATCCTAAGAGGCCTAACCCAAGACAAAATACTTATCAAATTGTTTAATGCTCAAGACAGAGAATACTGAAGGCAGCAAGTGAAAAGAGGGCCATCTCTGCAGGTTGAAAGGAGAAAACAGGAGACAGAGGGTTGGAGGAGAGTGTAAGAATGATTATTGTTAAGAATAATTAAAAAGATAAAAAGAGAAATAAAAGTAACATGTGCAATATATAAACCTAAAGAAAATATGACTAATGTAAGTAATGCCTTGACAGTAGTAACATCAAATATTAATGGATTAAACTCTCCAGTCAAGAGACACAGATTAGCAGAATGGATAAGGAAATATGACCCATCTATATGCAGTCAACAGAAACTCACCGTAGCCCCAAGGATACAAGGAGTCTGTTGGGAAATGATTTTACACACAAACAATAACCAAAAAAGTGTGGGAATAACTATACTACTATTGGACAAAATAGACTTTAAATGCAAAACTATTGTAAGAGACAAGGAAGGACACTATATATTAATAAAAGTGGTAATCTATCAAGAAGAAAGAACAATCATTAACATTTTTTTACTAGCTTATTTTTTAAAAAAGATTTATTTATTTATTTATTTCTCTCCTCTTCCCAACCCACCCCCCTTCGTCCCGGTTATATATTCTCTGTGTCTATTTGCTGCATCTTCTGTGTCTGCTTCGGTTTTTGTTGTCAGCAGCACGGGAACCTGTGTTTCTTTTTATTGCGTTATCTTGTGTCAGCTCTCCGTGTGGGCGGCGCCATTCTTAGGCAGGCTGCAATTTCTTTCGCACTGGGCGGCTTTCCTTATGGGGTACACTCCTTGTGCATGGGGCTCCCCTATGTGGGGGACACTCCTCCGTGGCAGGGCACTCCTTGCGTACATCAGCACTGTGCATGGGCCAGCTCCACATGGGTCAAGGAGGCCAAGGGTTTGAACCGCGGACCTTCCATGTGGTAGACGATGCCCTAACCACTGGGCCAAGTCCGCTTTCCCAATCATTAACATTTATGTACCCAACCAGGGATCCTCAAAATATGAGGCAAACATTGGAGAAAATGATTGGAAAAATAGATGCCTTGGCAAAGGGTCAATAAAGTAACAGAGACATTGAATAATATGTTAGAGGATCTAGACCTAATAGACATATACAGAGCACTATACCCAAATGCAGCATGATATACATTCTTCTCAAGGACATATGGATCATTTTCTAGGATAGACCATGTGCTAGGTCACAGAATAACTCTCAAAATATTCAGAAAGATTGAAATCATACAAAGTAATTTCTCTGACCACCACGGAATAAAACTGGAAATCAATAAGGGACAGAGAACCAATTAGGTACAAAGATATGGAAGTTAAACAACACACTCTTAGACAATAAGTAAGTCAAGGAGAAGAGTCTAAGAGACAGATAAAGTAGATACAATCCCCAGGTACTGGTTCCTTGGAGGGCTAAAGAGACCCACAGGTTCTATGGTCATGGCAGATGGGGTTCACTGCCATGTCAGATGGCCCTTCTTTGGAGCTGGTGTTTCTGCGTGATAAAACTGGACTCAGATGGGATCTCTTTTCGTAAGACTTTCATGCTACTTTACTGGAATTGCAGTTGGTGTTGGGGTTTAAGATATATTTAGGGAATTTGAATCTCTGGACTGACGGTGTGATGACTGGGCCCTGAGCCTCGGCAGACTCCAGCTCCTACAATCTGATTTATTGGACTCATCTCACTCAGCTAAGATGGAGTTGAAGAAGGACAGCAGCCACACCATGGAGCCTAGAGTGCCTACAACTGAGAGCAGGGGGATTGCATCCAGTATCCATGTGGAATCTGAGCCTCCTCTTGACAGGGAGGTGCAACGGACACAGCCAATCCAAGGTCCACAGAGAAAAGGTGGCTTTGGAGTGGGAAAAGTGGACATGGTGGCTGAGGGGTGTGGGGAGTGGCAGGAGGAGATGAGATGTGGGGGTGCCTTTGGGACTTGGGGTTGCCCTGGATGGTGCTTCAGGGGCAATCACCGGATGTTGTGAGTCCTCCCAGGGCCCACTGGATGGAGTGGGGGAGAGTGTGGGACTTGATGTGGACCATTGACCATGGGGTGCAGAGATGCCCAGAGATGTACTTACCAGGTGCAATGGATGTGTCATGATGATGGGAGTGAGTGTTGCTGGGGGGGGGGGGAGTGGTGGGGTGGGAGTGGTGGGGTTGAATAGGACCTCATATTTTTTTTTAATGTAATATTTTTACAAAATCAATAAAAAAAACGAAAATGAATAGAAACTGTGAAAGCACATCATAGTGTTTGTAACTAGCAGTGCTAATAGGTGGGTAAGAGTGGTTAAAGGGGAAAGTTTAAGAACATGCATATTACTAGAGGGAAAACTTAAAAATGTAACATGGGACTATGTAACAGTGAAGCCTCATGTGAAATATGAACATGGGTAATATTGCATATATAAGACTTTTTACAAAATATGCATAGAAATAAACTAGAGAGACAGAAACAATAACAGCTGTGTACAGCAGGGGAAGCACAGAAAGATTGAAAGGTAAGATTTTTGGTCTGTTTTTTTTTTTGTTTATTATTATTACTGGAATAATGGAAATGCTCTAATAATGATTGAAGGATCGAAATGATGAATGCACAACTACATGACTACCAAATACCACTGACTGTACACTTTGGGTGGATTGTACTCTTTATAAATATGTATCAATAAAATTGATTTGTGTTAAAAAAAAAAGTAAGTCAAGGAGGAAATTGCAAAAGAAATCAGTTACTACCTTGAAACAAATGAAAATGACAGCACAACTTATCAAAATCTATGGGATGTGCTGAGAGGGAAATTTATAGCCCTACATACCTACATTAAAAAAGAAGAAAGAGCTAAAACAAAAACCTAACTGCACACCTGGAGGAATTAGAAAGAACAACAAACTAATTCCAAAGCAAGATAAAGAAGGAAATAACAAAGATTAGAGCAGAACTAAATGAAATAGAAAATAAGAAAGCACTAGAAAAATAAACATAACCAAAAGCTGGCTCTTTGACAATATTAATAAAATTGACAAACCCTTAGCTAGACTAACAAAGAAAAAAAGAGAGAAGATGCAAATACATAAAATAAAAAACAAGGGAGGAGATATCATCACTGATCCCACAGAAATAAAAAGTGCCATAAGTGGATACTTAGAAAAATTGAAAAATTGTATGCCAATAAGATGGATAACTTAGATGAAATGGACAAATTTCTAGAAATACAAGCGGCCCAAGTGATGAAAGAAGAGATTGATGAGCTCAACAGACCAATCACAAGTAATGCAGTTGAACTAGTCATCAAAAACCTCCCAATTGAGAGAGATTACAGCAAGATGGTGGTGGAATAAGGAGCTCCTAGAGTCAGCTCTTGCTACAAGGCAGTCAGTAAACACCCAGAGCTCTCTGGAGCTAGCTAAAGCACCTGTTTGGGGGCTTCAGGAGGCCAGAAGGGCATCCTGCAACATCCTTGAAGGTATGGAAGAAGGAGACTGCCCATCTGCAGAGAAGACTCATGAGTAGAGTGCTCCAAGCCCCAGAGGCCAGTGCCCATCCTCTACTGGACACACAAGCTGCCTCTGGAGCTGTTCTGTAGCTGGAATTGAAAGCTCCACTTCCCCAAAATGGGGGAGGAAGAGATGCTTGGGCACCAACCTCAGCTACTGATGAGTAAAATTCAGTGGGCTAAAGTATAATCCTCAGAACAACTAAAGTTTGAGCCTCTCCAAGTCAGAAAGAGGCCAGGAGCCATTATCTTAACTCAGCAGCTGGCACAAGGGGAAGCAGGGTGGAATGAAAATCTCTGTGCTGGTGGGGAATGGCTTCTTTCCATCCAGGTCAGATTGCAGGTCTAGCCTAAGGCTCAGTACCACCTCTGACAGGTAGGAAGTGGCAGGGACCTGTGCCAGTCTCTCTGGGAAATTGCCGGCCAAGCTGCAGAGGCCTACTCTGGTGGTGCAAGCCTCCCCAGGAGCTATTCTGTGACTGGAATTGGAAGCTCCATTTCACAAAAATAGGGGAGGAGGAGGTTGGCTGCCGATTTCAGCTACTGATTGGCAGACTCAGATGGCTAAGAAATAACCCTAGGAACAGCTGGGGTGTGAATTTGTCCAAGTTGGAAAAAGGCCAGTGGCCACCATTTTGACTCCACCCCCAGCCTGAGGGGAAGCCAGGCTGACCAAATATCACAGTGATGGTAGGAACTGGTTTCTTTCACTGGATCAGCCTGCAGCCCTAGCCTAGGCTTCAGTCCCACCTCTGGCAGGGAGGAGGCTGGCTAGCTCAGCACCAGTTTATCCACATAACTGAGAGTACCTCTGGCTGTCACAAACTGGGGCAACTGCAGTCATCTTGGACCAGCACTGCATAGATTACTGCCCACACCTGCAGCTCCATCCATGCCACAGGCAAGGGAGAAAGGGGTGTGAAGCTTCATCAGTCTCTCTTGGTAACTAGAGTCTAGGCCTGCACAACTTGGATTATTCCACACAGTTGTGACTCTGTCCCTACCCCTGGCAAAGTGGAAAGTTGGGAGAAGCTTCATTGGTCCCTGGGGCAATGAGGGCACCTTGAGCCTCCACAGCTTATAGCACCAATTACATCCTTGGTTCCTACTACACAAGCAGCAAGGAAGAAATGGCAGGAAGCACTAAACTAAAGAGAAAAACTGCACCCAGCATAAATACTCTAGTAAGCCAGATGCCAAGGGTCCAACAAAAAATTACAATCTATGCCAAGAAACAGGAAGCTATGGCCCAGTTAAAGGAACAAGATAAGCCTCCAGATGACATAAAAGAGTTGAGACAACTAATCATAGATGTTCAAACAAATCTTCTTAATAAATTCAGTGAGATGGCTAAAGAGATTAAGGGTATTAAGAAGACACTGGATAAGCAAAAAGAAGGATTTGAAAGCATACATAGAAAAATAGCAAATCTTATGGGAATGAAAGGTGCAATAAATGAAATAAAAAAAAACATTGGAATCATATAATAGCAGATTTGAGGAGGCAGAAGAAAGGATTGCTGAGCTTGAAAAAATGGCCTCTGAAAGTGAACATACAAAAGAAGAGATGAAGAAAAGAATGGAAAAAATTGAACAAGGTCTCAGGGAAATAAAAGACAGCCAGAGATGTGGAAACATATATGTCATGGGTGTCCCAGAAAAAGATAGACCAACTCCAAAACACTAATCGGAATGTCAAATGCCAAAGACAAAGAGAGAATTCTGAGAACAGCAAGAGAAAAACAATGCATATATATAAGGGATACCAATAAGATTAAGTGCTGATTTCTCACCAGAAACCATGGAGGCAAAAAGACAGTGGTCTGATATATTTAAGATACTACAAGAGAAAAACTTCCAGGCAAGAATTTTATATCCAGCAAGACTGTCTTTCGAAAAATGAAGGCAAGATTAGAATATTCACAGGTAAACAGAAAACTGAGAGAATTTCTAAGCAAGAGCCCAGATTTTCAGGAAATACTGAAGGGTGTGCTAGGGCCTGAAAAGAAAAGACAGGAGAGAGAGTCTAGAAATGAAGATTATGTCAATAAAAGTAACTAAAAGTGTCAAAAGAATGGTGAAAATAAAATATGACATAGAACTCAAGTAGTCAAGAATAAACTTAATCAACAATGTAAAGCACTTGTATTCAGAAAACTGCAACCCAATGTTAAAAGAAATTTAAAAAATCTTAAATAACTGGAAGAACATCTCATGGTGTTGGTGGAGGGTTGATATGTGGGGCCCCTGTATAATGTTATACATGTTTGGTTTGTAAGTTCACAACTTTTACTATACACTTAACTGTTTATGTATGTTCATGTATAAATGACATAAAGATAATAATAGGGAGGGTTTGGGAAAATACTTTGGTTAGTGGTAATATTTTGACAATGCTCTTTAATTATTAGCTAAAAAGTTTTAACAAAAATGTAAGGTGTTGGTGGTAGTCCTGTATGATGTTATATATGTTTGTTTTGTAAGTTCACAACTATTACTATACATTTATTGTTTTTGTGTGTTTGTGTATGGGTGATATATTTCAATACATTAATTTAAAAAAAACCCAAAAACCTCCCAATTAAGAAAAACCCAGTGCCAGATGACTTCACAGGTGAATTTTTACAATCATTCTGAAAATAACTAACACTGATCCTGCTTAAACACTTCCAAAAAATAGAAGTGGAGGGAACATTGCCTAATTCATTCTATGATGCTAACATCACCCTAATCCCAAAGCCACATAAAGATGCCACAAGAAAGGAAAACTACAGACCAATATCTCTAATGAAGCTGGATGCTAAAGTCATTAACAAAATATTTGTTAATTGCATCCAACAACATATCAAACAAATTGAGCACCATGACAAAATGGGTTTCACTCCTGCTATGCAAGGAAAGTTCAACATAAGAAAATAAATCTATGTAATAAATCAAATTAACAGACTGAAAGAAAAAAATCACATGGTCATTTCTATTGATGCAGAAAAAGCATTTGACAAAATACAGCACACTTTTCTTATTAAAAACACTTCAAAAATAGAAAGAGAGGGAAACTTCCTCAATGTGATAAAAGAAATATGTGAAAAACCTTCAGCTAATGTAATATTCAATAGAGAAATGCTAAAATCTTTCCCTCTAAGATCTGGAATAAGACAAGGATGCCCACTTTCACTGCTCTTATTTAACATTGTGTTAGAAGTACTTGTTCAAGCACTTAGGGAAGGAAAAGGTATAAAAGGCATCCAAATTGGAAAGGAAGAAGTAAAAATTTCAGTATTTGCAGATGACATGATTCTATGCATATAAAACCCTGAGAAATCTATAACAAAGTTTCTAGAGCTGATAAATGAGTTCAGTAAAGTGGCAGGATATAAGATCAACGTGCAAAAATCAGTAACATTTCTGTACACCACACCAATAATGAGCAATCTGAGGAGGAAATCAAGAAAAAAATCTCATTTACAATAACAACTAATAGAATCAAATTCTTAGGAATAAACTTAACTAAAGATGTAAAGGACTTGTATGCAGGAAACTACATAACACTGTTAAAGGAAATAAAAGAAGACCTAAATAAATGGAAGAATATTCCCTGTTCATGGATAGAAGATGAAACATCATTAAGATGTCTGTTCTACCCAAAATGATTTACAGATTTAACACAATCCCAATAAAAATTATGACAGCATTTTTTACTGAATGCATTTTTACTGAATAGAGCTAACTATGAAAATTATTTGGAAGGTGAGGGTCCCCAAATGGCCAAAGACATATTGAAAAAGAAAAACAAAATTGGAGGAATCATACTACCTTACTTTAATACATGCTACAAAGCTAGAGTGGTTAAAACAAAATGGGATTGGCACAAGGATAGATATACTGACCAATGGAACAGAATTGAGAACTCTGATATATATCCTTGCATATACTGTCAACTGATACTTGACAAGGCCACCAAACCCATTCAACTGGGAAAGAATGGCCTCTTTAACCAATGGTGCTTGTAGAACTGGATAGCCATATCCAAAAGAATGAGCCAGGATCACCATCTCACACCCTATACAAAATTAATTCATGATAGATCAAAGATCTAAATATAAAAGCCAAGACCATAAAGTTACAAATAGATAATGTAGGGAAGCATCTGCGATATCTCGTAGTAGGAAATGGTTTCATAAATGTTATACCCAAAGAATGAGCAACAAAAGAAAAACAGATAAGTGGCACCTCCTCAAAATTAAAAACTTTTGCACTTCAAAGGAGTTTGTAAAAAAAGTAAAAAAGCAGCCTATTCAATGGTAGAAAACATTTGGTAACCATCTACCTGACTAGGGCCTAATATCCAGCATATATAAAGAAATCCTACATCTCAAAAATAAAAAAGGCAAACAACCCATTTAAAGGATGGGCAAGAGATCTGAATAGACACTTCTCCAAAGAAGAAATTCAAATGGCTAAAAAGCACATGAAAAGATGCTCAACATCCCTAGCTATTAGGGAAATGCAAATCAAAGCTACAAGAGATATCATCTTATACCCATTAGACTAAATGTGTTGGAGAGGATGTGGAGGAAAGGGAATACCTATTCACTGCTGGTGGGACTGTAGAATGGTGCAGCTGGTGCAGCCATTGTTGAGGACAGCCTGGCAGCTCCCGAGGAAGCTAACTATAGAATTGCCATATGACCCAGCAATCCCACAGCTGGGTATATACTCAGAAGAATTGAAAGTAGGGACATAAACAGATATATGCACACCAATGTTCACCCATAGTGGCATTATTCACCATTGCCAAAATTTGGAAACAACCCAAATGTCCATTAACGGATTCATGGATAAGTAAACTGTGGTATATATGAACAATGGAATATTACTCAGCTGTAAGAAAGAATGCAGTATTAAATCATGGGATAATATTGATGAACCTCAAAGACCTTATGTGGAGTGAAGTAAGCCAGGCACTGAAGGACAAATATTACATGACCTCACTATTATGACTTAAGCAAATTAAGCAGACTCAGAGAGCTAGTCTGGAAGACAGGTTTACAGCAGACAGAAAGGGAGTAAAGGGTCATGGCCAATTCAAAATCTATGTTAAGGTGGAAGGGTGTAGTTGTGCAGTGGATGGGCATGACAGTGGTGCAGTAATGCTAATAGGTTTGGCGGTGTTAGTCTGTGAGGGGGTTAGGGTGGGGGAGTTGGGTTGGATTATCAATGGAACTGCAGGAAAGGTGAGGGGAAGGAGCAGGTGAACTCTGGGGATTTGCAGGTTTGTGGTTAAAACTATAGTTTTGAAATGTTCTTTTGACAAATACGGTATAGGAGGATTATTGGTGCAGGGAGTCAGAGGAGGGGGATAAGAGTGGTAGGGCCCATCTGGGACATGGTTTTGTGGAATATGAAAGTGTTAATCTTGTCATATTGTGCTATCTCAGCAGGTAGAGAACTACACAATAAACAAGCAGATATAAAACTCCCATCCTGGGGAATTGTTATGTCTTCAAGAATCCCTTGAGAAAACAGATCAGTATGTCAAGCCCTCAATATTATTGAATGTAACTATGAATCTTATTCTTCAAAAATGGAAACTTAGTGATTACCTTAGGTTCCAAGGGATGTGTGTGTGTGTGTGTGTGTGTGTGTGTGTGTGTAGAATAGAATAGATGGAACACTGGACATTTTTAGGGAATTAGAATTTTTCTGCATGATCTTGCAATAATAGATAAAGGCCATTTTAAATTTTGTCAAAACCTACAAAAGTGTACAGTCCAAAATGTAAACCACAATGAAAACCATTAACCATATTTGCACATCAGTTATAACAAATGTACCATCTGCATGTAAAATGTTATTAATGGGGAGAGTGGAAAAAGGGGAGGATGTGGGGTATATGGGAATCCCCTATTTTTTCAATGTGACTTTTCTGTAACTTAAAGCTTCTTTGAAAATAAAATGGAAAAAATAAGACATTATACAGAAGAAATTGTCACTGTGTATACAAGACTAGAGATCTTACATTGATGCAAGACACAATGTCTAAATTTTTTTTCTATTATTTCAATTAAAATTTTTTCTTGTATTTTATTTATTTTTTAAGCTATTATTTGACCCGACCTGTGGATCAGTCGAACCAGGACCTGAGGGAGGGAGTGGGAATGAAAGGGGACAAGAGACACAAAGAATGGAGACAAGACAGGATTCTGATCAAGTCTCATTTATTGAGGGTCAATCAGGGGTATTTATAGCCAGGGATGAATGAGGTTTCGTGCCACAGATCTGATTGGTCCATGTCAGGAAGTCTTTTCACTGACGTTTCAAAACAACCGTCTGAGTGGCATGAGGATAGAAACTTAATTACTACAGCCAGGGTGGGGAAACGCAAACTTAACCGGGTTAGTATCTAAAAATAGCACTTAGCAACAAGATTGCCAATACAACACCAGTGCCAGAGGCAGCTTCCCACAATTATTATTTCATTTTCTTGTTAATTTTATGTGGTTATTTTATTGACTTTGTTCTTGAAGAAGTTTTGGATCACAAAAGGATCACAGAGTGGGAGGGAAGGATCACTGGTGCAGTGTGTTAGTGATGGGTGGATGCTTGGGAAGGGGTTCACCTGGGGCCTGCCTCTAAGGCATGTGAATATGTTCAAGTGTTCATAGGACACAGTGTTAGTGGGTCAAGAGACACACAATAACTGAAATAATACTGAGTTCTCATCCTGGGGAGTTGTGCTACATTCTCTAATAGGACAGAAAGAATCTCCAAGTGCAAGGGCAGTGCCTAGTGAAGGAAGACAGACTGTTATGCCAGACCTTGATATTGATGATTGTACTTATGAACCTTTTCTTGTGAAATTGAAACTTAGCCTAGTTTTATATACTGCCTAAGAGTTACCTTCTGAAAGCCTCCCTGTTTCAAATGTGGTCTCTCTCTAAGACAAACTCAGCATATAAGTGAACTACATTCCCCCAGGTGTGGAATATGACTCTCAGGGATGAGCCTCCCTGGCACCGAGGGATTTTTACCAAGAACCAGCTAGCAATGCATCTGGAAAAAGACATGACCAAAGGGGGAAAATGGTAAATAGAAATGAGTTTTTATGACAAAGAGATTTTATGGCTAAAATGTCATTCCAGAGATTATGCTTATGCAAATCTCAGCAGGATCTCATTGACTGCCACTGTAAACAGTGCCTCCAACAGCAGGGCTCCTGAGGGCTCTAGAGATATCCAGAAACTATACGCAGGGCAGACAGCTCAGGAATTCAGCATGCTGTCAGTGGACCTTATTTTGGGATTTATGTTTCCCATTGTCACAGAGTTAGACTCATTTACAGGTTCTCTACACATGGCTCTTCTGCCCCTTTTATTTCAACCTCTAATTATCACTATACCTGATAAATATATAGCCCAGAGACTTAAATCTTTGGTCTGTCCATGTGCCAACTGGGCCCTGAATTTCAGCAGAGTTGCAAAACCTATTCTCCAGCTCATTGGACTAACCCAGGACAACTAACTGAAATGATGATGGACAGCACCCATCCCAAGGAACAGAGAGTGTCTGCAACAGCAAGCAAGATAGTTCTATCCATCTACCCCATGGCATCTAAGCTCCCTATCAGTTAGAAGCAGGGTAGGCATCACCATTCCCAAAATCCTCAAGATTGGGAAATGAACAACGGACTAAATTATACTTATTATTATTCTACTATAGACATTATTATTCTAGCAATGGAAGAACTCTTATCACTGATGTAAGGCAGTGTCCCCCAGAGGTTCTGAGGGATGAGAACTGGAAGAACAGGTGTAAAATCAGGGCATTTTTAGGACATTGGATTTGCTCTGCATGACATTGCAGTGACAGATACAGGCTATTGTATATTTTGTCATAACTTATAAAATTGTGTGGGACAGTGGAAATTATAAAGTAAACTATAGTCCGTGCTTAGTAGCAATGTTTCAATATGAGTTCATCAATTGTAACCACTGTACCACTCTAACAAAAGATGTTGTTACTGTGGGAAAATGTGGGAAGGGGAAGGAGTAGGGCATATGAGAATTCTTTATATATTTTTTGTGCAACATTTATGTAATCTAAAGCTTCTTTAAAAATAAAAAATTAATAAAAATACTTATTATCATTTCATTTTCTTGATTATTTTATTTGGTTATTTTGTTTGCTTAGTTCTTGGAGAGGTTTTGGATCACAGAAGGACCACAATTGTGGCAGGAGAGGATCACTGGTGAGGGTGTTGATCATGGGGGAATGTGTGGGGAGGGTGCAACTGGGACATGACTCTAAGACATACAAATATGTTCAAGTATTCAAGGGGCATTTTCTCAGTGGGTGGACACCCACACAATAACCAAAAATATATTAAATTCCCATCCTGGGGAGACCTGTACATTCTCTAATAGAATGGCAACAATCCTCTGATTACAAAGGCAGTGCCTAGTGAAGGAAGATAGTCAGTTACACCAGGCCCTTGATATAGATGAGTGTACTTATGAATATTTTCTTGTGTAATTGAAACCTAGCTTAGAATTATATATTGCCTAAGTGTTAACTCCAGAAAGCCCCCTTGTTAGTCAAATGTGGCCTCTCTCTTTATGTCAAACTCAACATAAAAATACACTACCCCCTCCCCCCGGTGTAGGACATGACTCCAGGGGATGAACCTCCCTGGGACACTGGTATTTGAGCACCTTTGGCATCTCAAATGAAATCGTTTTGGTTTTAAAAATCTTAGGTTGTCCTAGTGTGATGGCGCAGTTTCATTAGGATTTTGGAAAAAGAATTTATTTAGAATAAGCTCTTCTTGCACATTCACAGGGATGTCAGGAACTAAGTCTAGGTGGGTGTTTGGAGTTAAATTGTACTACCTTATAAAACAATAAACACCTTGAAATTGTCTCTTGGTGCTTGAGATGTGGGCAATGGAAGAAAAGAGGTGAAAGAAAAGGTGCATCAGAACATGGCAGGAGACCAAGGTCCAAGGAGAGACAAGGTATATGAGAAATACTTGTGGCAAAGGAAGAATTTTCAGGAATGGAGATGTCTATTATTCAATCTGACTTTTTTTTTTTTCCTAGTGTGTTGTGTCTTAATCTCTTGCTAAAGTTATAATTTTTAAAAACTAAAATTATTATCCTCTCAAAATATTTTTATTTAATCCATTAAAAACCAGTTAAAAGGAGAATTTAGAGAATAGCCACATATATGTACAAACCCATATACACAGACATGTGCATGCACACATACACAGTTGAAAGCAAAAGTCAGGTGAAGGTATTGAGATAATTTGACAAAACAGATAAAGCTACTGTCATCATAGTTGACATTTGTCCTATGGATTTCAGGGAGCTTGTTCTGCCCTTTGAAATTTTGATATTTAAGAAAAGTATTTAAAATCTAGAAATGTAGGATTTCCCTTTTTAATATTAAGAATATTTTCAAAATTCAGAATTTATTTTTTAAAATAAGGGTTCTCATGGGATTTCAGAAGTCTTGTACACAAGGAAAAATGTTACTTAGATTTGGGAAATTTACTTTGGAGACTTAACAGTGTCTTAGGGATACAAAATCCTGATTAAGTTTGTTGAATAAATAAGTGAATTCCCTAGCTAGGCTTTTGAAAATCTACTTGAAATCAAACATTATTTGTTGACCTTATCTTTCATCTTTGGGAAGCCAAGATTGGCTTACATTCTAAAACCAAAGGTACTTCATTTGTGACCAGTCCACTTCCCCTTCCAAACATGTTCTTTTATTTTGCTGTTACCACACTGTTTACCTATCCTAAAGACATCTCATCATTTTTCAATATGGACAGAAGTTTGATTTTGTCCTGGTGTCACTTTCTCATGAGTTCAGGGCAGTTGGCAACCTCTGTAGATGACACAGCATGAATTATAACTGGTCTAAACCAATCATGGATAAGTTTATAGCCTTTGTAGGGATTGGTTTAGGGAAGGACAGGTGACTAAATATAACCAATAGGATCTGAGGAGAAGTCAGTTGGGTACTTCTGGAAATTTTCTTGCTAAAAACAAGTTTGATAAACAAGTGGAAGCTCCCCTCTTCTTCACTGGATACTGTTGTCTCTGGAGCTGTCACTTGACACTTGTCAAGGAAAATTTCTACCCTGGACAACGTGAAACAGCCAAGGATGACTTTATTCAAAGTTACTGCAATACAGAGGAAAAAGAGAGAGACCAGAAGGCTATTGTGATAGAGAGAAATCAGAAAGCTGTCACACAGACTAATGTGTCAAGCCCTCAGCATTGTTGCACATATCTATGAATCCTGTCCTTCAAGGAGTGAAGCCTGGTGGTCACCATGGGTCCTGAGGGGATAGGGAGTGAGGAATAGAGTAGATGGAAGACGCAGTATTTAGAGGGCAATGAAAATGTTCTGCATGATCTTGCAGTGATGGATACAGGCCATGTTAAATTTCATCAAAAATTTATAAAAGTGTATGGTCTAAAGTGTAAACCATAATGTGAACCATTGGCCATGGTTGGAAGGTTTATTTCAGTATTTGTACGCCAGTTGTGGCAAAAGTACCATCTGCATATAAAAAGGATATTGATATATAAGAGGGGGAAAGGGGAGAGGATGTTGGGTGTATGGGAGTCCCCCATATTCTGTATGTGACTTTACTTTTTCTAAAACTTCTTTGAAGACAAAATGAAAAAAAAGTAAGACTTTGGGAAAGAAATGGAAGAAAATGCCATGGCACATCCAGTACAACAAATATTACAGTGATGAAAGGCAAGACATCAAAAAAAAATTAAAAATATTTTTCATTTTTTAAATATCCCAGTTTTAATAATGAACAGTTTTAGTTTTTCTAAACTATTATGCATTTCATTTCTTATGTTTAAACCTATCATTATTATTTCATTTTCTTATAAGTTGTATTTGGTGATATTCTTGACTTCATTTTTGAAGAGGTTTTGGATCAAAGAAGGGTTACAAATATGGCAGGGGAGGTTCATTGGTCTGGGATGTCGGTGATGGGGGATACATGGGAAGAGGTTGACTTGGGCATACATATAGTGTATACAAATATGTTCGGGTGTTTGTGGGACATTGCAGCAGTGGATAGAGATTCACACAAGAACTGAAAGAATATTGAATTCCCATCCTGGGGAGCTCTGCCACATTCTCTAAGGAAACAGCAAAAATCACCCAAGTTCAGGGGCAATGGCTAGTGTCCATTGATGGACCCTTGATATTTATGACTATCCTTATAAGCCTTTGTTCTTGAAATTGCAACATAGCCTAGTATTGTAGGGTGCCTAGGAGTTATCTCTTGAGACCTTCCATGTTGCTCAGATGTGACCTTTCTTTGAGCCAAACTCAGTTTATAGATGCATTACCTTCCCCCCAGTGTGGGAAATGACTCCCAGAGATGAGTCTCCCTGGCATTGAGGGATTACTATCAAACACCAATGAGCAATGTAACTGGAAAAAAACCTTGAATAAAAGGGGGAAAAGATAAAGACAAACGAGTTTATATGGCTAAGAGACTTCAAAGTGAGTTGGGAGGTCTTCCCAGAGGTGGTGCTTATGTGCATCTTGGCAGATTATCAGACTGTCAGAATGGATACTGCCCAAAATGGTGGGGCTCCTGGGGTCTCTGGAGATGCCCAAGTGCTACAGTCATGGCAGATAGCTCCAGAGGTTGTTGCCTCACTAGTGGACCCTACTTTGGAATTTGTGCTCCCAAGTGTGACAGAATTGGACTCAGATGTGAATTCACTCCACACGCCTCTTCTGTCCCTTTTATTGAACCTATAGTTGATGCTGGAGTTGGTAGGTGTATGCCCAAGAGGCTTGAATCTCTTGCTGTCCATGTGTCAGCTGGGGCCTGAGCCTCAGCAGAGTTGCTACAGCTACTCTCTTGTTCATTGGACTCACCCAGTACAACTAACAAGGAGGTGAGGAAGGACAGCTACCACACCAAGGAACTGAGAAAGTCTACAACTGCAAGCAAAAGAGTCCCATCCATTATCCATATGGGATCAAAGCCACCTCTCTAGAGGTGGAGTGGGAATCACCATTCCAGAATCTTTAGGATTGTGGAATAAAATATGGACTACAGTGGACTGACTGGTATTCTACTATAGACTTACTGTGATCCTAACAATGGAAGAAATTATATCATTGATGTGGAGACAGTGGCCACTGGAGGTGCTGAAGTGAGGGAGAGGAACAAAGAGATGTAATATGGGGCCATTTTCAGGACTTGGGATCGTCCTGAGTGACATTGCAATGACAGACACTGGTTATTATATATACAGCCATAACCTACAGAATTGAGTAGAGAGAGTATAAATAACAATCTAAACTATAATCCATGCTTAGTGGCAATGTTCAAAAATGTGTTCATCAATTACAATGAGTGTACCACACTAATCAAAGAAGTTGTTAATGCGGGGAAAAATGGAACGTGTGGAAAGTGGGGCATATGGTAATCCCTTATAAATATATATAATTTTTAGTTTCTTTTTTTAAAGTTTTTTATTCATTTTTCCCCTCCCTCCCAGTTGTCTGCTTTCTGTGTCCATTCGCTATGTGTTCTTCTGTGTTCCCTTGTATTCTTGGCAGTGGCACCAGGAATCTGTTTCTTTTTGTTGTGTCATCTTGCTGCATCAGCTCTCCATGTGTGCGACAACACTCCTGGGCAGGCTGCACTTTTTTTTGTGTGGGGCAGCTCTCCTTATGGGGTGCACTCCTTATGCGTGGGGCTCCCCATTGTGGGAGACACCCCTGTGTTGCACGGCACTCCTTGTGCTCATCAGCACTTCATGTGGGCCAGCTCACCACATGGGTCAGGAGACCCTGGGTTTGAACCCTGGATCTCCCATGTGGTGAGTGGACACCCTATCAGTTGAGCCAAATCCGCCTCCCTTATATTTTTTTATATAACATTTTATGTACTATATATCTTTTAAAAATAAATTCAAAAAAAAGAAAGCTGTCACAACAGGGGAGAGAGAAAGGGCTCAATTCCATGGAAGCAGAGGGCAAGAGAGTTTTTAAGGCCTGGGATGAGCTAATGGAAAAGTATGAGGGGGAGGTCATGCAATGGGTGTGACCATAACTTGATGTTATCTCCAGAGTTTACTGTCAAGGCCAGGTGGAATAAATTCTACCTGGATTCTGTAAAGGTCAAGGTAAGGAAGGCCAGGGTCCTAGAGTCAGGAAGAAACCTGCTAACATTTAGTCATGCTAAGGAGATGTTAAGGGCTTTGTGGACATTAACATAATGGTTGGAGGATTTTTTCCGCTTATCCTCTTTTCCAGGATCACAAGTTTCAGGTAAAATTCAACACTGTCAAACTGCTGCAGCCATATTTTAATTATAAAGACAGTCACACTAAGGTACTGAGGCCAACAAAACTGAAATGTAGAAAGCACCAAGGTCTTTGACGACACTGAATATCTACTGAGTTAATCAACCTGGGTGGCTTTATCACAAGGCTTTGTATTGCTTGAGCAACTTTGAACTGTATATTCTGTGATTTGCATCAAACCATTCTGGCAAATATATTTGATGCTTAGAGAAAATCAAATTAACAAATTTTAGTGAAAAATGTGTTCAATAATGAATTGAATAACCACAATCCACAATGTTTCACCTACTCTTACCGCACTTGTGTGAGCATCTCCTGGATGAGGATTATACATGGCAGCCTCCCAGTGGGGTAAAAGTTTTTCTGACTGGCACCTCATTCTGTCCCTACTATGGGGTGGTGGGTTGATGCAACTGAACAAGCAATTATCAACCCTTATGTTAAAAGACATGAAACTCTTGTTTTAGACTAGGCTGTCTATTTAAGATTCTCCTTATGTTTCTTCATGCCTCAAATTTTGAAAAGAAATCATTACTGTTACTTATTCTGACACCATGCTTGAGGTATCACCATTGAAACTCCTTGAAGTCTGCTAATTCTTCTGACATTGCCTGGCTTTGCTATACTATCCCTACTACTTTCCTCTCTCTTCTTGAATGAAAATGGTAGCCACTCCTCTGAAAGCTAAAAAAACAAAAAACAAAAAACAAGAACCTATAACTCTTCTGCTGGAAGTGGTTTTTAGAGGCCATCTCACCTTTATGTCTCCATTCTTCTTTCTCTACATTTTCAATCTCGGTTCTATATTAGCCTTTCCAACAGCATTTAATCAGTATCTCCCATCTTAATAAAACTCTCACTTTAACCCTTAGAATTTCCCAATTTTTCTTCTCTTCAATAACTACTTAGGGGACATGTACACTAAATGTCTCTTTCCCTTCCACCTATTATTTAATCCATTATAAGCTGGCTTCCATGTCCATTACTCTACTGAAACTATTCATGTTAATATCATTGATGACTTTTGATGACACAACATTCAAACATCTTTTAGAGTTCTTCTTGTGGAGCTTCTCAGAGAATTTGATGTTCTTGAGTAAAAGAGTATTATTTCTTGACTTCTGTAGAACCACATTCTCTTGGTTTTCCTTCTGACTTTTGCATTGTTCTTTCCCTGTCTCCTTTGCATTCTTTTTATTAATCCCTCATCTATGGCTAAAATTACTATTCACATGCTTATTATTTGCTCACATGTGTATACTTCAAGCCATATTCTGAGTACTAGACCTGTGTACCCATCAGTTTTCTGGACATCTTTACCTGGATATCTTGTAGACACCTCAGCCTCAGCAAGTCCAAGCACCAACTTATCATCATTTCATCCCTGTCATCATCTTCTACAGTTGTAAATGGCAGTACCAGATACTCACTTTCCTAAGCCATAAACCATGGCTTCAATTTCCTAATCTCTAAAATAAGAGGGTTGCTTTAGATCATCTTTAATAGCACTTTCAGTTGTACAAGTTTGTAAAATATTAAACTATAAAAATTAAATGAATAAAAAGGACTTGAGATACATTGTGCCTGAAGGTCCTACTTCATGTGAACTAAAATTTCTCATTACTGAAGCAAAGCTCTTCCTTCACAGAATATATCATTTCCATTTATAAATTGATTTACAGCCAGGTTTTTCTTACAAATTCTCCATTAAAAACAAGACTGACCCAAATTTAGATGGAACTTGAGGGTAAATTGATGAGATATTCTTGTTGAAATTAAATAAATATTATGAAGATGTTCTTTTAATGAGCTACACACAATTCAGGAATATATAATTTAGGAACAAAATCTAAAGGTAGTAATACAATATCTTTAAAAATAGATATGGAACAGGGAAATATTCCACTCTGAGTGACCATGGAAATATCCTTATTTTTATTTCATCAAATATTGGAGAAAAGAAAGAAATAAACTTATTTTCAAGGAAAGTCTGAAAAATGGTGTCTCTCAATCTCTTAATATTGACAATAGTTTTTAGCAGGTAATCTTGATTTTCCAGATAGCTTTATAGAATGCTACAGAGCAACATCAGGCCCCCTGAACTTAAAAATCAATAGCTCACCACAGATCATAGATCTAGATTTGGAATGGATCTTAGGAATAAACTCATCCAATATTTTATTATGAAGAGGGGAAAACTGGGTCTAAATTAAGTGGTTCATAAATGCCTATACATTTGTCAAAAACATGGCCAAGATGAGGACTTAGATCTCTGGTTTTCTCACCACACCTGGCTGGTAACTACTGCACTATTTTCAATATCAGTGGCACATCGTCTACACTTGAAATCCAATTACTGGGATAGACCCCGTCTTTCCTGGAAACAAATTCTCCCTGCTGACCCAGGGCATATTCTGGGTGAATATTTTCTGTTAAATTGATCTTTTCTGTACTTTAATTTTTAGTTATTAAAAGATAGACTCTTCTATTAATATGCTCCTACGTTTCTTTTCATGAGGTCAGTTCAATGTACTCACTGAGCTCTGTATTTCTATTTGCTGTATTCTATTTGCTCTGTATTTCTAGTTGCTGAAAATTCTTATGACGTATTAGATGCTTTAATGTCATTAGTTAATAATGAATGAAGAAGTTGCCGAGTGAGGGAATTAATACATAGGGGAGTTTTGAAACAAAGTGTTTATGGAAGAGTGTACCTTAATTGATTATTACCTGGTTTGACTGTAGCACCTAGAATCCGGGCAAATATTTAGTACATCATTTACCCCACTTGGAGTGTGGTATTGGGTAAGATCCCAATTCATGAGAGTACATGTGAGCAAACCAAACAACAAATTCTATCTGATAAAATCCATACAATTTCATGGGATTTAATCAAACATTGTTGGATGTTCACTAAACCTAAGTACCTTGTCAGTTTCTGGGGATGCAAAACAAGTGAGATGCTGCCTCTCCCATTGAAGGCATTTCAGTTCTGGGAGAGAGACGCACATAAGAAACTAACATGAAAAGCAAAATGGTCATTATAAAAGCTAGTGAAGGGAAGTGGATTTGGCCCAATGGATAGGGCATCCACCTACCACATGGGAGGGCCTCCTGACCCATGTGATGAGCTGGCCCATGTACAGTGCTGATGCACAAGGATGTGCCGTGCCACGCAGGGGTGTCCCCCACATAGGGGAGCCCCACGCGCAAGGAGTGGACCCTGTAAGGAGAGCCACTCAGTGTGAAAAAAGTGCAGCCTGCCCAGAAATGGCGCCACACACACACAGCAAGATGCTGCTGCTGATAAGAGTACAAACGGATGCAGAAGAACACACAGTGAATGGACACAGAGAGCAGACAACTGGGGTAGGGGGCGGAGGAATGGGAGAGAAATAAATAAAAATGAATAAATAAATAAAAGCTAGTGAAGACAGAAGCAATGTTGTTGGGAGCAAAGAGGAACCTTTGGTTAATGCTGATGGGGAGTTGGAATCCGTTTCATAGGGAAGTGGCATCTGAGTCAGGCCTTGAATGATAGGAAGAATTTTAGTAGCCAGGAAAGAGGATGAAAGAAATCCCAGGCTCAAAGAATTATATGTCAAAGTTTGCCAAAAGAATTGTAATTTAAAAAGATATTAAATGAGGTAATAATTAGAAAACATTTCATATTTTCCTTTGGCATGAAGCAGTTAACATTCTAAGGTATAAATAACCTTTGCCCAGAATTGGATAAAATCTGGAATGCTTTTTAAAGAAAATGACATAATGATTAATAATTCTCATGATGTTAAGACAGTGTTATGAGCTGCCAAAATTAGAGGCCAGCCAGGCAACATTTTAAACAAGCTGATTTTGTCCCTATAGAGATATTTTGAAGGCCAATTCAAATATTTTTGTCAATTGATAGCATGCTTTCAAAGTTTATGTGTGCATCCTGTAATGCAAACAAAGATGTTTTCCACTGAAGTTGTTTTAACATCTACCATTCTTTGACTTTTAGGGCTTAGTCAATATAGGCATGGTTGGGACATACATTTTATTCCTGAAGCTGTTAAATTTATCCCCTGTTTAGGCTTTGATTACAGGATGACAGAACAATGCATTTTCTCCACATTCTCCCTTTCTGGCAAACCCTAGAGCATATGCCGTGTGAGTGTGATGGAAATTATTTTTCTTTCTCTTGACTTATGGTTAGTAAAGAGCTGTTAATGCTGGCATCATGTTACAGGTTTGTTCTTTTGATTTTTTTTTTTCTTTCAAGATTTCTCTTTGCAACAGCATGTTCCAGGGCAAGCATTCTCTCCACCCCCAAGCACCTTCCTCAGACAGGATTCCAGGAAGCACTGGTCCAGTCCTGAGGTGATGTGTAAGTGACAGATAGTTGGCTTGGTGGGTTACGGTTCCCAAAATAGTGCCCGCAGAGCATTTTGTTCTAAGCAGGGAGCCGCTCTTTGGGAGATTCTTTGAAAGCCAATTGCCTTTTGTCCACATTCTCCCTGCTCTCTGAAAGGACCTGGGGTGCCTCACAGTAAAAGATGAACATAAAGTAAGACTGTTAGAAGGGCTGTAGAGAATGAAAATACATGAAGACTAAGATGGTAGGATGTGATAAATGTGCCAACTAGACCACACCCCTAGAGCATGTGTTTCATGACATTTTTTTTGGACATTTTTGACATTCAGGGCCAGGTAGTGCTTTGTTGTCAGAGCACAGCATTTCTATGCGCATTCCTGGCCGCTACCCACTAAATGCCAGTAGCATCCTCCCTCCCCATGGTGTGACAACCAAAAGTGTCCCCAGCCATTGCCAAATGTCCTCTGGGGACATATTGCCTCTGGTTGAGAACATCTGCCCTAGACCAATAAGAAAATAGCTGACTTCATACTTTCAAGTCAGCTCTCTGAATTGTAACTCCAGAGAGTGCAAGTTCCATTACCGTAACCCAGTACTTGGCAGTCATGTGTCCTGTTTGGGAAGCATAATGATGACCATTCAAATCTTGGCTTGCCACTTAGTAGCTGTATGACCCCTATGACTCAATGTCCTTATCTATGAAATGGAAATAATAGGGTTTTGTTTATGAGGATTAATTGAGATATTATTTCTAAAGCACTCATCACTGTTGTCTGGCATGTAGTGAGTGCGCTATAAATTTTAGTGTGTTGGGTGTGTCTGTACATTTTTTTGGTAAATCTTCCTTTCTTATCCTGAGTCATGTCTAGAAAAGCATTTGGTCTTGACTCAAGTTGGAGGAAGAGACGGAGACACATAGCATAATAATTCCCAGAAGATTTCCTAAGAGGAGTTTAATCTTGGTGCTTGCAAAGGTCTTGACTCCTAAGTTGGGAAGCCTCATTCCCCATTCTCTTCCCTTCATCTGGGAAACAGGTGGAACTGAATGGGTGAGAAACACCCAAGAAGAAGAACCCAGAAGGAAGGGAGGAAGGGGTTTAAGGGGTCTGGGCGTATGAGGATATAGAAAAGAGGGAATGTTCCAAAGGAAAGTTTTTTGTTTTCCTACTATCCTGGTAGCCTGTGAGGATTCAGGGTGTGATTGAGGATTTATGGAATGCACAAGAATGGATAAGCTATCCTAAACCTTTACCTTCTTGTGGAGTCTTTTGTGAGCTGAAAGGTACAACTTGAAAGGACAAGCCTTCTTTAACATCACACAAGTCTTTCTCTGGGGTTGCAAATAAAAGACACTCATCTATGGGATCTCAAGGAAAATTCAACACTCAGACAATAGTTAACAATTGCCACAGAAGTACTGCCCCATGTTGGGGGAATGCTAGGTGATGACTGGTACATCCCAATCTAACTGATGAAACCCTTTAGCCCAAATGCAGAGGATGTTTAATCAAAATGTGGCTCTTGTAAGCAATGCATTCAGGGCAAAGCACTGCTCACAAAGGAATGATCCAGAATAGGAAACCTTTAGAATTAGCTCTGAATTTTTGTCCTTGGAACTGGACAGCTAAAATTTGAGCAAGCTAAATTTAGTAACAGTTATTTTACTTTCTATGTCCAGCCTTATTCCATCTATCACATGAGAGCCTTCATTTCATGGATTTTGTGGAAAAATTTCTCAGTTCACTAGTCCCCTGTTTTAATCATTATGAGCAAGTAGGAGACAATGAGGATCTATTCCAATTGGACATATTTAAATGGGTGAGGATTAAAAATTATCTGTGATTATTTTATATCATCTCCAAGTGAACCCATAACCTAGCTTTAATATTTTAGGAAATTTCCATCTAGAATAGAGAAGGAAAAGGATTCCAATTATGGGATCCTCCTGCATACAAACAGTGCAGTCAGCAACCAAACCTCTGGCTTCAGTCTCCTTTGCTGAAAGTTCTAGCGAGACCCTTGACCTCTATTTTTGAGTAATAACTAGGGAACCTGCAATATGTTAATGACCTGAAATAGTACAAATTATACACAGCCCAGCGCAACAACAGAAAAAAATGTTATATAACAGGAAAAAAATACACATCACTTAGGGCAATGCCGGGAGGTTCAGGCCTGAGGTTAAATCTTGTTTTGGAAATGGCATTCCATGTGAGCAGAAGATAATTGACTCTACCAAGAGGGGCCTTTTACCTGCAGGTGGACCAGTTAGGATCCTTGCCAGTGTATAAAATGCAATTGAACCCTAGAGCAATGGTCTTCAATTCATCAGGAAAGTGGTGTGGAAGGAGCCCACATCATTGACTTTGTTACCCATGAGATGATACAATGGTTGTGTTCTAGATAAGACTAAAGAAATGCAGTGTCCTCGTTCTTGAATCCCTATCTAGGAGGGGGTGGTAGACTGCACATAAGGAGAAGGAGGCTTCTTGGATGAGAGTTGGAACTATTCACGGAGAGCAAGGTGTGAGCACCTCCGAGCTCAGAAGGGTTGTGCCTTAGTTTCTTGGAGATGCTATGTCAAATATCTTACACTGGGTCAGCTTAAACAATAAGAATTTATTGTCTCACAGTTTTGGAGGCTAGAAGCCAAAATTAAGATATTGGCAAAGCTATGCTGTCTCTTGCAATACCATTCTGTTGCTGGCAGCCCTTTGTCACATGGTGAGGTACTTGGTCTCCTCCTGTGGCTTTCTCTGACTTCTACAGCTTCTGGCTCCTCTGTGTGCAAATTTGTTCTCTTTAAAAGGCTTCTAGTAATATGGATTAAGACCCACCCTGATTCAATCTGGCCAAACCTTAACTAATAATAGCATCCTCAGAAGGTCCAATTTACAAATGTGTGCACACCCATAGGAATGTGGGTTAAAGCTTGAATATATCTTTTGTGGGAGACATGATTCAATTCCCAACAGGGGGTATGGGATGGTAGAGCTCTGAAGTGGAATAGAAGAGGTCTTTCCATACAGGGGACACCCTGAAATCTTTCCACTCTTTTGGCTGACCCATATAATAAGGGGGGAGGTGTTGGGGATCAAATTGTGTTCCCCAGAAAAACATGCTCTTAATCTTAATCCATTCCTATGGATGTGAAACCATAGTAAATAGTATCTTTGGCAGATGTTAGTCTGAGTTAAGTTTTGGCCAACTGAATCAGTTTGGGCTTTAATTCAGATGACTTGAATTCTTTATAAGCAGAATAAAATTCAGACATAGGGAAGTCATGGGGAAGAGGCAGAAGCTGGAAGTCAACAGAACCTAGAAGAGAAAGGAGAAGATGCTACCATGTGTGTTGCCATGTGATAGAAAAGCCAAGGAACCCCTAAGATCACTGGCAGCTACCCCCAGAATTCCATAGTCTTTGGGGAGAAAGATTACCTTGCTAATGCCTTGATTGTGTCAGCCAATAACTATGTCCGCCAAAAATTCCCACTTTTTAAGTCAACCCATTGTAGGGTGTTTGTTTTAGCAGTTGGAAAATTAATAGAGTGGCATGAACAGGGTGGACAGTCTAAGTGTCTGGATACTTCCCTCTGTAAGCTCAAACAGTAACAGAACTCCCTCCTTCCACAGCGTTTTATGGTCATGGTAGGCAAGAAATGGCATGCATCCTTGGATGGCCTCCAATTGTTCAGTGAGGCAGAGAATGTGGCAGGATGGCCCTTTGCTTATCTCAGTTTCCAATATCCCCTACTCCTCCTTTGAGGCACAGTACATGGGTATCACAGTGAAGCCCAGAGTAAGAGAAATGCATGCTGGTTGAGCAGAGGAATAACACATGGGAATATGCCCCCAGAGGAAGTTCCCTCTAGCTTTGAAAGGTCTCAGTCTCTCAAAGGTACAGTGAGAGGTAAACCCTCTTCTCCCCCCTCCCCACATTTCTCTATTATCCTGAAACCTCATCTTTCAGACGCATTCACAGAGGAACCATATGGAATGGAATGACTGACAACCATGTTGGAACTAAAGGTGAAAGAAAGCCAGGACATTGGGGGAGGGGACATAGTGGAGATAAAGGGATGGTGGGGCCCCTGTGGGACAGGAGCTGCCTTGCCTAGTCATGGGACATTGGCCATGAACCCATGTCAAAGGACCTATGCGTTTTAAAGAGTTGGGTGGGACGAGTTCAAGAAAGGGAAGAAGCTCTTCCTGAGTCTCTTGAACCATCCACATAAACACATTTGAAGTAATGACTTGAACATGCAGTAGAGATCTGTTTTATGTATTCTCCTAGGCTCCATGTGTAGCTAAAACAGGTCACAGTAAAGTCGCTTCACAAGGGATTTTATCACCCTTTTCTGTAATGATTAAGGGCATTATACCAGTTAGTCTCATACTGTTACTTATGTGAATTCCTTGCCTGCCACCATTTATCTGGAAGGGTTTTGAACACGCTAAAGTCCTGCATTCTCCTGAAGTTTTGCCTCTGCATAGTAGTCTTACCAATTTTTCAAGAACATAGTTCTTTCTAATTATCTCAGTCCTCTTTGTGTCAAACCATGTATCTTCATGTCTTTTCACACACTCCTGGTTTTCTCAAACTTTTCCTAAAGCTCAAGTGTGAGGGAAATGGAGCCCCAGGCATGGAACATATTCTTTTTTTGGAGGTCGATTCTGACACACACAAGGCACAGAGGGGCTTCTGCAGTCTTCCCTCAGATCTGACCATCATCAGGGCTCCTCTTATCACCCAAGGAGTTGTGTGTTAGAGGACACTGTTTTTGCCCATTTGGTAGCCTCCATATTCATTATATCATGTTTTTGAAAGACTGTGACAAATTCAAATCACATGGTTTATTGGTCTGAACCTATTCAATATAAACAGCCAAAGTTTTAGGACTAGGAACCAAAAAGTCAATACTAGATTAGTTATCATTTTGATCATTTATTGTGGCATCATAATAGTACCACAAGCTTGGCAACTTAAAACAAACATTTTTTATCTCTCATGGCTTAGCTGGGTCCTCCTCTTCCAATGGCTGCTATTAAGATGTCAGTCAGACCTGCAGTCTCAACTGAGGCTCATCTGAGTCAGGATCTGCTTCCAATACCCAGTGGTTGTTGGTAGATTTCAGTTCCTTGCAAATGTTGGATTGAGGGACTCAATTTCTTGATGACTGTTGGGCTGGAGGCTGCCCTCTGTTCCTTGTCTCATTGGCCTCTACAACATGGCCACTTGCTGTCTCAAAGCTAGCAATGATGATAGTCTTCTAGCAAAATGGATGTTATAATCATATGAAATGCAATCATGTGTCACCTTTGCTGTATTCTATTGGTTAGAAGCAAGTCTCAGGAGAACAGTGGGAATGCCCACACTCAAGAAGAGGTGGTCACACAAAGGTGTGAACACCAGGAGGTGGGATCATGATTGAGGGGGTTGCTAGCATGGGGATTAGAGGTGTCAATTAAAGTCAGCCTGCCATGGTTAGCAATACCTAAACAATAGTAGTCATGGCCAGAATTGGAAGTAAAGGGAACTATCACTGCACACTCATACTTTGCTGAAGCACATGGGGAAAGAGGAAGAAGGATCATGTTACCTGAATCCCAGGCACTCAGGAATGGCTTACCTGGGAATGGTGAGTCTGTCTCCCTTTCTGCCCTGGCAGCTGCATTCTCACGTTGTACAAGATGAGACATCTACTTGGATCTGCAAGTGTTCCTTGCAAGGGATAAGACTGGATAGGTACCAGCTGCTCTCTCTATTCTTTCCTGGAGGGTAGACACAGATTGCAATTGGTGGATGGCCAAGGGGACACATTTCTTTCTCTTTTACAGGACTTTTGGTGTTATGTGTACATATCCTGATAAGAGACAGGTGTGAGGGGTAAAAAAGGGTCTCATTGCTGTTTCTTTCTCTGTCCCCTACATTTGTTACTCATTATAAGGCTTTCTTGTTATCATCTGCTGCTGCCTGTTGGCGCTCTGCAGAGGTTCTTATGTTTTTTTTGCACTTAGCAGCATTGACTTCACTTTTCAATGTTTATATTTAAAGTTCAACTCGCTCCAACCTCTTAACCATACAATGAATATGCACACATCAGAACTTGCAAATACGTAAGTCACTTTTGTTCTTCTGACACAGTTCCCAGACTTGCATCTTGAACTTCCTCCTGGATATTTCTGCTTGGCTATCTGACCCTGAGACAAGGATTTGCTTGCAAATAGTTTATGTGGGTGTTGATTCCGAGAAGCAGCAGTAGGGGTGTGAAGAAGTGAGGGAGGGAAGAAGAGGAAGTGATAGCTAGCAAGTTACCACTGGAACTCAGCCCTTCCTGGGAACTATTGGAGGCATGACAGGGTTCACTCAGAGGAGTTGCTTCTGCTCCCACCATTGAGCAAGGTAGCTGGGATTTTTTATCTACAACTCCCATCAGTGTTTGGATGAGGACTGACTCTAGGGGGCATTGACTCCCTAGCATTTCAGGCTTACCCCTTGTGTTCCAAATGGGTTGCAGTGGCCAGAGATCACTTTTGAGAGGGTGGCTGGTGCTTGCTATCAGAACCCATTGGGTTGCCCTTATGGGGGTGTCAAGAGGTTATGGATGGAGTGCCTATCTTACCTGCTTAACTGCCTCTTGTTTTCTCCCCTTAAGAGAACCTGGTCAAAATCAACTCATTCCCTTTCATGTCTACACAGATCCCAACTTAACACCTTTTTCTGTCAAACATCACCACTCTTCAGTCACTGTGGCTTGGATTGACCAGGTGATCCTTGTTTTTCTGCTGAGGAAGCTGAGGATTCTCTCAATGTCACATGACTAGTTAGTAACAGAATCTTTCTACTACTCTACATAGAGGAAATGGCTTTGCTTGCAGAAGATTAATCTCCGGAAAGTCAAATAACCTAACCTGAGGCAAGAAGGGTCAAATTCTAATTGCATTCTCTTTGGGCTTCCTGTTTGGGAATTTTCTCCTTCCTCCAAGATGAAATTGGTACACTCCTGTAGCTTTATAGATGGTTTTAAAGTTCTTCTGGATCTTTGCCCTACTACCAATTCCAATTAGTTCTAGAACTTTAGACAAATTACATACCCTTGCTAGAGCTTGATTTTTTCCTCATTCAATGATTTTTATGGTCTCTTTCATACAATGTAGGACTGGAGACTGAGGACTTACTTCCTTTTGTGGGCTGGATGCAAAGGTGAAACTCAGCCTTATTTATTTTCAATATAGACTGTGGTTTGGATAACCTTCATATGTCAATGAGAAACTATTGCAAGCCTTTTCAAAAATATCCATGGGCATGTTTCTTGTATTCTTGTGCAAAGACTTAAAAGTGTGACAGGAATATATAGGGTGATATGACTAACTGGGGCCAATAATGTTAAAATCTGTGAAACATAATGTACCAGAGATAGCATGTCTAGGAATACATACAGGCTGCATTCCTCTTTTCTTCTTTTTTCTATATAATCACTTATTTATTTATTTTTACTGTTATTAACATCTTTTTAAAAGATATATTTTATTTTTTTAAATCTATTTTTTATGTAGATTACATAAATGCTACGTAGAAAATTTAGAGGATTCCCATGTGTCCCACTCCCTACTCCTTCCACTTTTTCCCACATCGACAACATCCTTCATTAGTGTAGTACATTTGTTACAATTGATGAACACATTTTGGAACACTGCCACTAAATGTAAATTATAGTTTACATTGTAGTTTACACTTCTGCACATTTTTGTAAGTTATTACAAGATATATAATAGTCTGTATCTGTCATTGCAATGTCATTTAGGACAATCTCCAAGTCCTGAAAATGCCCCCAAATTACACCTGTCTTTCCCTCTCCATCCCCTCAGAACCTCCAGTGGCCTCTGCCTCCACATCAATGATATACGTTCTTCCATTGCTAGAACCACAATAAGTCTATAGTAGAATACCAGTAAGTCCATTCTAGTCTTTATTTATTTATTTATTTATTTTAATATTACATTAAAAAAATATGAGGTGCCCATATGCCCCCCACTCCCCTCACCCCATTCCTCCCCTCATAACAACAATCTCCTCCATCATCATAAGACATTCATTGCATTTGGTGAATACATCTCTGAGCACCACTGTACCTCATGGTCAATGGTCCACACCATAGCCCATATTCTCCCACAGTCTACCCAGTGGGCCATGGGAGGACATACAATATCCGGTAACTGTCCCTGCAGCACCACCCAGGACCATTCTAGTCCTTGTTCATCCCCAATCCTGAGGATTTTGGGATGGTGATATACTCCACCCGTAACTGAGAGAGGACTTAGATCCCATGGGGCAGATGGATGGGACTATCTTGTTTGCAGTTGCAGATGCTCTCTGTTCCTTGAGATTGTTGTTGTCATCATCATCTTCTTGTTAGTTGTCCTGGGTGAGTCCAATGAATTGGAAAGTAGGTGTTGCAACTCTGTTGAGATTCAGGGCCCAGCTGGCCCATGCAAGCCCAAAGATTTAAGTGTCTTGGACGTACACCTATTAACAATACTTTTCGTGCACCTCTGGGTTCACTGTATTTATCAGGCCCTAGATTTTTCTCTAACCTTCTGTCAGTTGACATTTACAGCCCTAGACTACCCTTTTCAGCCACAATCACATTTATAAACCAGCTGCATTAGTTGTACTCACTATAATGTGACTCTATTAATCTCCACACTTTTACAGTCAAGTTAATTAAAACTTCTACATACATTAAGCATCATGACCCCTTCTCAGCTGTCCTTCTATCTCCTAGTATTCCTCACATCTTGTTTCTACAGGTTGTCAGCAATCTGAGAGCAACGTCTTTTTTTTAGGGCAAAGTAAGATTTCAAATTTTACCTGAGAGTGAGAGTCAAATCATCTGGAAGTATGAGAAATACACAATGGTAGAGATCTTAATTCTAATGAGTGGAAACTGGAAACACCTTTGGAGGGTTTCCATGATATTTCTTTTCCTACTTCCATCTAATGATCTCATAGGGTTGAAATCTTTGTTGTCTGGCTACAAATTATTTCTTTCTCATCTTTATCTTTCAAATTTGCTGTCCCATTTCATGGTCTGTATCTTTTCTTCTCCTGAGTTTTTGCCCTTTTTTTGTGTTCTTCATTCTTCAAATTTTTCTTCAGTCTTGTTTCATGTCTCTTCTGGTCCTTCCTCCATTTAGTTTTATAAAACAGATTCATGACTATGGCAACTGGGAGGACAGAATGAAGAAAGGCCTGAAAATTTCCCCAAGACAGCCTACATGTTTTTCCTCTAAAGTTTCTTTTTTATGCTTTTCCCAAATATCTAACAACAAATTGAGTAAAATCTTTGCAGACAGAGTAAAATCTTTGCAGGGAAATTGAGGTACAAAGGGAGTTCATAACTCAATCTGGGTTATACAACATAGATAACTAAGAATAAACTTTGGTCCATCTTTTTTTTTTTTAAAGATTTATTCATTTATTTATTTCTCTCCCCTCCCCCCCACCCTGGTTGTCTGTTCTCTGTGTTATTTGTTGCGTCTTCTTTGTCCGCGTCTGTTGTCAGTGGCATGGGAATCTGTGTTTCTTTTTGTTGCATCATCTTGTTGTGTCAGCTCTCCGTGTGTGGAGCACCATTCTTAGGCAGGCTGCACTTTCTTTCGCCCTGGGCAGCTCTCCTTATGGGGCGCACTCCTTGCGCGTGGGGCTTCCCTATGCGGGGACACCCCTGTGTGGCAGGGCACTCCTTGAGCACATCAGCACTGCATATGGGCCAGCTCCACACGGGTCAAGGAGGCCCAGGGTTTGAACCGCGGACCCCCCATGTGGTAGACGGACGCCCTAACCACTGGGCCAAGTCCGCCACCTGGGCCATCTTATTTGCACTGTATTTCTAGATCCAATAGGCAGACCCATGGGCCAAATACTCCCCACCTCCTGCTTTTGTAAAGTTTTATTGGAATATAGACAAACCCAAACCTTTTTTTTTTGAAAGATTTATTTATTTATTTATTTATTTATTTATTTATTTATTTATTTATCTCCTCTTGTCCCCTTCCCACCCCATTATCTGCTCTTTGTGTTCATTCCCTGCATGTTCTTCTGTGTCCACTTGGATTCTTGTCAGTGGCACGGGCAATCTGTATCTCTTTTTGTTGCGTCATCTTGCTGCATCAGCTCTCCATGTATGCAGTGCCACTCCTGGGCAGGCTGCACTTTTTTCTGTGCAGGGTGGCTCTCCTTGTGGGGTGCATTCCTTGCATGTGGGGCTCCCCTATGCGGGTGCGTGGCACGGCACTCCTTGTGCTCATTAGCACTGTGCATGGGCCAGCTCACCACACAGGTCAGGAGGCCCTGGGTTTGAATGGATGCTCTGTCAGTTGAGGCGGATGCTCTATCAGTTGAGCCAAATCTCCTTCCCCCAAACCTTCTGATATTGTCTATGGCTGCTTTCATGTTACCACAACAGAATTCAGTAGTTGTGACAGAGATTGTATGGGCCGCAAAGCCCAAAATACTTATTCTCTTGTCCTTTATTATCTTTATCCCCTCCCTTGTGACTTGCTTATTATCTGCTCTCTGTCCATTCACTGCACACTCTTCTGTGTTTTTTTTTACTGGTCTCCCTTTTTTTTTGTTGTTGTTGCTTCACCTTGTTGAGTCAGCTCTCTGCGGTGCTTGTAGGCCGGTGGCACTCAGCGGTGTCTGGCCGCTGGCTCTCCGCAGCCTGCGGGCAAGCCTGCCTTCACAGGGAGGCCCCGGGATGTGAACCCAGGGCCTCCCATATGGTAGACAGGAGCCCAACTGATTGAGCCACAGCTGCTTCCCTCTATTGTCCTTTATGGAAAAAGTTTGCTGCGTCTAGAAGGAACTGAAGACCTTGAATATCAAGCTTGATATTTCTCATAATCGACTCTAGAAACATGACGCAAAGGCTAATTGCAGCTTCAGAGGCTTCCAAGAACTCAGCTATCTCCAAAATTTTTCTTCCCCCACCATCTTTTCACATCCCGGCAGCCTCTTCTCAATCCAGATGGGGCAATAAAACTGTCTGAGGTTGTTGCTGCATTGTAAGATCCCATAGATTCTGTGTGGTAGATTGTGTTCCAAAGAAAGAAGTGTGGAAGCTGTCACTGGTGGTCCCACAGGTGAGGGCACTTCAGTTCTAGTCCAGTCTGAGTGAAGGATGCTGATTCTAGGCGGGACCAGCTTCATAGTCTGTGAGGCCCAGTGCAAGATGAAAATGCACGGCCTCTTGTTAAAAAATTGTTAGGAATTTCAAGCCAGTGACAGCAGAACATTAGACAAAGTGCAGGGTCTATCTGAACGTGGACCCCTCCCTGTTCAATTGCACAGGTTGCATGCCCCTGAAGCTGCCCTGATCCTAGGAATTTGGAGCTCAAAGAGACATTAGAGGGCAGCTATTCACTGGTCGTGACTGTTGTCCTTTGAAATTAACTACACCATGCTTCCCAGACTCCCTGGAGTAGGAGTGCAGCAGACATTGGCAGCCCTGGAGGGGGACCCCCAGGAATCTCTGTCTTGGCTCTAGTTGCTGGATTGTGTGTTTTCTGGATCCAGATACCATATCTGGATCCACCAATCACTCAGCTCAAGCATATCCATCAGCTCTTCCCAATACCTGGAAGTTATTTTTAGGTGATATATAATGGAGAGATTTGACCTGTAAACTTTCATGCCTGAGGGTTGGATTTCATAGGAGATATTTAAATGAGCTCAATACAATGCTATACACATATTAACAAGGACATAGTGGGAAGCGGATTTGGCTCAGTGGATAGAGCGTCTGCCTACCACATGGGAGGTCAAGGGTTCAAACCCAGAGCCTCCTGACCCGTGTGGAGCTGCCCTACACGCAGTGCTGATGCGTGCAAGGAGTGCCCTGCACGCAGGGGTGTCCCCCGCATAGGGGAGCCCCATGTGCAAGAAGTGCGCCCCATAAGGAGAGCCGCCCCATGTAAAAAAGTACAGCCTGCCCAGGAGTGGTGCCGCACACACGGAGAGCTAACACAGCAAGATGACGCAACGAAAAGAAACACCGATTCCCGGTGCCGCTGACAAGAATAAAAGCGGACAGAAGAACACACAGCGAATGGACACAGAGAACAAACAACTGGGGCAGATAGGGAAGGGGAGAGAAATAAACAAATAAAAAAGAAATCTTAAAAAAAAACCCAAGGACATAGTGGTTTTGTGCTCATTGTGCTCAGTGCCTTACCATTAACAATTTCTCTTCTTAGTTTCTTTCTCTTCCTCTCGCTTCATAACTCAGTTTTCTCCTGCTTTCACGGTTCTCTTTCCTGTCAATTGCAGAGCTGTTCATAGTGCCATGGATTTCTTTTCTCTCTTTTGCTGCCAACCCCTCTGGTCGTCCACAACGAATGAGTTCATGGTGTTGTCAACTCTATTCCTTTTTTTCTTTTCCAGACTCCTTGCTGATACTTTTATTTTAATTTTTTTGCTCTGATCAGATTTTCCTCCTAATTTCTAGACCTTGCATCTAAGGATTGTTTTTTGCCCTTTGTCTTTCCATCCCAGGAAATTTATGTTCTCTGAAGTGGATCACACAATGTAATGCACTCTTAATTATGATTTCTGCCTACTGTTTTCTTAACCTGCTTTTCAGTCTTCCACCTTCATTAGATCCCTAAAGTATTAGGAAATAAGTGACCAGACAGTCTGAATGCCTTAGCCCCTCATCCTTTGGTTTAAGGCCACATTCTAGTTGTATTCACCTTCCCATATTCTTAGGACCTTATGTGTCCAACCTTTGCATATTACTGAGATGAAAATCATCCACTACACTCCCCCTGTCTCTAAAGTGAAAAGAATTACTGAGAACACATATAACAGAGCAAGGCAATTTTGCATTAAGGAAAAAACTGAAAGCAATTCAGATCTTCACTCAAGATATTGAGGAAATGACAGAATAGAAGAGTTCATTCATGATACACAGAGACCCATTTGTTACATTTCCTCTGTAATTATTGCATTTATTTTCATTCTCTTATACCCAGAAAATCCTCCTGAACAAACTCTGTTTTTCCAGAATGCCCCTTTTACCACTGTCTTCTGTGGAATCTCTCCCTGGCTTTTTTCTTATCCTGGTCAATTTCTGCTTCTCCACCCATTGCCCTGACCAACTCGATCCTCCTTCCTGGCCTCATAGCCCCCCGTCTCCCCACTAAATGTGCTTTGTCTCGTATTGGTTCTGTACTGTTGTAAAACAAACTGTGCTGGGACGTACCGTCATTAGACAACAATGATTTATTTAGTCTCATAACTGTGAGTTCTCTGGGCAGTTCCTGGTCTGGTTTCACCTGGGCTTATTTATGTGGCTGCATGTGTCTGGAGGTCACTTGGCAGCTGCCATTGTCATTGTCCAGCAGCCAGAGAGAATGGGGCAGGAGTAGGGAAATCTAAGACAAATTTCTTTAGGAGATTATCTGAAATTGAATTTTACTTTATCTCTTCCCCTTATATGCTCCCATATTGTGAAGTATTCTCAAAAACACATGAAAATATGCATGGTACAACATGAGTGAGGCTTGATGACATCATGTTGAATGAAATAAGCCAGACACAAAGAACAAATACTGTGTGCTCTCCCTGATATGAAATGAGCCCAATAAGCATATCCATGAAGTCTGAAACTAGACTACAGTTTACCAGGGGCCAAGCGAGGGAGAGGAATGGGGAGTTAAGGTTTATTCATTATGGAGTTTCTGTTTGAAGCGATGGAAATGTTTTGGCAATGGATGACGGGGATGGAGGTACAACTTTGTGGTTATTAACACCACTAAATTGTATATTCTAAAAGATGATAGAAGGGCAAGTTTAGGCTGTGTACACATTGCCACACACACATGTAAACCCATAGAACTGTACCGCACAATGTTAACAGTGTACTAAAGCTAATAGAATAATAATGACAATATTGTTTCATGAATTGTGACAAAAGTTACTAATGCACAATATTATCGATAGGGAAAACTGCATGCGAGGGGGAAAAATGGGAACTCTGTACTTCTTTTACGATGTTTCTATAAACTTACAACTATTCTAATAGTTGGTTTCCTTCTCTCAAAAAAAGTACGTGAAAATGTGCTGAGTTCCATGATCTATTCAGACAACTTTGGAATAAGTGGGTTGTCTCAAGTGGGTTTTGGTTTGAACCACTTGTATGGTGCCTGCGTTGAACATAGACAACATTTCCTAATTAGATTGAAATCTACTTGACTAGGGTGTTCTGACATAATTTGATTTGCCTAATACTGAATAGCAGAACACCTTTAGTATAGAAAGTGCTTAATGAACATTTGCTGAATGAATAAAATATGTTCAAGAATAGAAATATGTCCAAAGGAACTCAAATCGATGCTAACTACCCCAGTTATCCCACATAAGGCATAATGAAGCTGAAACACCATCTTTGCAATGAAAAACAGAATAAATTAATTCTGGAATGAATAGTTTAATATAATTAAAAATAAAATTTATTATGTTTATTTATTTATCTTAAACACCCTTCCTTGAAGAAAATCTGCCTGAATAAAAATTTTGTCTAGATTCTGAAAAGGACTTCTGAATAGCTTCAAAGGTTTTTGCTATTAGAAGTTCAGTGTCTTATTTTTAAGATTTCATATCAAAATGCAGAAATTCAACTTTCTTCTTCTTGGATAGATATATAACTGGTATCTACTTATGCCCAGAAAGACAATGTGTCCTTGAATCAGTTTGTAGACCTACTTTTAAAAAATTGTTAGCTAAATTATCTGTTATAAGTCACTTTTCTTCTCTGTCAGTTGTAATAGGTGATATCTATATCAAAAAGTTGAAGAATAAAAGGAAATGATGCATGCTTAAAGTATTTTGCAACAGCAAGGCCAGACATACATCTGAGCTAAAAATGAAAATAAAATACATTTTTGGTTTGCAATTGGAATGGGTGAAGATTTTACTGAGATCATTTCAAATCATGGAATGAAGTAGACAATGATGTTTAAGAAAGACTGTCTGAAGTGAAAGTAAGTGGCCAGAGGATGGTAAAAGACCAGATAAACTGGACACATGACATACGCATGAGCTGCCTGTGTTGGAAGGTATGAGTAGGAAGAGACTTGAAGTTAAACCATGTAGCTGTTTAGCCACCAGGTGGTGCTGTTAGATGAGGACAATTTGCCTTGATATTAGGTGGCCTCAAGGTGGGTGGGTACACAGCTAAATAGAATGCAACTTGGAAATTGCTCAAAATAATAGGGTATATCTGTAGGCATTGGTAATGAAATTTCAAATGTCTGAATTTGCCTTGTAGCCTCTGGGGTTTTGGAGAACATTCATGAAAACTGTCAATGATCAGAACTTAGTCTACAATTCAGGCCCTTAGAAATGTGGGAATTAGGCCTCGACATTTATTTTAATATTTTAATGTTTGTTTCAACATACTTTTTTCCCCCTAGACCATATCTTTTATTTTCTTTCAAGATCTTCCTCGCTCCCATCTAATCCATGAAGAGATCTGCCAATCTTTTCTTCATAAAGAAGGGGTATTAATCTTATTTCTGTTTTGTTAGCTATCTTCTTGTTTGCAGGTACTATGCTGGCTTAAACAAGGAAAATTCAATGGCTCACAGTTTTAAGGTTAGGAAGAAAGTCCAAATCAAGGCATCATCAAGGCAATGCTTTCTCCCAAAGACCATGGTATTCTGGGGCTGGCTGCCAGCTTGTCCTTAGCTTGTCACATGACAAGGGACATGGCTGCATCTCCTGGTCTCCCCTTGCTCTTCTGAGTTCCATTGATGCTCGGCTTCTGGCTACTCCCTCTGTGGCTTCTCTCTGAATTTCACTTCGCTTATAAAGGCCTCCAGTAATAGGTCCAAGACCTACTTTGATTGAAGTGGGCTACACCTTAACTGAAGTCACCTCATCATAGGGTCCTACTTACAATGGGTTCACACTCACATGAATGGATTAAGTTAAGAATGTGTTTTTCTGGGGTACATGCATCTCCAGACCACCAAACTCCTAGTCATGATTTTTATCACCTCATGTCTGGACACACAGGGTGTATTAATTAACTGCTTTTCGACTGAACATATAATAGCCACCTGGCTGGCTAAGGGGTTGTGTCCTAACTTGCTATCCATCCTCCTCACAGATGCTGGAAAATTCTTCTTTAAGAGTCCTTTGCATGTAAAAATGTAGGTGATTCCTGATCAAGTTTCCCAAATCCCTCACCACACAATATTACAACTCGTACGCTTATTCCTCGAAATCTATGGTGGAAACATGGCTGAAAACATGAGTTGCAGCATTTTCCAAATCTGTTGAGTGGGAGATACCCAAGCTAAAAGTCAGAAACAAGAGTATTTGGGCCAATGAAAGAAAACGACTGATGTTGAGTGCCAAGAGTGTGTTTATGTGTGTGCGTATATGATAGCTAAAGAAGGACAACTCTTTAACACATCACCAGATAAATTAGGAGTAAACCTTGCCTACTTTGAGCATAAACTGAAACTTTTGTGACTTTGACTTTGTTTTGCAGGAACGATATTTTCCCTCTTGTTTAGTGCATGCCCCACTCCAGTGCATTTTCCTGAGTAGAGGTTGTGGAAGCTATGATCCTGGTGCCATTAGCCTTCTTGGTTTAGGAAAACCTTATCAACTGTGAAGATGAAGGCCCTGGAAAATCTTACACTAATTACTCGAATGTCCTGCACTTTCCATCTCCGTGCACACTCATGTTACTTGCTCTGCTTCGAGCATCTACAGTCTCTGCCTGGCAAACTCTACCATACTTAAAGGTCTAGATCAATAAGCCACAGTCTTCAAGAAGCCTTTGCCAATCTTTGCCAGCAAAATTAATTTCTTCCTGGTCTCTTTTTCCCTAGCTCTTGGGTTTGCCTGGCCTAAAAGCCACGGAAGTTCTCAGGAAAGGTTTCATCTCTTTCCACATTGCGGACACATTACTTGTTTGACCTTATATTCCCCGTGAAGCACAACAAATTGTCTTGTGTATAATAGGTCCTCAATAACTGTTTGTTGAGATAAATTAGATTACAATTTATAAATGTTTACAAATGACAGAGCATTGCCCTAGATGGTTTACAAGAAAAATTCTGTTGAGATAAAAACTAGACAAACAGCAAGGACTTAAGCTGAAGGCTTACTTCTTACACAACGTGGTTGTGTCATTTTGGGTTTTTGGAAGCCTCTCAGAATTTCTGGTTCTGAAAGATCCTGCTGCTCTAGCATTTTGCTCATATGCTAAAAGTCATCAGAATGGATTTTGATAAAGTGGAATATTTTTAGGTATTCTAATCATCCTGGTTCTGCCAAAGTCTTGGCTTTTGGTATGTGCTGTTGAGTAATGTCAGATGCTCACACGTACACACACTGACATTTACAAGGCATGAGGTGGGCTCAGCCAAGTTCAGAAACAAAGCTTCCCTTTTGATTGGTTCACCAGAACTTCCTCAGATGCATTTATTGTTTGCTACCGGAGGAACTGGCAAGTCTCTGGAACCGAATGAATTTCCATTCATTTCTACACTTCAGGAAATAACATCTGCAAGGGGCAGGGACCTCGGGGCTGTGGATTCATGAGCTTAGATATTCAACTGTGGGAGGAGGGGGACTCTGAACCTCTCCGATAAGGGCTCATGGGGGCTTTATTAGAACTCTCTGATATGGGATTCATAGAAATGAAAATGAATAGGGCTCCACTCCAAACGCCTACTGGGTCATCTTAGAAAATTCCAGAAAAAATCTAAGAGGTCCGCTGCCATCTCTCTGAAGACTATTATCTTTAGGCTAATGAAGTGATAAAAAAGTACCACTTTACTTTTGCTTGCCATAGAAACACACCAGAATGTATTTATTAACCTCGAATTCCACTGCCTTTTAGTAGTATCCCCAAAAGGACACAGCAGGATCATGAGTGTATGTGCGTTTAAGGGACTAAATCTCTGTCTGGATAAAAGTAGTAAGTTATAGGAAATATTTTATAAAGCTAAGCAGAATAAATTCTATTTCTCAAACAGTGCTGTTTTATGATATGTTTCTTTTCATATTATGACGTTAACTCTGAGATTTGTTAATCTACCTCAGGAGATGGACGATACAGCTGAGAATTCAAAGTGCCTGCTCTAAAGGCTTGTCCTGCTACAGGATTTATGGAGTACTGAACACTCTCTTCCCTTTAGGGATACCCAGGGATACTTATTACACGCTTTCTCCAGTAATGCTGAGACTGTGAACTCTTCTGCTCTCTTCAGGGCCCCTTGAGTAGAGGACAACCCCAGGAGATGTGGACAGCCAATTCTGGCCAGATGCCCGTTCAATGGTAGAAGGTTCTGGAAACAACTGAGCAATGTCCTGGCACCTTTCCCTGTTTATCCTAAAGAACCACGATTGTTGAGCTCCTAAGTCATTGCTGTGGAAATAAAGCTGATGGGGATGACTGTTCGGATGCCAACCACTAATGGAGAACGATGGAGTCATGTTGCCTGCAGGAATTCCAGTACTACCTTCCTTAAATCTCCTCACCTCAGCCACTTGCTTGTGCCAAGATGGAGGAATGCTCTTGGTTGTGAACTTTGCATGGTAACAACAATGCCTTGTATTTTATAACGTTTTCTAGTTTTCAAGTTTGTCTCACATTCACTGTCATTAAAATAGCTCCGGGAAGCATTATCCTGGCCTTATCCCTTTCCTCTCTCTTTTTTCCTCTCCATCAGATGAGGACATGTGGTGCAGTGGCTTGCCTATGGACACACAGCTACTGAAAGGCTGGGTTGAGACTGTTATCCAGTCCAGGGATCTTCTTGCTATATCACACAGCTCTGTGGTTCTCACTCAGTGTCCACAGCCAGGGAGGTTCTGGCTTTGAATGAAATATATACAAATAGGATGATGGAAGCAATTGCGACTTTTTGCAATCCTTACATTGTTTGACGATAGAGGAAAAATCATGTATCTATATTGCAAGGATAATAATTTTCAAGATATGGATTATAGAAGAGGATTCAAGATTATTGCAAGGCATTTCTATGACTATATGATCCAATTGAAACTCCCTAAGTTAAGAAAGTCTTATAAAGGACTTTATGATATCATGGACAATGCAAGCCCAGTGAGGTGTTACTTCCTGAAATATCAGGTGTTTATTTGGTCTTTTTTAACTATCATGGGGATCAGCTGATTCACTCCCTGGTCATTGGGATGGATCAGAATGTTAGATTGATAGTGCTACTTTCCAGTAATTTTCATGTTCTATTTGTTCAGTTCTAGGAATGGACTCTTTTGTTTTTGGGACTAACCAGCCTGCTTACTGGTAAAGAGGAGTTAAGAAAATGTAGATTAAAAACCAGTTTTAGGGCCTAAATGCAACGGGTTAATTTTAGAGATTTAAAAAACATTGAGTGGGAAGCAGTCATTTTACAAAAAAAGAAATTAGGCTAATCCAACTGCTTTCCACTTAGTGAGGGAGTTTTATCTTCTGTTCAATTTACTACGTCCCAATTTACTGGTTGTAAATGACAGTTTTTTGACTGCGGATTGAACCTGGGACCCCATGTGTGGGAAGCTGGTACTCAACCACTGAGCCACATTGTCTCCCCTGAGTTGTTTTGTTTGTTTGTTTGCTTGTTGCTGTTGTTGGTTTTTAGGAGGCACCTAGAACTGAACCTGGAACCTCCCGTGTGGGAAGTAGGCATTCACGCACTTAAGCCACATCCACTCACCTAAAGTTTTTTTTTTTTATTTTTAAAGAAAACATTTGCTCTTAGTGGTTCTGAACAACACATAGATGGTTACAAATTGGCTTCTTATTTTTCGGTCCTTAATTTTCATTTGGTAAGGTCTTTTCTGCCATTAACAACTGCTGTTTTTGGATGCAGGATTTTAAAAAGTGAAAACGAAATTTAAAAATTGCCTACTGCTTCTAGAATAATTCATGGCGGAGTTTTTAATTGGCGTATGGTATATGTTCACTAATTTTCCTCTGTTTCAATCATTATAAGCTCAGCTGAGTCTCTTTGAACACTATATTTACAGGCAACAACCAAAATGATAACTAGTTCCTCTATATGTAATTTGAGAAGAATTCACAGATTTGATAGGAAGACAATGATCCTTAGAAATATTAAGTAATGAGAGTCTTAAGATTTCCGTGTCATGATGAATAGTGAGCTAATGTATCATGGGGGTCTTTGAAGTCTTAAACGTGGTGAGTTAGGAACAGCTGGCTGAAAAAAGTTGTTAGTTGTGTAACTAGATATGTAAGACCCAGTTACATTTCTGTGGCTAACAATTTTTTCTTTCATTTTTCATGAGAGATTAAACCATGTTCCAGTCTTGCCTTTGATGTTAAGGAGATGTATCAATTTGCAGAAGTCACCTAACTTATTTTGATCTTGCTTTCAAATATATAAATTGGGTTTGGCCTAAAAGACATTTATAGTTATTACCACAGTTATTAAATTAGCTTATGAAGCCGTTGTGTACTATACTGTGGTGTCATTCAGCACAGTGATATGCTAAATTCTTTTTACCTTACAGCTAAGGATTAAATAGTTTAAGGGAACTCAATTTTATACTTCCCTAGAAAGAAGGTTTTCTTTTAGCACAAAGCTCATTTTAAAATTAGACTTTCTTATGCTTCTTTTTCTTAATTTAATCCAGATATATGCCTGAACTCCTACATAGACTAATATATATATATGTATTTTTTTCCACTATATTATTAATGGTGTAAGTTAATATACTCTCTGTGTATTTCAGGAATTTCTACTAGGTCCATAGGCTTTTCTACCTTTAAGAGAGCACAGACAGAATTGGTAAAAATGTTGTTTGTAAATCTTTGGAAATGGATAGAAATGGTGAAAACATATCACAATGCTTGTAACAGCAGAGCTATTATATGCATATGACACTGGCTGAAAGGTCTAAGGTCATCTGTATGACTAGAAGGAAACCTAAAAACTGTAACATGGGACTGTAGACAATAGTAAAACCTCATGTAACACACAAATTTGGGTGATATTGCATATGTAAGACTGTTTTTATAAAATATAAATACAGATGCACTCGAGAGAAGGAAGAAGAATAGCAGGGGTATGGCAGAGGAAGCTAGAGAGGTTGAGAGGTGTGGGTTTTGTTTATTATTATTATTGTCGGAATAATGAAAGTGCTCTTAGAATGACTAAAGTGATGAATACACAAACATGATTATACTGAATACCATTGATTACACATTTTGATTGGATTTATGCTTTATTAATATGTATCAATAATATTGATTTGTTTAAAAAAAAAAGAGCACAGATTGCTTCTTGGCAAAGCCAAGCCTGTTCAACCAGATTATTTCAAATAGCAATGACAAAACAGCTGACTCAACTGATTATTTTTATTTTTCAACTATTAGTAGTTGTTTTGGTGTGTAAATACACAGTTTGCTGAGCATAGAAACATCCCTTGTATAAGGTGCACTAGCTCTCTGGTTATATTCTTTCTTATTTCCTGGTAGACTGATCAGTTAATGTAAATCAGCAGAGAGCTCTTTCCTCTTGGTTCTCATCCTGCTTCTGAAGTTGCCATTCTCCAGGGTGGTGAGCCAACACCATGTTCAAATACCCAGATTGCCTCTTCAAAGACCAAATTCTGAAGAGCAAATTCAAGGCTAAGCAAATTCATCGCTTACCAATACTGGCACTCACACTTCTTGATCAAGTGACATTGACATGGCTATTAGAAGTTTTGTGTGGAGTTTTGAACGTGTGTCTTTTATGCCACTAAACAGCCTTGTGCTTTGAAGTATCTTAAAATAGACTCCGGAGACAGGCATCCTGGACCCTCTGACCCTGAGAAAGTTATTTTAACTTGCAGTGTCTCACATTCCTCCTCCGGAAAATGAGAATCATAATAGTAGAGATCTCATTAAGTTCTCATGCAAAATAAATGAGTCGATACGTGTGTGGAACAGTGTTTGGCATGTATAAAGCTCTATCTAAGTATGTGCTAGTATGATTATTAGATATTGATCTTTATTTTTATTATCCCAAGGAAAATGATCTTGTTTCTCAGTGGAGACATAGATTCGGAGAGATTTTAAGTGTTCCAGAAGCGTTGAAGGCGAGGTAAGCCAACCTCCCAGCCAATGCTTGCATCTCCAGCAGTAGCAACGATAAAATCTAGAGCAAACGTGGACAGCTGAATGCTGCCTACCATGGGTTAACCAAATTAAGCCTGTTTCTGTAATCTAAAACGTTATGCCTCCGAAGTCTGATAATATCTTCAAAGTGTGTCACAAAAGGTATGATGTTTATTGCACAATCAAGAGCTATCAAGAATCTTGATCAATTTGCTCAGTTTTACTTCCTGTAGTGAGACACATATTTTAATGGTTTTGGTAACAGGAGTAATTCAGCTGTCCAAGTCCTTGGAGAAAGCAAACCAGAAAACGTGGCTGTGCTGTGAGGAAGGACAAGCTTCCTTGAGGTGGCAGAGGAGGTCAAAGGTTTGGAAAAGAATTCGGACCTCGCACACATGACCTGACCTGATTTGAAGGGGAGAGAGGAAAAAAAAGTTAACCCATGGATCTATTTCTGTATCTTAAAATTCCCTTTCATTATTATTGTTGCTGGGAAGGGGTGGGTCAAGATATTTCAGGAATCTGCTCAAATGCAAATAATATCTGGGAAGCGGAAGCCCGTTATTATTCATTAAAACCTCAGGCAGAATGAGAGCATTGGCTCCTGAATAGAGAGGCTGGGAAGTGGAACTGGCGGCCGTGTGGCGGTGGCGGAGGTGAGATAGAGGGGGGTGGCAGGAAGAAAAGGGGGGGAACTTGGGTGGGCGCATCCCTTGCCCTCCCCAAGGGGAAGGGCTCAGCCAGAGGAGGCCAGAGCTGGCTTCTCTAAATTGTGAAGCTAGGGCCGGGTCTCCTCTTGTCGGGGTCTAAGGCAGTGAGCTCCTGGAACAGCCACATCCATAAATTTTAAATATAAATCAGACTCGACAATGTCTCCATGGACAAATGAGATTTGTCTATTAGAAGTTAGGGGAGTAAAACAATGGAAAATAATGGACAAGGTATATTGTTGGTCACTGTCCCCCAACTAAATAGTTAGTACTCCAATCCACCACCAGATGGCAGTGTTGCACCACAAACCGCTTACACCAAAGGGGTCCCTCTTTTAAGAGCTGCAGTTTAACACTTAAAGAGTCGCATGTGTTTCCCCTTTGCCGGAGCAATTGGAGTTATGTTTTCAAGTCACAATTTTTTTTAATCTGCACTTCTTCCATAAATAAAGAGTTACAGTTTTTGTTAATAGTGTCTGCTTTCGGTATACTTAAGTTTGTCTTGGGATGATGAGTCTCTAGAAGCTGTGACAGCATTTAATGTTTCAAAATTATCAGTAAGAAATACTAAGGCAGCATGTGAGTTGAAGTATAATATCCCCATGGCAAGAATATATTAACTGCTGCAAAATTGCCATACACAAACAACATAAAACTGCTTGGTTCAAAATTTACCCTTTTTGATTGCAGCCTGTGGGATTTTCTAAAAGCATTTTAAAAAAAAAGGTCATAAATAACCATTTTATGCTCTTTTATTTATAAAATAACTCCCTGTAAATTCATTTACAGGGTTGAAAATTTCGAACCGGTGATTATCAAATAATGTATGTAAAATACCTAACACCAGCCTCACACATAGCAGACACTGTCAGAAATGGAGGCTGTTATTCCAGTTAATAAAAAGAAATAATGGTGTAAATAATGAAAAAGGGTAAAAATCCTTTACTACTGTCGTACAGGAGAGGCTGAACTGTGAGCTATCAGGCCAAGGCTCTCGTAGAAACACCACAGGGTGAACTGCCGCCTGTCATGCCCCAGCAGAGGGCATCGGGCATGAAGGGCAAGTTGGGGTTCACTCCTACATAGACACTGCAGAGCAGTGTGTTCAGCCATGAACCATCAATAACTTGAAAGACAAGCAGAACCAGGTCTTTCCATTTTAGTCTAATTGGGTTAACTTTCCGGTACAAGTGTAAAAGAACACTTATGGGGGCAGTTTTGCTGCAGCTCGCCTGGCGTCTGGTTTCTTTGATAGCTTCAGAACAGTAGGATGATTGGCAGCCCCTGGGACATGGCAGCTTGCGATGACACGGGGCACAACAGGCAAAGATGAACGGCTGGGATCATCCAACTTTCACCGTCTTCTCCTCTTGTTTTATATCTTCCTCCTCCTAGTAGGCATGGATGAACGGCTGGGATCATCCAATTTTCACCGTCTTCTCCTCTTGTTTTATATCTTCCTCCTCCTAGTAGGCATGGAGGGACGAATTCCTTAACTAAGCGGGATGTCTTGTTGAGACCAGTTTAGACTCCAGTTGCCATCAAGCTCTTCTCGTTCTTCCTGCCTCCCTCCCTGTCTTCCCTCCTCCTTCCTTTTCTCTTTCTTGGCATCTTGCTGTCATCCTTGGCTATATTATAATGCCTTATTAGTGACTGTATTCCACTTAGTTTAGAGCCTAATATTCAAAGCAGGTGCTTTATTTAGCTTCTTATCATCTCAGATTCTTTAACCTCCAAATTTACCAAAAATATATTTTTAATTGCCTTTCCTGGATTTTTGTGTCAAATCCCAACTGGAGCCACAAGTCCACACCACAGCCCCAAACTTGACAGTGAGGCGTGCACTTGCATGAGTCTATGTAGATCCTTAATCACAGCATTTCTGAATAGTTGTATGTACTGCTAACAAGCACAGCAACCTCATTCATTATAATATTTAATATCACGACTTGTGCGTTCGCCTTAATCAGGAAACCAGAAAAATGAACAAATGGTAGTGTATGGGTGAGGAGAAAAGAACACCGTGAGCAAAGAGAAAATGTTGGTTAAAAACTTTTCTTTTGTTCTTATAAGAGACAAAACTTCCCTCCTCTGTTGAATGGGCACTTGCCTATAGAACTCATCAAAATGCCCACATTTGGGTAAAAATATTGAAAGGCTGCAGATGGCAGCATGACATTACACATGATTATTTCAGAGAAAACCATTGTCATTGTCCCACTGTTACTTTTTTCCCCTCTTTTTCTTTTTTCCTAGTGGTTAAGTTGCTGGAACCTTTTAAAAAGTGATTATTTATGGCGAAAACTTGGAAAAGCAATTATGCCTGTTTTTCAAGTTCACTCCCATGGCCAGTATTACAAAGTACCGGCCAGCAGCCTCCCCTTGAAAAGCCTCTAGGTAAGTGCAGTGTTATTCTAGTCACCAGCACTTCAAGAATCCCAGCGTTAGATTTAAACATATTTTTAAATCAAACCTCAGAGATGTTCTCACCCTCCATTCAGGTTCTTAAAGATCAGTTTGCCAAATGTGAACAGAGGAACAATTATTCTCAGAACGTATGACAAGGAAGTGATGATAGGAGCTGAGAGCTGCCTTTGAGATTGAGGACAAATGCAACTCTGTAAAGGACATATAGAAATACTTCACTTCCCCCCATTCGTTTTCTCTCCAGAAAGTAATAGTTGTTCCAAGGAACTCCAGCTATTGGTTTTTGGCAATTTGTAAAAATCTGAATCAGGAGTCAGCAAACATTTTCTGTAAAGGCTCAGACAACAAGTATTTTCAGCCTTTTTTTGGCTACATATGGTCTCTCCTGCAATTAATCATTCTGCCACCATCACGATTCCAAAACTGTTAAAGACAACATGTAAATGAGTGGGTGTGGCTGGGGATCAATAAAACTTTATTTACAGAACCAGTGGGCAGATTTGGTCTTGGGCCACAGTTTGCCATTGCCTGCTCTAAACTTGCTATTTCTCTATGGAAGTCTCTCTCTGTATAAGAGTTGATCCCTTCTGTAGACCTTTTGCCCTCCAACTGTTTTTTCCCCCCTTAAATGATACTACTTTCCACATATGTTCTGTGCTTGATCATGTGTCAGAGTTTTTGGAGGTAAAATGTTGGGGTAGGGACCTGACTCAACAGCTTGACTGTAGACACTGGTCTGTTCATAACGTTGTGCTGGGCAGATCGTCATTTTTTCTTATTTCTTTCTGTGAGGCCCATGCAGTTTTGATTTGGGATTGTGCTGGGGCCTGAGCTGGCTCAGTGTGTAGGAATGTAGAGGAGCAAATGCTCTTCAGGTTTCCTGGAGTTGAAGCATGTGCATATCAGTCAAACAAGCTGCTTAGGAAGTAAATTGACTAGTGATTATACTAGAGGTAAAGTATATATACATTTATAAACAGTGCCCTGGGTATGATGAGGTGCACTACACAATCCTTAACAAGGTGATATATTTATTAATAACTTTACCAGTAGTAAGGTCATGCAGGTGCTAATTCTAGATACAGGTCACTTTGAGACTGCTTGACAATGTCTAATCTCTGGTTGAAGAAGGAACAGATATAGATGATGATGATGAGTCAGTAAATACACCTGTGGAAAATTAGAGAAAATGAGACCCTCAGGGCTATCTCAAAGCAGACCCCAGGATCTTGATCTTGTTGACCTTGGCTGTTTTACTTCTTGAAGGGCAATTGACCTGCTGGGTTCTTTCCTACCTAAAATGAATAACCTGCAATGGGTTGGCTTAACAAAGTTTTAGACCAACATTTTCTCTTTGGTCATGGTGTTCTTTTCTCCTCACCCACACATCACCATTTATTAATTTATCTGGTTTCCTGACAAAGGCTTATGTACAAGTAGTGATATTAAATATTAAATGAAGCAAATCATTTCCAGGAATTCACCCTTCAAACTTTTTCTGGGACAGGTGCAGAGTGAAAGCTGCCTTTATCAATTCTAGGATTTTAAGAACATTTTAGGTGTGAAACTATTTAGCATGAAACTGTGGTTGGATAAGGATACCTCTTCTCTCACACAAAATGTCCACATACATTATATTTGATATCTTTTATATGGATTGATACATAGTTTGGGTTTGAATCATGTCCCTCAGAAAAGGCATGTTCAAGTCCCAGCTTCTGGTCCTATAGGTGTGAGCCCATTTGTAAACAGGACCCTTGAAGATATTTTCAGTTAAGGTGTGCCCAAAGTGAATAAGGGTGAGTCTCAACTCAATATGACTGAAGTCTGTATAAGCAAAAGAAATTAAATACAGAAAAGAAGCTATGGAGAGCAGCCAGAAGCTAGAAGTCAATGGAACCTGAAAGAGAAAGGAGAAGATGCCACTATATGCATTGCCAAGTGACAGAGAAGTCAAGAACCAAGGGTCACTGGCAACCAGCCCCAGAATGTCACAGTGTGAGAAAGCACCACCTTGCTGACACCTTGATTTTGTACTTCACTTAGCCTCAAAACTGCGGACCAATAAATTCCTGTTGTTAAGCCAACCCATTGCAGGTTATTTGTTTTAGCAGCTAGGAAACTAATACATACAAGAATAAACTTTATCATCCTTATGCGGGCTATAATAGCCAGTTGACCAAAAGAGGTAAGCAGAAATCTGTGGTTGAGCCTCAAGTTTTAACCCAGAGTCATTTGAATTCCTGCTTTATTTCAACTCTCATAGGAAAGTAAAGATAATCCAAAAGCTTACTTGTACAATAAAGTCCTTTGTATGTTTTCATCTTCTTCTTCTAGTTTGGAAATCTTATTGCATGGTCTGGGCTGCTGAAATAGACAAAAATGAATAGAATTGGGACATTTTATTTAAAAGTGTGGTTGCTAAGCTATAGATAGGCTTTATGTAGGGGGAATTTCCATTATAAATATACTCAAGGATCAGAAAAGTGAATTTACATGAAAAACATACATTGGGTATTCAGAAAATGTTCTTTCTATTGATAGGTTGAATGAAAATGCATATCAAAGGAACTCTCCAGGGAGATAATTGAGAATTTGCTAAACATAGCTGTTGGGATGAAAAGTACAGCTAACTTGTTTTAATTATTGCTTGAAACTTGATGGAAAGAAGAAAAATTGCTTCAGATACAAAGTGGACCTTTTTCCTCATGTTCCATAGAGGTTCTTTTGAAACATTTTCTGTTTCCACCCATATTTGGAAAACATTGGATACGTATTTTCACTGCTTACCTAAATATGTTTCCTAGCTTCTAGAACTGTGTTATCCTATATGGTAGCCACCAGTGAAATGGCACTTGAATGAACACTTGAAATGTGGCTAGTGAGGAATGGAATTGTTACTTTTATTTAATTTTAATTAATTAAATTTAAATAACTATATGTGGCTAGTGGCTATTGAATCAGACAATGCAGATACAGAACATCTCCATCATCATAGAAAAGTCCTATCTGCCAGTGCCATGTGCTAGAGAATTGCAATCAATAGTGTTTGCACAAAGAGCTATTTTTACTATTCAAGATTAGTTTTCTGATAAGTTAAACTGATGAATGCTAAAAAAGAATGCTATGAAGAAGACAGCTTAACTCCCATTTCATTTAAACCTTATTTTTTTAACTTTTGTCCTCCGTTCTGAGTATTTCTATTTTTATCCATAAAATTTTATTATTAGTTCATTCTAATGTAATTAAAACCAAATATACTAATTTCAGGAAACACTTCTTTAATTAGTTGTGTTTGAAATGTCCTCTTTAACTTTCTATAATTACTGAGTGGCCAGTCCCATATTTTTAGTGCAAAAAAACAAAAAGAGAAAGATCTATTTTTAGACTTTGTGCCAAACAGGAAAGTACTATAGTTTGGCAATAGAAAATTAAAATGGAGGAAGCTTTTTAAGTCATCAAAATGGAGTCAGAAATCCATACAACAACTTATTTTGCTGCTCTTCCTAAATTCTAAAGATGGTAGCCATGAATAAAATACCTAGCATAGGTTCTTCTAGTCTTGCTCAAGTACATATTGACTTTCAGAAAAGGTGACCTATATATATATATATATTTCTGGAAGTCAATATGTACCCTATAAATATATATATATATTTATAGGGTAGGCAAGGGAGTAGAGTTTATTAAGTTTATTAAGAATCAAGAAAATGAGAAAAGCACACTATCTGAGGCAAGGACTGCGGACATCCTTCAGAGTGAGTTGTGCTTTTATTTATTTTTTAGTGGTGGTTCATAACCCAGTGTAGGTATGTCCCAGCATGTTGCTGATGACCTCAGAATGGCCATATATTTATTGGAAAAATGAATTGAAATTGCTGGGTATACACTCCCTGGGGGCACCCACCATATCTAATTTTTTCCCCATTGTAAACTCAAGTATTCTGAGCTGTGCTTATTCTACAGTTGGCTTCTAGTCATTGACGGAATGCATTTAAAGTAAGAGTAAGTGAATTTCACGCATTATTTTGGAGTAAGAAATGTTATGATTGCACAAAGTTTGGGGATCAGGTCCATGTCTGGATGATTTTGCTGAGACTTAGGCCTTGCTGCTTTGAGGTGGAGGGAGTTGGGTGGAGACTCAGAGAAGTAGCTTCAAGGGTCTCGGGTCCAGGCTCCAGGTCTCTCCTGTGGGATGTCTCCAGTGTCACAGAAAGGGCTACCCCCAGTTGTCAGAGACAGACAGTATCATCTGCCCTGGGTGGCATTTACATTTTAAAGAGACACAGTACAAATGACTTTCTGGCTGATGGAATGTAGAGGGAAGAGCTAGAGGGCATTCTTTCTCTACCTCTTATCAACACCTAGTTTCCCCCTTCCCTTATCTTTATCTTATCTCTATCTTATCTCATCCTTTTATTGTCAGAAAAATACAGCAGCATCATCACACCCCATGGGTCAAAAGGTTGCCAACACCTTCTCCAAATTACAGTGATTAACAGATTTAATAGATTTCCCCGGTCTTTTGGGCCATCTGGCAACAAACTTAACTGCAAGAGTCAGATTTTGAAAATGAAACACCACTTTACTGCTGAAATGTGGAAATAATACAGACCACCAGGTAAGATAATAATTTTTTTGAAAAATAAAGTTTTAAATATGTCCATTGCTACCCCAATAGCATATATATAAATGCAAGGTGACAAATGATTAATACATCAAAAGGGACTTGAATTTGCTGGCAAGTCATTCCTATTCTGGGATCTACACTCAAAACAATTACCTGAATGTCAACCAAAGCACCTAAAAAACAATCCTCAGAACTTCTAATATCTCTGTTATATATTGTATGGATTTCCATAATATGGATCTAGTAACATAATGCAATGCACTTTTTGCATTCCCCTAACCTGTTCTTTACTATGTTTCTCCCTGAAAATGAATCTCTGCTTTGTAATTTGCTTGGATTCTGGGTGTATATTTACTGGCTGGCTTCCAACCAGCCATGGAAGACCTCTGAGAACTTTGGCAGACTCCAGCTTGTGAAATTATGCAGAGGTTGGTAAATTTAGCCAGTTTAGCTGAGATGAGATGGCAGACAAGTAAGATCTATAAAGGCACGATTCTCAACAGCTGTTGAGAAGTTTTAAAAGAAATACATGTTCCTTACATGGTGTCATCTGAAAGTTATTGCACATTTCTAAGCAGGTCCAGAATCATGCAGTAGCTCATCTTTTTTCTTTTAACCTTCTATGAACTAATTAAGTCTTGAAAAACCATTTAAACATAAGTAGACCATGATTTCAACACTTCAAAAAGAAAAAATTAAGGCTGATAATGAAGTCTTGTTTTCTCTGGCCCTGCCCCCAAAATCTTGGAAAAAAGTTAATAATAAACAGATAAATCTCCACTGGGGTCAGAAACCTTTTTAAAAAAATTTTATTAGTTGAGACTTTCATCTCTATTTCTGAGTTTATGGATAGCTTCTTTTAAAATGCCACAGTTCCTCAATTTTATGTACGGAAAGAGGATAGGATCTATTAGGCCTAATTATCAGGGTAATATTTAATATTCATGAATTTTGAAATATCAGTAAGCGAAAGGGTACCTCTGTCAATTTTGGCTTTTCTATTTGGACTGGTTGTGGCTATTTCCTTTACATCTGCCTCTCTCAGTCTTTTCTTTGTGAACAAACTGTAAGCCAGGTTTCAAGAAAGTGTATCAACCCACTCAGTCTTCCGGTTTGGAAATTACAAGTTCCACCTCTCAATCGCTTGAGGTCAGGCATGAAAGCATCCGGATTTGTTGTTCTGTTGCACTGATAAGAGAGCAGGATGCAAGGATAGTTTGTTTTTTGCAGTGGAGCAGCCAGGAAATCAGTGTGGTTGGGTCTACTTCTATATCTTCATCTTTGCAATTAGAAGTAGGCTCTCTCTTGAGGCCATCTTATAGCATGATCCACCATTGCTGTCGAGCTACCTGGCCTTTGTAAGCAAGCCTTATGTATACAGTCTGTGCACGTATATATACATTTCTTGGGGGCAAGAAATGACCCCAATCTTCCACCTCTCCTTGTGTTGATGCCCTCTTGCAATATGACTTTGTAGCTCCTTTCATTGAAATAGAACCTATTTCCCTGTGCTTTGAATTTGGGCTGGCCTACTTTGGCCTTTAGAATGTGGCAAAAGTGATGATTTACCAGAGTGAGCCTAAGCTTCTCTGGTAGACAGAATTCCAAGATATCCCCCACTGACCTCCAGACTTGTGTAATCTCTTCTTGACGTGGCTTCTGTGAATATGATGAAATGTCACTTCTGGGAATGTTACGGTATATGGCCAAAGGGATATTGCAGATATAATTAAGTTGCCAAGTCAGTTGACTTTAAGATAGTGAGATTGGTGCAGGGTGTTGTGGGTTGGGGTATACGTAGGAAAGGTACACCTGGTACATGCTTCTCTGAAATGTGTAAGTGTTGATCTTGTCATAGTGGGTGGAGACCCACAGAAAAAGCAGACTATTAAACTCCATCAGGGGGAGGGGCAAGAGTTTCTTGAGAACACAGTCAGTGCCTAATAAAAGACAATAGACCAATATGTCAAGCCCTCAATATTAACGCATGTAACAATGAGCCTTATTCTTCAAAAATTGCAACCTAGTGGCTACCATGGTTTCCAAGGGGAGGGGAAGGAAGAATGGATGAAGCATGGGGCATTACTAGGGCATTGAATTTTTGTGCATGATCTTGCAATGACTGATACAGGCCACTATGCGTTTTGTTAGAACTTATAAAATATACTGTACAGAATGTGAACCATAATGTAAATCATTGACCAAAGTTAGTGGCAATGCTTCAATATGTGTTCATCAGTTGTAAAAAATACATCGCACAAATGAAAGTTGCTATTAATGGGGGAAGTGTGGGAGTGGGAGGGGGTGGGGTATATGGGAATCCCCTACATTTTCAATGTAATGTGTATGTAATCTAAATCTCTTATAAAAATAAAGTGAAAAAATAAGACACTGGGGGAACATAATGAAGAAATTGTCATGGTACATAAAAGGTAACAGATCTTACGGGAATGAAAGATGATGTAACAAACTTTAAAAATTGTATATATTTTGTTTTTTATTTTTTTATTTTGTGTTTTTTTATTATTTTTATTTATTTTTTGGCTCTGATTTTTGGTGAAGTTTTGGATTGCAAAAGAGTCACAACTATGGCAGGAGAGGATCACTGGTGCATGACGTTGGTGGTGGGGGATTTTTTGGGAGAGGTGCACCTGGGGCATGCCTCTATGGAATATGAATGCGTTCAAGTGATCATGGGGTATTTTCTTAATGGATGAAGACCCACACAAAAATGGAAAGAATATTTAATTATCATCTGGCAGTGTCTTGCTACATTTTCTAATAGAGTGGCAAGAATCCCTAGAGTATGTGGGCAGTGCCTAGTGAAGGAGGATGGACAAATATACCAGGCCCTTGATATTGATACTTGTACTTATGAACCTTGTTCTTGTGAAATTGAAATTTAGCCTAGTATTATATATTACCTAAGAGTTACCTCCTGAAAGCCTCTTTACTGTTCTAACGTAGCCTCACTCTAAGCCAAACTTAGCATAGAAACTCAGTACCTTCCCCCAAGTTTGGGGCATGACTCCCAGGGATGAACCTCCCTGGCACTGAGGGATTATTACCAAGTAACAACTAGCAAAGCATTTGGAAAAAGACCTTGACCGAAAGGAGGGAATATTAAATACAAATGAGGTTTTTATGACTAAGAGATTTCAAAATGAGTTGGGAGGTCATTCCAAAGGTTACACTTATGCACATCTTAGGAGGCTCTCGTTGACTGCCTCAGTAAACAGTACCACAAGCAGGGTGGTTCCTGAGGGCTCTAGAAACATCTGGATACTATAGGCAGGGCAGACCATCCCAGGAATTTGGCTCCCTATCAGTGGGCCTTACCTTGGAATATATGATAACCTATCCCCCCAGTGTATTGGAGTTGGACTCATTTATAATTTTCCTACACATGGTTCTTATGTCCCTTTCTTTTGAATCTATAATTAGTACTATACCCATTAAATACATGTCCCAGAGACTTAAATCTTCTGGCAGTTCATACACTGCTTGAGCCCTGAATGTCAGTAAAGCTGCAGTCAACACCTACCCTCCAATTCATCAGACTCATCCAGGGAAACTAACAAAAGGATGATGATGGACAATGCCCACCCCAAAAGACTGAGAGTATCTGCAACTGCAGGCAAGACAGTTCCATCTATCTGCCACATGGGATCTAAGCCCCCTCGTAATCAGAAGCAGAGAGGGCATCACATCTCCAAATCCTCAAGATTGAGAAATGAATGAATATAAGGGGGGCGGGGGGAATACTACTATGGACTAAAGTAGACATATTGTTATACTAGTAATGGAAGAACTTGCAACACTGATATAAAGGAAGTGGTCACTAGGGTTTCTGAGGGAAGGGAGAGGGAAGAATAGGTGTAACATGGGGCATTTTGGGGACATTGGAATTGTTCTATTTGATATTGCAATGACAGATACAAGCCATTATACATTTTGTCAAAACCTATAAAATTTTGTGGTACAAAGTGTAAACCATAAGGTAAACTATAGACCGTGCTTAGTAGCGATGCTTCAGTATGTATTCATCAATTGTAACAAATGTACCTCACTAAAGAAAGATGCTGTTAATGGGGAAAAGTATGAGAGGGGGAGGGGGTGAGGTATATGTGAATCCTCTGTGTTCTAAATGTAACATTTTTGTAATCTAAAACTCCTTTAAAAATAATAATAATAAAAGGAAAAAAAAGAAAGCAAAAAAGAAAATAAAATACTTTTATTTGTGCTACTAAAACAAACAAAAAAGATAGGTAGATAATCCAATTGGGCCTGACTCATCCCATGAACCCTTTAAATCTGTGTCTACAGAGACAGAGGAAGTCAGAGCTATGAAACATTAGAAGGACTTTTGCTCTCTGGCTTGCAGCTAGGGGACCATGTGGCAAAGAACCTGGGTGGCCTCTAGAAGCTGAAAGCAGCTTTCAGCTGACAGGCAACAAGGAAATGGGGACCTCAGTCCTACCATTGCAAAGAACTGAATTCTGCCAACAACAGACATGGGCTTGGAAGTGGATTTTCCTCAGAGCTCCAGATAAGAACTCAGCCTGGATAATACCCTGATTTTCATCTCATGATGCCCTGAGCAGAAAACCTAGCCATATTATGCTGGACTTCTGATCTACAAACTGTGAACTAATAAATGGGTGTTGTTTTAATCTTTAAGTTTGTGGTCATTCTTCTCCAGCACTTGTAATATAATACAAAAGACCTTGTAAATATTTATTCTCTTTCTTGGAATTCTACCAAGGCCTGAAGAATGAGCAGGAAGTAGCTTGCTGGAGAATGAGAGCAGAGCTGAGACACACTTGCTGACAATTAGCCAATTTTGGGAAACAGAGCTGCCCAATCAGAAGCAGACCACAGACACATGAGGGTGCCTAACTGAGAGCAGAAGAACCATCCAGGTGATCCTAGTCTATGTTGATGAACTATACTATCATGAGCTAACTGATTGTTGCTTGAGCGACTGTTTTGGGATGATTTCTTACACAGCAATAGCTAATTGATACACTGTCTGGCTTCATTACTAGGCACCACACTTTTGATGTCTTCAGTTTTTAGCATGTACATTGCCACATTTAGAAAAGATGGAACTGACTGTGCCTAAGCACAGTCTCTGCCTAGCAATGAGATACTATTTCAATGAGATAATTAGGCATCATACTGTCCCGGCCCGCGGCACGATCAACGGAGACTCCAGAACCTGTGAGGATAGAATGGTATGTTACAAGAGAGACACGAAGAATGACAGCAAGACACTATTCTGATTAAGCTGCATTTATTGGAGGTAAAACACGGGAATATATAGAGAAAAAAGGGGACGTGCTCAGTAGTGATAGGCTGGTTTCACGGGTGGCAGACGTCCAAGGAGGGGATTGGTTGAAAGCTTTTGTCTGGTATGCAGAGTTTTGCGCCTTGCGCCTGCGCATTGCTGTATTCATCTGGGCAGTGGCAGGAAATGGAGAACAAAGGAGCAGGGAGGAAGAAGAACAAGGAAATGACAGAGTAGATTTGTGAATTCTGCCATGTTGTGAAGGGCTGAGAATAGGCTTCACAGCGGGTGGCTCCCTACATCATACTACTTCAGAGCTGTTGAAAACTGTGACTTTTTAAAAAATAATTTTTATTTTTTAGTTTTAAAGAAGCTTTACATTACATAAATTTTACGTAAAAATGTAAGGAATTCCCATATGGCCCAATCCCTCCTCCCCCCACACTTTCCCACATTAACAACATCCTTCATTAGTGTGGTACATTTGTTATAATTGATGAACCCAAACTGAAGCATTGCTACTAACCGTGGACTACAGTTTACATTGTAGTTTACATTTTGTCCTGCACAATTTTGTAAGTTATGACAAAATTACCATGGTCTCCATGTGACATATTTTTGATCAGGACTACTGCACAGTTCATGTCAAAATTTCCTGTTGCTCCATTAATTTATGGTGGAAAACAGTTTTTTTTTTTTTTTTTTTTTTTAGGTACACAGGGCTGGGGATTGAACCCAAGACCTTGTATGTGGGAAGTTGATTCTCAACTACTGAGACACATTGACTTACCTGAGTTGGTTTATTCATTTGTTTTACTTGTTGTTTGTTTTTTCAGGAGGCACCGGGAGCAGAACCTGGCACCTCCCATGTGAAAGGTGGGTTCTCAACAGCTTGAGCCTCATTTGCTGCCCCCAGAAATATATTTTTTTATGACTAGGAGCTCATGGAAAATTTTTAATGTTGCAACTTTTCACAATTGCAGATATGATCACTCACTCTCATAGTTGTCTTGCCAAAATTTTTATTGTGATCAAATGGCAACTTGCTGTGGCAGACGACAAATACAAAAAAAGAAGATGAAAACAGTCCAATAATGTATGCATTTTGTCAGAGTTTAAAATTGTACAGACAATTCTAAATACATGCAACATGTCTCTGCTTGAGAGTATGAACTGCTCTCAGTGAACACTGGATGTTTTGCACACTTGAGTCTTCTTCAGGAGGGAAATGCATATTTTATGCTCCTCAGATGAACAGGGAGGTATGTAAAACAAATGTGGAGAGCTCAGTTTCATTTTGAACTCCTGATATGGATATTAGGCTCTCATATTTAGAAATTTCCATATCTATAGGATTTCAGTAATAGGAAGACTGCTGTAGTATCTAATGTTAATCTCCATCAAGGAGATATGGTGTTGACTTACCTCCATTACCAAATGACCAAGAAACAATGGAACAGACATTTGTAGGTGGGGGTCATTGTAAGACTAGCGTGAAAGGAGAAAGTGAATCAGCAATGGGGAAATCTCTGCTAGAGGCTTGGCTGAGGGCACTTGGAGGGTACTAAGCCAGGGAAGAATAGAGAGTGGCTTGTAATAACAATAACAAGGAGGAGGTTACTCAAAGGTCAATGCTGGGGACTGAGTCATGGCCCCCAGAAAAGACATGTTTAATTCCTAATCCCCAGCCCTTTGGGTGTGAACCCCATTTGTAAATAAGGTATTTGAATATGGTATTTATTAAGGTGAGGCTGAATGAAGGTGGACCTTAATCAAATATGGCTGAAGTTCTTATGTACAAATGAAATTAGACACGGAAGTAGAAGCCAGAGAAAGAGAGTGAGTGCCATGTGGTGAGTCAAAGGTGCATCTCTAAGCTGACCAATGCCAAGGCTTGTGGCAAGTCAGCACCAGAACACTGCAGACTTGGGGAGAAAGCATGGTCTATTATGCCTTGATTTTGGACTTCTAGCTTCTCAAACTGTGAGGCAATACCTTTCTGTTGTTTAAGTCAACCAGTTTGGTATTTGTCATTGTGGCCCTAGCAAACTAAGACAGTTGGACATTGAGAAACTCTTGTGTGTGAAAAAACTGGAGGTGAAGGAATGAACGGGGAACTTAATCCAAAACATCTGTGACCCATAGAGAAAAGGGAGGAAGATGGGGCAACAAACGTAAGGTGAGAATAGAGCTCATGAACATGCAATTTCTTTTTTTTTTGGTTTCTCTTTGCTTAAGTTTCTTTTTTTCTTTTTCTTTTTTTATATTTAATTCTTTTTTTTAAATTGATTTTGTAAAAATATTACATTAAAAAATATATATATATGAGGACCCATTCAACCCCACCACCCCCACTCCACCACTCCCCTCCCCAGCAACACTCATTCCCATCGTCATGACACATCCATTGCATTTGGTAAGTACATCTCTGGGCACCTCTGCACCTCATGGTCAATGTTCCACATCATGGCCCATACTCTCCCCCATTCCATCCAGTGGGCCCTGTGAGGATTTACAATGTCCGGTGATTGCCCCTGAAGCACCATCCAGGGCAGCTCCAAGTCCCAAAGATGCCTCCACATCTCGTCTCTTCCTGCCATTCCCCATACCATTAGCCACCATGTCCACTTTTCCCACTCCAATGCCACCTTTTCTCTGTGGACATTGGATTGGTTGTGAACATGCAATTTCAACTGCAGAGAGGTCCATGGTGCAAAGTTGGTTTCATGGATAGGGTACCTGTGGGTAAATCCCAGGAGATGATAAATTTTGAATACTTTGTGTGCTTGATGGGCTGTCCAGCTGGAGACTTGTGGAAATTTAGATGAGATACAGAGTCAACGTTGTAAGGGGAATTCTGTTACTTCCTTATGTCCAGGTAGAGAGAAGAGTATGTGATTTGTACAAACCCTATTGCTATTGACTGAACCAGTTTGTATCAGTGGGAGGTGTTGAACAGGTCACACAGGTCACCCAGTAAAACCTCCATAACTGCACAGTCCCTATTCTGAAAAAGCCTGGGTATTTTTTTTTTAAGATTTTTAAAAAAAGATTTATTTATTTATTTATCTCCCCTTCCCCCCCACCCCGGTTGTCTGTTCTCTGTGTCTATTTGCTGCATCTTCTTTGTCAGCTTCTGTTGTTGTCAGTGGCACGGAAATCTGTGTTTCTTTTTGTTGCGTCATCTTGTGTCAGTTCTCTGTGTGGGCGGCGCCATTCCTGGGCAGGCTGCACTTTCTTTTGCGCTGGGCAGCTCTCCTTACGGCGTGCACTCCTTGCGCAGGGGACTCCCTTTCGCGGGGGACACCCCTGTGTGGCAGGGCACTTCTTGCGCGCATCAGCACTGCGCATGGGCCAGCTGCACACGGGACAAGGAGGCCCGGGGTTTAAACTGCGGACCTCTCATGTGGTAGATGGACGCCCTAACCACTGTGCCAAGTCCGCCGCCCAAAACCTGGGTATTAACAACAAGCAATGATTGATCTGGAGGGAGAAACATGCTTCTGTGGGACATTCGGAAAAGGGGAATAATGGTCAGAGTGAGGCTTGCCAAAAATCTAGGTTTTTCTTCTTTAGATGGAATCTTCCCTTTTGGGGGGAAATCTCAGAGGATTTGGTATAGATGCTGGTGTGTGTGTATTATGGTGGGGCCATTATATTGGGTCTCTCTGGATACCAACATACAAATTCCTTTACCCTTACCCATTGACCTTTCTCCAGTCTCATCCATACCTCATGATTTGTATGCATACAGCCTTCTTTTCTTCTGGGCATGGGAAGAGCAGTTTAGTGAACTGGGTCCCATAGAGGGAGATGGACAGGTATGCCTGTGGCACAGTGACCTCTGTTGTGAATCCCCCTCATATCTGGAGACCCTCCTTGGAGCTCCCCCATTACATGGGACATCCCTTTAAGAGAGCGCTCACTGTGTTGTCTTTGGGAGCCCATTTCTTTGTCCCCCATACTGTATACCATGCTCCTAGTGCACAGATCCTGTTTCTTCATCCCTGGCTCTTGGCACACATCAGCATGATTGGCATACAGGGGGCTTTCAAATATCCATTGAGTAAATGAGACTAAATATGAGAGTACACAGATGACTTAAGTTAAAATAGAAATTCCTTTTTGCCAGACCCTTTTAAAAAAAGCATGAAGTCTTGAAGACCTGAAGGTCCCCAGGCATTATATTTCTGTGCAGCAGGAAGCTAAGTGTCTCCCTCTTTGAACTAACCTAGGTCAATGAACAAAAGGGCAGGAGAGATTGGTGGCTGATGAAAGCAAGTATTTTGCTTCAGGTTCAAAGCTGTGCTTTTGCAACCTATCATGTTATCAGGAGTGACAAATCCCACCCAAGTATTCTGGACCAACCTCTTTTTGATGTTACCACCTCTGTCTGGGCTGTGAGCTATTGGCAAATCACTTGGCCGAAAGCATTGGCTGTACAATTCAGAAGCTCTGCCTCACTCCTAGGCACTTGGTGATGGCTTGCTTATAAAGCAGGTGTGCATTTTATTTTCTGGCAGGGTCGTTGTTTCATCACCATCCTTCAGATTTAGAGGATACTTAAGGAAAATGAAGGCCAATCAAGTTTCGTTCCCAAGTGAGATATTTTTATTGGCAAGTATAAATGTCTTCATCAGATAGTTATTTCCAAACAAATTCTGAATATGGAGAAATATAATTATAATAGGGAATATGGCACTTTTCCAGGGATTGGTTATTTGTAGATCCTGGCTCTGTCAGATAATATCTATGTGACCTTGAATTACTCATTCTCTCTAAGCTTCAATTTCTTTCAGTGTAAATGGGATCATAATATACACAGGGCATTGGGAGTCCTAGGAGGTTGCTACATCCTTACTTCTGATGTTTCCTTTGATTTGGAATAACTGTCTCCCCCTATTGTTAGCTTTTCTCTATAATCCTTACACTCATCAGGATTTATTTACTTAATCGTTGGGTGCAAAAGAGCATCTGTAATGTATCCTGTCCTCTCTTATTTCTCTTGGGGAAAGCTGCTTAAAGGGCACAGGAGGTTTTGTGGTTTTTTTCAGTTTCCCTTTTTTCCCCTGCTGGGATAGGGCAGGGAGAGAGGCCCACTGTCCTCTCCTAGCATTGCCTGACTTGTCCATCATGGCAGGCATCTCTGAGGTGAATCCTGTGATTCATGTTCTTGTACAATCCCTTCTCTTGAGGTGGCTTATTTCTTTTTTTTTTTTATTTTTAAAGAAGTTTTGGATTATAGAAATGCTAAATCAAAAAAAATATGGGATTCGCTCTCCCAAGTGCAAGGGAAATTCCCAGTGAAGGGAGGCAGACCATTACTTCACACCCCGTGAAACTGATGATTGTACTTATGAATCTTTCCCTGTGAAATAGAAACTTAACCTAGTATTCTATACTGCCAAAGAGTTTTCTCCTGAAAGCCTCCTTGTTGCACAAATGTGGCCTCTCTCTAAGTCAAACTCAGCATATAAATGCACTCCATCCTTCCCCCTGCCCCCGGTGGGACATGACTTCTGGGGATAAACCTCCCTGGCACAGAGGGATTATTACCAGTGCCAACTAGCAATGCATTTTGAAAAGGACCTTGACCAAAAGGGGGAAAGGGTAAATGCAAATGAGTTTTTATGGCTAAGAGACTTCAAAGTGAGTTGGGAGGTCATTCCAGAGGTTAGGCTGATGCAAGTCTCAGCAGGATCTCATTGACTGCCATAGCAAACAATGCTTCAAATAACAGGGTTCATGAGGGCTCTGAGACAACCAGAAACTATAAACAAGGCAGATGGCTCAAGAATTTGGCACCCTGTCAGTGGACCTTACTTTGGAATTTATGCTCCCCAGAGTAACAGAGTTAGACTCTTTTATAGGTTCTCTATATCTGGCTCTTCTGCCCCTTTTAATTGAACCTATAATTGCACTATTCTTGAAAAATATATGTCCCAGAGACTTAAATCTTTGATGTGTCCATATGCCGGTTAAACCCTGAATTTTAGCAGAGTTGCAACACCTACTCTTCAGTTCATTGGACTCACCCAGAACAGCTAACAAGGAGATGATGAACAATGTCCATCTCAAGAAAGAGAGAGTGTCTGCAACTGTAAGCAAGATAGTTCCATCCATCAGCCCCATGGGATCTCTCAATTAGAAGCAGAGTGGGCATCACCATCCCCAAATCCTCTTTGCTTCGGATTGAGAGGAGGCTTAGATCCCATGGGGCAGATGGATGGAACTGTCTTGTTTGCAGTTGTAGATATTGTCTTTTTTTTTTGGATGGGCATTGTCCATCATCACCCTTTTGTTAGTGGTTATGGTTGCTAGGGACTCATGTCTAACAAATAGAATATTACAAAAGTGATGATATATCATTTCTGAGATTATATTACAAAAAAGACTGTGACTTTTTAGCTTGTTAGCCCCTTTTCTTTCCCTCTCTGGGAGCCCTTCCTCTAGAGAAAGAAAACCAATAGAATGTAAATAGTCCTATGGAGAGGACCACCTATGGAGACTGATGTCTCTGGAAAATTGCCAGTGAGGAATTCAGGCCCTCAGTGTAACACCCTGTGAGGAATTAATAGTCAACAACCATGTGAGGTAACTTGGGAGTAGATCCTTTCCCAGCTGAGCCCTGAGTGACTGCAGCCCAAGCTATCAGTTTGGTTGCAGCTTTGTGAGAGACAACTGGGCTTGATGCCTAGCTATGCCATGTCCAAATTCCCCATCCAAGAAACTGAAATAATTGTTTGCTGTTTTAAGTTGCTAAATTTTGGAACTATTTGTTACCCAGTGATAGCTAATACAGCTGGGTAATTCTTGTGTCCAGATTTAGGAAACTGTTTTCCCTCAGATTAAGTGCATTTTTCAGGTTGACTTTTACTGATCATAAAAATATTATTTTGTTCCCAACCTGACTTTTTCTCTTTACCTTATTTCCCAATTGTTTATTAATTAGCAACCTGGGCAAGGGAGAAGTATGTTATTTGTTTTCATTCACCCAAACCCTTCACTAAAGATCTCAACACGAAGTCTCCACATACATGTTACCTCCCTTCAAGAATTTCTGTAGGGGACATGGTGAACAGGATAGCTTCCTTGACATTCCACTCTTTCTTTCTATTCTTTCTAGCTGATTTTCATATTCATTTAGTTCCTACAAAATCTGTGTAATTAGCAATTTTGTCCCTGTTTTTATAGATGAGAAAACTAAGGCACAGAGAGGTTACATAACTTTTCCAAAGTCAGAGGTAGCAAGTGAAGGAGTTGAGATTCGACTCCAACTTTGCCTGGGATAGTATTTTCCCAATTCCTTGGCTGTACACAAAAGATTTACGTGTTCTTTCTAGACACTGCTACTAAATTTGACAAGAGCCTAGGTAGTTTGAAGTCCCTTCCCTTCCAAACCCATTTCATTAGTATTTCCAAGGTCACTAACTTGACCTTGCCATTTGCTCCTGTCAAAAACTTCCCCAGTTAAAGTCTAGATCTTGGGAGTAGCAATCTCAAATTCATGTGAAGTTGATTTAGGAGAAATTTGGGGGATTAAGTAGACACAGACCTTTGAAGTCACTTTGAGAGAAAGGCATCTGTCCCACTTAGTCATGGTGGCAGACCTATGTTACGCTGGGGAGAAGCAGAAAAAGAAGCCTTGAATATTATTAAATGGTTCAAGACTTTCCAGAATGAGTTAACATGGCTACAAGCATTTTGGAATGCTTTGTGTTTCTCACTTGTTCTTTCTCAGTTCAGTGAAACTAAATGAAGGCACACTTAGTTCCAGAGCTTTGACCCTTTCTGGACCTTTTTGAAGCATGGTCTTAGAAAGGACTCTTTACAAATAAACTCTCACTAGGAGTTTCAGATTCCTGGATGGCAGACTGTGGGTACCACTTGACCCCGTCTAGAAGGAAAGAGAGAGAGATATGCCACTTGACAGCTCGAGAAAGTTGAAATGTACAGCCTTGATTTCTTCCCTTGTGTCCTATTTTGGTTTCAGTAAAAAAAGCATTCAAAACAGAAAAGCAGCATTTGGATTTTATAAAATACAACAGATCAATTCCTCATTGTGGTTTTAAACCCTGGAGCCTGGCAGGGAGAGCAATTCTAACAGATATTTTTCAAAAATCATTAGGCTCACTAGAATTCATGCTAGTTTATGGCATTTGGATTGAATCCATTCTTTTAAAAACAGATTCTTTTCCACCCCCAGTGGTCTGCGGTCTTTACTCCTGCTCCCTCTGCATCATGAATTTAGGAAAAAACAAGTATTCACCCACTTAAGATATGCTTAGAGTTTTTCCATGTTTGTGGATTTCTGGGCAAACTGGAGTAGGAAAGAAAAGCACAATAGATAAATCTCCCACCTTTTAGGGAGGTCCCATAATTTTGAATAATACCTTGTTTCTGTTACCTTCTCAGTTTCTTTTGAACCTCCCCAGGTGATATACTTATTTTCATACCAAGAGTAATCGAAAGTCATAGGTGATAATTAGTTAAAGGACTATGCATTTTAGGAGACATTATATATTTTAGTGTATGGTGAATATGGAATATGTCTATGTAGTTAATTTGTAACAATATCTGCCCTTTCATTCATGATGGCACTGCATTCATTTCCTATTGCTATTGTAACAATTTACAACACATTTAGTGATTCTATCAACACCAGTTTAGTCTCTTACAATTCTGAGGGTCAGAAGTCCTAAAATTTAAGAGTCTCTCCCATTGAAGTTTTGAAAAACCAATAAGAATTGACAGAAAGATGTTTGTAAAGGTTCCAGAAACTGTGAAAGGACTGCAGCAACAGGACAAGCGCTGGATCAAGAAAAAGGCTATTTAAAAGTTGTAAGATCTTGTGGTGCCCTGGCAGGCTCACCTTTGCTTGCTCAGTGTAGGATCCCTGGCTCTAGTTCTGGAGGGAGCAGAGAAACACTCATGCACATACTGGGAGCATATATGCGTGTCTTAGTCAGTCTGGTGGTGGCCTGAGGGTTTTGCTATTCCAGAACTTGTCCAGGTATAGAAGGGAACAAGAGCATTCCTACACAGCACTGTGGCAGAGCAGTCATGGTTGCCTGGGGAAAGGATTGGTGACTGTAGGACATACTGTCTGGTACCTGGGACCATGAGGAAACTGTTTCCTAGGGAAGAGGGGATATTCAGAACTGTGTAAACAGGAGAATTCTTAGGGCCACATGTGCAGCCAAGATAGGACTCATGTGCAGAAAGGATTAGGGAGGTCCCTAAGAACTATTCCCCAAAATCACTGTTTGAATAGGCCCTGAAGAAAACTACTTGCATGGGTAAATCTGCAAAGTCCTGGAAAGGTGTTTTTTCTTTTCCCTTCTTGTCCTCTTTCTTTTTTTGGTTAGTTCCTGGAAATCGAGCAAAGCTCTGTCATAGCACCAGCTGGATACAAGCTTAAGGAACAGAATCTAAATTACAGCAACAGCACATCATTAAAATATTAAAATGCTCAGTTTCAACAAAAGATTACGAAACATACAAAGAAACAGGAAGTGAGGGCCTAGGCAAAGGAGAAAATTAAGGCACTAGAGGCTATCAGTGAGGAGGATCAGAATTGGGATATACTAGACAAAGACTTTAATAAATGGTTCAAAATATACTCAAAAAGCTAAAGAAAAACATGAACAAAGAACCAAAGGGAACCAGGAAGATGATAGATGAACAAAAAGAGAGTATCGATAGAGAGATGGAAATTATGAAAGGAACCAAACAAAGCTGAAGACCACAGTAAAAGAAATTTAAAATTTTCTAGAGGGGTTCACTAGCAGATTGGAGGTGACAGAAGAAAGAATCAATGAACTTGAAGATACAACAATTAAAATCATCTAGTTTGCAGACCAGAAGGAAGAAAGAATGAAGAAAAGTAAACAGAGCCTAAGGTATGGGACACTATCAAGCATACCCATATATTCACTATGGGAGTCCCAGAAGAAGAAGAAAGAAAGGGGCAGAGAGAGAATAGTCAAAGAAATAATGGGCTGAAAACTCCCCAAATTTAATGAAAAACATGAATATACCCATCCAAGATGCTCAACAAACTTCAAGCAGGATAAACCCAAATAGACCCATGCTGTGGAATATTAGGATGAGACTTTCAAATGTTAAAGATAAAGAGAGAATTCAGAAATCTGCAAAAGAGAAGCATCTTGTCACATGCAAGGTAGCCTCAATAAGATTAAGTGCCAATTTCTTATCAGAGACCATTGAGGCAAGAAATAGGAGGCCATACTTAAGGGGCTGAGAACAGAAAACAACCAACCAAGAATTCTATATCTGGCAAAATTGTCTTTCAAAAATGAGGGCGAGATTAAGACCTCCCCAGACAAACAAAAGCTGAGGGCATTCATCACCACTAGCTGACCGTACAAGAGAGACCAAAGAAAATCCTGCAGATTGAAAAGAAAGGGCAATAGACATGAAGAAATAAATATCTAAATATCTAAAGGGTAACGACAGGAGTAAACATAAATGCCATTGCTATTGTATTTTTGGTTTGTAACTCTACTTTTAACATCCTACAGTATCTAAAAGGCAAATGTAGGAAATGTAATGATACATCAGTGACTATGGATTCATAATATATAAATATGTAATGTGTTAGAACTACATAAAGGTGGGAGGACAAAGGGTCATAGGAGCATAGTTTATGTATACTATTGAAGTTATGTTGGTATCAAAGCAAATGAGATTCTTATAGATTTAGGGTGTTAACTTGAAGCCCCAATGGTAACCACAAAGAAAAAATTGGAAAATATGGAAGCTCATAAACACAGAAATTGGAGTACAGGTTGCTAGTGGTTAGGACCAGGGGGAATGGGGAGTCAATGCAAAAATGTGCATAGGTTTTCTATTTGGGAAGATGTGAAAGTTTTAGTAGTGGAAGGTGGTGAGGGTACAACAACATAGTAACCTGATTAATCCCACTGAATGGTATTCTTGGGAGTGGTTGGGATGGGAAAGTTTATGTTGTATATATGTTCCCATGATAAAAATAAAAAGAAAGATCCATGTGCTCTTGAGAAGAATGTATATCCTGCTGTATTTGGGTGTAATGTTCTGTATATGTCTATTAGGTCCAGATCCTCTAATATATTATTCAAAGTCATTATTTCCTTATTGATTCTCTGTTGAGATGTTCCATCTAATGGTGATAATGGTATATTAAAGTCCCCCATTATACTTATAAAGATATCCATTCTTTCACTTTGTTTTCCCGGTGTTTGCCTTGCATATTTGGAGGTGTCCTGGTTAGGTGCATAAATGATTATGATTGTTCTTTCTTCTTAAAAGATTATCCCTTTTACTAATATGTAGTGTCCATCTTTGTCTCTCACAATAGTTCTGCATTTAAAGTTTATTTTGTCTGACATTAGTATAGCTACTCCTTCCCTTTTTTGAATATCGTTTGCTTGAAATATTGTTTTCCAGCCATTCACTTTCAACCTCCTTGAATCCCTGGGCCTAAGGTGGGTTTCTTGTAGACAGCATATAGATGGGTCATATTTCCTTATCCATTCTGCCAATCTGTGTCTCTTTACAGGTGAGTTTAAGCCATTAACAATCAGTGTTATTACTCTCAAGGAATTACTTTCTTTGGTTTGTGTATGCCATACATTGTTTTTATTTCTTGTTGTCTTTTTAGTTGTTCTTACACTCTCCTCCAACTCTGTCTCTCCTGTTTTTTTCTTTGCTTCTGCAGAACTCCCTTTAATATTTCTTGAAGGGCAAGTTTCTTGTTTACATACTCTCAGTTTCTGTGGGTGGCTCCCAATGATGGAGGACAGACTTGAGTGTTAAGCCCTCAGCACTGTTGCAGGTATCTATGAATCTTGTCCTTCAAGCAGTGAAGTCTGGTTGTCACTGTTGGTCCTGAGGGGAGGCGGAGAGAGGAATAGAATAGATGAAAGAGGGGGTAACTGTGGGGCAATGGAAGTGTTCCATAAGATCATGCAATGATGGATATAGCCCATGTTAAATTTTCACCAAAAATTTATATAAGTATATAGTCTAAAATATAAACCATAATGTAACCAAAATATTATAAAAGTGTTCAGTCTAAAATGTAAACCATAATGGAACCATGGTTAGTAGCTGTGTTTCAATATCTGTACATCAGCTGTAGCAAATATAACATCCACATGTAAAAAAGATTATTGCTGAGGAAGGGGGAAAAGGGTTTGATGTTGGCTATATGGGAGTCCCCTATATTGAATATGTGACTTTACTGTGATCTAAAAAAAATTTGAAGACAAAATTAAAATTGAAAAAAAAAAAGGATGCAGGCACTGAGAAAGGAATGGAAGAGATTGTCTTGCCACTGTACATAACAGGACAACACCGATTACAGTGATGAAAAGCAAAATGTCAAAAACAAAGTTTTGTGATATTTTTCATTTTTTCATACCCTAATTTATCTTTTACTTTATTTTAGTTTTTCAAAATTATTATATATTCTATTTCTAATCTTTAAACCTATCATTACTATTTCATTTTCCTACTAACTGAATTTGGCAATATATTAGACTTAGTTTTTGAAGAAGTTTTGGATCACAGAGGGGTTCAACTATGTCAGGGGAGGAGCACTGGTGTGGAGTGTCATTGATGGGGGATGCATGGGTGAGAGGAAGTTCTCCAGGGCATGGATATAGGGTATATAAATATGTTCAGATATTCATTGGGTATTGTCATAGTAGGTAGAGTTACACATGACAACTGAGGGAGTGCTGAGTTCCTAGCCAGGGAGCCTCTGTTGCATTCTCCACAGGAATAGCAACAATCCCCCAAGTGCAAGGGCAAAGACCAGTGAAGAAGGATGGTCCAATGATGGGCCCTTGATACTGATGACTATGCTTATGAGCCTATATGCTTGAAATTTTAACTAGGCTTAGAGTGGCAGGGTGCTTAAGAGTTACCTCCTGAGAGTCTCAATGTTGCTCAAATGTGGCCACTCTCTAAGCCAAACTCAGCATGTAAATGCATTACCTTCCTCCCAGAGTGGGACATGACTCCTGGGAGTGAGCCTCCCTGGCACTGAGGGATTACTACCAACCACCAGCTGGTGATGCAACTAGAAAAAGACCTTGAATAAAAGAGGGAAATGGTAAAGACAAATGAGTTTTTATGGCTAAGAAACTTCAAAATGATTCAGGAGATTATCAGAGGGATCTCAGCAGGATCCCAGAGACAGCCAAAGTAGATACAATTCCAGATACTGGTGCTTTTGAGGGCTATGGAGACACACAGGTTCTGTGGTCATGGTAGATGATTCTGGAGTTCAGTGCCGTGTCAGTGGGCCCTACTTTGGAATTTGTACTACTGAGTGCGATGGAGTTGGACTCAGATGTGACCTCTCTACACAGGCCTCTTCTGTCACTTTTACTGAACCTGTGGTTGGTGCTGGGGTTGGTGTACACTCAGGAGACTTGAATCTCTGGACTGTCCAGGTGCCAGCTGGGCCCTGAGCCTCAGTAGAGTTACAACACCTACTCTCCAGTTCATTGGACTTACCCAGGTCAGCTAACAGGGAGATGAGGATGGTCAACCACCACACCAGGCAACCTAGAGAGTCTATAACTGCAAGCAGGAGAATCACATCCATCAGCCATGTGGGATCTAAGCCCCTTCTTCCTTTAGAGGTGGAGTGGACATCATCATTCCAGGGTCTACAGGATGAAGGAATAAAATATGGATTAGAGTGGACTTACTGGTATTCACCTATAGAACTATTGTGACTCTAGCAATGGAAGAAATTGTATCATTGATGTGGAGACAGTAGCCATGAGAGTTGCTGAGGGCAGGGAGAGGGAAGAAGAGGTGTGATATGGGGGCATTTTCAGGACTTGGAGTTGTTCTGAATGATATTGCAGGGACAGATGATGGATATTATATATCCTGACATAACCCACTGAATATACTGAGGGAGAGTGTAAACTACAATGTAAACTATGACCTGTGTGGTATAGCAGGGCTCCAAAATTTATTCACCAAATGCAATGAATGTACTACACTGAGGAAATATGTTGTTGATATTGGAGGAGTGAGGGTGGGGTGGGGACTGGATGCAATGAATGTACTACACTGAGGAAAGATGTTGTTGATATTGGAGGAGTGAGGGTGGGGTGGGGACTGGGGTATATGGGAACTTCTTTTATATATATATATATATATATATTTTAAAGATTTACTTATTTTATTTATTTCTCTCCCCTTCCTCCCCACCCCAGTTGTCTGTTCTCTGTGTCTATTTGCTGCATATTCTTCTTTGTCCAGTTCTGTTGTCAGTGGCGTGGGAATCTGTGTCTCTTTGTTTTTGCGTCATCTTGTTGTGTCAACTCTCTCTGTGTGTGGTACCATTCTTGGGCAGGCTGAACTTTCCTTCACACTGGGCGGCTCTCCTTACGGGGTGCACTCCTTGCGCGTGGGGCTCCCCTACGCGGGGACACCCCTGTGTGGCAGGGCACTCCTTGCGCGCATCAGCACTGTGCTTGGCCAGCTCCACACGGGTCAAGGAGGTCTGGGGTTTGAACCGCAGACCTCCCATGTGGTAGGCGGATGCCCTATCCATTGGGCCAAGTCAGCTTCCCTCTTGTATTTTTTAATGTAACATTTTGTGTGATCTATATATCTTTAGAAAAAAGACAATAAAAATTGCCAAAAAAAGAGAGAAAGAGCATAGAGCAATTGAAGAGACAGTGACAATTAAAGGCAATACATGATCCTGGATAAGATCTAATAAGGTTGGAGAGAAGGCCCAAAAGCACATTACTGGGACATAAGAAAAAATTAGAATATAGACTATAAGTTTTATATCAACATTAAATTTCTTGAAGATGGCTACTTGTTACTACTTCTCCACTTGGAAATCTCCATTGATTGTCTCTGGCCCCAGACAACTTTTCCTATCTTGTTTCTCCTTTATCTGCTATCCAATTATCACCAGAACTGTTCTTCCCAATTTTTTCCCCTGGATATCATTAGTCATCTCCAGTATACCTGTTTTTCATATGTTATTGCCCTCAGCCTAGAATATGCTTCTCATTTATACTCCATTAATATAAAATCTACCAATTCTGGGCCTAAGTTAAATGGGGTTTGCAAATCCTCTAGCAGCCATGATGTACACTGTTCAGTTGCTATTTGAGTGTGGTCTTTTTATGTGCAGCAGTGTACAACTTTGAAACATTCACTAATGTATTTTTTCATTCCCAGTAAATTTTTGTCCCTAACCCCTTGCCTCTATTTTAGGCAGCTACCAGGGTATTAGGGTCTTACTAATTTGTCTAAAGGATGATACACCCATACCAAAGAATTAATTTTTTATTTTATTTTTATTTTTGAAAGCCTGACCTTTGACTTTCACAAGGCAGGGGCCTGAAGGGCGTGGATGTGTGTGTGATAAAGTCTATTCCAAACCAGTGCACCTTAAACAGGACTGTAAACAGGGGTGTGTACATCCCCTGTGGATACACAGACTCCCCAGGGGGTCTTCAGGTACATGGATAGGGCCATCGAAATCAGCTTCCAGATCCTCACATTTCCTATGTCCTTTTTTTCTGGAGCTCTTTTGACTCTAGACACCCTGGAGATCTGCAAGTTCCTGCTTTTCTTTTCTGCTTCTCCTGTTTTTCTCCTTATTCATCCCTAATCTTGCTGTGGTAAAACCCCTCTCACTGCCTGAGTGCCAAACAAACTGTACCCTGTGAAATACGGGTGCTGGGAAAGACTTTTGTTCTAATGACTGGGGAACATATTCTTCTTACAATTCAGATGATTTCTAATTCCTTGCACTAAACAAAACTGGAGACCGATTCAGGATGATTCCAAATAATTTTTGATGATAGAAAACTATGTTATACTTAGGATGTAACTCTGAAAAAGTTCAAAGAATGGAAGGGCACTGCTATAACAAAAACTACCCCATTTCCAACTACTTTGCTTATGGGTAAGTTCTTTCTGTGCTTATTAACTAAAATAAAAAACAAAACAAAAAAGGAATAGCATTGTTTCTGATCTCTGCTTCATTCTAGCAATAAGTAATACTCCTTCATGGAAGATGAACCAATTAGGAAAAACAAACAAGTCCTTTTCATTTGTTTAAGAGATGAATTTCCAGTAAAATTTAAATATTTATATTTATTTAACAACATTGAACAATGTTTATATTGTTTGATTAATTATGCACCAAATAAGAAGTATTATGATAATTATGCAGAAGATAACTTTTTAAAAAATATTTTAACCTCTATGGTCACAGGAAATTAAAAAAGTCAACACATCAGTTTTGTTAGTGAATTACAATAGGCTTATTTAATAAAATTCTTACAAGCATAATATATTATTATATTAGGACAAAGTTCTCCGAAGAAAATGGAATGGAAATAAGAGTTTAAATAACTTAAAAAATAAGACAAACAGGTACATTAATATTTTTCAATGGACATGATGAGTATCAAATTTCTTTGGAATCTAGATTCCACTGGAAGCATTTAAAAGAGTGCCGTTCCTAGTTTTGCATTTTTCAATATTTACACATCACTGGCATCATATCTGACAACTACATTTACTTATGATAAAATTCTTTGACAGGTCAACTTAAAAATGTGTTAGGGATACAAAGTGTTTTGAATTATTTTAGGGAAATAGATGAACAAAAAGGGTTGAAGACAAGGGCATAAAAAAAAGCCATAATCCTCTGCAAGCAATCGTGCAAGTGAGTTTAATAATCGTGCAAGTGAGTTTTACAGGCTCGGGATAAGGGAGAGCATTGTTTTGGACAACCACAGAAGATGGAGGTTGCCTCTGATGGGGAGATGGAGTTGGAGTTGGGAGATGAAGAACTTCTGAATCCATTCTAAGAGTCTAAGCCCTCTGGGCCTGGAATTGCTGGGAAGCAGGTGATGTGTGGATAGAAGCAGTGGGGTAGAAACAGTTGTGTGGGAAAATGCCATCCATCTAGTTCCTCATAGTATCCTCCCTGGGCTTGAACCCGAGGCGCCCACAGCTAATACCTGTCCCATTAACACACACCTTTGGGCTGATCTTCCCTTCCCTGTCTCACTTTCTCCTCTCCCTTACTTGTGTTCTGACTTCACCTCCTAAATACACTACCTGCACTTAGGTTCTTATTTCAGGATCTGCACCTAAAACAAACAAAATTATGAATAAGATTAATTTCACTTCAACTTAACATTTATTGGATGAATGCTAGGTTGGCTCTAGGAACACTCAACAACTATTTATTGATTAACTAATGAGGGTGGAATGATCAGGATTATCAGGTAGTCATTTCCCTCCTGAATTTTCAGGGATTTGGGAAAACTAACCTTGAAGAAATTAATCTTTAAAAGAGATGATATGTATAGAGCAAAGCTGATCTGTTGAAAGACAGAAAGCAAATGGAAAGACATAATAAAAGTCTACTATTTAGGGCGACTCTTTTGGCGTAACTGTAATTTTTCATTAACATTGTTTCCTTTCGATGAAATCTGCTGATACTCCCTCCTTACAATCAGTAACTATAAAAGAACCCGAATGTGGTGTCTTGTTTTAAAACAACAGTTAAGCTTTATTTGTAAGGGCCAACACAAATCATGTTCTATTCTGGAGTTAATAGGAAGTAAGCAAGATTTCCCCCTTAACTTTCCTTAGGGCCCAGGCAAATATTTGTAATGCAATGATATAAAAATCTAGCTGGGGTTTGGATTCCTGCCTTTATTATTTAACTGTGAAGTTATAAAATGTCTAATTTGCATATACATTTTTTTTCAGCCATGGTATTAAACTTATAAGCAAAGCTCTATTTTTAGAGATGTGTTTAAAACAGAGGCCTCGGCAGTCAGAATATAGTCTTACCCAGTTTTTAGCTTTCAGTTTTGAGCAGGGGCTTATGTTTATAACCATAACTGGAGAAAACCAAGATTAGAAAGGAGGAATATTCATGCTCATAACTCTCATTAGTTATTAACAAGTAGATCCAGAGGGTTGGAGGGGGATCCATTAACCTACTGTGACTTTGAGAAAGTGGCTGAATTACCTAGAAAAACTTTGTTCATTTCACTTCTCTCTGAAAAGACAAAGGCAATCTGTAACACTTCGAATCACTGCTGCGCCATTGGTTTCAGTCGGTTTGCTTTTTGATGCTCAAAATTATCGAATAACTTCTTCCCTCACCGCAATGTTACCGAGTTTTAATAAAGAACAGACATGGGTTAAGAAAAAGAAACAACACAGCATTAAACCAGAGCATGGCAAGGCAGTGTGGGCTGCTCATAGGCACAGAACGTCTGAGCTGGAAAGAAGCTGAATGATCATCTAATTTTTAAAAATAATTTTTGGGCTCTTACTATGTGCCAGAAACTGCACTAAGCACTTCATGAAGATGATCTCATTCCAACATCTCATCAGCCCAGTGAGGTGGGTATAATTATCTCCATCTTACCAATGAAGACACAGGCTCCATGAGGTTAATCTGGCCAAGGTCTGTAGAAGTTGAAGATGAAGGATTTGATTCATGATGTTCTGATTTTTAACTGCTGTGCATATGCCTCCCTTTTGCTCCACCCTCTCACTTTAGAAAGGGGGCCCTTGGAAGCTCTGGGATAGTCCAAGACCCCTGGCTTAGAAAGTGACAGAGAGTGACTGAGGATGCATGTCTTCTGTCTCCGAAGCTGATGTCCTCAGAGCTGTACTGCCTGCCACTACCCCAGGGTTCCCTTTCTGGCTTAAGTTTTGTCTTATTTTTCTAGAGCTGCCATAAAGAGGTGTCACAAGCTTGCTGGCTTAAAACAACAGAAATGTGTCGTCTCAGCTCTGGAAGCTAGAAGTTTGAAGTCAAGGTGTTGGCAGGGTCATGCTTCCTCTGTAGGATCCATAGGGGAGAATCTGTTCTCTGCCTCTTCCTAGCTCCTGAGGTTTGCTACAATCCTTGTGCTTCCACCCCTGCCTCAGTCATCACATGGCCTTCTCCCCTGTCATCTTTCTGTGTCTCCTCTGCCCACCCTACTCCAGTATGACCTCATTTTAACTTGCCTAATTTGATCTGTAACTATCCTTTTGCCAAATAAGGTCACATTCTGAGGTTCTGGGGATTAGGACTTCAATATATCTTTTGGGGGGATACAATGCATCCCGTAACACTTGTAAAACAGGCAGAGGCAGCTGAGATGCATATGTGCCATGACATGTAGATATTTGTATTCAGCATTTTTTTAAAGATACTTAGGTTACATAAATACTACATGAAAAATGTAGGGGATTCCCATATGTCCCACTCCCAACCCCTCCCACACTTTCCCACATTAACAACATCCTTCATTAGTGTGGTACATTTGTTACAATAGATGAACACATATTGGAGCATTGCCATTAAGTGTAGATTTTAGTTTACATTATAGTTTAAACTCTCTCCCACATATTTTTGTAAGTTATGACAAGATATATAATGGTTTGTATCTGTCACTGTAACATCATTCAGGAAAATTCCAATGTCCTGAAAATGCCACCATATTATACCTATTTTTTTTTAATTTAAAGATACTCAGGTTACATAACAAATATAGGGGATAAAAATAAATAAAAAGGAATATGCAGCTGGCAAAAAAAAATATATATATAGGGGATGGGAAGCGGACTTGGCCCAGAGGTTAGGGTGTCTGTCTACCACATGGGAGGTCCGTGGTTCAAACCCCGGGCCTCCTTGACCCATGTGGAGCTGGCCCACGTGCAGTGCTGATGCGCAACAAAAAGAAACACAGATTCCTGTGCCGCTGACAACAACAGAAGTGGACAAAGATGAACACGCAGCAAATAGACACAGAGAACAGACAGCTGGGGGCGGGGTAGAGGAGAGAAATAAATAAATAAATAAATCTTCAAAAAATATATATAGGGGATTCTCATATGCCCCACTCCCCACACTTCCCACATTTTCCCACATTAACAACATCCTTCTATAGTGTGGTACATTCATTGCAATTGATGAACACATTTTGGAGCATTGTCACTAAGCATGGATTAAAGTTTACATTGTAGTTTATAATCTCTCCCTCCCAATTCCATAGGTTATAGCAAGAGATATAATGGCCTGTATCTGTCATTGCAATGTCATACAGCACAGTTCTCAAGTCCTGAAAATGTCCCTGTAACACCTGTTTTCCCTTCTCCCTGCCCTAAGAACCTCCAGTGGCCACTGCCTCCACATCACTGATAGAATTTCTTCTATTGCTAGAATCACAATAAGTCTACAGTAGAATACCAGTAAGTCTACTTTAGTCCAATAGTTCATTTTCCAATTCTGAGGATTCTGGGATGGTGATGTCTACTCCTCCTCTAATTGCGAGGGGGCTGTGATCTATTAGGGCTGATGGATGGGACTCTCTTGCTTGCAGTTGTAGACTTTCTTGGTTTCCTGGTATGGTAGTTGTCCATCATCACCTCCTTGTTAGTTGTCTTGGGTGAGATGAATGATTTGGAGAGTAGTGTTATAACTTTGTTGAGATTCAGGGTTCAGCTGGTACATGGACAGGACAAATATTTAAGTTTCTTGGACATACACCTACCAACTCTACTACTAATTAGAGATTCAAAGAGAACAGAAGAGCCATGTGTAGGGAAACCACAACTGAGTCCAACTCTTGTCATGCTCCGGACCATAAATTCCAAAGTAGGGTCTGCTGGCAAGGCACCAAACTCTTGCGCTATCTGCCCTGACTGTAGTGTCTGGATGTCTCCAGAGGCCTCAGGAGCCCTGCTATCTGGGGCAGTATCTACTTTGGCAGTCAATGGGATCCTGCTGACACGTGCATAAGTATAACCTCTGGAATGATCACCCAAATCACTTTGAAGTCTCTTAGCCATATAAACTCATTTGTCTTTACCTTTTCTCCCTTGTATTCAAGGTCTTTTTCCAGTTGCATTGCTAGTTGGTGCTTGATAGTAATCCCTCGGTGCCAGGGAGGCTTATCTCTGGGGTTCATGTTTCACACTAGGGGATGTTAATGTATTTATATGCTGAGTTTGGCTTAGAGAGAGGCCACATTTGATCAACAAGGAGGGTCCCGGGGGCAACTCTTAGGCATCCTAAATACTACTAAGTTTCCATTTCAAGAGTAAAGGTTCATCAATAGCAAGGGCCCCCCATCATTGGTCCATCCTCCTTCACTAATCATTGCCCCTATACTCTGGGACTCTTGGTGTTCCATTAGAGAATGTGTCAGACCTCCCCAGGATGGGAACTCGACATTCCTTTGGTTATTGTATGAATCTCCACTCACTGTGACAATGGCCCATGAACATGTGAACATATTTATATGCCTTATCTGTATGCCCAGGTGAGTTTCCTCTCATGCATCCACTGTCACTGGCACCCCGCACCAGTGATCCTTCCCCACCACAGTTGAAACCATTCAGTGATCCAAAACTTCTTAAAAAATGAAACCAATAGAATAGTGAAACACAACCAATAAGAAAGTAAAAAAATAATGGTATTTTTAGAAATAAGAAATAAAATACAAAAAAAATTTTTTTTTAAATTGGGCATATAGAAAGTAATGATTGGGAGGGAGTTCTCCAGGGCATTGTATATTGGGTATTGGATATATGTTCAGGTATTCATTGGATATTTTCATATAGTTAGAGTTAAAAATGACAACTGAAGGGGTACTGGATTCCTAGCCAGGGGAGCTCTGTCACATTCCCCAGTGGAACAACAACAATCACCCAAGTGCAAGGGCAAAGACCAGTGAAAAAGGATGTTCCAATGATGTGCCCTTGATACTGATGACTATATTTATGAGCCTGTGTGCCCGAAATTTCAACAAGGCCTGGAGCTGCAGAGTGTGTAAGAGTTACTTCCTGAGAGCCTCCCTGTTGCTCAAATGTGGCCACTCTCTTAGCCCAACTCAGCATGTAAATGCATTACCTTCCCCCCCAGCATGGGACATGACTCCCAGGGATGAGCCTCCGTGGTGCTGAGGAATTACTAGCAATCACTAACTGGTGATTAACTACACAAAGACCTTGAATAAAAGGGGGAAATGGTAAAAACAAATGAGTTTGTATGGTTAAGAGTCTTCAAAAAAGAGTTGGTAGGTCATCAGAGGGGTCGTGCTTATGCGCATCTCAGCAGGATTCCAGAGACAGCCAAAGTAGATAATACCCCAGGTACTGGTGCTCCTGAGGGATATGGAGACACACAGGTTCTCCAGTCATGGTAGATGGCTGTGGTGTTCAGTGCCTTGCCAGTGGGCACTACTTTGGAATTTGTGTTCCTGAGTGTGATGGAGTTGGACTCAGATGTGACCTCTCTATACATGCCTCCTCTGTCACTTTTACTGAATCTGTGGTTGGTGCTTTGGTGTATACTCAGGAGACTTGAATCTCTGGACTGGCCATGTGCCAGCTGGGCCCTGAACCTAAACAGAGCTGCCATACCTACTCTCTGGTTCATTGGACTTACCCAGGTCAGCAAACAGGAAGGTGGAGATGGTCAACTACCACACCAACGAACCAAGAGTGCCAACAACTGCAAGCAGGAGAATCACATCCATTGACCATGTGGAACCTAAGCCCCCTCTCAATTTAGAGGTGGAGTGGACATCACCATCCCCAGATCCACAGGCTGGAGGAATAAAATATGGAGTAGAGTAGACTTACTGGTATTCTGCTATACAACTATTGTGACTAGTAATGGAAGGAACTGTAGCACTGATGTGGAGAAAGTGGCCATGGTAGTTGCTGAGGGCAGAGAGAGGGAAGAAGAGATGAGATGTGGGGGCATTTTTGGGACTTGGAGTTGTCCTAAATGACATTGCAGGGACAGATGTTGGACATTATATATCCTGCCATAACCCACTGAATGTACTGGGGGAGAGTGTGGGGGGCAATAGTGCTCCACACCAAATGCAGTGAATGTGCTGCAATGATGAAAGAGGTTGTTGATGTGGGAGGAGTGGGGTGAGGTGTGGGGTATATGGGAACCTCTTATATTTTTTAGTGTAACATTTTTTGTGATCTATGTATCTTTAAAAAAAAGCAATAAAAAAAGAAAAAAATGTATTAGAAATGCCTTGAGCTGGTTCAATACCATGTTTTCAATTATTTTAATGTAGTATGCCTCCAATCCATTATTTTAATGTAGTATGCCTCCAATTTATTAACTACTATTTGTTTTGATTCACATAATAACACTCCATATTATTTAATACCTTTTAGGATATCCATTTATTGGTATTTTTTGATTGGTAATGAAAAATGCATCTTATATTTAGTAATTTTATATGACAAACTATACAAATACAAGAAAATTGGATATTGATGTATTTCAGTGATCAAGGTATGTCTTCCCATTTGTTCCAATGAACTTGTCAGTAGACTTTCATTTCTTTTGGTGGTTGAAATTGTTTCATCTTGGATGATTGTTTTCTTCCTTCCTGGTTATGATGCTATAATTTACTTTTGATTAATACTGTTCTGTCTGGAGCCTTCAGATTAGTTTTCTATGAACATCTTGAAGTCTGGGTACACTCATGTACAATTCATTAAGAAATTAAGGAATAAAATGTATATATTTCTATACTATAAAGGGAAAATCATATTGTCATATACAGTTTAAATTGTGCCAGCAATAAAAGATGGTAAGAGTTATTAAAGGAATTGTCTACAGCAAAAAAAAAAAGAAAAAATTAAAAAAATTTTTTTGACATTTTGCTTTTCATCACTGTAAGATCGGTTGTGCTATATGTACAGTGACATTTCTTCTGTTTATTCTTTTCCAAAGAAGTTTTAGGTTATAGAAAAGCCACATACTGAATACAGGGGACTCCCATACACCCAACCATCCTCCCCCTTTTCCTCCTTCCTCTATAATAACATTTTATATGTGGATGGTACGTTTGTTACACCTGATGTACAAATATTGAAACATAGCCACCAATGATGGTCAGTGGTTTAGATTATGGGTTACATTTTGGACCATACATTTTTTTAATTGTCTTTTTTAAAAAGATACATAGATCACAAAAAATGTTACATTTAAAAATATAAGAGGTTCCCGTATACCCCACCCCCCACCCCACTCCCACTCTTCCTACATCAACAACCTCTTTCTTCATTGTGGCACATTCATTGCATTTGGTGAATATACTTTGGAGCACTGCTGCACCACATGGATTATAGTTTACATTGTCGTTTACACTCTCCCCCAGGCCATTCAGTGGGTTATGGCAGGATATATAATGTCCAACATCTGTCCCTGCAATATCATTCAGAACAACTCCAAGTCCTGAAAATGCCCCCACATCTCATCTCTTCTTCCCTCTCCCTGCCCTCAGCAACTCTGATGGCCACTGTCTCTACATCAATGATACAATTTCTTCCATTGCTAGAGTCACTATAGTTCTATAGGTGAATACCAGTAAGTCCACTCTAATCCATATTTTATTCCTTCATCCTGTAGACCCTGGGATGGCAATGTCCACTCCACCTCTAAAGGAAGAAGGGGCTTAGATCCCACATGGCTGATGGATGTGATTCTCCTGCTTGCAGTTATAGACTCTCTAGGTTGCCTGGTGTGGTGGTTGACCATCCTCATCTCCCTGTTAGCTGACCTGGGTAAGTCCAATGAACCAGAGAGTATGTGTTATAACTCTGCTGAGGCTCAGGGCCCAGCTGGCACCTGGACAGTCCAGAGATTCAAGTCTCCTGAGTGTACACCAACCCCAGCACCAACCACATGTTCAGTAAAAGTGACAGTAGAGGCCTGTGTAGACAGGTCATATCTGAGCCCAACTCTATCACACTTAGGAGCACAAATTCCAAAGTAGGGCCCACTGGCAAGGCACCAAACTCCAGAGCCTTCTGCTATGACCATAGAACCTCTGAGTCTCTGTAGCCCTCAGGAGCACCAGTACCTGGGGTATTATCTATTTTGGCTGTCTCTGGGATCCTGCTGGGATATGTAAGTGCAACCCCTCTAATAACCTTCCAATTTATTTTGAAGTTTCTTAGCCATAAAAACTCATTTGTCTTTACCATTTCCCTCTTTTATTCAAGGTCTTTTTCTAGTTGCATCACCAGCTGGTCATTGGTAGTAATTCCTCAGTGTAGGGAGACTCATCCCCGAGAGTCATGCCCCATGCTAGGGGGAAGGTAATGCATTTACATGCTGAGTTTGGCTTGGAGAGTGGCCACATTTGAACAACGTGGAGGCTCTCAGGAGGCAACTCTTAGGCACTCTGCAGCTCCAGGCCTAGTTGAAACTTTGGGCACACAGGCTCATAAGCACAGTCATCAGTATCAAGGGCACATCATTGGAACATCCTTCTTCATTGGTCTTTGCCCTTGCACTTGGGTGATTGTTGCTGTTCCATTGGGGAATGTGACAGGGCTCCCTGGCTTGGAACTGACCACTCCCTCAATTGTTGTTTGTAACTCTAACTACTATGAAAATATCCAATGAATATTTGAACATTTTTATATACCCTATATACATGCCCTGGAGAACTCCCTTCCAACCATGTATCCACCATCAATAACACCCAATGCCATTGTTCCTCCCCTGCCATAGTTAACCCACTCTGTGGACCATACCGTTTTATAAATTTTGATGTAATTTAACATGACCTGTATCCATCATAGCAGGTAGAACATTTTCATCATCCCCAAAATGCCCCTGTTCCATCTCTCTATTCCTCCCTCCTCTTCTCCCACCAGGCTTTACTCCTTGAAGGACAAGATTCATAGTTACTTGTAACAGCACTGAGGGGTTGACACACTGGTCTGTTCTCCCCTATGAGGCACCACCCATGTTCTGGAGAGACTTTCAACCCTCTATTTGAGAACATATTGGTTCTCCCCAGAATGGGAGTCCAGCACCTTGCCACTCATTATGTGGCTTTCCATCCACTGATATAACACACTATGGCAAGATGAACACTTGCACATTCCCTTGAAGCCTGCTCCAGGTGTGCCCTGGGATAACCAGAGTTGTGGGTACAGAAAATATCCTGGCTCACACCTCAGCTTGCTGTACATAATCAGTGACTGATTGTGTAAGAATTGTAAATATTTTTATCTGTTCTTTATCTCAGCAATCAAATTTACCTGGTTTTCTAATTTTGCTGGAACTGCATCCTTTGTCTCTTCCATCAAACCATTTTTTTAGTCTGAAACAAAAACATATGTATGTATTGCAAACAATTGCAATTTTATCAAGAAACAAGAAACGTATTTAAAATATATAGTGATTTTATGATTATATACGTTTATTTGTTACACTGAACTCTAATTTTGGTAAATCTTCTTCAAGTATTGATTTTTGATATAAATTTTTTAATTAGAGAAGTTGTGGGTTTACAGAAAAATCATGCAGAAAATATACAGTTTCCATCTCTCCCTTGACTCTCAATTATTAATACCTTTCATTAGTGTGGTACATTTGTTATCACTGATAAAAGAATATTATTAAAGAATATAATGATACTATTAACTATAGTTCATAGTTTACATTAGGGTTCATTATTTTCATTGTACAGTCCTATGATTTTTTGAAAAAATTTTTTTAGTAACATATATATAATATATAATTCAGAGCTGCTAATTACGTTCACAATATTGTGCTACCATCACCACCATCTATTACCAAAACTTTTGCCTCACCTCAAATAGAAATTCTGTATCAGTTAAGCATTAACTCCCAATCTCCTCCTAACCCAACTTGACCCCTGGTATCCTGTATTCCAGTTTTTGACTCTATGAATTTGCTTATTTCAAATCAAACATCGTATGAACTCAATGTATTGATTTTTTAAAAATAAAGTGTAAGTTTACCTTACTGTGTGTCACTCAATCCCATTTCACAGCTGACATTCCTTAGAGAAGTTTGTTTTTTTTTAACCAGGAGAGTAATCTGCTTCCATTGTTTCCAAACTAGAACTGATTGTCCTAGTTTTTATTCTACTTATAATCCAGTCTCATCTCTTTGATTCTTCCTGCCTTAATAAAAAGTATACTCTACACCCTACCCATAAAGGAAAAGTTATTTATATTTTTGTGAGAGAAAAATGGAGTAACTTAGGCTTAGAGACTTAAAATGGAGTCGGAGAGCTGTGCATACAAAAATGTCCTTATGACACCCCAGACACTCTTACAAGCAAAACCCAAGCAACTAATAACACCACTCCCATTCTGAAAACACAAAGCCTATTTCTAAGACCCTTACCCTAACCATCTTCTTTTTTTTCCTTCTTCTTTTTTCCTTTAAAAACCTTATCTATATAGCCCCAACCTAGGGCACAATTTTGGTTACTGCCTGAATATGTGTTCACAAATTGCAATTTTAAGACCCTAAATAATTGCTTTTATTGCTTTATGACTTAGTTTTTTATTTCTTGGTAGACATTTTGAACAAAATGAACAGACTCCAATGGTTGTATTCTTCCAATTTATTACTGCTTTGCAAAAATTAGGGGAGGACAGAGGCAACAAAAGGGAAAATATATCCAGAATGATATAATATGGCCCAATAGGAAGCCAAATAACCAGGTTGGAAAAGAGTGCTAATGAATGAAACAAATCTGAATCTGGATGAATTAAAACTTAGAAAAATTTGCCCATTAATTAAAAGACCATTTTTTAAAAGAAATATCAAGACAATGATATAAAAGAAAATTTTGAGAAATAGGAAAAGTCTCCCAAAACTTTATAAATGGTACCTATTATTCTCAGTTGCAATAAAGGATGATGACCAGGGGAGTCAGCTCAAGTCAGACAGACCTAGGAATAAATTCCAGGTCCCTCATTTACTAACTGAACAAGGTACTTAAATGTCTCTACACCTTAGTTTTCTTAGATAATAAATAAATAATGCATGTAAATATATATTGCAGTTAAAGTGATTAACGAGATATCTGAGGGAAGTTAACTTATCATTAAAATACTTTCTTTTTTAGTTTAAAAAAATTTTAATTTATTATCTTTTTTTAAAGATACATAAATCACACAAAATGTTACATTAAAAAATATGAGGTTCCCATATACTCCATTCCCCACACTCCCACTCTTCCCACATCAATAACTTCTTTAATTAATGTGGTACATTCAGTGCATTTGATAAATACACTTTGTAGCACTGCTGCACAGCATGGATTATACTTTATGTTGTAGTTTACACTCTCTCCCAGTCCATTCAGTGGGTTATGGCAGGATATATAATGTCCTGCATCTGTCCCTGCAATATCATTCAGGACAAATCCAAGTCCCAAAAATGCCCCCATATCACACCTCTTTTTCCCTCTTCCTGCCTTCAGCAACTCTTGTGGCCACTGTCTCCACCAATGATATAATTTCTTCCATTGCAGAGTCACAATAATTCTATAGCAGAATACCAGTAAAGTTCACTCTAATCCATATTTTATTCCTCTATCCTGAGGATCCTGGGACTTAAACGAATATTGATTACTCCTTTAATATGTACCGTTTTCATAGAACTTTTGGTCTAGAGAGGGGTATACAATCCAACAAGCACACAGGAGGATAAAAATAAATGGAAAGGAAAAATATAGGGTGTTAGGTGAGCATCAAACAGGTAGATCCTGGCAGGGTCTAGAGCTCAGGGAAGATTCCCTGAGGAAGTGACATTGGTCTGTGAACTGGAGGAGAGATGAGGGTTAATGTAGTAGACTGAATTATGTACCTCAAATTAGATATGTTCTTAATCTTAATCCACGTTCCTTAAACCCATTGTAAATCGGATCTCTTGAAGATGTTATTTTTAGTTAAGGTGTGGCCCAACTGAATAAGGTTGGGCCTTAATCCAGATGACTGGAGGCTTTGTAAAGAGAAAGAAACCAGAAGCCAGAGTCGGAGAAAGCCACGTGGAGGAGCCAGAACTTGGAAGTCAATGGAATCCAGAAGAGAAAAGAGAGGGCATTGCCATGTGACATTAGACAGTGATTCAAGCCAAGGAACCCCAAGAATCACCAATAGCTGGCACCAGACTGTTACAGCCTTAGGGAGAAAACATCATCTTACCAATGCCTTGATTTTGGTCTTCTCACTTTCAAATCATGAGCCAATAAATTCCTGCTGCAATCTGGCAAACTAAGACATATGGGTAAGGAAGAAGGGAGTTTGCCGGGGAAAAGAGAGCACTTAAATACGAGGTGCCCAATGTGCAAAGCTCTGTGGTAGTGAAGATCTTAGGCTTTTCTGAGGACCAGTGGTGGCCAGTGTGGCTGGAGCATTGAGAGTGAGAGAGGAAGTCACAAGAAATGAAGCTGAATAGGGGGCAGAAACCACAACATATGTGGCCTTGTGGGCCAAGTGAAAACTGTGTCTCTATCATAATGACAGGGGATCCAAGGGAGGACTTGAAGTTGGAGGGGGAAGTAATCTGTGCTGAGGAGAATGGAATGGAGGGAGGCAAGGGTAAATGTTTGTTATTGTTGCTCTCCCAGTGAGAGCTGATGGTGACTGGGTTGTGGCATAGGTAATGGAGAAAGGTACACAGATCTGGGAAATATTTAGGAGGTACAATTGACAGGACTTAGTAATGGACTGGATATGGTGGTTGAAGAAACTGAACATTGCAATGGAGAATACCAAAAATACCAACATTGCAGAGTACTTTTGTTCTTATTTACACACAGAAGTTTTACAAAGCAGAAACTACAGTGTGCAATTTGCCTAAAAACTTATTTTTATTCATGAAAGAGCATCAATATTCATATGCATATATCTCTGCACACATATGAATATTAAGTTAACATGACTGGTCTAGTCAAAACCTTTATTTAGCTTTATTATAAATAAGACTTTTGAAAAATTTTTACTATTATTATTTCAAAAAATCTGTTTTATATATTTCTTTCATAGTTAGCCTCCTGAACAGCTATAACATACCCATTTCTGATCAAAACACTTAGTTTCTCCTCATACTCTATGGAATGAAATTCATGGGAAACGGACTTGGCCCAGTGGTTAGGGCATCCGTCTACCACATGGCAGGTTCGCAGTTCAAACCCCGGGCCTCCTTGACCCATGTGGAGCTGGCCCATGCAGTGCTGATGTGCGCAAGGAGTGCCACTCAGGGGTGTCTCCCGCGTAGGGGAGCCCCATGCGCAAGGAGTGTGCCCCATAAGGAGAGCCACCCAGTGTGAAAGTGCAGCCTGCCTAAGAATGGCACCACCCACACGGAGAGCTGACACAACAAGATGATTCAACAAAAAGAGACACAGATTCTTGTGCCGCTGACAACAGAAGTGGACAAAGAAGATGACAAAGCAAACAGACACAGAGAACAGACAACCAGGGTGGGGGGGGGAGGGGAGAAAAATAAATAAATAAATAAATCTTTAAAAAAAAAAATTCATGTTCCTAAGATTTAGCCTTATTTCAGGACCCAAATCCAATTTCTGACTCATCTCCATTACTTCTCTACTCATCCTGAGGATACCAGGTTTCCCTGGGTTTGATCTGTTGGTACCTCTGCCTGTAGCTGAAATCCTACTCATTCTTCAAGACTTCCTTGGAAGGTTACTTACCCTTTAAAACTTTTCTGTCAGATTGTTTCTAAACTGCCTTGTTATAGTGTGGGTTTATATCACCAACAGATTTGCATTGGGTTAATGGTTTCTAAAACTTTCTTTGATTCTTCGTCCCTGTCAGTAAACATCTTTTTGCTTTATCTATAGATTTATTTATATTTACATTTTATACACATGGAATCATACATGTTTTACTTTGTGCCTGCTTTCTTTCACTTAACAAAATGTTTTAAAAATTATTGCAATTTTTTTTTAATTAGTGAAGTTGAGCTTTACGTAGAAGTCATGTAAAAATATAACATTCCCCTATGCCCCCTATTTTTTTTTTTTTTTTCGGTCCTGGGGCCGGGGATTGAATCTGGGGCCTCATGTGTGGGAAGCTGGTGCTCAACACTGAGTCACATTGGCTCCCGCCTTCTGTTTTTGACCCCTAGCACTGGTATGGTTTCTTTGCTACACTTGATGAAAGAATATTAAAATATTACTGTTAACTATAGTCCATAGTTTGCATTAGGTGTATTTTTTTCCCATAGCCTTTGATTTAAGTTGGGCTTCCCCAGAAGTAGATCCCGAGATAAGGACTCTTAAGGGAAAGGGGATTGAGATAGGGAAGGGAGGGATGCAAACAAGGTGCATGAATGAGCTCGGTCCTGCTGGGACCTCTGAGAGGCTGTGTAGCCGGTATTTCAGAGTTGTCACACCTGAAGGTGAGGATGCAGAGGAGATTGCCATCCACCGTCAGTCAGTCAGTGTTTGAGGCCGTGGACTCCCCAGCGCTTCTGACCTAGCCAGGCCTTCTCAGCTCGTGGGCCAAATACTCGTCAGCAGACAGAGGGCTCCTTTAAGCAGAGTTGTAGATAACCTGCAGTTGAAAGCCTGCCGTGTATAAGGGAAAAAATGAGTGCCAAGGTCATTGACCCAGTTTGCATGCCCTCCTTATATGCCTACAGTATTCTCTTGTTTCTAACCCCTCTACAGCAATGAAAGTTTCTCCCCCTTCCTCCAAAACAATGAAGAGGACAGAGTTTTTGGGAAGGAAAAGAGGGTGATACTGGAGGGAGTGTAGTGAGGACCTGGAATTCTTATTAAATATACCCAGAGTTTCTAGCTAATATATTTTAATGGTTGAGCATATTAAAAATCAGGGTGTAGAATTTATTGTGAATGTAGAAGTAAAGTGAAAAATAACAAGGCTCTGGAGTATGAACAGTTATTAGCGTGAAGGTGCTACCAGCAGAAGGAAGGTATTATAAAATCTTATGAAATATGGGAGGCACGAGTACATAGTTTAAAAAAAAGCAGGAGAATTTTCTCACAAACAAGGTAATGTAAAGTGTGTTTAAAGAAGAGCTTGGAATTTGGATGGGGCTTTAGTTTTGGTTGTGTTTCCTGACATCTTAAAAAATAGCATGTGTATTTTACATGAAGCATACACATTGTGGCAAACTCATTTGATTTTTTCCCAGTAGTGAAAAGAAAGGGCTGGCCCTTTTCATTCCATTTTCCATGTGTTTGATGTATTCATTGTCTTTTACTCCCACTCTTTCTTCTCTGCTCCCCAGTACTGGCTGCTTCTAAAGGTGATATGATTTCTGGATTGGCGGAGGATGCTAGTTTTTCGAGAAATGAATCAGCACTGAAATGTGGTCCTGGTGCCCAAGTTATTAAAAAAAGCATTTAAATGATTTGTAGTCCACACACATATGGAGAAAGTATCTTGCGAAAGAGTTTAGAGATTCTTTTACTCATCAGCCCAGTTCCTATCACTAATACCATTTTGAAATCAAAGGGAGATAAAGCCTCTGTGTTTGTGTTACTCATGAACAAAATGAGGCCACTCATTGGCTGTTTTTTCTGTTTCCAAGTCATAGTCCCAGCAGAATGCCAATGCAGTCCAGCAGTTTAATTCATTATTATACAAAGTCCAAGTGAGTGAAATTTTAACCTCTGCATCTAACCACTTAATGTTGGTTTTATCTGTAATTAACTTAGTGAAAGGCATCTGATGACAGATTCTTCCTTGTGCTCCAATGACCTAACTTATGAGGTCCTCTGAGAAGTTCAATTTAACCACTTTATGCTGAGAAGTGTCCTGTGGTAGAGCAGGGTGATTAAATAGGAATTCTAGGTGTTTTAACAAGGAGTCCCAAAGCGCATCATTGGATGAGCCCACATGGGGAAGGTTTGTAGTCTTCTCTGGTGTGGTTAGTTCTGGGGCAGTATAGTGGTCAAAAAAACACAGCACTGAAACCAAAATTAGCTTCAGAGTAACTTAAATCCTTTACATCTTTCAGAATGAAATGCTTTTAAAGATTCCCTTTCCCATCTCTTTCTCATCCACTGCCCATATTTTCTGCAGGTATACCTGGGAATCTATTTTCAAATATCTTTAACCGGGGAAATGCTCCTTCTCCAGCCAGCCCTTTAGTTTCCCAGACTTCTCTTCTCTGCCACCCTCCTGATTCTGCTTAAAAACACCCCCAAAGAATCCATCTGGCAAAGGTAAAGAAATTGAGAGGTGAGGGAATTTCTTGTTTCTTTGTTTATCTTTTTTTTGTTTATTATTATTATTGAAATAATGAAAATGCTCTAAAGATGATTGAGGTGATGAGTGCACAGCTAGATGATTATACCAAATACTATTGATTGCACACTTTGGATTAATTGTATGCTTTATTAATATGTATTAATAATACTGATTTTAAGAAATCCTAAATTTTAAAGAACTGCCCTTAATAAATTTTTAAGGGATAAAAAACCTCCTTAGAGACTAGGGAAAACCAGAATCCTTTTTATCAAGTAGATAGATGGGAAAGGCAAGGGACCCTCATACAGTAATGTTAGTGTTTTAAGCATATAGATAAGGGCTTAGGAGAATGCTTCATCTGACAGCACCAAGGGACATTTCATTAAATGGCATGGTTGTCCTTAATAACAACAACCCCATTAGACCCATTAGAAAGGTGGCATCCCAAAGTTCCATTCTATGTCCTGGTTCCATCATTTATGACTTTTGCCCAAACCCTCCCTGAACCTATTTTAAAATTGTGCCATTCCTTCGTTCCACAAGATAAAGGAAGTTAGAGAATTCTGAGATTTGGTAAATAACCCTACCGTATATCTATACCATCCATGATTTCAAAGAGTTCATTCACTCCTTCTTTTAATTTTTCATTTTGAGAGATGCCTTCATTCCCTAAGGCATTTTAGTTAACTTCCTTGACTTCCTCCTATTCGGCATGCCTTCCTCAAGATACAAAGCCTGGAATTCCTCACAGTATCCGAGGTGTGAACATAAGTCAGTTTTGTCTGAAAAGGACTCATTTGTATGATTTACTAGCATAATTTTTGTAAATGCTCAGTATTATTTTTATTATAACTTTCCAAAGGACCAGTATCTGTTAAAAAATAGACCATAAGGATTCCTATACCATTTTCCTTGGCCATAACCAATATTGATCACTGTCAGAGCAATCCTTTTTGGCTTGAATTAATTGTTGCAATGGCCTAACCTGCACCCATATGGAATCTTATTTGTCATTTTTTCATATCGGGGGATTATAACAATATCCAGGGGATTATGCAAAAATCCTGGGATTATGATCCTGGGATTATGATCCAGGAATAACCTGTTGGAAATTTCAAGATAAATTATAATCATCGACTTGATAAGCATGGCTAACACAATGGAAGAAGGCAGGGTATACTTTGAGAGGTCAAGGAAGCATTGATAGTAGGAGCATCTAGTAAAAATGGAATTTTGATAAAAAATCTTCAACAAGGCTCTAAACATAAGCTTTACATTATAAACATTTTGTTGAGAAGAGGGAATTGACTAAATGTAGAAAGCAAACTTTATTTATAAGAGGATTATTCCTCTTCTCTGATTTATTTAGATTTAACAATGGTTCATACAATGAAATCTCATGTTGCTTATCAAGGAACGGTATGTATGGTTTGAATTAATTTCAATAAAGGCTAGTGTAGGAACTACAGGGACCCCTGAGACCCCTCCAGAAACTCTTTGAGATCAAAACCATTTTCATAATAATGCTAAGATGTTATTTACTGGAAACGGACTTGGGCCAGGGTTAGGGCATCCATCTACCACATGGGAGGTCCACGGTTCAAATCTCAGGCCTCCTTGACCCATGTGCAGCTGGCCCACGCACAGTGCTGATGTGCGCAAGGAGTGCCCTGCCACGTAGGGTAGCCCCACATGCAAGGAGTGCGTCCCGTAAGGAGAGTCGCCCAGCACGAAGGAAAGTGCAGCCTGCCCAGGAATGGTGCTGCACACATGGAGAGCTGACACAACAAGATGACACAACAAAAAGAAACACAGATTCCCGTGCTGCTGACAACAACAGAAGTGGACAAAAGAAGACGCAGCAAATAGACACAGAGAACAGACAACCGGGGTGGGGGGGAAGGGGAGAGAAGTAAATAAATAAATCTTAAAAAGAAAAAAAAGATGTTATTTACTTCTTGCTCAGTCTTTTCATTTGCTAAAAGCTGCTGGGAACAATATACCAAGAATGGGTTACCTTTTATAATGGGAACTTATTAGGTTAAAAGCTTACAGTTCTGAGGTTGTGAAAATGTTCAAATCATCAGAGATGCTGTCTTACCATAGGTTGGCTGCTGGTGATCCTGGACTCCTGCTATGTGGTAAGACGCATGGTGCTCTCTGGTCTGGGTCTCTGACTTCTACTCCAGGTCTACTTTTTCCATGAACTCAGTTGTTGGTGATCAGACATATGACTCATCTCTCTTCTCTCCTCTGGTTCTCTTCTTTTTGAGCTTCTCAGAGTCCTCTTTCTATGCATCTGTGCTCTGCTGAGTCCAGCCTCTGGCCTCTGAGACCTCTCTCTCAACCTCTTGGGGTTTCTCTGTTTCTGCCATTTTTTCTATGCATGTCTCTGTATGTTTCTCCTGTTCATAAAGGACTCTGTCAAGAGGACCAGACTCACCCTGGGTCATGCTTCACTGAAGTAATCCAATCAGAGCCTCCCAACTGAATCCAATCCAATCAAAGGATCCTACATCCTCAGGAATGGATTAGCTTTAAGAAAATGATCTTTTCTGGGATCCACAAAAAGCTCCAAACTGTCACATTTACATTATCTCATGAGTGTAGAGTGTGGAATGTTCATTTCAGCTAACCTTTAGAAACACCACTTGTCAAGTTTCTGTGTAGTATCAAAGAAGAGTGTTCACAGTTATCTGGAAAGACTACTAAAACACTCCTCTCATTTTCAACAATGTATTTCTGTGAAGCCAAATTTTCTTCACATATTTTAACCAAAAACAATAGATTACAGCAGATTAAAGGCAGGAGATATAAAAATCCTGTTGCTTTCTGTGAAGCCGTACATTTAAAAGATTTTAAAAAATGCAGAACTGTGTTATTCTTCTCACTGAGGTTTTTTGATCTTGAAAACAGTTATTTTTTATAAAAATATTGTGTTAAAATTGTTGGGCTTACTATTGGTATTGGTATTTTAAAATAATGCATAAATATTTAAATAATAAACTTACTTTTAAAAGCAGTTTCAGATTTTCAGAAAAATTATACAGAAAGTAATAGAGTTCTCTTATACACTCCCCTCCCCCACATAATTTCCTCTATGATTATATCTTACATGAGTGTGGTACATTTGTTACAATTAATGAACCAAATTGATACTTTATTAGTAACTAAAATCTATAGTTTACATAGGGTTCTTTCTGTATAGTACTAAATAAGTAAAATGTATAAAGTTCTCAATTTAAAATTCAAGTACAGGAAACAGCAATAGATGTAAACCACATAACCCAAAGCTCATTGGGTTCCTCAGTAATGTTTGTGAGTATAAAAGGGCTGAGGCCAGAAATTTGAGAACTGATGGACTGTTGAGAATCCAAATAAAATTTCCACATAGTTTTCATATAAGATTATTTACTTCTTCAAAGGGTTCTATTACACTTTTTTGACTCATGAGGATATTTATATTTATCTTAGAAAGTAGAACAATTTTCATTTATCTTAGAGTTTCAAAGGTAGTACAGAGTATAAGAAAAGTCAGTAGCAATAGTATGATACAAATAGTAGTGCTAATTTTATCTTTTTGTGGTTCAGGGGGATTATCTGAATATTAATATTTAGCCTCCAAATAATAATTTTACTAATAGGGCTTCTTTTATAATCTTGAAAGTACAAGGCTTTCTTTTTGTATGGTGATAATGTCCATGAAGAGAAAAAAATGTGTGAACTCTGGAAAAGTCATCTAAGTTTTTAAAAGTTTAGGAAATTCTGTGCTTTCAAAGATGGATAAGAGAGAAGCCTAAACATTTGAGCCAGAGAATATGTAACAATGTACAAGAAGAAAGTTTATGAAACTAGCTAAGTTTTCCTGCTTCCAGGATAAGTGAAATTGACATCTCATGGCCATATTTCAAGTGTACCCCTCTTCTAGCTACATATATGATAAGACACAAGTGCCGTTTGGTCAAAGCCTAAGAAGGACCAGCAGCTTCTCAGAAAATACAGCCCGGATGCTATAGAGTCTTTAGGTGATCTTTTAATGGAACCAAAACACTGAACAACAGATCAAATGCTATGGTAGCTGCAACTTGGCATTTCTAAATACTCAAAGGAAAACATCAAGAAACTCTACTAAGTGAAAATGGAGATTTAGAGACATGAAATTTAGAGACTTCCTTTGAGACGTCAGATTTACTGTTGCGGTGAGTTGAATTGTGTCCCCCCATAAGATATGCTCAAGTCCTAATGCCTGGAACCTGTGAATGTGACCTTATTTGGCTAAAGGGTCTTTGCAGATGTAATTAGTTAAGATGAGGCCAAACTGGATAAGGTAGACCCTAACCCAGTATGTGTGGTGCCTTTCTAAGAAGGGAGGAATTTGGACACAGAGACACAGAGTCATACAAACACAAAGGGAAGATGACCATGGGAAGAGGGAGGAAGAAGTTGGAGTTATGCCACAACAAGCCAAGAACACCAAGGATTTGCTGGTAACTTCTAGAAGCTAGGAAGAGTCAAGGGAAGATCCTCTCTTAGCACCTTCAGAGAGAACCTAGCCCTGCTGACACCTTGGTTTTGGACTTCTTCCAGAACCATGAGAGAATACATTTCTGTTGTTTTAAGTCACTCAGTTACGGTAATTTTTTCCAGCAGCCTTAGGAAACTAATGCAACTGCAAAGGGGGAAGGTGTGACTTTGTCCATGTGGACAGTTCATATTCTTCCACCAGGAAATCCATGGAAGATGAAGCACTCTTAGCTGATATGGTAGGCAGGATAATGGTCTCCAAATATTCCCTCATCCTAATTCCCAGAACCTCTGAATGTGTTACCCAACATGGCAAAAAGGATTTAGCAGATGTGATTAAGGTTAAGGATCTGATGCGTGGGAAATGAGCCTGGGTTATCCAGGTGGGCCCAATGGCTCCTTAGAAGAGATCCTTTCCCAGCTTTGGTCAGAGAGAGGGAGATGTGACTACAGGAATGATGGGAGAGACACATCATCACTGTCTTTGAAGATGGAGGAAAAGTGCCAGGACCCATGGAATGCAGGCAGCTTTTAGAAGATGGAAAAGGGGAGAAAATGAATTTTCCCCTAGAGCTTCCAGAAAGGAATGCAGCCCTGCAAATATCTTTATTTTAACCTAGTGACACCCTTGTTGGACTTCTAACCTACAGAACCGACCAATAAATGTGTGTGTTGCTTAAAATCTCTAAAATTGCTGTATTTTGTTTTCATAGGAGACAAATGCAGCTGTCAATAGCTCAACTCCCAGCTCTTCACTTGTTCTTCAAGTACGCTATTGTCTGGGTTTTTAATATGCCAGCCAAAAATGTGGAGCAAATAATAACATAGGAGGCCAGTGTGGCGCATGCTGATTTTCTGTCTGTCTTGAGGGTTTTGTTGGGACCAGTTCCTAATGACGTCTTTGATTTCAGCAATGAATGAGTTAGGTAGGAGGTAGCCTCCTGGGGAAATCATTCTAAAATCTTGTCTTTTCTTTGGGTGTGGGTAAAGGGGAGAAAAGTAGTGAAGAAGGATTTAAAAGGTTGCTTAGATCAAGAAAACAATTATTGTGATCATTTAAGGTCCATAGGCATATAAATTTTAGTTTACTGAAGAGGTTGGGTCCAAAAGAAATACTAGAAATGATTTTAAGCTTTGTTTCAATGGTATGATAGGGGTAGAGGAAGGACAAAGGTGGGGCCCAGGATAAGTAAGGAAAAGTTATTAAGCTGCTTACTTTAGAGTGAGAAGAGCAATTTCCCTCTCCCCACCCTCATGCAATTTTGCTTGACTGTAGGCCAGAGATGCCCAGGGGGAAACCAGAATATACAAGAGTAAGCAGGAGTGAAAAGGGAATGTGGCAATGACTCTGGATGTAAAATTAGAAGTGCCAAAGCAGTTTGAAGGCCATGAGGAAGTTTGCCAAGCCATAAAAACATCAATGCTTACTGCCTTTCCATGCTGCCACCTTGTATGGAGAGCAGGGCAATCTCTGTTTTGTTTACATTCAGCATTTTTATTTTGAAATTTTGTACTCTTTGTCACTGACTTTTATTTAAAGTGAATCATTTACTCTAAATGATTGCCTTTAAATTACTTAAGGGTGATTTTAGCATAATGTAGGGCCGACCCTTTCCTTGGGAGATAGCAGCTGGAAGTCAGGTGGAATTAGTGCTGAAAGAGTTTTACTTTTTAGACAATTCCCTCCTTCCCTCCCCCCAGTGTCCATTCAAAGGCTACTTCCATTTCATAGCCTCACTGGAAGGGAAATCATTTATTTGACAGAAACCTCCTAGAACAATGCTGAACATCATGGTAAAAAAAAAAAAAAAAAAAATCTAATAAAATTGCTAAACCAGGAGTTGAACTACAATCTTATTGCTTGGATTTCACCCAGATGGTGCCCTGGATCTAATAAAAATTTCTATCAGGAAACGATAGATGCACATTTTAACCAGATGTGCATTTTATTTGAAGTCTCAGGGCACTTAGAAAATGCCTCAAGAGTAGAAAGTTTAATTGCAATTGCATTGAATTTGGAGGGCTGAGGGGTAACCAAACTGGGAAGAAGAAGAGTCTTCTCTATGGCCTGATTGATACTGCCCACTTGGGTTTAGCTCATAAAAAGTCAGCCTTGTGAGCTAGGCCTGGCTTCTCTCTACTGGTCTTGGCATCTCTAGACATTGTTCTCTTAGGTGCAAACGCCAGTACTTTGCCCCATTTCCCTAAGTGGGCTTGCAGCTCTTTTGACCATAGTTGATGTGAACTGATGCCGTGTGCATGTGAAACACCCTGCCCATACCACCAAACACTGTCCAAAGTGTTGTTTGGGATTTTAAGAGACAATAAATTGGCTACACAGTGCACAAATACCACCTAGGAGGTCAGGTTCTAGAATCTTCTTGTGCCTTGAAAACTAGCTAAGGCAGTTGAATACTCCTAGACCAGTGGAGAGGAGCCAGGCCTAGCTCACAAGAAGTTCATCCCTGGGATATCCTGCCTGAGCCACGGCCCCTTTCCCATCTCCTCCCACCAGGGGTACAGTTGTGAGAACAAAGTCAAAGGGGCAGGAAAAGCTACACAGCAGAGATGATACTGTCCCCTGGTGGGAGGAGATGGGAAAGGGGCTGTGGCTCAGGCAGGATATCCCAGGGATGAACTTCTTGATGTTTCTCTAAGGCTAGCACAGTTAAGTGGCGAGGAGCTGTTGGTACTCCTTCCCAACCTAAGGATCAGTTGCTGGCTTATTTAACATTTAGATGTTTTGGTATAAACCTATTAGATTGTATTGAATAAATGCAAGTAATATGGAGAATATGTTTAACATTTTAGTGATTTAACAGTAAATGCTATGAAATTAATTTGAGTGAGGAGCCTTGGCACATATATTGAGTGTTTACAGTTCTCATTTCACTAGGCATGGCAGCACTCTCTCTGAACCATCTGTTCCTGTACAACGTTAACCATCTCAAAGTTGAAAACAGGACAGACATGTTTGTGCTTGAAAACTCCTTCCTTAACTATGCTTAATGAAAAACTTTTATGCCTACCTTTGGCAGTCCAGTCATTTATTGATGATATCTTCTTGATTAAAAAATTCTCTTAAATTTGATAAAAACTTAAACAGGATTACAGTTCAGTGTATGTAATTTTATTTTTTCCTTTCTCAAAATTCAAAATGTCAGTGACACTTAAAAAAAAATCACGTATGCTTTTCTTATTTTTGTTTGCTCCCATAGAAATCTTCCTCCTTAAAAATGTTTAAACTCAACAGACTGATCCACTTAGCTGTAAATTTTTGGCCTAATTTACTATTTTCAGAATCTTCCAAAGACAAGTTCAGTGTATTCAGTATTTCTTCTTAATGTGGCTGTAGGATTATCCATGGTATTCACTCAGCTATCATAAACTGTTTTTGTTTTACTGTGTTTCAGGATTCTCTGTGGTAAACATCTAATTACTGACTTCCTCAATTTCTTTCAGCTCTGATAAATGATTTTTTAAAAGGACATTTCTAGTGTTAGAGTAAGCATTTCTTTGCAAGTAAGCATACTGTCCTGAGTTTACTTTATCTAGAATATGATTGATTTGTTCTTTCATTTGGGTATTAAATGCTTCATAGCACAATTATATCACTGGTTCTGATAAAGTCTGATGTTTGTTTGCAACTTCTACTCCCTGTGGCTCAGCTTATTGCAATTATGGCATGTCATTTGCTCTTAGTTACTAGTTTATTCAGTGAAAGTGTTAGTGTACATCCTACCGTACAGAGATAAATTATGCAGTGGAAATAAGAGGAATGGCTCCTTGGTGCTCACAGAGTGAGGAGTGGCATGAATACTAAATGCTAAAGCTACAATGAAATTGATTTAGCTTTCAAATTATCCATTCATTTTAGTTCCTTTATTTTTTCCCCTCAAAAGGTTCAGTCTCTGTTTGTTAGTTTAAGCTAAGTTATGATGCAGTAACAAAAAACCCCTAAAATCTCAGAGGTTTACAGCAACAGGTGTTTTTGTCATTTGTATAACACATTGGCTGTGGCTTGGCCATGGCTCTGCTTCATGCCTTCTTTGCTGTGAAGGAGCAGAGGAATAGAGTAATTGTGGACTTGCACAATGGCTCTTATGGGTTTTGTCCAGAAATGGCCCATGCCATTTTCATTCACATTTCTTTGGCCATAGCAAATCATATGGCCCAGACTAGTAACAGTGGAATGTGCCATATAATCCTCCTTCAGGGAGGGCCCAGTAAGAATGGAGCAAGTAGGGAGAAGGTATGGTTGGGAAGTAAATATTTAGAAAAAATGATCCTATCTATTCTTTAATCTCTTTAACCCTTGTTAATATATCCTCACATACATACAGAGAGACACATATACAGAGTGACTGTAAAGTAATGAGAATGACTTTCCTTAAAACAAATTTTGTCTGAATTTATATCTCTGAATACAAGATGTCTCTTTGACAATGTTCTCCACATTGACCTAGAAACATTATACAGACATCCTCTATCTTTTGAGGGTAAGTTTGAAATTTGGAAATGGCAAAAACACATGTAGTTGATTCTGGTGAATAGAATGGATGATACAGTATTTATTACAAAGGAAATTTTGAATAAGAGCTTTAATTTTGATCTGTGTCTGTGACTCATGAAGTGATACAGAAGACCTCTTCAAAAGATGACTTCCAACAGTGTTTTGAGCAATGCTATCATGAATCAAAATATATGTATAATATATTATGAGGTGAACACTTCAGAGATGGGAAACTCCCTAGGATACATTCATCCTGGTTAGTTTTATAAAGAATTTATTAAAACCAGGGGACAATGTGAATGACCATGGGCTCCTATTCTCCATGGTGGGGGTTTGGTTGGGGTAGGCAGTCTGTGTTCAATGCATGTTTTTTAAAATAATAGTTCATCTGTTCCTTACACATTCAATAAATGAAAGCGTCTTTTTTCACACAATAAGATGGAGTAGAAAAAGTATTTTTTATTAATCTTGCAATAATTCAATACTATCTTTTATGAGATTGCAATTTTTGGATCCTATTTATAGTTTTTGGTGGGTGTATTAGTTATACTATTTTATAGTCATCCCTACTTTCTTCTTCATCTCTTTTCCTTTTTCTTTTCTTATATAAAGAATTTAAGTTTCTCAAGGGAATGGAACCATATCTTTATATTCCTGGCATGTATGCTATAATAATAATAATTATTATAATATCAATTAATATAATAACATTGATTATCAGTGTGCTCAGCATAATTTTAAGCAATTTCTCATTTTAACTTATTTAAAGATATGAAGCAGTCAAATAATATAATTCCCAGTTTATTACTGGGAAAATTGAATCTAAGAGAAGTTAAGACACCTGTCTCCCAGTCAGTAAAGCGTAGAGTAGTGCTGGGGATTGATCACATCCCCCACGAAGGGCATGTTCCAGTTCTGACCCTTGTCCTGTGCTGTGGGTATAAGCCCATTTGTAAATAAGACCTTTGGAGAAGCTACTGTCAGTTAATATGCAGCCAAATTGAATGGGGTGGGGACTTAATCCAGGAAGGCTGAAGTCCTTGTAAGCTATGGAAATGGGATGTGGAGTAGAAGCCCAAAGTGGGAAAAGCCAGAGAGAGGGACTGGCTGTGTCTTGGAGGCTGGCTATCACCAGAACATTACACACCTGCTGATATCTTAATTTTGGACTTCTAGCCTCCAAAACTGTGAGCCGATAAATTCCTATTGATTAATCATTACCAGTACGTGAAATTTGTCTTAGCAGCCTTGGAAAAAGGGATGGTGTGCCTGTTATTTAAACACAGATCTATAAGAGAATCCTATACATTAGGTCAGAGCAAATTGTATATGTTGTGCAGTCTATAATCCAGGGCAAGAGTGTATGTTAACCATTTAAAGACTGGAAAGGAAACAAAGAAGGAATCATGGAAAGCCCATGGTATAATTACCCAATTGTGCTTTGAGAATGGAATTACCCAAGAAACTTTTGGCTGGACCTACAATTTTACAGTGGTATCCTTCCTTTGGGAACCTATTTTTCAAAGTACATCTGTAAATATATCATAATCACTGAGAAAATGTAATTGGTAATTTTTTAATGCTTGTTTGCACCATCCATTACCTCAAGGTTGGTAAATAAATCTTTAAGTGGGTGCATTTTCTGAAAATATGTTGATAAAAATTTGAGCTTTGACTGTGTGAATGACTAAGTGGAAACAGTGATTAAGAAAAACAAAATGAGAACTCTTCTTTGTTCTTTCTGGCAGCTTATTAAAGTGATTGATAAAGGTGCATCTCGGATGAGATTACAAACATGTTGCTGCCATGCTCAGGGCAAGGTAAATTGTGTAAACCAGTTGGACTGATGAGGGCAGCTGGATATAACATGATAAAGGAAGTGGCCTTCTTTTCTGTACATTCTGCAAATATGAAGTGATGCGATTCCCAAAAGATAAATCCTTGGCAGGACAGGGCATGCCTTATGGTGTCACTTTAACATTAGTTGCTACAGCAATGAAAATATTGAAGGAGGTATAGGGAAATTTTGTCCAAGAAATACATGTACAATTGGGTAAAATTCCTCATCTTTTTGGGAGGAGTTTATAAACACCCAATATTTGGCAGGAATTTTTAATCTCCAGTTGATCTGGCTTAAAAGTGAATCCTTGTTAAGTTAAAAATGTTAGCCATCATGTTAGCCAAGTCCTTATTGCTATGATAATATTATCTTTAGTGATTTGACATGCTTGCTAAAATTTGGGCAGATGTTGACGAGCTTCTACACCTAAGGCCCATCAGGAATGTCATTTCCTCTGTAAAGCCTTTCCTGGATCCTCCTACCTTCTCATTTATATAGAGCTCTGTAAAAAACTAAATATTTGTTGCATGAATTATGTTACTTCCATGGTATACTTTTTTTGCTTTTTTATTTTGATATAATTGACTGCCATAAACTTCATGCTTTTGAAGCGTACAATTCAGTGGTTTTTAGTATATTTACAAAGTTGTGCAACCATCACCACCATCTAATTCTAGAACATTTTCATCACTCCAAAACAAATCCTGTATCCATTAGCAGTCCCTTCTCATTTCTACTCCACAAGGCCCTAACAAAACACTAATATAATTTCTGTTCCTGTGGATTTGCCTATTTGGGACATTTTATATAAATCAACACACATGAAATGTGGCCTTTTGTGACTGGAATATTTCATTTAGCATAATATTTTCAAGGTTCATCCATGTGCTTGCTAATGATTCACTGCTTTGCTTATATCATCCATTACCCCTAGGTTTATAAATAAATTCTTTAAATAGGAAAATCTTGTGAAAATTCTTTGATAAAAATTTTTCCTTTGATGAATAACTAACCTACATTACTTCATTCTTGTTATGACTGAATAAGAAAAATTTTTTGATGAATATACTTCATTTTGTTTAGCCATTCATTCATTGGTGAACATATGGATTGTTTCCATCTTTTGGCTATTATTAATCATGTTGCTATAAGCATTTGTATTCAGGTTTTTGTGTGGAACACTTTTTATATTTCTAAATATTTTATTCAAATTAATCAAAGAAAAATGAATTAACATGAGCAATTTTGTTAAAATTAAAAAAAATTTTATGAAAAAAAAAATACATAAGAAACATAAAACATTTTGGTTTACATCATTTTAGACTTCTCTGGTTACTTTAAAAATCCACTGATTTAAAGAAGCAGATGTGGCTCAAGTGATTGGGCTTCCATCTACCACATGCGAGGTCCCTGGTTCGATTCCCTGTGCCTCCTGAAGAAGACAGTGAGCTGGCACAATGGGCAAATGTGGCAAGCAGATGCAACATGATGACTCAACAAGAGACGCAAGAAAGAAAACATAATGAGAGATATAACAAAGCAGGAAACTCAGGTGGCTCAAGTGATTGAAACAAGGAAGATGAACAGACACTGCAAGTGCGAACAATGAGGGTATGGGGAAAAATAAAATCTTTTACAAAGAAAAAGCAAATTTGATATAATATACATACTGTTCTATAGTAAACTGTTTTTTACTTTACTTTTCCTATAGTGAAGTGTGTATGTGCATATAAATATATATCTAACAGAATTTTTCATCATTGTATATACCTGCACATAGTACTTTAATTCCCCCCCCCAGACTTTGCCAGTTTTATTGTGCTGCCAAAGGGTAGAACATAGACTGTGTGGTCCATCTTACAAAATTTATTCTTTCCAATTTCTTCACCTCTTCTATTTTCTATGAGTGGGTGTAAGCTGCATAAGGATTTAAAAATATATATATATATATACACACACACATATATGGAGCTTAAGATTACATAAATGTTACATCAAAAATATAGGGGATTCCCATGTACCCCACCCCCTCCGGTCCCACACTTTTCCACATTAACAGCATCTTTCATTAGTGTGTACATTTGTTACAATTGATGAACACATACTGAAACATTGCTACTAACTATGGGCTATAGTTTACATTATACTTTACACCCCACAATTTTACAGGTTTTGACAAAATGTATAATGGTTTGTATCCATCATTGCAATGTCATGCAGGACAATTCCAATGTCCCAAAAAATGCCCCCATGTTACACCTATTCTTCCCTCTTCCTTACCTTAGAACGTCTGGTGGTCACTGTCTTTTTATCAATGATAAAAGTTCTTCCATTGCTAGAATAATGATAAGTCTATAACAGAAAAACAATAAGTCTACTTTAGTCCATTCTTCATTCCCCAATCTTGAGGATTTGGGGATTGTGTTGCCTACTCGGTTTCTGATTGAGAGAAAGCTTAGATGTCATGGAGCAGATCGATGGAAATGTCTTGCTTGCAGTTGTAGATACCCTCTATTTCTTGGGATGGTCATTGTGGATCATCATCTCTTTGTTAGTTGTTCTGGAAAATTGTGAATGAGTCTAACTCTGTTACATTGGGGAACATAAATTCTAAAGTGAAGAATTCCTGAGATTGTCTGCCCTCCTTATAATGTCTAGATGTCTCTAGTGCCCTCAGGAGGCCTGCTATTTGAGGCGCTGTTTATTGTGTCAGTCAAGGACATCCTTAAAAGATAGAATTTTAATTATTAATTCCATCTCTCTACATTATGATTAAATTTCTTGAGGGCAATTACTTTATTCCTCATTTAATCACTTTCCTTCCCTTCCCATTTACTAATAGATAGTATATGGAGTAGTTCCTCAACAAATGTTCAGTGAAATGGATTTTTAATATATACAGAATCATAGAAGGCTAGGTTTGAAAGCATTTTAGGGGTCAATTCTACTGGGAATAACATGGGTGATACAGTATTTTAGTTAAAAGTGAATTTTAACTATTGACTATAATTTTGGCTTTTAAACCAGCAAACTTCACCCCTATATTATTTTTTATACTGTATTTTTAGATGCAGCCATTTGGGAAGATTGAAAGAAGAGTAACAGGTATTTGTTTCTTAGTCAAATCATTAATAAGATTTGGCAACTTCCTTCATTCCTATATGGTATAGGTTGAAATTTGAGAGACTCGATGAATAGTTTTACAGTCAGTTTAAAATGTCATTGGTGAAAATATGTAGTATTTTATGAAATTATGAAATGCCCAACAAAGTCATTTACAAAAGTCTTTGCTATCTCCAATTTTGTCTTGTCAGATAGTCACAAGCTGTTTCAAAAGCATCAAGTGAATTTGCTTTGCGTGTTGAGTTTATATTCAATATCGTTGTTGACAGTTTATCTTCTGCTTAATCATAATAACATCACTAACTATATATTGCCAAATTGAGCTGGTTCCAATTTGTAAAAATATCATTCATTCCAACATCTAGATAGTGGTGTTGAAATATCTTTTCCTGTTAAAGGAAACCAGTGCATCGTGGAGAAAAGTTTTAGGGTAAGAAATATAACAAGATGGACCTGGAGCACTTGGCCATGCCAGATTACAAGGAAGCCATCAGAAACCACTAGGTTCAAAAGAAAAGTTTTCAGGAGCCAACTTGAAGAGGCTCTTACTTGCCAAAGAGGGGAAAATTTGAGTGTTAATGAGGATTTTAATTGTCATGGAGTGAAACTCCTCAAATATATTTAAACCCTTTAGTTCATAAATATTTTTAAAAAATAATTGACCATCATTGGAAGGTGATACAGAATCATTCATTATCTCAAAAACGTTGAAAAAAAGTGGGAGTGGGAGAAGAACCAAGCATTTCCCCTGCATTTCCCATATGAACAGTTGCACTGAGTAACAAATAGGAAATAGTAGATGAGGAGAGGCATCTCTTTAGAGGGAATATTCCAGTGACTAAAAGAACAGATAGAATTGTAAATAGCCATCGTGCAACCCACAATGAAATGCAATTCTAGGTATTGCACTTCTAACATCTCAAAAAGAGATGAAAGCAGACATGCATTTCTTTATGAAAGAATACACCACCACTGATAATCTTGCCAAAGGGTTGGGTCTGAGATTGATCAAGGCACTGGCTCCAGCTGCCAATTTGCAGAAAGTAGTGAAGGTGGAGGAATTTTCTGAACTTCCCTGTGAATATGTAATTAACAAAATCCAGACTGAGGGAAATTCTGCAGGTTAAACAGGCTGTATTCTTCCACAGATAAAGTGGAAGGGAAAGAAGGGGATGGAGAGAGGTACTGCAGACTGCAAGTGACTTAACAGACATGGAAGAGAATCTCGCTATTTTAAAGGCAGCTGATGAGTAATCTAATTCCATCTCCAAGGTCCCTTCACAGCAGTACCTCCAACAGGGTTTGATTGAACTGCTGGGGACTGGCATCCTGGGAGAACAGCATTAGAATTCTGCCTGCCACAGGTATTTACACATGTGTTTTATGTGGTTTTCTGTACTTGTGCTTTGCTTTATAAATATAAAGGTTGAAAAGTCATTGAGACAGGCAAACTTGTGCATTCCTGCTATATTTGAATGATACTTAGCAGGTAGAGTTTCTTTAGGTTAAAAAAACACAATTAAAAAAATTCTTAGCTGAAATATTTGTACTTTCACCTTGCCCAAGGACAGTAAAAATTCTAGGTATAAACAATTAGATTCTGAAACTTGCTGCTTTTCTTACTATAAGTAACTCTAATATGTTTGCAATGGAAAGATTGTCTTCAAAAAATATGCACAGTTTGTATGGAGACTTTAAGCATGATTTTGAAGGATGCATTCTTTATAGTGGGTTCTCAGGGTCCTAGTATACAATGGCTGCTTGACTCTACTTTGGCAATAGCTCTCCTCCCTCAGATGGTTCCCTCTTCTGTCTGCTCATTGTCTGCTTGCTGTGTCTGCTCGTCTTTGCTCATTGTGTCCACTCATCTTTAGAAGGCACTTGGACCTCCCATGTGGGAGGCAGGTGTCCATCCGCTGGAGCCACATCTGCTCCCTGTTCATTGTGTCTGCTTGTTGCACCTGCTCATTGTATCCACTTATCATGTCTGCTCTTCTTCTTAAGGAGGCACCGGGAACTGAACCGGACCTCCCAACTGCTTGAGCCACACCCACTCCTGGCAATAGTTTTTTATGAGCTGCCTCTTTCTTGGTTTTCCAGCCATTTAACAACTAGTGTTTGGTATAGCCATCCCTCCATTTTTGCAAGCTTAATTGATGTATTAAAATTGATCTATACCAGAGGTGGGCAAACATTTTCTGTAGAAGGCCAGGTAGTAAATATTTTTGGTGTTGTGGGTCATATTGTCTCTAATGCAAGTAGTCCACTCTGCTCTTGTAGCCCCAAAGCATAAGAAGTACATGACAGGGCTTGATGTAGCCCATGAACTGGCTTTTGCAACCCTGCTGTCTGCACTTAAATATTTCCTCTTCTATTGTGTGTGTTAGTTATTTTACAAGGTGATATTTTTTCATTGTATTCAATTGTATGAACATATTATACAAAAATAAACAGAATGATAATAGCCACCACGTATACATTCTTCTTTAGTTGTAGCATAAACATTTCAGCCTTTGAACTGAATTTTCAAGTGTATGTAACACATATATCTCTGAGCTCTGATAACAAAGTTAAGTTTATTTTTATGTCAGTCTGCTTACTCACTCTTATATTTATTCATTTAAAACTATTTATTGAGAGACTACTAGGAAACAGACACTATTCTAGGCCCCCGAGCTAATCAGCAGAATCCATGTCCTCATAATGTACACTTTCTAGTTGACCTGCTGTGATGTCAGGGTCTAATAAGCTTAAAAATATAGAATATAGCTCCTCCTTGATCTGCAATAGAGCAGCATAAGAATGTGAATGTTAATTTATTTTTATTGTTAAATTCAAATATAGTTTCCATATGTTTTCATAAAAATTGTTCAGTTACTGATGAAAAAAATCTGCATGTCTATGTTATATAGTGATTAAGTTTTGTTTCAGATTTACATTGGAACATGTTAGGAGTTGTAGAATTATTTTGCAAATCTTCACTGTGTAAAATCCATTGAAGACTTGGGTAATGTATCATCATACTTTATTGTCTTCAGGTGGTACTGTGTGAGTTCCCAAGATACTGCTTTTCATTTTGCAAGTTGCTATGTGTGGAATCAATCCTAGCTGAAGAATCAGCTGGTGCTAATTGGACATTTTGACAGTTTAACTTGAACCTCATCAATTCTTCACTTCCATCAACAATTTTTCTTTAAAATTTTATTTTTAGCCGGTGGTCCATACCCATTTCTGACTTTAGAGGAACTCATTCTTCTCATCTAAGGAAAAATAGATAAAGAGACACCAAGACTTAAAAATCAAATATTAACTAGAACTTACAATAAGTGTGCAAAGTATTGAGCATTCACTTTCTATTGCATAACTGACAGTTATGCATGATAAGAGCATCTGCCTGGAGCCTTTTTTTTTTTTTTTTTTAACTGAGTGAAACATGCTTCTGCCATCATGTTCTTCCTCACATCCTTTAACATGAGTTGATGTGCATAGGCTTAAATTAAAAATGAAAAAGTAATGAGCTACAACTTTCCCCCTCGAGTACATGTTTAAAATATAGTTTTATAGACTTTATAGATATGGTTAGAGAAACTTTATTCCAAAATCTGAATAAAAGCAAGTTAATTTGATAGCACCAGTCTCCACTGTGTTGAATTTGGGCCGGCGTGTGCATGCTTGCACACATGTAGCAGTTTTTTTTCCTCTCCATCTTTTTTTCAAAAAGAAACACATTATATTAGTTAAACAATATAAAAAATGTAAATCACATGTTTGCGGAATTCCTGGAACTTCTTCACACTTCTCTAAGTTACTGTAGAACAAATTGGAGAAATTCGGAGTCAATCCTTTTGATTCTGAATGAGGAAAGTGCGGGTCAAACAATGATGTGTTCAAGGTGGCAGGCCTGAGATCAGAACCCATGGGTGATAATCTCTATGGTCTCACACCACGGGTGTGACTTTGCATTGAACAGGTGTTATAATCACTGTAATATACTTTAAAGGACTTCAGTGCAGCCCACGTGACAGCATGTATGTGTAAGTTTAGCCTTTAACATTACCAGTGGTTAGATGTCATGCTAGCAGGAGGTCATGTTATGTGAGAATGAGCCTACTCCCAACACAAATTCTTTTTTTTTTTTAAAGACTTATTTTTATTTGTTTCTCTCCCCTTTCCCCGCCCCCCCCCCCCAGGTTGTCTGTTCTCTGTGTCCATTTGCTGCGTGTTCTTCTTTGTCTGCTTCTGTTGTTGTCAGTGGCACGGGAATCTGTGTCTCTTTGTTGTGTCATCTTGGTGCATCAGCTCTCCATGTGTGCAGCACCATTCCTGGGCAGGCTGAACTTTCTTTCACGCTGTGCAGCTCTCCTTACGGGGTGCACTCCTTGCGCATGGGGCTCTCCTATACGGGGTCAACCCTGTGTGTCACGGCACCCCTTGCACGCATCGGCACTGATGGGCCAGATCCATACGGGTCAAGGAGGCTCAGAGTTTGAACCGTGGACCTCTCATGTGGTAGACAGACGCCCTAGCCATTGGGCCAAGTCCACTTCCCAACACAAGTTCTTTATGCCTTTCTATTCTGCTTCCCTTTGATCAATGGCTGATACTGAAAGAATTAGCATATGGATTCCAAATTTGCGTTTCCATTGGTGAATCTGGTAATCTAGTGTTTGTTCATTAGTGTGGTGGATGTTTGATATGGGCTCTCACTGATGAAATTAAGCATAGGGATTGACTAAAATAGGTTGAAGATCCTCCCTGCCCTTGTATGAACAGGGTGTAAGAATCCACAGGGACTTGTACTGGTTATAGTTTAATTCCCTAATTCGTTCTCCATCCAGACATTGGTTTTGGAGGATTTCTGATTATATGATGGTATTTGGGCACAGAGTCTTGCTTTGTGAATATTGCTGGGTCTATTTCAACTGAACACTAAACCTGTCATACCAGGACCACCTAGTGTGTAGAATAAATTATATACTCTTTTATGCTTTCTTGCTGATTTGCTAATAAATGTTTATCTGTATGAAGGAATTTGGGCTGGGGTTATTTTCATTAAAACCCAGTAGCAAGGTTGAGGGAGAACAGCAAACTGTTGCTGTCTCAACCTTCTTTGGCAGCCTCAAAAAAGAATCTATGGTATGCTGCTTGAGACCTGAACCTCAGTAGAGTTGCAGCCAACACCTACTCTCCAGTTCATTGGATTCACCCAGGACAAGTGACAAAATGATGATGATGGACAACCCCCATTCCAAAAAGCAAAGAGTATTTACTACTGCAAGCAAAACAGTTTTTCCATTTACACCATAAAATCTAAGCCCCCTCACAATGTGAAGCAGACCAGGCATCACTATCCCAAAATCTTCAGGAGTGAGGAATAAACAAACATAAGGGATGAAATCATGGGCCAAAGTAGACTTATTATTATTGTAGTAATGGAAGAACTTGCAACATTGACATAAAGGTAGTGGTTACCAGAGGTTCTGAGGGGAGGTAGAGGAGAGAATAGGTGGAAATTGGGAAATTTTTAGGGCATTGGAATTTTTCTGCATGATAGTGCAAGAATGCATACAGGCCATTATACATTTTGTTGAAACCTATAAAATTGTGTGGTGCAGAGTGTAAACTCTAATGTAAACTATAGTCCATGGTGAGTAGTAATGCTTCAATATGTGTTCATCAATTGTAATAAATATACAACATTAATTAAAGATGTTGTTAAAGTGGGAAAGTGTGGGAGGGGGAGAAGGTGAGGGTATATGGGAATCGTCTATATATTTTGATGTAACTTTTCTGTAATCTAAAACTTTTTAAAAATATACTTTCAAATTATTTTCAAAAAGAAACTTAGATTACATAAATGTTACATAAAAAATACAGGGAATTCCCATATGCCCCACTCCCTAGCCCTCCCACATTTTTCCACATTAACAACATCCTTCATTAGTGTGATACATTTGTTACAATTGATGAACACATTTTGGAGCATTGCCACTAAGCGTGGATTATAATTTACACTGTAGTTTACTTTCTCTCCCTCACGTTTTTGTAAGTTATTACAAGATATATAATGGCCCATATCTGTCATTGCAATGCCATTCAGGACAATTTCCAAGTCCTGAAAATGTCCCCAAATTATTCCTATTTTTCCATCTTCCTCCCCTCAGAACTTCCAGTGGCCACTGTCTGCTCATCAATGAGAAAAGTTCTTCTATTTCTAAGATCACAGTAATTCTATAGTAGAATACCAGTAAGTCTACTCTAGTCCATTGTTCATTTCCCAATCCTGAGGTTTCTGGATGGTGAGGTCCACTCCATTTCAAAGTGAGAGGGGACTTAGATCCCATGAGGCAGATGGATGGGACTATGATGCTTGCAGTTGCAGACTCTCTCTATTCCTTGAGAAGGTCATTGTCAATCATCATCTCCTTGTTACTTGTCCTGGGTGAGGATTTGCAAATCTGTTGAGATTCAGGGCACAACTGGTACATTAGAGCCCAAAGATTTAAGTTTATTGGACATATACCTATCAACTCTAGTACTAACTATAGGTTCAAATAGAAGAGGTAGAAGAGCCATGTGTAGGGAAACCACAATTGAGTCCAACTCTGTCACATTGGTGAGCATAGATTCCAAAGTAGGGCCCACTGGCAGGGTGCCAAACTTCTGAGCTGTCTGCCCTGGCTATAGTGTCTGGATGTCTCCGGAGCCTTCAGGAGCCCCACTATTTGAGGCAATATTTACTTTGGAAGTTGAAAAAAGAATCTAAGTGCATGAGCCAACTGAGTTAGGTAAGTTGGCATGCAGGCTTTATCTAATTTTGAGAGTCAGTGGGGTCTTTATTCTTCTGCTCCTTAAATATATTTTTTCCTTCTCCCCTTTACCAAAGGCTTTAGCTAAGTTTTCAAAAAGAGAGAGTTCCTGCTGTGGTTCTTTGTGACTTCCTGGCCAATTCTTGGACTCGTTGGCTTTCAACTTCCTTTCCTTGTTGATACTATCGCTTCTGGGATACAAATATTCATGATCAGTCACTTCCCCAGCACCATTTCTGGCCGAACAGAGATGTATCCACAGGTGCTCTGGTCATCAGGGTGTAGGAGGGAGGTTGGCAGTTTGACCTGGAGACTCGGAGCTCAGATGAGTTTGTGGTAAACTAGGGTTCCCAAGGTAGTGCTTCCAGTTGGTCAGCTTGTTTCAGCATCTGCCTCCCTAACTCCTCTCCTTTATCTGTTTCTGCTAGTTTAGCCCTGGCTTTCAAAGCTCATACACATTGGAATTGCGGTTAAGCATACAGGGTGCTTTATAACATTCATTCCTCTGTTGGAGTCCATTCCAGGTGGTGGTATAGAGCCACATGTGGGGCTGCACGAGTTCCCTTCAGAAAAGGAGGAACCTCAGAATCCCAAATGAGAAATTTCCTGCAACAGCTCCAGGCGCCTCTTGGAAGAGCTGACTGAGATGTATCATTTTGGATTATTTTTATTCTCCTCTCTATGGGAGAGGAAAACTCTCTCTGGCTCCAGTTAAAAAGGCACATGCCAGTACTGCAGGAACTAAGATGAGTTCTCAACTCTTTATGCAGTCACCATGATGGCCTAAGTAGAGGCTTTGGGCCTTTCTTAGCTCCCAGAGAGACCATCCATTCCTGAAAATCTGTTCTACCTGTTTTGAGAGCCAGCCAAAGATAAATCCCCAATTAATTCTTAGAATGGAAGGGGAAAACTACACCCACTTCCTTTAAAGTACATCATCAATCCTTATAGTCTTAAGGTCAAATCCAGAGGGAGGGTATGCCAGGAATATTTTAACCAACTCATTCTGTCCCTATATTGTTATCATGTAATAATTCCATTCAACATGCCCTCTGTTTATTGCCAATGAGGGATATCCTGCCCCTACTACTGACAACCTTGTTGGCAGTCACTTTGGATATTCTTGAAAACAGTTAAATAAATCACAGGTTTTCCAAAACAGGGACATTGTGGTGAGATGAACCAGGCTGAGTTCTGTCTGCCATAATTTATGTGCCTACCAATTCAGTTTCTATCAGCTTTTCATCTTTAGGTATTAGTGGATTTTTTCATTAGAAACATCACATTTAAAGAAATATACTGTTTAAAGCAATAAAAGGTTGTTATTTAGCCCCTGCAGCCCTTGTCTGTAAAAGGGGATCTGTCTTCTTACTTGTGGTAGACATGGAGGAATGAGTGACTTGTTTATAAAGAAGGTGGTCAGGTCAATGTGCTAAAATTGCACACAAAGTGTAAGTTCACTATCTTTTATCAATGCATTCTAGATGCTAGGACCCTATGTCATCAACGAATCATTCAGAGTAACTGGGTCTAGTAAAAAATTCTCAAGATTGGTATTCTGTGCTCGAAATGAAAAAAACTGAAAAATAAAAAAGAATGCATGTGGGTAAACAAGGAGATAGAGGGCGGAGTGAACCTCCCATTCATCTCCAGAGGAGCAAGACAATCTTACTGGAAAAATCATTCTGTTTCCCTACCTCTGAATGAGTTAGGCTCCTTTGCGAACCCAGTTTATCTGAGGCCCTTAGCCAAGGCTACAGTCTGAATTATCTGAATTAAGTCTAACATACATTTTCTCCTAAAACTTTGAAAGACATTGTCAATCACAGTGCAAGGAAACATGACCAATTTCACACTCATCTAGCTCCTCTCCCCTCCCCTTCTCTCCTCTTCTTTTCTCTTCCTTTTATCTTGTGGAGGGAAGAATGTGAAAGGCAGAGTCAAATAGTTTTTAAGGAGATAAGGTGGTTTTTTTGTTTGTTTGGTTTTATTTTTTAGTTGAAACAAGATTTGAGATTAAGATAAGGGCCAAGATTTCATCACACCTGTGAGGGAAGCTTGGATGTTTAATTTTTTTAAGTAAGACATACAGAGTAATGAAAAGAGAGAAAGGGAGTTGCGGGGTGGGGGTGGGGGGCTGAGATAGAATAGGGCATGTGGGTGCCCTGAGACTTACAGGTGCCTTGGGCAAACTTAACCACGTGGCACCACTTCAAACCATTTGTGTTTCTTTGTTTAACATTTATTTTAGAAGAGGACAGGCCAATTCTTGGGGAAAGGCAAAGGAGGAGGACTATTTCATGGCAGAGCCCACGCTCTTCCCTACTGTTAGAGGAATTAAGCTCTGACCCCAAACTTGTATGTCCTCTTCTATGGAACAAGATCCCTGCACAGTTTAACATAGCTAATAGATAACTCCTGAGAGGGCAGTCGACCAAGGATTAATTTTGAATTCCAGTATTGACCTACAGGGCCTTGATCCATTTTAACTTTAAGTTCTCCTTCTAAATTCTTGTAATCCTTTCCTTGGGAAATGATGTGGTAAATACTATTTTCTCCATTGTCTTAAATTTCCAGTGGTAATATGGTGTCCCCGTGATATATGACTTCTATTTTCAATTATTATGTGGGGGCAGTTTTTAATCTGGGTGAGGCAGAGGGTGAAAGAGACAGAAGAAGAGACTTTGTGGAAGGCAGGACTCTGTAAAAGGGTCAAATGCTTTAAAATCCGTTTTAAATTTTGAAAGAGAATGAGAGAATGTATAAAATATATAGCAGTAATAAGAATGGCAACAATTGAGCTTATACTTCTTTCTTAGGCTTCTGTTTTGCATGAGGACCTACTATATAATTTCCATGCTGTTGTTTGAAAAACAATGTGTACTTTAAAAATGATTGACTAGTCATATGATTGATGGGCCTGCAGTTGTTATGGACCACTTTAGAATGAAAAGACACAGATTTTGGCAATTGTCTGCTTTCTGATGAAATGAGATGAAAGGTTATATATTGGCTTAAAGATTTTGCAAATTAAATTACAAATATTAGTCCCATGGCAGAATTTATGTGTGACATTAAACCAACATTCCCCAAAAGTGGAAATGATTCAGAGGATTATGTTTATGACTGTGGAAGCAACTATCAGATGTAATTAAAGAAGCCAAGTGTACCAGTGACTAAGGCATAAGTGAAATTTATGGAATGATGATGTCCCTGGCATTGTTATATTATATTCAGACTTTTGGGAAAGAGCATTAAAGCAGACTGAGTGTTCTGAAGAACTTATAAACAGTAGGTAATTAATTCCATTTTTCCCCTACCTCTGTCACCCAGGTTATATTTATCACCACTTTCTTCAAGGTTGGGAAATAACTTCCTTTACTACTGTGAGTTGTCAATTTCATACCAAATAATACACCATTGTCCTCCATGGGTAGGTATCTGCAGAAGACTCCCTCTTCCAGTAACCAGAAGAAGAGTTTGCTTGCAAAGGGGGGATGAGTGGCAGCATTAACCCAAAACCTGTCATAATTGGGCTCATTTTTTGCCTTGATTCTTTAGACAACATCTATCCAGACCTTACTTTTCATTCCTCCAGGCCTTTATTTCCCCAACTCCACTGCCTATTCTTACCTTCTTTCCAGGATGTGATTCATTGTCCCCACATCCTCTCAAGCCCTTCAAAGGGCAAAGATGAAGTACAATAGAAACATATGAATCACCAGCAAGACCCAGAACTGACTGTAGGGTTTGAGGCCTGAGTCCCTCTGCAAAAGTTCTGTGCTTTATGTGATGCATCTCCCTCCAATATAGTAAGGCAGCCAGAATGTGGCTCAGCCACAAAATGTAATCCATCACATCATTTTCTAGCAGGGCAGATCTTAAGTGACACTTCTCCAACTCATGAGGTTGTAGAAAATTCACTGCCAGGCAATGTCAGTTGGTAGAAGTTTCAGGATGATAAAGGTTGTCTATGAGAAGTGTTTCATGGGTAGTTTTATTGAATAGAGAGAAAGCATATTCTTAAGATGTCAAGGCAGTACACAGCAGCAAGAAAGGAAAAATGTACTCAGGGGGTTTAAAAGCTATGACCATAGCTAATGTGTTTGTTGGGCAGATAAAGGCTGCTTTAGGTTTTTATTTATAACAAAACTACGAATTTTTTAAGTCACGTGGGACAAAGTAATTTCCATCAAACCTTTTACACATTTAGACTGCAAGCACTCTTTCACAAAACTATAAATTCTGTATTTAGTTTAAGAAAGTGTATTTTTGATTGAGGTTAACACAGTATTTAAGTTAATGGAAAACATGCTTCCATTGCAGAGTATTTCCACCAGAATTCCTGGATTCTGTACAACAATCTGTTTCTATTTTGAAAAAAAAAGCAGGGCTTTGTATGACCTAAATATTCCTTTTTCTGTTTTATTTCACTCTTCTGTATTTATGTGCTTGCTTCTTCAGGTATATTAAAAAAAAAATCTCTAGTATGAATTGCAATGAAGATGTTGTATATTTCCTGAATATTTCAGCAAAAAAAAAAAAGACATTTGCCTAAAGCCTGAACTTCATTTCTACCTAAGAGAGGAAGAGGTGCTGTTATTCAAATGACTTTTGAATGGGGAGAGAGAAACAGATAATCTCAGAGAGTGACTCCTCAACTCTGTATTAGTTAGCTTTTGCTGAGTAACAAACTATCTGAAAGTTCAGAGGCTTAAAGTAGCAATTAATTTTTCTTGCACACATCTAGATTTCACGTAGAGGTTAATTGATCTAACTAGCCTTGAATAGGCACTTCTGATTCAAATTGGTTCCAGCTGGGCTTGGCTCCTTGCTAGGGATTTGATGTAGGTCTGTTATGTGGGTTAATTATGGAACCCAGTCTGGAGAAGGCAGAAACTACCAGGGAAGCTCTTCTTCAGGTGGTGGTAGAAATTCAGGAGCAAAAGCATGAACATGGCTTAAATAAATATACAGTATAGGGAAGCAGATTTGGCTCAATGGATAGAGCGTCTGCCTACCACATGGGAGGTCCGCGGTTCAAACCCTGGGCCTCCTTGACCCGTGTTGAGCTGGCCTATGTGCAGTGCTGATGCATGCAAAGAGTGCCCTGCCACCCAGGGGTGTCCCCCATTTAGGGGAGCCCCATGCTCAAGGAGTGCACCCTGTAAGGAGAGCTACCCAGCACGAAGGAAAGTACAGCCTGCCCAGGAATGGCGCTGCACACACAGAGAGCTGACACAACAAGATGATGCAACAAAAAAAGAAACACAGATTCCCGGTGCCGCTGATAAGGATAGAAGTGGTCACAGAAGAACACACAGCAAATGGACACAGAAAGCAGACAACAGGGGGCGGGGAGGGGAGAAGGAGAGAGAAATTAAAAACAAAAAATACAATATATAACAGATGCCATCCTAAACACTTTCCATGTATTAAAAGTTTATTTAATTCTCTGGATAACTCTATGAGGTAGGAACTATAATTGTCCCTAATTTATGGATGAAGAGCTGAATCACATACGACTCATAGCTAGTAAATTGTGGCCCTGGGCATCCCCCTTCAGAACCTGTTTTCTTGACCACTCAGATGTATTGCTTCTTGAGTAATTTTCCGGTACATTTCACCAGTCTTTACTTAAAACACCATCAGTATTCCTTGAAGAAAATCCAGTTGCCTGATTTCTACCTAAAACAGTAAGATTCCAGATCTTGGAGGTAAAATGTGTGTATAACATCCTAGAGAGTGAATGACAATCTGTTTCAATATGTGTTTCTTTGTTCCCACTCTTCCCTACTCCCAACACTTTTGGTTTAGAACACTTTATTTTCCACTTTCTAATTCCTTCATCAGAGAAGCAAAAATTATGGTTTTTCATTTCATTTTGACCCAGATTCCTGAAGACAGATTATACAATTTCTAGCAAAACACTTCATTAGAATAAAAATACAACAACACAATACATTGTCACATATTCCATGAGTTTATGACAATGAGGTTCAGTTTGCATAGGGTAAAGTAGCAATTTAAAAAACTTGTAAAATAATAGCATCTGTTTATACAGTACCTACGCTGAGACATTTTATATATATTATATTTAATTCTAACAACAAGCCTGCAGGGAAATTATTATTATCTTCTTTTATGGGTGAAGAGTTTGGGTATTAACAAATTCACACAGCTGTGAGCCAATACTAGAGCCAGATTTTCATGATTCCAAATTCCATTGCCATGGCCTCCACACATTATTACTTTTCTCTTTGGAATAAAGGATTATTAAATACTCTCAAATTGCTGTATAGCAGCTAGTGTTTCATATTGATTCTCATAATATTAAAACCACTTTGAAACAGATTTACCTCTCATCCTCTCTTCTACATAGTAAGCTTGAGTGACTGAAAAAGAACCAACAACTGTATTTTTGAGTCTTTTTTCAGTATGCCTTGTTAGAAGAATAGCTTGGTTTAGGTAGATCAGGGAGGATTTCACTAGTAAAAGAAACTGCTAGGCTATTGAATGTCCTCTTACTTTTTATTCCAATCTAGGCAAATATATTCTAAATCAATACAACAATCCGTGTTCTGCTGTTTTTAATGATTACCTAGAGGATTGATTCTCTACTGTTTTATGTAGTAGAGATCTTGTCATTCCATATCTCCATTCAGCATGGTATTAAACAGTATTTTGATCTACAAAATTGACCATAAATCTGAAAATGGAAGAAGGCAATATCCCCAGAAGAGGATCATTTCTTATTTATATGTCATATTCTTTATAGACATATAACAATAAACCTAATTCCTTTTTGGTATTAAGTGCATGATAAAAACATTTTGAACAAATAACTGCCTTAAAAAATCTTGCAATTATAATCCAAGAAGAATCTGAGTTAAACACAGAACATGTATTCTGTGATTTTCCCACCAAAGTCACACATTTGTGTAAATATTAAATGAAAACACATGGGAGATAGAGTAAGAAGAAATTGATTTCAAATATACTTGCTTTCAAAGCTCAGACTCAAATGTCCTGGATCATATGCAAGAAGAACACAAAGAGGCTCCAGTCATCCAGCAGTAGTGTTTAGCAGTTTCCTGGAGCAGGACAGTAGAGTAACACATTACTAAACTTGGCAAATCATGAAATACTTGCATAAATACCTGCCAATCATCACAGGACTAGCCTCAGAAGTTGTGACATAGAGTCAGTCATGGTCATATAGCACCTAGAATGCAATTGGGATAAACATATTTACATTCCAACTCTCAGAGATAGGAAGGTCATGATAAGAATTTGAAATAGATGAATATATATAAGATAGACCAATCAAGCCATGTCACCACTAGTTGGGGTCTATAGACCCTAGCTAACATGTGAAATATAGGTACCAATGGAACTCAAAACCAGGGTCATGGGCTTTATATCCAACTCCTTCTATAAATTTTGGAGCCCATACATGATGACTACATAAAGGAACTTAGCCTGGTGTTTGAGGTTGTTTTAGTTTCCTCATTGCTAAAGCAAATACTGTGCAATGGGTTGGCTTAAACAATGGAAATTCATTGGCTCCTGATTTCAAGGGTAGAAAAGTCCAAATCAAGGTATCATCAAAGTGATGGCTTTCTTCCTGAGGACTGGCATTCTGGGGCTGGCTGTCAGTGATCCTTGGTCCTGGGCTCCTCTATCACATGGCATTGCACATGGAAGCTTCTCCTGTCCCCCCTCTTCTTTTCAGGGTTCTGTTGTCTTTCAGCTACTGGCTCCTTCCTCTGGCTTTCTCAGTCTGTGTGAATTTCATTCTACTTAATAAGAACTCCAGTAATAGGATTAAGACCCATCCTGATTGAGCTGGTTCACTCCATAACTAAAGTAACCTCATCAAAAGGTCTTCTTTATAAGTGTGCACACCCACAGAAATGGATTAAGTTTAAGAACATTTTTTTCCCCCTGAGGTGCAGAGCTCTAAACTACCACAGGGGTCATAAGAAAAGCTACCTTATTCCAGCCTTTATTTCCTTCTTACTGCCTCTGGTTAAGAAATCTCACTGAACTGAGAAGACAGTCTTAAAATCTACTTTAGAAGATGAAATTGTTTGAGATGATTATTTAAACAGTGAGCATTTTTCAGCCTTGAGAAAATTTAGAATCAAATATAAAAATGGTTAATTGTCCTAAATTTACAGTGTCAGTAACTTATGTATTGCATTTGAGAACACTGTGCATTGGTATTATAAGTATTTATGAAGTTAAGAGAATTTGGTCTATGTATCAGTCAGGATAGGCTTGGTTAGGCAGTGATAACAAATAGCTCCAAAATTGTAGAGACTTAAAGGTTCTTTTCCTGCTTATATTCTATGGCAGGATAGACAGGACGATATGTTCTATCTTGTTCTCCTCAGAGAGTCAGACTGATGGAACGACCACTATCTGGAGCATGGCTGATAAATATTGCTGGGGAAAGAGAACACAGCACTGGCTCTTAAAAGTTCATGATTAGAAATGATACATGTCACTTCTGCTGATAAATTTCACTGGCCCAATGCAGCCACAAGGCCAGACCTAACTGCAATGGACAGGAAGCCACAATCATCCATAAATCTGGAAGAAAGAGATGTGTGTTTTTGGTTATTAGCCTTAATACCTATCATTGTTCATTAAAATAATCTTTGATGTGGATTCCAAAGTAAAATTTTCAATCTGTATAATCACTCTAGACTTGTGATTTTAAGGTCAAATATTAAAGTTTTAAAAATAATATTGGAAAATTAAAGAGAATTTGATGTCCTCTATATGTATAAATTTAGTTTATTAGGTTTAGAAGAATTATATTCATACTTGAAAGTTTTATATTTTTAATTGGATTATTGAAGTAGCCAAATTTATAAATGCACTTAAAATATTTAAGGAAACCTAATTAACTAAGTTTTTAAATATGTTCATAAATTAATCTGTCCTTTTATGTTACTGTTAACATTTTTGAAATTATAAATGGAGTAATGAGATTTGCATGCCAAATTTAAAGGTTGAAGAAAGAATAAACCTGTAAATTTATTTCTCATATAAATAAATATTAATTTTTAAAACCAAAGTAAGCTTCTGAATAGAAACTACTATTGGGTATTAAAACACATTAAATATTACTAAGTGTTGTTATCATGTAAAGGCCAACTTTATTTTCTTTTCTTAGAACTTCAACCTGGGAAATGATTATTATAAGGACTTAAGCATGAAGGACTTACTATGAATGTGAGCATATTTCAGTAAAGCCTAAAATTGCAGTCTGCTAGATTCTCAAGGGAATAGGTATCTTTTCTCTTTAGTCCACATAAACAAAATTTTTTAAAAAGACAAGTTTTAGGAGGAAAAATTGTGCTTTAAATGCACTGTAAATGCCCTTTCACAAGAATTAGCTGCATTGCATTACAGGTAGATGCTGGTAGGTAGTGTAGATAAAGCACTTATTTTGAGTTAGATAGAGTTAGAAAAGGAAGAGAAAGACTGCATTTGATGAAACCCACTGCCTGAACCTCCTTTAAAATTGGGTCTATGCAGTGATTTACTTCTGATGAATAAGAACAAGTAAGATACTCAAAACATATGACACAATTTATTCTATATACATATATATATGCATATATATATATATTTATGGTTTCATTGGTACCAGAAGAGAAACTATAATGGCTTTGCAAAGACCACAAATCTTTTGCATACAAGTCAAAGTGTCTATTCCATGTGGCTTAGTAATATGCATAAAGCTTCCATATGGGAAAAAGAGTTTCTGATACCCAAGCAAATGGAAGAATGAAGCATCAAAGAATCTCATGAAAGGTTTGACATATACTGACAAATAGTGCAAAACTTGTAATTCCAGTTTCAATGTCTGCATGTTTTAGTTTGCAATATACCGTATCAACTTATAATGGAACTGTACAGAAGTTTCTGCCAAAGAACATGGTATGTAGTATATGATTATATTATAGGTACAATGCATATATGTATATGTGTATAGGTATTAGTGTTAATCTATTTCAATTTGTCTCCAGTTTGCATATCCTACTAGATGTCCCATTGTGTAACTCTTGCTCTCACAGAAAACCTAGAGATGCCAATTCTCTTTATTTTATTAATACACTTTCTAATTTTTTAAAAATGACACTTAGATTACACAAATAACACATAAAAATATAGGGGATTCCCACACACCCCGCTCCCCACCCCTTTTATACTTTACCACACCAACAACACCCCTCACCAGTGTGGCACATCTGCCACAATCAACAAACACATCCTGGAGCACTGCCACCAAATGTGGACTACAGTCCACTCTCTTCCGCACAACTTTGTAAGTTATGGCAAGATATATAGTGACTGTATCTGTCCTTGTAATGCCGTTCAAAATAACTCCCAAGTCCCAGAAATGTCCCCATATTACACCAGCTCCTCCCTCTCCCTTCCCCTAGAAACTCCATTGGTCACCACATCCACATCAATGACACAAATTCTCCCATTGCCAGAATCTTAATAAGCCTACAGTAGAACACCAGTAAGTCTACTCTAGTCTATCATTCACCCCCCAGTCCTGTCCACTCCACCTCTAATTGAGAGGGGGCTTAGATCCCATGGGGCAGATGGATTGGACTCTCTTGCTTGCAGCTGCAGACTTTCTGTTCCTTGGGATGACCATTCTCCATCATTATCACCTCCTTGTTGTCGTGGGTGAGTCCAATGAACTGGAGAGCAGGCGTTGCAACTCTGTTGAGTTTCAGGGCCCAAATAGCTCATGGACAGCCCAAAGATTTAAGTCTCTTGGACTACATCTGTCAACTGTACTAAGTGTAGGTTCAAAGAGAAGGGGCAGAAGAGCCATATGTAGGGAAACCAGAACTGAGTCCAGCTCTGTCACACTGAGGAGCATAAATTCCAAAGTAGGGCCCACTGACAGGGCCCCAAACTCCTAAACTCACTGCCATGCCTACAGTGTCTGGATGTCTCCAGAGCCCTCAGGAGCCCTGTTATTTGAGGCAGTATTTACTGGGGCAGTCAGTGAGGTCCTGCTGAGACATGCATAAATGTAACCTCTGGAATGACCTCCTGACTCACTTTGAAGTCTCTTAGGCATACAAATTCATTTGTCTTTATGCTTTTCCCCTTTCGGTCAAGGTCTTTATCCAGTTGCATTGCTAGTTGGTGCTTGGTATTAATACCTTGGTGCCAGAGAGGCTCATCCCTGGAAGACAACAGATCTTACAATGATGAAAGGCATAATGTTAAAAAATTTTTTAAAAATATTTTTTTCATTAGTCCAAAATTTTTAAATTGTATTTTATTTCTTATTTTTAAAACTATCAGTATTATTTTATTTTCTTATTAATTATATTCGGTTATTTTGTTGGCTTCATTTTTGGAAAAGTTTTGGATCACAGAAGGGTTTCAACTGTGAAAGGGGAGGATCATTGGTGCAGGGTGTGAATGATGGGAGATATGTGGGAGGAGGTTCACCTGGGGCAAACCTATAAGGCATATAAAGGTGTTCAAGTGTCCATGGCGCATTGTCACGGTGGGTGGAGATTCACACAATAACCAAAAGAATATCTAATTCCCATCCTGGCGAGCTCTGTCACATTCTCTAATGGAACAGCAAGAATCCCTCAAGTACAGGGGCAGTGACTAATGAAGGAAGATGAGCCATTGACAGGTCCCTGATGTTGATGACTACTTATGAACCTTTGCTTTTGCAATTGAAACTTAGTCTTGTATTATAGGGTGCCTAAGAGTTACCTCCTGAGAGCCTCCTTATTGCTCAATGTGGCCTCTTTCTAAGCTGAACTCAGTATATAAACCTTCCCTCCAGCATGGGCTGACTCTCTTTAAATAATTTCCCACCTTCCAAATAAAATGACTGTATACTCGATTTTCACAGTTTATTCCATCCACCCCTAAATGTTCATTTTAAAATTAACTCCACCATAAGGGAGAGATCATGGTAGTGGCTGATAGTGCTAGGTTAGTCTGATGTTTTTTTAATGCCGTCAACAACAACAAGAAAAGCAAGAGAAAGAAAGAAACACAAAGAGGAAGAACAAAAAGAAACCTACTATATAAAAAAATCCCAACATTGCAGTAAAATTAGGGTGATCGCATGATGTTGAAATAGAAGCTGTTCTTTCCTAAGGGGCATGTGATATGATACTTGAGGTCCATATATTGCCATGGATTGCCTTTTGTCTGTGTGCTGTACTCCAGAACTCCCAAATCATGGCCCACAGGCTAGATTTGGCCCGTGGCAGTGTTTCATTTGGCTTGTACAATGTTTGAAATTTTTTTGAGCCAGCATTTTGAAATTGGAAGCGTTCACATAAAAATCCAGATTTCTGGCATCTCTCAAAAAATGAGAAGCTCTGGGAACACTGGACTCACATTACCACATTGCTTTACATGGCAGGCTGAGTAGCTGCTGCCCTCTTTAGACAGGCATGTGTTCTCCAACTCCCTGGCGGCTCCTATCACTTCTTGCCACTTTCTATTACACTTGTTCTGTTTCTCTTTTACTAGAAAATTATTTATCTTTACCAGTGTCTTTATCAAAATATGTAAACAATATGGCAGGATTATATCTTTGAATCTTATGGTTTTTTGCATGTTCTCCTCTCCTTTTCTCTCTCATATATTAAGGGACAATTTCTCTCCTCTATCCCCCACTGGTTGAGACAAAGATCTGAGAAACTCGTTCATTTTAAGTACCAGAATTTTCTCAGAGGCATGCTTGCTAGTTTGCTTTTTGTCCCAGAGGCTAGATAAGATTGGGTTTGGGGAAAGTGAGAGAAGAGAGGAGAATGGAATAAAACCCATATAAGAAAGCATGCTAGTTATTGGCTTTCAGCTTTGAGTCCATACCGCAATAGTCAGCTTTTGATGCTGGAGCCAGTACTCTGTGAGCCACACTTTCACTTTGCCAATTGCTACCTGTTTGGATTTGCTCATAGGGGATGTCAGAGGGAGATTGCAAAGCTGGAGGAGGAAGATGGAACTTCCTCCTCCTTGTTGGTTCCTGTGAGCTTCCTGTTTGTTTGCAGTTCTGTGAGAATCACCTCAGCCACACTCCTTTTCCTGGGCAGCAGTAATTCCTTTCTGAAGCTGCATACAGTTTGCTGTTTTTGCTCTGCTTGCAAAGTCATCTTCATTGTGTGACCTTATCCTCATACCCCTTCTTCAGAGAGCTGGGTCCCAGCACCACAGGTCTTCCCTCCAAGCTTAGAGACTGCACAGTGGAGCAGTACCCCTCTTCAGTGGTCTAATTTCCAGGTCGTGGGAGCCTCTTTTCTAAGCACCTATGTTTAATCATTTCAGATTGTTTCTTTTGTTAACCCTAAGGATGGTAGCTGCTTTCTGCAGTCACCACCTTTCTGATGCCTTGGAGTTCTCTTTTTAGTCTCTCACTTCCTTAGGTAACACATTTATAATTAACTAATATTTATTTATGTTATCCTCTCTCTATTCAACCAAACGTTTCCTGATTGGGCCCTAAGAAAGAGAGAGAGGAAGGGTTGACTGTAGTTGTGCAGTTCAATATGGTAGCCACTAGACACGTGGTTATTTAGACATCAATTCAATGAATTTAAATTAAATAAAATTAAACACTCCGTTTCTCAATCACACTAGCCACATTTCCAACAAGTATCCAACAGTGGCTAGTGGCTACTATATTAAGCAACACAGATATAGAACATTTCCATCATCACAGAAAGTTCCATTGGACAGCGCTGGGCTAGACGAGTGAAGGGTATTCTGAATGAGAGAGCGTCATTTGAACAAGGAAATGGAGTGCAAGGGTCTCAGGATGTGCTCTTTTTAAGAAAGAGTCCTATCTGTAAAAGTATATTATCACCTGTAGACAGCTGGCGCTTCAGCTCTCCTGGGTACTTGTAAGTCCAGAGTGAGGAGAAGTTGGACATCTTGTGCAGGAATGGGGGCAAAAAGAAGATATGTTTCCTTCTAACTGAGAAGGAAATAGCCAAAGCAAGGGGCACATTACCTCTGTTACCAAAAGCTAAATAGGGCCAAGTGTTTTAATAAAAATATTTATTTGTAGAAGTAAAGAATACTTCTTTATGTTTACTATGTTAACACCTGGGCAATTTCTTGTTTTTGTTACCTACTAGACGTTTGATTTCTTAATCCTGGTGATAAGTATTCTGTAAATGACAGAATCTAGAAGGCTTTAGAGATTAGGATATTATAAAAAGAAAATTGTGCTAGATCAACTACAAGCTTTAAAATTTAACAATTGTAGAAGTTTGCCCAAAAGGGAGGAAAATGTTATATTTCTCTCTCTATATATATGTGTGTATAGAACTATAAATGTTTTATATATATTTCCCTACACATTAAAGATAGAAACTATATTTATAGAACTAAAAAGATAAACATTGCTCCCCAAGTTCTTGAATTTGTTATAATTTCAGGATGGATCAGGATCACTAACTCATTGTTTTGATTATAGTTTTTTTCCATTGTAACTGGAATTATTTCATTAACTCACCATCATATAGTTTGTTATATTAGCATATCTATAAAATGGCTAGCTTTCAAGGCCTGGCATCACCAGAAAAGGCTAACCTGTGATGCTGGTCCAAATGAATAACTGATCACTTAGGGGGACATATTGGTGTATGAAGGGAAGGAGGAGATAGTAGTAATCAGAAGATACAAGTTCCAGTACCAGTCTGCCACTTATTATTTGTATGACACTGAACAATTAATTTGACCTTTCTTTGCTCAGTTGTTTCCCTAAGGAGCTTGGAATGATGATTTCTAAGGGACCTTCCAGGACTAATCCCACAATCCTTTGTATATTTTAAAATACAGTCATATCTTGGTATTCTGTTGAAATTTATCGAATTTGGTACTCGATGCATTTTTATGTGAAAAATTTGTCCTTGTACTCATTGTTTGGTACTCAGTGTGCAAGCTAGAGCTTGTCAGTGTCAGTTGCCTCATGACTTATTTACTTTTTCCAGCAGAAGCAAAGGGTCCTGTGTCAGTTACGCAGTAGGTCTTGCCCTGTGCACATCCCACTATCGTCTTGTCTTAGCTTCTGTGGACATTTTGTGTATTTTTACATTTTTTTTTCACATCATGGGTTCTGAGAAAATGAGCAGTGATAGCACTGGGCAGAAAAGAAAATTACTTCACACCACCATTAAGCAAAAAAAAAAAAAAAGAAATAATAGGTAAATATGACAATGGTATTCACATTACTGGTCTTGATAGGGAATAAGGTATGCCTAGAACAATGGTCTCCACCATTATTAAGAATAATGAAGTGATAAAAAAAGGCTGATGTTGCAAAAGAAGTTAAAGCAGTTCCCAAACACTCAAGGAAGCTAAAGGCTGTTATTAATTTGGGTAAATGAGTAGCAGTTAGCAGGCGACTGTGTATTGGAAGCCATGATATATGAAAAATGTAGGTGTTGCATGCTGATCTTTTGAAAAATAAGCTGGAACCAGGTAATGAGAGTATTGAAGTTTTTAAGGACAGCCATGGCTGGTTTGATAATTTAAAAAAGAGAACTGTTATCTATAGTGTCATGAGGCATGGTGAGGCAGGGAGTGCTAATAAAAAGGTTGCTAATAAATTCGTCAGTGAATTTTAAGGACTACGTAGAGGCTTAGGGCTATATTCCCCACCAAGTTTTTAACTGTGATGAGACCAGAGTGTTTTGGAAAAAAAAGTGCTGAGCAGACCCTACTGTGGCGGCTTGCTCGGTTGGTGGCGGTGGGGTCTGGCTGCGGACGAGGGGTCGGTCCAGCTTTGGACGAGGGGTCGGTCCAGCTTGGGACAAGGGGTCGGTCCGGCTTGGGACGAAGGGTCGGTCCGGCAGCAGACGAGGGGTCGGTCTCACAGGGGTTGCGCAGTTCAGCTGACGGGGTCGCCCGGCGAAGTCGGCGACGAAGGGGTCGCCCGGAGAAGCAGGCGACGAACTGGGGACAAGGGAGGCCAGGCCCTTGTCGGGGCTCTCAGGACTGGAGGGCGCACGGCAGAAGAACTACTGCGGAGACGAGGTAAACACGCAGGTCCAACTTTATTGAGGAAGTGGCTACAGTTTTATAGGGGCTGGGGAAGGCTGATTGGTCGAAGTTATGCCGTGTTCTGATTGGCTGCCGCAAGCAGTTACTGGGGAGAAAGGTCGGTGGGAGGTACTGGAAGGGGGAGGGGTGGTTAGGGATTGGCTGTTGCTGTTGCTGGGGTGGAGGGCAGACTTGTGCCTGGTTGTTGCTGCTGTGGGGGGGGGGGAAGGGCAGACTGAAATTTTCCGCCCTGCGCCTGTGCAGGGAGAAAGAAGAAGAAGGGTGTTGCCTCATAAGGCATCGTGTGGCGCTATCCGGGAGGAGGGGCGGCCGCGGAAGCATGGCTGCCGAGAAGGGGAGACCTGAGGGCACTCTGCGCCCATGCCGAGCTCCCTTCAGGGGTGGCGGTGAGTCCGACCAGCCACCCTATTATGGGGGCAGCGGCTTGGCCTACCGCGGCCGCTCCCCTGCCAGGCCAGCAAACCACGCTTCAGCCGGAGGGGTGACTGCACCCTACATCACAAAAGAGGAGAAGGCATCACCAGGCCAGAAGTTGTGACTCATAGAGAAAGGTTTGAGGCTGTCCCCAAGCCTGCAGGTACAGAGGACACAGCTGTGCAGGATATTGTATCTTTGGGCCAATCCTTGGGAGGTTGATGCTGCTGATGTTGAGGAGTTAGTGAAGGAACATCATGAAGAAATCAGCACTGAGGAGGTGCAGGAACTACAGATGGAGCAGCAATAAGAGGTGGCTGCAGAGATTTCTTCAGGTGAGGAGGAGATAAGCGAGGATGCCCCCATTTCCTTGATAAAAGAAATGTGTGTAAAATGGTCAGAAGTTCAAAACTGTGAAGAAGTGCCATCTGGATGAAGGTCTGTCAAGCAGAAATGTGAATTTATTGAATGATCAAACAATTTCACAACTTTGAAGAATTTTGAAAAGAAGATAGTAGCAGTCCTCATTGGATATGTTTTTAGTGAAGGTGACAAAGAGTGTCAGAGCCTGTGGTGCAAGTTGAAAAAAGGCAGAAAAGAATAAGAACACCTGAAGTGCAAGTGCCTGATGTTCTAATGAAGAGACTTTCCTTTCAAGCAACACTTCATGTACCCTCTCCTCACCACTCTCCTCCCAGTGTCCCATTGGGCCATGGACTCTTCTCAGTAAGGTAAAGTGAAGTTTTTATTTTATTTAATCTAACTATTTATTATATATTTTTAAGGTTTATTTCTCATGTAAAGTAATGACATAGAACCCTATCTTGTTACATATTGCCTTAAAAATGTGCATTGTCTTTGGTTTTGAAATGCATTAATTTACATTATTCCTTATGGGAAAAATTTGTTTAGTACTCATCATAGCTCCTGGAACCAATTAACAATGAGTACCAAGGTATTACTATAAATGAAGAAAAGCTCGTAAATTTTATGGAAAATACTGAATTTGGATGTTTTGCAAAAATCTTAGAATTTAAGAATGAAGTTAAATGATGTCTTAGCAAATTGTGGCATTCTTAGAAAAATGCTGAAGTTACATAATTATGGAATAATTTAAGTAAATTGACTATATGCTGGGCCATAAACCAAGCCTTTAAATATTTCAAAAGATTGAAAAATATAGATGCTCTTTAATCACAAAACAGGTAAGCTAAAAATGAACAAAAATAGAAATTCCCCATATATTTGAAAATTAATATGATGATGAAATTATAATGAAATATTGCATATAAAAATCAAAGATCAGGGAGCAGATGTAGTTCAAGTGGTTCAGTGCCTCTTCCCTCATGGGAGGTCCCGGTTTAGGTTCCCAGTGCCTTCTTAAAACAAAAACAAAAAACAAGCAAACAGATGAAAAAACCAACCCAGGGGAGCTGATGTGACTCAGTGGTGGAGCACTGGCTTCCTGCATACAAGGTTCCAGGTTCAATCCCTGGCCCTGGAATCTAAAAAAAATAAAAAATAAAAAATGAAAGGTTTATGTAAAGTAGAACTTAGACAAACAACTCCAAGATTTGGGTCTTTTGAAAAAGATGAATAAAGTTGGTAAACTCCTGAGGAGATTGATCAGAAAAAAAAGTAGAGAAGGCACAAATAATTAAATGTCAGTAAAGAAAATGTAGGGACATTACTATAGATCTAGATTATTAGAAAGATAATAAGAGGATAATGTAAAAATGTAGAAATAATGAATTATCATTTAACCAACAGCAAATTGATTCAAAATTACTTTCTTTCCTTCAAAGTTAACTCCAGTCCCAAACAGCTTTCCTATTGAATTCTGTCAAACATTTAAAAAAATAATTAAAATCAATGATTGCTAATTTTTGCAAAATATAGAAAAAGGGAAACAAATTTCCTATCTCATTTTATGAGGCTGCCCAAATTTTATTTCAAAACCAGACATAGAAATAAAAATTACTGGATAATCTCATTAACAATGTTCCAGAAACCCTTGCCCTGGTTTGAGTGCTTTGTGGGCCCCAGGAAATTATGTTCTTAAGTTAACCCATTACTGTTCATGTAAACTTATTTATGTGGGACTTTTGCTAAGAATCAGTTAAGGATCCTTTTGATTAGATCACTTTTGATTAGATCAATTCAATTAAGGGCCTTAGATTAGACTGAGCAACCCAGGGTGGATCTTAATCCTTTATTGGAGTCCTAGATAAACAGAGTCTCAAATAAGAAAAGCTTCCATTTTGTCCTGCCATATGAGAGAGGACTCCAGGATTGCCTGCAGCTGCAAAAAATCAGAGAAATCCTGAAAGACTGAGAGATAAGGCAGAGGCTGGAATCAGCAGAGCAGTCAAAGCTGAAGGAATGAAGGGAAGGGAGAGACAAGTCATATGGCTGATCACCCATAGCTGAGCCTGGTGATAAAATGAGCCTGGAGGAGATGGCAGAGACTGGTTGCCATTTTGCTTTGCCACATGGTAGGATCACCAGCAGCCAACCTTTGGTGAGACAGTATCTCTGATGATGCTTTGATTTGGACATTTTAACAGCCTTGGAACTGTAAGCTTCTACCCTAATAAATCCCATTATGAAAGTCAACCTCTTTCTGGTATTTTGCATTGGCAGCCTCTATCAAACTAAGACAATCCTAAACAAAATATTCCCAACCAAATCTAACAATACATTACAACATGACGAGAATTAAAATTTGAAGATAAATCAGTGTAGTTCATCCCATTAAACTAACAAAGGACAAAAATATTTTATCAACATATGCAAAACATTCATGAAATTGAGAAAATTCAGTATCCATGATTTTAAAAGAAAATTCTAAGCAAAGTAGGGATGGGAAGAAAGCTTCTCAATCTGATAAAGCATTTTACAAAATACCCTACAGCTAACATTTTACTTAAAGGTGAGATAGAACTTTCCTGTTGAGATTAGAACCAACTAAAGTATGCCCTCTATAAACACTTCTGTTGAACATTTTATCAGAAGTACTAGTCAGTTCAAGTAGGCAATGAAAATAAACAAAAAGCTATAAAGATTAAAAGGAAAGAAACAAAATTATAATTATTCATAAATATTAATTTTTAGGTAGAAAATCCAAAGGAATGTATTGATGAATTATGAGAATTAATATATGTTTTTCAAGATTTAAAACAATCAGGTCAATCAATTTTATCTTATATACCAGGAAAAAAATTAAAACATTAAAAATGACACCATTTATAATAATATAAAAATATCAAATAACCAGGAATAAATTTACCAAAATATTGACAAAGCCTCTATGCAGAAAACTATAGTACATTTATTGAATACAATTTTAAAAGGAACTAAATAAATGGGAAGGTATACAATATTTCAATATTTTAATTTTATACAAATTGATTTAGATTCAGTGCCACCTAAATCAAAATCCAAGCACTTTTTTATGTGCTCACATGTGTGTGCATATCTGTGAAAATGCAAAAGACCAGTGATAGCCAAGGCAATAGTGAAGATGAAGGACAAGGTGAGAGATTTAGCTTCCTGGATAACAGGATTAGACAGCAAAGCATGAGTAATCAGAGTAGTGAATATAGAGGTGAGTTGGACTTTTGGATGTTTCTAACAAAACAGAAATAGGTAATGGTACATTTCAAGCTCAGCTCAGAGGATGACATTCTTTCACACGGAACTATTTTAAAGCCATGGACACATAATACCTATATCCTGGAGAAATTTAAGTAATTAAATTCTTTGTTAAAACTATGAAACTATTAAACAACAACAAAAATGTTATATTATAAAGCTAAATGGGTAATCCTCAATTACTTTTAAGATAAAATCAGATTTCAAAGAAAAATTGGCCTACAGTAGCCCACATAGAAATGTTTGGAAAACTCTAAATTTATTTTTTGTAAAATCCAGAAATAAGAGTAGAAGGGCAGAGAAGAAAAACTTCCAGCTTGTAATGCTTTCACTAAAGAAAGATTTTTACTTTTCCCCTTACTATCTGTAGCAGTTTGATAGTATTTTCCAAAAAGAAATATAGATTATGTTTGTAAACTGATTGGTTCCTCTGGTGTGATAACCCTTTGATTTTATTAGATTCAGCTGAGACATCTGGTTAACTTGTGTTAAGATTAGGGCTCTGATCCAACCACATCATTAGAGTGCAACTCAGCATTGAGTCCCAGCTCTCTTGGTAATAAAACAGATGCTCACACAGAAGTAAATACATGGAGAAGGAGAACACAGAAGCAGATAAGCAGGAAGAAAGAGTGCTCCATAAACATGGTCTTGGGAAGACAGATGAGCCTGATAGTCTACATCTGACCTTGTGGAGAGAATAGAGCAGTTAAGCCTGGAGAAAGACTATCCCTGGGAAGAGTGACCAGCCTTATGTCAGCCTACAGCTGAGATCAGAAGAATGTGGGACCACAGAATCTTAAAAGGAAAGAAGAAAGTGTGAACCCTTGCAAATATCGCCTACCATTTTGCTTCAATACCTGGCCATTGACTTTGAGTGAGAAAGTACCTCTTATAGTACCTTGAGTTGGACTCTTAAGGGCCTTCTGACTTTATAAAAGCCAACAGAGTTCTGATACTTGGCATCAGCACCCCTTTTGCTGACCAATACACTATCCTTTAGTTATCTTTCTGGACTCAATATTCCTCTTCCATTAAAATTTTGTACCATTTCCCAGCTCCTCTTGGTGTATTTAATTCAAATACTGAAAGGGGAAATTCTGATTGATCTGTATTTTACATATTGATCAAAAGACTGTCTAGACTGTTATGCTACAACATGTGTTTCTAGAACACCAATTATCTCACATTTAATTGGTAAATATGAAATTGAAATCATGTTAGTATAACATGGAAATTGTATTAGTTTATGTGTTATTTGTTTCTAAATAAGGGGAGCCAGAATAGCAGAACTAGAATTATAACCTTCTATAGGAATGGTAAAGACTTTTAGTGTGGTAGTTGCAAAGGCAGGAGTCCTTTCAGCTCCATTTTAGGACAATTTAAAATGAGTACTTCTATTTCAGCTTGACTTGGGACAGGTTGCACTTCCTTCTCTGTCAATCCATGTATCTCTTGAGGTTCCAATTATTCTTCTATTAGAACATTGTTATAAAGTTTTTAATATTTTGAGTGGTATGCTCTGACATTTTTCTAATGAGCACTGTTATTTTAGTGTTAGGTCCAAGTAAAACACTAATTAGTTGATATTTGTCCTTAAAATCCATATTTGGCATATGCACTTGATTTTTTGAGTTATAAAAATATTTCTAAGCATCCCACAAGTTCTAAAGTATTTTGTGCACATTTCAAACATAGCAAGAATGGTTTGCCTTAACTCAAAGAACTACTACTATTCTGAAAGATCATGGTTCCATTAATCAAAATTTGAGATATCTGAAGAGTTAATTTAATTCACCTGCATTTTAATTATTTTTGCCTTTTTCCCTTCTTCCATATGCCTGTTATACAGTCAATAGCTCTTAGAGTAAAGAGCTGTTTCATTCCAAGTCTGTCTAGGAAGCTTGGCCTAAGAAAACGTCATTTATAGTTAAGAAAGATCATTGTTGTGCTAAGAAATTTTTCCTAGTTGGCATCTTGAAGGTCAAAATTGCTGGTTTTCTCTTGTATATTATATCATAAATATGGATGAGTTGCAGTGAAAACATTAAAAAAACTCCAAAATGTTATGTCCAAATAAAAGAATACCATTCAAATTATTAAAAAATATATCTCAAGTATTCTAACTTCCAGGTTTTTTTTGTCTTTTCTCCCCAGTTACAATTTTTCATGGTGGTGTTGTAATCAGTTTCAACACATTTGTGTTTCTGGTAGGATAACCCAGTTGAGATTTTTCTCTTCTGACATAAAGTCAGAGCATTAAGTTACAACCGATGGGTTAAAGTTTCGTAGCAGGGAACAGAGTTTTGTAGCTGATCCCTCCCTGAAGTCACCCCTGGCATAATTTAGGTAAAACAGTTCAGATGCTGCCTCTTTTGGTAAACAGTTAACTTCCTATTATTCAGGAACAGATCATATAACTTGTATAAAATCCATGCCTTTTGGTCTTTCCTATTCTTCCATTTTGCTACCAGCTCTTGACTGTTTAAACACTCTTCTGAATCTTTATTTTTAGTCTGCTTAAGCAGGAACTAGAAATTGGTCATTTGAAAATCGGAAATTTCAGCCAATGTTTGTTTTAGGAAGTTTATGCAAGTTACAAATATAAATAATTTAATGTACTGTTTAATGTGGGGAAAAGTAACCATGTTAACCTGTCCATGCCACTAAAATGGATATTGATAAGACTAATATTTGCAAAACACATATTATGAGCTAGGAATTTTTCTTAAAAGGCTTCATGGGTTGCATTTTTCAGATGGAGAAATCAAAGTTCAGAGAGTATGGCAGTTTGACATTATTTTATGACTCCCCAAAAGAGAAAGATTATGTTTGTAAACTAATCTATTCTCTGGGTGTGATACCCTTTGATTGCATCAAATTCAGCTGAAGGGCCTTTGATTAGATTACTAGGTAAGCTCGATTTAGGGTATTTTTTTTTTAATTGACTTTGTAATAATATTACATTAAAAATATATATGTGAGGTCCCATTCAACCCCCCCCCCACCACCCCCCCTCTCCCCCCCCAACAACACTCGTTCCCATCATCATGACACATCCATTGGATTTGGTAAGTACATCTTTGGGCACCTCTGCACCTCATAGACAATGGTCCACATCATGGCCCATACTCTCCTCCGTTCCATCCAGTGGGCCCTGTGAGGATCCACGATGTCCGGTGATCACCCCCGAGGCACCATCCAGGGCAGCTCCACGTCCCAAATATGCCCCCACCTCTCATCTCTTCCTGCCCTTCCCTATACCCATCGTCCACCATGTCCACTTTTCCCAATCCAATGCCACCTCTTCTATGTGGACATTGGATTGGTTGTGTCCATTGCACGTCTATGTCAAGAGGAGGCTCAGATTCCACATGGATGCTGGCTGCCATCCTCCCATTTTCAGTTGTAATCACTCTAGGCTCCATGGTGTGGTGATTGTCCTTCTTCAACTCCATCTTAGCTGAGTGTGGTAAGTCCAATAAATCAGATTGTAGGTGCTGGAGTCTGTTGAGGCTCAGGACCTGGCTATAAGGTGTGACTCAGGTTGAGTCCCTGCCCCTTTGCTGGGCCTCATATAAATGGACTCATCTGGACAGACAGACACACATGAAGAGAGTTCTGTCATTTTTTATTCTGCCACGTGACAGAAAGGAGAATGCTCAAATGGCTGAGGTCCTGGGGAAATATGAACCATTTGCCTGATAGCTTACAGCTGATCTTGGGAAGAGAGTGAAACAGCCAAGGCTGATATAGGAGGCCCTAAGAGATAAGGCCTCTGCCTGCATGCTGCTGAAATCAGGAAGAAGTGGAGCAGCTGCACACGAGAGAGGATGCCAGGAGGGGAAGGAGAAACTTGGGCAGAGATTGGCAGGCATCTTGTTTCACCATGTGCTAACATGCCTGGATCAACAGTAGTTGATGTTGGTGAGAAAGCATTTCTGATGGTGCGTCTAGTTGGACGTTTTCACAACTATAAGCTTTTATCCCAAATAAATACCCTTTATAAAAGCCAACAGATTTCTGTTACTTTGCATCAGTAACCCTTTGGCAGACTAAGACAGAGAGGCATTAGTAATTTATTGGATGTCTTGCAATGTTCAAAGCTAGGATTTGAACTTGGGTCTTTCTGATGCTGAAGTCCTTGTACCACATTGCTTCTGGTCACTGGATTTATCTTGCTTTACATTTTAAAGAATTGACAGTGACAAGTGGACTTTTTGCCTGTCTTCTCTTTTAGGGAGTGGATTAGCTTGCCTTTGGTTGTATGAAGGATAGTTGCATTAGGTTAAGTGGAAGCTATCATGCTGTCATTGCCTTTATTTCAACATTAAAGATGACTATAATAATGTGATGGATGCTGACTTAATAAGACTATTGTATGGACTGTGCTGGATTGCTTGTTTTCCACTTGGCACCATCACCAGCAGCCCCTTGTAAAGGTGAAGACCACATTTCCCTCAATCCCCTTCCCTGTATAGTGACAGGTGAGAATTTGCCTATGAGAGGAACATGAGTGAGATTTGGAAGGTGGAAGGGCAGTGGAAGGCATTTTTCTTGGTCCTGAAAGTCACATGCGGCACTCTTCTGGACCTTTCCCCAAGCTTCTACACAATGTTTCTGGTGGTTTCTCAGATTTCACACAATCCTTGATTTCTCTAGGTTATGGCAAAAGGGGTGGTTTCCAGACCTCACAACAAAGTACATTCATGGTTGTGGTTGTTTTTTTTGAACTTCCCAGGGACCAATGACTTTTACCCTTCTTCAGCTGAGAGATTATCCAGGCACTATCTTCCACATCTTCAGTGCTCCATCCTCTCATATTTGTGTAGCCTTAATTTCTATATTCAATCTATTTCCCCCATAATACTTGTACTGACTTTATTTTCCTGACCAAACACAGACTGTTATGTAAAACGTGACTTTTCATACACTTTAATAGATTCTAGTTGTGTACTAATTGTCCTCCTGTTTTGAGGTGTGATAGGTTAGACAGGATAAATACAAATGTGAAATTGGAAGCAATCTAAAGTTATGTTGACTTATGTTGAGTGAAGCAACCCAGACATTGAAGGACAAATACTACATGACCTCAATGATATGAAATAAACAAGCTGCCCTAGATAGCAAGAGACTGAACGATAGGCTTACAGGAAATCGGAGGGTGGAGGAAGAATATGAGCCGATGTCTGCAGGGGTGGAATTTAAGACGAGATGATGGTAAGTATGAACACAAAGAAGAGATAAAAGGGGGGCAAGGGGTTGCCTTTGGTTGGGGCTTTGCGGGTTTGAGGGTGGCTGGGGAGGGACGGATGGGTAACGTTGCCCAAAAGTGGGGGGAGGGAGGGGTAGCATACGAACACAGGAGAGGGTCAGGTGTTGGTGGAGAGTAAAATGCCGAGAAAATCATATCAAAATATAATAAAGAGGGTTACCTGTTTAGAATGCTCGGAGGGGAGGGTCTGATGCAGGACGGGCTCCTGGGGAATGTCTAAATGCTCATTCTGCCAGAGTGGGTGACACCATGGGGTAGAAACCCAAGTAGTGAGAGTGGGGGTGGACCCACATCCTGGGGAGGACTAATGCCATCAAATAGAGGGAACGGTATCCCTCGAGAGAAAGGGTGGCTCCCAGGGCATTGGGGCAGTTGAGCAAGTTAGACCCTGAACACTATTCCATCTATCTCTGGAAGTGGCTCCTCAGGAAACGGAGGTTGGCTGTCACTGTGGGCACCAAGGTGGAAGGGGAAATGGACGTTAAATGTGTGGAACCAAACTAAATGGGGGGTAAGAGAGGAGTTTCTTGAGAGTACACAAGGATGGATATAAAACATGTAATATTACACCATAACATATAGGAGATGACAGACTGATCATGTAAACCATAATGTAAAACATAGGATAACTAAAAATGTAAAGAACTGTGTATCCTAAAGTATGCACCATAATGTAAGCACAGATGTCACCTTGTTAGAAAGCTAATGTCTCAGACTCTGTACATCACTTTAAGTAAATATGATATGAATAGGGTGTAAGAGTATCACTGTGGAAGGGAAAAGGTTTTCTGGTGGATGTGTGGGAGTGCTGTATATTATATATATGCATTGCTGTGGTCTAGGACTCCTGTGAAGAAAACCTGAATAATTAGGGGGGGAAAAAAAAAAAAAAAAAAAAAAGAAAAAGATAGGATGTGGAGTTTTTTCAAGTCAACATTCTTTATCTAAGTTCTTTATCTAACTTTATCCAAGTTCTTTAGCTATCCTTTAAACCCATCGCTATATGCCATTCCCTAGTAAGGGACCATGACATTATATTGGGCTTCAAATTTTGGGGAGTTCTGGATCACAGAGTGTTTCAACAATGGCAATGGAGGGATACTGGTATGGGATACCAATGACAGGTGATATATGGCTGACAGGGAGCTGTACAGAACATATGTCCAGGGTGCATGGTAATGTTTGGATATACTCATAGTGGCAACAATTAAAAACCACAGTAGGGGGGGTACTGGGTTCCTGGCCAGTGGTGCTCTGTCTTGGTCCCTAGGGGAGCAGCGACAGTCTCCCAGGTACAGTGGTGGGGACCGGGAGGGAGTGAGGGTTCAACAGTGAGCCCCTGATGCTAATGACTATGCTTGTGAGCTGATAAACCCAAAATAAGAACAAGGCCTAGAGCAACTTTGTGCCTGGGAATTTCCTTCTGTCAGCCTTCATGTTACTCAAATGTGGCCAGTCTCGAAGCCAAACTCAGCATGTAAATGCAATGCCTTCCCCCCAGCGTGGGACATGACACCCGGGGATGAGCCTCCCTGGCAACGAGGGACCACTATCAACTACCAACTGATGATGCAACTGGAAAATGACCTTATACGGAAGGTTCAATGCGGATCAGCAGAATATCCATGTCTACATAAAATACCATGACTTTAAAATGCTGTTTGACCTAAAGTAAGGGGGAAATGGAAAGGAGAAATGAGTTTATATGGCTACGAGTTTCTAAAAAAGAGTCTGGAGGCTGGCAGAAGGTTTGCCCTCATGCACAACTGAGCAGAGTCAGAGAGACAGATAAAGCAGATACAACCCCCAGATATTGGTTCCTTTGAGGGCTAAAGAGACCCGTGGGAGTTATGGTCATGGCCGATGGGGTTAACTACCAGGGCAGATGGCCCCTCTTTGGAAAAGGTGTTTATGTGTGATGAATCTGGACTCAGATGGGATCTTCCTTCATAAGACTTTCATGCTAATGTGCTGGAGGTGCAGTTAATGTTGGGGTTTAAGATATATTTAGGGGATTTGAATCTCTGGACTGACAATGTGATAGCCAGGTCCTGAGCCTCAACAGACTCCAGCACCTACAATCTGATCTATTGGACTTACCACACTCAGCTAAGATGGAGTTGAAGAAGGACAACCACCACACCATGGAGCCTAGAGTGATTACAACTGAAAATGGGAGGATTGCATCCAGCATCCCTGTGGAATCTGAGCCTCCTCTTGACATAGAGGTGCAATGGACACAACCAATCCAATGTCCACATAGAAGAGGTGGCATTGGATTGGGAAAAGTGGACATGGTGGACGATGGGTATGGGGAAAGGCAGGAAGAGATGAGAGGTGGAGGCGTCTTTGGGACATGGAGCTGCCCTGGATGGTGCTTCAGAGGTAATCACCGGCCATTGTAAATCCTCACAGGACCCACTGGATGGAATGGAGGAGAGTATGGGCCATGATATGGACCATTGTCTATGAGGTGCAGACGTGCCCAAAGATGTACTTACCAAATCCAATGGATGTGTCATGATGATGGGAACGAGTGTTGGGGGGGGAAGAGGGGGGTTGGGGGGGTGGGGTTGAATGGGACCTCACATATATATTTTTAATGTAATATTATTACAAAGTCAATAAAAAAAAAAGAACAAAAAAGAACAAAAAAAATAAAGTTATGTTGAGGGTTAATATTAATAAAATAAAGACTATAAATTTCAAATGATTCCTTATATGAAAGCGCCTATTTTACACTGTACATATTGAATTCTATTTTATTTTATTCAAGAAATATTCATTGACTATTTTATAGATTGAATTATATCCCTTTACACGGACATGTTCAAATCCTAACACCTGGTCCTGTCGGTGTGAAATAATTTGTAAATAGGATCTTTAAAGATGTTTGGATGAGGACAGATTGAATCAGGGTCAGCCCTAAGCCAACATGCCTGGAGTCCTTATAAACAAAGGAAATTTGGACACAGTAGTAGGAGACAGAAGGAGACAGATGGCACGTGACAGAGGCAGAAACTGGGTTATGGATTGTGGCAAACCACCACCAGAAAGTGACAAATTTCAGAGAAAGCATAGCCCTGTCGACACCTTGATTTTGAATGTTTAGCTTCTAAAACTGTGAGGCAATAGATTCCTATTGTTTAAACCAACCAGGCTGTGGTATTTGCTAGGAGCTCTGGCAAACTAAGACAAGTATCCACTATGTACAGCCCTTGGTTGGGTATGGTAGGAAATACAAAAAGAGCACAATATTTATTGAGAGTCTACTATGAGTCAGATGCTCAAATCTTTAATTCATGCTACAACCTTTTGAAGTAGATATTGTTACTTTTAGCTAGCAGCTGGGAACTTCAGGCCTAGAGAGAAAAATAATCTGGTAGAAGTCACATAGTGACTGAAGTATCTGGGCTACTATTCTTTAAAAAAATTTGTTTTGTTTAAAGAAGCTTTAGATTAATAAATGTCATTCTTACCTGTCTCATTTCAGATCTCTGATGTACCACTGTTCTGAGCTACCTTCTGCCCTCAAAGAGTTTTTAAATTCAATTGAAGTAGAATTGGAAAAGAAAACATGTTCCCTACTCTACTTGATGAATTCACATGGATTATTTTAAAAACTACTTAGGATTAAATACATTTTTTTCTTATTTATAGAAAATTTTTTATGTATTACAATCACCATCACAATCACAAATAATTGATTTGTGCAAGTAAACAAATAGTTTTCATTTGTTCATTTCTCTCCTTATGCTACTATGATTTGTCAAAAATAAATTCCAAATGAAAAACTTATTGTGCTCATTGAAACTAGTGGAAACTAGAAAAGACAAATAGAAGAAGGCAAGGAACTTGGATATTCTCTCACAAAAGAATATCTTGTCATAATATTTCAATAGCAGAAGAAAGATATATCTAAGGTGTATTAGGCACATAATGTGCCCTAGGAACACATGTATGTTTTCTACAGTGCTTGTACAAAGGTCTGAAAGTTTTGGCAAATGTTTGAATTCAAACTGAATTAGCTTCCATGTGAGTTCCCTAAACTCTAAAGATGGGTATGTATGCAGCATGAAGTGATTGATAAGAGTAAAATACAATGTTTTCAGCAAGTATGCATATTTCACATATCCAGATAAAATAAAAATTTCCAAGTAAGAAGTTGGAAATTAGTTTTTATTTTCAGCATTTCATATCCTTGGCATAAAGAACTATAGGCTGCCAAACTTGTGTTTTTAGAAATCTAAAGTAATTTTGTTAAAAAGAACAACTAAACTAATGTATTAATCTAATGTGCAGAGCCACTTTTCCAAATTGGGCACTTAATACTAAAACCAAGAATTGCAAGCAGATTCATTTACTTGTTCCAATAAGTCTGAACCTGCAGCCAGGTTTGGCTTGGGCAGCCCTGGAATCCTAGGGAAGAAGGAGGTTAAGAGAAGTATGTTTAAAAGTGTGTGGTATTATTTCTTCTAAACATCTGAAACTTGGTCCTGGCAGGTTCTGTCCAAGAGTAGATGCTCAGAAACTATTCTTGTGCTTACCTTGACTTGAGGTTGCTGGTGGAAAAAAATGGCTTCATGGGTCTCTAACTTCAGTGCCTACTTCACCACCAAGAAGACCCTCATTTGTCTGAGACTAATCTCTAGTCTTCTTTTCCAAAATATGTCTAGGAAGAGAAAAAAAATTCTTGAGATAACCATGAAAGCAGTTAGACATATTCACTTTATAGAGGTGTGTGGTCAGAAATTATATCTATTTGCACAAAGCACTGGGATCCTTTTAAAATTACTAAATTAGTGCTCTCTATTCTAAGGACATGGATAATGACCCATCCTTACTCAATACTCTCAGTTTCCTGTTCTGATTGGCTTATATTAAGAAAACCAGGAGAGCACTTCAATTTTCCATAACTTAAACTCATGTGTGTGTGTGTGTGTTTTTAAGAATTTCAGGTGATCTTCCTCTTCATGATAGTTTTATTTTCTGAGCATTATATAATTGTTACATCCTCTTTGTTAATGACTTTCAAATACCGCTGATCATTAAACTTTCTAATAGGTGAACATAGTTTGAAGTAGGTCAATGCTTGGACCTGTCCTATCTCACTGGTCTTTCTGACTTAATGGTAATGAATCCAAGGGACATGCTTGTTTGGCCTTACTTTTTTTCTTGCTTTTCATGGAGCCAGATATATTTGTCACGATCATTTGGCCTCATCCAATTTTTTCAATGACATCTGATTCTATTGCTAGTCCATATTTTTTTTAGACTTAACCCAAGTCAAACATAGTTGGGATTTCAAAATTGTACAGTATGACTGAACTAAATGGAAAAAAAGTTCATTTACCAGAAGTCTGAGACATCTATAGAAGCAGGGATGCTTTCATTTATTCCTTCATTTTGTCAGCTGGATCAATAAATAAATAAGCATTCTGGTAGATTGTAAGAAAGGCTATGCAGAAGTGATAAACAGTTGACTGAGGAGTTATTTTAGCTCGGAGGATTGAGAGAAAGACCTGTGAGGATTTTCTATTTAAAACTGTGTCTTGATAAGAAGACGACATGAACCAGGGGGAATGTGCCTTTTAGGTGAGGTGAACAGCTAGGGCAAAGACCCTTAATTTGGGAAGAAGTGTGGTGTGAGGAATGGCAAAGAATTCTGGTGTAGTTGGAGCCTAATGAATAAGAGACAGAGTGGTCAAACATAGGTCAGAGGGGTAGGCAGAGGAAAGATCATGTGGGGCTTTATAAACCAGTGTAAGGGATTGGTTAACTCCAGTTGTTATGTTATGGAATCCACTGGAGATGTTAAGCATCCATATAATATGGATTGTCATATGTCATTGGTACATTCAGCTCTGGAAGTTCTAATCATAATTTGGCTAGATTATGTTCAGTATATAATTTATCCTCACTATACCTCTGCATTCTCAAATGTAATAGAAATATGCTACCCAAAGTTATGAGGAAATAATAAAGAAAGAATGACCTATTTTTAAGAGTTTAAGTAAATTACTCTATCATTTTAGATTCCTTTGACTGTGAAGAGCAGGAAACCCTAATTTAAATGGACTTAAAAACAAGAATCCAAAGGGTTAAGTGGGCTCTGGGTATAGAATGAGCAGTAATTCAATGGAGTCATAAAGGACTCATTTTCATTCTCTATCTGCTCTGCCATTCTTGATATTAAGACTAGTTCACCTTATGAGAGAAAAATGGCTCCTAGTGATAACTGGGATTCCATACTTCCTTGTTTATGTTCAGCAGAACAGGAAGAGAATTTCCCCATTCATTCAGTATAAGTCTTTTTCTCCAATCTGATTGGGTCAACTTATGTCAAAGGTTCATCTATGGGACCAATATCAATTTCCTAGACAGTACCTCACTCCAAGATTGTCTTTGGCTAATCATGATTTCCATATTGGAGAAGAGGGTAGGGTACATGCCTGAATAAAATCAGAATTCTGATAGGCAGAAAAGAATGGATGTTGGGTAGGTAATCAAAGCATCTATGACAGTTACTTAAAATTAATTTCTTTTTTTTTTTGAGCTTTTTATTTTTAAAGAAGTTTTAGATTACACAAATGTTACATCAAAAATGTAGGGGATTCCACCTCACCCCCCTCCCACATTTTCCCACATTAACAACATCTTTCATTAGTGTGGTATATTGGCCACAATTGATGAACACATATTGAAGTAGTGCTATTAACCATGGGCTATAGTTTATTTTAGAGTTTACACTTGGCACTGCACAATTTTATAGGTTTTGATAAACTGTATAATGGCCTGTATCTGTCATTGCAATGTCATGCAGTACAATTCCAATGTCCCCAAAGTACCCCTTATTACACCTATTCTTCCCTCTCCCTCCCATCCAGAACCTCTGGTGGCCACTATCTTTACATCAATGATACAAATTCATCCATTGCTAGAATATTCATAAGTCTACTTAAGTCCATAGTTGCATTCCCCCATTATGTTTTTTCATTCCTCAGTCCTGAGGATTTTGGGGTAGTGTTGCCCACTCTGTTTCTGATTAAGAGGGAACTTAGATCCCATGGGGCAGATGAATGGAACTCTCTTGCTTCTAGTTGTAGATACCCTCTGCTTTTTGTGAGTGGCATTGTCCATTATCATCCTTTTTTTAGTTGTCCTAGGCAAATCCAGTGAACTGGGGAGTAGGCGATGCAACTCTGTTGAGATTCAGGGCTCAGCCAGTTTAAGAACAGACTGAAGATTTAAGTCTTTGGTACATGTATTTAACAAGTATAGTGCTAATATATTTATAGCACTCGTTTATAGTGCTATAAATGAGTCAGACTCTGTTACATTGGGATGCCAAATTCCTGAGATTGTCCACCCTGCCTATAATGTCTAGAAGTCTGTAAAGCCCTCAGGATCCCCTCTGTTTGAGATACTGTTTACGGGGGCAGTCAATGAGATCTTGCTGAGATGTGCATAAGCGTAACCTCTGGAATGACCTCCTTACTCACTTTGAAGTCTCTTAGCCATAAAAATTCATTTGTATTTACCATTTTCCCCTTTTGGTCAAGGTCTTTTTCCAAAAGTGTCATTAGTTGTAGTTTGGTAATAAACCTTTGGTGCCAGGGAAGTTCATCCCCAGGAGTCATGTCTCATGCTGGGGAGGGGGGAAAGTAGTGTGTTTATTTGCTAAATTTGGCTTGGAGAAAGGCCACATTTGATCAACAAGGAGGATTTCAGGAAGTAACTCTTAGGCAATATATAATACTAGCTAAGTTTCAATTTCACAAGAAAAGTTACATTAAGTACAACAATCAATATTAAGGATCTAGTGTAGTCGTCTGTCCTCCTTCACTAGGCACTGCCCATGTCCTCAGGATTCTCGCCATTCTATTAGAGAATGTAGCAAGACTTCCCAGGATGGGAATCCAATATTCTTTGATTCTACCCACCAAAACAATTCCCATGACTACTTAACATATTCATATGCCATAGAGTTTTAAATAAAATCAGTAAACGCTATTTGCATTTTAAGATTTTATGGCACTAAAAATATGGTGTGACAAATTCTTGAAATAATAAAAAACTTTACCTTTATAGGAAAAAATGTAGTGAAGCAACCTGAAAAACACAGCAATTCGAATCAAACTCAAAGTTCTTAAATCACAGAAGTGTGGTAATTTAATTTTTATCCCAAGCTTAAGGAAAATTATGAGACAGGTAAAATGTGGTATGTTGTGGTCTGTTGGAATGTGAGCAAGTTGTCTTACTTGATTTTCTTGTTTTGATATGATTTTCTTCCCATTCCCACCTACTCATTTTTCAAATTCCGAATAGGTTTTTTCCTTTGCAAAATAATGACATAATAATAATATGAAGACTTCATTTTCTATTTCACTGTAATGACATTAGCAGAAATCTTCTAAAGTGATTGACATTAAGAGTCCAAGGAAAATTATGTGCTTTGAAAAAGCCTGATCTGACCTTCCTAATAATCTTCTATGCAAGATATTACATCAACTTAATAATTATACAGTACAGACAAAAATGAAATCTATTGATTTGATAGGTATAAATTTTGTTTGGTTTCAGATCACAACTTGCAATTAAATATCCATAGATGACCATTCATTCAAAGTGACAATGGTTAGAAACTAAATAACACCATTTTATATTAATTGTTTGTATGTAAGACATTCATAACACTTTTCATTTTACTCAAAGTACCCTATTTTTAGTAAACTACTATTTCACTTAACTCCCTAAAAGTTTTAATTCAATTCAACATGAATTGAATCCTTTTATAGTTTTTCTCCCAAAGTACAATAACATTAAATTGCTGTGTTCTTTATCAATAATTCTCATGAAATCTGGGGTTGAATACTTCTAACTGTGAAGTTAGTTCTTATTACATATTAAAAGTACAAAGTTGACAGCTGGCAAAGCTTTCATTGGAGCAGAAAACTTTCACTGCACTTTGACTAGCACAATTTATTCTTATTTGCAGAACATTAGTGCAGCCCTAATATCCTCCTCTCATAGAAATTACTTGATGCATAGAAATAATAGGTCTCCAACTCCAGTTACAGTCCACTCTCTTCCTGACAGTATTTTTGACACTCTTGATGTCCCACCTCTTCTCTCATTCAACCGTTTCTGACATAATTCCCTCTTCTGATTTCCCTCCTACTGCTCCACACCCCTCTTTAGTACCTATCAATGGCTCTTTTTTGTCCTGTCACTTCTTAAAGAAGGGGTTCTTAACCAGGAGTCCACAGGGGGTCCATGGGAAAGATATCAAGGGGTCTGTGAGCTTGAATTGAAAATTAAAAAAAAACAACATTCTTTTGGGGACGAGTTGGTGAGGGTGTGATATGTTTATTAAATAGTACACAGTATAGTGTGGACTTAGTATGATTTTTATTTTGATGTAGCGTATTCTGAGAGCAGTGGATAACTGCCTATAAAAAGGTTGGTAAGGATGGTGGAGATGGTTTTATGATGCCATGGGAAAACTCAAAGTTCTAAATATTTGCTGAAAAGGACCATTTTAACAGATTTTGAACCGTGTCAGGTTATCAGGTATGAAATTATGGAAAAGTTGTAAAGAATAATTTTGGATAATCCTAAAATTTAATATCAAGACATGCCCATATTCAAACTATTTGCTGCTACAATCTGAGAAGGGGTCCATTGTTTTCACCTTACTGGCAAAGGTGAACATCAAACAAAAAGGTTTAAGAATCCCTGTCTTAAATGAAATCATTCCCTAGGGTTCTCTTCCTCTTGTCCTCTCTTCTCTTCAACTTTCTTTCCCACAGCTCTTTTTTTTTTAAGTTTTATTTTATTTATTTGTTTTTAATATACTTTATTTTTTAGAAAGATACTTAGATTACATAAATGTTACATAAAAATTACGGAGGATTCCCATATGCTCCACTCCTAGCCCTCCCACATTTTCCTATATTAACAACCTCCTTCACAGTGTGGTACTTTTGTTGCAATTGATGAACACATCTTGGAGCATTGCCACTGAATGTGGATTATAGTTTACATTATATTTATATTCTCTCTTACACATTTTTGTAAGTTATTACAAGATATATAATGGCCTGTATCTGTCATTGCAATGTCATTCAGGACAATTCCCAAGTCCTGAAAATGCCCCCAAATTGCACCTATTTTTCCCTCTTCCTCCCTTCAGAATCTCTAGTGGCCACTGTTCCCACATCAATAATAACTATTCTACCATTGGTAGAATCACAATGCCTATAGTAGAATAACAACAAGCCTACTCTAGTCCATTGTTCATGCCCCAATTCTGAGGATTCTGGAATGGTGATACCCACTCCACTTCCAACTGAAAGAAAGCTTAGACAATTTTGCTTGCAGTTGCAGACTCTCTCTGTTTCCTGGGATGGTCATTGTCCATCATCATCTCCTTGTCCTGGATGAGCCAAATGAACTGGAGAGTAGGTGTTGCAAATATGTTGAGATTCAGGGCCCAACTGGCTCATGGACAGCCCAAAGATTTAAGTCTCTTGGGCATACACCTATCAAGTATAGTACTAACTATAGGTTCAAATAGAAGGGGTAGAAGAGCCATGTGTAGGGAAACTGCAACTGAGTCCAACTCTGGGGAGCATAAATTACAAAGTAGGGCCCACTAAAAGGGTGCCAAACTCCTGAGCTTTCTCCCTGCCTATAAGTGTCTGGATGCCTCCAGAGTCCTTAGGAGCCCTGCTATCTGAGGCTATATGAGACTGGCATAAGTGTAATCTCTGGAATAAACTCCTGACTCACTTTGAAGTCTCTTAGCCATATAAACTCATTTGTCTTTACACTTTCCCCCTTTTTGTGAAGGTCTTTTTCCAGTTTCATTGCTAGTTGGTGCTTGATAGTAATCCCTTGTTGCCAGGGATGTTTATCCCTGGGAGTCATGTCCCATACTGGGAGAAGGTAATGCATTTATATGCTGAGTTGGCTTAGAGAGAGGCCACATTTGACCAACAAGGAGGTTCTCAGGAGGTAACTCTTAAAGACCCTATATTCTAGGCTAAGTTTCAATTTCAAAAATAAAGGTTCATAAGTATAGTCATCTCTATTAAGGACCTGTCAACAGTCCACCCTCCTTCCCTCAACTCTTAACATTCCTCTTCCTCATCTAAGTAACTCAACCACACCCATTGTATCAGTCATGGTTCCCCAGACAAACGGAACAAACAGGAAATATATATTATGTAAATATCATGAGATTTTTTATAGACAGGAATTGGCTCATACAACTGTGAGGATATAATAAGCCCAAATTCCATAGAGCAGGTTGAAAGCTGGGGCTGCTGATGAAGATTTACAATGAATTCCCTAGGAGGAGCTGGCTGACTGAAGTTGAGATGGAAATTCTTTCTTCTGGCTGCTGGAATGATCACTTTTGCCTTTCAGGCCTTCAACTTATTGGATAAGACTTCTCCCATTTTTGAAGGCAATTTAATTAGTTGATTGCAGATGTAATCAGCCACTTCTTTGTTCAAATAACTGGACACTAGAGCCTAGCCAAGTTGACACATGATCTAAACCATTACACCCAAGAATTCAAATCCCGTTTACCTCTTAACACCTCCTGTGATTTCCCCCTATCTGAAGAATAAAGCCTGGACTCTTACATGTCCTTCAAAGTCTTCCAGTCTTCATTTCCAAACTTATTCTCATCTATATCATATTTAAGCCAATCAGAATTGTTTCCAAACATGTCATTCCTTTTTTCCCTTAAGATGTTTTCACTGCCTTGATTTCCCTCTCTACTTCTGCTGACCTGAAACTCTTACTGCCTCAGAGCCTTTGTATTTGCTATTCCCTTGGTCTGGATTAATTTCTCCTCAGAACTTAGCATGGCAATCTCCTTTTCAATGTTTAGAGCTCAGATGAAATTTCCCCTTCTCAGAGAGACATTTTCTGACTACCTACTTCAATGGAGTCCCTCCTCAAAATTATTCTATATTCTGACATCCTGTTTATTTACTTTAGCTTAGTTATTACAATTAAAGTTTATCTTGTTTATGTATTTGTTTGTTTCTGTCCTCTCTCCCCACCTAGAATGCAATGTACTTGAGGGAAAGAACTTTGTCTTATTTGCCTAAAACTGTGTCTGACACATTGTAGATACTCAATAAATATTTGTTGAATGAATAAAGACATTAAGTTTTTGTTCAATTAGGTGATATATTTTAGTTCTTTGGAATATCATATACTCTCTGCCCTGATTCCTTCCTTCAAGATGGGTTTAATTTTTGTGGGTTTAAAATTTATTCTACTTATGCCCTTCATCTTTGAACATAGTTAAATTATATGACTATAAGAGAAGAGGAGAAAAGCAATGAAATATTTTTGCTATTAACTTGGAGACACAACCAGATTCAACTCAAGTCTGATTAGTATTTGGTGCACTATGGTATGGAGAAAGAAATGTGGCATGGTAGGCAAATCCCTGGATTCCAAGTCAGGAGACCTGTGTTCCTGTCCTTGCTATGCTACTGACATATGCTCTCATTGTGAATAAGTTCTAGAAGTTTTGTGGACATTGGAATCACAATTTGTAAGATCAGAGGTTGAACTAAATGATCCCAAAGGTCTCTTCCATTTCTAGAACTCTGTGTTTCTTCAAGTCATCAATCAATTCAATCATTTATTCCACAAATAATTATTGAATACCTTTACTGTGAGAGACACCAAATTAGATGCTGGAGATAATACAACCAATGGTGGAGAAGGCAGATATAGATTCTGCCCTCAGCGCACTTATAAATTTGTGGCAGGGAGAGACAGTCATAAACAATCACAGTATCCTATTCTCAGGACAAAATAGGTATTTCTATAGGACCAAAACACTCAATATTTTACATGAATTTTGCCATAGAACAACATCTGGCACAGGTATTAGCTCTAGCTTTCAGAATATTCCTACTGAAAGAGAGTCAAATATTTGACTTGCGTATGGAAATTTTGCTTGAGAAATCAGAGTATTTTAGTTAGTCCTAACATGGAATACTATTTTTAAAACTGTTATCATAACTTTTCATGCTCCTAACTCCTTCTGCCATCTTTGGGAGGATGGCAGGAAAGTAAAGAGAAGAGGAGAAAGTATAAAATGTTATTAAGGTAACTTAGCCTTTACTGGTAAATTCAGCCCTCATGAGTGATTTACATTTTTATGTAAGTCTTGTTATTAATTTACGTAAATCTTGTTATTAAATTCTCAGTCTCACATGCAGTAAATATTCAATCACTTTCAGGAATCACTATCTTGTAACTGCCTTCTGCCTGGCTACAAGAAATCTAGAAGAGAAAAAGGGGAGGCCCATCTTTCTCTCTAAATCACTCCCTTCTGTTTTTGTCCTAAGTGCCAATGCTTGCCTTGAGCAATGCCCACTGTATCCCAAGCTTGAGTGGAAAGCAGAGGGGAGAAGAATTTTTGTCTTGGTATTTGCAGTCAGCGTGGGTTATGTATGCATATAGTTGTAGTGTCTCTCCACTCCATGTGGTTGATGTGCAATGTGGGCTTTTACATCCCCCAGTCCTTACCCTTGGGTTTTCTTATAGGTGATGAATGCTCTCAGCCTTTGTTCCCCCTCCCTGTAATGCCAAGGCACAAGAAACCATGGCAAGCTGGGGTTGTGTGGAGTTTGGGGCTGGCTGCTTGGAGTCCTTCAGTGCTACTTTCTGAAACACCTTCTGGGCCTGCCTTAGCTCATCCTCAGCATCTTGGATATTGAGTGGGTTGAATGGTGGCCCACAAAGAAATTTGTCTACATCCTAATCCCCAGAACCTGCAAATGTGACCTTATTTTGGAAAAGGGTCTTTGCAGATGTAATTAAATTAAGAATATTGAGATGAGATCATTTTGTATTATCTGGTCAGGCCCTAAACCTAATGACAAGTCTCCTTATAAAAGACATAGAAAGAGACCTATAAAGAAGAGGAGAAGACCATGTGAAGATGGAGATGGATATTAAAGTTATGACTGCAGATTCCAGAAGCTGGCAGAGGCAAAAATGTATTCTCTCCTAGAACTTTCAGAGGGAACATGGCCCTGCTCTAGATTTCAGACTTCCAGCCTCCAGAACTGTAGGAGAATAAATTTGTTTTTTTAAAGCCACCAAATTTGTGGTAGTTTGTCATGACAGATACAGGAAACTAATATGGGTACCTTCTTCATTCCCTTCCAAGTCCCCTTTGTACCAAAATTCACTGGTGGACTCTCCACACCAATTTATTCCATATTGCAGCTCTTTGTGCCAGCCACCAGTAACTCCATGGTAGAAGCAATTTTCTGTGCCATATTCCACAGCCACCTTCTATGGAAAGTTGTATTTTCCAAGGATGGCTGTTGCAGTATCTTCCACCCTTCATGAAGAACATGTGACTTTATCACTAACTCCATTAAGAAGGGGAGCCTATTTCCCCTTCTCTTGATTCTTAGCTGGTGTCAGTGACTTAATTGGTCAATAATGAAATGTTCTGGGACTTCTGAGGCTAGTTCATGAGAAACCTGGACGTTTCTTCTTCCTGGAATACTTGCTGTTGGACTAGTCCTTCTCAGAACACAGCTACATGTAGGTGCTCTGGTTGACGGCCTCATTTGAGTTCCCAGAGATGCTCAGTATTAGTTTCTAGTCATGTGAGTGAGCCATTTTGGATACCTGGCCCATGGAGCCTTCAGAGATCTCCAGATCCAGCAGTGATCTGACTGAAATTGTATGAGAAATTTAACTGATAAGCATGAGAAATAGCACAGTATTGTTTTAAACCACTAAGTTGTGGGGTAGTTTGTTACAGCGTAATAATAACTGGTACACCCTCAAACACAATGAGAGAGAGTCTTCGGGGTGAAGCCTTTGGGGGAGGAGGGGCAAGTTGAATGTTGCTCTCCCTCAGAGGGGTTAAGAAAGAGACAGTTAGGTCCTCCCGTTTGCCTCTCCCTCTCTCCAGTCCTCTATGTAGAAAGTGGGGCTAGGACTTGGTGTCCTGCAGGATATGCTAGAATGAACCACTTAGCTCACTCTTTACAAGATGTGTGCCAGGACTTCAGGCTCTCCTTGGGACAGGGGGGCTACTTAATACCTTTTTCTATAGTCTCCAGACTTTCCATCCTTACTACCCATATGTATATTGAGAAAATCTCTGTAAATGCATACTGAGTACTCTTCCTTAGGATAATATTTTTTTTTATCTAGAGACATAGCCTTCTTTTCATATACAATCGTCCTTTTAGTGATTATTTATTGTAATGTGAATTAGAGTAACCTGGGGAATTTGCTTAAAAATTCTGAATCCCATCACTTTCCTTTATTTTTTATTTTTTATTTTTTTAAAGATTTATTTATTCCCCCCTCCCCCCCCCCCCCCCCGTTGTCTGTTCTCTGTGTCTATTTGCTGCGTCTTGTTTCTTTGTCCGCTTCTGTTGTCATCAGCGGCACAGAAAGTGTGGGCGGTGCCATTCCTGGGCAGGCTGCACTTTCTTTCGCGCTGGGCAGCTCTCCTTACAGGGGCACTCCTTGTGCGCGGGGCTTCCCTACCTGGGGGACACCCCTGTGGCAGGGCACTCCTTGCGCGCATCAGCACTGCACATGGGCCAGCTCCACATGGGTCAAGGAGGCCCGGGGTTTGAACTGCGGACCTCCCATGTGGTAGACGGACGCCCTAACCACTGGGCCAAGTCTGTTTCCCGCATCACTTTCCTTTAGAGAGTTTTAATTTAAAGAAGCAACCCAGGAGATTTTTATGCAGAAAATCAGGGGACCATACTGTAAGAAACTTTTTTTTGTGCCACTTTTGCCTTTGAGATTTGCATCTGCTTTTCTAAATCCTTAAACATTTTTAATTATTGCTGAGACTTTGAGTTACTTTACCTTGTGTTAGGCAGCTCCTAACTGAATAGGGTCTTGAACAAATATTGACAGTTAGTTAAATGAAAGAATTCTGTCATATTTAGAGGAGAAGGCATTCATTAGACATTGGAGGATGACTGGAGATAGACTGAGTCCACAGTATTAAGAGAAGAGAAAAATTCTCTTCTCAACTCATTTTCTTGGGTGGACTTGTGAGTGTATGTGGTTAGTACTGGAAAAGGGGACTAGCAAAAAATTGTGTCCTGTATGTCTCTGGCACTTACCAGGAAGAACAAGTAGAATTACCTGCCTTCCCTCAGAGACCTACTTCTCAGACCTCCAAAGGAGGAAGTGACTCAGAAGCATCCTTGAAGAGGATATTGTCACCCCAAGGGTATGCATATCCAATTCCTTTCCTATAACTCACCCACAAGCCCTCAGATCTGTGGTTTGACTTCTTGAAGCCGGGTCTCCAGGGTTCAGACTAGTGATCTCAACTCTGAGAGCCTTCTGAACTCAAGCGTGAAACTTTCATCACATCAGTGAAAAAATGGAGTGAGATGTTATTTGTACCTTTCTGAGGAACAAAAATTAGATTTCCAGTATTTTATATTGCCTGTTCATCACCACCAGAACAAATTAGAGAGTCAGTATTAAATAATTATTCGAATGAGAAATTGACCCATCTAAATAGTTATAGGATTTAACTTTCACAAAAAGAATAAAAATAATGGAATTTTAGACCAATGGAAATGAGTCATAATTTCAAACTTTTCCCTGCGATTTCTTCTCTTATTACCTCATCTGATCCAAGGGAATGAAGGAATATAAGAAGGGACATAAGGGCAATGACTTCCATTTCTGAAACTTGAGACTGGCTAGATATTTTCCAAACCAGTTACCACTAATTCCTGGGCACATATTTCCCAGCTTTCTTTGTAATGGGCAATAGGTGGGTTCATAGGTGGGTTCATTGGTGGGGTCATGTGCTTGTGTTTGCACCAAAGAATTTGGGCATACGTTTCGCATAAAACTTTAAGGTCTGACCCATGAAACATTCTTATATATAGTACTTTATTGCTGTCATTCAATCTACCACTTAATGCAGGGGAGGATGAAGCCTTAGTAGAATGGGTTGCCACAAGATGGCAGGAGGCTACATCTCTGAATGACTATATGGACTAGAGCCCTTTGCTGACTTCATCTGATTGTGATGTGAGTAAACAATGAACCATTTTTTTTTAATAATTGTTTTTCTTTATTTTCAAAGGAGCTTTAGATTATATATATGCTACATTGAAAATGCAGGGGATTCCCATATACCCTACCCCCTCCCACTCCCACACTTATCCCATTAACTGCATCTTTCATTAGTGGTACATTTATTACAACTGATGAACATAAAAGCATTGCTACTAACCATGGGCTATAGTTTACATTATGTTGTACATTTTGTACCTCCCCATTTTATAGGTTTTGACAAAATGTATAATGGCTGATTTGTCATTGTAATATCATGAAGAACAACTCTAATGCCTCAAAAATGCCCCAGGTTACACCTATTGTTCCTTCTCCCTCCTCTCAGAGCCTCTGGAAACCGCTATCTTTATATCAGTAGTACAAGTTTTTCCAATACTAGAATAATAATAAGTTTACTTTAGTCCATAGTTGCATTCCCCCATTATGTTTTTTTTTTACCTCTATCTTAAGGATTTTGGGATGGTGATTCCCAGTCCATTTCTGATTGAGAGGGAGCTTAGATCCTATGGGGCAGATGTATGGAAATGTCTTGTGTGCAGTTGAAGATACTCTCTGCTTCTTGGATTGGGCATTTGTCCATCATCATTCTTTTGTGAGTTGTCCTGGGTAAGTCTGATGAACTGGAGAGTAGGTGTTGGCTGGAACTCTGCTGAGATTCAGGGCTTGCCCAGGATATGAGCAGCCAGAAGATTAAGTCTCTTGGGCACATATTTAATGGGTATAGTGGTAATCATAGGTTCAAATAAATGGGGCAGAAGAACCATGTATAGGATAATTATAAATGAATCTAACTCTGATACATTGGGAGAGATGGATTATCAGATATTCCAAGGTAAAGCCCACTGATGGGGTGCCGATCAAGTAGGAGCATCCCTACTTGAGGCACTGTTCACTGTGGCTGACAATGAGATCCTCCTGAGACATACATAAGCATAACCTCTGGAATGACCTCCCAACTCACTTTGAAATCTCTTATCCATAAAAACTCATTTGCATTAATATTTTCCCCTTTTGGTCTATGTCTTTCTCCAAATGCATCATTAGTTGGTGCTTGGTATTAATTCCTTTGTGCCAGGGAGACTTATCCAGGAATCTTGTCCTACGTCAGGGGGAAGGCAATGAATTTATATGCTGAGTTTGGCTTGGAGAGGCCACACTCTTAATGTGTTTATCCACTGATATATTTTTTAAAGCATTTAGCTGATTCTAATACAGCTCCTGATGATGACCTACTTACTAATATATCAGGGGACATGACTTTTCAACATAATGTTTCTCTTGAATCTTAACTTGAGGGTTTAAGCTCCATATGTGAACACCCCTGAAATTCAGACTTAAATGGGCACAGTTGACTAATTGGTGTGGCAGATACATGAAAGGTCTAATTTCAGGAGAAACTGGTGAATATTAAGGGAGAGAATTTATCATCAGGGACAGAGATCCAGAAAGACAAGCCTGGCCTGATAACAAAGCAATGGTTGGATGAGGGAAGTGGTTGTTGTGAATATGACTTAGTGTTTATTTTTGGATTAATCCCTGGCCCCAGTTCTAGCTGCCTGGATCTTAGGGAAATAAAAAAAGTTTGGTAATAAAAACTGAAGAAGTTGTGTAACCTGTATATCTTTGCTTCACTTGCGTGTAAAATCCACAATATTTCCTATTTTTCTAAATGAAATCTCTTAGTTCCTGTCCACAAGGGTTTGTAGGAAATCCAAATTTTGTCATGTTCTGGTGAGTTTCCTCCCTGTTCTAGGGTCTTTACAGCAATCAAGTAGCTTTTCCAATTCAGATGATTCCTTGGCCTTTAGTCTATTGTCTCTTTTGAGATGCTCATTGTCCAAAGCTGACTTTCTATCAGAAAGCAGGTAGATCTGTGTTTTGGGCAATTGGGCCAAGCCCCAAGCTTCTATACACTCTTTCTCGGAGGTCCTGCTTTTCTTTGAGTATAGATGGTGTGGTAGCCTGAGCCTTTTGTGGACCCCAGAAAATTACGTTCCTAGGTTAATCCATTCCTGTGGGTGTGAAACTATTGTAGATGGGACCCTTTCATTAGATTACTTCATTTAGGGCCATTTTATTAAGTTAGTAAGGCATAGCTCAGGGTGGATCTTTTTTTTTTAATTCATTTTTAAAAATATTACATTAAAAAAATATGAGGTCCCCATGTACCCCCCACCCCCCTCACCCCACTACTCCCCCCATAGCAACATTCTCCTCCATCATCATGACACATTCATTGCATTTGGTGAATACATCTCTGAGCATCGCTGCACCTCATGGTCAATGGTCCACAGCACAGCCCACACTCTCCCATGTTCCATCCAGTGGGCCATGGGAGGATCTACAATGTCCGGTAATTGTCCCTGCAGCACTGCCCAGGACAACTCCAAGTCCTGAAAATGCCTCCACATCTCATCTCTTCCTCCCATTCCCCACACCCAGCAGCCACCATGGCCACTTTTTCCACACCAATGCCACATTTTCTTTGATTACTAACCACAATAGTTCATGAATAGAATATCAGTAAGTCCACTCTAATCCATATTCTATTCCTCTACCCTGTGGACCTTGGGTTAGTTGTGTCCATTCCACATCTTTGTCAAGAGGGGGCTTAGATTCCACATGGATGCTGGATGCAATCCTCCTGCTTTCAGTTGTAGGCACTCTTGACTCCATGGTGTGGTGGTTGACATTCTTCAACTCCATGTTAGCTGAGTGGGGTAAGTCCAATAAACCAGAGTGTAGGAGCTCTGTTGAGTCTGTTGAGGCTCAAGGCCTGGCTATCATATGGTCAGTCCAGAGATTCAGATCCCCTGGTTATATATTAAACCCCAGCACCAACTACAATTCTGGTAAAGTAACAGGAAAGGCTAGTGAAAAGAGATCACTTCTGAGTCCAGCTCCATCACACAGAAACACCAACTCCAAAGAAGGGCCAACTGACATGACAGTGAACTCCATCTGCCATGACCATAAAACCTGTGGGTCTCTGTAGCCCTCAGAAGAACCTATACCTGGGGTTGTATCTACTTTATCTGTCTCTGAGACTCTGCTCAGGTGTGCATAAGGGAAATCCCTCTGATAACCTCCAGGCTCTTTTTTAGAGACTCATAGCCATATAAACTCATTTGTCCTTTCCATTTCCCCCTTGATTTAGGTCAAAAAGCATTTTTAACTCCTGTTATTATATGTAGACAGGGATATTCTGCTGGTTTGAGTTGAACCTTTTATTCAAGGTCATTTTCTAGTTACATCATCAACTGGTACTTGGTAGTGATCCCTTGGCACCAGGGAGGCTCATCCCCAGGAGTCATGTCCCACACTGGGGGGAACGCAATGCATTTACATGCTGAGTTTGGCTTGGAGACTGGCCACATTTGAGCAACATGGAGGCTCTCAGGAGGGAACTCTTAGGCACACTGCTGCTCTAGGCCTTGTTCTTATTTCAGGTGCACAGGCTCACAAGCATAGTCAGTAGTATCAGGGGCTCACTGTTGGACCTTCATTCCTTTTTGGTCTTTGCTATAGCACTTGGGGGATTGTTGTTGTTCCTTTAGGGACTGTGATAGAGCTCCCCTGGCTAGGAACTCAGCACTCCTTCAGTTACTGTTTTTAATAGTTTCCACTATGAAAATATCCAAACATTTTTATGTACCCTGGATATATGCCCTGTAGACCCCCCTCAGGGTGGATCTTAATCCTCTTATTGGAGTTCTTTATAAACGGGATGAAAGCAGAGAGAAAAGACTTAGAAGTTCAAAGACAAACCCACAGAAGCCGAGAGAGAAAGCTACCAAAGCAAGAAGCTGAAATCAATGGAACCCAGGGAGAGAAAGTCACAGGAGGAGCAGGCAGAACCTGAAAGCAATGGAACCTGGAGGAGAAGGCAGAGACTGGCAGGTGCCACCATGTGCATCATAATCACCCACAACTGCAGCTTTGAGAGAAAGTATCTCCTGATGGTGCCTTAATTAGGACACCTTCATGGCCTCAGAACTGTAAGCTTATATTTAATAAATCCCCATTGTAAAAGCCAACCCAGTTCTGGTGTATTGCCTTGGCAGCCTTTAGCAAACTAAAACAGGTGGGAAGAGGGTACATTTCCCATTCCTTGAAGAACTTGTCTCCCTGGTTTCTTTCTTACTCTGGGAAGCCATCCTATGAATCATGTCCTTCTTTTTTTTTAAATTCTAAGCCCCAGCTTCCATCCATCCTTTTGCTTTATTCTACTTTTATGGATCTGAAATACAAAAACTGAGTCTTCTCCCCTGAAGTCATGGTAGAAAAACAAATTGCTTTAAAAACCACAAATGCTTATATCTTTTATCTGGGGTGGAAGTAAGGGAAGAAGGAGTGTTTCCTTCTTTTGTAAGACTACAGCAACAAAAAGCAAAAAACACACACACACACAAAACAAAAGTGAAAATAAAAATCCCAAAGGGGGGGTGAATAAAGTAAAATAATAATAATAAAAAACAACAACAAGGTGCCCATCAGTTTTTCCTCCTAATAGTACATTCTGTTACAACCATTTTTACTAAAATGTCTAAAATTTGGAGATAAAGTATAATATTCCCTTAGTATTCCTCAGGGTATCAAAGAAATGGCAAAAAGTTCTTCCCCACTTTGTCTCAGAACACCATATACATTTGGTACTATGAGCAGCCATGAACTCCAGCAGAGCAGACATGGGTGTCAGGCAGAAGCTGAAATGTTAATCAGACATGGAGGTAACACAGAACAAAAGGCAGGGATGCTACAGGGTAGCATGATACTTAAATCAGAAGACAGCTGTAGAATGTGAGAAGGAAACATTTGAAGGATGCTAGATCCCAGATAATTGGATTTATTTTTGAGCCCAGATGGACACTCACTTGAGACTCCCAGAAGAACCTATTGGTGGTGGTGGCGGATACTTTGCAGGTAGCGAGTTTTCTCCAAAAGCAGATATTTCAGAGACACATGAATTACATTTATAGTGAAAATATTTCCATTGGTTGGTAGTAGACCTTGATCCCACTTCATCTTATTCCAATGGGTTTTAGGTCAACATGTTGATTCAATCCTTTCCTAAACTCAATGACTATATGAGTCATGACTCACATGACTATATAAACAGTTCCCTTGCTAAATCACCAAAACATTAGAAATAGTCATGTTTGCTCTCTGTCATCAGACTTTTGAGAGACTCTTACTTGGTAGCCCCTTTGAGAGACTCTTAGATGGTAGCCCCTCTTCTTGAGCCACTTCCAGTCCAAGAACTTTGGTTGGACTCCATTGTTTCTCTGTCTCTTTCAAGAGTACTAGTTATCACAAGAGGCTGGGGAAAGTGAGTCCTGTTTGTTTCTTTTTTTTTTTGTTTGTTTCTTTTGTTCTCCATTTTCTTAGAAGCTTGTCCCTGTGCAATGTAGTGTGAAGTTCACAGAGTGACTGATTAATATCTCCCTTCCCCACTCCCTGGCTTGTATTCATCTGTCCATCTGTTGCAGTTTGAGATTATTTATGAATCCCAAAAAGAGAAATTATGTTTTTAAACTAATCTATTCTGGTTGTGATACCCTTTGATTATATTGGATTCAGTTGAGGGGTCCTTGATTAAATTACCTGTTAAGATTAGGGTTTTGATTTGATCCCAAATAAATACCTTTATAAAAGCCGACATTTACAAGGCCATAAAGAGTCCAACTCAAGGTTGCTTTCTCATCAAAGTCAGTTGCCATGTGTAGAAGCAAGATGGTGGCTGATCTCTGCATGGTCTCTCCTTTCCTTGTTTCTTTCTAGGCCTTCTCAGCTGCTCTGTTTTCTTCAGCTGCAAACTATCAGGCAAATAGCCATCTCTCTTCCCCGGACTGCAGGATGAAATATGACCAAGTTCTTTCCTGTTCCATATGCTTTGCATCAGTACCCTGTTTAATACATCATTTGGCAGACTAATACACCATTTCTTCATTCATTTAAACTTTGTTATTTACCATGTGCCAGTGACCAGGACCTCTTATTGTCTTTTCTCAATTTGAGTGGATTTTCCTTAGGCCTTTGTTTGATAATAAGAGTCTTTCTCTAGGTACACAGCTCATCTTGACTTCTCTTTCCTCTTTCTCAGATCCCTGCTGGTTTCTTGCTCATTATCTCGCTCCTAAGTTACCACAGCATTTCCTAATTAGTCTAAATGGTTTCCTTATCTTTGGTTTTATTTTTCCATGATAGACAAGTAAAACTTACATTTTCTTCTATTAAAAAGTAAGTCTATTGTCCCTCCCCTTGGATCTAAAGTAGCCTTGTGGCTGGGTCTGACAAATGGAATGCAGTGGTGATGGTGTTATCCATGTAGTAAGCTCAGGCAGCCAAAGGCCTAGCACCTTTTTATCTTTCTGCCTTTGAAACCCTGAGACCACTGTGTGGATGAGATCAAACAATCTTCTGATAGATACTAGGTCACATGGATGAAAACTGAGGAGCTCTGGCCAAAGGCCTCCAACTATCATATGAGTGAGGGCATTGTAGATCATTTCACTACCAACCACTTGCCAGCTGACTTCAGATACAAGAGAACCAACTAGAATCAGTCAAGGTGGACTGAGAAGAAGAATGGCCCTCAGGATCACAAACTAAAAAAAACAGTCATTCTTTTAAACCTCTAAGTTTTGGGATGACTTGCTATTCATTACAAGCTAATTGATATAATCCCCAAAACACAAAATCACAAACTGGACATTCTATCTCCTTAACTTAAAATCCTAAAATACTTCCCATCTCCTACTGTAAAGAAGACCCCCGAGTACTGGGCCGTGCTGACCTCTCTGGGCTAATCTTTCATCAGTCTCTACTTCATGACTGTTCCTCTAGCAATGTGGACCCACTTGTGCACCACATCTCTCCTCCCTGCCCCTCACTCTCCCTCCACCTCCTCTTCACATGGCTTTTACTTATCCTTCAAATCACAAATCAGATCAGATTCTTCCTCTTTTCAGAAGCCTGATGGGTTGGATACTTCTCCTCTGTGCTCTCTCGATACTCTGTTCATATCCCCATCACTGAACTTAAGACTTTATTTCAAATATTTAAGTTCGCACCCTCTAATTAGGCTGTCGGCTATTTGAGGGCAAGGGTTTTCTCTTGTATTTCTTGTGTTCCCACTACCTAACAAGGTGCTCTCTGTTGAACAGACAGATGCCCCAGGGTTTGCAAATGTAAAAATTAATAAAACCTGACAGAAAATGGCACCTGAAGTTGGTTGCATCTTGTAAGATTTGCCTTGTAGAGATCAATAATCAACATTCATGGTTTTTAATCTATTCACTTCCATGTCCACGAATTCTATTTCTCTTCTACTCAAGGAATTGCTATTTGATGAATTTTGAATTGAAGAGAACTGCAGAACTTAAATGATGCAAAGCAAATCAGAAGCAGGAACATAGGTAATTTTTTTCACTCAGCAATTATAAACTATCATGTTTACATTAAAATGCTTCAAAATTAAAGACTTGGAGGGAAAAAAGGGGCTAATGTCATAAATCTGAACTCATAACTGATGAGTTCACCTAGCTTAACATCCTATAAAAATCTCAACAATCAGTTTTAAAGTTCACTCCTATCCACCCACACAAACCAACCCAGCAGGAAATTTCTTCAGCTTTCTTTATTGATGAGCTGTGAACGAAGGTTTGACTGAAAGGCATTTGTGTGGCATGAGAGGTCTATGGCAGCCAAAGGAAAACTATTACATCTATCATGATGTGATTCTTGGACCTGCTGAGAACAACACAAGCTTCAATTCTCTTTCCTTTCTGGTAAGTGCTCAGGCAAGTGCCCTTATTATATTAATGGGAAAAAAACCACATTTGTGTATCAAAATTTTTATTAATTCCTTTGATTTATTCTTTTTTAAATATCACACGAAAGATAATATATGAACACATCAATAGGAATGCAGGTGAGAGAGAAAAGAAAATCCAGTGAAAACAAGTGAAAATGAAGTAATTCAAAATCACCTTGCTCATATCCTAAAAAAAACATAAGTCAGTTAAACCCACAACACACGTACACACTTTGCCCACAAATCTGTGGCAAGATTGAGTCAGTCTATGTACAGAAAATGATATGAATATTCTGTTTGAAAAGCCAGTCTGAAACAAAGAGAGGAAATGACTTAGCCGGAGTTTTGCACATGAGTTACTTGGTGGACTCTGAGCACAGTAACTGGAGCTGAATTACCTGGAGTTGGATAATCATGACATCATGTTTTTAATGTTTATTTAGGATTTCAAGTTTATCTGTGAGACTTCTACCATGTAGTTTCCCAGCAAAATTTTCCTGGTGGTGATATTGGAAATATAGTTTTGAAAATACTGATTAAAAGTGATGCTGTACGAAGGGAATATGGCTCAATGAATTGAGTGTTCACCTACCAAATAGGAGGTCCAGGGTTCAATACCCAGGACCTCCTGGCCCATGTGGCAAGCTGTCCCACGTGAAGTGCTGCTATGTACAAGGAATGCCACTCCGCACAGGGGTGCCCCCTGCATAGGAGTGCCCCCTGTGCAAGGAGTGCCCCTCGTGCAAGGTGTGCCACCCCATGCAGGAGTGCAACCTGCTCAGGAGTGGTGCCACCCACATGGAGAGCCGATGAAGCAAGATGATGCAACAGAAAGAGAGAAACAGAGAAGAGACAATATGAGATGCAACGAATTAGGGAGATGAGGTGACACAAGAGAATGATTGCCTCTCTCCCACTCCAGGAGGTCCCAGGATGGGTTCCCAGAGCCACCTAAGGAGAATACAACAGACAGAGAAGAAATGCACAGTGAATGGACACAGAGAGCAGACAATGGGGGGTAAGGGGGGGGGGAGAAATAAAAAAAAGTGATACTGTACTAGGACTTGAGTAAAAGTGACAGTCAGACTCTCTGCCTTGTTTGCAAATGGGATAGTGCTTGTTTGGAGCACTGGAGGTTTCTACCACAGAAAATAGAATAAAATAAGGAAGCTAAAATAAAAATGGGCCTCAAGGTGCATATATTATCATTCAGATGAAATTATTTTCTCCATGGCAATATAGATTTAACTAAGGGGGAAAAAAGTGTGGTCCTTTCTATGATCATTGCTTTCTCCTAAGTCTCTTTGAACTTGAACAGGTCATACCTGCCAAATGAGAGCCATGAGGATTGGAGCATGGGGGATAAGGAGGTAAGGACTGGTCATTTGCAATCAGACAGGTGTACTAAGGGAATTTAATTGTATGAAACAGAAGCAAGAGTGAGAACACGGATTCTAAAGGACAACCAAGTTTGAAGATGCTACTTAAAAAGTGTCATGATCCCTGTCTTATCCCTTACCTCTACTTTATCATAGATTTCACCTGTGTGGGTGTTGGCTCACAACCTTCCTCTCCCCCCTCTATTTCCTGTAAGCCTATTTTCTAGTCTCTAGCTCTCTGAGACAACTTGATTTGCTTAATTCATATCAGAGAGGTCATGTAGACAGTAAACCTAAGGATCTATCATATCACTTCTCAAGAATAAATCTTAATAGCTATAAAGGGTTGCACAACACTTCCAAGCTACAGATAGTTGTACCTCCCATGTATTTAGTTTTTGAATCCACCACAAAGAAATTTTCATATAAATACCTGTAGAAATAAAGCACCTTTCATGTAATATTCCTTTATGTATGAGGTAAGAACAACTAGTGGATAAATTTTTAAAAACTGAAAAAAAAAAAGGTGTCATGGCTTCTGTGTTTCTGTCCAACAGGCTCCATTGTCAGCTCAGACAAAAAAAGATGCTAGGTGTCCTCTAGGCCTGTTTTCTTTTATTAGACATGGCCTGTATATTCCAGGGATTTTTGCCATTTTATTTGAGACTTTTATAGCAGGACCTCCCCCAGATGGGAGTTTAATATTTTGTTATCTATTGTGTGAACCTCTATCTATTTAGAAAAATCCCTATGACAATACATGGGTGGGTGGGTTATATGGGAATCCTCTACACATTTGATGTAACTTTTGTAATCTAAAACTTCTCTAAAAATAAAATTTATTATGAATTTTTTTATCCCCTTCCCTTGTGGCTTTTTGTGTGCTGTCTGCTCTCTCTTCCATTCGCTGTGCATTCTTCTGTGTCTGTATTTATTTTATTTCCCCTCTCCCCTTGCAGCTTGCTTGTTGTCTGCTCTCTGTGTCCATTCACTGTGGGCTCTTCTGCTTTTTTGCTTGTCTCCCTTTTTTTTTTGGTCATCTTGCTGAGTTGGCTCTCCGTAGTGTCTGCGCACTGGGTGGTGCTTGCTGGTCAAGTGACTCTCTGCAGCGTGTGGGCAAGCCTGCCTTCACAAGGAGGCCCTGGGACACGAACCCAGGGCCTCCCATATAGTAGATGGGAGTCCAAATGATTGAGCCACAGCCGCTTCCCTATGAATTTGTTTTTTAAAGTTGCTAGTTGAGCAAAATAAAACTCTTTTTCTACCACCCAAAATAGAGGTTGGATGTGTGCAGAAAATTGTCTACACGTGATCTGTGGTTAAAGAATAGTGTCTGGAACTGAGCAATCACAGTGTGAAGTCCTTAGGGAAAGTGGTAAAACATTAATCAGTCATCATTAGAGGATTATTAATGGAGGAAGAGTCTCCTTTTACTGAGTATAATTAGTGTTACTAGAACAGGTCTTTAAAGAAAATGGTAATAAAATTCCTTAGTGAAGGAACTGCAATGAAGCATGGAACAAAGGGAGTGTAGATAAGGGTTTCCACCAGTTTCTTCAGAGCTAACTCTTTGACAAAGGAATTCAACATGGTCATCTAAGCTGTGCTGTTTAATATGGTAACTGTTAGCCATATCTGGCTATTTAAATTTAATTTAAATTCATTACATTTCAGTAAAATAAAAAATTCACTTCTTCAGGCACACTTACCATCTTTCAATGACTTAGTCACCACGCGTGACCATCAGCTACTGTCCCGGACAGCACAGACAGAACATTTCCATTATTGCAGAAAGTTCTTTTGTTCAACACCGGGAGAGCGTTGGCTCAGGAGGAGCCTGAATTTGCATCTTGGGTCTGCACCTTGGAAATGTTGTGACCTTTGTGTCCTCGTAATTAAAATGAGACTGAGTAACAGTGCCTATCTCCTGGAGAAATTACAAAGAGTAAAGAAGTAATCTTGGGGAAGTGGACTTGGCCCAGTGGGTTTCCGTCTACCACATGGGAGGTCCGTGGTTCAAACCCCAGGCCTCCTTGAACTGTGGGGAGCTGGCCCGTGCACAGTGCTGATGTGCGCAAGGAGTGCCCTGCAACGCAGGGGTGTCCCCCATGTAGGGGAGCCCCATGCGCAAGGAGTGTGTCCTATAAGGATAGCCACCCAGTGCGAAAGAAAGTGCAGCCTGCCCTAGAACGGCACCGCACACACAGAGAGCTGACACAACAAGATGACGCAACAAAAAGAAACACAGATTCCTGTGCCGCTGACAACAACAGAAGTGGACAAAAAGAAGAACACACAGCAAAATGGACACAGAGAACAGACAACTGGGACAGGGAGGGGGGTGAGGGGAAGGGGGGAGAAAAAAAAAAAAGAAGTGATCTTATTTGGAACATCACCTAGTCCATAGTAACTGCAATGTCTGTTGCTTTTTAAGTGAATGGATGCCTGCTGACTATATTCTACAGTTTGTATACATTTATACTTGTTAGTTTTTGCATTAAAAAAGGGTAATTATTAATCGCACACTTACTCTGTGTGGGGTAAGTGCCATTAAAATCCCCTGAGGTAGAATCCAGCACTATTACTTAATAGATGATGATGTTCAGTCCAAAGTTTACTCAGCTAATTTTTGAACTCAGCTGATTTTTAACTGCTACAGTGTTTTCCAGTATGATGAAGTACTAGACTCCAAATCTATACTATATTGTCTTGTGTCATAACCTGAAATCAATACAGATTTCTTCCAGCTTTAACTGAGTTGAACAAATTTTGGCAGGAATAACTTACATAATAATAATAGCAGCTAACCCTCACACAGTACTTAACATGTGCCATACACTGATCTTTACATATACTACATTAATTAATTTAATTCTTTTTTTGGAAAAAAACAACAAAAATCTTCTCATAAAAGTTAATGTTTTCAGGGCCGGGATGGACTGAGGCTTGAGGGGGAAATGGCAGTTGTTTGCCAGCAGAAAGGTACAGGGTTCTTTTGCGGCCTGGACTGGAAGCTCGCCAGGAAGTTTTCACTCTGTCTCTGTCTCAGAACCTTCCGGACCCATCGGTGCCGCCTGAAACCCGGTCTTGCTGCTGTTTCTTCTTCTTCACCTCTGAGCAGATGTCAGCTCTTGGATACCCTGCTGGATCATGTCCGGTTGTTGTGCATGTCCTCCAGGGGCACATAGGTCGATTCCTTGGGCTGCTTGCTCACGATCTGGAAGAGGTTGAGTGTCGCTGTTGGTAATGGTGCCGAGCGGGAGGGTCTCCTTGGCAGCAGTGCTCTGGATGCGCGCCCAGCGAGGCTCCCAGATGATGTCCTCGCATCTGCAGCCTCCCCAGCTCTTGTGCTGCAGGATCCCATCCTCTTCCTCCTCCTCCATGTAGCGTCCCAGCTGCACTTTGGCGTGCTCCATCTTCTCCTGATAGGTACCATTAGGTGCCTAGGTGGCTAAACTGAGGCTCAAAGAGGTTACGTAAATTACCTAAGAACGCTGTAAGACACACAGCTAGCCCATTGCAACCCAAACCATTAACTCCTATGTACGCTGTTTCTCAGTGCAGAGTGCCAAGAGGTTCCACTTAGGTAGACCCTGCCTGACCAGTGCACAGTAGATTTTGGTGCTCAGAATGGACAAGGCCCTGTAACTTAATGACTACTTAACGAGGGTATTTTAGTCCTACGTGTTATGGTGCATATCCTGACTCACTCTTTCCTTGGGCAAAGTAGAGAGAAAAGTACAAACATGGAAGTGTCCTATTAGCTGCTGCCTCAAATTTGACAAGGGCTGTGGATCACAGCCTCTCAGCAAGAGAGTAGCACGTCCCTCTCAGCATAAGGCATGCTTCTCAAGCCCAGATCTGTAGGATCCTCCCTCCACTTCCTAATCTTCCTCTCCATCTGCTGGATCCCTGTGAGAAAGGGAAAAGTAATTCGGAAGTCAGATCTAAGCAAAGACCAACTCTCTGCTTGCAGTTCCTAAAATAATACTCAGTGAAATAAAGCATCCTGAGTCAGAGGATATGACATCCTCAGGTTGCATGACTCAGAAAGGCAGTGACGTGCCACAGGCAGTCATTGAGGAGAAGTTCCCGAACGTGGAAATGCTGAACAATTAGGCGGTACTGTAGTTGGCACCAAATGAGGAATCTTGGATAACTGATGCTGGTGCCATTGGCTGCCACACAGGAAGCCAGCGGCTATCTGACCTTCACAGTAGGTGATTCCTGGTACCACCCCAACGTTTTCCTGAAGCAGGGCCTGGAAGCGGACAGAGTCTTCTGAGAGAGATTGGAGGTACTGGGTTACTTGCCAGAGCAGGCGTGTTTAGGTACCTGCATCTCCTTCTCTTGGAATGGCTCAGAGAATATTCATATTATATTACAATGAGAATTCATACCCTGGTAGCCTTGCAGAGGAAAAAGGTCCCTAGGGCAGTCTGTAGACCTTCAAAGTTGTATGCAGAATGTTATTTTTTGTCCTGGGAAAATGGCCCACACTTTCTGTCTTAATCTAAAAAATCTTTGGCCTCTAAAAAATTAGAACCATGTTCCTGGTAATTACAAAGTCAAAGGATCACAAACAAACGTTTATTATATATTTCAGGAAAGTAGAATTTTAAAAGCAGCACTTTACTGATTAGTGCTGGATCCATTGCCAACAGTGTCTCTATTTCTTAATATAATAAAAAAACAACAACAAAGCACTTAAGAGTTGATATAAAACATGGGGCATTGGGGCCAAGACTGTCATGCTGGACTTGTCAATAGGAGTCCATTTGGTAATCTTCATGTTCAGTCTCTCCCACTATTCCATGATCTTGAAAGGGAATGGAGTAAAGGAATTGCTTTGGAGAAATATTTTCCACCTAAGTAGGAGTTTAAAATCTTGACTGTGGAGTTTTCAATAATGAGTGTTCTTTAAAGATGAGGCCTTGAGACTCCAGGTTAGTGGAGGGAGCCCAGCTATGCTCACCTTTCCTACACAGTCATGTAGACTGGTGCCGGCAAGCAATTTGACAGCTGAGGGCTGCATTCCTAACCCCATTAGAGACCCAGCCTCTCCTTCCTTGCATATGGGTTAAGACTCACTTCCTTTCAGGCCACCTGGAGCAAACACTCCTCTCATAGTGATGCCAGTCTTCATCATCCTATCCAATGCAAAACATATAATAATTAGATTTTGGTTGATGCTGTCAGTGTGATGCTGTGATATTCCAAAAAAGGGTCAAATCAAGTGGCAATTACAGTAGGAACCATAGGACTAGGAGGAAATGGGACTCTGTCTCAATATTTCTGTTGAGATGTGTTAACAATTGAAATGAACTACCTGCAGCAGGAGAAAACCTGTTAGAACTGTTTCTACTTTCTTCATCACCCCCCGCCCCCTTCAAACTCCACTGCTATCTTTCCTATGATGATTCATCAAAGAGATATTTGCTGCCAAGAAATCTCTTATTTTAGCTTTGAAATTGGCTAAATCCAAACTGTAGAGTGAATATTGGGATCGAGAGGTAGAAGAAGGTATCCTCATGAAGTTTTCCATAAATATAACTACCTCTTCTGTAATCTAAAAGTTGTGAGAGTAAATAGTTCAATCTCTATTTCACTTCGGTGGCAGAAAGAGTTGGTAATGTTGAAATCAATGGAAAATGAAAAAGCACTCTTACTGCTCTTTAAAACTTCTTTCCATGAAGTAGAAAATTTAGCCTGAGGAATAGTTGGAAAAAATGAAAAGATTGTACACTCTGTTTTTGAGAATGGTTGGTTGATAAGCTCTTTTGTTTAAAAGATAATTTTAATTTTAAAAATGAGAATACAAGAAGATCCACTTTCAACTATAATTTTGCTGCCGCAATGAAATCTTTCTTTGGTATTCAGCAAAAGTATCATATAATATAATAAAGCTCTCAGAATGGTCATTTAGAACCTTGTTACTGAGATTAGCTAACAAGCTGGGAGATTATTAGAAATGCAGATTCTTGGGTTCCATTACAGACCTCCTGAACAAGAATCTATATTTTCACAAGATCTTCTGAGGATTTGTATGCACATTCAAGTTTGAGAAGCTCTGGTTTAGCAGAATATTTCCCCAGCTCAGATGATTGTCTGGATCATTTGTGTGTGAAGTATTATTATAAAGTTTCTATTAATGAACCTTTATTCAGCCCACTCTCTGGTTTAACAAACTTTGTTTTACTTCAGTAAAACATACTGACTAGTGACCATAGCAAGATGACCTTTTCTGGCTTGTCACCTATTCTTTAGTGCTTCTATGCATTCTGCTCACTCCAGTTCTTTTTATGCTTTCCTGTTCATAATGCAATGTAACTAGTGTAAATTGATAAAAGTGGGAAAAGATTGATAGTGTTTCTTTTCTTTTGTAGGTGGACAAGAGTCTTAGTTTGTCAGGACAGGTATGACAAATACCACACAACAATTTGGCTTAAGCAAGAGGAATTTATTAATTTATTGTCTCATGGTTTTAGAGGCTGGAAGTCCAACAGCAAGCTCTTGGCAAGGCTTCTTTCTCGCAGAGTCTGTAACATTCCGGAAGTCCTCTGTCACACAGCGATCCTTCTCTCCTTGAGCGTTGCTTTCCTGATTTCTTCTGGCTTCTACTGACTTCTGGCTTTTACTGGTCCACCATGTCTGACTTTCCTTTGCTTATAAGGACTCGAGCCACATGGCTCAAAGCCCACCCTTATCCAGTTCAGCCTCATCTAAAAAGGATCTTCATAGATTCCAATTCACAAATGAGTCTACACCTTAACTGATAATAACATCTTCAAAGTTCCTACTTACAAATGGCTTCATCCCCGCTGGATTGGGTTTAGGACTTAAATGTGTCTTTTGTGGGGGACAAGCCTCAACCACAAGGTAACTGTAAATGATTTTAAAAATTGTAGAAATTTAAGAGTCTTATGCTAAGTCTTCTTCAAAAATATCTTGAAGGCCTTACCACTTTAAAGAAACTAAAACCAGAAACTATTGTGCTGTGTGGGTATGCAATATGCAAGAAAGATAGCTTTACTGTTCAATTAGTGGACCTGTATGAAAAACAAAATGAAACAAAACAAAAATCAAACTCATTTCCTCTATGTCGAAATGTGTGTCTAATGGAAATATATCAATGCTTAGGAAATAGAATATGTTATACCTTAGAGATGTACACATCCCCCCCTTTTTTTTCTTCCTGATTTCTTCTTTCTAAGGGCTTTTGTGTTAACTAGAATTCCAGTTAAAATTTTGTCAGGCAAAATTTTTCATGTATTCCTGAATCTCATCCCAAGCTGCTGAATTAGGGTAAGACTTGAAATGTGTATTTTTAAAGCCATCTGTCCATCAGTTAGGTTTGGAAATAAGTGAATTAGAGAATTCTGATTGACCAATCAACATTACAGAAGAAGGAAAAATTCAGCAGTATTAGATATTTATAAAATGTTACTAACACATTTGCTGAAGAAGTTCCAGAACTTTTCTAATAGAAAAAAGCCTCAGCTGATTCCACAGAGAATATTTTAGATATTGTCTGCATTTCCTGGTGTAGTGTTTTTGAGGTATTCCTGGGACAGGATCAGCTGGCTCCTCTGAAACAGCCCATCTATAAACCAGGAGAAGGCAGCTTGAATTGTGATCATAATTTTCCTATGTCAGTTTCAGGGTATTAAAATCTTCCTCTCTACTGCTATGCCACTGAAGTTGGTTAGAGTGGAGCACGTATTTTCTTTGGAGAGCACAATTTTGATTACCTTCCAGTGACTTCCTGTTTCCTTAGTCACCCATAAACTGGCAGGGAAACGGAGAACAGGGGTTTTTTGAAGAGACTAAGCTGCATTGACTCCCCCTGGACAAAGTTTGCCCTTTGATCCCTTGATCTGGTATAAATGTCCATTCTATGCCTTCAGATCCCTGAGGAAACCTGGATGCTGGTGGGTCACTGATTTCTGGAAAGATAAATAACCTTCGTTTGACAAAAGGACTGGAAAATGAGATTATCATCTGTTGCCTCTTCAGTTAGAGATAACAGCCACAGCTATTCCTGGATAAGATTTAATATTGCCTTTAAGGCTTTCAGAAAGAGGGTTTTAAATGATGTTTTAAATAAGCCATCTTCTAAGACCTATCATCCCACTCTCATTGCAGCTCTGTGTAGCTCCTAATATTTGGCTAAAGGATACATTCTCAATGTCTACCAGCACATTTGCTTACATTGGGACTCTTGCTTCGAGGCTGCACATTCTGGCTATTTTGGATGAGAAGTGCCATGATTTATTTTAATTTGCAGAGCCTAGAATGAAATATCTGCTACACGTAGAAGGAATTGCCTGACAACAATGGACCGAGACACACTTATTTATCCATTCAAGAGAATACCACAGTGACTTCAGTCTTGGCCTCAGAATCTGGCTGTCTGGTAATAATTTGCCACCTACTTCCTCCTCTCTAATTACCAGTGACGCTTTAGAGAAAGAGATGATCTAAATCTTAGCACACCAAATGCATCAAATGTTTCTGAGAAGTGGTCCACCAAGACTCTGAGGTAAATTCTATGACTTCTCACATTCAGCCAGAGTTTTCCAGACTTGCCTGATCTTGAAACTTACTGTGTGTGATGAGGCAGGAGATGGCTATATTTAAAAGTTCACAGAAACCCCAGACCTCCTTTCCAGGGATTCTGACCCACTAGATCTGTTGGGAAGAGGGCAAATGATACTTAGAAACTGGTAAGTTTCTGGAATCCCTGCTTTAACTAATGTTTTAGGATTTATTTCATTCTGATGTGCTATGGATAATGCATGCTCAATAAATGATGGCTAGTGACAGGACCACACTTAACAGTGAAGTCTAAAGATGAGGTGTGCTAAATATTTCTTGTAATTCTGAAAGAGTAAAAGGAAGGTATTACATGATACTTACTTGTATTAAGCAGCCCGACTGTCAAGAAAACTGTTCTGCTGAAACTGCGATCTAATCTGAACAGATAAGAATACCACAGAAACCAAAATAAGTTTTATTTATAAAAAACACAGTCACAGTGTTTCTTTTTTTTTTTTTAAAGGTTTATGTAATTTATTTATTTCTCCCTATCCCCTCATTGTTTGCACTTGCTATGTCTGTTTGTCTTCCTTGTTTCTTTAGGAGGCACAGGGAACTGAAACCAGGACCTCTTATGTGGGAGGGAGCTGCCTAATTGCTTGAGCTACCTCCGTTCCCTGCTTTTGTTGGGTCTTTCATTACGGTTTTTCTTCTTGTGTGTCTTGTTCTGTCATATTGTTGCATCAGCTTGTTGTGCCTGCCCATTGCATCAGCTTGCTGTCTTGCTCATCTTCTTTAGGAGGCACTGGGAACCTCTGCTCCCTGCTTTGTTGTGTCTCTTGTTATGTCATCTTGTTATGTCAGCTTGCCATGCCAGCCCATCAGGCCAGCTTGCTGTCTTCTTTTAGGAGGCATTGGGAACTGAACCAGGGACCTTCCATGTGGTAGGCAGTAGCCTAATCTCTTGAGCCACATCCTCTTCCTCAAAAAGCGATTCTTAATCCTCAATTGTGGCAAAGATCAATTGACACCATAACTAGCCTTGAACCTCAAATAAAAGTAACTTATTTTGGGTATTTTAAAATCTAAATGCTATTAAGTTCACATAATACGTAAAAAGCAGTAAGCTACTTAAACCTTGTTTGTACACATGTATATGTATGTATGTATTTTATGTATATGTATACACATAAATATATGTAAAGATGCACAGATAACACCAGATACAGGAAGTTTGTGGGCTGCATTTGACATATGTTAATATTAGCACTTGAAACTGTTCAACTGGAAAGGACCTTACAATTCATTGATTTCACTGACTTCATATTACAAATCTGGGCACTAAAAGTTGGAGAGAGCTAAAATGATACAGATAGTAATATTGGAGCATAGATAAGAATTGGTACTTAAATGTTTTGTCTAGGGCACATTTTTATTTTCTTTAAAATCAACTTTATCAAGGTATAATTTATACACTATAAAATGCACACATTTTAAGGGTACAGTTCAGTGAGCTTCATCTAATGTATGCACTTTGTAACCATCACCCTAATCAAAATATGTAGCATTCCATAACCCCAGAAATTTCTGTCATGTTCCTTTGTAGTCCATCACCACATCCCCAGGCAGAGGAAACCACTGAACTGATTTCTGTCTTTATAAGTTAATTTTTCCTGATCTACAACCTCATATAAATGAAATCAAACATCATGTAGTCTTTTGTTCTTGGCTTCTTTAGCTCAGCATAATGTTTCTGAGAATCATTAATTTTGTTACACATATCAGACATTTGTTCCTTTTTATTCCTGAGAAGTATTTGATTGAATGGATTTACCATAATTTGTTTATCTATTCACTTGTTGACTTATAATTAGGTTCTTGCAATTTTTAGCTACTATGAATAAAGCTCTTATGAATATTTGTGTACAGGTGTTTCTTTGGATGTATGTTTTCATTTCTCTTGAGTAAGTGCATAGGAGTGGAATTGTTGGGTGACATAATATTATTTGCATATTTTTCTTTTTAAGAAATTACCAGGAAGTTGATGTGGCTCAAGTGATTGGGCTCCCATCTACATATGGGGTTTGATTCCTGGGGCCTCCTGGTGAAGGCAACTGGCCTGTGTGGTGAGCTGGCCCACATCGAGTGCTGGCCTGCGCAGGAGTGCTGGCCTATGTGGCAAGCTGGACTGAACAGAGAACTGGTGCAGCAAGATGACACAACAAAAAGAGACACAGAGGAGGGACAACGCGAGATGCAGCAGACCAGGGAGCTGAGGTGGCGCAAAAGATTAAGCACCTCTCACTCCAGAAGGTCCCAGAATCAGTTCCCAGTGCTGCCTAAAGAGAAGACAAGCACAGAAGGATGCACAGTGAATGGACTACAGAGAGCCGACAAGGAGGGAGGGGGCGGGGCAAAGAGGAAGAAATAAATAAATCTTAAAAAAAAAAAAAGAAATGATCAAATTATTTTTCAAAGCGTAAAAACCAATACTAGGAATGTGCAAGATTTCCAATAGTTCCATGTCCTTGTCTGTACATGGAATTGTTGTCTTTTTAATTTTAGCTCTTCTTGTGGGATTTGAAGTGACATCTCATTGTGGTTTTAATTTGCATTTCTCTGCTAACTAATAATGCTGAACATCTTTTCATTTGTATTCTTTTGCTTGTACAAGCATTTTGCCCATTTCTTTTATTAGATTTTTTGTCTTTTTAGTATTGAGTTGTAAGAGTTCTTTACATATAATGTTACTAGCCCCTGTCTGAAAATATGTATTGCAAATACTTATTCCCACTAGATTAACCAAATATTTTTTCATGTCCATTTTATTTGCTCTATTGGTTTCTTAGCTATACTTCATTTTATTAATTTTTAGCACTTGTTTTAGGCCTAAAACTTATCCAAGTGTATTTGGAATCAATGTTACATGATTTCATACTTCACAGTTTGTAGGTAATGCTTACCGCTTCTCATTGAAATTATCTTAAAATTGTATAATCTACTCTCCACCCTCCCCATCATTTGTGCAATTTTTTGGTATCTTTTACTTCCACATACTTTATAAAATCCACATTTTAATGCTATTATTTGCACACTTATTTACCTTTTCCAGTGGTCTTCAACTTTTTCAGTAGATTCAAGTTTCTATATAATATTTTTCTTCAGATTGAAAAATATTGTTTAGCATTTCTTTTAGTGCAGATCTGATCCTAATTATGGCTTAATATGTTTGCCCCTGAAAGAATTTGCTTTTTTTTTTTTTTTTTGGGTGGTACCGGGGATTGAACCTGGGACCTTGTACATGGGAAGCAGGCACTCACCACTGAGCTCAGCTGCTTCCCTAAAATACCTTCTTAATCGTTGCAGTTCTCATCTCTCCAATACTATGCCCTGTGAACTTTAACTCCCTTGGTTTTCCCAGACTCTTACCTCTGCCTTCTCAACTCAGGGAGCATGCCAGTCTCTGTTTATTTTCTCCCTCACTGAGCCATAACCTAGAAAATCTCTCAATGTAGTAAGCTGGGAAAATTGTACGGCTCGCTTCATTTGTTTCTCATCTCTCATAGCTGGATATTCAGTTCTTGAAAACTGCTGTTTCATGTATTTTGTTGATTCAAGCAGGAGGCAGTTGGTCCCTATTACTCTACCTTGCTAGAAGCCTAAATCTCTAAATTACTTTTTCATGTTGCATTTTAAATTTGGCCACTTTCAAGTTACTTAAGGGTTTATTCAAATAATAATTTATAATAATAATGATACCTTATATTTTTAGTGTTCTACATTTTATGCGATATTCTCACATTCTTCTAAAAATTTAATAATCATGACAAATCTGTGAGCTAAGTGATTCTCGGTGTAATTATATTTATTTGACAAATAAGGTAATAGAATCTCTTTGAACCTCAGTTTTCTTATATGTAAATGAAGGGCTTGGGCTAAGATTATCTTCAGGATTCCTTCAGGTTATAATATTTTAAGACTCTTCTAAAAGCATATTTTCTTTAATATCTCTGTTCAGAGCCACTCTTTTAGAAGAGACGGCTTTTTGGTTATGGAAGAGTCTTGGGCAATCCTTTCCCTGAAGCCTTTTTCTTAAGACAGTTCTGAGGAAGAGCTTATCAGTTTGTAAAACAATCTTATCTCTCCTTGTTGCATTTTCTACTAAGGTTTGCCAGAGTTCAACTGAATACTTCCTCAGCTGATTGCAGTAAATTGGATGAATGGTTTAGCAAGTGGATTTTAAAAGGCTAAGGCTCGTTTTAAGAGCAAACCAAAAGATTTTAAGTGCAAATGTATCTATTCCTACCTACCGGACAAAATGATTACCATCCCGATTCAACCAAGTATCTGTGGGTTCATTCTGCTTGGAACAGCAGTAGCTATATCCTCACGGCAGTTTGTGGTCCGTAGTTGGCCTCCCTGGTGCTTGCTGTGGCCACACTGAATCCGAGGTAAGTGTGGGTGTCCCAGCTGCAGGCAGTCCATAGCGCTACCTTATTTTTTTAGATTGCATAGCTATATCTCTGCCTTGGGGTCTCTCCCCTCTTAACTGGGTCCTGGTCCAGACTTCTAGTCATTTGAGATAGGAACTTAGTAGACTACCTGGCTCTTTAGAGTCCATTGTTGGAGTCTCTAGATACCAAACCATCATAATTAATTTTTAGGAGCCTAATACAAAATAGGCCATTGACTTGGAACTGTGATGGTATAGACACATGACTACCAGCATCATCACTGCCTAGAAACCCCTGCTGTTACCCTCCTCCTACCACATAAATATTCCCCATGGATGTGGACAGCAAAGAGATTCCACAACTCTATTTTTTATCTTTGCTCTCTTACCCTTTGTTTTAGATAGGAATGGAAGAATGCAACTTCCTAGAAATGAATGGCTTATCAAAGTATGTCTTATGGAGAGATGTGATTGATTTAGAATTATGCCAAATAACAAATGTTATGGATAAGATGATGGGGTAGAAAACAGAAGAGGCTACCACACCAGGACATTCAAAATACCTGTAGTTGATTTTAGCATACTTTCTCTAAAACCCTGGATAAATTCCTAGCATAACTTTTTCTCTATACTCCTGATCTTAAAAAGACTGAAGATGAACATATTTTGCTGTTTTTATTTCCTTAAGGAAGAAGTGCTATAAAATGTGGTTAATACAACTAACAAAGAATCAATTAAAATTTTTATACTGATAACTCAATAACTTTTTCTGAGTTTCACAGACTTCTAGTTTTTTCTTGAGCATGAGTCTGAAACTGCTGGCATTTGCTTGGTACTGCAAGTTGGCATTAAATTTTTAAGAGATGTTTCCTCAGATTTACTGAGTCATATGGTGTTTATCTCAGATTATGGCTTGTGGGAATAGTAGTTCCTTAATGTTCTATTGATTTGTGTATTATCCTCAGTCCTTAGCAACCCAAACCAGAATTAAAACCATATTACTTTAATAGGAACATTAATCAATGTTGACAAGGGAGAAGAAAGGAAAATATCAAATGAATAGTTCTTCTATTCAGCCCTTTTGCAGTGAAGATGTAATCTGTCCACATAGTGTTTTAAAGGGCTCCAAGATAAGACGTAATAAAGAAGAGCAGAGATACAATGAAGATTACAATGGTAACTAATATGAAGGAAAGAGTAAGAATTCTTTTACTAGCTTATGTTATTATCTGTGGGAGAAGTGAAAATATGTAATAAAATTAATGTTCACAAATGTTAACTGTTAGAGTATCACGTGATCTGAGGAAAGTGAATTCAATTTATAAAATGGCAACAAATTTGCTTTGGCTTCAATATATTATTTCAGTGTTTCCATGCTGCTCTATGGTATTTTCTTATGTGTTCTTAAAGATATGACTCATCCAGAAAATGATTTCTCATAGGAAATAAAATTATATGAACTATCTCGAGTCTTCATAAATTCTTTATCTGAAAACAGTGTATGTGAAAAACTCTACCAAAAGTTCATTCTGTATTATAAATAAATTTAAGCTCAGAAATCTTAAGTACCAAAATTCAAATTTCCACTGTTATGTTAGTGAGTCATGAAAATCATTACCAGTCTTAAGCACGATGTGGGCCAATATATGAACAAAAAGTAAAAGTACTCACCTGAGGTCAAGTGTTTTCAGGCAAGTGGAAGGATGAGTTATGGGACAGTGCTTTATAGGATTCTTGACTATTAAAAACTATTTTTTTCAACTATATCAGTTTACATAGTAATTTTAGGGAAAGAGAAGATCAATCCAAAGTATACAGTTAAACAAGGTTTGTCTGTGATTCATCAGTATTTAACCAGTGGAATTAGCCTTGCTTTAATACTCAAGTTTTAAAATAAGATCTCATGTTCGGTTTTGACAAAATCTTTTATTTTGGGGAGAATGATTTATAATTTAGAAACAGGCACAAATTATGTGTCAACATGTGTAGCAGTTTGATATTATTGATGAATTCCAAAAAGAAATATTGGATTATGTTTGTAAACTGATCTTCTCCTCTGGGCATATTAGATTATATTGGATTCATAGGTTTACTTGATTAAGTAATTATGTAAACCTCTTGTGCCAATAGGGTGTTGAGTCCCCACCCTTTGGTGCGGGGGACTCACAGATAAAAGGCATTGCCAAAGGCAGAGTTAGAGGGCTTTTAATGTTGGAGTTTTGATGTTGGAGTTTGATGCTAAAACTGGAGCCCCAGGGAGAGAGACTGAGCCATTCCCCTGATAGTCTACTGCTGACCTTGGGGAGAGAGACAAAGCCTAGAGAGCCTCATAGTCTACAGCTGACCTTGTGGAGAAAATAGAAGAGCTGGGCCCAGAGGAACCCAGGAAGCCTGAACCCTTGCAGACATTGGCAGCCATCTTGCTCCATCATGTGAAAATAGACTTTGGTGAGGGAAGTAACTTATGCTTTATGGCCTGGTATCTCTCAGCTCCCAACCCCAATAAATACCCTTTATAAAAACCAACCAATTTCTGATATTTTGCATCAGCACCCCTTTTGGCTGACTAATACAACAAGTAAGCCATTAATCAATGAATATATGCACAACAATTGCTAGGCAATAGGTGAGAAAATTCATTTTGTAAGAAATCAAGCAAAAAACACTTTTGTTAATATAGGGTTGCAGATTATCAAAACCTTAACAATTTATTTTTAAAAGTGAGGCGGCAGAGAAAGAGAGAGACTTCTGAGGGTTTTGAAATAATTGAATGACATTTCAAACAAAACTAATATTAATATGTTTATTGTACCACTCACACTATAAAATTTAAATTCCTCCCTTAATTTTGGTACCTCTTGGTACTATTCTTCCTGTTATTCTTTTCACATTTAAGACAGTTGAGAATTCCAAATGCCAGAATATTAGACATTGATTAGGTATTCTAATTCTGTTTCCAAAAATAGCCTACAATTTTCTTTAAGACTTTTAGAGATATTTTGTCCAGGCATTGTGTTAGGAGGTGCCACATGATGGGCTGCTAGAATAACAAGAATCAACAGATGCTTTGGATTGTGTCAAAATAACCTTTACATGCCTCCATATGGTAATGCTTGAGTACTTTGTAGAGCACAGAGAGAGCGCATTGTATTGTAACTAAGGGGCAAATCCAAGAACATATCGATGATTAGCTGGCTAGTAGCCCAGCAATAAAGAGAATGAAAAACCGAAGGGAGTCGGTGAGAGTTCTGGTATTATTTGACACACTTATGTGTCATCAGGAAAAAAACAGCAAAACCCCCCCACAACCTATTCTTAATATGCCATACATAGTTGTTCATTACTTGATTCCTGCGTGCCTCTCCCGCTTCGTTTTGTCCTGTTCTCCACTCCTCCCTGTATTGCAGCTCTGCCATACTTCCTTTGATTCTTCTGCTGCTAAATTGCTTTCCACCTTATGACCTTTGCAAAATAGTTGTGCCTCTGCCTGGCCGGTTCCTCTTCCAAATCTTAGCATAAATATGACCATCCTTGACATTCTGGACCACCCGATTCCAAATTAGCCATGAATTCACTCTCTAACACATCACGCTGCAGTAGTTCTCTGTCCACTTCTTATGCCTATGTAATATTTTTCCTGTTTATTTTTTTTAGTTGCTCTTTGTCTGTGGCTGCCATATTAGAGTGTAAGCTCTGTGAGAGCAAGAGTGTGTCTGTCTTGTCATTGTGTACCTCCAGTGCTGTGAAAAAGAGCTTGGATGAGGGATAAGTGAGAACACAGTCGGTCCTCATTTATATTTGTAGAATAAATGAACAAGGAAGGCAATTGTTTTACTGTCTTTCCCACTGGTCAGATCCTATCTTGAAGGACATTTTGAGCTAAGACTGGAGAGGAGCCAACTGGAATCACCAGAGGTAAGACACGAGGATGGCAAAGGATTTAAAATCTATGCCATAGGAGGAACTGGGGATATTTAACCTAGAAACTGAGTGACTGGGAAATAGAAAAAGAAGCTACAGGAACACAGTATTCAACTTGTTCAGAGGAAGAATTTTCTGATAATTTTAAGCTTAGCCACAATGGAATATGTTAGCAGCTCAGCACAGGAAGTTTTAATGCAAAAACTGCATGGCTGTCTATGAAGTAAGCTGTATATAGAATTTGGTAGGAAACTAAAATTTAAAAATAAACCCTATAAAGTTCCTTAAAAATCTAGCATTGCATTCATATAAAATAATTTTTCACATAAAAACCTAACTTATTCTCAAAACTCCGAAAAGCAGGTAGAGAGACCAATGCCCTTTTTATGGAGAGGAACTTAGCACTATTGGATGCCGCCAATCCCAACGATGATAGTTGTGGAAGGAAAAAGTGAGACCCTGGGCCCCACTCTGAGGAGGCTCAGTTGCCTTCAACCACTAACAAGGACCCCACCAGGGAAAAAATTAACACAATATATGTTTAGTTCTTCATAAGTGAACTCATGTCCAACTGTATTCATATTTTATGTAAAGCAACACAAAACAGAAACTAAAAAAGGTGAGGTAAAGTCAACGATATTTTAAAATATTAATATTTTGCAAATTGTGACGATTTTGTATTATCATTAGCTAGTATACTTATAGCAAGATATATCTTCAAGAGCAGTGGATTTAAATCCATATTTCAAAGGATTTTTTAATTGTTTTAATTGCGGGATTTTCTGTCAAACATGATTAAAAATGTAATTGTTTTATTCTCATTGTGATTGACAAAGAGCTTGTATCCAAAGTAGAGGAATTAGCACTGTCCTTTCTTTGCTGCTTTTTTTAGCACTGTCTAAAGTCCCCAAGAATCTTTAATAGTACCTCGTCACTTTGTGAGGGTTAGTGAAATTACATCTAGCTAATTGAACCCATTTGATCCATTTGATCATGATAACTTTTTATTATGAAATGTCACCTCCAGAGAATTCCTATACTTAACATGATGAGGGATGGCCTGGCATATGAACCTAGTAAAAATGCCAACAATTGCATTTTAAATCTTAGTTAAGATTAATTTCTTTCTTTTTGATATAAAAAAATCGATAAGCCTTCTGTCTTAGTTTGCCAAAGGGCTGCTGATGCAAAGTACCAGAAATGAATTGGCTTTTATAATGGGAAATTTATTTGGGGAAAAGCTTGCAATTCTGAGGCTGTGAGACGTCCAAGTCAAGACACCATCAGAGATGCTCTCTCACCAGTCACCTACTGGTGATCCTAGCCTCCTGCCACATGGTGAAGATGGCCACCAATCTCTGCCTCCCTGCCCTCCCTTCCAGAATCTAGCATCTTCCAGAGCTCTCCTGGGGGCAGCCAGGTATAGGGTTTGTCTCTTTCTGAGCCTCCTCGATAGTCGCAACTGCTTCACTTTCTTTTTGAGTTCAGGCATGATCTATCAGGTATGTGGCTCCCTTCTCCCCAGGCCTCAGCTCCTTGACCCTCCCAGAGCTTCAATTTTCCCTGCAATTCTCTCTCTCTCATGGCGGGAGCAATCTAATATGGTGGTTCGCTTTTCCTGTGTGTCTCTGTTTTTATCAGACCCAGTAAGAGGACAGAGACTCAACCTGAGTCACTCCTCACTGGCATAATACAAAAGGTCACACACCCACAGGAATAAATTAAAAGAATAGGATTCATAAAAGAATTTCAAACTGTCACACCTTCCAACATATTTTCATACCTCAGTGGGTTATCTCATACCTTCTTGGATTTAAGTGTCCCACTTTGGAGTTTTCTGCTCTAGTTCGTAGATAACAGATCTTATTAAAAATAGAAGATAATTTATTAAGGTTTCCCATTTAGGACCTAAATATAATTTATTAGTGAATAAGATGCCAGCTTTACAGAAGTCAGGCAAATACAACATTTCATATTGTGACTTCACTCCGAGTCTTCCAGTGTCACATTCAAAGGGATCAAATAAGAGTGTGCATGCTCCTGGACTGAAATAACCACCAGGGTAAATTCGATCCCCTGCACCATTTTTTCAGCAAACATTTATTGCAATGGATTGTAAAGTCCAGAGCACTCCTGGTTTCCTGCTGGCATTTTGGTATTGTTCCTGAGTGCTCATGGTCCCCAGCTCTGTGACTCAACATCCCCCCTTGCTGGTCCTGTATTCTAATCTCATTGCTTTTGGCAAGGGAGAGGGAGGGGGATAAGGAAGGGGATGGAGAGAGAGAGAGATTGAGAGATAGAGATAGAGAGATAGAGATGACCTCAGCAAAACTCTGGAGAATGTATTTTTCATCCCTTCCTCCCTCCCAGTATGTTCTTACTCCAGTTTAGGTCATTAACTACAGGTATTTCTGAGTCTCCTGAATGCAATCACTCTGGTGGGAATTTAAGGCAAGTAAGTAGAAGAGTCAGTTTTGAGTGAGGAAGGGGAGAAGATCCTTAATCACCCTTAAGTCTCACTTGGGTGAGCCTTGCCTTCTCTACGTATGAGGTCTCTCCCTAAAGGGAATAAGAGGCATTCTAAACTGTGCTTTGCCAAGAAACACGTGAAAGTTAGAAAAAGGCACTTTCCTTGTGCTCTGCAATGGAATTCAGTATAGGATGGGCAAAGACTTCACTGAAAAAAAAGGCTGCAATATTGAAAATACTCAGATCATCAAAATGCGTTTTCAAAACTCAGAAGAGAATTGTTACCGTGCTGTCCTTAGAGGCTGCTGTATGAGCTAATTCTCAAGTTGAGGCTGTGCCATGTGGAAGCACTTGCACTACTTCCGAGAACAAACTTCTTGGACTGGATTTAAGTCAGATGTCATCTATTAAATACCATATTCTAGCAGTTAATGTTTCAGTGAAATGTCACTGTAATGTAATTTATCTAAGATATTTTCTTTCAGAAAAGATGCCATTTAGTTTTTACAAATTGCTTATCATGTTTTTCTTAATAGCCTTAAAACCTTAAAAGATGAAGACTCAGGTTGAAATTTTCTCTTTGGCTTAAGATACTGATCATATGACTGAAAACTTCAAAGTTTTGTTATATTGTAATATGTTTGATGGACATGTTTCAATATTTTTTTTCTCTGTAACAACCAGCAAAGGTAAATTATAAGCAGCAATCCTAAACAAAAGTTTGCTCTTTAGTTGAAAAATTTTGAAAGCACTATCATAGAAAAAAATTCTTTATCACTTTGCTAGAATATAGATATACTGAAAGGATACATATATTCATAGACAGTAATAGACATCTTAAGTAGTTCCAATTTAGTAAATTGTACATAATCCATCTTTTCTGAATCAATTATCTAAATTTGTTAGAAAATTGTGTACATAGTACCATGACTGCGGATTCAGTTTTCTGATTGTGAGAGAGAGAGACAGAGACAGACAGAGACAGAGAGAGAGAGCGCGAGAGAGAGAAAGAGAGAGCGAGAGAGAGAAACACACACAGAATGACAAAACTATTGCTTCAATAGTAGTTCATAATGTGTGTACAGGAGAGAGACATTAGAAGACTCACTGGTTCTTCTTGAAAATATTCCCATGGTGAAAAAAACAATACATTGTACTTGCTCTCCTTGAAGTCTGTCAGAGGCATCTTCCTCTCTGAAGAAAGTACAATTTTATTATGATGAATTACGATAGAAATTTAAATTATAGTCAGCAAGCCAACAAGCTTCTTCAGTGTAGGAGTACTATAGTTCTGATTTGAGGGCATTTCCTACACTTATAACTCTATTTCTTTTAAATTAAAATATTAGCCCTGAGAGTAATAGTTTTTAGTTTATTGGATATACATATTGACAAATACAATTAATACCTTCCCTAAAGTCCTAACTGATATTGCAGGGACAGATGCTGGACATGATATATCCTCCCATAACGCACTGAATGTACTGGGGGGAGTGTAAACTATAATCCATGCAGTGCAGCAGTGCTTCAAAATGTATTCACCAAGTGCAATGAATGTGCCACAATGATGAAAGAGGTTGTTGATGTGGGAGTAGTGGGGAGGGGTAGTGTGTGGGGATTGTGGGAACCTCTTATAGTTTTTAATGTTACATTTTTTTGAGATCTATGTACCTTATAAAAAAGCCAATTTAATAAAAAAAAGAAAAGCATGAAAAAATTAAAAAAAATGACAAAAAATAAAGTGGATTTTAAGAACTTGGAGAATGAACATATGTTATTATTTTTTAATTTTTAATTTTTTAAAGATACTTAGATTATACAAATGTCACATAAAAAATATAGAGGATTCCCATATGCTCTGCTCCCCACACTTCCCACATTTTTCCACATTAACGACATCTTTCATTAGTGCAGTACATTCATGAACACATTTTGGAGCATTGCCGCTAAGCATGAATTAAAGTTTACACTGAAGTTTACACTCTTTCCCACCCAATTCTGTAGGAAATTGCAGGATATATAATGGCCTATATCTGTCATTGCAATGTCATTCAGGACAATTTCCAAGTCCTGAAAATGCCCCCGTAGTACACCTGATTTTCCCTCTCCCTGCCCTCAGAACCTCCAGTGGCCACTGGCTCCACATAAACGGCATATTTTATTCCATTGCTAGAATCACAATAAGTCTATAGTAGAATACCAGTAAGTCTACTTTAATCCATGGTTCATTCCCCAATCCTGAGGATTCTGGGATGGTGATGTCCACTCTTTTTTTTTTGTTTTTTTGGTGCACCGTTCCTGGAAGTACTGCAATACCAGGTCGATGCGTGGAGTGGACGGAGCAAGCCCCTCTTCCATCTCCCAGCTCCAAAAATCCATTTAATATATTGTCCTCGGATAGAGGACGCATCAGATATCAAACTGATAAGAACAGATACTATACTTGATCTCAGCCAAAAGGCTGAGAAGCGATAGGTGATGTCCACTCTTGTGCTTGCTCCTGTAGACTCTCTTGGTTGCTTGGTATGGTAATTGTGGATCATCACCTCCTTGTTAATTGTCCTGGGTGAGACCAATGAACTGGAGAGCAGGTGTTGCAACTCTGTTGAGATTCAGGGCCCAGCTGGCACATGGAGATCCCAAAGATTTAAGTCTCTTGGACATACACCTACCAACTCTAGTACTAATTATAGGTTCACATAGAAGGACAGAAGAGCCATGTGAAACCAAAACTGAGTCCAATTCTGTCACATTGGGGAGCATACATTCCAAAATAGGGCCTACTGGCAAGGCACCAAACTCCTGAACTATCTGCCCTGACTAGAGTGTCTGGATATCTCTAGAGCCCTCAGGAGCCCCACTATTTGGGGTAGTACCTACTTTGGAAGTCAATGAGATCCTGCTGAGATGTGCATAAGTATAACCTCTGGAATGACCTCCCAACTCACTTTGAAATCATAAACTCATGTGTCTTTACCTTTTCCCCCTTTTGGTCAAGGTCATTTTCCAGTTGCCTTGCTAGTTAGTGCTTGGTAGTAATCCCCCAGTGCCAGGGAGCTCATCCCTGGGAGTTACGTCCCACACTGTGGGGAAGGTAATGTATTTATATGCTGAGTTTAGCTTAGATAGACATTACATTCGAGGAACAAGGAGGCTCCCAGGAGGCAACTCTTAGGTTGCCAATAATGCTAGGCTAAGTTTCAATTTCAAGAGTAAAGGTACATATACACAGTCATCAATATCAAGGGCCCATCAATGGACCATCCTCCTTCACTAGTCATTGACCCTGTGCCTGGGAGATTCTTGCTGATCCATTAGAGAATGTGGCAGAGTGCCCCGGGACAGGAATTTGATTTTCCCTTGGTTATTGTGTGGATCTCCATCCACTGTGACAATGCCCCATGAACATTTGAACACTTTTATATGACTTATATGTATGCCCAGGTGAGCTTCCTCCCATGTATCCCTCATCACTCACATCCTGCACCAGTGATCCTTCCCGCCACAGTTGTAACCCTTCTGTTATCCAAAATTTCTTCAAAAATGAAGTAAATAAAATAGCCAAGTATCATTAATAAGAAAATGAAATAATGATAGTTTTAATAATATGTAATAAAATACAAAAATTTTAAAAAAATAAAAATTGGGGATAATAAAAAATAATGAAAAAATATTAAAAAACTTTTTTTTTGACATTTTGCCTTTCTGTTCTACTTGGTCTTTCTCTGATGGATACAGGCCATGGGGACTTGCCTCAAAATTTATAGAAGTTAGTATATGGCCCAAAATGTAAGATGTTATATATACCATTGACCATGGTTTGTAGTTATATTTTAATATTTGTACATCAGTTGTAACAAACATACCATCCACATATAAAATATAATTAATAGAGGAAGGAGAAAAAGGGGGAGGATGTGGGGTGTGTGGGAGTCCCCTGTATTTAGTACATGATTTTTCTGTAATCTAAAACTTCTTTGAGGACAAAGTGAAAAACGTAAAGCACTGAGGGAGTAAATGGAAGAAAATGTCATTTAACACATATTATTAAACTGATCTGGTCTTCACTTGAAAGCTTCTCATGATCTTACACCCCTGGAGGATGGTAAGTATATAACTCTAGATATTAAGTCTATAACTCATTTGATTATTGCATTTGCTCAATTGATACTAGACACATACATTTCAATATTGTGCCTTCGTTTCAAATTCAACCTGACCACCACTGAATAAATCACATCCCTTAAACTTGTGCTGCAACTCTATTCTTTAATTTTGTCAAAGGCATCAACATATTTGGAATTGGAAACTTGGGCAGAGTAGTCCAACATTTCTAAGTTATTTCTGAAAATGCTATGTAAATTATCAACTTCTGTACAAATGCACCCTGTTGATATTCTTGTCTCAGTCCCCTTTGTATAATATATTTAAAATAATGCTATTTTAAGTTTCAGTGTTTGCAGTTTCTATCTTTATAACCTTTGTTCAAATCTCCATTACCCCAAGGGCCTGTACTCAGTAATAGCTTCATTCATTTTTTAATTCACTTTTTTTTTTTTTAAGATTTATTTATTTATTTATTTCTCTCCCTTTCCCTGCCCTGGTTGCCTGTTCTCTGTGTCTATTTGCTGTAACTTCTTCTTTGTCCCCTTCTGTTGTTGTCAGCAGCATGGGAATCTGTGTTTCTTTTGTTGCGTCATCTTGTTGTGTCAGCTCTCCGTGTGTGCGGTGCCATTCCTAGGCAGGCTGCACTTTCTTTTGTGCTGGGCGGCTCTCCCTACGGGACGCACTCCTTGCACATGGGGTTCCCCCATGCGGGGGACACCCCTGGGGGGCACGGCACTCCTTGCGCGCATCAGCACTTATTCAGTTATTAAAGCAATGTTATGGGCAACTACTATGTGCCAGATAATATGCTAGATGCTCTGGTTACAGGGATTAGAATGAGAGAAATAGCTCCTTCTTCCATGAAGATTACAGTCTAAAGGCAAAAGAAGATTTAGAGGTAAGTTTAGACATGATAAATAAAATGAAGGAGAAAAGCAGTCCTACATTTGCAACTATCAGGTGAACCTAATCTAGTCTTGGGTGCCAAGAAACCTGATTTCTTCTCTACCTACAATGCTGGCGTTAATTTTCTTTAAACATTCTCAAAATTTGACCAACTTTCAAAAATTATCTGAGCCTCAATACCCAATCCAATCTGAACACATCTTGATAGCCTCTATATCCTTGCTTCATCCTACTCATTGGAATGTGTTTCTCAAGACATTGAATTCTAGTCAGGAGGGTATCCTTACTATTCCATGGACATGCTATGTTTTCCATAGACTCTATGCTTTTATTTATAATCTCATCACCTAGAAAGCCCTCTACTTTACTGTTAACTCACCCACAGTTTTTCACATCCTTAAAGGTCTGGTCAAAATGAATTCCCAACATTTTGGGCTTGCTTCACCAACTACTTTCCAATACTATTTCTCATGTATGTTTTACAACTCCAAGTTTATGTTCTTGATTTTTAACTTTTGGATATTTTACCTGGGACTTCCAGCACTATTTTCAAAAATTTCATTTTTCTTCTTCTGAAACAAGTTGTATGAGTGTGAGAGTGTGTATGTGTGTTTTCATGGAGGTTGGCTTTACCAAATTGGCCAGGGATAATTTATTATAATTGAAAAACCAGTAGTAAGTCATGATGGCAATTTTCTCTGTCCAAAATATTATAAATATTAATAGAATATAATAATCATAATTATATTGTTATGTTTTGGCATTGATATAGGTACATCCTAGCTATGGCACTTATTAATAAAGTATATGAGACTTTCCATTCAAAACTGGCTTGGAATTAACATTTACCATACTTGGTAAATACATACACACACACACACAAACATAACACAACACATATATATATACATTAACTCACACAGATAAAGATTTGCAGGCTATGAATTTACAAATGTATACATGTATTAAAATATTTAAATGTAAGGAAATTTGGATTGAACATTCATGAAGATAGAAAAATATGATTTTACTATTGGACAGAAGCTTCCAGATGCATTCAATTGTGTTTAAAGAGCTAAAAACTGGATTGCTTAAAAGCAAGTTCCAGCTTGCCATGACCTTTATTCTTAATTGGAACAAATTGGAATGTGTTTGACATATCTGAAGACATTTAACTTGAAAATAGTCAAGTTGAAAGTATTTAAGAGTGATACATAAGCATCATTCTTTACTGCACTCTGCATCTGTTGCAGGCTTCTATATCTTTAACATCAAAGAGAGTTCCCAGAAAGGGACCACTACACAGCAAAACAATCTATTTTTCTTCTGCTTCCATTGTATTTGAAACTCAGTGTCCTTGTTTGAGTCTTTTGTGGGCCACAGATAATTATATTATTAAACTAATCTATTCCTGTGCATGGGAGCCTATTGTCTGTGGGGCCTTTTGGTTAGATTCAATTAAAAGACCCTTTGATGGCATTAGACTTGGTTAAGAGACCTTGATTAGATCACTTAATTAGATCAATTTTGATTAGACTATGCAATGAGATGTGACTTAGGTTGAGTCTCTGTCCTTTTGCTGGGTCATATATAAACTGGGAACACATAAAGAGACACAAAAAGAGAGACCTGCTGCCATCTTTACTGTGCCATGTGTGAGAGAGGACTTAAGGATCTCTAGCAACTGAAGCTTAGGGACTAAGCCTCCAAGAAGCTAGGCCCAAGGAGCAGTTCAAAGCTAAAGAGGTAAGCCATGACTGATTGCCCACCGTTAGACTATGGGAGAAACTGGAGCAGCAGAAATTGAGACATAAGCCCAGGGAGAGATGCCTGATTGCCCACAGCTGAGTTGCAGAGGAAAGTAGAGAAAGATCAGCAGACCTGACATCTTGACTCACCACATGGCAGTCAACCTTTGGTGAGAAAGCATCTCTGACGATGCCTTAATTCAGACGTTGTCACTGCCTCAGAACTGTAAGCATTTACCCCCAGTAAATCCCTTTTTAAAAAGTCAACCAATTTCCAGTATTTTTGCATTGGCAGCCTTTGGCAAACTAGGACATTCAGCCTTAATATCTATGTACAATTGAGCCCACTGAGGTCTTGGGTCTGGCAAAGCTACCTTATAGCACTTTGCCAGAGGCCAATGGCATTTCTTTGCAAAGCTTCTGGTTCCCAAACGGAAACCCTGCCTTGGCTCTGGAGGTGCTGAGGAGCTGTGAGCAAGAGCGAACCAAGGTAGTGATATTTAAAATTATGTGTGGTTTTAGTTGATGTAAATGGATCAATGTGTGGGTCAATCCTACTTGGTCCATGGCTAAGATCAGGGAAGAGCAATATTCAGGGGCATATTTTGAGGTTAGTACAGATTTAGGAGAATCCTCTCCCTTGGAAGCAGTTACATGTGCAGATCTGTACAAGAAAAAATTATGCTTGAGAGGAAATTTTGAGCTACAACATGATCCCAGTGTATCAAAGCTTTCATCTCTGACCACTTCACTGTACTACCAAAGTAGGGGAGGGGAAAAAAATAGTTGAGGAAGATCTGTTGAAAGCTAGAAACAAAATTGTGGGAGGCATTGGGAAGGCAAAAAGGAAAGGAGAGTGCAGATTTTCACAGCAGACAAACCTGGAAATATTTTTTTACCATATATTCTTTTTTTTCCCCCTTAAACAACAGGGAATTTATTGGTTCATGCTTATGATGCCAGAACAAGTCTAAAATTGGGGTGTCAGCAAGGCAATGCTTTCTCTTAGAAGATTGGGGTGTTTGGGGGTGGCTACCAGAGATCCTTTGTCTTGATATTCTGTCATCTGGCACTACACATGGTAGCATATTCTCCTTTCTTTTCTGGTTCCATTGACTTCTAGCTTCCGGCTATGCTCTGTGTCCAATTTCTTTTGGTTATAAAGTCTTTAGCCATATTGAATTAAGGCCCACTCACATTCAGTTTGGGCATACCTTAACTAATAACATCTTCAAAGGTTCTAGTTACAAATGAGTTCATTCCTATAGGACCAGGGGTTGGAACCTGAACATGCCTTTTGGGGGGACATGGTTCATTCCTCAGCAACTTCTCATAAGAATGTAGAAGACATAGTGGAGGCTACTGATACAATATAGTGGTGGCTACAGAAATGACTTAGAGTATATTGGAAGGAAAGAGTCAACTAATTTGCTTTAATCCTCATACTCTTATGCAGATAATTTTTATTTCCCTACAAAGAAGACAGAAGTTGTACAATATGAATTCCCTCATCTTCTTCCCATTATTTATTTATTTATTTTCCCAGAGATTATTTTTTATTGTTTTTTAAATTACAGATAGAACACACAAAACGTTACATTAAAAACATAAGAGGTTCCTATATTCCCCTCTCTCCCCTCCCCTCCACGCTCCTCCCACATCAACATCCCTTTTCACCAGTAAGGCATATTCATTGCATTTGATAAATACACCCTGGAGCACTGCCACACCACATGGACCACAGTTTACATTGTAGTTTATACTCTCTCCCAGTCCATCCAGTAGGTTATGGCAGGATATACAATGTCCTGCATCTGTCCCTGCAATATCATTCAGGACAACTCCAAGTTCTGAAAATTTCCCCATATCACACCTCTTCCTCCCTCTCCCTGCCCTCAGCAACTTCCATGGCCACTCTCTCCACATCAATGATACAATTTCTTCCATTGCTAGAGTCACAATAATTCTATAGTAGAATACCAGCAAGTCCACACTACAATCCATATTATATTCCTCCATCCTGTGGGATGGTGATGGGATGGTGATGTCCATTCCACCTCTAAATTAAGAAGGGGCTTAGAGCCCACTTGCCTGATGGATGCAATTCTCCTGCTTGCAGTTGTAGACTCTCTCGGTTCCCTGGTGTGGTGGTTAACCATTTTCACCTCCCCCTCAGCTGACCTGGGTAAGTCCAACGAACTAGAGAGCAGGGTATTGCAAGTCTGCTGAGGCTCAGGGCCCAGCTGGCACATGGACAGTCCAGAGATTGAAGTATCCTGAGCATACACAAGCCCCAATGCCAATCACAGGTTCAGTAAAAGCAACAGGAGAGGCATGTGTCAAGAGGTCACATCTGAGTCCAACTCCATCATAATAAGTAGCACAAATTCCAAAGTAGGCCCGCTGGCAAGGCAATGAACTCTAGAGCCATCTGTCATGACAACAGAACCTGTGTGTCTTTGAATGGATAAATAAAATGTGGTATGTGGGGAGCCACCCGCTGTGAGACCTATTTACAGCCTGCCACAACATGGCGGATCTCACAACATGGTGGAGTTCACAAATCTGCCCTTTCATTTCCTCGTTCTTCCTCTTTGTTTCTTTGTTCTCCCCTTCCCTCCGCAACTCTCTTTGTTTCTTTGTTCTCCCCTTCCCGCTGCAACTCTCTTTGTTTCTTTGTTCTCCCCTTCCCGCCACAACTCTGGCGACCACAGCAATATGCATGCTCAAGGCGCGAGACTCCGCAGACCCGACGCGAACTGTCGGCCAATCCCCTCCTTGGACGTCTGCCACCCACAAGACCAGCCTATCACCTATAGACACATTCCCTTCCCTCCTTATAAATTCCCGTGTTTTACCCCCAATAAACGAGACTTGATCAGAATCCTGTCTTGTCTCCATTCTTCTCTCGACTCCTGCCCCACCCTGCTTCTTTCCACAGGTCCCTGGATTCGCCCCTGCTGGCCGGAGCAGAGGTATATACACACAATGAAATACTACACAGCTGTAAGAAGGAATAAAGTGCTAACACATGGGATAACATGGATGAATCTTTAGGACCTTATGTTGAGTGAAGCAAGGCAGGCATTGAAGGACAAATACTACATGACCTCTCTGATATGAATTAAGCAAATCAAGCTGTCACAGAGACCCAGAGACTGGGTGATAGGTTTACAGGAAATAGGGGGGAAGAGGAAGGTTGTGAGCTGATGCCTACACTGGTGAAATCTATGGTAAAATGGAGGTAAGTAGTTGTGCAGTGAAGGGATAATACCAGGGCATAGGGATACTATTGGGTGGGGCTTCGCAAACTTGAGGGGAGCTAGGTTTGGGAGGATGGGCCAGATGGTTCATGGAATTGGGGGGAGGGTTTGGGGTTAGCAGGTGAACATGGGAGATTGTCAGGTACGTGGCTGAAACTATAATGTTGAGAAAACTCTTTAGAAAATATAATAGGGGAGGATTACTTGTTTAAGTTAGTTGACAGTGGGCATCCTGCCCAGCGTGCACCTGGGGCAGGCTTCTAGGAAGTGCGTGAGTGCTAATCTTTACAATGTATTCTTGGGTTAAGTCTTTAAACCTTCATAGCTTCTGTTTTCTCATGTGTAAAATGTGAAGAGTAATAATTATCCCAGTGCTTTGCTGTGAAAATTAGCAATAATGCTTGGCACGTAGTTGGTGTTCCACAAATAATTTAATAATACTCTCCATAAATGCAATTTATTTCCTTTCCTGGACCGTGTTTATGTTTAAAGTTCTGCTGAAATATCACTCTTACATTTCACTTTCAACTCAGTCCTTTAAATGAAAAATATTTGTTCACCATGATTTTTTGCTAGTAAAAATAACTGTTCAAAGTTAAGAAAGCACTAAAACTTTGAATTAAAAAAATTATTTACTTGGTCTACTGTTTATAAGAGTTTATTTTTTAGTGAAATAGTCAATCATAAATATATATATATATATATATATATATATATATATGGGCACACATTGTTTGTTTGTGCTTCACTTTATTGTGCTTTGCAGATATTGCCTTTTTTTTTTAATTGAAGCTTTATGGCAACCCTGCATTGAGCAAGCCTATTGACACCACTTTTTAACAGCATGGGCTCACTTCACATCTTGTGTCACATTTTGGTAATTTTCACAGTATTTCAAACTTTTCATTATTTTTATATCTGTTATGGTGATTTGTGATCAATGATCTTTGATGTTCCTACTGCAAATTGTTTTGGGGCCCCATGAACCACACCCATATTAAACAGTGAAATTAATTAATTAATTTTATGTATGTTCTGATTGCAGCACCAACCAGTTACTCCCCCAACTCTCTCCCTCTCCTCAGGCCTCCCAGTTAATGAGACACACATATTGAAATTGGGCCAATTAATAACCTTACAGTGGCCTCTAAGTGTTCAAGTGAAAAGAATAGTCACATGTTTCTCACTTTAAATCACAAGCTAGAAACGCTTAAGCTTAGTGAGGAAGGTAGGTTGAAAGCTGAAGAAAGCTGAAAGCTAGGCCTTTTGTGCCACACAGTTAACCAAGTTATGAATGCAAAGGAAAAGTTATTAAGAAAATTAAAAGTGCTTCTCCAGTGAACATACAAATGATAGGAAAGCAAAACAGCCTTACTGATGATATGGAGAAAGTTTTAGTGGTCTAGATAAAGATCAAACTAGCTACAACATTCTCTTAAGCCAAATCCTAAATGAGAGCAAGGCCTTGATTCTTTTCGATTCTTTGAAGGCTAAGAGAGGTGAAGAAAGTGCAGCAGAAAAGTTTGAAGCCTGCAGAGGTTCATAAGGGTTGAGGAAAAAACGACATCTCCATGACATAAAAGTGCAAGGTAAAGCAGCAAATGCTGATGTAGAAACTGCAGCAAGTTATCCAGAAGATCTATCTAAGGTGGCTACACTAAACAACAGATTTTGAATGTAGACAGAAGAGTCTTCTGAAGAACATGACATCTAGGACAGTCATTGCTAGAAAGGAGTAGTCAATGCCTGACTTCAAAGCTTTAAAGACAGGCTGACTCTCTTGTTAGGGGTTAAGGCAGCTGGTGAGTTTAAGATGAAATAAATGCTCATCTACTATTCTGAAAATCGTAGGGCCCTTGAGAATTATGCTAAATATATTTTGCCTTTGCTTTGTAAATGGAAAAACAATGCGTGGATGAGAGTACATCTGTTTACAACATGGTTTACTGAATATTTTAAGTCCACTGTTGAGATAAAAGAAGAGATTCCTTTCAAAATATTACTGCTTATTGACAATGTATCTGGTCAACCAAGTGCTCTGATGGAGATGTGCCACAAGTTTAATATTTTTGTTATGCCTGCTAACACAATATCCATTCTTTAGTCCATGGGTCAAGGATAATTTTGGCTTTGAAGTCTTGTTATTTAAGAAATAGTAATGCTAAAGCTGCTATTTATAATGCTTCCTCTGATAGACTTGGGCAAAGTAAATTGAAAACCTTCTGGAAAGGCTTCACCATTCTAGATGTTAGTAAGAATGTTCATGATTCATGCAAGGAGGTCAAAATATCAACATTAACTGTAGTTTGGAAGAAGTTGATTCCAACCCTCGTGGCTGACTTTGAAGGGTTCAAGACTTCATTGAAGGAAGTAACTTTATGTGGTGGAAATAACAAGAGAATTAGAATTAGAAGTGGAGTGTGAAGATGTGACTAAATTGCTGCAATCTCATGCTATTTTTTATTGAATGTGTGGATGAGGAGTTGCTTTTTATAGATGAACAAAGAAAGTGGTTTCTTGAGATGGAATCTACTCTTGGTGAAGATGCTGTGAATATTTAGAATATTATATAAGCTTAGTTGATAAAGCTGTGGCAGGGTTTGAGAGGATTAACTCTAATTTTGAAAGTTCTACTGTGAATAAAACGCTATTGAACAGCATCGCATGCCACAGAGAAATCATTCATGAAAAGAAAAGTCCATTGATGTGGCAAACCTCATTGTTGTCTTATTTTAAGAAATTCCCATAGCTACCCCAGCCTTCAGCCACCACTACCCTGATCAGTCAGCAGCCATCAATTTTGAGGTAGCACCCTTCACCAACAAAAAGATTACAATTCACTGAAAGCTCAGTTAGCAACTTTTAGCAATAAAATACCTTTTAAAAATAGGTATTAACTTTGCTTTCTTTAGATATAATGCTATTGCGCACTTAAGAGACTCTAGTGTAAACATAGCTTTTATATACACTAGGAAACCAAAAAAAAAAATCATGTGACTAGCATTATTGCAAAATTCACTTATTGAGGTGGTCTGGAACTGAACCCACAATATCTCTATGGTTTGCCTGTAACTTTGCTGTTTGTATAGGACCCAAAAATGCACTTAGTCATGTAACTGCAATGCCTCAGAGGCAAGGAGTTTCCATTTTATCACTTTGAGTAGTAATGCCTTCCAATTTCTTCCTCCTTGTTAAATATTTTGTACATCAGGTCATTTACTGGTCAAAGTATTATAAAATGGACATGTCTAATTTTGCCCTCTGTAGACATTAGCTGAATGAAAAGTCAAGTTTATGACTCACCTGGATGGTGTCCATCTGTTCTTTCCCTCGTAAGGAGTGGCAAAAACCACCACTGACATAAGCAGAAATTCAAAGAACCCACTTTTAGGGTAAAGGAATACAATCCATTCCTGTATGAAGCACTGTAGATTGGAGAAGTAGGTCCTAATCTCTGACCTGACACCAAAAACTTCATGTGACCTTGAACAGCCTCAATTTCCTCATGGCAAAGTGAGGGGTTAGACCAGGATGGAGTGGAGTGCATGACCCTTCCCACTGTAGAATACTCTGATTCTAAGGAATGTGTTCACCTCTCCCAATGGGAGTAGGCTTGCCTGCACCAAATGAGTGAACAATGCTCCCTGTACTGACAAGTTCAGACAGGATGGCTTGCGCCACTCACCACCCCCCTGTGGGAAGACATGCACCTTCTATCTCCGAGTGAACCACATGGGAAACAGCATGACCATGAAGGCAGCGCTGCCAAGCCAGCAGGGAAAGTACATTTTTTGCAAGTGTGGGCTCCAACTGAGCTGCCAAACCTGCACACCACACTGAATATGACATTATGGCATCATGAACTCATCTAGAGAACAAAAACGTGAGAAAAATAAAGTTCCCCTGGGGCTGGAGAGTCATGTAAGTATGCAGAAAGAGCTATGAAAAGATCATTTCTTGTGGTAGTTTGACGTTGTACATACCCCAGAAAGGCATGGTTTTTAAATCTAATACATTCCTGTGGGTGTGAACCCATGGCAAGTAGGACCTTTTGATGAATTTACTTAAGTTAAGGTGTGGTCCAACTCATTCAGGATGGGTTTTAATCTTCTTACCGGAGTCCTTTATAAACAAAAGGAATTCAGAGGAGATGGAAGGGAGAAAGCCATGGGAGCAAAAAGCTGAAATCAATGGAATCTGGAAGAGAAGGGAGAGACCAGCAGACACTACCATGTGGCAGAGGAGCCAGGGATCCCTGGCTTTGGGAAGAAAGCATTGCCTTGGTTATGCCTTGGTTTGGATTTCTCATGGCCTCAAACTGTAAGGTAATAAATTCCCATTGTTTAAAGCCAACCACTTCATGGTATCTGCTTTAAGCAGCCTAGGAAACTAAAACACTTCTCAATAAAAATATGATTAATATTCTAGAGCTTTTTAAGGTTTTAACTATTTTTCCCTGCAAATTAATACAGAAATACACACTTGAGTATCTCCATGAAAAGTTTTTGTTTTCTGGAAGAGAGACACTACAGGGCACCTCCTAGAAAGCAATAGTCTCATTTGCTAAAGCTTCACTAATGAGTTGCCCCTGAAATCCCTCTATCACTATAGAATAAGAACAAGGATTTGTTCATCTGTAGTAAGATGCCCAGAGTGGAATTAAAAAGCATGACTTTGATGTCTTCATAAGCAGACTCTGAGACAAGTATTGGTGGTAAATTCTTTATTAGGGAAATGTTCCCAGGAGCTATCAGTAATAGGGTGGGAGAAGCAGGACAATGAAGATAGGGAAGAGTTGAGCAAGTTGGGGGATAGCATCATCCTGATTCTGCAAGGGTCTCTGGTGAGTGGGGTTTCAGTAGTCAGGTATAGTTGTTTCAGAATTGTTAATACATGGTCTTGTGAAAGAGCCTTATCAACTAGAGTACAGTGCTTGCGTTCAGTGTCTATATATGATCTCTACTCATTTTCAAATAACTTTAGTCAGCAGCTTTTTTCCCTACCCCCTCCAGTAAAGTTGTTGTATATGTTTGCAATACAGTTTAATTGTTTTTGTTACATTCTGCATTCCATTCTGGAATCACTCAACCTCTTAGTTCTTTTAAAATTTGCATACATTAAAATTCATTCTTTGTGCTATACACTTCTATGGGTTTTGACAAATGCAGAGTGTCATTTACTCACTTTTATAGTATCAGAAAATTTTCACTGCCCTAAAACATCCCCTGTGTTTCATGTATTAAATATTCCATCTCTCCAATACCCTGACAAACACTGTTCACTTAACTTTTGCCTTTTCTAGGTCACATGCCTTAGTTTACTTAAGCTCCTATCATAAATAACAAAAACCAGCTATGACTTAATATCAGACATTTTTTTTTTGTCCCTTGGTTTTGAGGCTAGCATCTGTCCAAAACCATTTTGTTGGCAGGCATTTCTTTCTCCCCAAAGACTGTAGTTTCTGGTGCTATCTGCTGGCAATCCTTGGGGTTCCTTGGCTTTCCTGTTACATGGTGATATAATTCCCATTTTGGCTTCTGTGACTTCTGGCTCCTCTTTATAAGGCATCTAGTAATCTGGATTAAAACCCACTGTCATTTAGTGGGGCCACATCTTAACTAAAAGTAATGTCTTCCAAACTTCCTATTTACAGTGGGTTCAAACCTACAGGAATGCAGATTAAGAACATGTCTAAATTAGGCACAAAATTCAACCTACCACATTGCACAAAAGGAATCATGTTGTATATAGACTTTTCAGACTGATTTCCTTCAAAGTATGCTTTTAAGGTGTTTTTCTGAGGCTTGGTAATGCATTCCTTTTCATCACTGAATTGTATTCCATTTATGGATGTTCCACAACTTGTTTATCCATTCATCAAGTGAAGGGTATCTTGGTTTACTGCTAGTTTTCAGCAATTATATATAAAGTTGCTATAAATATTTGCATGCAGATTTTTGTGTGGACATAAATTTTTAAATCAGCTGGTTAAATACTAGGAACATGGTTGCTGGATTATATGGTAAGATTGTGTTTCGCTTCATGAGAAACTTCCAAAACATCTTCCAGAGTGGCTGCTACGTTCTGCATTGCCACCGGCAATGAATGACTGTACTTCGTGCTCCACATTTTTGCAGACAATTGGTATTGTTAATTTTTTTTCATTTTAGTTATTCAAATAGATGTGTAGCAGAATAATTGTTATTTTAAGACTGACTGGTTTTGCATCTCTGGGTAGTTGCTAGCTGTGTATCCTTGGCCCAATTGCAAAATCTTGCTTAGGTCTCATCTTTAAATAGGAATAATAATGTGCCTGACCTCCTAGATGGTTGTTGGAAGGTGGAGATTAGTGACATGTGTATAGCACTTGGCATATACTGAGTGCCCCATAAACATTATGTCCCTTCAGAAACAGGAAAACAATTTCCCCCCCAAAAAAATCCAATCATCTGGAGTTAACTGAAATTAACTGTTCCTTTTAAAGCATTCACATTCTCCCCATCCCCCCAAGTATATCGAGTATAATCTTTGCATTGTGGAATAGTTCTCTGGAATTCCGTTATGTACAATTTCCTTATTTTCCTCCAGTAGGATTATGATCTCTTTCATATAAAAACCTGACTTTTATTTTCCAATTACTGTTCTTCTCTGTATGCCACTTTTCAACATCTTTGCTTTTCGAAATTCAAACTTGCTTTTATTAAACCCAGGTCGTATGTCATTTTCTCCAAAAATCATTACTTGATGACTCCAGCTGGAAGAAGTTGTTTGCAATTCTCTATTAGATTATAAGGTTTAAGAGCGATGGACTGATTCTTATTTGTTATCTTCCATAGTGCTTTGATAAACATTTGTTCAATTAGTTACCTTATCAAATAAAACCATATGAATGTTCTTTTTACGATGACCAGTATTTGAACTGTTGCTTTTTAATTATTTAATGTTCTTCAGGCACATAATGCATGCTAGGCATTTATTGTATGTGCGAAAAGAACTTTAATGACATAGGCTTCTGGGAAAGATAAGAAACCAACTGTACAGTGACAAGTCATGTGAGGGCCATGGTAGACTTTTTGGTTTCTGCATTTTTGCAATGGTCATATTGCAGAAATTGACCAGAGGTGGTTACTGTCGTCATGGTTTTCAAAAGATCAGGCTTTTGTGGCTTAAACCAATAATTCTAATTATATGCATGTGAATTAGGTGGTTTTTCATGCCTGAGAAATGATAACCTAATCACGATGGTCATTGATTATGTTTTTGGAAATCTTTCCAGAAAATTATGCAATGTAATTTATACTATAATTTTAAAAACACTTCTATTTAATTACAGTCAAAAGTACCAATTATTCAATTCAGATGAAGAGTGAAACACTTTTCTCACCAGTGTAGATTTACTCCAATATAAATTGAATGCCATTTAGATCCTTGTGAGAAGAACTTCTTTTTGTATTTATGAGGCATTACATTTTTTAAGTAGGAACATATGCCAAAGAGAATAATATGCTCCTTAGCTCTTTGAGAGAATGATTTATTATGGGTTGTAAGAATTTAATACTAACAATTAAGTTTTATTGTTTGAATATCTTACCTACACAGAAACTGGACTTTGAATGTTCACACAGATGGGCTTTTTAGACCAGGTCACCCTGATGCTGCGCCTTTCTTTGTAAGTCTCAAGAAACACCATATCAAAGTAAAAAGGAAAACATGATTTTTAGATTTGGATATACATCTGTGACCTTAAGTAAATTCCTCAATTTCTCTAAGCTCCTATTTTCTTATTTGTAAAATGAATAAAATGTTAGTTATCTCACCTGCAATGGTTAGATGAGATATTATGCACAAATCTCTTGGCATTTAGATGCTCCAAAAATGGTAATTATCATAATTATTGCTTCTGGCTACTTAGTAAAATATCTGAAGTGGCAATATAGAGTTAGCAATGTTTTTAAACTAAAACATAGAACAACCTTGGAGAAATGACAGAGTTGTTTGTTATGGGGCATGGAGAGTGTAAGGTGAGCCCGGGTCATTTTCTCGTGCCAGAAAGCAAGAAAAGGCTTAAAAACAAATGGGATCATGTCAAAGGGAGCTTTCTTGGAAGGGCCACAACTCATCAATTTAGGGAAAATCGAAGTGCCAAAGAGGATACATTGAATACCAACAATAGTTGATTATAATGCATTGAATTTTAAAAAGAGTACAGTAGCATAATGTGGAGTGGTGGGAAGGACAAAAAAACCCCTCATTTTAAAAATAAAATTAGTAGTCTATTAAAAACTATGGGGAGAAATGAGGTAACAATACAATAACTGATTTTGTGAGTATCAGTAATGGATGATTAATCATTGGGTAATAAGTTCTAGAGGAGTAAGATATTCATAGAGTATTAGACAATCACCCTACAATTCCACAAAGAAAAACATATATTTGTATAATGGTAGTCAAGTGATAAAATTTGACATTATTAATGGTGAGCTAACTTGATATTATACATTTCCTGAAGTGATGCAATGTGGAGTATGTAACATTATGTATGAACTATTCTCTCAAAAAATGTCTAACTGCATCTAATCAGGAAATAGTTTACAGGAAATAGAAGAGCAAGTTAAGTGATTCCAAAAAGAAACACGACAATTCCAGAATGTGGAATATTTTATAAGGTGACTGTTCAAGACTCTTTGGAGAACACAAAAGAGACTAAAGAGACATGTCATCCATATTGAATGTGTGAATCTTGACTGTAATCTAGATCAAAAAAGGAAAAAGAAAATCATATGAGATATTTAATATTTTTCATGTGTTAGATTATATATATGTTTATATATTTTTACATATATGATGATATATTATTGTGTTCTTAGTTGCAGTAATGGTATTATGGTTATGTAGATAAGAATGTCCTTATCTGAAAAAGAATATTCCTGAAGTATTTAGAGAGGAATTGGCACATCATCTGCAACTTAGTTTTGAATATAGCAGAATTTTAACAATTCTGAATCTAAGTCAGGAGTATATGGGCATTTATTGTGTAAGTCTTTTCATTTTTCAAAAGTTTTGAAATTTTTTAAAATAAAAAGTTGGGTAAAGAAAAAGAAATCATTTATTATTCAAATTTGCAAGTAGTAAAATTGTAAAGGTTCATTGTATTCATAGTAAAAATTCCTACTTGATTGAATTAGGACAGACATGGGTCATTGGTACTCCATTTGTGTCACCAGAGAAGAAATTAGCTCTATCTACCAAAGATAGATGGTTGTTAATCTCTTTTGGTGACAAGAATAACTGTCGGGTTATCTCAAGTAACCTGGAGATAAAGAAGTCAGCTTCGCAGCCAGCAGCCAGGTTCGTGGCTTCCCAGCCGGGAGTAGCTGTAGAGCCTATCCTTATGGTAAGTGGTTCTTTCTCAGGGATTGGAAGTATCTAACAAAGTGTCTGTACCAGACAGGGCATATTTCTTCAGTGGCAGGAATTTAATGCTCTTTCAACACACTGGGCTCTCTGTCTTTCTAGCATTCTTTGTTACCAAGCCACCACTATTACCTGCCCACCCCGCCATACCACTCCGCCCTCCCCAAACTCTGTGAATGCTTTACTCCTTTTAGTTCTTTCCTTCTTTCTCCTTGAACTTTGTTCACCTGGGCCAAATATTGCTTTAAGAAAGTAGAGAGTCTTGTTTTACAATGTGAGAATTTTATTTGCCATACAATTCATGGTTCCACTTTTCAAAGATCAAGGAGGTGTTGTTTTGAAATCTGTGGACTTTCAACTTTTGAAGAGTTTATATTAATCTCAGATGTCCACTGAGGAAGCAGAAAGATCACCCCTGCATTTTATAGCCCTGATATTTTTGCCAACAACAGCTGGAGCTAGCATGAAGTTGTCTTGCAACATCATGGGGTATCCTTGTTCTTTGACTGAAATATTCCCAGTGTATGCACTGTGGCTGAAGAAACACCAAATAGGCCATGTCTAATATCCACAGGTAAATGAGTCACCTTTAGGGGACTTGTGATGGTCAACAGAATTTGGATCTTTTATTTATTTATTTGGGCTTAGAAGAATTTCTGAGTAGTTTGCATATTGGATTTCTGGAATATCTTTTATAAAATATGCAAAGAGATGCTATACTACAAATAAAGTTTTCTTTCATAATTTTAAAAAGTACATGCTCATTGATATTCATGGATGGTTAGAAATATTACTTAATGGGAATAAAGAAAATTATTAAGGAATGGGACTAGACATATCCCTCTGTGGCCATACTTAGGAGCTGATGGTGAGGAAGGGTGATTGACCTATGCCAGCAGGAAAGTAACACTTGCACATGTAATAAATTAGTTTTGTAGGTCACATGGCTGTTGATGAGAGTTCTAGCAATTTGTAATGATAATTTCACATAATTTCTGTACTACCAAGGAGCAGATTGTTTTTAATTAATCAATGAATCTATTTTATTAATCTTCCATATCAATATATCATGTTTCTGATAGGATTAGAGTGAGATAATAATAAAACAATTTATAACAGCTCCCTGTTGGTGAATATATCTAACATGGGAAGCAACGGACTTGGAAGACAATGGCATAAGTGGTTCAAAACAGGAGCTGTAGAATCAAAAAGTCTGGGTTTGAATTCTAGCTCAGGCTCTTAGTAGCAGTTGACCCTAGGCAAATTATTTATCCTCCAGAATTTTTGGTTTCCACATCTTCAAAATGAGGATAATAATGATGATAATCATATTATCTACTTCAGAGGGTTGGTGTGAAACCTTGATGAGATAATGCAGGCAAGACACGTAGAGCCTGGCTTTTCATGTGCTCAGTAATATTAGCTATATGCTATTCAGAAAATGAATGATATTCTGCCTTACTGGGGGAAAGGAATATAGTAAGTATGAGGCAGAGTGAAATAAGTGCAAGAAAATTAATAAGGAAGTTGAGGGATGAGGGACAATTAATTCCAACTTTGCTGATTCAAGGAAGCTTTATGGACCTGTTGGATGTAACCTACAGAGAAGCGGATCCTACAATTACAAAATTTTGGAAAACACAGTGTCTAAACTTTCATATTAAATCCCTATAAAGATTCTCATTTTGCAAATGAAGACAGTGAGACTCAAAGAGATTACATAAATTTATCCATGTTCACACAGGTAGAAAACACAACAGAATTGGAACCTAATATTGTCAGATACCCATGGTTTTTCTGTAAGTTAAAAAAGAGTCACATTTAATTGGGCCTGGAAATATACAGCATATAGAAAGATTTATTTTACATATCCTTACCTTAATAGAATTTTCCTTGTGTTCTGCTTCTGTACTTAATGTCCCATGATCAGCCAATTCTGACTTACAGATGAGGCCTAAAATATGTTTACAATTTGACATTTGATGATTAATTAAAAGAAATGCTCAGAGGGTCAGAACTGACTGTGTTAAAAATCAGGCTCCCATGATTTGGTTCACATGTTTGGAAAAATGTGCTTAAGTTATAAAATATCCAGTGTGTTTAAAAACATGAATCCTCATAAGACCTACTCCTAGTATATCCTTAAAGAACATCTTCTAGGTTACATCTGGGGCTTCTAGGGCTATGCAATGGCACATACTGTAATAATTCTGCGAAAAGACAGAATTAGATAATATTAAAATTAAAAAGGACAACTGAAGATTTTTTAAACACAAATATCTGTAATGCTTACTATGTACAAGGCACTATGCTACATGCATCACAAATATTAGCACATCCCATCCTTACAACAACCATAGGAGGGGTAGATACCATCATTATTCCCACTTTACAGATGGGAAAACCGAGACCCAGAGAAAGGTTAAGCAACTTGCTTGAAGTCAATAAGCAAGTAGTAATAAAACACAGGAGTCAATTCTCAACGGGAATTAAATCTTCAACTATTAGATGCTAAAATTCAGGCTCCCTTACCTCTAAGTACTGTTGCTCTCATTTCTAAGGCATCCAATGCTCCCATTGCACCAATTTTAAAAACTCATTTAATCATTATAAGAACTCATGAGGGAGCTATTTTCCCGTCAGATAGAAGAATGTATACAGTAAGGTTCAGGTAAGTTTGACTTCCATTTTCATAAAGAGACCCTAAACCAAACTCCCATTTAATACATTTTCTTCCACAGCCTATTGAAAAATTTCTATAAAAGGTAAAATCATGATACTTGTAAAGATATAAAATAAATATGTGTTAATGATTTTATTAACTTATTATTATGAGGAATTTAGACAGATGTTACAACCAGTTCAAAGAAGTAAAATAGCAGAGATGTTTATGGATCAAGAATATGGAAATGAAATTGCAACTGTATGAAAAACTGGCTTTTTTTTTTTTGAGTGTGGGAAGATTTGTCCCTCCAAAGCACAGAATTTATTTGCATGTAGATAGACAAGAATTATTTGCATTTGTATCAGTTACCTGTCATTTGCAGAGTTGCGATATAGATCTAGGGCAATGAAAAGTGAAGAGCCTCCACAGACTCTAAATTAGATAACTTGGAATGGAGTGCTCTAAACAATGAATAGTTTTCTATTGAAGCACAAATTTTTCCTACACCACCAAAATGAGGTTGATCAAGTTATTAATTTAAGAAGACCTTCTTTTCCTGCAAATAGAAACATTAAGAACTCAAAAACCCTTAACACTTTTCAATTCTGTGGCACATTTGACTACACCCTATTTGCAGACTCATGTTTGGAAATGTTGCCTAACATTTTGGAATTCTAAATAAAACCTTCCAAGAAGCCTGGGGAAACTTTTAGGAACATATAAATATAAAAGGAGAAAAATTTTGCCATCTCAATATATTCCCAATATATAATTAAAAGAAATTAAGATGACCCAAAACTGTACTTTCAATATATATCTATATAGATGGAAAATTCATGTCATAGAGAGAGGTAAAGAATGCAAAGTGAAAAGACCTCTAATCCACTTCCAAGCCCCAGGTGGCTCTATAATATTAACTACTGTTTGCAGTGTTTATGTTTTCTTTTTCATTTGTCCTAAAGAAGTTGTGTAACACACAGTGTGCTGACCTTACTTTTAAAAATAATAATATATCTTGGAGAGTTTTACCTATGAACATAAATCTACTTCTCCCTCCCTTTTTTTAACCAGTTACATAGAATCCCATCATAGGAATGAACTATGCACATGTGGAAACAAACGAGATTATTCAAATGAGAGCAAAGAGAAGCTATTTTTTCAGAGTTTGCTGTAGTAAGAGAGTCCTCCGTCATCACTGGCATTGGGCAGAGACTCAAAGATTGTTACAGGAGTGGAAAAGCTTTATAAAAACGTAAGACTCTGGGTATGCTCTGATTGGAAGTTGTTGTCTTGGAGGAGTTGGAGGTGGGTTAACCAGAAGCAGGGCAGGTTTGGTTCTCTTTGGTTGGTCCTGAATTGGAAGCAGGGGCAAAAAAAAAGGAGGTTGGTATTATGAAGTCTTGATGGTTCTACTGCAGAGGCTGTGGTTTGACTTTCAAGGCGTCTTAAGTAGGTCAGAGTTCTATTGTCGTATGTGGTCTGGCCATTGTCCATTTGTCAATCTGTCAGTGCCCACTTTTGTATGTTCTCTCTCTTGCAAGAAGTTATCCAATTCATGGAAGGCTCTATATCCAGATAGTCACTATTTGGGGATTGTCTAGACATCCCCATAACCAACTATATCACAAGATTGTCTTGACCTTTTGGTTGTATCATTATGGCGATCATCTGATGAGATAGTGGCTATGCAGAAACGTTTGAGACATAGAATGCACTGGACCAGCACCATGACTACAGTGTCAAATAATAAGAACAATTAATAGTCCCTGTGAGATGCTTTGGGACTAGGAATTGCCTAATCCAGGCCAAGAGAACAAATCTCAGAGCCATAAGGATCAAACTTAGAAAGCCAAGTAACTTTGTGTGGTGATGTATGGACTGTTCTATCTCTGGCTGTTTCATTGATCCAATAACAGCAAGAAGTATTAGCAATGGCACATATTTCGCCATGACTGACCAATAAGAAATAAAGAGCCATTCAATTGTTCATCTTACTACTTGTTTCAATAACTTGAGGATGATCTGTGTTCCATCTAAGTCAGAAGTGGTATCATTAATAACTTCTGCCAGAGTTAGTGAGAAATTTCTTATAGTATTTTCCTATTTGGTATTCCTAGCATTGGCTCTGATTGTTTGCATAAGTAACAATCAGTAATACCCCCAGGTAGAATGCCTGAATAATCAAGGGTGGCCTCATTTTGGATCTTACATCTGAGTTGAATTTCCAGTCTTGATGATTTATAAAATTGGGATGCTTGTGTACAGAGAAGTCTTGGAATAATATTCCTGAAGTGCAGCAGGTATTAATCTGAGGCAAGCAAGATCAGTTGCCCTAGTGGCAAAGGAAGTAGTATCCAGTAAGGGCAAATGGGATCCAGGAAAAAATTTTTGTTCATTACACGAAGTCAGAACCAAGGCCCTGCATTAACATGGTGTGAAACTGGAATGGTAAATAATTTTACTAATCGTCTTGATTTACTTGAGCTTCCATTTTATCCAGGGGATTGCAAAGAAGAAACAGAGGCTAGCTGAAGCAAACTGACATATCAGTGATCCTTTGTGGTGCTGATAAAGACCTCTGCCCCTGCTCAGAAAGAGGAACTGTAACGAACAAATCAGGCTGATGCCAGTGAAGATTGCCGATCTTCACCAGATGGCCACAATCGTACACCAACATCCTGCATGCTCATTAACTAACTGGAATCCAAGGACACCCTTCCCCGGGCAGCTTATATCCGCCTCGTAGCTCACATAGCTCACATCCCCTTGGTAACTCACATAGCTCATGTCTCCCTCAGCCCTCCCCATTCCACCACTGTCTTCCTTTGTCTCAAGCATCCACATAAGGTGCTCCCCCAGCTCAGCCTTTGGAGCAGAAACTTCTTTTGGTATTGAGTCACATTAATGCTACCTTAGCTCACTAAACCTGCTCTACTCCCTTTTCAAGTCTGTTTATTTTATTTTCAGCATAACAGTGGTGTCAGATGCGGGACTCGGAGGTGGACACTGGGACAATGCCTCCAATACCTCAGAGAGGACCACGGTAACTGCAGGAGTCCTTTCTGTCCCATCCTCTTTGGGTTCATTGCCTGGCTCACTTGACGAGCCCCTCGAAACTACCACCACATTGCCATTGAGGTCAGAATCCATTTATTGAGCTGAAGTCTGGTTGGGCCCTCTGTCACAGTCTTGTTTTCAGCCATCTGGTAAGAGAATTCTCTTCTGTTTCTCTATTGTTTCTCACTATAGGAAACTCAGTCCATTCCTGGAGAGTGCCTCCACAAAGGACAGCTGCTCATTCTATTTTCTAATTTTGGGCCTAGTTCTTGTTCTTTTTTAACTAAATGGACATAATTTACCCCTGATAACTTCAAATTTACCTGGTCTCAATGGGAATGTTTTGATCATTCCAAACTTACTTATCTTAGGGAAAATTTGAGCTCATCGAAAGTTTCCGGTAAGCTCCCCAAAGGGGATGCATTTAAGAAGTGGCTTTTAGAAGCCAGAGAGTGTGAGGCTCAAAGGCCAATTAGATCAATTAAAGAAAAAATGAAAGACCTTAAAACTGAAACTCATGATATATAAAGGACCTTAAAACAGAAAGCCACAATCTTGTAGAAGACTCAAGACCTCTGTGAAAAGACTGAAATTAAAATCTGTGGCTTGGATTCCACCCTCAAAACTCCTAAACTCCTTGCCTAACTCTGATCATCTTATCCCTTCTTTTATTCCTGAAGTTAACCCTCCTAGCTCCAATCCTGTTGCTCAGTTTTCCTTTGAAGTCAAATCCCACTTTGCTGAGAGTTGCTATTCCAAGTTAGCAACCCCTGCTGTGGGCTGCTACTCTAAGTTAGCAACCCCTGCTGTGGGCTGCTACTCTAAGTTAGCAACCTACGAGGACCGGGCGGGCTTCCACGGCTCCGCGGTGAGCCCCTAGGCCAACGCGTAGGCCTAGGTTCTCCAGGCGTGGGGGACGCGCGGTAAAAACCACGGAGACAGCCTGTGAGAATGAGCTAGTCCAATTTATTGCGGAAATACACTTGATTATATAAGGTCGGGTCAAGGGAGGGGTAGGAATTGGGGCGGGTAAACTACGGGGCGGTAGTGGATAGGCGGAACTGTGCAGGCAGCTATGAAGTAGGCGGTGATTAAGAAAGGGGGCAGATTATGAGTTGGCTAAGTGGACGGGACTGGCGGGAAGGATAGCAACGGCTGGAAAAGGGAGATAACAAAAGCAAGGAGGCAGCAACAATTGCTCCTTTTGTTTTATAAAAAAAAGTGTGAGAGAGTAGAGGGATGGGCTGTGGAGGGTGAGAGAAAAAGAGGGCAGGATTGACTGGCGATGGGCAAATGACATATCATTTGGCCAGAATGTATGCATAGCCCTTAGGGTTGGTGCGTGCCGGTGCTAGATGAAATATCTAACATGACGTTGCGCACGCTTTTTTGGGGTGGATAGCGCTGTGGCTAGCTTAACTGCGAAGAATTCTCAGACGTATAGCAATAAAGGGGGGCGGAGGGTGCACCCAAGCCCTTTACGCCGAGGGAAGCGAACCCGTACCGATGGCTAAAGTCAGAGAGCTTCACAGCAAGCAGCTTCACAGGCGGGATGTACAGTGGGAAGGGGGGTGAGGACGTGGTCGAGATTGAGGAATGGAATCAGAGGTAGCAAGACGTTGGTAATGGATTTGAACAAATGAGGAAAATACACTGTCAGCATGATCTTTGGCAAGGCGGATGATTCGTCGAATGGCCCAAGGACCAACGGTGAGACCTAGGATGATGAGCAGAACTGGGGTTAGTAACGGGAGGAGATAGGGGAGGAGGGGCTGCAGAAAGCCCCAGGAACCAGCAGTCTGGGCTCGTTCAAGTCGGCGTTGGTTGAGACCTTTTTCAAGTTCTTTTAAGCTGGAGTCTACTAAACCGGTATAGTTGGCATAGACGCAGCATTCTTCTCCCAGAGCTGCACATAGGCCACCTTCTTTGAGGAGGAGGAGGTCAAGGCCTCGGCGGTTTTGCAGGACAACTTCTGAAAGGGAATTGAGGGAGTCTCTAAGATATTTGACTGCATCTCGGAGGTAGATGATATCAGAGTCTACTGCTTGTCTGAGGTTTTGGAGGGCGGAGGCTTGTGTGGCTAGGGCTGCAACACCAGTGGCAGCTCCAGCTGTAGCTAGGAGGGAAGTGACAGTGAGTACAGCAGTAATAGGTTCGCGTTTGTGGAGGTAAATAGCTTCTTGAGTGTGGTCAAAGGCTTCAAAGAAATGTAGAGGAGTGTGATAGACGACTCGAGGCGTGAGGAGGATGAGAGCACACGTTTCTTTGGTCTTGTTAAGTGTGGCAACAGATAAGCATGGGGTAAGTCCGGTGGAAGAGCAGAGCCATTGGGTGGTGTTTAGGGGAACTAAGTATTTGGCAGAGATGTTTGGGGAGGTATAGTTGGTACAGGCAGTAAGGCTAGGAGTGTGGGAAGAACGGGGGTGAATGCATAAACCTTTGGAAGAGATGTGCGTAAAAGTGAGTGGGACATGAGTAGATTGATTCCAATTGCAGGAAGAGGGGGAATCGTCGGTGGAGGAAGTAAAGAGTGGTGAAGGGATAGCAAGTGAATCATAGAGGGGGAGGCTGGGGGAAAGACACAACCAGCAAGAGCGAGTGAGGTTGGGGTGGGAGGCATTGAGAGAGGAATAGGAGGTGTTTAGGAGTTTGAAGTAGGGACTAGAGGGGATGAGAGGATGTGGTTGTATACCTGAAGCGGGGGGGGGGGATGTGGGGCTTGTAGAAGGGACGACGGCGGCCGAGGTGGAAGAGATTTTGAGGGGAGTAGATGAGGACGGAAGAAGGTGAACAGTGGGTGAGGGAGGAGGGTTAAGGATGTGGTTGGGACCAATAGCAGAGGGTGGGGCGGAGACAACACGCTTTTGGATTTCAAACAAAGCGCCACGATCATAGTTGCTCATATACAACCGGAGTCCATAGGGGCGAGCGGCCAGCCATGTATCGTCGTTTGGGTTTTTTACTGTCAGCGAAATGAAGTCCCAACGGGAATTGTTGGCTACTTGGAGAGAGAGATACGGGTCTCTGTTGGGGGCGCCGGACCATCCATGGGCCATGGTCACACATCCCCAAGAGGGACAGTAGAAGTGTGATGGGTCATGACAACCTCGAGCACTAGCAGGACAGATGTAAAAACCAGACACAGGGTTAAATTGAGGGCCAAGGAGACGATAGTTTCGAGAAAGCAGGCATGCTGTATTCCCGCCTCGACAGGATGAGGAATGGTGGAAGCCTACTTTTGCTTTTTTGATGTTACTCACTTGGCATTCGGGACGGAAGGAAATTCCAGCAAGAGGGCAGATGTGCGTGAAAAAGGAGGGAGCGACACTAGTAACATTATAAGCGAGAACACATTTTTCTGGAAATGTCTGCAGGGTCCAGTTGAATGGCTGATGGGATGAGGAGCTTTGGGCAGAGGAGGCTAGAGACAACATGAGAATGAGGAGATGGATGAGGTAGGGGAGGGTAGGGGAACAGGAGGTGGGGGTATGAACAGAGCAGGCTCGTCGGAGGAGTTGGAGAACTTGGCGTTCGATGGGGTCATCATCTTCAAGGGAAAGACGGCTTAGGCGGCGGGCAAAGAAACGTTGTCGACGTCGTTCGCGGCGAGAAAGAGCTGGTGTGGTTCTCATGGACGACGGTGTCGGAGAGGTAGACTCGGGTGAATTTACCTGGGGGCGTATAGTGGTCATGGGAGAAGGAAGACGAGAGAGGTGAAAGTGCCAATTAAAAGTAGAAAGGCGACAGCGAGGAGGAGGCGTTGACGGAGGTTCCAATCTGTTGGGGCTGTAGCTGCGAGGCAAACAGCTGAGAAGATTGTTAAGAAAATGAAAATTACAAGAAAGAAGCAGAGTAAGAGTGGGTGCGAGGGGAGCTTGAGGAGCATCTGCACTGAGAGTTCTTTTCTGATGAACTATAAAGCACGTTTTGGTGAAGGTCAGGCACTTGTCAACGGCGGGTTGCGGAGGTAGCAAAGGCTTTTCTTGTGGAGTATGCAGAGTTGGGTCCTTTGAGAGATCTGTAATGACAAAAGAAGGAGAAGAGAGCCCTCATAGAGGAGGGGCAATCAGCAGAAAGAAACTCGGAGAGAGCACTTATTTAAATATAAGCATTTCAGGGAGGGGCTGGTTGGTGCTGAATTTGAGCGAATGGGGCGACATCTGGGCCTCCGCTGTCAATGTTGTCTCTCACGGAGGGCATAGGGTACTTATCATTAAGGGGAACCTTGGGGTCGGTGGCAGGCCTGATATAGCGCCCAGGAACCCAGAGTGGTTGTGGCTCAGAGTCTGGGAAGATACATGCAAAACCTCTCCCCTGTGCTAGCAAGGGAGCCGGGTCTTGCCAAAGATTCGTGGCAGGGTCTTTCCAGTGAACAAGAGGGACTTGCGAGGGTTGCCACATGGGTCCCCAATGTTTGTGGGTTGGGGAAAGTCCCTTGTCATCGAAGGTCAGGAGATTGTGATGAATAAGGCAGGCAGTGATGACGTCAGCAGGGGCTTTATGGGGGGAGGAAGCTCTTTCTTTTTGAATGAGTAGCTTGAGCTGTTGGTGAGTGCGCTCAACAATTCCTTGCCCTTGTGGATTGTAGGGGATGCCAAAATGGTGTGTGATGTGGTACATTTGTACGAAGCTGGCAAAGGTGGCACTGCGATAGGCTGGTCCATTGTCGGTTTTGAGATCCCAGGGAATTCCCATGAATAGAATGGCTTGTCGGAGTGCTTTGGTGCAATGTTTAGCGCTCTCTCCTGTGAGGGGCACGGCGTAGCACAGGTGCGAGAAAGTATCAACTGCAACATGAAGATACTTAAGGCGTCCAAAGGCGCTAACGTGTGTGACGTCAAGTTGCCAGCGGGAGTTAGGCCGTAGGCCGCGGGGATTAGCTCCGCGAGGCTGCAAGGGTCCAAGAGGCAGCAAAGGTGCACATGTTTGGCAGGAGCGCACAAGATGTTTACATGTTTCAATGGGGAGGTCTGGGAAGAGCTTTTGAATGGATCGCGCTGAGAAGTGGAATTGAGAGTGTAGGAGCTTAGCTTGGTTGACAAAGTCTCCCAGTCTTGTTTTGTCAGTGAGGTTTTCTTGAATGGCAACTGGGCATACATGGCGGCCGGATGCTAAAGCGTCGGCGAGGGCATTTCCTTGAGCTAGTGGTCCTGGCAGGCCAGAGTGACTTCTGATATGAGCAATGAACCAGGGTTGTTGCCTTTCTTCAAGCAGTCACTGTACAAAAGCGAGTGCTTGGTCAATAGTTAAGTCACTGGGTAGGAAGGTAGCAAGCGGGAGGCTGCGACACACTTGTAAAGTGTATAAGCTGTCTGTGAAGATGTTAAGAGGCTGGTCCGGGTAGAGATTGAGGACTGCGGCAACAGCTAAAAGTTCACCTGTTTGGACAGAAAAGTCATTAGCAAACACCAATTGTCGTGGCTTAGGTTCTCTTGGCGTATATATGACAGCAGCGAATGCCTTTTTTGAAGCATCGGTGAAAGCAGTGATGGCAAAAGGAATTGGCTTTCTTGCGGGCAGCGGATGGAACGGGTTGGAAAATGCTAATTGAGATACCCCTTGTAGTAGTGGATGATGCGGATAGTGATTGTCAAAAGAGCCACAAAAGAATTCTATTAGGCTTTGCATTTGGGCATTATTCATGATGAGAGAGGTAACTTCTTTTGCATCAAAGGGCCAAACGATGGTGTGTGGCGGGACGCCGTACGTTTGTATGGAGAGAAGTACTAAGTCAGTGGCTAATGTGATCCAAGCCCTTGTAAATGGGCAGATTTTTGGGAGTTTACTTTTTGACGTGTGTAGAAAAAGAAGAGGACCATCTTGCCATAGGAGACCCGTTGGGGTGACTGGTGTTGGCAAAACTAAGGCAAGGATTGGGAGATCGGGAGAGAATCGCTCTAGGCGGCATTGCTGGAGTGCAGCATTTACTTGTTGGATGGCTTCTTTGGCAGCTGGGGTGATGGTGATGGGGCGAACGACTGCAGCAGATGGACTGCACTTAGTCTGCAGGAGCTCGAAAAGGGGTTGCATTTGCGCTGTTGTGATGGGGAGTGCTGATCGAAGCCAATTGATTTGTCCGCAAAGCCGTTGGAGCTCAGTCAGCGTCATGTGATCAGAAACATGGATTTGCGGGCTGGTGGGCTGAATATATTGATGAAAATGAAAGCCTAAGAACTGGAAAGGTGGCTGGGGGTTGACTTTGTCAGGTTGCACTATTAATCCAAGACTTGAAAGGTTTGTCGTAACTGCAGAGAGTAAATCATTGAGAAGTGTGTTAGAACTTGCTGCTAAAAGGAGGTCATCCATATAGTGGATGATGTATGTGTGCTCTGGATGGAACTTAGAGCGTAGCGGCTCAATGGCATGATTGACATAGAGCTGACATATAGTTGGACTGTTCCGCATGCCTTGTGGTAGTACTCGCCATTGGAATCGAAGCGCTGCGCCCTGATTGTTGGTGCGTGGGACTGTAAACGCAAATCGTGGACAGTCTTGCGGGTGAAGAGGGATAGAGAAAAAGCAGTCTTTGATATCGATGGTGGCTGCATGAAAATGCTGAGGGACTGCAGTGGGATGCGGGCAACCAGGCTGAGGTGATCCCATTGGCTTAATATGTTTGTTAATTTCTCGAAGGTCATGAAGGAGGCGGAACTTGCTCGTGTTCTTTTTATTGATGACGAAGACTGGCGAATTGTAGGGACTGGTAGACGGCTCAATATGCCCTGCTTGTAGCTGTTCTTCGACGAGGGCAGAGAGAGCTTGCAGTTTATGAGTTGGCAAGGGCCACTGCTCGACCCAGATGGGCTCCTCTGTGTCCCATTCCAGAGGGATAGGGTCAGGTCTTGAGATGGGAGCAGTGGCCCCTAGAAGGGGGGGGGGGCGGCGCAGCTATGAAGGCTTCTGTGGTGATTCGAGCTTTTAGCTGGCTGAGTACATCTCTTCCCCACAGGATGGTTTGGACTGAAGAAAGGACGAGTGGACGAATCTGGCCTTCGTGACCTTCTCGGTCGCTCCAATGCAGAGGCTGGGAGGTTTTCCAGGAGGTAGCAGCTCCCGTGGCGCCGATGACTTGAGGGCCGGTTTCGAGGGGCCAATGATTGAAGGCGGCGATTTCAAAGGGAATACAAGAGATTTCAGCACCAGAGTCTAAGAGCCCTTCAAGCCATTGTCCGTTTATTTTAAGCTCTAAGGAAGGTTTTTGGTGACGTTTGATAGGCATTGTCCACATTAAGGTTTTGGAGCTCTCTGGAGGGCCTCTTGGGGGAGGGGCTGAGGCCTGCCCCGCTGGAAGTTTAAAGGCTGGGAGATACGTTGCGATGAGCGGCAATCGCGGGCCCAGTGATACCCCTTGCCACAGCGCGGGCATGGTGTGGGGGGGCCTCTTGGTCTGTGCAGTGCTACGGCAGGGCGGGGAGCTGCCTGTTGACGGCACTCGCGGACAAAATGACCGGGCTGACCGCATCGAAAGCAGGCAGAAGTGGAGGCAGATGACACAGCCATGGCGGAAGCGAAGGCAGCAGTAAGTGCTTTAGTCTGTGGGTCAATATCTCGACAAGCCAATACCCATTCATGTATTGGCTTATCACGGATAGGAAGAATAACGGCCCGGAAGGGTGCAAGGCACCCATCGAGAATGAGTTCTTTTGCTAACACAAACTGAGCATCTTCATTAGTAATTTTCCGCTGGCATGCTTCTAAAACGCGTGCGACAAATGCTGGAAAGGTTTCTTGCGAGTCTTGAAGCATTTGCGCAAATTTGGTGGACTGCTTGGTAGAAACTAAAGAGAACGATCGCTGGACAAGAGCTTTTACTCGGTGCCAAAACCCTGGATCTATGTTTATATAAGAACGAGGGTCAGCATAGTTGTTAATTCCTTTGTAGGTGTCAGCTGGATCTTGGATACCCGCCTGGACATTTTCTACCACTTGCTTATCAACAGCTACTTGATAGTAAGCACGCCATTCAAGGAACTGGCCTGGCGGAAGGATGGAACGGGCTAGAGAAATCCAGTCATAAGGAAGAGCAAGTTGAACCCCTAACTCTTCTATTAATTGTTGGACATATGGGCTACCTATGCCGTCTTCTTTAACAGCTTTGCGAAGAGTTTTAACTTCTTTGGCTGTGAAGGGAAGCCAAGTCTAAGGGCGTTGCTGCGTGGGCAGTGGGTTGAGCGGGTATAGCTGGGGGGCGGGAGAATGTGCTTCGCTAGAAGCAGGTGGGGAGCTGCTGCCATACGGTGGTGGCGAGGGATGAACGGTAGCGGGAAACAGATGAGAGAATGATGGCTTAGCAGCATCAAGGTGGCAACAAACTGGCGGCGGGATATTTTTGGGCGCTTGACAAGATGGCGGAGCGGCGACGTCACTTTTAGGCGCCTGCCAAGATGGCGATGTAGTTACGTCATTTTTGGGCGCCAGCCAAGATGGCGGCGACATTATGTCCGGGGCAGGGCCGGAAGATGACGAGACAGGGAGGGGCGGGTAAAGGTGAGAGGAGGCGCCTTTGTTCCCGCCGGCGGGCTCGGACATAGGTGAAGAAGAAGCCGGAAGTGCGCCATTTTGGGCAGAGGTGGAAGAAAAAGGAGAAAGTCCGCTATTTTGAGGAGCTACTGAAGCGGCTTCTGCGGGCCGTGGGGAGCGCGGGCGGGGAGGTTCGCGCTCGAGAGCGCGGCGAGCTGGTCAGACAGAGAATTTGGGTCGCCAGGATCATCGGGCTCATAGTCATTGGGTTGCTTAACTGATTTGTCTCGGATGGCTTCTGATGGTGCACCAAGGAGACAGGCGTGTATGGCTACTAGAGCAGGCAGCAGGCCGTGCGGAAAAGACCGCTTTTCATGCTCTATGGCGGAGGTGACTCGATCTATGAGTCGAGAGTATGTGTCTGGGCTCCAGAGCTGGCAGGTGGCGAGCCACGGATTAAGAGGGAGTAGCAGGTCCCAATATTTTTGGAGCTGTTTTAGGGAAACGCAGACTCCATTGGTATCAAGCAGGGCGGCTAAAAGCCGAACCTGAGGGGTATGGTGTGAGGAGAGAGAGGTGCCCATAGTGGGAGAAGAAAAGACGGCGATGGGGTCCCTACCTGGAGAGCTGAAATGGTCGCCAGTAGACAGCAGCAGCAGCAGCAGAGAGGGGCCGGAGGGCAGTGGAAGGAAAGGATCCCGGGCGAGCCCCCTGCTGAGAGTTGCTATTCCAAGTTAGCAACCCCTGCTGTGGGCTGCTACTCTAAGTTAGCAATCCCTGCTGTGGGCTGCTACTCTAAGTTAGCAACCTACGAGGACCGGGTGGGCTTCCACGGCTCGGCGGTGAGCCCCTAGGCCAACGCGTAGGCCTAGGTTCTCCAGGCGTGGGGGACGCGCGGTAAAAACCACGGAGACAGCCTGTGAGAATGAGCTAGTCCAATTTATTGTGGAAATACACTTGATTATATAAGGTCGGGTCAAGGGAGGGGTAGGAATTGGGGCGGGTAAACTACGGGGCGGTAGTGGATAGGCGGAACTGTGCAGGCAGCTATGAAGTAGGCGGTGATTAAGAAAGGGGGCAGATTATGAGTTGGCTAAGTGGACGGGACTGGCGGGAAGGATAGCAACGGCTGGAAAAGGGAGATAACAAAAGCAAGGAGGAGGGGTGAAGGGAGGCAGCAACACCACTTTGTTTGGGATCAAGAAAATGGAACTAAAGATGTGCTCCATTCTACTTATGCTCCGAGGACTCAGAGTGAACTGGCCAGTTTTGCCCTGCAAATTTCCAGGGCGTTGGTAAAATGCATGTCCTGGTAAATATCACCAAGAGAGGTTTAAAAAAATCTTCCCCTGCTAGAATCAGTCAAACCAGTCAAACACCCACAACATTCAACACTGCTTTTCAGCATGAGAATGGTTCGGGGAGATTAACATCTATGCAACTACCACCATCTCAGCCATTCCTTGCGGGCTCATTCCAATGACCATCCTCATTGATTCCAGGGCCACTCTCTCTGTCCTAAACCCCACTTTATTGCACCAAGAGCCACGCCCGAGTACCTTTGCTCTTTTGGAGATTGCTAACTGTCCCTTTTGCGCCCCCCTTCCATTTGTACTGGGAAGCCGTACTGAAACTCACCCCTTTCTCCTTTCTTCCCACTCTGTCTCCTAGGGTGAGATTTCCTTTCCAGGTTTCATGCATCCATTGATTTTTCAGACAAAAGGAAGGATTTCCCTAATGGAAGATGTGGACTCATCTCAAACTCCATCTTTCCCTTTAATCAGCACACTTTTAGACCTCCAGGCTCCTTCCACCAATCCCCTTGCTTCTATTCCCTCCACTTTATGAGCTACTGATTTCACTGACATTGGCCATGTCCTTAGCTTTCCCCGGTAATTTCTAGTCTCGCTGCTGATCATAATCATCAACCTACTCCTCAGACCCATTTTCATCTGACTCATAACCAACTTCATTGCACAGTGCCTCAAAGCCACCAAACTCTTTCTCCTGTCCCCTGTAGCTTTGGGGTATCAGTCTATAGAGACCCAAATTAGCCGTACTTGGTCTTCAGGGAGTCAAAGGACTGCTTTGACCAAAAGAAAGGAATGTGAAATTGGAAAGATAAAGAATTTTACTAAGCATTTTGATTTCTTGAGCTTCCATTTTATTCAGGGGATTACAAAGAAGAAATGGAGGTTAAGTGAAGCAAGCTGAGAACATTTTCTCTGGAATGATAACAGATATAGGGTGTTAATAATTGGGTTGGTTGGGGGAAAATACACCAAATGTAAGATATAGGCTACAGTTGTAGTAACTTTTTGATGATGCTCTTTCATAGTTTGTAACAAATATTTCACAACAGTGCAAGGTGTTGGTGGTGGCGAGATGTGTGGGAGCCTTGTATGATGATATGCATGTTTGTTTCGTAAACACACAAATTTTATTATATGCTTATTGTTTGTGTTTGTGCATGAATGAATGTTACACTTCAATAAAATTTTATTAAAAAAATAGAAAAAGACTAATGCAGGATGTTAATAATCAGGTAGGTTGGGGAGGAAATACACCAAATGTAAGATATGGGCTATAGTTAGTATATTTAGTAGTAATATTTTGATGATGCTCTTTCATAGTGTATAACAAAGTTTCACAACAAAGCAAGGTGTTGGTGGGAGAGGGTGATGTATGAGAGCCCTATATGATGATACGCATGTTTGTTTTTGAAGTTCACAACTTTTACTATACACTTGCTGTTTATGTATATGCATGTATGAATGATATCATTCAATAAAACAAAAAATTGACTGAACCAGAGAAAAAATAATGTGTGAATTCTGCCATCTTATAATTTATGCATTTTAGAGAATATCTGTTGCCTGAATATGTTGGTGACTGAGGATTTGACTGTTGTATTTATTTCTAGGACTGTGGTAGCAAATCACCACATTTTTGGTAGCTTCAAAAAACAGAAATTCATTTTCTCACCGTTTTGAAGGCTAGAAGTCTAAAATCAAGGTGTCTTTCTCATTTCTCTAGGAAGAAGCTTTCCTTGTCTCTTCCTAGTTTCTGGTAGAGGTAGGCAATCCTTGGTGTTCCTTGGCATATATATGGCTGTAGAACTTTAGTCTCTGCCTCTGTCTTCACATGGACTTCTCCCCTGTGTGTCTCTGTTTCTGAGTCATTTGTTCTCTTATAAGGACCACAGACATATTGTATGACCTCATCTTCACAATTACATCTGCAACACCCCTATTTCCAAATAAGTTAATATTCTGACATGGTGGGAAATGGGACCTAACCATATCCTTTGGGGGGGATGCATTTCATCCCATAATAATTCTTTTATATTGTGTCTTATACTTTCTTCTCTCCTCCCAATATGGTTATATTATAGTTTATTCTAATTGAGACTCACTGGGCTTCCTTTGAATGAGGCTTCATGTTTTCAAAAATTTGGAGAAATTTTCAGCCATCATCTTTTTGAGTGTTGCCCCTTCCTCATTCTCTCTATCATTTTCTTCTAGAGCTCATGATAGACAAATATAGGGCTTTCTTACACTTTCCTCCATTTCCGTTAACATTTCTCTCATATTTTCCATCTCTTTGACTCTTTGAATTCTCTGTAATTTCTCAGATTATTGTTCAACTCACTAATCATCTTCGGCTTTGCTCTATCTGCAGTATACCTGCAATATCTTCAATCTTCATGGATCTGGTTTGGCATTTCAATTTATTTTCATTGAAGGTGGTTTGTTTTTCTGGATTATTTTAATTTTTTTTAAAAATTGTAAGCATATATTTGTTTAACTAACTCTGTGGGAGTTCTGAATTTGTTTTCATCCAGGGTATTGTTCTTGTTTCTACCAGATACCTATGAACACTATCAGCTAGTGCTTGCTTTAAACTGAAATGCTAACCTTGAACCTTTTGCATAGTATACAGTAAAAATTAAAGCCATGATGAGTGACTCTGCATGCTTTTGTTTTTGCAGAGACTGAAAATTTTCCTTGCTATCTGTCTCTGTTGTGCAGTTTTTCTTCTACTTCACTCTTTTCCTTAGGCGAGGCTTTCCCTCAGCCTGATCTTTATGTGGCCTGGTCTTCAGTCTGGCTCCTTGTTTGGCCCAGGTTCAAGGCTTAGTCATAGTACCCCATCCCTAACTATAAGCCCTCTGCATGGAAGTGCCAGAGCATCAGGCATTGTTGACCCAGGTCGTGGGGCAGGATTCTTTCCTGGAGTGATGTTTTTCACCTTAGTGACGTGCTCCTCACTTTCTTGTGTTTTCTTCTCTTGATTCCAAGGGCTTTATTCTGGTATTTTAAAAATATATGTCAGGAGAACTTTGGAATCTTTAGTGCAAAACTGGAAATTGAAGTTTCAACTGCCTTTTTAGATAATGAATCCTTAATTTATCTATCAGCCTCAGTTATATCCAGAAGCTGCAAGAAAGATTTGTGAACATTTTATTAACAAGTACTGATTCCAATATTACTGATTTGGGTTTGCTGTAGAAAAAAAAAACTTTACAACTTCTTTCCAAATTCCTGACTCCTAAATCTATTAAGAATCTACATAAAATATCTATTGTGTTGCATGCCAGCTCCACTGAAATATCACAAAATGACCAATTGGTAAATCAAAGCTGATTTTATTCTCACTATGATAAGAGCGAATATCACCTTGAGAGAATCTTAGTAGTTTTTCAGAAGGAGAACGCCAAATTAGACATATTTATGAGATTTTGAAGTCTGGTTTAAGGCAGATCTTTCAAGGAGGGGTTTGGTTAGGACTGGGGAAGGATCATGTTATAATCATTTTTGATTGATGTGCACAGCTAGGCGAGGCTTTCTGGACAAGCATTCCACAGAGTCTTGGGCTATAAACTGTCATTTGATTCTTTATATTGAAGAGTTGGTAGTTCTTTCAGGAATATCCTGGAATGAAAAATAAAGTGATTTGCAACATTTGTATCCCTGGTCAAATAAATTTTTATATTCCTGGAATATTAAAGTTATGTTGATGAAGACAGCAGAAAGGTAAAGTCCTATTAATGTGAATGGTAAGCTGTGTGGGTGTAGATGCTTTTAGTTCTCAAGAATGAAAGAGTAACTGTTTGAGAATATTTTATAAAATGGTACAACTTAATAATAGCAAGATAACATTATTCACTGAACCATGCAATAGTTCACAAAGTGGACAAAATGTGACCATGGTGCTAAACACACTTTTCTCAACAGGACTTCTGATTGCAGTATCAGGGTAGAAGGTTAAGCACTGTGATTTGTATGCTCAGGAAACTGCTCTACTGAGATTTTCATTTTGATGTTGTAGCTCTATTTAAGGGTCTATTTTCTTCTGTAATCCCATCAACTTTCTTAGACTCTCTCAGTCAGTGGTAAACACAGGGCAGAAGGGCCTTTTCCTGAGAGCTGTTTTCTTTCAGTGAGGAAAGAAGAAGAGTTCCTGGACTGGCTCTTGCTATTGTGACCAATACTCTACACTATTGTGTTCCATTAAAACCAAGACATCATCAATGAGAAGAAGTCATATTAGTTATATTAGTAATCACTAACAGAGAAACTGCCAATTAAACCTGTCATAATGCTCCTTTATCACCTAGAATTTTTATGTATACAGTCATTAAAATACCTTTTTTGTATTTATTTAGAAATATATCATTTGTCAGAATATATAAAAAGGAGTGTCAAATAAATTGGTTAAAGTATTTTTAAAATGTTTTCAGATTCATGTATCAATTCTTCAGAACCAACTTTTGACTCAGAGTCATTGATGCTAATGTTTTTCCAATATATATAGATATGTATATATTGTCTGTGCCATTAAGAATGTTGGTAATATAGCATTTTTTCTGTGTGAATTTTTATCTCTGGAATTCTCTTCCAAGCCATGGACATTCATTCTGTAAACTTTAATGCTGGTGCTCTCTTGTACTTATGAGCCAGTATCAAAAGGAGATGTATTAGTCAGCCAAAGGAGTGCTGATGCAAAATACTAGAAATTGGTTGGTTTTTATAAAGGGTATTTATTTGGAGTAGGAGCTTACAGATACTAGGTCATAAAGCATAAGTTACTTCCCTCACCAAAATCTATTCTCGTGTTGGAGCAAGATAATTGCCGACGTCTGTGAGAGTTCAGGCTTCCTGTATTCCTCTGGGCTCAGCGCCTCTGTTTTCTTTACATGGTCAGCTGTAGACTAGGAGGCTCTCTAGGCTGTGCCTCTCTCCCCAAGGTCACCTGTAGACTATGAGGCTCTCTAGACTTTGCCTATCTCCACGAGGTCATCTTTAGACTATCAGGTGAATAGCTCTGTTTCTCTCCCAGGGGTTTCTGTGGTGTCTAAGGAGCCAACTCTATTCCTCTGTGTTCTTCTCCTCGCTCAGGTCCTCTCTTCCTGGGGCTTGTTTCTCTTTCCTCTGCGTGCTTACTTCCTGGGACTCCAGCTTAAAACTTCCGCATCAAACTCCAACATCAAAGCGCCAACATCAGAAACTCTCAACTCTGTCCTTTTATCTGTGAGTCCCCACCCACTAAGGGGTAGGGACTAATGCCCTGATGATGTGGTCCAATCAAAGCCCTAATCATAACTTAATCACATCCAGGTACAGACCAGATTACAAACATAATCTAATATCTAATTTTGGAATTCATAACCATATCAAACTGCCACAGGAGGTTTTTAGGTAACAGCCAAGATTTGTATTCCTTCTTCATTGGTTCCTAAATGGTTTTCATACCATCAGGAAAAGCAACCAAGTTTGTGCATATGCAATCAGCAAGAATTATATCATGAAAGCAGTCTGGCTCCTAATGATTATAAGATCAATAATTGTATGTCTTAGAATAAATGAAAGAAAGTATTTTGCATGGAAAAAGCTGCCTAGTATAGCATTTCCCCCTTAATTCTTTACTAATTTATTCTCTACTATAAAGATATTTGTTAACACGATTTTATTAGGCTTCTGAGAGAGCTTTTTCTTACATTCATGTTTATTTTTTAGGACTGAGTATCCTGGCAGACTCTCTGCAGAGCCTTGGAGGACTAGTGCTCTTTCTACAAAAATCTCACCCTGAAGGTCATAATGTGTACTTTTCAGAGTGATGTTTTACTGTAAAACACACTTGATCCCCCACTGGTTTAAGGGGAAGTTTCACTTCCAAGCTACAACATGACATCAAAACAAGGAACTGGCCTTGGAAACTCACCATATGTGCAAGGAAAATGATATTAATATATCCCTTCTGGATTAAGTTGTATGACCTCAGGGGTGATCATGTGTGTGAGTTGGACTACCGTCTAGTCCTAGAATGAAGTGAGACTAATAAATGCATTTAAAATGTCAGCTTCAGTTTAAACAACATGAAACTTATGGTCCCCAAACAGAAAATCTCTGTCCTTTGCTATTCCAGTTTGTTACACTCAGCAATAAATTAATCTCCAACTGATGGGGTAACTTCAGTGGCTGTGACTCCTTTTCAGTGAATTTGGTTAATTTGTTGCTAGACACAATATTATAAGGAAAAGCCTGAAATAAGACCAATGCAGCTTACTTATTTTGGAATACTAAAATTATGTTAGAGTGTTATAATATTTCTTAGTCTTTGGGAACATAGTGAAGGCTTATATCTACTGTACATGTTCATGATGACTTTTAAGGCATTTTTAAAATTTTTTTTTCTTTCTTAAGGTATCAGACATTATAAGCCTCATATTGCACTTTAGAATTTACTAACACTGAGCTCAATTTTTTCTTTTAGTTTCAGCTGGAATAACAAACTTTCGGTAGAGATGGACAAGATATTTGCCTTTATCCTTTTTAAAATTTTATTTGCTTTTATTTATTTTTTTAAAGATTTATTTAATTAATCTATTCCCCCCCTTCTTCACCCCCTTCCATTGTTTGAGGTCGCTGTCTGCTCTCTGTGTCCATTTGCGGTATGTCCTCTGTGTCTGCTCATCTTCTCTTTAGGAGGTACTGGGAACTGAACCATATGGGAGAGAAGTACTCAATGGCTTAAGCCAACTCAGCTCCCTGGTTTGTTGTGTATCTATTGTCTTTTTCCTTGTGTCTCCTTGTTGCATCATCTTGATGCACTTGCCTGTCTCTCCAGCTCACCTTCTCCAGGAGGCACTGGGAACCGAACTTAGGACCTCCCATGTGGTAGGAGGAAGCCCAATCGCTTAAGCCACATCTGCTTCCCTATCCTACTTCTGAAATTAGCATAATAAGCTTCTTTGGTTCCAGAGCAAAGGTCACTATCCATATTGGGGAAGGAAGTATGGGAAAAGCCATCCCTGTTAATATAAACCCACGTGTATTTAAGTATAGATCCTTCTCAGGGCAAATAGTAGGAACTATTTTAGTTCCTAGGGCTGCTTTAACATAGTACCACAACCAAGGTGACCTAATATAATTGTTAGAAATAAATCTTCTTCTGGAAGAAAATAAAGGTCACCCGATTGTGAAGAAGAAAAGAATTTATTTCCAATCTTGCAAGAAGGGGCGCACAACCAGAAAACATGGCCGGTTTAAATAAAGAAAAATGACACAATTTATACCCCTAAGCCTAGCACGCAAGCCCTTCCTCTGTTTCTCCATAGACTGGATACTCAGAAGTTACAACCTATCTGAGAAGATCTAACTTTCCTGCGCAAAAGTTTGTGATTAACTGCTTCCCTCATCACATTCCAACCATTTTTGCTTTTACCTGCTCCCCTCTGCCAAATAAGGAATGGAATGTGGTGCTGAATTGGTATTGGTTTAGCTCTTTCTGGGGCATCTTCCTTTTTTTTTTTTTACTCCCTATAGGACTCGCTTAAGCTGGTTTCCTTTGTTGCTGTTTAACCCGGGAGTGGGAGACTGAGGCAGTAGGCTGCCAGGTTACATTCCTTTATGTGAAAACTAAACTAATCTTTGTTTCTTACACAGTGACATTTGTCTTGTAGTTCGGGAGGCTAGAAGTCTGAAATCAAGGTGTCAGCAAGGCCATGCTCCCTCTGACACCTAAAGGGTATATGATGGTTAAGTTCGTGTGTCAGCTTGGTCAGGCTATTGTGTCTAGATACTTGGTCAAGCAAGCACTGGCATGATTGTTACTAAGAGGACATTTTGTGGATTTAAATCATCAGTAACTTGATTTCTTCTATGGCTGATTACATCTACAATCAACGGAGGAAACTGCCTTCAAACACTGGCAGAAGCCTCATCCAATCAGTTGAAGGCTTTAAAAGAAGTGAAGATTTCAGCTGTCAGGGGAGAGAATTTGCAGCTCTACTTTAGCCAGCCTGCTTCTCCTGAGCAATTCATTGAAAACGTCATTGTAGTTGCCAGCTTGTGGCTTGCTCTATGGAATCTGGGCTTGACCATTCCCACAGCTGAGAGAGACAATTCTTACAAAAATCTCATAATATTTATAATTATCTCCTGTCGATTCTCTTTCCCTAGAGAACACTGAGAAATATAGTGAGAATCCTTCCTTTCCTCTTCTAGCTTTTGGTGTTTTTTTGCTGGCAAGCCTTATGGTCCTTGGGTTTTAGCTGCATCACTCTAATTTCTGCTTCCTTCTTCACATGGCCTTCTTCTCTCCTTCTGTCTGTCTGTGTGTCCCAATATCCGTCTTGTACTAAGGACACCAGTCATACTGGATTAGTGCCCACCTTAACGGTCTCATCTTAACTAATCACACAATCAAAGACTGTTTTCAAATAGCATCTCATTCACAGGATCAGGGGTTAAGATGTGAGCATTTTGAGGGATACACTTCAACCTACATTCATGGGAATACTATTTCACAGCTTAGTTTACATTCTAGTTGAGGAGAGAATGACAACAGAATCAGAATGTCCACAGAGGATTCATAGCAATAGATACTTATTGAGAGTAGGGGAAATTGTTGATGTTGAGCTAGACAAAGTTTCATAGAGGAAGAAGAGTTTGTGATGGGTTTTCATGACATTTTCTTTTCACTAGTTTTACAGGGAACAGTGCAGTACTTTCCTTTTGAATATAAAGCTTTCTTTAATTCATTAGAATTTTCTCATTGTAGCAAAGCCAATTGGACTTGGTGAAAATGGCTAGGATGTTGTACCAGAAGCCAGGGAATAAAGTCATTTTTGCTAAAATATTTGTGGGGTGGGGCGGGAAGGAAGGCTAAACAGGATTCAGCACGTACCTCCTGGCAGAGCTCTGCTCATTTCATCCTAACCCTTCCCTCAGGTCACATTATTTTCCTGAACTCTTTGACCTTTGAGAACTCTACAGAACTGCTCCCTATCCTGAGATAAAAAAGTACAACTCACTAACCCTGTCATAATGGGAGCAGATCCAGGAGAAGGTGAAAAAGACACCATGTAGGGTCTTCCTTCTTGCATTTGTCCTGGAGGGGGTAAATGCATGCTTCTCTTATGAGGAGCTTCTCTGCCCACCTGCTTCCTGTGCCACTGTTTCTTACCAAGTTCATTTACATAAGAAATACAAAAAGTGATGCTGCTGAGTCCCACGGAAATTATATTCAGAAATTGTTGATGCTCACTTTGGCAAGAAAATCTCAGTTTTTGTTTATTATCCAATTCCTTAATGACCTCTTAGAGATTCAGAACTGTGATCTAGCAACTGTTTGTACCAGAAAACTCACTGCCAAGTTTCTTTTATGCTTTGCCAGTCAAAATGACACTTGACATTTTCAGGTATGATCTAAACTACTTGTGGGAGTGAGGAGAGCTTTGGAATTAAGTTTATTCAATGAAAATTTAATCCCTGGAATGAGCAGCCAAATTTTGAATGTAAAGGAAAGCAAACGGAGGGTTTTCTGCATTTTTTTTGTGTGGAACATTCTTTAACTTTACTTAGCCAAAAGTTGAACCTGGGCTAATGCCCTTAGTGTGGAAGATGACAAGGTCATGTGCATACATTTGGATAATTAAAATTTGCCACACGTTCTTGATTGACACATTAGCCTTCCCGGTTCCATTTCATTTGTATTGTGATATGTTTGCTCAGCACTCTTAAAGTTTATAATTTTAAATTTACAAATTTACAAAAGCATGTTTTTGGAAAAAAACCTAGTAAGAAGGAAAAGCCACTGAATTCAACTTTCATACAATAAACATTTACATTTAAATATATTTACACTTCCTTTTCTGAGATTTTTTTTAACCCTGGTTATCGTTATTGCTAAAGTATAACTTTCAAAAAGATAAAATCATGACTTATGAAAATATAAACTAACCATGTATCAAAGATTATATTAAACTCCATAATTAATAAGGGAAGTACTGTATAACATGTTCAAACCTGTTCAAATGAGAATTTGATGAAAATATTTATTTTCAACATATACAATCATGAATCCTGGAAAAAATTTACTAATAGATGATTTGCAAAATAATATCATATAAGACAGTAAAGAGTAATGTAGGAAAACCCGGACCTATGTGCTGGCCTTGGTCAGGGTTCCCGACCTGGGAAAAGCACTTGGTCCTGCTTGGAGGTGGAAGAGCACTAACAGGCTTTTTAAGAAGAATTTATATGGTAAGAAGATGTGGCTCAAGCAGTTGAGTGCCCTCCTACCACATGGGAGGTCCGGGGTTTGCTTCCTGGTGCTTCCTTAAAAATAAAAAGAAGACCACACAACAAGCAGATAGTGAGCCCAAACAATTGGGGGTTGGGATACATAAATAAAAATAAATCTTTTTTAAAAATCAGAAAATACAGAAGGGATTTTTGAGGTCAGAGGAGAAAATGTGGTCCTACTAGGAGAAATAGACTTGGAAAAGGAGAGTAACACACCCCTCCAGCAATAATCTATTGAAGAAATCCTAGAAGAAAAAAGTGTGGAACAGCAGACCAAGCTAGAAGCAGAGAAGCTGAAAGTTCAAGTTCTTAAGGAGCGAGGTCTCCCCATTCCTCGAGCAGATACTCTGGAGGAGCATTAAGTCTTGTGCTCAAGGTTACTGCTCTTGGGAAACAATGGCTGTCATTGAAATAAAAGTGATATCCTAGTAACCTCACATATTTGACCAGAGACTGTAGAGTGTCGGAAAGCCATTTTTATTTTGAATTCTTTCACATATGCAACATGAAGAAATCACGTGGCTGCTCTTTTTTTATTTATTTATTTTATTTTTTAATAACAAATCATTGTTTAAAGAAATGGTAGCATGGACTTCTTTATATTGGTCTCCTTATCCCAAATTAGACTTCATAGTTGCCTCCAATGAACAGATAAAATGAGGTTCTCCTCTCAAAGGTGTAAGCAGTCCACACACTGGGATGTCCCCCTTCTGTCACGATTCCAAGTCGCTAGTTACTTATGAAGGAATATTTTTATACTAGCTATCTTGGGCAATCTTCTTCCCCCCAGGTTCCATTTTCATGTTTGTCCCTGATAAGAAATACAAATATTCAGGTTTGAGGAAGGAGTTTTCAGGTAAGTTTTCCAATAACATATTTTAACAGAAGCCTAATAATTTATTTCACCCACAGGTATTCCAAATTAAATTCCCACGAGAGTCAACATTTCCTTAAGTGGCTTTTTCTCTAAATTTAGTGCTAATTTAGTTGGGTTTTCTAGCATTGTGGATTGATTCTTGAGCCTTTTGTGCTATGATTATCAAAAAGGAACACCAGTGAAATGCCATTTTAGTGCCTGATACATCCAGATTAATCTCTACTTTGGCTGACAACCTGTAGTGATGCTGCTTTTTTAATATTACTGAACATTTGTAATTGTATGATGAGTATAACAGATTGTACTTTAAGCAAGTGGTATGGTTTAATGGACAATAAACTAAGCTAGGAGTTAGAGGAAAAAGTGTAATGTAATGCTTGGGGTCATCTACAGAGTGAAAATTAATTCTATTTCTAACAACAAAATTTATTTGCATTGATATAGACAAAAATTATTTACTTTACTATCAGTTTTCTATAACTTGTCCCCTTTCTGGTTCAAACCATAACTGGGGAAAATTTGACATGTATATACACACATGTACATATATAAGATTTGCATTAAGAATATTCAAAAACTCCTAAAATACAATAATAGAAAACAACCTAAACTAAAAATAGGCAAAAGAAGATTGGAAGAAATAATTCACAAAAGAAGACATATGAATAACCAGTAAACTCATGAAGTTAAGCAATGACATTAGTCTTCAGGGAAATGCATTTTCCTGAAGACTACAGTGAGGTAATACTTAACACCCAGTAGAATAAATAAAATTAAGAATGTTGATAATAATGTTGACAAGGATGTGGAGGAAATGGAGCTCATACATTCCAGTGGGGGAATAAAATGTACAATCATGTTGGACAGTAGTTTGGCAGTTTCTTATAAAAATTAGGATATTTTTACCATATGACTCAGGAATTTCTCTCCTATGTATTTACCTAAGAGAAATGAGAACATATATCCACAAAAAAAGAAATATACAAGAATGTTCATAGCAGTTTTATTCATAATAACCACAAACCAGGAAAAAAGTCCAAATAGTTAATAATCAGAGAAGAGTGAAGTAAATTGCATATATTTAAAAAATGGAATATTATTTAGCAGAAAAAAGGAAGAAGCTGCTGATCCACAGAACAACATGGATCAATTACAAAAACATCATAAGAAGGAAGCCAGACAAAAAGGAAAATATGAATGTTCCCTTTATATGACACTACAGAAATCAGAATGGTATTTGCTTTTGAAGTGCCATGGATTGGAGTAGACTGGAAAAGGGTGGAAAAGGAACTCTGATGTAAACATTCTGTGCCTTCAGTGGGTGATGTTATGCAGGTGTAAACATTTGTCAAAACTCAATGATTTGTACACTTAAAAACTGTATGTTTTATTGGATGTAAATTTAAAGCAATGCAGAAATAGAAAAGATAAAAGAGAATAGAAAGATACATAAGGATATAGATCTTTCTTGCTTTGTGAGTGGAATAAATGAGACAATGATACAAGAAAAATGAAAACACAAGTAAACACTAATGGTACGTTGCTAAGAATATGGTGCTATGCATGTCAGAGACTCAGGTTTGTATTCTGGCTTCACTTGACCTTACCCAAGTTTCTTAAGTTTAGGGTCCTTAGTAGAAACCCAAGTGGTAAGTAAGTACTCATTAAATATCAGTTGCTTTGTTTCCTCATTTGTGTTACGGTACTGGATAGTGACTACCTTGAACAATTTGTTGAAATCAGGGCACAGTGTTGGTTGCAGACACACAGAATCAATCAACAGACTCTCAAAAGAGAGAAAGTCTTGAAAGAAGATGTTTCAAAGAGCTGTATATTTAAAATGTGTATTGCATCATTTTCAAATATTTGACTGGTTTAATCACTGCGAAGGTTTTTTTAGAAAGAACTGCCCAAGACTGTTTCTTCTATAAGAGCTACTCAAATAATTTTTTTTCATTTATAATATTTTCCTCAAGAGTAAATCTCTGTCCTCTGTTTTGTGGAAGGTATTTTAAAGATAGCTTTAATAATTTTAAATATTCATAATTTCTTAAATAATGCTGAATAGACATATCAGCTTATTATTATAGATAACAGAAATGAAAGAAAAATGAATAAGGAACACTGTCATAAATAAAGGACTATCAATACGTTAATGGAATTATGGTTTTGTTCACAGTTTAAAAATTCAACCATAATATTTGTCACATCAGCAGTGAGAATTTTCAAAATGTGCAGAAAGCCAATCTCATCTTATAGAAATTCCAGTAAGCTAACTATTTCTTTAATCGTGTTGATGATTTCCTTCCTTTCAGTAAATTTAAACTTATAAAATACCCTATTGAATTAGGGATAAGGGGCATACCATTTCCATTTAAAATGTTACACTATTTCCCCTTCTACAAGTAATCAAAAAATGAAAAATATACTTTTTTATTTAACTGTTTTACAAATATTACATGACAGCTGCAAGGGTGAAAATGTGTCAATTCATGAACTGTATTTTACACACAATTCTATTTTAAAGCCTATGTATTTAATATGATCTTCTAACTCAAGCAAAAAATTATATTGCAGGGAAAGAGGCAGCACATGTGAAAATAGGAGCCCAGAGTCAAATGTGAGCATGAGAATAAAAGCCTTTTGGGAATTAAAAAGAAATCTTGAGGAGGGCTTTGAAATTCCATAGTGCAAAGAATGGCTCTTATGAACTTGATTTCAAGAGACTGGTTCCCTTAACTGACTGTTGATTTATAGGTATTTTAATTTTACAGTGCCACCTTTCTGAACTTATTATATTTTTCTTTGATTTTCATTTGGGGTTTTCTAGTAGTATAATTATATCACCTATAATAATTTATAGTGAGGTTTCCTTTAGTATTTTCACATCTCATTTATTTTTTATGCTTAATTTCATTGACTGGTATTTACAGAAAAATGTAGTAATTATGATAATTTTGGCATTTTTGCCTGTTATTGCATTTAATGGGAATGCTTTTAATTTTGCTATCATGCATAACTTTTATTTATGATATATAAATATATATATATTCACATTAAGGAAATATCCATCTGTTCCTATTCTGAGCTTTTAAAAATAATCAAGAATGGAAGTTGAATTTTAAAAACTGCACTTTGGACAACTATTTGGGTGACCACATATTTTCTTTCCTTTCATTTATAAATGTGATAAATTATGTGGGTAAATTTTAGTCCAAGAATCTATTTACAGATATTTTATTTAAGATTTTAAAATTCATACTCATTAGGGGCATTTGTAGTTTTTTGTTTGGTATATAAAATTTTGGTATCCTTAATAATGACTTTACATAAAGAATTTTTTTTCTCTTAGCATGGTGCTTCTACCATAGTAAATGCTCAGTAAACATTAGCTGTATTATAGTTATTCTTTCTAGAAGTTCAGCAAAGTTTAAGAATAAGTAGACAGAGACAAAGTAATTTAGAGTTTAGCTCTTTTTTAATGTAACACCTTACCTAGGAAAAAAATGCTTTATTAAGAGTAAACTTTTATAGCAGTGATATTTCCATCCTTTGCAATTAGTACTACCCCTTTGGGCGATGTACAATACATTGATTTACACATTTTGAAAGTTCTTTATAGCAGTCCAGTGGCCATATTTCACTAATAAGGGTATAGATTTACAAAAAGAAACTCTGCCTTGAGAGAACATGTGAGGCAAGGTCATAAAGGAGAGCAGGGAACCGCCATAAATCAAATAAGGGGTGATAGTTGGACAAGCAGGAACCAGATGAGGGAGACAGACTCTACAACTTACACTAAGACATTTCCAGATACTGAGTAATCCACATTTCAACTCTCAAATAGCACATACTCATTTTTATAAATGGCATATTTATGGATGCTTTTATTACAAGAATATTTTACATATGTCATCATGAGAGTACAAAACACTCAATGAACTAATAAGTTCCCAAATCTAGATGAGATAGACACACATAATCATATTAAGACAATATGTTGAGACTAAGGCACTGTGACAGTCTGTAGAAACAGACTAAACTTTGCTTGGAGGCTTTGGTAAGGACTTCATGGAGAAGGTGACACTATGACACTGGGATTCAGATTGTTAATGATGTATAGGAGTCACTGAGTAGAGAATTAGGGATTTTAGGGGTATTAACATTTACTGAAATTGCCCTACATGCTGTCCTATGGTACTGTGGCAAATAGTTCATGAATATTGTCTTACTTGATCCATACAACCACCATATGGATGGATATTTTAGGTCAATGTTATAGGTCTTGAAGTTGATGTTCATAAATAACAAAGTCTCAAATTGACAGTTAGAGGCAGAGGTGACCCTCCCATGCAGGCCCGCATAACTCCATGGTTTTTGCATTTTAGAATGCATTCAAATGACATTCTATGAAAAGGCAATAGAGTGGCAGAATTATGGCGTTTTGGAAGAGAATGGCAAGTTGGAAAAAGAATAAGGTCAGTTTCGCTAGAGCAGGTAGTTTTGGGGAATTCAAATGTGCTGTAAAGAGATAAAGCAGAGTAGTTTTTTCATATTATTTTCTCCTTTTAAGGTTCATTCTTTTATTTTGATGTTTATGTTCATTCACACCTACTCACTTATGCAACCATCACCCTCACTTTTCTCATACCTAGAACATGCATGTCATCACATCAAGCTACAATCCCAAATACGTAGGTTTATTTTCTCTCTTTCACTCTCTGCATCATTTCTGTCTTCATGAATGAATTATTCCAGTCACAGACATCATCTATCTCATTATTTGGAGAAAAACATGTAACAATTCTTTTTTCCTAAGCTCCAGATTCTACCTTGTTATCATGAACTTAAGGATCAATCTTAAATGAGCAACTGTAATAGATTTGTAGCTAGTCATGTCTTTTAAGAATCGATTTTTTAAGCTTTTTTTTAAAAATGTTACATTAGAAAACAATGAGGTCCCCATATATCCCATGAGTCGATTTTTAAATTTGATTTACACTTCTGTTGAAACCACTCTGGCCACAATAAATTCAAGGCTAACATTTCTAGTTCAAAATTCACTGCCCTTTTAGTAGTTTAGTTTGCAGTGGAACTGCATTTCACATAAAGATATTTTGAACAGCTCAAGTCCTGACTCAGGCTAGCCATTAAAAGTCCTATAACATTTTATTTTGAAAGAGAGGTGTCAAGCCTAGAGTTTTGACCAAATCTAGGTTAGATCATTGGGTCCTGCCTTTTATCTCCTCTCTGTGGTATTTGATGGTATTCTTGTTTACTCACTGTCTTTGCATTATTAGGAAGTTCTCTTCCATAGTCTGCAGCACACACACTTGTCTTATTCCTGGTACAATGATTCCAGCCAGCAGACCAATAGGTTTGGGAGATTTCCAAAAAGTTCTTTTACAGAAATAGCTGGTGGTCTCTGGGCACCATTATGTTCCATTAATCTATTGCTATGTAACAAATCAACCCAAAACCTAGCGGCTTAAAGCGACATTTATTTCACTTAAGTTTCTGCATTTTATGCAGGCTTGTAGAGACAAAATGTCTCTGCTCCACTTGACATCAACTGGGTCAGCTCAAGGACTGGGGTTGGAATTATCTGAAGGCTTGGTCACACATGTCTGGCAGATGAAACTTGTGGTCACCCCTCGGGCTGAAGTGTGGCCCGGCTGGGGAGCGGCCGAGGCAGGCCAAGCCGCTGCCCCCATAATAGGGTGGCTGCCAAGCCGCTGCCCCCATAATAGGGTGGCTGGTCGGACTCACCGCCACCCCTGAAGGAAGCTCGGCATGGGCGCAGAGTGCCCTCGGGTCTCCCCTTCTCGGCAGCCATGCTTCTGCGGCCGCCCCTCCTCCCGGATGGCGCCACACGATGCCTGTAGGGCGGCACCCTTCTTCTTCTTTCTCCCTGCGCAGGCGCAGGGCGGAAAATTCCAGTCTGCCCTTTTCCCCTCCCCCGACAGCAGCAACAGCCAGGCGTGGGCGGGAAACTCAAGTCTGCCCTCCACCCCAGCAACAGCAGCCACCAATCCCTAAACCCTGCCCCTTCCCCCAGCAACAGCGACAGCCAATCCCTAACCACCACCCCTCCCCCATCCAGTACCGCCCACTGACCTTTCGCCGGCAACCAATCAGAACAGGGCGTGGCTTCGACCAATCAGTCTTCCCCAGCCCCTATAAAACTGTTGCCTCTCCCTCAATAAAGTGGACTTGCGTGTTTACCTTGTCTCCGCGGTAGTTCTTCTGCCGTGCGCCCTCCAGTCCTGAGAGCCCCCGACAAGGGCCTGGCCTCCCTTGTCCCCAGTTCGTCGCCTGCTTCTCCGGGCGACCCCTTCGTCGCCGGCTTCTCCGGGCGACCCCGTCAGCCGAACCGTGCAACCCCTTGTGAGACCGATCCCTCGTCTGCTGCCGGACCGACCCCTCGTCCCAAGCGGGACCACCCCTCGTCCCAAGCGGGACCGACCCCTCGTCCGCAGCCAGACCCCACCTCTACCGACCGAGCAAGCCGCCGCAGAAACTGACTGTCTGCTTGAAGCTCTGCTAGGGTGATGGTCAGAATACCTACATATGGCCTTTCTATTGACCACTTGGCTATCTCACAGCTTGGTGGTGGTTTTCTGAGAGTGAGCATCCTGAGAGAGTCAGGCAAAAGCTGAATCATCTTTTTCTAATCTAGGCTCAGAAATTATGTAATGTCATTTTTTTCTACATTTTATCCATTAGAAATGAGTCACTATATCCAGTCTATGTTCAAGAAGGGCATGAGATTCCACCTTTTGAAAGGAAATATGTTAAAAAATTCATAGACGTATTTTTCAACACCGTACTTACCTTTACTTCTCAGACAACATGGAAATTAACCAATTCTTAATGCTCTATGTATTATGGGATTTAAAGTAAAATTACTTTCGGATATTCCTTATTCAAATGCAGTAAACTATTCTACATCCAATTTTACTCTGCGTTCCTTTGCCCATGTTTGTATAATTTATATATGTTAATATACAAGTAAGATAGCTAACTTAAAAAAGAGAAAATGAGTCACATTCTGGTAAAATTATCAGTGTGGTCTTTGATTTTGAGGCTGGAAAAAATCAGAGAACACAGAAAAAGCTATTTGTATTATTAATAATTTCATTTATTATTATTTTTTGACATTGTATTAACATATCAGTGAAATATTAGTAAAATATCAACCTAGTTTTTTTTTAAAAGAAGGCTACCATCTTCATTTTACAGAAGAGGTGCCATGGTCCAGAGAGGTTATGTGAAATTACAAAAGCCTCTCAGATGGAGTTCATCTGTCAACTTGGCCAGGTTATGCTGTCCAGTTGTTTAGTCAAGTAAGTACTGGCTTGACTGTTGCTGTGAGGATACCTTGTGAATTTAAATCATCAGTAAGTTGATTATATCTACAATCAACTGAGGAGGTTGCCTTCAACAATGAGAGAAGGCTTATCCAAACAGTTGAAGGCTTTTAAAGGAGAAGTGATCATTTTAGCAGTCAGAAAAGATCATTTCCATTTATACTTCAGCCAGTCAGCTTCTCCTGGGGAATTCATTGAAAACTTTCATCAGAGTTCTCATATAGACCTACAGTACTCCCTGGTAGATCATAGGGTACCTACAAGTAAAACAGATGGACAGTCTACTAAATTCTTACTTGATCTGTATAAGTATCTAAGCCCCCTCTTGATATAGAGGTGGAATGGACTTCACCAACCCAGGGTCCACAGGATGGAGGAATAAAATATGGATTAGAGTGAACTTACTGGTATTCTACTATAGAACTATTGTGACTAGTAATGGAAGAAACTGTAGCATTGATGGGGAGAAATTGGCCATGGTAGTTGCTGAGGGCAGGGAGAGGGAAAAAGAGATGAGATGTGGGGGCATTTCTGGGACTTGGAGTTGTCCTAAATGATAATGCAGGGACAAATGCTGGACATTATATGTCCTGCCATAACCCACTGAATGTACTGAGGGAGCATGTAAACTACAATGTAAACTACATGCAGTGCAGCAGTGCTCCACAATGTATTCACCAAATGCAATGAATGTGCCACAATGATGAAAGAGGTTGTTGATGTGGAAGGGGTGGGTGAGTGGGGTGAGGGGTATGTGGGAACCTCTTATATTTATTAATGTAGCATTTTTTTTCAATCAATGTATTTTTTTTTAAAAGACAATTAAAAAAAAAAGACGAGTTCTAAGTCAAGTGAGCAAAAGTCTAACTTGAATTGCAAAACAAAGAGTCACAGACCCTTTATCAATTCCCAGACTTGAGACAAGTTGCAGAAGCCCTTGAATGAAGGGAAGACTGGGTTCCCTTGGGAAAGGATCCTGCTAACTGTTGAAAATTTATGTTGGTATTTGTGATGGTTAGGCTAATGTGTCAATTCGGCCAGGTAATTGTACCCAGCTATTTGGTCAAGCAAGTACTGGGCTAATTGTAATACAAGGACATTAATGGACGTTAGTCACCTGTGAGTTTATTGTGCAGATAGCTGATTACATCTACATCAATCAGGGAGATTGCCCTCAGCAATGAGTTATGCTTTATCCAATCAGTTGAATGCCTTAAAAGGGGAAGTGATTTCAGCATTCAGGGAGAATTTCCCAGCTTGTTTTTAGACAGCCAACATCTCCCTAAAACTCATCAAGGACCTTCATTGGACTTTCATTGGAGCCCCTGGTTTGAAGCCTGCCTGTGGAATCTGGACTTGTGCATCCCCATGGTCACGCAAGAGACTCTTAAAATCTCATACTATTTACAGATATCTCCTGTCGATTCTGTTTCCCTAGAGAACCCTGACTAATGCAGTATTCTTCCTCCCAGTCTTCCCAAAAGAATCATACAATGCCAGTGTAACTGATTGGGGAAAAGGAAATAATCAAATATTTCAGGGATTATTGGATACTGACTTGGAAGTGACATTAATTCCAAGAAAACCAAAATGTCACTGTGAACCATCAGTCAGGTACTCAATGGAGTTTTAGCTCTGGTCCTTCTCACAATGGGTCTAGTGGGTCCTTGGACCCATTTTGTGTTTTTTTTCCTAGTTATGGAATGCATAATTGGAACAGACATACTTAGCAGCTGGTAGAATCCACACATTGGTTACCCGATGTGGAGTGAAAGCTTGTATGGTAGGAAAGGCCACATAGAAGCCATTAGAACTGCCCCCACCTAGCAAAATAGTAAATCAAAAGCAATACCACATTTATGGAAGGGTTATAGAGATTGGTGCCACCACCAAGAACTTGAAGAATGCAGGAGTGGCGATTTCCACCACATCCCCACAATTTGGCTTGTGTAGAAAGCAGATGGCTCTTGGAAGATGACAGTGAATTATTGCAAACTCAACTAGGTGGTGACTCCAATTTGACCTGCTGTTCCAGATGTGGTACCATTGGTTAAGCAAATCAACAGATCCCTGGGTACCTGGTATGCAGGTATTGATCTGGCAAATGCATTTGTCTCAATTACTGTTAGTAAAGACCATCAGAAACAGTTTGTATTCACCTGGCAAGTTGAACAATATACCTTCCTTCTCCTACCTCAGGGATATATCAACTCTCTAATCCTATTTCATAATCTGTCCATAGGGACCTTGACCACCTACTACAACACTTCACACTGGCCCATTAAATAGTGGCATCATGTTGACTGGACCTGGAGAGCCAGTAGTAGCAACTACTCTAGACTTATTAGTAAGACATTTGCTTGTCAGAAGGTGGAAATAATCCCACAAGAATTCAGGAGCCTTCACATCAGTGAAATTTCTAGGTGTTCAGTGGTGTGGGGCATGTTGAGATATCCTTTCTAAGGTTAAGAATAAGCTGTTGTATCTTTCTTTATCCCTTTTACAACCAAAAAAGAGGCACAATGCCTATGTGTTCTCTTTGGATTTTGGAGACAACATAGCTCTCATTTGGGTGTTCTACTTGGGCCCATTTACTGAGTGACCCTAAAAGCTTCTAGTTTTGAGTGGGGACCAGAACAAGAGGAGGCTCTGCAGCAGGTCGAGGCTGCTGTGCAAGTGGCTCTGCAACTTGGGCCATATGATCTAGCAGATCCAATGGTGCTGAAAGTGTCAGTGACAAATAGAGATGAGGTTTGGAGCCTTAGGCAGGTCTTTATAGAAGAATCACAATTCATACCCTTAGGATCTTGGAACAAAACCTTGCCATCCTCTGCAAATAAATACTCTCCTTTTGAGAAACAGCTTTTGACATGCTACTGGGTCTTAATAAAGACTGAATGCTTAACTATGGGCCACTAAGTTACCATGATTCCTGAGTTACCTATCATGAGTTAGGTGTTGGCTGACCTGTCAAACCATAAAGTTAGGTGTGCACAGCAGCGGTTCATCATAAATTGGAAATGGTATATATAAGATAGGGCTTAAGCAGGTCCTGAAGGCACAAGTAAGTTGTATGAGAATGTAGCCCAAATGTGCATGCCCCTACTCCTGACACATTACCTTCTTTTTCCCAGTCCCTGGCTTTAGCCTCTTGGGGAGTTCCTTACAAGCAGTTGACTGAGGGAGAGAAAACTTGGGCCTGGTTTACAAGTGGTTCTGCACAATATACAGGCACCACCTGAAAGAGGAGAGCTATAGCAATCCAGCTCCTTTCTGGGACATCCCTGAAGGACAAATCCTACCAGTGGACAGGAGGACTTTGAACAGTACACCTGGTTGCTCATTTTGCTTGGAAGGAGAAATGACAGGAGGTGCATGTGTATCCTAAAACATGGGCCAATGCTTTGATTGGTCTTGGAAAGAACATGATTGGAAATTTGGTGATAAAGAGGTCTGGGGAAGAACCATGTGGCTAGACCTTTCTGAGGGGACAAAAAATATAAAGACATTTGTGTGCCATGTGAATGTTCACCAGTATATGGTTTTAGCACATGAAGATTTTAATAATCAAGTGGATAAGATCAACTGATTTGTGGATACCTGTCTGTCTCTTTCCCCAAACCATTTCTGTCATTGTCCAATGGGCTCATAAACAACATGGCCTTGTTGGTAAGGATGGAAGTTATGTATGGACTGAGCAATGTGGACTTCCACTCACCAAAGGGGACCTGGTTTTAACCACTTATTAGTGTTTGGTCTGCCAGCAGCTGAGACCCACATTCAGTCCCTGATATGGCACCATTCCTTGAGGTGATCAGCCTGTTCCTTGGTTACAATGAACCAGTTCCATCATGGAAGGGGCAGCATTTTGTTCTAACTGGAATAGACACACACTCTAGATATGGGTTTGCCTTCCATGCACACAGTGCCTCTGCCAAAACTATTCTCTGTGGACCTACAGAATGACTTATCCACCCTCATGGTATTCTAAACAGTATTGCCTCCAATCAAGGAGCCCTCTTCATTGCCAATGATATGCAGGAATGGGCATGTGCTGATGGAATTCACTGGTCTTACCATGTTCCCCATCATCCTGAAGCAGCTGGATAGATAGAATGATGGAATGGTCTTTTTTTTTTAGATTTCTTCTAATTTTTTTTATTGTCAATTTCATTTAATTCTGCTCTTGTCTATTTTTTTTTACTAACTTTTTTTTATTATCTTTTTTTTTTGCAAAGATACATGGATTACACAAAATGTTACATTAGAAAATAGTATAAAGGAAGCGTACTTGGCCCAATGCATAGGGCGTCCGTCTACCACATGGGAGGTCCGCGGTTTAAACCCGGGGCCTCCTTGACCCGTGTGGAGCTGGCCCATGCGCAGTGCTGATGCACATAAGGAGTGCTGTGCCACGCAGGGGTGCCCCCTGCATAGGGGAGCCCACGCGCCAGGAGTGCGCCCCATAAGGAGAGCTGCCCAGAGCAAAAGAAAGTGCAGCCTGCCCAGGAATGGTGCTGCACACACAGAGAGCTGATGTAGGAAAATGACGCAAGATAAAGAAACACAGATTCCTGTGCTGCTATCAAAAACAGAAGCGGACAAAGGAGAACATGCAGCAAGTGGACACAGAGAACAGACAACTGGGGGGAGGAAGGGAGAAAAATTAAAAAAATATATAAGAGGTTCCCATATACCCCACCTCCCACACCCTCCACTCCACCCACATCAACAACTTCTTTCATTAATGTGGTATGTTCGTTGCATTTGCTGAGTACATTTTGGAGCACTGCTACACAGCATAGATTATAGTTTATGTTATAGTGTACACTCTCTCCCACACCAGGGAACCAAGAAAGTCTACAGCTGCAAGCAGAATTCCATCCATCAGACACGTGGGATCTAAGCCCCCTTGTGACTTAGAGGTGGAGTGGACATCGCCATCCCAGTGTCTTCAGGATGAAGAAATAAAATATGGATTAGGGTGGATTTACTGGTATTCTACTATAGAAATATTGTGATGTGGAAACAGTGGCCATGGGAGTTGCTGAAGGCAGGGAGAGAGAAAAAGAGGTGTGATATTGGGGCATTTTTGGGACTCTGAGTTGTCTTCAATAATATTGCAGGGACAGATGCAGGGAACTATATATCCTGCCATAACTCACTGAAAGGAATGGCCTTTTGAAGACTCAATGGTGGAGCTGGCTAGGTGGCAAAACCTTGCTGGCCTGGGGCAATGTTCTCCAGGGCTGTACATGCTCTAAATCAGTGTCCATTCTGTGGTGCTGTTTATCCCATAGCCAGGATTCACAGGTTCTGTAATCAAGGGGGTGGAAATGGGAGTGGCACCACTCACTATTACCCCTAGTGATCCACTAGAAAATTTTTTGATTCCTTTCCCTCTAACCTTAAGCTCTGCTAGTCTAGTTCCAAAAGGAGGAGTGCTTCTACCCAAAGACACAACAATGATTCCATTCAGACAGCAACTGGCCACTTTGGACTCCTCATGCCTCTGAAGTAATAGGGAAAGAAAATAATTACTGTACTGGCTGGATTGACTGATCTTAACTACCAAAGGGAAATAGGACTGCAATGACACAATGGAGATAAAGAAGAGTTTGTCTGGAGTTTGCCTAGAGTTTGCCATTAGGGAATCTCCTAGTTGTACTACACCCTGTGATTAAAGACAATAGAAAACTGCCACAGCCAAATCCAGGTAAGATTACCAATGGTCCAGGGCGGCGGACTTGGCCCAGTGGTTAGGGTATCCGTCTACCATGTGGGAAGTCCGCGGTTCAAACCCCGGGCCTCCTTGACCCGTGTGGAGCTGGCCCATGCACAGTGCTGATGTGTGCAAGGAGTGCCCTGCCACGCAGGGGTGTCCCCCGCATAGGGGAGCCCCACGCGCAAGGTGTGCGCCTCTGTAAGGTGAGCCACCCAGCGTGAAAGAAAGCGCAGCCTGCCCAGGAATGGCACCACACACACAGAGAGCTGACACAACAAGATGACGCAACAAGAAAAGAGACACAGATTCCTGTGCTGCTGACAACAACAGAAGAGGACAAAGAAACAAGATGCAGCAAATAGACACAGAGAACAGACAACGGGGGGGGGGGGGAATAAATAAATAAATAAAATAAATCTTTAAAAAAAAAAAGATTACCAATGGTCCGGAAACTTCAAGAATGAATGTTCAGGCAAACCATGGCCACTTGAGGTTCTTGCTGAAGGTAAAGGGAATATAGAATGGGTAGTGGAAGAAGATAGTTATAAATATGAGCTACAACCATGTGACCAGTTACAGAAATGAGGACTGTAACGGTTTGATGGTTATGAATATTTCTTCTTTGTTTTTTTGTATGTTTATATATATATATAAAACACAAATATCTTTGTTTTCTTCCTTTTATTATCTCCTCATCATATGATGTAAGTTGTATTAACTTCATGCTGTAGTATTTAAGTGATAGATTATCAAGTTATAGAGTTAATATTACCCAAGGATTTTCACCTTATTCTGGGAAAGCTAGCTTATTTCTGGTTGTACTCAGGATAGTTTAGTATTGTTAGGTGAAACATATGAATGTTACTGCTTTCATTTAGAGATTAGGTATGGTTTAAGGAGATGTTCATGGATGCGAAGTGGACAGGCATAGATGGTAATGTTTAAGTTCACGTGTCAACTTGGCCAGGTAATGATGTCTAGTTATTTGGTCAAGCAAACACTGAACTGCTTGTTATTGTGAGGGTATTTCCTGGATTTAAATCTTCAGCAAATTGATTGCATCTATGGCTGATTATATCTACAATGAACTGAAGAGATTGCCTTCAACAATGAGAGATGTCTCATCCAATCAATTGAAGGCTTTAAAAGGAAAAATGATGATTTCAGCACTTAAAAGAGAATTTCCATCTCTACTTCAGCCAGCTAGCTTCTCCTGGGGAATTCATTGGAAACCTTCATTAGAGTTCCTAGTTTGTGGACAGCCCAATGGGATTTAGACTTGCCCATCCCCCCAGTCACATAAGACAATTCTTATAAAAATTTCATAATATTTACATCTGTTTTCTGTTGGCTCTGTTTCCCTAGAGAACCCTAAGTAATATAGAAGTGTAATGCAAAATCTGAATCTTGAATCCAGTTTTCCTGTATATTAGCTTAGTGGGGTTTTTTTGGTGGTTGTTGTTGGTAAAAGTGTTACTGAGATATAATTCACTAACATTACAATTCACTCATGCACAGTGTACAAGTCAACAGTGTTTAGTACGTTCCATTGTACAGGAACATACCAATGACAATTTTAGAACATTGTCATCAACCCACAAGGAAACCATATCCCTTTGGCTTTCAACAGACCTCCCATCCCTAGGCAACCATTAATTTACCTTCTGTCTCTACTAATTTACCTATTATGGACATTTCATATAAATTGAATGGAAACAGGCTAGTAAGATAGGAAATTAATGGACAGCTCTGGAACCTGGTAGAGAGTCCACACGAACACCAGTAACCCCCAAGATGCCTGCTGGAAGACCCCTGCCCCCAAGATTCTGCTATCCAGAACAAAGACTTCTTCTGGAAGCCAGGAAAAGCCTCAGATATTCCCCAAGGACTTTTATCATTGGGTCTTCACTGGGGGATTGAGGGGTGGGGTAATAAATCAAAACAGCAAACACTTGAAACCCCTCCCCTGCCATGAGCAAGGGGGTGGAATAATTAATAGCTTATAAAGCAGACCGTGAGGACTGAGTGCACTCATGCCCCACTCTCTTGCTCTCTCATGCTCTCTTGCCTCTGTACCCCAAACTCCAGCTGCCTTCTTCCCTGCTTAGATCACCACACAAGTAAAACTTGAGCATTTACAGCCTATAATGGGAAATTGTAGCAGCTCCTTCCTCTCTACCTAGGTCCCCTGATTTATTATTTTCTCCTGTTTCTCTTCCTTCCCTACCTAAATAAATTCCTAGCCTAAATCACCCGATGTGCCCTTGAAATTCATTTCTCCAGCATAGTCAAAGAACCTAAACAAAATCCAGTAAGAGAATCAAATAACATATGTTATTTTGTGACTGGTTCCTTTCACTTAGCATTATGTCTTCAAGGTTCATCCATGTTGTAGCATGTATCAATACTTCATTCCTTTTTATGGCCAACTAATATTCCATTCTTCAGATACACCACATTTTGTTCACCTATTCATCAGTTGAAGGACATATGGGTTGTTTCCAACATTTGGCTTTTATGATCAATGCTGCTATGAACATTTGAATAAAAATTTTTGTGTAAACATATGTTTTCATTTCTCTTTGGTATGTATCTAGGAATGGAATTGTTCCATTAAAGGGTAACTCTACATTTAGTTTTTTTAGGGACTAACAGATTGCTTTCTAAAGTACATCTCAATTTAGTTTAATTTAGGCAATTGCAATTCTTAAATAGAGGAATTACTGAATTTAATTTTAGAATTTTTTTTAAAGACTTTATGAATCTCCTTTATTGACACAGTCCACAAATGATAAAAGAATCTTTCTCCAAAACCTAGGCTCTGGATCAAAATGAAGTAAATGTGAAATGTGTTTACAAATTAATGTTTTTGTTTTTTAAATCAAGCATTTAAATGAGTGTCTCCTTCACGATTGTTACCTTGGGAAGCTATGTGTTTGCTTCCTGACTTCTGATTCAGATAAAGGTTGGAATTCATCTGTTCAATATTTTTAGAGTGAATTTGTGAGTCACTTTATCAGAACATTTTGTTTTGTTTTGTTTTTAGTTATACTCAATTCTGACTCTGAATCTGTGACCCTATTTGATCTCTCAACCTTTTTCACTAGAATTGGTAAAAAATGACTTTCTGACTCTATCAGATTAAAACAAAAAAATCAACTATTTAACAACAAAAGTTAACTGCCACCAAGAAAGTTAAAAAGAACATCTCTGGTTCTAAAAGAAACCAAAAGATGAATTCCAGTTATGTTTGAAATAATGGAGGTTCTTTGAAAAATAATGATGTGATGGTGATGATGATAAGATGATGATGATGATGACAATTATGAAAATCTCATTTGATTCTCTCAAAAATCTTATGAGGTAGGCATGTTTATTATCTCTAATTTTTAAGTGAATCATTGGAGGATTAGAATAGTTTAGCACTTTGCACAGTCTGGCAGTTGCTAAGAGTGGAGATGGGACCTGAATCTAGGTATGTCTAATTCTATGTGCAAGAAATAAACGCAAGCTAACATTTATTTTTATTTGATCCATTCAGTAAATATCTATTGAGTACCTACTATGCATCAGCCCTATGCTAAACAGAGTGTATGGTGTTGGACCATGTAGGTGCTGGCCTCCCAGACCTGCAGCCTAGAGGAGATAAAGGTTAAACAGGAACACAGATAACTAAATAATTACCCAAGGGATAGATGTGATGAAGGAGAAGTGTAGGATATTGTAAGATAGAATACCAAGGGGACCTCATTTAGTCTGGAGGTGAGTTCCGTAGGAGGAGGCCCATGGGAGGAAGTGACACTCCTTAGGGAGGGTAACATAATTTCATATACATTCTAAAAGTGTTTGAAAATAAGTATTTAATCTCTATGGTGACTACTTTAATTTTTTTATTTTTTTATTTTATTTATTTATTTTTTTATTGACTTTGTAATAATATTACATTAAAAATATATATGTGAGGTCCCATACAACCCCACCCCCCCACCCCCCCTCTCCCCCCCCCCAACAACACTCGTTCCCATCATCATGACACATCCATTGGATTTGGTAAGTACATCTTTGGGCACCTCTGCACCTCATAGACAATGGTTCACATCATGGCCCATACTCTCCTCCATTCCATCCAGTGGGCCCTGTGAGGATTTACAATGTCCTGTGATTACCTCTGAAGCACCATCCAGGGCAGCTCCATGTCCCAAAGACGCCTCCACCTCTCATCTCTTCCTGCCTTTCCCCATACCCATCGTCCACCATGTCTACTTTTCTCAATCCAATGCCACCTCTTCTATGTGGACATTGGATTGGTTGTGTCCATTGCACCTCTATGTCAAGAGGAGGCTCAGATTCCACATGGATGCTGGATGCAATCCTCCCATTTTCAGTTGTAATCACTCTAGGCTCCATGGTGTGGTGGTTGTCCTTCTTCAACTCCATCTTAGCTGAGTGTGGTAAGTCCAATAAAGCAGATTGTAGGTGCTGGAGTCTGTTGAGGCTCAGGACCTGGCTATCACATTGTCAGTCCAGAGATTCAAATCCCCTAAATATATCTTAAACCCCAACATTAACTGCACCTCCAGCACATTAGCATGAAAGTCTTATGAAGGGAGATCCCATCTGAGTCCAGATTCATCACACATAAACACCATTTCCAAAGAGGGGCCATCTGCCCTGGTAGTTAACCCCATCGGCCATGACCATAACTCCCATGGGTCTCTTTAGCCCTCAAAGGAACCAATATCTGGGGGTTGTATCTGCTTTATCTGTCTCTCTGGCTCTGCTCAGTTGTGCATGAGGGCAATCCTTCTGCCAGCCTCCAGACTCTTTTTTAGAAACTCGTAGCCATATAAACTCATTTCTCCTTTCCATTTCCCCCTTACTTTAGGTCAAACAGCATTTTAAAGTCATGGTATTTTATGTAGACATGGATATTCTGCTGATCCGCATTGAACCTTCCGTATAAGGTCATTTTCCAGTTGTATCATCAGTTGGTAGTTGATAGTGGTCCCTTGTTGCCAGGGAGGCTCATCCCCGGGTGTCATGTCCCACGCTGGGGGGAAGGCATTGCATTTACATGCTGAGTTTGGCTTCGAGACTGGCCACATTTGAGTAACATGAAGGCTGACAGGAGGAAATTCCCAGGCACAATGTTGCTCTAGGCCTTGTTCTTATTTTAGGTTTATCAGCTCACAAGCATAGTCATTAGCATCAGGGGCTCACTGTTGAACCCTCACTCCCTCCCGGTCCCCGCCACTGTACCTGGGAGACTGTCGCTGCTCCCCTAGGGACCACGACAGAGCATATGGTGACTACTTTAAAAGGACCACACTATGTAGAAGCATGCATCTAGTAGGGTTTTTTTTTGTTGTTGTCGTTAATGTGGTTTAAATCAACTTATTGATTTACTCAAACACAGAGAGCAAAGTTTCCGCCAGTGACCATGTCTAGGAGGAGCCTTTGAAAGCATTTTTGAAGGATCCTCTTAAATGAATCTAGGAAAGTTAATATTTAATTATAATGTGGAATTTAGAGAAGTGGAAACCATATTTAAAAAGCAACATAAGGTTGTTGTTCTTTCTCTCTTGACATTTATTGAGCACCTAATATATGCCAGTCATTATGTGCTAATTACTTTACTTGCATTATCTTACTGAATGTTTATTTTACTTGCATTATCTTCTGCTCTGTGAAGTGTTAACTGTTCTAGCTGTAAATTTCAAGTGAGGAAATGGAATAGCAGAGAATGACAGTACTGTGATTAGATCTCAGCTGTCTGACCCCAATTCATTTCTTGTCAAATGTATCTAGACTTTCCTACATGCACCTTTATGATAAAGAACATGTGCTAATTGTGCATATCAGGGGTCAGCAAATTATGGCCCAAGGGCCAAAACTAACGCACCACCTGCTTTTGTTAGTAAAGTTTTTTTTGGAACCTAGCCATGTTCATTCATTTATGTAGTGTATACGGCTGCTTTGTGTAACACTGGGAGGTGAGTAGTTCCATAAAGACCTCATGGGCCATAATGCCTAAAATATATTTACTATCTGGCCCTTTACTCCAAATGTTTTCCAGCCTCGGTTTAAATTGTTCTATTGTACACTTGGGATCTCAACCTGAGGAGATGGGCCACTGGCTGAATGCAATTAACTGAATAATAGTGCCCTAGGCTGGTTGGGAACCATCAGGCAAACCACTCCCAGGAGTCAAAAGTGTCTGGAGGGTGGGGCTTTCTAAATAAAGCTGTGTAAAATGACAACAAAGTCTATAAAAATATCAGGATTCAATAAAAAAGGTGGAAACTCTAGGTATTTTCTATAGAGATTTGACCTTATACATTTTCAGGAGATGGGTTCAATATATGGAAGACTCTTGCTTCTGTATTTGTTCCTATAGCCTGAAATCATAAGAGCAGGCAGCCAGTAAGGGAAGACAGGTGTGAAATGAGGAAAGGAAGAACAAACTGGAACTTTCAAGTTATGGCTGGAACCCACGGTTATAACCCACGAGATTAATGGAACCCATGAGGATGGACTGGAACTTTCATCAGTCTTTGACCACTTCTAAGTCTCCAATTTGATAACAGTGGTGTTCTGTAGGAGAAGCTAGTGACTTTTATTGTGTACCTGGGCCCAGGGGTCGGAGACGCTGAAAAAAAAGAGCTATGGCAGGAGCAGGAGTTTCTGCAGGCATGAAGGCTGAATGTTGTCACCAAGGTGAGTCAGAAGATAGAATGTGGATGAATAGTTACAGTATCTCATGCCCAGTTCTGTCCTCTCAGGAATAAGGCTATCTGGTTGCCACTCACTTCTGTCCTCTAAATCTCATGCAAAATTCCACTTGTGGCCCATGCTTAACCACAGGAATTATGTGCGGAGTTCCAGTCCAATTGACATAATACATATCTACTGCAGTCATGAAAATGTTACTTCCCAGCTCCAGGAGGCTAATTGAAAGGATGTCCTACAGGCTCCTCAGAGTCTACAGACCCTCATGAAACTGTGCACCCCACTCTGACCTTCTGCATCCTATGATTGGTGATGACATCATATCAACACAGTTAGCCAAGCCAGAAACTTGGTAAACTTTGTAGGGTTTTTCTGTACTCCAGCTGATCTGTTTCAAGGTCCATTCCACCTCCTAAATGTGTGTCTAATATTTTCCCTCCTTGTCACTGCACTGCCTTCACCACAAAATTACTGCAGTGACATTATTGGGGCCTCTCTGTCTTAAAGTCCTTCAGTCAACTTTACCACTGAACTATGAGTATGATATCTAAAACACAAATATCATGACATCCCCTTATTTAAAGCCTTTTAATGTCTTCAAATATTATTGAAGATAGAGTTGCAACTCAGCATGGCATACAAAGTCATTCATAATTTGAATAGCATCCTATTTCTCCATTCTCTCATATTTAGATTATGGCTGGCCTAAATTATTCACTCACAAGTCTACCCATATTTCACATTCTTTCACAATCCCCTAGTTCAAATATGCTATTTCATCTGTCTCTTTTCACAATTCTCATTTCCTGCCTAACATATATATTTCCTTCTCCAAGATATCTCATATACATTTTTTAAAGATGTGGGCTCAAGTTTCACCTACTTTTAGGACACTGCTCCAAATGGTGTGTTTCTGTTCCTCTGTATTCTCACCAACCATCACAGCCTAGGCTATGTCTATCATCCCTTTCTCACACCATACTGTAATTGACTATGGATTTATAAATAATGATGATAGCAGTTATTATGGTAACTACATTTATTGAATATAAACTATGCACCATGCACAGTGCTTATAACTTTACAGTATAATTTAAGTCTTAGAACAAATCCATATGATGGGCATCCACATTTTAAATATCTAAGACTTCCACTGCCTGTTATGGGATGGCTTCCCACTTTCTTCAGCAATCTCTTGCTAATAGATGGGTCGTAAACATTAAGGAATTTGTACTATGATGTAGCAGTTTGACATTATTGATGAAATTAACATTCATTGACTTGTTCATTTGTTAAACATTTAATGGATGTTTCCTATTAGCAAGATCTTAGCCAGGCACTGAAAACCTAGATAGAAGAAATCAGGTGTGAACTTCTCTTCTTATACATATAACTGTGGACAAATTACTTTAACTCTTGCCAGTATCCACATTTAAAATATGGATGTCCATCATATTGGATTATGTTTATAAACAGGTCTTTTCCTCTGGGCATATGAGATTATATTGGTATAATCAATTTACTTGATTACTTTATCAAGTAAACCTCTTGTGTCAGTAGGGCATTGAGTACCCAACCCTTGGTGATGGGGACTCACAGATAAAAGGCACGGCAAAGGACAGAGTTGAGGGTTTTGATGTTGGAGTTTGATGCTGAAGCCTTAAACTGGAGCCCCAGGAAGTAAGCACACAGAGGAAAGAGAAGCAAGACCCAGGAAGGGAGGAACCCAGGAAGCCTGAACCCTCACAGATGTTGGCAGCTATATTGCTCCAACATGTGAAAATAGACTTTGGTGAGGGAAGTAACTTGTGCTTTATGGTCTGGTATCTGTAAGCTCCTACCACAAATAAATACCCTTTATAAAAACCAACCAATTTCTGGTATTTTGCATCTGCACACCTTTGGTTGACTAATACATATAGTGACCTCTTTAATGGGAGACTCAGCTATTAATGTCTCTCTGGATGTAATTCAAATTTCCTGACTGAGAGCAGCAATCCTGTTCTCTTAGCTGGTCTTAGAATAAGTGCATGGGAGCTAGCAAGTGAAGCTGCTTGACATTTGAACTTGCTATGGATCTAAAAACAGCACATGAGACTGCTATTCTGTGTGCGAGCAATTTTCCCCATTTGAAACATACCTATAAAGAATGGAGAAATCTCCTTGACCATACCTGTCTAGTATGCACATTGTATTTTTTTAGTTCAAGGATTTGTTTTAACTTACAGGTACTAACCTGATGTACACACTTTTAGATCCTTTACCCTATCTTTAAAACACATACCAAATTGTGCTGTTTGAAAGAATTAAAGGAATATTGTGCATAAGATGTTTAACATGTATTCTATGTTTGGTAGGTGTCTAACTATCATTTTGTGCAATTGGTCCCCCTGATTTTCCACTTAACAATTACCTCTATCACTCATTTAATTAGATGAAGTTTAGTTGTCCATGTTCTATTGTATCATCTTACTCATTTCACGGTTTCTAACCACATCAGAGAGGAAGGAGGCTCCATAGTTCACTCCTTCAGGAATCATGAGTCTACATTGCAGTGTTGTATTTTAATGTATGGATCCTGGCCAAATACTTTGTCTTTGAAAGCCTCATTTGTGGGCTGATACATCAATAAGAGGTGGTGTCCTCTCAGCTCTAGTCATTCCCAGATATAGGTTTTTGAAGAAAATAACATGATTCAAACATTCCAAATTCTAAATCTTGGAACTGTTTGCAGAAATTGCCAAAGGATCTCACAGTTTTAAGGACAAAGAGTTCAAGTGATATAGGATTTCATCTCCAGTACAAAATGCACCTTAAAGCTACATCCATGGACCATTCTTGGAAAATCAAGACCGAGGGGAGTTAGTTCCTTGTGAGTCAATGTATGCTCACTGTATTCATCACCAGCAGACTTCTAGGTGGTCTTTAAAGTTGACCTTAATAAGACCTCCTATTGGACATGTCTTTATTTTAGGCTGGAATTGTGTCTTCTCAAAAGGAAATGTTGAAGTCCTAACCCTATGTGGTGGTCTGAAGCTGTATGCACTCCAGAAAAAAAACATGCTGTTAAACCTAATCCATTCCTGTGAATATGAACCTATTGTAAGTAGGACTTTTTAATGAGGTTACCTCAGTTAAGGAATGGCCTACCTCAGTCAGGATGGGTATTAATCCTATTACTGGAGTCCTAAAGCAGAATGAAATTCAGGCAAAAGGAGAGAAAAGCCATTAGCAGCAAGATGAACATCAATGCAACCCAGAAAAGAAGGGAGAGATAAGGACATGCCACCATGTGCCTTGCCATGTGACAAGCTAAGGTCCAAGGTTTGCCAGTAGTAGAACACAGAGCCTTATTGATTCCTTGATTTGATCTTTTCCCCAGGCTCAAACCATGGACAAATAAATTCCCCTTGTTTAAGCCAAACTGCTGTATGGCATATGTTTGAGCAGACAAGGAAATTAAACATCCTTGGTACCTGCAAATTTTTGTCTTATTTGGAAATAGGGTCTTTGCAGATGAACTCAAATTAAGATGAGGTCATACTGGATTAGTGTGGACCCAAAATCCAATGACTTATAAGAAGGTTATATGAAGACACAGGGAGAATGCCATGTCATAACAGAGGAAGAGATTGGAGTTATGATTCTACAAGCATGTACCACCAAGGATTGCCAGCAACCACCGCAAAGTGCAAGAATCAAGATTCTCCCCTAGAGCCTTTGGAGGAATCATAGCCCTGCTGACACTTTGATTTCAGACCTCCAGCCTGCAGAACAGGCCATAAAAGAAGAAAATTTTGTTGTTTTAAGTCATACAGTTTGTAGTAATTTGTTACAATGGCCACAGGAAACTAATACAGCCTTCATCAATCAAAGTGACTTATTTGTCCTTTGACCTTTTGTACATAACACTGGTAAAAAATATCCAAGGTACTCTGATACATGGAAAGAAAGCATTCTGTTAAAAATGATGTTTGTAAACAAAATAATTGTTTAGAAGATGACCAGTCTATCTTAGTTTTCCAGGGTTTCTGTGATAGTTAGGTTAATGTGTCATCTTGGCCAGGTAATTGTGCCCAGTTGTTTGGTCAAGCAAGCACTGGGCTAACTATAATACAAGGGCATTTATGAACTTTAGTCACCATTGACTTTACTGCAGTGGTAAATCATAGATAGCTGGTTATAATTATATCAAACAGGGAGACTGTCAGCAGCAATGAGTGATGCTTTCTCTAATCAGTTGAATGCCTTAAAAGGGGAAGTGATTCCTGCATTAAGTGAGAATTTCCCAGCTCGTCTTTGGACAGCCGACATCTCCCAGAACTTATCAAGAACCTTCCCTGGACTTTCATTGGAGAACCTGGTTGCAGCCTACCTGTAGAACTTGGACTTGTTCATCGCCATGGTCATGTGAGAGACTCTTATAAAATCACATACTATTGACAGATATCTCTTGTTGATTCTGTTTCCCTAGAGAACTCTGACTAATACTGTTTCTATGACAGGTTTTGTTTTTCTTTTTCTTAAACAACAAATTAATTGTCTCACAGTTTGGAGGCTAAAAGTCTAAAATCAAGGTTTTGACAGGCCATGCTTTCTCCCAGAGTCTGTACCATTCACATGGTAGCTCAATCTGTCTCCATCATATGGAGATCTCTTCCTCCTTCTTAGGCTTCTCCTAATTTACTGTGTCTGAATTTTCTCTGCTGATGAGGACTTCATCCATATTGGATTAAAGCCCACCCTCATTCAGCTTGCCTTCAACCAATAACATTAAAAATAGTTTTGACAAATGGACTCCCACTCACAGGACTGTGGATTAGGACTTGAACATTACTTTTTTTGGGAGGGATGGGGTATGATTCAATCAACCACAGAATCTTAAATAATATTTCTGTTGAAAGTGATTTTCCATGAAATTTTAACCACTTTCTCCATTACAAGTCTTTTCCATTTACTGTCACCCTGTCAATGTTATTCTGAAACTAGTCAACTGGGCCACACTGTAAATCCGAATCCTCATTTTTCTTCCCATTAACTTTTCTTCACCTGCCTTTTAGTTATTTGCCATCATTATTGATGATACAGTTCCAACCATGCAGAGTTCAATAAGCTTGGCATAATGGATTACTTTCAAACCAGTTTTCACTTAATTTGTTGGATATTGTTTTCTAGTCAATTGGGTCAACCAAACAGATGAAAATTGGATAGCAAGTAGCAAATCATTTAAATTCAGTTTATAGTTCTTTCTAGGTAGGTAGGCATTTATTGGTGTTATGGACACTGAGTCTTCTACAACTCTAGGCTCAGAGATCCTGATTACTCCATGGTCTTTTGTTCATTTCATATAAAAAATTCATTAATTTGCCCACATCTTGGAAATTCTCACAAAGTGGAATTGATGATCCTCTTTCAATGGATTGAAACCTGAATTTCTCCATTTTAATACAAGTTCTCTTTAATTTTATCTTTTCAATTTTCTAAGTTCTTATTGCTTGTTTTTCAGTTCTCAAACCGTGATTATCACTTACTTGACCCTGCAGTGTTTTCCAGGTCTAAGATCCTTCTCTTGGTTTCACTTTCTTTCTTACCATTCATGGAATTTATGGTGGAATTTTGTCACAATACTTTGACAATCTCCAACTTTGGACCAATCTAACCAACCAAGCCTTTCCCTGGCTTCTTACCAGGGCTGGAAAAAAAATCCATAACAACCCATTTTAGAGTCACTGTATAAAGTATTCATTGGAAAGCAATCAGTTTTAAATCTGATGTAATAATTTAATAGTCATTATTCTATGGATGCTTTACTGACATTATAGATGGATGCCATGATTATTTGTAACTCTTGTTCATAACAATATCCATGCTAAGATATGTGTAGCTATAGTCAATGATGGAGAACTTTGAGGCCTAGTTATTCATCTGTCAATGTTTGTAGGAGCCCCAGAAATCAGTAAAATGTTGATTCTTCTCAGAGTCATGACCTTACACCAACTCCATACAATAGTCAGATGAGAGTCTGTTCAAGTCTGAGTCTTGGTTAGGCTCTTTATGTAGTAAGGGGACACCAGTAACCCTACAAACCATTTGATTGTCAAAGCATAATAATCAGTTAGCTATTGCTTATATGCCATATCGACCTTTAAGGTCTAGCTGGAAAATATAATCCAAAATTCTCTGCCATGCAAAAACTCAGTTTAGAGAAATAATGTTCATGGAAAACTGACTAAAGGATTTGTAATCTATGTATTTTTTGAAGTATTCTAAATTCCACCCCTAGATCATGCCAAGTTAAACCACCCTTTTTGTTTGCTCATAAAATTATTTCTATGGAATTTAAGTGTTGGAGTGATGCCATTGGATTTATTTAAATAGGTTCCATAGGATGCTGCGTGTTGTACCACATAGTGCCCTTTTCATGAGGACCCATGGGAGAAATTACTCTTAGGTTTTTCCAACAGGAAAAATTTTTCTGAGGGACCATCCTGTTTCCTTCTCTGCTTTGTCAGTATAGGTTTGTACTAGCTATATAAATAGGATTTTATGTTATATGGTTTACGGTATAATTTTAACCTTGGCCGTTATTTCCCCTATATTTATTTTCTCTTTGCTTCAATTTTCCCACCCTGTTTTTATACTGTACTTTTTAGAAGTTGCAAATCAGTTTTAGAATTAAGCATGGAATAAATATATAACAACAAATAATACACAGAACAGGTGATTTCTAAAAGTATCTTTAGGGAAGACATGTGGTTATAGTATCTTTTAACACAAAGCTATTCTGTTGACCTTGAAGGCACACACTGCCATGTTACAGAGAGGGCCACATGGCTGCGGAGGTCTGATAGCCTTTGGGAACTGACAGTGGTCCCCAGCTGACAGCCAGCCAGGGAGCTAGGAAGAAGACCCTGAACCTCACACGAGATCATGGCTTTGGCTGACTCTTTGGTTTCAGCCTGATGAGATCTGCTGCAAAGGATCCAGCTAACTTGTGTCGACTCCTGATTCATGGACACTGTGAGGTAATTTGTGTTGTTTTCAGCCATGATGTTTTTGGTAATTTGTTATGCAGCAAGAGAAAACTGATACGGAGAAAATCAGTCCAACAAATTACAAATTGCCAACAAATTACAATAAAATGATGGAACTTTTAAGAAAAAGATGTCCATTGGGCTTCTAGCCAAACAGGCAAATAATTTATAATACAAATAAAATCAGATTGTTATCAGGCTTGCCTATCGATGATCTGTGCCAGAAGGCAATGGAGTAATGTATTTATGATATTTAAATTAAAAAATCACAGGGGCCAAGGATTATTATTATACTCAGCCAAACTGTCTCTCAACTCTAAAGGCTGAAGACAAATTGTTACAGGTGTGTGAAAACCCAGGAAATAGTGTTTTCATGGGTTCTTCTTGAAGAATCTAGGAGAACAATTTTCAGACAACAAAATGGCTACAAAGGTATTAAAAAATACAAAGGTATTAAAAAACAGAGTTGACCGTGAGTTTAAAATATACTTGTCTGTAGACTATAGATTGAATTGTACCTATATTAGGGACACATGTACATTCAGATACAGTATAGATATTACAAAAAAGAGGCAGAATGAGGAAATCATATGAAAAGTAGAATATGCTTCTGCTCACCTTATTATTTGGAAGCAAAAGATAAAGCTTTAAATCAAATGGTGAGGTAGAGGAAGAAGAGAGGTAAGAAAAAGATAGTAGCTACATTCATAAACAATACTTACATAGGCTTTTTCTATTGTATTTGTATTGCCCATAGTAGAAAATCAATTGGCAAGGATCAAAATTGAGATCTAATAGGACTATTTTAAAATATTAATATATAAATAATCCTTAGAAAAATAAGAAAAACTTATCTACATAATATCTTCATTTCTTACTCTGGAACAATTGCCTAGATATATTAAGTAAAAAAAATGAGGTGGATGTAGTGTATGCTATATTTATCTAATAAATCAGGATACAAATGCATTATGCACGGGTGTTTCTGTTTGTATTCAAAAGAAAAAATTAAAAGGTAACTCATAAAATCAAAATAAGGAAAGTTACCTTTTCCTCATGGGAACAGAGACAGAAGTTAGGCTTCTTTGAATACTTCTAATTTTGCTGATATGACTTTGAGTCAGGTAAACAGTTTACATAATTATAAAACAAAATTCAATTTAAAGAATCAATTCCTAAAAAGTTAAAAATAAAATGAAACAAAGAAACATCAAAATGTGTCTAGTTGATACATAATCCTACAGAAAAGAACTATTCCAGTTTAATTTTAAAAAGTAGTTTGCTCATCCTTCAGGTAATATACATGGGATATGGTCTGAGGTAAATAAGAATTGCAAAATAAATGTTCTCAAAGCTTTTTCACCCACCAGCCCAGTGGTGGTAGAGTTAGTAGTTTTATTCAGTGACTACTGGATGTGGTCCTACACCTGAATTGGCCTTATACATGGTTTAGTTTAAGAATTTGAATTGCTTGACTAGGGTTTGGTCAGAATTTTTAAATAAATAAAAATTATTTTAAAAAACCTCTCTACAAAGAGAGTAAAAGTGAAAAAAAATGAAGTGTAATGGAAAATTAATTACTTTCATTTATTCTTCTATTATTTCTATCGCCTTTATTTATAATTTTCTGTCAACTTTCCATTTTTCTTTCTTGGATTAAAAAAGATCAAGTTATGTCTTATGGCATTAGGAATGGCCTTCTACTGGTCTGGTTAGGAAAGTTCTGGAGTGGGAAGTGGGAGGGGAAATAGAAGGATGTGAAATGCAGTGGTAAGAGGAGATACCAGTCAAAAGTTTCCCAATGATTTTCTTTGGAAGTTCCTGTGAATTTTTTCTTCATTTTATCAACATGTTGTCCTATCCAGATACATTGCTATGGTAGCCAGCCAAAGGGGATGCTGATGCAAAGTACCAGAAATCTCTTGGCTTTTATGAAGGATATTTATTTGGGGTAGATGCTTACAGTTAAAAGGCCCTGAAGAGTCCAACTTCAGGTTACTTCCTTACCAAACTCTATGGCCACATGTTGAAGCAAGATGGAGGGTGACATCTGGGAGGGTTCAGCCTTCCTCTTCCTTTTTAAGTCTCTATGGGTCCAGCTTCTTCTGATCTCAGCTGTAAGCTATCATAGGGCTCATCTCTCTTTCTGGGACTCATTTCTTTCCAGGCTCAGCTGCTTTGTTCCCTTCACAAGGTCAAGTGTAAACCAATGGGTGAATTACTCACCTCTCTTCCCAGAGCTGTATCTATGGATCACTCTCTCTTCCTGCATGTCTGCTTCTGTGTATCTACTTCTGTGTAAGAGTCTGTTTTATTGGCCCACTAACGGGTGGGGACTCAACCCTGCCAGCCTTAATGATGTGGTCGAATCAAAGCCCTTATCTTAATTTAATCAAGCAAACCTAAAGCCTTTGTATATAAATCAATCAAAGGGTATTAGAGAAACAGACCAGTTTACAAACATATCAATATCTCTTTTTGGAATTAATAAATAATATCAAACTGCCCCAATGGAATATTGTTAAAAGGGGGGAAATAAAAGGTGTCTCAGCTTTGAGAAAGCAAATAAAGCCCTTATTTTTCCCTTTTTCTCTTTGAAGTTTTGGTGCTTAACCTGATGAGACTCTCCTATGCCAAACTTGTACCTTTATCCCTATATAACATGTTACAGAAATGCATATTTCACTGATTTGGAAACATTTCTCACCAAATTGTACTTGTATGACATACATCAAATGTGTTCTATTTACTTGCTTTTATAAAATAGTGCATTTCCTGGTGCAATGGAACATAAATTACTGGAAGCTTTAATTATACGGTTGTGAATGCAGATGCTAGAGGCATAAGAAGAATCTTAAACTACTCTTATAGTTTATGCAGTTGTTTTTTTAAAGGCAGGTGTTAGACTTCACCTTCTTAATTTTCTTCCAAACCAGAGCTTGCAGAAAATGACTTTACCAGAAGCTGTCACTTTCTTGGATTTGGACCAAGACCTAATAAAATAATTGACGGGGATAAGAAAGGGGGCCCTTTCTCAAATATTTTCTCACTTAAGAGATGATTTATCTCATCAAATGAGATAAGTGTAAGTGTCTATCAGCCCTTTCTTAACCTCACACCCTTCATTACTCATCCTGGACCCACCCTATGTTCTCCCACATGAAGCATTTCAAAATTGCCCCCCAGAAAACATGCTCTTTGCTATTGCCTTCTGTGATCTTCCCACAAAAATCCCAAATTAGATCAACCCCTTGTTTTTCCCCATTACATGTTAGTGTAAGAATCTGCAATTAGCACTCAACAACATTTGGCGATCTGAAATATAGGGGGATCTTAGGGGTCTTGGCAGGAGGTAAGGGTGAGAGTGATTTGCATGCAGGAAAGATGTGAATTGATGTGATCGGTTACTGAAAATATGGCTGCCAACAATTCACTCCATGTCTGTAGCAATATGCTACTCCAGCCTTAAAAGAGGAGTCTACTTCCCTTTCTAAAAAATCTGGATTACCTTTGACCAGTAGGATACAGAAGAAGTGAACTGCATGATTCTCAGACTTAGGTTTTCAGGAACCTTGCTGCTGATACAGCCATCATGTAAAGAACTTAAGCTCAGCTGGCCCCTATGTGTTTCAGTCACACTGAATGAAGTGCTGATGTGAGAGTAAAGCCTTCTTAGGAGTTCTAGCTCTAATCAACATCCTGCTGAATGCAGTTGCAGGAATGACCCCAGCCAATATTGTGAAGAGCAAAAGAACCACATACCTGAGTCTAACCAACCCACAGAATAACGAGAACTTTTAAAAATGTTGTTTTAAGTCACTATATTTTGGGATATTAATATTTAATTATGTGGCAATAGATATACAATCTCCAAGTCCAAATCTGATTCTGCTTCCAGACACCTACCTTATAGAAGAGGAAATAGAGAGTGATCTAGCTGATATAATTGTTGGGGATAATGGAGTTCTTCCATGGGTTACTTTCCCAATTACTCTCATGTACCCCTATATGCAGATGATTTCAAATCCTTCCTGTTACACAAAATACAGCAGACACTCTCTCACTCGGCCACAAAAATATATGAATCACGGAGAAGATGAGGATTCCATTCCCTTATTTAAATTTCCACCCCTTCTCTTTGTTCTCTCCCATTTAATTTTTTTACAGATTTTGTTCCACAAAATAGTATCACTCCCTTCTCTATTTCTATCATAGGCCTCTGCAATAGCTCCTTCTCAACATCTCAAGTCTTTCACTATTATTATAGCTCTCCATGTTGAACTCTTAATTCCTTTTCATTTTCTCCTGATGACCGACTACTTCAAGGTAATTTCTAAGCACATTCTTCTCTCTTCTTATTCTTTATTCTTAACTAGATTGCCTCCTCCATCGAAATTTTGCTGGCACAGCTCACTAAAGATTTTTAAACTTCCGGATCTACTGGGAATACACACTTCGTCTTGAAACTCTTTCCTTCTCTTGATTTCCTAACATTTTTCCACTTCTCTTTCTAACCTTATGCTTCTAACTATCCTGTTAAATTACTCATCAAATTACTATCTTTTTTTATGTAAGAGTTGTTGCCCCAGTGTTCTTTCTTCAGATCTCTTTTACAATCTCGCCTTATCTGTACCAATGACTTTTCTGAAATAAAAATTAGGTTACACTCTACTTTACTCTTTAGCTATACTCACAGCTTAGCTGAAGTGCCTCCTTTCCCATGTCTCACTCTCTTTTGATGCTGTTTATCTGCTGTGGTGGCTTAGAGTTATTTAGTCTAGAAAAACTCGTTCTTAACTTAATCCATTCCTGTGGGTGTGTACCCATTTTAAATAAGATCTTTTCATGAAGTTGCTTCATGAATCAGGATTTTTTGTTTTGTTTTGTTTTTTTTGGAGCTAATAGTAAGTATTGTCTATTAGGCTTGGGAGAACAAAGGAAATAAAAAATTTTGTTTGCTGCTTCCAAAAGTTCACAATCTATTTGAACTATATATAAACACAGTGATTGAGAAAGCAATATATCTAGCAGCATGATATCAGGTTGGGTTTTAATACTATTGCTGAAGGTGTTATAAAGAAGGCACACAGGGAGAAAGCCACAGGGGAGAGAATCAGAAGGCAACTGAACATGAAAGAGAAAGGAGAAGACATTGGCAGGTGCATTGCCGTGTGACCCAAAAGGCAAGGACCCGGAATCACCAGCAACCTGCCTCAGAATGCCACAGTCTTCAGGGAGAAAGCAGCCCTTTGCTGATGCCATGATTCTGGACTTATCCTAGCATCAAACCATGAGTCAATTATTGCCTTTGTTTAAGTCAAACCATTGTATGGTATTTATTTCAGCAACCAGAAAACTAATATGCTTATCCTATCATCTAACAAAGGGGTTGACAACCTACACCCAAGGGCCAAATCTGACTTGCCTCCTCTTTTTCAAGTAGTTTTATTGGCACACAGCCACTCCCACTTGTTTGCATATTGTCTGTGACTCCTTGTGTGCTACAATGACAGAGTTGAATGGGTGCTATGAAGACCATAGCTCACCCAACATAAAATATTTACTCTGGAGCCCTTTACAGAAAAGATTCGGTGACCTCTGTCTATGAATGAGTGAAAAAATATATCATGAAAATGGTAAATGACACTATGATGAAAGATATTTACTATTTAGGATAAATCTAGCTGCTGTAACAAACTCCATTATTTTTGTGATTTAAACACAAATGTTTTGGGTTGTTCATGTAACTGCTCTGGGAATGTTAACAGATTAGCAAGGCAGTCTTCCTTCAGAATCACTCAGGGCACCTGGCAATGTAAGTTCTTTGACATATAGTTTCCAAAAGATTGCCTTTATTTTAGACAGCAAGGAGGGAAAGGGAGCGTGAAAGAGCACGTGTAAGATGTTTTCAGGCACACATCTTTTCTGCTCACATCCCCCTGGCTAAAATTGAGTCACATGGCCATATATAACTGCAAGGGAGGATGAAAAATATAGTGTGCCCAGAAAGATTAGAACATGAAAAAGTATCATTACCATTGGTATAATAAATTGTTGAAATTAAATGATTATGCTTTCAGTCATTCACAGTCATTATTTTAAGAGAATTCTTCTAACAGACACCAATGTGACATAAAAAGCACTTTGCTGAGGACTCAGTTGAAAGAAAGCAAATCATTTTTGAAGTATGAGGCATTTTGAAAGGAGAGCAGTTCTCACTTTGTGACACTTTCGTTGTTCTGAAAACAGCATTTGAGCATTGGGTTCTTAGTGGGTTGGGGAGAAAGACGACTGTAAAGGAGTAAAGGGAAACAGAAAGGGAAATGTTGGGTCTGGAAAACAAACCTCATGTCTTTGTCTTAGGCTACCCATAGCACAAGGTTTCAGGGATGACCAGGTATCCAAGGAGTGCCCTGGATCTAGATTATGAGGCCACCTCATGTGGGGAGCCACCCGCTGTGAAATCTATTTACAGCCTCCAACAACATGGCGAATCTCATAACTACTACAGCCCTGCTCCACCATTTCCTTCTTCTTCTTCCTCCTTGTTTCTTTGTTCTCCCCTTCCCGCCACAACTCTGGTGACCACAGCAAGCACGCATGAGCAAGGCACAAACTCTGCAGACCCGGCACAACTTTCAGCCAATCCCCTCCTTGGACGTCTGCCACCCGCGAAACCAGCCTACAACCTATGGACACGCTCCCTTCCCTCGGTATAAATTATCATGTTCTACCCCCAATAAACGAGGCTTGATCAGAACCCTGTCTTGCCTCCATTCTTCTCTCGACTCCTGCCCCTACCCCTGCTTCTTCCCACAGGCCCCTGGTCTCGCCCCCGCCAGTTTCGGGCAACCTCAGAGTAGGAGTCAATCTCTTTTCAGATGAATGACTCAATTTCCTTTAGAAGAGTTTCCAATATAGTAATAATAATAAAAATGAGAGAACAGATGACATAGCTCTAGAATTTCAGTGATAGGAATGTGAAAGCTATTAAATACAAAGTGCTTTCTTTTGGCAGATCAAGCTATAATTGTGTCTTCTCTATGTCATTGACATTTGGGACTCACTGAAATTGAGTCTTGGAGAAATAACCAGAGGAAAATGATTTAACTCCTTGAATGCTAAGAACCTCTTCTTTTAACATAAGGGGGAAAAAGTGATCAGGTAAGGAATAAACAATTTTAAAGAATCTATTTTTGTTCCATAATTTCAGGTTCCCAAGTGGTCCCATGAACCAATTAAATCTTTACTGAACCAAAGAAGAAAAGCTAAGAGAAATTATATTCCCTCAAGTTTTTTAGAAACATCAATTTGTAATATAAGACAATATATAATGAAGCTTAAATGTATGGGACTCATGGTAATTTCTCTGGGGAGATAAGAAGAGAAACAAATCAGTTGTCTATTGTCACCATAATGCAACAAACCAAGTCAGTCTGAAACTTAGTGGCTTGAAACAAAAAGCATTTATTATTTCTCCCAAATTTTACAGTTTGGCTGGGTGGCTCTTTTTATCTAGGTCAGTCTACTACTGACTGAGCTTAATCATGCCTCTGTAGTCAAATGGCAGGCTAACTAGTAAATGATCTAGTACTAGTAACTGGTCTAGTATGGCCTCAGCTGGGATGAGATGGTTGTGTTCCATGTGGTCTCTCATCCTCCAGCAGGTCTCTTGAGCTTGTACCCATGGAGAACGCAAAGGAATGAAAAAGAGATGTGAAGCAAGCATAGCTTTTTGAGATCTAGGCTTGGAACCAACACACTTTGATTCCCATCACATTTTACTGGGAAAACAAGTCACTGGGCTGGCCAAGTTTCAAAGAATGGGAAGTAGACTCTTTCTCTGAATGGGAGGAACTGTAATACCACACTGCAAAGGGTATGGATACAGGGAGCTGCAGAGAATTGAGGCTATATTTTGCCATCATTTACTCCATGGATTTTCATCAAGGAAATCTTGGTAAAGGAAGGTAGAATTTAACTTGACCTTTGGAAATAAATGAAAACATAGATGACATCTTTGGCAAAAAGAATAACACAGTTGAAGTTAGAGTAGAATGAGAATAATAGGAATGTGGTGTCTGGTTTTGTGATCTGTAGTAAAAGATTGTGTTTGTATTGCACTACTTAGGGAGGCTGGATGCCTCATATTTTGTGTAAATCAGAATACCTGTGAAGGATGGAAGTTAAATTAACAAATAGAAATAGAAATATACTCATAAACAATACTTAAACTCCTGCATGGTGGGGCTTGTGTGTTTGTTTTTTTTTTTGTATATGGATTTAGTTTATTTTAAAATAAATTTAGATTACATAAATGTTACATCAAAAATATAGGGGATTGCCATATGCCCCACCCCCTTTCTCCCATACTTTCCCACATTAACATCTTTCATTAGTGTGGTACATTTGTTACAATTGATGAACACATATTGAAGCATTGCTACTAACCATGGACTATAGTTTACATTATAGTTTACACTCTGCCCCAGACAATTTTATAGGTTATGACAAAATGTGTAATGGCTTGTATCTATCATTGCAATGTCATGCAAGACAATTCCAATGTCCTGAAAATGCCTCCATGTTATACCTATTCTTCCATCTCCCTCCCATCAGAACCTCTGGTGGCCACTGCCTTATGTCAATGATAAAATTTCTTCCATTGCCAGAATAATAATAAGTCTATCGTAGAATAATAGTAAGTCCTCTTTGGCCCACTGTTGATTCCCCAATCTTGAGATTTGGGGATGATGATGTCCACACTGCCTCTAATTGAGAGGGGGCTTATTTATGTTGTATGTTTGTTTTGCATCAGTACATGCTGTCTTTTGTTACCCAGTACCTGCTGGTTACCACAGAAGGAAACTTCTTTGGATTAGCCCCTTTCTGCTTATGATCTACGGCGGCTCTACAGATGGTGAATACCCTTATATATTGTTCGAGAGCAGAGTGGCCAATCCTCAGATGCCATTTAAAATCTAAGATTGAAGAAATGTCTCTAAGAGTTGTGCAGAAATGTATTGCAGGTATTACTACTAGCCAGAGATGCCCTACTTAAACCTAAAATAGGAGAGATTTCTCTAGTTCAGCAATTCTCATACTTTTTGGTCTCAGAACTCTTTACAGTCTTAACATGTATAGAGTACCCAAAGAACTTTCTTTTGTGTTGCTTATATGTACTGTTTTTGCTGCAATAAAAGTTAACATAAAGAAATTAAAAATGGGGAGCAGATGTGGCTCAAGTGGTTGAGTGCCTGGCTTCCACATGGGATAGTCAGGGTTCGGTTCCTGGTGCCTCCTAAAAACCAAAAAAAACCCCAAAAAACCAATAACTAAACAACATGCAAACAAATGAAAACACCAACACAGAAAGCAGATGTGGCTCAGTGATTGAGCTCTGGTCTCCCACATACGAGGTTTGGGTTCAATCCTGGCCCCAGTACGTTAAAAAAAAAAAAAAAAAAAAAAAAAAAAGAAAGAAAAATTGTATTAATGCACTAAGATAATAATAAAAGGAAATAATAAAAAAAACACACATTTTACATAAATGATGTATTTATATGAAAAATAGCTAAAATTTCCAAAAATATTAGTGACTACATGACATTGTTTATATTTTTACAAATCTTTTTTAATGTCAGGCTTAATAAAAGACAGATTCGCTTATCTGCTTCCGCATTTGATCTTCTACATACAATATGTTGTTTTGCCTGAAACATATGAAGAAACTCTGGCCTCACAAAGATCTGTAGATGGAAAAGGGAGGAACTTGTATTCTCCTTGAAAGGGTATTAGAAACTCCCAAGGTTCCTGGGCCACACTTTGAGTGGGCCATTAAATTTATCTTGACATTTGGAGAAATAGTTAAGAATACAGAAAGAATATATCATAAAAAATTGTGAATTTTCCTTATAAGGGTGGGCTATTTACTGTGAATGTCAAAACAAAACTATTTCCTCTAATTTATTAACTTGTAATAAAGAAAATATCCTATGACTTTTGGGCTAGCGCCTCATCTCACTTAGCCATCATGCCAAAAATGTAACAAATAAAGAGTTTTAATCATGGGAAAAGTTTCAAAGGATCTGATCAAATAGGTCAAATGTGATAAAACTGTGACCTTAACTCCCATATACTTTGCTTTATTCAGGGGATATTTTTTCAACACTCTGAAAATTCCAGCCAGTTTCATTGAGATTCTTCTTGTTCCAGAACTTCCTCAAAGCTGACCTTTCATTCTCTGGTGACCTGGGCAAGAATTTCTCAGAAATCAAAAGGCTGGCTGCTCAGTAGGCTTGGGAGTGGCATTTCCTAAGGTTTTGGTCGGAAAAGAAGCCTTGAGTTCTAACAAATTCAAAAGAATGAGTTGAACTTTCTTCGCCAAATGTCATATACAAAGTTCATTGCAAATTCTTAATAGAGGTAATGCGATTGATGAAGAATGTGCATGTCTGTGAATTATTAGTTCTGGTTTTAAAATCCAAATATATTATCCATGTCCCTCTGCTCTATTTTAAAAAGTAGAGCATGATATTGATATGTATCCAAATCCTTATTTCAGCTTTCATATTATAGAATAAATGATTTTAAATAACAAAATTATAATCCAGTTATAAAAGTACATAAAATTTAAAAGAAAAACACTCAGAGAAAAAGAAAATCACGAACACTCTTATGATTCCATACCTACCACTATCAGTTATTTCTCTGCCCCCCAATTATTTCCTATGCTTTCAACTTTGTTGGCATTCTTAATAAAAAGGCACCTTATACTGCATTACTCCTTTTTTCTGAAAATATTTGGTGACTTTTCCCTTTGTGGTTAACTGTATTGTTGTTGTTGTTTTAATGCATAAAACATACTTACTGAGAAGGGGTACAGAGAAAAGGGTTCTCTCTTTTATATGTCAACAATGCCTTGTAAAAAGCATTGAGTGACCCAAAATGGGAGAGGGGAGAGGGGAGAGGGGAGAGGGGAGAGGGGAGAAGGGAGGGGGTGAGGGGGGAGGGGGGAGAGGGGAGGGGGGAGGGGGAGGGAGAACAAATCCCTAGGAAGTCTTAGATCCTCCCAGGCAGCTATGTTTCTGCATTTCCTTCCTATTGCCCTTGAGACAGACGTGTGGTTTGTGCCTTCCTCCCCAGTTTGCCCCTTTTGGGAAAATAATACTGTCATTTCCATTAGGAAGATGATTTATCGAGGACAGTTCCTTTTAGGATTGGACGTGGGAAATCAGCATTGCTATCTGATGGTGCTTATTTCCTCTGTAAAGTTTTTCAATGCTGAAGTTGTAGCAATTACCTTGCCCTTAAACTGAATCACAGATACTTCCCTGATCCCTTCTGGTAACACACAATAGTAACCAGTGTTTCCTGGTAGTTTGGGGCGGTGGGAGGCAGGGAACACAGCTCCCAGATTTCTCACAAGAGAGCCTCTCGCCCTGTAACAGATATGCCTTATATCCTTGCTGGGGCAGCTGGATGCTGAGCAGGATTATGACTACAGATGCAGTTGTTAAAGGGAATAGGACTGCAGCTGGAAAATAATATTCTATGTAGGCAGATGGCAAAACATTTTGCATCCTTGTACCAGAGTCTCTGCATGTCCCCTTTATTCCTCATGGAATCTCAGAAAACTCTTAATGTGTTAGTCTTCTTCCAAAGGTGCAAGTAAAGGGCACATCTCTACATTCCTGTAGAGAGCAGTTTCCTTAAGCCTAGAGCACACCACTGCAAGACTCCATCTCCTTTCTCAGATGCTGGTCGTTCACACCTTGTCCTTGAGAAACTTGCAGTCAGGGACCTCGTTGCACAGAAGCTTGGGCTATGCTAAACCGGTCATCCTGGCCTTTAAAAAACAGCAGGCCACAGGGAGAATAAGGAGCCTTAGGTTCTGGTCTTAGATTTGGTACTAAACTGCCATGTGACATTGAGTAGGTCACTTTAGCTCAATTTCTGCATCAACATTGAGGGTTTGTGGACAGTAAGATCTAAAGATTTTAGATACAGTAGAGTTTTCATATAATATTCCTATAACCTTGCCAAAAATATATTTTCAAGGCAGATGGTTTGAAATTAAAGTGATGCCTCTTTGAAATAAAAGTAATTCAAATAGTTTAACTGACTCACAATATAAACTTTATAAATAGCCCAAGTAAGTCACTCTATAAGAGCTGAACTAAGTGATCCTTCATTTTAGGAATAGTCAATGGGGCATGATTGTGTTTTTTGCAATGTTCATGTGTATACTTTTTATAATAGTTTATGGTTCCTGAGTTCAGGCCAGAGAGTTAATATATGTGCAGATGAAGCAAGATCAGGCTCCAGGGATGCATGAGCAAGGTGATCTCCCATTGAGGGCCCCAGGGTTCCCCCCATGCAGAGCCCCTCCTTTTTCCCAGGGCTCTCACCACTGCTATCACTGCTGCTACTGCTGCCATTGTTGATGCCATTCTGGGCCCAGGTCTTGACCCATGCTTTCCACTTTGGGGCCTCAAGTTGCCTATGACTACCCCAGGTCTGTGCATTAGGTGACCAGGACAACTGCTCCTTGCGGGCTGCTGCCAGCAGAGCCCAGAGCTAAGCCCCTGCCTGCACCATTGCTTAGTGTTTTTCTTCTGCTCACGTAACACTGCATTGTCTGCTGTACTAAACCCATAAAACACCAGTTCAAAGATAAGATTATTAAAAATTTCAAGATGGCAACCTCAGAGCATTAACCATAGTGGGGTGGGACTGAATGGATCCTTCTGACAGCAGGTGACTGTACAGCTCCAGCACCCACAGAGCTGGTCATGGCCTAGGTATAATGGAATTAGGCTTCCACAATGGATGAATTTCATTATTGATTCAGGTAAACCATTCAGTCTTTATTACCATACCCAGTTTGCAAGCTTTCCTACAGAGCCATTACCATTCATTGTTAGAGTTTCCCTCTCACTAGATTTGCAATAATTAACAAGCTGTGACTCAGTTCCCCCTTACATGCATTGAGGAAAGACAAGCCCTCCTGCCCCATAAGCCTACGTGTCTGAAAGCATAGCACTTCCCCAAAGGTTGAACTAAAGAAACCATGTGGAAACAAGAGTAAAGTGAGATAAAGACCTTCACTCCCTGCAGACCAAAGTGCCGCCTGCTCCTCCAGCATTCCAAGAAAACATAACTCCCTAACCCATTACTCTCCAGCCATACATGGGAAAACCTTCACCTCTAGGGCTTCCTATGGGTCCCTGCACGTCATTGGGACCCTTGGCCTCCTCCCACTGACTATATCATTTCCCCTCCTAGGCATGTACTGTAAAAATTCAAATCCCCCCTTTCCAGAAGTGGTCTGAAGTCTCTCTTCAGAGCCCCACCATGCCAGTAAGGGAGCTGAAGTCTATCCTTCAGGTCCCCTCCCTCGGGCGAGCTTCCCAATAAACTTTCTGCCTGTAATCAATCTCCATGTCCCAGTGAGCATCCCCCTTTTCTCCAACACTCATAATGATAGATTCAAGGGAAACATTTAATAAATTGGTTTGCAGTTAAAAGGAATAATTAATAAGGCACTTTGAAAATTCATGTTCTACAGAATATACTAGTTTCTCGATTAAACATTTACTTTCCTGTGGGAAATTAAAGAAACTTAACATATTTTAACTGAGGCTAATATTTTTTTTTTGCATCTAGAAGTTTGTACCAAGCCTTTTAAAGAAAATTGAATGCATGAATGAAGGTCCCTTTGAGGAGAAGGTGGAGAAACTTTTCCATCTACTGGCATTCTGGGAAAGCTCAAGTCAGTTAAGAATTAGGACTGCTGTTCTATAATGGCAGTTTTCCAACTCTGTTGTGTGTAAGAATCACTTTGGAATTTCACTAAAAATGCAGATGCTGAAGTCTAACCCCCAGGGATTTGGATCCATAGGTCTGGGGCTAGATCCAAGGATTTGCAGATTTCATAAGCCCACCAGGTGATTCTAATTCAGGTGGTCGGTGCATCAGGAAAATCAGTTTTAAATCAGTTGAGGGCTCTGGATTTGACATCTTAGCACAACCAGATCAAAAAATTAATGGAGTTAGGCAGACAGTAGTGAATGGAGCAACACGTTTCCTGTTTGCTAATTTCTGGCTCTGAACTAAAATTATATTCCTTAGTTGCTTTTTATCTCCAGATGTCGATATTTCTTTGGCATTCTACATTTTGCTAGTGGTGCCAATCCATCTAGAAAATGTGTCATGGAAGTCATTTATGTTTTGGAAAGGTATGCACTTAGGCAAGGCAATGATGTGAGAAGGAAAGAAAGGGAAGGAAGAAGTGGGAGAACAAGTTGTTAAGGGGAAGACAAGGAAAAGAAACTCAGAGTTGGGAAGAGTGGAAACCAATTCCATTGCACATATTTGTTAGGTTTCTACTCTGTGCCCAGGACTGTGCTAGGTTCCAGGGAATTAGAAATGTAAAAGAGCCAGTACCTAGAAGGTGCCCCCTGAGGGTGTGAATACAAAGCTTTAAGTCAGGGGTTCTTAACCAGGGGCCAGTGAGCTTGAATTGAAATTCAAAAAGCATTATTTTTGTGGGGACATGTTGGTGCAGGTGTGATATATTTATTAAATAGTACACAGTATAGTGTGGACTTAGTAAGGGGTCTGTGGTTTTCATCTGCCTGGCAAAGGGGTCTGTGGAACAGAAAAGATGAAAAACCCCGGCTTTAAGAGAAGCACTCTGCTGTTTCCTGGAGTGAAAAATTTGTGAGGGACGGAAAAAAAAAAAAAGAGAAAAGAAATTGTGAGGGCTATTTCCTCAGCATAGAAGGTGGATTTGCTAGGTTAAGAATCATCTTGATGTACTTACCAGGTGCAATGGATGTGTCATGATGATGGGAGTGAGGGTTGCTGGGGGGGGAGTAGTGGGGTGGGGGTGGTAGGGTTGAATGGGACCTCATATTTTTTTAATGTAATATTTTTACAAAATCAATAAAAAAAATTAAATTAAATTAAAAAAAAAAAAAAAGAATCATCTTGAGCGACAAGTATCATCTCTGAGTTTCCTGCCAATAGTTCCCAGACTATCAGCTTCAGATTGCAGAATGTGGATTTCTGGGCCCCAACCAAAGAGGACTGGGAATCTGCATTTTAGGCCTAAATAATTCTGATGCAGTTAGCCTGCATTTGCAGAGCCTGTCATATGTGCCCAGCCCTAATTACGAACTTCAAGAATCAAAATGGAACTGAATTCAAGCTGACTGGGTACATGGAAGTACATTTTGGGATCGGTTTTCAATCCGAAGGTGATTCAACAAACCTGCGCTTCAAGTATTTTGGAAAAGCTTATTTCATAAAAAAAGTCTCCTGAGGCTGAAGGACCTAAACAGTACTTGCTCATCCGGCTGTTTCCTCCCCTCTCAAGTTTCATGAAGGAGAGAGGAAGAAGATGAAACAAGGGAAATGAACAATCATGTACAAGAGGCTCTTGCCTGCTGTGGAGCCTTAACTGAATTCAAGCGAACACTTTTTGTTTCCACTCTCATTTTGAGATACCAGGGAAAAGGTGAATTTTGGCATGCTTGCCTTTACGTCGGTTCTATTTAGTTGCAACAATTAAATGTTTTCTGATTTGAATCAATCACAAATAAATGTTAGGTTGTAAGTTCAACATTTTAATGTGATTTTCCTGTTCAGTTAATGGTTTCTTAGGCTGTTAAATATGTCTGATTTTTCTGAGCTTTTGCTTTCTGTTGAAATGCTGTGTAATCTGGATCATTATTTCAGTAGATGCTAGTGATGACAAAGGAAAAAAAGAGGACTAAAACATTGCTCTTTTTATAACAGGATTTTTCTTGAGCCCTCCAGGAACTTTGGATTTCACCAGAGTTTCCTTTTCTGGTGAAATGTTTGAACAAGGCAAAAATCTAATGACTCTCAGCTTTTTAAGCTATAGCTTAGCTATATTGCTATCTTTAGCTAAAATTGACCTTTGATCTGTTTACAATTAAATGCTAATTTAAGAAATAATCCGTGAAGTTAATTTCCTGTGGTAATTTATTTTATTTTATTTTTTTAAATTCTTTTTTTTTTTTTTATTTTTTTATTTTTTTTATTTTTTATTGACTTTGTAATAATATTATATTAAAAATATATATGTGAGGTCCCATTCAACCCCACCCCCCCCACCCCCCCTCTCCCCCCCCCCAACAACACTCGTTCCCATCATCATGACACATCCATTGGATTTGGTAAGTACATCTTTGGGCACCTCTGTACCTCATATACATTGGTTCACATCATGGCCCATACTCTCCTCTATTCCATCATGTAGGCCCTGTGAGGATTTACAATGTCCGGTGATTACCTCTGAAGCACCATCCAGGGCAGCTCCATGTCCCGAAGACGCCTCCACCTCTCATCTCTTCCTGCCTTTCCCCATACCCTTTGTCCATTATGTCCACTTTTCCCAATCCAATGCCACCTCTTCTATGTGGACACTGGATTGGTTGTGTCCATTGCACCTTTATGTCAAGAGGAGGCTCAGATTCCACATGGATGCTGGATGCAATCCTCCCATTTTCAGTTGTAATCACTCTAGGCTCCATGGTGTGGTGGTTGTCCTTCTTCACCTCCATCTTAGCTGAGTGTGGTAAGTCCAATAGATCAGATTGTAGGTGCTGGAGTCTGTTGAGGCTCAGGATCTGGCTATCACATTGTCAGTCCAGAGATTCAAATCCCCTAAATATATCTTAAACCCCAACATGAACTGCACCTCCAGCACATTAGCATGAAAGTCTTATGAAGGGAGATCCCATCTGAGTCCAGATTCATCACACATAAACACCATTTCCAAAGAGGGGCCATCTGCCCTGGTAGTTAACCCCATCGGCCATGACCATAACTCCCATGGGTCTCTTTAGCCCTCAAAGGAACCAATATCTGGGGGTTGTATCTGCTTTATCTGTCTCTCTGACTCTGCTCAGTTGTGCATGAGGGCAAACCTTCTGCCAGCCTCCAGACTCTTTTTTAGAAACTCGTAGCCATATAAACTCATTTCTCCTTTCCATTTCCCCCTTACTTTAGGTCAAACAGCATTTTAAAGTCATGGTATTTTATGTAGACATGGATATTCTGCTGATCCGCATTGAACCTTCCGTATAAGGTCATTTTCCAGTTGCATCATCAGTTGGTAGTTGATAGTGGTCCCTCGTTGCCAGGGAGGCTCATCCCCGGGTGTCATGTCCCACGCTGGGGGGAAGGCATTGCATTTACATGCTGAGTTTGGCTTCGAGACTGGCCACATTTGAGTAACATGAAGGCTGACAGAAGGAAATTCCCAGGCACAAAGTTGCTCTAGGCCTTGTTATTATTTTGGGTTTATCAGCTCACAAGCATAGTCATTAGTATCAGGGGCTCACTGTTGAACCCTCACTCCCTCCCAGTCCCCACCACTGTACCTGGGAGACTGTCGCTGCTCCCCTAGGGACCACGACAGAGCACCACTGGCCAGGAACCCAGTACCCCCCCTACTGTGGTTTTTAATTGTTGCCACAATGAGTATATCCAAACATTACCATGCACCCTGGACATATATTCTGTACAGCTCCCTGTCAGTCATATATCACCTGTCATTGGTATCCCATACCAGTATCCCTCCATTGCCATTGTTGAAACACTCTGTGATCCAGAACTCCCCGAAATTTGAAGCCCAATATAATGTCATGGTCCCTTACTAGGGAATGGCATATAGCGATGAGTTTAAAGGATAGATTAAGAACTTGGATAAAGTTAGATAAAGAACTTAGATAAAGAATGTTGACTTGAAAAAATTCCACATCCTATTTTTTTTTTTTTTTTCCCCCCCCCCTAATTATTCAGCTTTTCTTCACAGGAGTCCTAGACCACAGCAATGTATATATATAATATACAGCACTCCCACACATCCACCAGAAAACCTTTTCCCTTCCACAGTGATACTCTTACGCCCTATTCATATCATATTTACTTAAAGTGATGTACAGAGTCTGAGACATTAGCTTTCTAACAAGGTGACATCTGTGTTTACATTATGGTGCATACTTTAGGATACACAGTTCTTTACATTTTTAGTTATCCTATGTTTTACATTATGGTTTACATTATCAGTCTGTCATCTCCTATATGTTATGGTGTAATATTACATGTTTTATATCCATCCTTGTGTACTCTCAAGAAACTCCTCTCTTACCCCCCATTTACTTTGGTTCCACACATTTAACGTCCATTTTCCCTTCCACCTTGGTGCCCTCAGTGATAGCCAACCTCCGTTTCCTGAGGAGCCACTTCCAGAGATAGATGGAATAGTGTTCAGGGCCTAACTTGCTCAACTGCCCCAATGCCCTGAGAGCCACCCTTTCTCTCGAGGGATACAGTTCCCTCTATTGGATGGCATTAGTCCTCCCCAGGATGTGGGTCCACCCCCACTCTCACTACTTGGGTTTCTACCCCATGGTGTCACCCACTCTGGCAGAATGAGCATTTAGACATTCCCCAGGAGCCCGTCCTGCATCAGACCATCCCCTCTGAGCATTCTAAACAGGTAACCCTCTTTATTATATTTTGATATGATTTTCTCGGCATTTTACTCTCCACCAACACCTGACCCTCTCCTGGTTCGTATGCTACCCCTCCCTCCCCCCACTTTTGGGCAACGTTACCCACCCGTCCCTCCCCAGCCACCCTCAAACCCGCAAAGCCCCAAGCAAAGGCAACCCCTTGCCCCCCTTTTATCTCTTCTTTGTGTTCATACTTACCACCATCTCGTCTTAAATTCCACCCCTGCAGACATCGGCTCATATCCTTCCTCCACCCTCCGATTTCCTGCAAGCCTATCGTTCAGTCTCTTGCTATCTAGGGCAGCTTGTTTATTTCATATCATTGATGTCATGTAGTATTTGTCCTTCAATGTCTGGGTTGCTTCACTCAACATAAGGTTCTCAAGATTCATCCATGTTATCACATGTGTTTGTAGTGTGTTTGTTCTTACAGCCGAGTAGTATTCCATTGTGTGTATATACCACATTTTATTGATCCACTCGTCTGTTGATGGGCATTTGGGTTGATTCCAACTTTTGGCAATAGTGAACAATGCTGCTATGAACATTGGTGTACATATATTGGTTTGTGTTCTTGTTTTCAGTTCTGCTGGGTATATTCCCAGCAGTGGTATTGCTGGGTCATATGGCAAATCTATGGCTAGTTTTTTGAGAAACCGCCATACTGTTCTCCAGAATGGTTGGATCCTTCTGCATTCCCACCAGCAGTGGATGAGTGTTCCCCTTCCTTCACATCCTCTCCAGCACTTGTATTCTTCTGTTTTTTTCATAGCTGCCAATCTTATGGGTGTAAGATGGTATCTCATTGTGGTTTTGATTTGCATTTCCCTGATAGCTAGAGATTTGGAACATTTTTTCATGTGCTTTCTTGCCATTTGTATTTCTTCTTCGGAGAAGTGTCTGTTTAAGTCTTTTTCCCATTTTTTAAATGGATTGTTTATCTTTTTATTTTCAAGATGTAGGAGTTCTTTATATATGCAAGTTATAAGTTTTTTATCAGATATATGATTGCCAAATATTTTCTCCCACTGTGTGGGCTCCCTTTTTACTTTCTTGACAAACTCCTTTGAGGTGCAGAAGGCTTTAATTTTGAGGAAGTCCCATTTATCTATTAGTTCTTTTGCTGCTCGTGCTTTTGGTGAGATATTCATAAATCCATTACCTATTACAAGGTCCTGTAGATGTTTCCCTACACTGCTTTCTAAGGTTTTTATGGTCTTGGCTCTTATATTTAGGTCTTTGATCCATCTTGAGTTGATCTTTGTATAAGGTGTGAGATGGTAATCCTCTTTCATTCTTCTACATATGGCTATCCAGTTCTCCAGACACCATTTGTTGAATAGGCCACTCTCTCCCAGTTGAGAGGGTTTGGTGGCTTTATCAAATATTATGTGGTTGTATATGTGAGGTTCTATATCAGAGCTTTCAATTCGATTCCATTGGTCTATATGTCTCTCCTTATGCCAATACCATGCTGTTTTCATCCTGTGGTAATTTATATATGTGTCTTCACATATCATACATTTCATGGAATTATCATTTGTTCTTGACTTTATTAGTCAAAATGACATTTTGTCTAATATTCTGTTTAAAAGGCTTATAGAGTCAATGTTCAGGTTATTGGTAAAAGTTCTTTAAATAAGACATTTGGATTCCCCTGAAGTTAGTGATATCGGTACATAGATATTTTGCGATGGGAGTCAGGGAGATAGACAATGGACCTTTTCACCACAGGAGATGGTTGGTGACGTCTGTGTTTATAGTTCCAACTCCTAGCACAATGGTGGCACCTAGAAGCCACCCCAGCATGTTTACTCAGTACATTTTTATGTACATTTGATTTAATATTGGGTATAATTTGAATTTGATCCTGAAGAATTTGGTCCAGGAGGCAGTTCCCAGCCTCCCAGACAAAAGACTGGCATTGCCAAAGTTCTTTAGAACATTTCTGCATTTTAGCATTGTGTTCCCAGAACACCCAGGGTGTTTCCAGGAAGGCAAAGGTACAGCACCTTGAGGAACTTATCTGGGTAACTTGCTAAAAATGGAAAATAACAACAAAGAACACTAAGGAAAAGAAAGGGTTAGGGCCTGAGTTAAGTAGACAACCTAATAAATTAATTGATAATTTTTATTCTTAGTAATTATATTATTTGGATAATCATACAATTTTTTTTTTTTTGAACACAAGTTTTATCTACTCACAGCTGAATATAAAGACCCCAATATAATGGATTCTATCTGTTTGGTTAAACACTGGCCAGACAATTAATCTATTTAATTACTTTTTCATTGTGAGCAGACACAGAACTAATCCCAGGGCAAGATTTCACCATCAGGTAACACCTCGTCCTTCCGTTTGTGCCTCTGCCTTGGTCCTCTCTTCCAGCCTGTTGCATATTTACTAGGCTATATTTTCCAGCATGCTCACTCCTGGCACTTCTATTTTCCAATATGCTCACTCCTGGCACTTCTGCTAGCTTACTTTCTGCATATTATGGAGATGACAAAGATATAAGGACTTTGCACCTATAAAAGGACCTCATAGCTTTGTGAAGCCTTGTGTTTTAGATGGTTTTTGACACTTATGCAAAGAATAATGAAAATAACAATACTACTGCAACAACACTTCCATGTTTCAAATAACTAAATTCTTAACTCTAGAAGGGACTCAAAGGATTATGTGAGGATTATAGAGCCCAGTTGTCCATTTGATATACGATTTTTCTCTTCAGCATTTCTATATTAGTGTCCTTTAATTTTGTTTGAACACCTCTAACATTGGGAAACTCATAGCTTCCCAAATCTGTAGTAGAAATAACTTCCTTTATATTGATCACAAATTTACTATGTGTTATTTTTGCTTATTAATTCTAGTTGGTGTATGTGTTTTGGAGGTAAGTTTTTTTTTTTTTAAGTACTGGGCCTGGGGATTGAACCCAGGACCATGTATGTGGGAAGCAGGCGCTCAACCTCTGAGCGACATCTGCTCTCCTGAGTTGTTTTTTTTTAAATTTACTTGTTGTTTGTTTTTAGGAGGCACCAGGAACCAAACCTGGGACATCCCATATGGGCAGCAGGCACTCAATCACTTGAACCACATCTTCTCCCTTGATTAGTTCTATTTCTGCTTATTATGTTTGCATATATTTATATATATTTGAAGGGTCAGCCCTTCAAATATTTGATGAAATCTATTCTCTCATATTTCCCCACAAAATATGCTCAATTCCCTCAACTATTTTTTATATGTTGCTGATACAGCTCAGTTTTCTAACACTGTCACATCATTTCATTTTATTCTCACATTAACCTTGTGAAATAGGGAAGGATTTGTAAAAATCTATATTTTACGAGGAGAAAATCAAGGATCTAGGAAATTATTTGGACCAGGACTAATTCCCATTATTTTTTTATACTATGATTTTTTCATTGCCATCTTATTTTTAAGAAATTAAGCATTGTGAGAAAGGACCATTTTAATCTTGGAGATAATTTTGAGGTCATAGAAAATTATATTGACCTTTTAATTTCCAGTTGTCTTAATGTTTAATCAGTACATAAATTTCTGGAGTTCCTGGGCATTAAATTGGTAAATCTTAAGACAAGGATGTGTAACAAGCTATCAATTTTAGTTACATAGAGCTATTCAAGAAATATGTTTTTGACTGGATTTTTATACTGCTAGAAAAACTTATAGACTCAAGAAAAAATCTACTTCTACCATCTCCTTAAATAAAGTTACCTCTCTGTATATTTTTATACAGCCTTGATTTGTACTGGCTCTTTTTTTAGCATTGGGAGTTTCTAGAGGTTTTACTAATGAGCTCAGAAGTTTTCAGTTATTTATACATGATGAAATGGTGAGAGAATTCTTTTGGTCTTCTTATGAAAGGTGTATGTTCTTATGGGAAAAATACTTCTACCTGACAGGTACAATTTCATTTTGTACACTCTTCCTTCTTCTCAATGTTACTTTTACTGTAATGAATACAAGAGGAAACTCTACCCTTTCCTCTAAATGACTCATGATGTAATGCCATCACAGTTTTAAAGTGCAATTTGACTAATGGGCCTCATTCTTACTTGTAAGGTATTGCATTTCATCACGTTCACCCTATTGGACAAAGTACACACTACATAATTTGTTCTAAAAATAGAAAGTATGAAAAGGGTTGGTTCAGGAATCAGAGCTCTCATTCTGACGGAGTTCTTCAGTTTGGGATTTAACCAGTTAATGTTTTGTCATGTAGGTACTATGAGGAATGGGAGAGTGCAAAAAAATGAAATCCATTGACAGCATTATGGAATTGTTTAAAGTAAAGATTATTTCCATGAGCTGTTAGATTAGAAATGGTCATCATACACCAGAAGGCAGGGTAAGTCCACATGAAATATGCTTATTTTCTGATGCTTTGATTTTTTTGATTTTTATGTGATCAGGGATTCATATTTGCTATTGAACTGATATAATGAACAAATCCATTTAGATAGCTGATCTTATCTTTTGAATTAATTGAGGCTTAAATATCCTAAATGATAAAGTAAATACAAAGAAGGATAAAATGTAAGCAAATAAGGGTAGGATGAAGTAGAGAAGACACATGGAAGTTTTAGGGGGGAATTGTACAAAAGGAACACAATTATAATAAAGATATCTACTGTCATTTTATTTTTTATTCAGTAATTCCCCATGCCCTTTATTTTTTTACTTAGTAATTCCCCGTGCCCTTAGGAAAAACAAAAAAGCAAACGTTGTAATAAAATTAATTCAAGTATTAATTTCACCATTCCCATATCATACATGTAGTTTTTTAAAGTAGCATATTCTATTTTTTTATTTTTTTCATTCACTTCTTAAACATACTTTCAAATAGAAATAAAATATATCATATTTAGGAATTTTGGGTGTTTGTTACATTATTTTAAATTAAAAAAAATTTTTTTATTACATACTGGGACCAGGGATTGAACCCTGGACATCATCTGTGGGAAGCCAGCACTCAACCACATTGGCTCCCAGGTGTTTGTTCTATTTTGTTCAAATTACTAAAGGATTGTTTCTCTTTGCTCGTGTGAGGTTTGGATACCTCCGAAACATCTGCACAGGGATGTCAGGCAGACTTTTGCACCCAGGGGAAGCAAAGGGAGAAAACTGGGTGTGGGTAGTCTCCAGGAAAGATTAAATTGACTAAAGGGGGAAATGGACTTGGTCCAGTAGTTAGAGCATCCGTCTACCACATGGGAGGTCCGCGGTTCAAACCCTGGGCCTCCTTGACCCGTGTGGAGCTGGCCCATGCGCAGTGCTGATGCGCACAAGGAGTGCCCTGCCACGCAGGGGTGTCTCTGTGTAGGGGAGCCCCATGTGCAAGGAGTGCGCCACTGTAAGGTGAGCCACCCAGCGTGAAAGAAAGCACAGCCTGCCCAGGAATGGCGCCGCACACATGGAGAGCTGACACAGCAAGATGGCTCAGCAAAAAGAGACACAGATTCCCGTGCCGCTGACAACAACAGAAGCAGACAAAGAAGACGCAGCAAATAGACACAGAGAACAGACAACCGGGGTGGTGGGGGGGGAGGGGGAGAAATAAATAAATAAATAAATCTTAAAAAAAATTGACTAGAGAATAGTGAATACAGTCTTATACAAACTCAGTGATGAAAGAGGTTGTTGATATGGGAAGAGTGGGGTGAGGGGGGTGGGGGGTATATGGGGACCTCATATTTCTTGAATGTAACATTTAAATAAAATAAAGAAGGAAAAAAATAAACATCTGTTCTGTTAAACGCACACACACACACACAAACTCAATGGGCTTTCATAGAAATTTAAATCCATACTATATTTACATCTTCATAGGAGAAAACCTGAAGATTTAAGTCTTTTTTGCCGAATCTCCAGAGCCCAAGGGAAGCCAGATCCATGGCCCTCATAATTTCCCTTCTTACTGAGACAGACGACAATTATGTGCTTTCAGGTTCCCTGCCCCTCCTCTCATTCTTCTGCCTTCCTTCTAGTGAGCTTATGGTGAATTTTATTTAGAGAATTAATTTTTCTAATTCTTGCATTTTGTATAATTTGTCTTAAGTTTCCATGAGGAGGCATGAGTGAAGGAATAAGAATAATATGCAGTTAATAAAATGCAATGCTAATAGTCTTTCATCCCAGAATTTTCCTTGTCATAGCTAATATTAAGCTGCTGCCATTTATATTGGATGAAAACTATTGTATCAGAATTATGAGAGATGATGATCTTTATGTCCCTGTACAAGGGTGCTAGTAAGTAGGGAAGTTCTTTCTTCTCCATTACATTTGGAAAATGATGTCTATCAGAAAAGACTTGGAAATTTCTGTGAATAGATGACAATTTCAGGATATTAATAGATTATTCCTAGATGAAACAAAACAAAACAAAAAAAAACCCTCCAGGAAACTTGATTTAAGAAAAGGGAAAACCCCACCTGATCCCCTCCCTTTTTATAGGTCCTTAGGAAGGGTGGGGACAGGAAGAGGAATGCTATGTGTAATTCACTTTATTTACTAGAATGGAATATTGCTTGAACACACTGTTCAGATCTGAGCGTAAGCTGTAACAATTCCATTATGCACTTGACCTTCAGAGGAAAAGGTGAGGGACACCTGCACAGTCAGTACTGGTCTCTAAGGTAAACTACTTTCCATTCTAGGATACAGCCTTTCTGTGCATGATGAGGCTTATCCCAGAGATACACACTAGGAAAAAATACAGAATGCAAGAGAAGTCAAACGAGGGGTCTGGCAAAAGAAAAGGGTACCTACATACAAGAGACTGGATTAAGAAGTTAACAATAATATTCTCATAACTCCACAAGGATGTAACTTCTACCTGTGTCCTGCGCTGCTGCCCTGTTACTTACTGAATAGAGAAAATTAACAAACATTGAAGAGAGGTCCTCTGTTTTGCTTATCTTATAACCTAAAATACTCATAAAATCACTTCTTGCCAATTTGGAAAAGCTAGCTACCAGGCTATGTTGTAAAATACCCTGCTTAGAAACAGCAGATGTGCATTTTAATCCTAGAACTCTCATTTATTTACGCTGAGCAAGTCACTTCATTTTTTTTTTTTGCCTGATTCTTATTTGTGGACATCGTTATTGAGATAATGTGCAAGAAAGAATTTTGTAACCTCAAAAGTTTTACCTTGTGTTACCAATCTTGGGGGAAAAACACTAAAAAAAATTATTATGGAATCAAGCTTGCTTATGCCATGAAGGGGAAATAGAAGTGTGGTTGGCTCAAGCAGAAGTGGGAAGATCTTCGGGGAGTTCAAAGGCCTCTAGCCATGGTGAAAACCTTGTAGAGGGTTGTAATGAAGCAGTTACACGTTCTCATCTGCAGAAATGCAATTTAAAAAATAATTCCTCTATAACCAAGCTTGATTATGAGAGTCTCCTCTCTGCTCTCAAGAAAAACTTGATTTTCCAATTTAAGTTGACATAATCTCTCTGCATTTCAATTTATTTTGGATTATATATAAATTTTGAATAAAAACATGCATTTCTCAATTATATGTACTAGATACATATAACTTCTTTTTGAAATACACCTTATGTTACACAATGTATTTGGTTCATAGTAACCCAATCATACAGTATTTGTCCTTTTGTGTCTGGTTTGCTTTGCTCAAAATAATATTCTCCAGGTTCATCTGTGTTGTCATATGCTTTTTGACTTCATTTCTTCTTACAACTGCATAAAAATCCATTTTGTGAATACATCACAGTTTATCAGTTCATCTGTAGATGGACACCTGGGTTGTTCCCAACTTTTGGCAATTGTGAATAATGCCTCTATGACCATTGGTGTGCAGATGTCTGTTCATGTCACTGTTCTTCTGGGTATATACCCAGCAGTGGTATTGCAGGGTCCTGTGGCAAATCTATATTTAACTTCTTTAAGAACTGCCAAACATTCCTCTACAGTGGCTGTACCACTCTGCATTCCTGCCAACAGTGATTAAGTGTTTCTATCTCTCCACATCCTCTTCAACACTTGTAGTTCTCTGCCTTTTTAATAGTGGCCATTCTGATAGATGTGAAATGATATCTCATTATAGTTTTGATTTGCATTGCCCTAATCATTAGTGATGCTGAGAATTTCTTCATGTGTTTTTACTTTTTTATTTTTTTATTCCCACTCCCCGCTCCTTTGCGGCTTTTTGCGTGCTGTCTGCTCTCTTTGTCCACTCGCTGTACGTTCTTCTGTGTCTGTGTTTTTTAAAAATTTTATTGCCCCTCCACCCTTGTGGCTTGCTTGCTGTCTACTCTCTGTGTCCATTTGCCGTGAGCTCTTCTGTGTTCTCGCTTGTCTCCCTTCTTGTTGCGTCACCTTGCTGAGTTGGCTCTCCTCGCCATCTGTGGGCTGGATGTCATTCCATGGCATGCGGGCGAACCTGCCTTCACAAGTAGGCCCGGGGACACGAACCACAGGCCTCCCATATGGTAAATGGGAGCTCATCTGATAGAGCCACCGCCACTTCCCTTTATGTGTTTTTTTTTTTCCATTTGTATTTCTTCTTTGGACAAATATCTATTGAAGTCTTCTGCCCATTTTTAATTGGGTCATTTATCTTTTTTATTGTTGAGTTATAACATCTCTTTATATATTCTGGATATTAAACCCTGTTTCCCTACATTTTCTTCTAGTAGTTTTTAATGGTCCTGCATTTTATATCTAGGTCTTTGATCCATTTTGAGTTGATTCTTGTATAGGGAGTGAGATAGGGGTCCTCTCTCATTCTTTTGGTTATAGATATCCAGTTGTCCCAGCACCATTTATTGCTATCAACTTGGTAGGTTTGTCAAAAACCAGTTGACTGTATAGTGAGGGTTTATTTCTGGATCCTCAATTCTATTCCACTGATTGATATGTCTATCTTTATGCCAATACCATGCTGTTTTGACCACTGTTGCTTTGTAATATATTTCAAGGAAAGGCAGTGAAATTCCTCTTGGGTCGCTCTTCTTTTTTAGATTGCTTTTGACTATTTGGGGCATTTTCCCTTCCAAGTGTATTTGGTAATTGCCTTTTCTAATTCTGTAAAGTAAGCTGTTGGGACTTTGATTGGTATTGCATTGAATTTATAAATCAGTTTGGGTGAGATTGTCATCATGATATTTATTCTCCCAATCCATGAACACAGAATGTCTTTCCATTTGTTTAGACCTTTTAAAATATCTTTTAGCATTGTTTTGTAGTTTTCTGCATATAGGTCCTGTACTTCTTTGATTAAATTAATTCCTAGGTATTTGTTACTATTAAAAATGGAATTTTTTTTGTTGCTATTGAAAGTGGAATTTTTCCCCTGATTTCTCCTCAGAGTGTTCAGACTAATGTACAAAAAAATTACTGATTTTTGTGTGTTGATCTTGTATCCTGCCACTTTGCTGAACTCATTTATTAGCTCTAGTAGCTTTGTCATGGATACTTCAGAATTTTCTAAGTGCAGGATCATGCCATCCACAAACAGTGAGTTTTACTTCCTCTTTTCCTATTTGGATGCATTTAAATTTTTTTTTTCTTGTCTAATTGCCCTAGCTAGAACTTCTAGTAAAATATTGAGTAACAATACTGACAGTGGGCATCCTTGTCTTGTTCCCAATCTTAGAAGGAAAGTTTTCAACCTTTCCCCATTGAGTATGATGCTGATTGTAGGTTTTTTATATATGCCTTTTATCATATTGAGGAATTTTCTTTCTATTCCTAACTTTTGAAGTATTTTTATCAAAAAACTATGCTGCATTTTTTAGAATGCCTTTTCTGCATTGAGATTATCATGTGTTTTTTTCCCCTTCAATTGGTTAATATGGTGTATTACGTTAATTGATTTTCTTATGTTGAACCAGTCTTGCATGCCAGGAATAAATCTCACTTGGTCATGATGTATAAGTCTTTTGATATGTTGTTGGTTTCTATTTGCAAATGTTTTGTTGAGAATGTTTTCATCTATATTCATTAGAGAGATTGGTCAGTAATTTTCTTGTAGTATCTTTATCTGGCTTTGGTATTAGGGTGATGTTGGCTTCATAAAATGTGTTGAGTAATTTTCCCTCCTCTTCAATTTTTTGGAAGACTTTAAATAGGATTGGTGTTCTTTCTTTCTTTCTCTCTCTCTCTCTCCCCGCCCCCCTCCCCAGTTGTCTGCTCTCTGTGTCCATTCTCTGTGTGTTTTTCTGTGTCCATTTGTATTCCTGTTAGTGGCACTGGGAATCTGTGTCTCTTTTTTTTGTTGTGTCATCTTGCTGTATCAGCTCTCCATGTGTGTGGCACCACTCCTGGTCAGACTGCACTTTTTTTGTGTGGGGCAGCTCTCCTTATGGGGTGCACTTCTTGAGTGTGGGGCTCTTCTATGAGGGGGACACCCTTCTGTGGCACAGCACTCCTTGCACACATCAGCACTGCATGTGGGCCAGCTCACTACATGTATCAGGAGGCCCTGGGTTTGAATGCTGGACCTCCCATGTGGTAGGCGGATGCTCTATTTGTTGAGACAAATCTGCTCCCCTGGTGTTAATTCTTTTTGAAATGCTTGGTAGAATTCACCTGTGAAGCCATCTAGTCCTGGACTTTTCTCTGTTGGGATATTTTTCATGAAAGATTCAATCTCTGTAATTGTGATTGGTTTGTTAAGTTCTTGTATTTCTTTTAGTGTCAGTGTAGGTTGGTTGTGCATTTCTAGGAATTTGTCCATTTCATCTAGGTTGTCTAGTTTGTTGGCATACAGTTTCTCATAATATCCTCTTATGATTCTTTTTATTTCTGTGAGGTCAGTTGTAACTTCTTCCCTTTCATTTTGTGATTGTATTTATTTGCATCTTCTCTCTTTTTTTCTCTCTTAGTCTAGCTTGGGGTTTGTCAGTTTTATTGACCTTCTCAAAGAACCAGCTTTTGGTTTTGTTGATTTTCTCTATTTTTTTTATTGTTCTCAATTTTATTTATTTCTGCTCTAATCCTTATTATTTCTTTCCTTTTGCTTGCTTTGAGATGAGCTTGCTGTTCTTTTTGTAGTTTCTCTAGTTGTTCATTTAAATCTTTGAGTTTAGCTCTTTCTTCTTTTTTAATAAAGGCAGTTAGGGCTATAAATTTTCCTCTCAAGACAGCCTTTGCTATATCCCATAAGTTTTGATAATTGGGTTCATGTTTTCATTTGTCTCTATATATTTACTGATTTCACTTGCAATTTCTTCTTTGACCCACTGATTATTTAGGAGTGTGTTGTTCAGCCTCCACACATTCATGAATTTACCTTTTTCCTGTCTGTTATTGATTTCCAGTTTCATTATATTATGATCTGAGAAGGTGCTTTGTATAATTTCAATCTTTTTTTATATATTGAGAACTGCATTATGCCCTAACATGTGGTCTATCCTGGAGAAAAATCAATGGGCACTTGAGAAGAATGTGTAACATGCTGAATTTGAATGCAGAGTACTGTATATGTGTTAGGTCTAACTCATTTATTATATTGTTCAAGTACTCTGTTTCCTTGTTTGTCTTCTGTCTAGTTGTTCTACCTAATGATGTGAGAAGGGTATTGAGGTCTCCACCGATTATTGTAGAAATGTCTATTTTTCCATTTAGTTTTCCCTGAGTTTGTCTCATGTATTTTAGGGCACCCTGGTTATGGATAGATATTTATGACTGTTATATCTTCCTTGTGGATTTTCCCTTTTATTAATATATAATGGCCTTCTATATCTTTTTTTTTTTTTTTTTTGCTTTTTAAGTCTGTTTTGTCTGATATTAGTAGTTTTACCTGTGCACTTTTTTTTGGCTCCTATTCACATGGAATATCTTTTTCCAACCTTTCACTTTGAGCCAGTTTGTATCCCTGCATCTAAGGTGAGTTTCTTGTTAGCAGCATATGGATGGCTCATGTTTTTTTTAATCCATTCTGTCAATCTGTATCTTTTGATTGGGGAGTTTAATCCTTCACATTCAATGTTATTACTGTAAATGCACTATTTACTTCCACCATTTTATTCTTTGGTTTTCATATGTCATACCATATTTTTGTCTGATTTTTTATTTTGTTTTGATTATCCTTTCTGCTATTCTTTCTTTTATACTCTCCTCCAAGCCTGTCTCTCCTATCTTTCTCTTTCAGGTTCTAAGGCTTCCTTCAATATTTTCTGCAAAAGTGGATTCTTTTTTGCAAATTCTCTTAGTTTCTGATTGTTTGTGAAAATTTTATGCTCACCATCATATTTGAAGGTCAATTTTTCTGGATGAAGAATTCTTGGTGGGCAGTTTTTCTCTTTAAGTATTCTAATTGTATCATACCACTGTCTTCTCACCTACAAGGTTTCTGAAGAAAAATCTGTGCTAAATCTTACTGGATGTATCTTATACTTTATGGTTTGCTTCTCCCTGGCTGCTCTGAGAATTTTCTCTTTATCTTTGATGTTTGACATCCTGGGTAGTATGTGTGTTGGAGTAGGTTTATTTAGATTTATTCTGATTGGGGTACCATGTGTTTCTTGGATATGTAAGTTCATTTCTTTTGTGAGAGTTGGAAAATTTTCAGCTATTATTTCCTCAAATACTCTTTCTGCTCCTTTTCCCTTCTCTTCTTCTTCTGGAACTCCCATGACACATATGTTGTTGTGTTTTGTGTTATCATACAAATCTCTGAGCCCTTGTTCAATTTTTTCCATTCTTTTCTTTCTTCAATTTTAGTTGTTCTGTCTTTGGTATCACTTATTCTTTTTTCTACCATTCTGAGTCTGCTGTTGTATGCCTCTAGTGTGTTATTGATCTCATATATCGTGTCTTTCATTCCCATGAGCTCTCTTACTTTTCTGTTCAGGGTTTAAAATTCTTTTTTGTGCATGCTCAATGTCTTCTTGAGGTCATTTATCTCTTTAACCATATTGTCTTTCAACTCATTAATTTTGATTTTGTGCTCATCTCACTGATTAGTTCTCTCAAATTCTGTGTATCTTCTGGGGCTTTTCCTTTTCTTGGGCCATGTTGTTAGGTCTCAAGGGAGGTCCTTTATGGACAATCAGAGATGGCATGAAGAAAACTTCAACATGAAAGTTAGGCAAACTCACATTTATTACGTCTGCAGAGGTAAAGAACAAAAGTCAGTTCAAAGTGACTCAGACCCGACTCCCTGTGCTGCGGTTTCACTCTTGCTTAAATACCCAAGTTACTACTTAGCCTTTACTTTGATTATGCATTAGTTTTTATGCATATGGATGAACACGCATAGCTGATTATACAACTTATGATTAGTATGTTCAGGAAATCACTCTTGCACATACATTGCAAGATCAGAAAAGGGGCAGGTAACTCCACTCCTGGGCAGGAATTTTACTATGTTAATTAAGCAAGTTGAAGTGAGGACAGCAAAGAGCTTCTTCTGCATAGGTCCGGCCAACTGGTCAAAGCTGGTTTTCATACTTCATTGCTTCAACAGGATGTTCTTGACCACCAAAAGAAGAATTTGGCACCAAGAGAGGGTTGCATCCCATTACCTTCTAACTTTCATACAATTCTATCCTTTGTATCATAGCAACAGGGAGAGAAACAAGTTACTTTCAGTTATTCAGTCATTCTACATCCATCTATGCCTTCTATTTTCTTAGTATGGCTTGTAATTTTTTGCTGATCTCTAGGCCTCTGCTTAGGATGTAGTTTACTCAGATGCTCAATTTCTTTCTCTTTTGTAGGGATTTAATGGCAGGAGGCTGTGTATTACCACTGCTCTTTGATTCAAGGCTTGACCTGGATTATTAGCATATACTACTGGTTGTTCAAAACTGGGCACTAGACCCAGTATTTGATTGTAGACTCACTTCCTAGGGCCTTGGTGAGGGAGACTATAGAGGCTGGAAAAAGCCTCTCCTACTAATTTTTAATTTTCTCATGTGTATTTCCCTGGTGTGCCAGCAGATGGCGCTCTTTGGCAGCTCTCAGCTTAAAGCCTAGTTTGTGTGCATTTGTTGCAATACAGACTGCATCAATATGATAGAGCTTCCTACCTGGAGGCGAAGAGCCTTGTAGTTCAAACTTTCTCTGAGACAGTTCTCCAGTCTTCTCTGGCAGCCCTCTCCCTTTTCCTGGCTAGGAAATATTTTCACTCCTCTCCCGGTCTTCAACAATCAGTCCCAGTTAGTAGAGAAGGAGATTGGGAGGGTCTTATATCTTTAGCTCCTTGCGGGATCTCAAGGCAAACAATGGTTCAGCCCCACCCAGCCTGGAAGGGCTCCTGGCACCCAGCAGACCAAATTTTTGAGTCAAAAGCTGAGTCAGCCTTATACGGTCTCCCTCTCTCTCCCCTTTCCTGGGTTGTCTTCAAAAATCAGTCCCAACTAGAAGAGAGTGAGATTGTCAGGGTCAGAGTTCTCCAGTCCTTCTCTGGCTCCCAGGGCAAACCACTGTGTGGTCATACCCATTCTGAAAGGGCTCATGGGACACAGCAGACCAAATTTTTGGGTCAGAAGCTGAGTCATCCTTAGGCTGTGTCCCTCTCTCTCCCTTTTCCTGGGGTGGTAGATCCCTGGAGCCCATTTTTTTTTGTAGGGTGAGCCCAGAGCCTTGAGAATTCTGAAGTGTCTTTAGTGTGGGGCATGGTGCTGGCAGCAGCAGCTACTAGCTTCAACTCATAGTTCTGTCACAATTTCCCTCCTTTGTCCCTCTCTCCTCTGGGTGGTGTCCAGCCTTTGCCTGGTGTCCTAAACCTTAGGAGATCTTTTTCTAGGCTGTTTCAGCCTATCCTCTAGCTATTTTTCTGGAGGACAAGAGTCTCATATCTTTCTAGTCTGCCATTTTCCTGGAAGTCTCTCAGTTTATCAGTTTGGTATTGAAACTTTATCAATTCAATATTTTCTCCCAATTCCATTCCTATCTCTTGTAAATAATTTGGGTCACAAGATGAACTTATGTATCACCTTGACCTTCAAGTCACTTACTTCTGCTAGAGAATTATAAAATCTATCTAGGGCTTCAAGTAGCTTTTTTGTTTTAGGCTATCTCTGTCTAGGATTGCATTAAGAAAGTGCCCACTTCTACTTGAATGATAAGTGGAAGAATAGGGTAAAAGAAAAGAAAAACAATAAAAATAAATAATTAAATGGAGGGCCCAGTATAATCAAAAAGATCCTTATAAGAGGGAGGTAGGAGGTCACAAAAAGGAAAGAATAAGGTCCTAGGGGATAGATGATACTGCTGGCTTTAAAGATGGAGGATGGGGTCACAAACCAAGAAATGGGGATAACCTCTAGGAGCTGGAAAAGGCAAGGAAATGGATTCTCCCTAAAAATATTATTCTGCCTCTGTGGTAATTTGAGTCTTTTGTGGGCCCCAGAAAATTATGTTCTTAAATTGGTGCATTCCTGTGGGTGTGAAGCTGTTGTGAACCTTTGATTAGATTAGCCAGTTAAGGGGCATTTGATTAGATTACTCCAGTAAGGCATAGCCCAGCATGGGTCTTAATCTCTTACTGGAGTCCTTTATAAATTGTAAACAACAGAACTGCAGAAATAGAGAGAAACCCCCAGTAGCTGAGAAAGAAGGCCTCTGGAGCCAGAAGCTGAAATCAACGGAACACAGACACTGAGAGGAAGCCACTGAAGCCAGAAGCTGAAAGCAATGAAGCCCAGAGAAGAGGGGAGAAACCAGTGGACACTGCCATGTGCCTGATTGCCCACAGCTGCAGCTCAGGGAGAAAGCAACTCCTAATGATGCCTTGATTTGGATACTTTCACAGCCACAGTTAATAAATCTCCATTGTAAAAGCCAACCTATTTTTAGTCTACTGACTAGACAATCTTTAGCAAACTTAAACAGTCACATAAAGAAGGCAATTTACCCTCTTTTGGGGTCCATCAAATTATTGTGGCAAGGGCATAGTGAATCCCAATGCCTAGAACGTCCAACAGTTAATTCCCTGAGATGGACTTGATGTTGAGTGTCCTTGGCAGGAGAGGCCTGTGGAAGATGAACAAGGAAAAACAGCATTCTGTGATTAGAAGGTTCTATATAAGTCCAAAACAATCAGTATGACTTGGCCCTAAGTATTTTCCAGTTCTGGTTTCTTATCAGAATTATCTGTGGAAATTGAAGAGTATCCCAAGACATTCTGATTCAGTACTTTTGTGGGGGGGAGGCCCAAATATCAGTATTTTTGAAAAGAGCAAGATGAGATTTTGATGCACAGTTAGGGTTGAGAACCATTGCTTAATAATCACATTAAGAAAGCTAACCGGTTTAAATCTTTTTCTCACTCTTATTCCTCTGTAGAAGAAAGTTGTCCTTTTCATTTCTCTCTTTGCCCTTTTGACCTCTTAATGACTCCCCCCTGCCCCCCATGCATACACACACATACACACACTTAAATAAAGTTACTGATGAGGAAACAGGGTAGAGAGATTAAGGTCTCAAAATTACACAGGAAATCAGGGGGCAGATTTGGGATCACATTTCCAGCAGCCAATTCAGAAATCCCACCTAAGTAGTTTATCCGGAGTTCTTTTAAGGACAATTCTATGCCAAAGCAGGTTTCAGATGAAAAGAATTACAAGCTGGTTTGGCCATTTGAAGAATTCTTCTCCTGCAAATGAAACACAGGAACACACACCCACACATACATAAAGATTTCACTTTTAATTTTGAATCACTCTAGTGCTCATTATCTCTTAATTTCAATAGGTAAGTGTACAAGACAGTATCTACCAAATTTAAGTGAGTACAAGATATATTGCTAAACCTAAGTTATTTCTTTTTCTAAGCCTGTTTGTTCTAAAGATGATTCCTTTTTCTCTCATTCTTCCTGCTTTAAGAGAAGGTGCCCTTTCTTTTTTTACTTTTTCTTCAGGAAAGGCTGATCATTCATGTTATCAACACACATGAGTTATTAAGGGACATCATCAGTTCTTAGGAAAAAAAAAGCAATATTTTCTATTTTGTTTTTGAATTCATTGCAAGTACAGTTCAGATCATTTCAAGGTCTCCTCACTTGCATGGAAGAAATGACTAAAAACGATTAATGGGAGCTCTTTGAAAACGTTTGATGACAAGTTTAATGGCAAATGTGAATTTGGAAGCTGTTATCATTTCTGTCTCTAAAATCCAGCACCACAAAAAGAGTGAAAAACAATATTGAGCCCAGAAAACCTTTGCTTTTACAGAGAAAATTGAAGAAGGATAAAAAGGTGATATAAACATGTTCCAGATGAGTTTTACCACATGACCACAAAAGCGTGAAACTGAAAAATAAGTGACAGAGCTTGAAGAAATTTGAAATGTAAACCTTTTTACTATTATTATTATCTATGAAAGAATGTCACAATATATGTCAAGACTCAGGAAAAATTGTAGTTGATCAAAACAGCTTATTGTTCACTTCAAAAGGCAGAGGTGATCATCAAGATGCTTTTCTTCTATTAATTACTCTGGTACTTTTGGGTAAGCAAGATAGTCTGGTGGCTGGTGGGTAAAAAATTGCAGCTTGTTATATTAGAAGACCTGGGGTCTACTTCCTACTCTACCTTACTGACTGATTCTGTGATAGTGGGTGGCTCTAAATCTCTGGATCTTAGTTACTGCATAGTAGAAAAGGATAGGAATACCTTGGGGTATGAACCTGCACAGGTTACCGCTAAAATGGTAAGATCTGCAATCTCCTAAGGTCACTCTCTTCATAATAATACTTGTCAGAAAAATGGTGGTGAGGATTCAATGAAATAAATATATACGAGGAGAGGATGTGGCTCAAACTGTTGAGCACCTGCCTCCCACATGGGAGGTCAGGGTTTGGTCCCCGGCTTCTCCTAGAGAAAGAAAACAGCAAGCAGACAGCAAGGAGACATCAAGCAAAAAATGCAATGAGCAGACAATGAGCAAAAACAACAAGTAGACAATGAGCAAAAACAGTGAGCAAACAGCGAGCAGACAATGAGTAAAAACAAATGCATAGGGAATGGATGTGGCTCAAGCAGTTGAGGGCCCACCTCCCACATGGAAGGCCCAGGTTTGGTTCCTGGTGCCTCCTAAAGAAGACAAACAACGAGCAGACATTGAGCAAAAACAAACTTGCAGGGAGTGAATATGGCTTAAACAGTTGCGTGCCCACCTCCCACCTGGGAGGATCCAGGTTCAGTACCTGGTGCCTCCTAAAGAAAAATAAACAAAAAACCCAAAATAGACAATGATTAGACAAAGAGCAAAAACACACACAAAACAGTGAACAATGAAGTGATTTTGGCTTAAGCAATTGGGTTCCTGTCTACCATATATGAGGTCCAGGTTTCAATTCCTGGGGCCTCCTCATGAAGGTAAGCTGGCCTCACATGGCAAGCTGGCTTGATTGGAGAGCTGTCCCATGCGAAGTGGTGGTCCATGTGAAGTGCTGACCTGTGCAACATGCTGGCCCATGCAGGAGTGCTGGCCTGCACAGAGAGCTGGTGCAGCAAGATGACTCAACAAAAAGAGACACAGAGGAGAGACAATAAGAGGTATAGCAGACCACGGAGCTGAGGTAGCTCAAGAAGAGACTTAGCACCTCTCTTCCACTACAGAAGTTCCCAGGATCAGTTTCCGGTGCTGCCTAAAGAGAAGACAAGTAGACACAAAAGAACACACAGCAAATGGACACAGAAAGCAGACAGTGAGTGCAAAAACAAGGTGGGGGTGGGGGAGAAATAAATTTAAAAATCTTAAAAAAAACCAGTGAGTGGCAAGTGAGCAGAAAATGAATGTAAACAATGAGCAAAAACAACAAGCAAAAAGATGAGAGAGCCATCTTGGAGGGGGATATACATATATATATATGAAATGTATATATATATATGAAATGTCATGCATAGTGGATACCCAATAAAAGTCAGTTTGCATATATTCATGTATGCCTTATGAATTTCTGCATTTCCTTATCATATTTGAGAAGGACTCTGAAAACAGTTAAATATGCTATATTAAAGTGCAAGTTACTAATTTATGCTTCTTTGATGTCTTAGCTTTCGGAATATATTTTTTTCTAAATCCCCGTATTCAATATTTTTTAAAATTTCTTTTCTCCAGAAAGCCAAGAACAGGGTTCCATGGTATCCGGTAGCCTAGACTGGAGGTAAGTACAGCCCAAGGAGAGATGAGGATGAGATTCTTATCCTCGTGGTGGTGCTGTGGAGACTGCTGCCATCTCCAGGGAACAAGGTACTTGAGATGATTTTTTTCTTCTCCATCAGCTCTTTGCATGCAAAGAGGGAGAGGATGGCCAGAGACATCTGGAAGGTCCGTGTGTTCAGTCTCAGTTGACTGAGAGAGGGGAGAGGAATTGCCTTAGTTTGCCACAGAGCTGCAAAGTAACAGAAATAGGTTGGCTTCAAGAGAAATTTATAAGTGTAAAAGCTTATAGTTCTGAGTCTGTGAAATGTCCAAATCAAGGCACCATCCCATCAGAGATGCTTTCTTACCAAAGTCAGTGACTGGTGATCCTAGAGTCCTGCCACGTGGTGGTCAGGAAAGACAGGAGGTTCACACATCTCTCTCTAGTTCCTCCTTGAACTCAGGTGTGGCCAATGCGTCATTTCTCCTTGAGCCTCTAGGGCAGGAGTTCTTAACTAGGGGTCCATGGAAGATTTCAGGGAGTCCATGAGCTTGAAAAAAAACTTACTATCTTTATTTTCTCTGACCTCTAACTGAAATCTAGCATGTCCTTCACTTATGAATGTAGGCAATAAATTACAGTAATATTCATTTCATATCATGTTACAGTTGTTGCATATCTTGAAAAATTGTTTACACTCATCCATACTTCAAAATTATGGTAGTTTTTAGACCTGATGCTAGTTGAGTGTCACAAAAATATCTGCCACTACATTTCTGAGAAGGGGTCTGTGGTTTTTACCTGACTGGCAAAGGGTTCTGTGGAACCAAAAAAGTCAAGAACCCCTGCTCTAGGGGCTTCTCTCCTTGAGCTCAGCTGCAGGTAAACCTGGAGTCTTTTCTCTCACATGGCCAGATCAAAGTGGTGGCCTCCTTTTTCCCATCTCTCTCTCTCTCTGTGTCTCAATATCAGATCCAGCAAGGGAGCATTGACCCAAGCCGGCACCTCACTGATGTAGTCAATCAAAAGCACTAAAATGATCTTGTCAAGGAATCTAATACAATTATCCTTAACTGAATTTAATGCAATCAAAGGGTATCACACCCACAGGAATGGATTAGTGTAAGAATAGTCTTTTTCTGGGATTCACAAAATTCGTCTGTCACAGAAACAGTACCTTGCACACTTAACTTCCTATTTTGAAGGATGATCTGTCTGCTAATTAGTGACAGAAAAATGTGATGTAGGAAATTACCCCGATACTCAGTGATTTAAACAAAATTCATCCATTTTCAAGGATCTTTGGATTGGTTTGGGGTTATCTGATTTGGGTTCAGTGGGAAACTCAGTTTCAGCTGCAGGTTGGTGGGCTTTTCTGGGGCAATTCTGCTATGTGTGTTTCTCTTCTAGAATCCTGGCTGAAGGAGACGCACCTATCCAGGGGAAGTTCTGTTCTCACTGTGATGACAGTGGTACAAGATGTCAACTCCCATAGCACATGGACTTTTAAAAACTTGGCCACATTATGGCTGCTATGTTCACTAACATTGTATTGGTCAAAAAAATCACTTGACCAAATTCAAAGTTAAGGGGCAGGGAGTACATTCCACCTGGGGAGGTAGAGAGGGGAGGGTCATGGTGATTTCTGGACCATATTCTACCACCATCTAAGTGTTTCCATTCCCTATTGTTACAACAAATTACTACAAACTTTGTCACTTAAAACAACACAAATGTGTTATCTTTCAGTTCTGTACATCAGAAGTCCCAAGTTATTCTCATTGGGCTAACCTCAAGGTATCAGCAGGTATTGTTCATTCTGGAAGCTCTGGGGGAGAATCTGTTTTCCAGCTTTTTTTTTCAACCTTCTAGTGGCTGCCTGCATTCCTTGGCTCATGATTCATTCCTCTATTTTCCAAGCCAGCCATATAATATATTTAACTTGCTCTCTCTGCTTATATCATCACATTATACTAATGAATTTGACCCTCCTGGCCCCTCTTATAAGGACTATTGTGATTATATTGGACCTATCTGGATAATTCAATGTAATAGCTCCATCTCAAGATCTTCCACTTAATCATATCTGCAAAGTTTCTTTTTAGCATATTTATAGGTTCCATAGATTAAGGCATAGACACCTTTGGGGACCATTATTTAGCTTACCACACTAAAATATAGCATATGTTGGAGAACACTCCCCTCACTGCCTCTGACCTGCCTCCAGTCAGAACTTCTTACAAATGAAGTTTTATTGGTTCTGAACTCTGCCAGGTAGGTGGGACATAGAAGAATGCTCTGCATAGGGTACCTTCCTCAACTCTTAACAACTGAACAATGTCAATGACTGTAGTGGGAACAAAACATTGGTTATTGAGCATGTTTAAAATAAAGTGGAATTAAATCTCTTCTCTATTTTCTTCTAATACTGTTTCTGAATTGACCTGTGTACATCTCAATGAAGTTTTATACTAAACTTACATGGAGGCAAGCATTTATTTTTTAAAAAATATTTTTATGTATTTTAGATTGTTTTATATTTTTTCATATGAATTGATATATATTATATATTCCCCCAAAATTTATCTTAGATATGATTGAAACCAAGTATCTGACCCTACTCAGGAAAATCAATGCTTCCATGGTTGACTTAATAAAATCATCTTAATTCTTGACTAGCAGTTATTGACATAGTTTCTTAAATAAATTCTTTGAATGCCTTCTCTGGATTATACTCACAGGAAAATTAAAGCATAAATATCAATTCTATGGGAATTTAAGATATAAGTATACAGTATAATATACAAGTGAGTTTAAATAAATGTGAAGGCTTGTTAGAAGATTCTAAAAGGCAAGCAAAGCTAAATCTAATATAAATGTTAACTTCTGCTATGTATATTAATGTAGAGCTTGTTTTAAGAACAAAAAATCGCCAGAATCCAATTCTTAAATATTTTTCTAAATAAAATCCATAAAACATGAAATATATAAAATATTAGATGAAAATATAAAACATTATATAGTTTATTCATTCTTATAACTCCAGAAGCTAGAAGAGGAAAGGTAGTTTCAGATGGAGCATGGCCCTGCTGACTCTGTAATTTCAGATTTCTACCCTCCCTAACTGTGCCATAATACATTTCTGTTGTTGTTTCATGCCTCCCAGTTTGAGATACTTTGTTACAAAAGCCCTAGGAGACTAAGACACTTTCTAAATTCCAAAATCCCAGGAGAGACTGGCTGAGCTCAATTTATAGTCTCACTTCTTGTCTAGGGAGGGTAGTACCATCATTGAGTATCCCACCAAAATAATTTCAGATTGAGGTGTGTGTGTGCATGGAGTGGGGGGAGTGGTAGTTTGCCATAAGGAAATTCTGGCTTTGCTATCAAATAGGGAATTTTCCCTGGTGTGAGATTTCACTTAGACTTATTCCCTTTGTGAGGGACGAAACGGGGTCCCTGTTAAGGGACGAGCAGGGTCCCTGTTGCGGGACGAGTGGGGTCCCGTTGTGGGATGAGCGGGGTCCCTGTTAAGGGATGAGTGGGGTCCCGTTGTGGGATGAGAGGGGTCCCTGGCGTGGGGAAGAAAGCCTCGTACGGCCGCTGAGGCTTCCCTCAGGGGCTCCGAAGGCGTGGAGGGCGCACGACCCAGGAAGAAGTCACGGAGACAGGCTGATGGCACAAGTCTGGTTTATTGCGGAGGGGCATGCAGATTTATAGGATTGGGGAGTGGTGTGGTGGGTTCTGATTGGCTAGGGCAAATGCTGTTTCCATATAAGGCAATGTTCTGGCATTGGGCTAGTGATTGGCCAGTAGAGTATGTGCTAACTCTTGATAGGCTGAAGCTGTTGCTGGGCAAACAGCGTACTAAGAGATTAGGTTTAAGGGAGGGGGGAGGGGAAGTGAGAGCTGGGCTAGGCGGGAGATAGGAAGGGGGAGGGCGGTGCCGGCTAGCCGTTAGCAGCAAAGGCCTAGTCAGGCGTGGTCACCTTGTCTAGGCCCAGTGGGCAGAGGCGGTGTCACCTCTTGCCGCACTGTTTGCCACTGAGGCAAGCTGGGTGCCCCTCCTCCCACACCTTTGTAAGCCTATAAGTGGACATAATAAAATTTTTATCATTCTTTATAAAAATTTTAGGGAGATTTGAAAATGCAAGGAACACTAGTACCTGTTTAATGCTATATAGTTTATTCCTTTTTTAGTTTTTGTGGTGGTTAAGTTCATTTGCCAACTTGGCTGGGTTATGGTGTTGTGTTGTTTGGTCAAACAAACACTGGCCTGATTGTTCCTGTGAGGGCATTTTGTGGAATTTAAATCATCAGTAAGTTGGTTGCATGAATGGCTGATTATATTTACAATCAATCCAGGAGTTTGCCTTCAACAATGAAAGAAGTCTCATCAAATCAGCTGAAGGCCTTAAAAGGAGAAGTCTTGATTTCAGCAGTCAGAAGGGAGAATTTCCATCTCTACTTCAGCAAGCCAGCTTCTCCTGGGGAATTCATTAAAAATCTTCATTGGACTTCCCAGTTTGTGGCCTGCCTTATGGAATTTGGACTTGCCCATCCCCACAGTCACATGAGACAGTTCTTACAAAAATCTCATAATATTTACATTACCTACACTTATCTCCTTTCAGTCTGTTTCCCTAGAAAACTCTCACTCATACAGTTGTCAATAGAAAACTAAAGAAGGCCAAAATATGAGGTAGAGGTAACTTTGAGCTACTAACCTAGAATGGAGGACCCTTGAACCTGGAGTTGTCCTGGAGACAATGTAGCCAAGTGACCAGGAAGTTTCTAAGAAGAGAGGAGGAAATTTGGGGTGTTCATGTATTGATGCAGTCTGTGGGTGGGGGCTGTTCATCTCTTTGTAGATAAGCTGAGCTGTATGTGTCCTGGGCTGTGCATGTGGGACAGTGAGAACAGCAGCCCTGCCCTTGGTAACCATGACAACAACTCCAGTCCCAGAAAAAGAGTTTAACAATGCAAACTCTATAAACTTTAAACATTCAGGGAAAAATGCAAACCAAATATGCTAAAAGCTTACCTAGAATGGATGAAGTCCATGCTAAAAGCTTACCTAGGATGTGGAAGATATATGTTAATTCAAGCTTATTGAGCACTGAAACAAAAGAACCATTTGGCCCTTCCTATGTATAAAAAGAACTCAAAAATCTTGTTTAGGACTCAGGTTTTGAATAGAAGGCTCCCAAGTCCAGCTGGCCATAAATAAATTCCGTTTTCCTTCCCAAAATTATTATGAGTCCTGCCCTTTTCATATGCAAATACTTGACCCTCTCTTGATGTCTACAACATTTGGGGGCTCATCCAGGATTTGCAAATGAAGGCCAGAGAAGGTAGCATTTCGCTCCCCTTCTGGATCCCTGAGGACACCAGGAGGATTCAGGTGAATCCCAATCTGGGCGCCCCTGGATTACATTTAATCCAAAAGAGATGTGGGCTCCACCAGAATCTTCCTGATGAAAATTGATGGCAATGGAAGGTTTGAAAAAAATTCTGGGAATGAAAAAGACTCCAAACATGGAAAAAGGTAGGACTGCCCTGGGGAGCATAGTCAGGAAAAACTAACTTTAAAGGTTAAAAGAGGAAGTCTGATCCACTTCTGAGAGAGCCCAATACCTCTGGAAATTCAGGGGAAAGCCCTTCTCTCAAGGTCTGAAAGGACAGGAAGAAAAAAAAAGGGAAAAAATCCTGGTGTTTGGGTTTGTCTAACTACATGTTAACATCTGGTTCTGGTTTTGTCTCCACTAAGGTAGTGAAGGCTTGATTATAATAAGAAAGGATGTTCATAGGTTCGAGTCCTAATGTCCTGGAAATTGGTCTGGATTTTGAGAAACTTGGTTACAGGAAAATGAATCAGCTTTCTAGTGAAGCTTGGTCTGGGTGTAAAATTAATTAGTGAAAAGTTCTAGCCGGAATCTTTTGTTATGGTGCTGAATTGCAAATGAATTCACTTTATAGCCAGCAATCATAGGCAGGAGATCATGTTCAGATGTTAATGTTAAGTGTTCTCTCTTTCTAAAGATTGTAATGGCTGTGGGGACAGGCATGCTGAATATATACAAAAAATATATATAGGGAAACGGACTTTGGCCCAGTGGTTAGGGTGTCCGTCTACCATATGGGAGGTCCGCAGTTCAAACCCCGGGCCTCCTTGACCCGTGTGGAGCTGGCCATGCGCAGCGCTGATGTGCGCAAGGAGTGCCGTGCAACGCAGGGGTGTCCCCCGCGTGGGGGAGCACCACGCGCAGGAAGTGCGCCCGTGAGGGGAGCCGCCCAGCGTGAAAGGAAAGAGCAGCCTGCCCAGGAATGGCGCCGCCCACACTTCCCATACCGCTGATGACAACAGAAGCGGACAAAGAAACAAGACGCAGCAAACAGACACCAAGAACAGACAACCAGGGGAGGGGGGAAAATTAAATAAATAAATCTTTAAAAAAAAAAAAAATATATATATATATAAATATATAATATATATATAAATTGTGAGTCAGATTGATAAGTTTTGTGCTTCTGTCTGTCTGCTAAATGCTGGTGTTAAGATTGTGTAATTATGCAAAGTGATAAAATTTGGTTAAGCTGGAACCCTCCCTTGCCATTGGCAAAGGAATGAATTGATTGTAGTTTATAGAGCAAAACTGTGGCATTTGAATTTGTGTGCATATGCTCTGCTGTCTTGCCTCTCTGGGTCCACCCCATTTGCCAAAGCTTGGGGATTGTCTGTGTCCATGTCTATGCCATGCACCCAAGTTTATTAAAACTGGCCCAGTCAGGGTAGCTGACGGAGTCAGTAACTTAAATCATAGCCCTGCCAGGGTGGGGGTCTCCAGGAAAGGTGCTGAATTTAAAAAGTTCTTTCAAGCCATTTTAGTAGCCTGGAACTTGCTACCATCACCTTTTCTCCCCTCCTCCCTTTAAGGAGGACGCATAACAAAAGTGGAGAGCTGGAAAGGGGGAGCAGCTTGCCCCTTTCCAGTGCATCCATGCCTTCTATTTGTAGGCCACATTCCTATCAAATCACTGATCTACCTGGAAGGGGTGAGGTAAAGGAGACGCAGGATCACAATCACGGATAAATGCAATAAAATTCCCTCTCTAAAGCGTCAAAGGCCAAAAACATATTTGCATAAATTGACTTCTGCTCAGGTTTTGCTTTTCTGAATCTCTCTCTTTTTAAGTCTATGTAGAAATGCTTTGAAATATTTTAAAACTGTAAACTTGTCTAAAGGAGGAGGCTGTTGTATGAAAAAATAAACCTCAAACTTCTCAGTTTAAACTCAATTGTGCCTATAAAAGGTGCAAATAGTAATCAAAATAAGACCTCATGTGCCATCATTTAGGGTCAGAGCATTCCTTAAAATGCTAAGATATGGAATTCTGTTTTAATTTGTGCTTAACTTTGTGTTCAACTTTAAAATCTGTGTTTGGATTTTGTCAGTATGCTTGCGCATAAAAATCATGGTAAAATGTAACTTAAAATGAATCTTTAAATGGCAATATTGTCTTGCTGGGGAATTAAATGCCCTGCAGATGAAATTTGTTCAGTTACTAGGAAAAAACAGGAAAGCATTGCAGGATTGTTACTAATAAGATTCTTGTAACTTCATTAATAAAGGTATCCAACTCATCTTAAAATAGAACATACTAAAAACTGTAAGAATTAAAATCATTGTATAAGTTCCTCTATATATATATATGCACAAATCTATAACTAAAGCTATTATAACAGAATAAATGTGGCCTGGATTTCAGTTATTGTAATAGTGATATTTAATTAATTTGCCTCTATTTATGACTACTTCAAGTTTATCTAATGCTTACTGTAATAGTGGTGGTTATTATTCAAACTTGCCCTATAGTTCTTTCATAACTAATTTCACCACTGGTCTTCAACTGTTGTGATGGTAATTAAAAACTGTGTTTGCATTTACTTACAGTTCCTGCAGGACTGGCCCACCATTAACAAACCAAGATAATAATTAAACTTTAAAACTTTTGGTTAAATTAAAAAGGAGGGTTTATGCATATCACTTTTGTGCCATTCTAAAAAATGTTTAGTCTTCTCATTTCCTCTTTACCCTTTTAAAGGAAAAACTGTCTTTTTCCTTAACGTTTAAATTAATACAAATTAATTCTGATGGGCCATTTCTACCAGAAATCAGAAATAACTGTTGCCAGGTTTTCCAGGAGTAAGCAATATTCTTCCTAGGGTACCAGGTCTTACTTAACAACTCCCCTGAATTGTTCAGGCTGTCTCAAAGAAAAAAAAAAAAAGAGTAAAAACTACCTGGTTTCTTTCCAGTCTAAACAAAAGTCCAAATTCTTGCCAGGTTCCCTCCAAACAGCAATACAACTAGGAAAGTCAGTGAGGGAACTATATTTTAAATTAATCAGCAAAGAAAAAGGTTTTAAATGGTATTTCTGTATAAAACCATTAATGTCTGCCTATTTGCTAAAGTTAATATCAGTTTATAAGTAATACATATTTCTAAAACCTAAATTAAACTAAACGATATAAAAGGTCATATAAAAAATCTAAATACAGAACTGTTAAAAAGCTATGAAATCCTTATTAAATCATAATTAAAGCAGGTTAAATAATTGCTTTATATTCCAGAGCCTAAAAGTTAGTATGCTTCTGAAATTATTCACAGTTTTAAAATTATGAAAAACAAAAGGTTATAAGTCCCTGTAAAAAAGGAAAACAACATTCTTTGTTTAATCAATAACAATTTCAATTTGTTTAGCTTAAGTATTACCTCTTGGGTAAGTTAATAAGTTAATATTATATGTTAAATCTTTAATATAATGGAAACTGTAAGCTCATGTTTAATGAAATTAAATTAAGTGTAAAACTGCTCTCTCTTAAATGCATGAGGTAGATTCTATTGGTTGCCCATTGTAATCTGGAGTAAATTTGCCAGTCTATAATTGTGGTCAATTGTAAAAGTTCATTAAAAAAATCTTCCAAACTGAAGCATTTAAATGGTTCTAGTTCTAGAAGCCATTGTTAACTAAAAACCTAGACTGGTATTGATGGCAAAGAGTAACTTTGTGATAACAAAACCTGTCTGGGGCAGCAGACTTGGCCCAGTGGTTAGGGTGTCCGTCTACCACATGGGAGGTCCGCGGTTCAAACCCTGGGCCTCCTTGACCCATGTGGAGCTGGCCCATGCGCAGTGCTGATGCGTGCAAGGAATGCTGTGCCATGCAGGGGTGTCCCTTACATAGGGGAACCCCACGCGCAAGGAATGCACCCCGTAGGGAGAGCCGCCCAGTACGAAGGAAAGTGCAGCCTGCCCAGGAATGGTGCCGCACACACGGAGAACTGACACAACAAGATGATGCAACAAAAAGAAACACAGGGTGGTGGACTTGGCCCAGTGGTTAGGGCATTCATCTACCACATGGGAGGTCCGCGGTTCAAATCCCGGGCCTCCTTGACCGATGTGGAGCTGGCCCATGCGCAGTGCTGATGTGTGCAAGGAGTGCCCTGCCATGCAGGGGTGTCCCCTACATAGGGGAGCCCCACGTGCAAGGAGTGCGCCCCATAAGGAGAGCTGCCCAGAGTGAAACAAAGTGCAGCCTGCCCAGGAATGGTGCCGCCCACACGGAGAGCTGACACAGCAAGATGAAGCAACCAAAAGAAACAGATTCCTGTGCCGCTGATGACAACAGAAGCGGACAAAGAAGACACAGCAAATAGACACAGAGAACAGACAACCGGGGTTGGGGGGGGAAGGGGAGAGAAATACATAAATAAATAAATCTTAAAACAAACAACCAAAACTTGTCTGAAGTTCACCGCACGGTGCATATTTAAGTAAATGGTAATGAAAAGTTACCTCAATTCCATTGGGAATCTTCTGTTTTTATTTTAACAATGAAAAAATAGTTTTTTTTCCCCTCTATACTATGACTAAAGTAAAATGCCTGCTAATATCTTCATGGTAAAAGTGTAAAAATACACAAAGTCATTTGATATAGGATCTGTTGCATTAAAAATGTTTAAAAATATATAAAAACAAGGGATAACCTTTAACATTGTCAAACTCTCTTGTGCATTCAAACCAGGCCTTAAATACATTACAGGTTGCCTCTCCATATGAGTTATTGGCTAGGCTGGTCCCTGACCACTCAAATAAAAATATCTACTACATCATGCCTCTGATTGTGCTCCTGAAGTCGACAGAAACTGTGTTGTAGTTTCAAACTCTTCCAGCAGCCAATGATGACTTGGTACAACCAAATGTACAATGGATATTGCCTCCAGACTGGCACTGTTCCATAGTATCAGAGAGCACTATGCACCAGGCCAGTGAAATACTGGAAACTACTTTCTTAGCTTCTCTCCAGGATCAACGATGCTGTGACTTGTTCACTGTGTGAAGAGCATACTAAGCGGAGCCATGATTACCAGAATACTGTAAGTAAAACTTAAACACAATTGGCATTATGGCCTGTTCCCATGGAGAGATAACATGTAAAGTATTACAAACCTGAAACTTAAAACTATTAATTGTAACTCAGAATCCTTATGCATTATGTAATGCATTAATTAATATTAAGTGCTGTACCTCTATCCTGTTCTAAATATATGCCTAATAATTATAATGTTATCTTTTCTATTCTAAATCAAGTACAAAAGTACATTAGACATATTAAATTCCTGGTAAACTTCATTTTCTAAATAGTAAATGAACATGTCTATAAGATAAAATTGCCATCTTGGCTAAAAAAACAATGGGCCATCCGTGACTTGCAGGTAGCTGGTTAATTGGTGCCAGGCTCAGCCACCCTACTTCTTTACTGTACTCTACTGTGTAGCAAAATGAGGCTTGCTTGCTAGTGAGGGGTCACCTATTAAACAGTCAAAATTACCAGGAACGGTACAATTGAAACCAAAATGTAAAAAACTTTATTCTGTAGTTGTAATCACTTACACAGCTAAAAACTAAGAGTTTTTCCAACTTGGCGCACTAATCCTGAATGAAACCAACTGCCCAAAAGTTGCCAATTCACCAGAAGCACCTGATGGAGCACATACTGTTATCTATTACAATTTCTCTTGGAAAATAAATAACTTAAAAAAATATGTATATAAATACATATATATATATATATGATGTTCTCCACCAACTTTTAAAAAGGGTGCCATCTTTATAGGCACCTAATCTTGTTTGCCTCTGTAATCCAATGTCCTCTTTTAAAAAAACAAGTATTCCAAAATTTTAATAAAGTTTGTTTCTTTCAGAATGAATGTCTTATTAACCATATGAAAACTTCATCCAGCTTTGTACAAAATGCCAGATCCATCTTCCTCCAGCTTTGTACAAAATGCCAGATCCATCTTCCTCCATCTTTTACACCTTGTTAAGTAAGAACTGCAACCCATGGCCAGCAGGAAGTAGTTATAGAAAAGAGACCATCTTCTTTCCCCACCCCTTTAAGATTAAAGGTATAAACTCTCTAAGGGCAAAATAAAATTAATAGATGGATCTGGAGCCTGGCAAGAAATCCACATAAGCACCAATAACTCCCAGGATCACTGCTGGGGGGCCCCACCTCCCAGGACTCTACTGTCCAGGACAAGAACTTCTCTGAAAACAGGATAATCCCCAGATGTTGCCCAGGAACTTTGTCTTTGGGCCCTCCCTGGGAAATTGATAAGTGAGATAATCAATCAAAACAATGAACAGCCACCCACCTCATAACGCCAACAATAATTATGCCAAAGCCTAGCCAGTTAAGCTGGCCTAAAAGGGGGAAATGATGTAGGCTATGGGTGGGGGAATATTCATCTCTTCGTAGATAACTGGAGCTTTATGTGTCCTGAACTGTCATGTGGGACAGTGAGAATAGCAGCCCTGCCCTTGGTAACCATGACAACAACTCCAGTCCCGAAAAAACAGATTAGCAACTGCAAACTCTATAAACTTTAAATATTCAGGAAAAATGCAAACCAAATGTGCTAAAAGCTTACCTAGAATGGATGAAGTCCATGTTAAACGCTTACCTAGAATGTGGAAGATATATGTTAATTCAAGCTTATTGAGCACTGAAACAAAAAAAACCATTTGGCCCTTCCTATGTATAAAAAGAACTCAAAAATCTTGTTTGGGACTTGGGTTTTGAACAGGAAGCTCCCAAGTCCAGCCAGCCATAAATAAATTCCGTTTTCCTTCCCAAAATTATTATGAGTCCTGCCCTTTTCATACATAAGTAATTGAACCTCTCTTGATGTTTACAACAATATCAGGACATATTTCAGGGTTTCTGTACAGAATTTTCTGCTTTTGAAAGACTTACCATGCAAGGCCTCTGTTTTAATTCATCCCAGCATATCATTTTTGAGAGGAAGCACCGTGACATCTTTCTTTGTGTATGTACTTCAGTAGAAAGGATAAAGTTTATCCAAGGGGTCAGAGAACAGTAATTCATTTCAGAGACTAAAGCCAGCTACTGAGACTCTGAAGTGTAACTTTAGCTTTGTTAAATTCTTGGTGGAGTAGATGGCATAAGAAAAAGGGTTATGGTCGTATAACAATGATTATCTTGGGTTTCAAAACATTTACTTACAAAATGATTTTCAGGGGCATGTAATCACTGTGAAATTATAGAGTGTAACTTTCCAATCAAACTGTATATGATTATCAAAGTGAAGAAAGGAGTAAAATTCAGTTCAGTTTAGAGTGGTGAGCCACACTTATAGGAAAAGACTGGATTCTAGTAGTAGCTTTGTCTTCAGCTCACTCCAAGCTGGCGGTCAAATCACTAAACCTCCATATGCCTCAGCTGTAAAATCAACATAATTGTATGCTCATCTAGCTCATAGGATCTTAGCAGGGGAAACCTAAGGAAATTTTGGTTGTTTGTTTTTGTAAATAGTACAAGTTGCTATTTTAAAAAAAAAGCATAGAAGTATTTAGGGGTTGCTGCTTGCCTACACATTAGGTATGTTGATTTCTTGTGTACTGGGTTCAATTGTGTTCTCACCAAACGATATATTCAAGTCCTAACCCTGGGTACCTATGAATGTGAACTAGTTTGGAAATAGAGTCTTTGTGGATGTAATCAAGTAAAGATGAGGTCATACTAGAATAGGGTGGGTCCTTGTGAGGGAGATTTGGACCCAGGATAATATACAGGGAGGCAAGACAACATTGTAAAGAAGGGGACAGAAATGGAGTGATGCAGCTACAAGCCAAGGAACACCAGGAATTGCTAGCAACCACCAGACGCTAGGAGGAGGCAAGGAAGAATTCTTCCCAAGAGTCTCAGAGAGAGCATGGTTCAGCTGACATTTTTTTTTTTTTTTTTTTTTTTTTTTTAAAGATTTATTTATTTTTATTTAATTTCCCCCCCTCCCCTGGTTGTCTGTTCTTGGTGTCCATTTGCTGCGTCTTGTTTCTTTGTCCGCTTCTGTTGTCGTCAGCGGCACGGGAAGTGTGGGCGGCACCATTCCTGGGCAGGCTGCACTTTCTTTTCACGCTGGGCGGCTCTCCTCACGGGCGCACTCCTTGCGCGTGGGGCTCCCCCACGCGGGGGACACCCTTGCGTGGCGCGGCACTCCTTGCGCGCATCAGCACTGCGCATGGCCATCAGCTGACATTTTGATTTCAGGTTTTTAACTTTCAGAATAAATATTTGTTATTATAAGTCACCCAGTTTGTGGCACTTTGCTACAACAGCCCTAGGAATCTAATTGATATTGCATATTGATATTGTCCAGTGCTTTTTACATTAAATTGTTTTATAATTGGCTTAGTATAACTGATTATATTGTTGTATGTTGTGCCTGGCATAGAATGTGCACTGTTAAAATATTTTAGTAATAAAATGATAATTGCAACAACAATCCTTATTTATAATTACTCAGTGTCAGACACTGTGATTAGTTTGTGTGTGTGAGTGGTTTATTATTACAATTATTACCATAAACAATTTCAAGACCATCTGCTGAGGAGAAATTGTGATCTCCAATTTTGAAAATGGAAAAAATGGGGCTCAGAGAGTTTGGAAAACTTGATCATACAGTTAGTAAGTGGTAAATGCAGGATTCAGACCGACAGCTGTTTGATTCCAGAACCCTTGTTCTTGGCCACCATTAGATCCTGCCAGCTCATCAGAGAAGAAAGATGTCTAGTCTGGAAATTCTTAGCTGACCTGAGAAAATCATCAGGTCAGGGACAAGTGATTTCAGCTCTCTTTTATCTACTTAATGTGCACTAACTATAGTACTTTCCTCTCATCCTTCCTGTGATAGTTACTTTATTGTTCAGCAAATATTCACTCCCCTCGTCTTCATGGGAAAAATAAAACTCCTTGCCCCACTGATGCTTACTTGGTCATGTGACCTACTGTAGCCATCCAGGTGTTGGCAGACATGAAGCAAGCAGAGCTTCAGAATGTGTTTGCATGCTAGCCTTGCCTTTCTTGCTCTTGAAATTTGGGCCCCAGAACACACACATTGGAGGAGCTCTGAGCCCATCCTGCTGCTTGGTGCTGGAGTCCAACCTGGCTCAGCCAAACTGCAGCGAAATCCCAGATCTGTGAGAAGTGATTGTTGTTCTGAGCTACTGGGATTTGAGGTGGATATTTTTTATTGTACCATTATTTTGACAGGAGCTGATAAGTCAATTACCATTTGATCCCAAGTCATCTATTAATACATTGTAGCTGGGTCATATCATGTAACGAAAGTCTTCATCATTTTATACTGTTCAATTTGGGGAAATCTCTTGCACTAAGCTTCCTCCAATTGAGTGCTGAAGTTCAATTTTAAAGGTTTGTTCCATTAAATTTAAATGCTTCCTAGTGTTCTGGAATCTCCATCTAAAAGGAAGTTCAGTTGGAAGAGTAATTTCTGAAGGCCACATCAGTGAAAGTCTTATTGTTATTAGTTGATATGTAGCTTGAACAATATAGAATCTGATAGAGAAAAAGGTGTTGGGGAGGGAGGAAAAGATACAACGGAAAACCAAGAATGCGGAGATGAGTAAAAGCAAAAATAAACTTCAAGCTCTTTACTCTTTTATCAAGGATCAGCCTTAATCTTCTTATTGCGTGCTTCCAAACTGGAAACAACTAAATATCGAAAGTATAATGAATAAATATATCATGACATATTCATACAATGGAACACTTTATAGCAACGAAATGAACTGATTTCTCTCACATGCGATGGCATGGATGACTCTCTTGATTGTATTTTTGAAAGGCTGCAGGTAGACCACCAAAAGTACATACTATAAAATTCCACTTATATAAATTTCAAGCACAAGGAAAATTATAGTGATTTCCTTTAAGGAAGAGAGAGATCGTAAATGGGCTGGGACATAGGGGGACTTCCTGGATGCTACTACCATATTCCAATTCTTGACTGTACAGTGGTTACTTACATAGGTGTGTTCACCTTGAAATAATTTGAGCTGTATTCTCATGATCTGCATATTTGTTTGCACACATGCTACACATCAATGCAAATATTTATTTAAAAAGTATTGGTGGGTGAGATGTAGTGAGGGAAGAGATCTAAGCTAGAGGATTTAGAAGCAATACTTGGCATGGGAAATAAGTAGGTCTGGGATGACACCCAGAGCTCAGCGGGAGGGTTTCTCTTACGTAGGAAGAAAGACACTTCTGAACTTACCAGGAAGGCAAAAAGTTGCAGTATTAACAGAAGTGGTGTTTATGAAAATTCTTCAGTTTCCACTTTATCAAAGTTCTCTTCTTTCTTTTATGTCAAATAATAATTAAGTTTAGTATTTCAAAAATATTGTTTTGGCAAGCTTCTTTGCATTTTCTAAAATTCCCTTAAAACGCCATCCATTTCTCTGGCAAAGCCAGAAGCCGTTGCATTCATGTGAGATGACTCCTGTTGCTATGGTAATTGAATGTTTACTAGAGAAAATATTACCAGCTAATAATAGCGTGGATGGAAATAATAGCTACTGCGAGGCCCTTCAGAGTTACACACCGTCAATTTCCAATTTGCTGAAATAGGTGCAATTTGTTTTTTGCATTTCAAAGTATTACTTTTTCCAGGCCTCTATGATCCTTCCCCCTTGCCACGTACCACAGGCCCACACCCGCTCACCCATAAGCTTCTAAAGAATGTTCTCCTTGTCCAGAATGATGATAGAAGAAAGCTGTTATGTTGGAGCCTCATATAATTTCAACAGTAGGAATAATGAATAAATTAAAAGGTCATTATTTATTGACTTTGGTTAATAGTGAAATCACAGAGGGAATACTCACAGAAAGAGAGTATAATTCATAGTATTTCTGATACTCAGCCTTTTCCTGAATATCACTCCCAAAGCACAAACCAACAAGCAGATGTGTTGAATTACTATGTCAAAAATCATGCCCATGCATAACAAAAATGCCTTTCAAGATATTCAGCCCACTTTTTGTCAGAGTCTGGGTGATTTCTGCATTTGTTCATTTATTGATCGATTGCTTCTTTCCATTATTCATTCATTTGACAAATATTTATTGAGCCAATCACTAACTTACTCTCTGGAGATACAGACCCTGACTCTGCCCTCCCAGGAGTTTGCAAGTTATTGAATGCAGTGTTCTAAAGAAGTTGCCTGCCTTCCCACTGAATAGCAACAAACCCTGCAGCTTGGAAGGGCAAAGCTCATCACTCAGATTCCACGTCCTCTCACCACCAGCCACCTTTCTCCCACATGTTGGAAGTTGTGTGCTAGCCCAGGGCTTTGTAGTTTGGTGGCCAGCCTTGGGGAGGGAAAATACCTCCTCCAAAAGTCAGCAAACAGTGCTCTTTTTAGTCCAAGTTTATATTTCCAGATAAAACCTGGAGAATCACTCAGCTACCATGACAACCAGTTCTGTCACATTTCCCTCAGATCTATGAGGAAATCAGTGACAGGGCCAGTCTGACTTCATGTGGACACTGAATAAGGCAGGGACCTACTTGGGAGACTGGACCTTTTCTTCCAAGCCAATGGTCTTCACTCTTAACATACTTGTGAACTACTGGGGGAAGGAGAATTGAGAAATGCAGATTTCTAGGCTCCATCCATGGAGATTCTGATTCAATATTTTCAAGAGTAGAGTTAGGAATTGGCACCATAACAGCATTCTGGCTTGTTTAGATGATAGTGGTCCCCAGTCCACACACCTGCTAATGAAGAGACAAGTTGGACTTTTAGATAAAACCCTCTGACAATGACGGTAACATTAGTGGGGAAACTGGGAGGCAAGAAGGATCAGATAGAAGAATATTGCTGTGGTCCAGGGGATAAAGAATAAATCAGTATAGTAGCAGTGGGTTTGGAGGGGAAGGGCTGGTTTCTGGAGTGATTTAGGACTTAGAATAAATGAAACTTCAAGAAAGATTAGGTGCAGGAGGTAGAAAGATGTTTGACTATCCACATTGCCTGGGCAGATAAGCCTCATGGTGAGAATCTCAACTTTGTGTATACTTTTCTGGATATATCTGGACTGTCCTCCAACTGAGTCCCTGTCCATGGTCACCAGATTCTTAGATAGAGAGGGATACCATGAATGAAATAAAAAGCATTGTACCATCTGAGTCTGTGGGAGATGGGGCAAAAGGTAATATTGCATTGCAACCTCGTAGTGATGTAGAGATTTTTAAATTTTATTTTTATTTGTGTGCTTTCCTATTTGAGAAGGATGACAGGTTATGCAAGGAACCAATGTTTGGAAGGACAGAGAAGGACATGGTGGAGGCTGAAAGGTGGGAGACACCCATACATTGGTATGCAATTGTTTTGCTGATGTAGACACACTGACTTGAAACTACCTAATCTGGATTAGTATGACCCCAAAATAATTTGGATTATAAATTTTCTGCTCTTTAATATTTCCTGATTGGTCCTGCACCTGCTGATTAGAGTGAAGACAATGGTATAAATTCTGCAATGTTGGTTCCAGAGACAGGGTAAGGATGGGACAGCAAGTGTCCAATGGGATAATGAGAACACCTAGCAATGTTGCATTTAGCAGGATCAGGGTACAGGGTGTGATGATGCAGACTAAGTTACTTTAAAGAGGAGAGCTAGAGTTTGGAAGTCTTTGCACCAAAAAGCTCTGTGTCCTTCCACCACCTACTAGAGCCTTAATCCAGCACTCATCCTGAAAGAGTCAGCCAAGAGAGTTCAAGAGCAAGCCACTCCTCTACCAGGGCTACCAGTGGCCATTTGGCATTAGGAGGGCAAGCCCACAAGCGTATAAGATCATGGGTGGAAAAATAGTTTTCATTTATTTAAGAATGTATGTCAATTTTACTGTTTGATTTATAGACAATTGGTTGCTTGGTAGATAAATAGTTGATATGGTAATGACTTAGTTTGCCCAAGAGTGTTGTGAGAAAGTACTGCAGCCTAGTTGGCTTAAACAAGAGAAATTTATTGTCTCATGACTCTTGATGCTAGAAATCTGAAATCAAGGTTTCAGCAGGGTCATGCTTCCTTTATTGCTCTTGGCTCCTGCTGGGAGGCTGGCAATCCATGGTGTTCCTTGGTTTGTGGTGGCATAACTCAATCTCTGTTTCCAAAACATGGCTGTTTAACTCTGTCTCTTTCTCTGTGTGTCCAAATTTCTTCTCCTTAAAGGACACCTGTCATATCAGATTAGGGCCCACCCTAATAGAATTTAGCCTCCCCTTAATAATATCTTCAAAGATCCTATTTACAAACAAGTTCTCCTTCAAAGTACTAGAGATTAGAATTTGAGCCTATCTTTCAGGGAGGCATAATTCAATCCACAACAGGTAGTTAGGGTAAAAGTCAAGAAAACGGGTACTCTGAAATGTATTGTCTTTTCTAAGAGGTAGAAGAAATGAATGTACTAGTTTCAAAATGAACCCCTAGGATCTTTCATATTTGTAATGAACACATATCCTTTTTTTTTTTGATACTACAATACATGAGCCAATTCCAGCTATTCCCATTCATTTCCATATGTCTATGGCTGTTTACCCCTACAACAGCAAAGTTGAGTAGTTGCAACAGTGACCATATTATCTACAAAGCTGAAAATATTTACTATTTGGCCCTTTTCAGAAAAAGTTTGGAGACCCACGCTTTAGAAGAATTTAAATCTCTAAAGACTTAAAATGACTAGGAGATAAGTTCCTAATGATTTACATCAATGAGGAAAATGATAAAGTTCACTGATTTAGGTAACTGATGTTTCTGAAGTGCTTTTTTATACCTATTAGCTTGGGACCACCATGAAAATACATCGAAAAAGATATTCTGAAATCAATTTTGCAGACAGGATATGTAGGTGAAATGATTTGCTTGGCTTTTGAAATGGAAAGAGAACCCATTTCTGTTGTTCAAGTAGCTTGAGTCTAAAGCTAATGATTTCTGTTATTCTAATTTCCATTACTCCACCTTAGAGCTGAGTTTATCTGTTAACCCAGAAAGTTCACCTAGTATAATTTCCTAAATGCTGAGAAAGCCTTTGAGCCCCCAGACATCCCAGCCAAAGAAATTCAGCATTAGACATTTATTCCTATGGATCAACAAGTTTCTCTTTTAAGGTGTAAAATGCCCCATGGGAGGGTAAGCATGTTGAATCTGGTTATAATTCACTCTTATTCTCAGATGAAGTCTTTAAGCTAACACTTTTCTTGTGGGAGGGAAGTTGGGATGCAAGGGGGTCGGTGCAGAGGGCAATACTTCTAAGCTTGGTCAGTGACACAAAGGGGATAGTTCAGCTTGTGGTCAAGAGAAATTTTGAAAAGGTCGAGTACACGGAAGATACCATGTTCATGCTTTTCTGTATTCACAATTCTTCGTGCTCTAATCAGTGCAACAGTAGAGAAGCCTCTTAGGCAAATGGATAATAGCTCTGATCTATCTGAGTGATTCTTACATTCATTTTCCTGCTGCTCTAGGACAAACGTTGTATTTCATTTCACAGTGGCCTGGCTACTACTCGCAGCCTGGGTGTTGTTGTCAAGTGTCCCAATGATGAGAAATTTGGTTTTGTGAGAACTCTAGTATTATATCCCCACGAAGATTTTTCATGATTAGAGTGTCACTGGAGCAAATTTGTGGACTCCAAATATTCTGCAGACTGTAAATTTTGGACATGGCACTAGCAAAGAGAAGGCACAGCAGCAAATATCAGCACCATATGTCTTCTAGTTAGAATATGATCAGTAAATATTTGTATGATACACTGTGTACTCTGCTCATATTTCTTTTTTTTTTTCATATTTCTTTTGTGCCAAATAATGAATAATCAAGGGGGGAAACTGGGAAGAAAATCAGTTTTGGATTTGAATGTTATTAGAAAGAAATCATATTTGAGATATCTTTGTTGGTGGCACAATCTAACAAGGTGGAACAATGTGTTTTTCTGTCTCACTTTTGCACAGATGACAGAAAAGGGTGGTCAATGCAGATACGTTCAATGTGATATGGGAATGTTCATTTTATCCAAGAACTTTCTGTAAATAATTCCATATGGAATTATCTTGACGAAAAGGTTAATTTATCTAATTTAGGACTTTTCTAACTAAATATAAATAAGGAAAGATGTAGTTTTCATAAATGAAATCCAATAACCTTTAGATTACTCTAAGGGTGCCATCTGGCCTTATCTCCCCCACCCCCACCCCTCCTCTCACCACCACCAGGAAAACTTCTTAAAGGAGGGTGAATCTCCCTCATGAGGTAGAGAGACTGAGCCGGAAGTCGTGTTGCACGAGATTCTGGTCTCTGTCCTTATTTAAAACCAGATGGTTTCAGATAGTTCATTGCATTTTTCTGCTTCAGTTTTCTTATCTGCCCGAATTCAACAACCTCTAAGTTTCCTTTTATCTCTTAGCATGTAATTCTCTGCTTCAATTTGACCATGGACTCTGGTCAACATTCTTCTCTTTCTCTTCTGATCTTCTGAAATGCCATTTTCTCTTGATCTGACCCTTTAAAATTAAATTATTTTGCTTCAGATTCCTCATCTCTCCTTTTTCTTTTCAGCAATTTTTCCCTCTGTGTTAGAATCTTGGCTTCCTAAAATTTGAAGATACATCATTAAAGTCTCACCTCTCACCCTGATTGTCATCTAGATTCTTCGTGTTCACCTCCAGGGACAGAGGGCTTGTTATTTCCAAAGCTAAATGTATTGATTGCACTTTAATTGTGTCAAAAATGTGGCTAAAATCTTTCATGAGTCTCAGATATGTAAGATTTAGTTAAAGTTGCAGCTATTTCATTGTTTGGTAAAACCCCTTTATCTGGGTGATAGAATAGGTTTGTTGCATTTGTAAGAGTATGTCACATGACTATTCTAAGCAAAGCTTATGTGATATTATAATTTCAATCAATTTAAAAAGAGGGAATGAATGATTAATGGTATGTAGCAATGCCTGAAAAATTACAAAGCAAACAGAAAGGTTTGTTTTTAACTTTTGTGAAAGTGTTACATGGAACGGGCCTGACAATAATGGTGTACTGCACACTCTAATAAAGCAGAAGGTGATGCTCCAGACTGTTCTGAAGAGTCCATTAGAGTGAGATCTCTACTTACAAAACTAGAACTGCTCCCATATGAAGCAAGTATAATGTATGATTTTGTTTGACATAATTTCCCCTGCTTCATTCCAATTGTCTGGAAGGCATGGAATGAGATGGAGTTGAGTCATGCAGAAACATTTAGCCAAGAAAAGGTACTGGAAGCTTGTTTGATGACATATACTGGGTTCATGTATGCCTTTCTGAGAAAAATGTCTTCAGCACTATAAATGATTCTGGCTTTCCCTGAGAAATGAGAGCTCAACAGTGGAGTATGCATATGGGCAATGGTGAAACTCTTGAAAATAAAAAGATCCAGCAGTTCTTGGTAATTAAACGCCCCAGTAGTTGTTAGGGATGGAATTCTGCCATGTATAAGCAGATAGTTATGAAGCTGGCTGCATGAATATGAGATATGGCTAGTAGTGCTCATAGACCATTTCAGCTGTTGTCACTCTATTTAGAATGCATCATTTGATCTCCAAACCTCTCTTAGTATTTCAGTCAGACTGTTTCAAATAATAACCTAAGTGTACTATTAATAGTCTAGTTTCAATGTTAAGATTTCAGGTCCAATGCCTGAAGACATTTATCTTCTTTCTCCCCAAAACATAGATAAGTATGCAATAAATGTATATTAATAAAAGGAAATATGTTATTTGCTCACGCAATTAACAAATTAGAAGTTTGGGGGAGAGGAGAGAGAGGCCTTGAAAGTCTGCATTTTTTTAATTGGACCATGAAAAATGACAAGCAGAGAGGCAGAAACAGGACAAGAGATCCAGAGACCTTAACTTCTGATGTATTTCAAACTTGGCTGACTTGGGTACATTATCTGATTCTTCCTACTCTACATTTGTCCCACAAATGTTTCTTGTATTTAAAAAACAAGAGGCATCTTGGCAATATATGTGTGGGGGAGGGTGGGTGGAAGATAGCATTTTCAGAAGGTTTTTCTCTTCTGACTTTCACAATTTTATTTATAGTCTGTGTTATAGTTATTAAGGATTGATATGACAATCTCATTTACTCTTGAATGGGACTATTTAGAATGCTCATACTAACAGTTAAACATTTTGTTTGCCACTCCTCTTAGTTATTCTAACAGAATCTCAAATAAACTAAGGTGCAATAATTATAGATAACTGTTTTTTTTAGAAAACCCTCTGAACTATAAAAGAGATATTATTTTCTGAAACAAATTTTCTATCAGAGTATATTTTTAAAATATTTCATCTCAAATGAATATTTTAATTGCTACAGAGTTGAACAGGGAAGAATTAAAAATGGATCAATGATTGATTTTGTTGGAGTTTAATGAAGGCTAGTATAGGTCACATTGGTTTGTTCATTATTTGAAAGTTTTAGAATTTAAGAATTGGAGAAAAACTGGGGATTTGGATTATTTCCAAAGATTCAATTTTCTTTTGTGACTTTATCATATTGGTTTTGCCATGTGGTATCCATAAATGGGAAAAGGAATGGCCCTCAATTTGAATCTGTATGGACCATTTACTATACTGATTAGAATTCTGCCACTAGGATAGCAGGTAGACTTGCTTAGAAGAAATCATTCGTTAAGATTTAATGATTTCAGCTCTTCATCAACTTGTTTTCAGTCTCTGGGCATTTAATTCCAGTTTTCCCTTTTGCAGATTGAGAAGTTTCTTCTCTGCAACTTTTGCCATCTGGAACAGGCTATTTGCGTTTTCACCTCTGGTTCCAAATCTCAGCTGGGACCAATCATCTCTCCTTTTTTTATGTCACTCATCTTCTTGTGTTTGTTGAGCAAGTGTCCATGACTCAGCAAATGTCTGGGTCCAACTTGAATCAGGCCAGTGCTTTTTCAGAGAGAGATAATCCAACTGGAGCCCTGACCTAGACCACTCGGAGGATGGAGGTGGGGGAGTACAAAGGGCCTGTGTAAGCACTTTCAACTCAATACTTTTGGAAAAAAATCATTAATAGGAAAAAAAAAAGTACTTAATAGGAATTAACAAATAGACTTCAGCAGGTGATGACCAAGGGTGTGCTCTATCCCCATCCCTTTCCTGACTCTTCTGATGGTAGTTCACTCACCAAAGGGGAGGCACCTCCCTTCCCCTGGGCCTACCTACAAGACTTGCAGCTTAGCCCCCTATCACTCAACTCTTACCTTTCCGGGTTTTGAACCCGGCATTAGCTTTTCCTTTCCAAGATGATCCTTGGTGTCCTCCTGATGTCTCTTTCTTGGTTATTCCAGTTACCTACATGTTTCTTAGCCTTGCTGGGAAGGCATTCATTTTCTACCCAGCAGCACAAATGTCTGCCTCTTCTATGCACCTTCTGTAGTTTCCAGCCTTCCTGAAATAGCATTTCAACAGCACTTCTGACAGGGTTTTCTTCTCTTTTTTTTCCTGTGGTACAAACCAAGGTTAATTGCCCATCCCATTTGTATTCCCTCTTCTCTATAGTTGGGCCTCTCAAAGTAGAATGTGAATCACCTGGTGATGTGGTTAAAAAGCAGGTTCTGAGTCAGTAGGTCTGGGATGGGGTCCTGGGTGCTTATAGGTGATACAGGACCTGGATCACATTGTGAGCAGAAAGGCTTTATGGTTCTTTATTTTTATTCTATGTAATTCAGCTTCTCTTTAATATCTAGGAAGTGTTCAGACTTTTTCCCTCTCTGAATATTTTTTCCTTAAGCTTAGTTCACTATTTTGATCAACAATTGAAAATGAGAAACTAAGGATCTTCAATTTACAATGCCAGTAATGTGTATGCATCTGGGATGACTAAAGAGGCAGTAAAGTAGTGGAACTAAGGGGGGGGGGGGGGTGGGATGGGGTGGGGGGAGAAAGAGCCCTGTGCTCTTCTCTTCAAGGATATAAGCAAAATAAGCAAGTCTTTGGAGTAGTTCAGATCTAGTATCTGATCTGAACCCATCAGTTATATAGTTCTGTGATTTTGGTGGCAAATTACCTGCTTCTGCTCAACTTCTCTTCCCTCACAAGAAAAATGAGGATGGTAACACCTGGTAAATGAAGGATATTTGAGAGGCTTGCAAAACACCTGGCATGTGGTGGGCATTCATTAGAAATGACAGTTATTTTGGAAGGGTAAATCTGCATCCTGGATAGCCAAGCAAAGCCATCAGTGGTACATCGCAAGATCACCCAGTGGCCCTCTAGGAGCTGCCAAGTCAGCCTGCATGCAATGTACCTCTGCCTTTCTTTCTTCTCTAGACCATGGAAATGATACAGAAGGGCAGAAAGACAAAGGGTGTGCATTTCATTTTTTTCTGTATGATTTTCTACCCTGTATCTAAAAGAAAAAAATGTTGTTTTCTTGTATGGGCATATAATTTAAGGTATATTGTCATTTTCCTTGTCACATTCACATTGTTCATAAAATTTCACTGAAATGGAGGTCATTCAGAGGTGTTTCTGTGTTTTAGTTGTTTGTACATACAGAGGTATCTCTGAAGTGTGGGTGCTCACAAATCCATCAGGCCTCACCATAATGGGGAGGATTAATTCTGGTCTTGGGTTAAAAATTTCCATTGTACATCACTAGTCCAGCATCTGAATATTCATGTCTGGTCATTTATGTTTGAGATGGGTTTTCTGATATAGAGTTTTAATGAAAAGTAGGAATGGTGAGGATATGCGATAGTTGCAAATACACTTCTTTTCTAGACCAATGTGAATCTTACACAGCAAAAATTAAAAAACAAAAGCTTAGGTTAGTTTTGGGTTCCAAGTTGGAATCATGAGCAAGTATTACTTGCTTTTCATCTGCTAACCACATTGGAAGTTTATATACCCAAACAGTAGTGTATGTGATAGCGGAAAACATTATCCTTAAGTTTCTACTAATGTTAAGGCAAGACATAATTCTCAAGCTGATCTATTATTGTAGGTCCACATGAACTACAGTGAACCTTTAAAGGATATGGAGTGTGTGTGTGTGTGTGTGAGTTGAATATGCAAATGATACACATACATACAGCACATATATTATCTATTTATATAATAGATCTTTTATATATTATATGCAATATACCTTATTTTATATACATTAGAGGAAGATTTATTTGAAGTTAGGCAAAATTCTGTTGTTCAGGACAAGAGGAGCTAGCAAGACATTCTGAACGCTTGCATCTGGTTTGATTCAACTCATTTCACATTCACGGAGTTTCAAATGAAAATAAAGTTCATAGCAAAACGAAATGCTATTTAAACCAGTGGAACTGGAACCAGTGAAAAAATGCATTCCTATAACCACAATATGTGAAGTTCTGCTTGGTAAGTCATTTTTTTTAGGGAAGGTATGCAAAATTAAACTAGATACACCTGTGTGCTGGAATTAGTACTTGGGGTTAAATTAGGTCTCATCCAGTGTTTCAACATCCAATTTGCTCAGCTTTCCCTATCATACAACTGTTTATTGAACTACAATGATTGAAGTACCACTGTAGGTGCTATTGGTGTTACAAAGATGGTATATATGTAGGCTCCTGCTCTTGAGGAGTTTACTCTCTAGTGGTAAGGAAAAATCACAGATTTTTATGTGGTAGAATAATTTATTAAGTACTATTTGAAACTGTTCGAAGAGTGGAAGAGAGTAGAATTGGTTGTTCAGTTCCTTAAGCCAGAGGACTAGAAAGAGATGTTTCTTTTTCATTGGCTCCTCATAGATTTCCCCCACTGGGACAAAGGGGGATTCTCACAGATGTGAAAAGTCTGTATTGTTACTTGGCAAGTTTTGGGGAGGATTCTTTCATAGACAATTACAAAAGCTACCAGGAAGCTCCAAATGGGCATTACCTGCCATTGTTGATTTGGGCTGCATATGGAGATATGAGGTTTTAGCAGAGACCAGATCCCATAGCATAGCAAAGTGAGCCCTATCTATTTTCAGAAGGAGAATAATAGGAGTTAGAAGTTGGCTGGATGATGGCACCTATGAAGGTAAACCAGATAAAGTAATGTGAAGTAAAATTTGAGTAGGGTGTCTCTGGAGATCAGAAAGGAACTGGAGAATGGACTCATTCTGTATGAGTCTCTTCTCATTTTGCACCTTGTCCTTTGCTTGCTTCAGAGAGCCAAGACAGAGAATGGGTGGAGTTAGAGTCTGGATTCCCAACCTGGTAACCAACACCTATTCCAGGTATGGGTTGGCCATGCCAAGCCAACTCCTCTTACTTGCCCTCTAGTGAGCAGGCCATGGCCTTCCAATTTTTGGGTATAAGAGATTTCATGGAGAATTTTGGTGAAGGGTTAAGACTAAGTCAAGTAAGGAACAGTTTACCACCTGTTAGAGATGACTCAATTGTTGATCATTTAAAAGCCCTAAGGAGATGTTCATCCTCATCCTCCACCTTCCACCCTCTAGTTTATGCAATTATGTAAAACCATCAAAGATATATATGGGATCCAGAGAAAATTTACCTAAGGATGAGATCTTCTCTTGCCACTAAGTCTAAAATTTCATCATCACCTCCCTTCATTCCCTCTTCCTACCCAGTTTATAGTTCAATCTCTGATTTCCTTAGTGCCTATCTCTATTGTGATGGTGAAATTCATGTGGCAACATGGCTAGTTATGGTATCTAATTATTTGGTCATGCAAGCACTAGCCTGATTGTTACTGTGGGAATAGTTCATGGATTTTAATCATTAGTTAGTTGGTTGCAACAACGGCTGATTATATCTGCAATCAACAAACATGATTGCCTTCGGCAATAAGAGAAGTCTCATCCAATCAGTTGATGGCCTTAATGGAAGAACTGATGATTTCAGCAGTCATTATCTCTACCTTAGCCAGCTAGGTTCTCTTGGGGAATTTATTGAAACCTTCATTGGCATCCAGTTTCTCTGAAGAACCCTAATACACCTATCTAACATGCAATATACTTCAGTAGTTTGCTCTGCTCATAGTCTGTCCCCTTCACTAGCACATAAACTCCTTGAAGATAGAGATTTTTATATTTTTTATGACTGTTTAATTCTCAGTGTTTAGAACAACATCTGAGACATAGTAAATATTTACTGAATTGATAAAGAAATTAGTTGGAATATAGCCAGCGTGAGCTGGAAGGAATTTCTCTAAGGTGAGATACTGCCCCACAGGAAGCAAAAATTTTTCCTAGTACCCAACGTTACCTACCCAGTGCCTTAAAAAATTACAGCAAATACATCAGCGAACTGCTGATTGCTGGTATTCCTATACCAAAATAAACAATTCATGATAGAGATATTGTTTCATCTTGTTCTGGTTGAGCTCTGGATTGGGAGTGAGTATTCTCTCTGGGATGAAAATAGTTGCTTAGTAGGAGAATAGATTAGACTTTTAAAATATCACATATACATATAATAAGGACAAAAGCAGGGTTGTTTCCCTAAATCTACCTACTAGTTTGTATGAGGTACCCTGAGAAGAGAAGAATGGGGAAGTAGAGAGAAGTGGTGAAAGTTTTGATAATCAGGTGGGAATGGAGGAAAGGAAAATGGTGAGGAATTGAAAGGACCAGGGAGTGGTGGCTTCCAGAGAAAGAGTGGATCCCAGCCTTTCTCCTTGGTGTTGCCCTTATGTAGCATACCCTAGAGGATGGATCGCTGGTCTTAGCAAAGTTTTATGTATGTCAAACATGGCCTGGAATCAGAGAGCCACTATCAGGTCGAAACCACATATTTCATTCATGACGATGATAGGCAAGTGGCAAGAGCCTCCCCTCCCTTCCCATTTTTGGGAACCCAGTTAGCATCCCAGATTCTGGAGCTATCCAAGGATGGTAGAGGCTCTAGCTCTCTTAGTTCAAAAAAAAAAAAAAAAAAAGACCGCGATTTGGCCACAGGAAGTTGTTTCCACACCTCTTGTCTAGTAAATGGAGGATTTTTAAAATAAAATTCTATTGACGTATATAATTCTTCCATAACTATACATAAACAATAAGTGTATAGTAAAATTTGTGAGTTTACTAAACAAACATGCATATCATCAAACAAGGCTCCCATATATCTCCCACTATCAAAATCATGCGTTGTGAAACATTTGTTACAAACTATGAAAGGGCATCATCAAAATATCACTACTAACTATAGCCCATATCTTACATTTGGGGTATTGTCCCCCAATCCACCCAATTATTAATACCCTATATTAGTATTATATATTTGTTATTGTTCATGAGAGAATGTTCTCATATTTTTCCTGTTACTCATAGTCCATCTTCCAACACTGGTTTCCCTATGTTATATAGTCCTATGCTTTGTACAGACCATTCAAAGTGTATTTTCAGTGGTTCTCATTTTCTTCACAGAGTTGTGTTGTCTAAATGGAGTTTTAGATCATTTTATTCTGCTAAAGTAAGCAATATAATGCAGACTTCTCTAGAAATGGGAAAAAAAGTTTTCTCTTGCCTTGGTCTTAGATGTTCAAGTGTTAGATGTGCTCATGGCTAAGAGCAGAAGACTAGGCAGTTGCTCCCTAAGGTCACAGACCTTTATCTAGAACAAAATGCTCCTGTAAAATGGTACGCTAAAAGGATATGAAGAGAGGATAACCAGAAGGTACACAGGTTCTCATACATATGTTCTAAATTCAAGGGAAGATTCAAGAGAGTTTGTTACAGTGGCTTCGCTGATATGCTGACTCAAGAAAACCCATGACTGAAGATTACATACATGATTATAAATACCATAAATAGTTCTCACCACCAATTGAAAGTTTCAAAGTTTTCCAACTAATGGAAAAGAGATAGTCAATCTCTATGGAGTTTTCCTCCAAGGCCAAAAGCCAAATATTTTGGTAAATAAACTTATTTACTGAGGTATAATGCACATATAGAAAAATGAACAAATTGTGAATGTTGTAAAATTTTAACTGTTACTGCATTATAAATTTTCACAAAGTAAATATTCCCTAATAGCCCTTAATCATTTCAAGTAATAGAATATTACCAGACACCAAAAGAGCCCTCATGCTCCCATCTAGCAACTATTGTCTTTCTCCCCAAATACAGTAGGTATCCTGATCTAATACCACCAATTATTTTTTGCTTCCAGTTCACTAATTCTCTACCTGAGAGAGTTTAATATTAGAGCCATGTGTTGACATCTTATTTCAGTAATTATATTTTTAAATGTTAGAAATTCTATTTTACTTTTTGTTATAGATTCTAGTGGTTTTATTTTTGGTGAAATTTTCCATTTTTTCACCTATTATTGAAAACATTAGTCATAATTACAATAAAGTCCATGTCTAATAGCTCTAGTGTTTGGATCACATTTGTTCTAATTTTTCTCTTGCTTCAGTCATTTGGTCAAATTTCCTTGTATGCCTGGTAATTTTTTATTGAATGTCAGATATTTTCTATAAAAAATTGTCAAGAACATTTGAGGTTTTGGCTAATGTTATCTTCTTCCAGATATAATTTACCATTTCTTTCTGACATAATCAGAAGTAGGTAAAGACAGCCAAAATCCATCATGGGGTTGATCCAATATGAAGTTTGATTTTAGTCTTAGAAAGGCTGGCCTATTTCTGGTTTGTATTTGCTCCTTGTCTGTAGACCCTTCATTTAGGGTCCTAAATGAAGATGAGGCCTCTTATCGTGGTTTCCACAACTTATGAGAATGTTGAAAGCTCTGCTTGGCTTCCCATCTTCAGTTTTAGCTTCTTAGTCTCCTGATTTCACTTAAGATCCAGCAAATATCTATTAGAGGCAAGAGCAATCCAGATTGTTGAGCTTGTCTTCTTGTCCTTCCCTTTCTTCAAGACCAAGGTGCCTCAAAGCATCTCATTTTGGTACCTATTCAATGTTTTCAAAGACATTTAAAAAAACATCTTACTCATCTTTTCTAGTTGTTTTCAGTGGATGTTTTAATATAAAATAAGCTAGTAAAACTGTTGAGAGGAAATTTATCAGATAAGTTCTGTGTTTCAGGTATCTAAGGATATTAAATCAAATCAAAAATTATAACTTCAAATATAGCAATACTATAGGAAGATAATTTTAATCCTATGAATAGCTATTTTATTCACAATGGTAAAGTCTTAAAATGAACATAGAAATGTATCAATGTCTTTGATGATTTAGGCAACAGATGGATGTTTACGGAGATTTCATGAGTCTCTTAGGCAATCCAGTACCAGATCAAAGCAGAGGGCTAAAACATTTATTTAGGAAATTTAGGGCAAAACATTTAGAAAGTCTCAGTAATTTATTTCCTCATCAATATGAAGCATTTTTTATCATTCAACTTTAATTTAAAATCTTAAACATCCTAACTGTCCATTTAGATGGGGGGGATAACATACAGAGATGATTTGAATTCTACAAAAATTATGCAAGAACTTATAGTTTCATTTCATTTTTCATGTTATTTTGCAGTTAATATTTTTCATATTTGAACACAATGTTCTCAAAGTTCACACATCATATTGGATAAGACTAGCATAACATATGGTAGTGGTAATGAAGATCATAAAAATGGTAGGCATTTTGGGAACACATACTCATGAAAACAAAAGGTCAAAATGAGAACAGATTTTGGAATATAAATATTTTAAAATCTCTTTCTTTGAATCACATTTCTTCTTTACTTCCATAAATGTTCCTTTCCTAAAATACACATTTTGCTCATCAGTAACTGGTAGAGTGCTTCTATAAAAATTTTGGGGGTAATATAGAGCCTTAAAGTTGGGTGGGTAAGAGGAAGAGAAGCATAAGAGTGAGAGACATATATCCTGCTTATCTGCATTATCATAAAAATATTTTTCCAGGAACTCTGTGAATACTGGGGCTGAAGTGCTCTAGGACATTAAGAATAGAGCATTGAGTCCTGGCCATGCCTGGCAAAAGGGCCCAATACTTAACATTTTGAGCTTGAAAGATTGAATTTATTTTGCCTTTGCACTAAGATTAGAAAGAAGCCAATCTTCTAATTCCACATATTGCAAGAATTAGGCTTCAGAATTGTAAAATAGACTGAATAGGATCAAATGATTAGTGCCCTACATTTCTGACCTAGTTTGTCTTCTCTCTGTTTAGTTTCCTTATAATTATGAACTATTAAGACTGTCCGTAACTTCAAAAAGCAGTATTTATGATTATGTAAAATGGAATTTTAAGATTTATGTGGGTATGTGGTCTTAAGTTTGTGTTATGTTTCAACAAATATTTCCTATTTTTGTGGAAAGTTTTATGTTGCCCAATTTTTGAGAAATTTTAAGTGATTGATTTAGAAAATAGTCTGTTGAAAATTGATTTTATGTTGTGAACCACCAAGGGAGACTTTTTCATGGTCCTTCAGTCTTTCACAAAATGACTACAAAATACCTTTCTAGTCTTTTTTCCTGACACTCTTCTTCATCTATTCTATGCTGCAACCATGAATCTTCCATCCAATCCCTAAATACACACTCTTCTCTCAAACAACTCTGACTTTGCACATGCCATTTCCATGGTATGAATTCTCATGTCTTATCCCAAATTTTCCTTCAGTCTTTTCTTTTTTTAAAGATTTATTTTTTATTTATTTCTCTCCCCTTCCCCCGCCCCCCCCCCCCCCCCCAGCTGTCTGCTATCTGTGTCCATTTGTTGTGTGTATCTTCTGTGTCTGCTTCCATCCTTATCAGCGGCACCAGGAATCTGTGTTTCTTTTTGTTGCGTCATCTTGTTGTGTCAGCTCTACGTGTGTGTGGCACCATTCTTGGGCAGGCTGCACTTACTTTCACACTGGGCAGCTCTCCTTATGGGACGCACTCCTTGCGGGTGGGGTTCCCTTATGTGGGGGACACTCCTGCGTGGCACGGCACTCTTAGTGTGCATCAGCACTGCACATGGGCCAGCTCCACATGGGTCAAGGAGGCCCGGGGATTGAACCATGGACCTCCCATGTGATAGGTGGACAACCTATCTATTGGGCCAATTCTCCTTCCCTCCTTAAGTCTTTAAAACCAAGCTCAAATGTTATCTGTATATTAATTCTAAATCTTTATGCAAAATTCGCATGGTAATATTGCAATAAATAACACACATTGTGAAATAATTGCTTGTTAATATATTGCCTCTCCTATCCAATACAAATTTCTAGGGGCAAAGAAAGATTTCTATTATTATTCTTTGGATTGGCAGTATTAAGAATATTTAATGTGATGTTAGGTATGAGTACATAATAAATCTTTGTTGAATAAAAAGGGAATAAATCTAAATTAAAATCTCAAGGACCAGCATTTCTTTCCATGTAGAGTGCCTTACATTTAGGTGTTCTATACCTTTATTGTTATTTAATTAAACATCTTCTGAGAAGAGGAAAACTGTATTTATATCAACATGCAGTTCTCTGAAATATCTGAAATTTTCTATTTTATCATTTCTAAAGTTATACAGATTTTAATTGCCTACAAAAACATATGCTTTGGATAGAAAGTACATGTGGATTTTCCTGGAAAAACTGATTTAATATATCATCCTTTTAGAACTTTTTGACATTTAGAAATGAGTTGTGGCAGCTCTGCCTTTACTGATTCATGTCTTAACTCTCCTCCGTAGCAGTTCACTTGTAGTAGAGCTCTTTGGTGGACATCATGTACCCCTTTGATAGGCGAGATATTTAATCTAGAAAGCCAGTGCCTAAACATATAGAAGGGAAAAAAAGGAATTGGCTTCCTTTTCTCAGTATGAAGAATATGCAATATTTGTACCAATGTAAGAGATGATTTCTAATTAAAGAATGGCAGTAAGAGATTATTACCACCTTGTTTGGTTGCAATAGAAATTAACATGCTACTCAGAAATAAGCAGTATTTTCAATTATCACCTAAAGTGTTCACTCAGAGGAATTTTTCCATACTATGAAAATGATCTAGATCAAGATATAAATATGGACCAAGAGGTCAGAGTCCATCTCTCCACAGAAATTTTGAACAATGAGCAAAAACTGGCAAAGCCATCCTTTTCATTCCTCTGGAAAACAGTTAAAGGGTTGTGATAATTGGGCAAACATCAACTATAAAGCAGCAACTTAAAAATGGTAGGAAACCTTGCTGACCTTTCCCCCAGTCCCTCCCTAGCTTGTTATCGAGTGCAGGTTCCTGGTTTCAGTCTAAAGGGAGCATAGTAACCCTTATGCACATATTGAGGTGAATGTATATCTATGCCAGTATGTCTGGTGGCAGCCTGAAGAACTCCGTCAGGACACTTGTCTCTGATTGGCCTATTCTAGAACTTGCTCAGATTGTGAAGGCAGCTTATAGGACAGCTAAAATTCTGTAAGAAAACAATCAAAAGGTAGCTTCCTAGGGCAAAGTATTACCACTTTAAGATATACAATAGAGTGCACAGGACTAGGAAGAAAGACTGAAAATTTCCTGGGGGAAATTTCTGTGTGAGTGGAGGAATTCATAAGGCCACACACATATACACAGAACATGGTGCATGTTCAGGAAAGACTCTAGAGGACACAATTACTTTAACTAGGGTGCTTTTTTTAGGATCATTGTAAGGCTATCTAAGCTCTGAAGGAGAATACTTGCACAGAGCCAATCACCAAAGACTGGGAGATGTATCCCCCCTCTCTCTCTCCTTCTCTTTCTTTTGCCCCCTCTCCTTTCTCTTCTTCCTCCTCCTTCTTCCTTCTCTTCTTTGTTAGCTACTGGGTATTATGGAAATCTCTGTCATTACACCAGCTGGATAAAAGCTTAAGGTAAGACAACTCAGTGACTAAATTCAGAGTTAACACTTTAAAATATTAAAATGTCTAGTGTGCAGCCAAAAATTAAAAGGCATAAAAAGAAATAAGAAATGATGGCCCATTCAAAGAAACAAAGCAATGCATCAAAAACATTCAATGAGGAAGTCCAGACTTTGGTGAATGCAAACAAAGACTTTAAAAATATGTCTTAAATAAGCTCAATGAGTTACAGGAAAACATGGACAAAGAAAAAAAATAAATTAAAAAATGACATAAGAACAAAATGGGAATTTCAATAAAGAGATAAAAAAACATAAAAAAGAACCAAAGAGAAATATTGGTGCTGAAGATCAGAATAACTGAAGTTAAAAATTCTCTAGAGGGGTTCAATAGCAGGTTGGAGTTGACCAAAGAAACAATCAGTGACCTTGGAGATAGAGCAATTGAAATTATCCAGTGTTAGGAGCAGAAAGAAAAAAGAATGAACAGAGCCCAAGAGATCAATGTATACGTTGTGGGAGTTCCAAAAGAAGAAGAAAGAGAGAGAGGGGGAGAAAGAATATTTGAAGAAATAATGGCTGAAAACTTCCAAATTTTAATGAAAGATATGACCACACATATCCAAGAAGCTCAATGAATTCCATACAGGATAAATTTAAAGAGATCCCCACAGTGACACATTATAATCAAACTGTCCAAGGCTAAAGACAAAGTGTGACTCCTGAAAACTGGAAAAGAGAAGTAATGCATCAAGTATAAGGTAGATAAGATTAAATGCTGATTTATCATCAGACACCATGGATGCAAGACAGCAGTGGAATGATATATTTTAAGTTCTGAAAGCAAAAAAAAAAAAAGCCAATCAAGAATCCTATATCCAGCAAAACTGTCTTTCAAAAATGAGGGAGAGATTAAGACATTCCCAGATAAAGAAAAGCAGAGGGAATCTGTGACTACTGGACTGGCCCTACCAGAAATGCCGCAGGAAGTTCTTCAGGTTGAAAGAAAGGGACATTAGACAATAGAGAGAGGCTGAATGAAGAAATAAAGCTCTCCAGTAAAAGTGATGACATGGGTAAATAAAAGTGCCTGTACTACTGAATTTTTGGTTTGTAACTCCACTTTTTACTTCCTACAGGGTCTAAAATGCAAGTGCATATAAAATAATAATAGAGCAATAATTTTGGATTCATAATATGTAAGTATGAAATCTGTCTACTAGAACTTTATAATTGTGGAGGGATGGAAAATTATAGGAATATAACTTGTTATACTATTAAATTTCAGTTGGCTTTATTCCAAACAAGATTGTTATATATTTAGGAGATTATATTCAAGCTCCATGGTAACAACAGAAAATATCAGAAAAATGATGGCTTGTGAAGTTTCTTAGAAATTTTCTTACTCATTGAATAAACAGATTTGGGTACTATTTATTTAGTACCACTGTGCATAAGGCATTGCCCCTAATTTATTATTTGAGTCTACTCAATTGGAACCTATACCCAGATTCTTCAATTTTTACTGAATTTTTCAGAATCACTAATATTCCTCCCATATTCTCCAGTATTTCAGGTAATAATGTATGTCGACCTGATGCTCACACCGGTAAATCTATTTAGACCCTACAGACTTCCAACTGTGCTAGCTTCCCTGAGAACATTCAGTTCCTAGAAGTTAAAAACATATCTTTAGGCAGCTCATAAATTCTGGCTTCAGGTTTAAACTGATGTCAGATGCCAGAGTCAACAACCCCCTAAGTTGGTGTGATCTGAATACCATATGGTCCCATTAGCCCACTAGATCTTAAGGTGAAAACCTGATGTATAGGTGATTACCCCAGCCAGGCCCATTTTATGGGAAAGGATGCGGTCTTCAGTTCTCTCCTTTGAAATATGCAAGTTTGCAATTTATTCTCTTTAAAATACATGGAATTATGTGGAAGGTGTCAAGCCTGCATATTTCAATATTGAAATAATCACCTGAGGGGTTTAAACATGACATTTCAGGGCTTCACCCCAAGGTAATCTAATTCACTGTGTTGCTGTGTGGGTATAGACCCCAGTGATTTTGATCCAGTATCCAAAGATTGTGCTTTTTGAAACACCACTTTAAGCCTTATTATCCCTCATCTTGGCAGCATGGGAGGCAGCAGGGGAGCCACAGAGGCTAGTAAAGAGATTCCTGGGGTTAGGACTTTCAGGGGAAAGTTATGAAAATTGAGGAAGAGGGCACTGCAAAAGAATATAAACACCTTTATTAAAAGATCTTTGTTTATTTTAAAATACAAGCATTTGTTGTCTGTGTACCGCATAATTCAAATTAAGGAATTTCCTAACATTGTAACCACTTTCTAATGAATATTGGCTGCTGAAATAATTAAGGGAATTGACTGTGTGTCAATCAGGAGTGGTGATGCAGAAGCCAGGCTTCACTCACAGGCACCAATCAAGCGTCTGTCCATGGAACTGCTTTTTAAAAAAATACTCTCTCCACTATGTACCTCACAGGGGTAAAGAACTTAAGTATAAAGGGTACACTTAAGTTCAACCACAGGAAGCAATACAATTCAGCTTAGGAAAAATGTTGGGTTGGTCACTGCTATCCAACCTCAGCCCCAACTAGAAACCGGTTGGAAACCTTGCACACTCAAGCTTCAGTCCAGATGAGTAGTCACAAATAAATACATTGCTGTTAAATTCTAGGAACAGGACTCCTGCCATGTGTGAACATAACTTACCTTGGGACTGAAGAGTGGAGAACCAAAGAAAAATGAGTGAATGCTCAGAGCTGCCATTTTATTTCTATTTTTTTTTGTTTTTTTTAAAGATTTATTTATTTATTTATTTCTCTCCCCTCCCCTCTCCCCCAGTTGTCTGTTCTCTGTGTCTATTTGCTGTGTCTTCTTCTTTGTCCTCTTCTGTTGTTGTCAGTGGCACGGGAATCTGTGTTTCTTTTTGTTGCATCATCTTGTTGTGTCACCTCTCCGTGTGAGCAGCACCATTCCTGGGCAGGCTGCACTTTCTTTTGCACTGGGTGGCTCTCCTTATGGGGCGCACTCCTTGCGTGTGGGGCTCCCTTACCTGCGGACACCCCTGCGTGGCATGGCACTCCCTGCACGCATCAGCACTGCACATGGGCCAGCTCCATACGGGACAGGGAGGCCCAGGTTTGAACCGCGGACCTCCCATGTGGTAGACGGATGCCCTAACCACTGGGCCAAGTCTGCCACCCAGAGCTGCCATTTTAGCTAAGTGTTTAACTTAGCTAGTTTCTTATAACTTTTGTTTATTCTCATATTTATTTATATGCTCATTCATTCTATTTACTAATTCTACTAACATTTATTGAGGGTCCACCTTGTGTTAGGCACTGTGCTTAATGGTGGGAATAAAACATTTTTCGTGGAATTTAGTATAGTGAGGGAAACAGATAAGACAGATGATTATATAAAGGATGGGTGGACAGGGGAATACGAGGTGTTGTGGGAGCACAGAGGATTAAAAACTCACTTAGACTTGGGGAATCCAGGAAGTCTTCCCAGGAAAAGGAACAATGAGCATAAGATTTGTAATATTGGTCAAAGTGTTGAAGTAATAGTGTTGCAGAAAAAGAGAATAACTTGTGAGAGTCATGAGACAAGAGAGAGAATGGTGTGGTCAAGGAACTAAAATGCAGACATGTACATGGAACACAGGGGAGTATGTATATCAAAAGATGAGGCTATAAAAACATGACTGGAGAATGGTTGTTTCCTAAAAATTTAGAGATGTATAAGGCAGACTTTTGCTTTCAGGAAGTTAATATTCAGTGGCTTACTGTGCCTTATCTACAATTTTTTTTTGATAAACTGGAAACACATATTGTCCAAATTCAGTAGATTCCTTCATCATTTTATTCTATTTATTTTTTAAATTATCTTTTTAAAAAAGTTAATAGATCACACAAAACATTACATTAAAAAACCTAAGAAGTTCCCATATACCCTACTCCTCGCCCCCCTACCTTCATCATTTTTTGATTGTATTTTTTTGAAGATACATAGATCACAAAAAATGTTACATTAAAAAATATAAGAGGTTCCCATTTGCTCCCACCCTCCCCAACCCCACTCCTCCCACATCAACAACCTCTTTCATCATTGTGGCACATTCATTGCATTTGATGAATACATTTTGCAGCACTGCTGCATTACATGGATTATAGTTTATGTTAGAGGTTTGTAATAATTAACAAGCTGTAGCTCAGTTTCCCCTGATATGCACTGGGGAAAGACTAACCCCATCCCCCATAAGCCTACATGTCCAAGGGCATGGCACTTCCCCACAGGTTAAATAAAGAAACCGCATAAAGATGGGAGTAAAGGGAAATGGAAATCTTCCCTACCTACATATCAGAGGGAGATAAAATTCCTACAGAACAAAGAAACATCTGCTCCTGAAGCATTCCAAGAAACCATAGCTCCCTAACCCACTATCTTCTAGTCACTATCAGGGAAAATTTTCACGTCTAGGGCTTCCTATTGGTCCCTGTCCCTCACTTGGACCCTCAACCCCCTCCCACCAACTATCATTTCCCCGCCTAGGAAAGTTCTGTATTAACTCAAGTGCCCCCTTCCAGGAGTGGGCTGAAGTCTCTCTTCAAACCCCCACCATGCTGGTGAGGGGGCTGAAGTCTGTTCTTCATTCCCCTTCCATTGGGAGAGCTTCTCAATAAATCTTTCTTTGTCTATAGTCATTTCAGTCTCCGTGTTCAGTAAGCACCATGTTTTCTCCAACAGTTTATATTGTAGTTTATACTGTCCCCCAGGACATTCAGTGGGTTAGATCTCAATAAAAGCAAAGCACACCATATATATTTTACTAAAGGTGTCACTGTATAATTAACCTTAAGCTAGGAAACTATCCAATAATGATAATTTTAATAAGTCAATTAATAACATTCACGACTCTGACCACTTGCTGGACACTTTTATAAAAACAAGTACTAACATATTTAATCTTTATACAAAGTTTATGGTAGATAAGATTATTATTTTCATATCACAGATGAGAAAATGGGAGGTTAAGTGACTTGCTGAAGTCACATTGGAACTATTCATTATGACAGAATTCTAACTCCAGTATCTGTCCTCCCTAATTTACTTTATACAGCATTTCTGATTTAAGAAACAGCCAGGGTGAAAAAGAAATTTGTTTCTAGTGTATGAGAACTATGGTTTAGGACTTAAGGATGACTAGTTTCTGATCAGAAATAGAGAAACTACCATGTTTATCCACAGAAAACATGTGCAGAGGAGGTTTGTTTTAGATAACACCACTCCAAATCTTCATGATCCCATCTGCTATTCCAGGTACTATTCGGAGAACTAGGCTTTCACCAGTTACTACTAACATCATGTAGATGTGGCCAGCCTGTTGCATTGGGTCTTCACTGACTGTTCTTGCTTCCTACCCCAGGGCTTCTCAGATGTGACAGTGATAACCCATTTGGCTCTCACACCTGGCCAGCCTGTAAATTCAGGAGAGTTAATGTCCACGGCACTACACTTTAACTAATGCTGAATGAGAGCCAATAAATCAATGATCTCCCCTAGCTCTAAAATGCATTTCATAAGGCTCATCAGAAAGTCTCATTGGTCTGAGCACAATCAGTTGTAGCAGTGGCCATCTTGGTAATGCAGCCTTCTAAGGCTTTCCCTCTGTCCTTGTTTCACTCCTCCTGAACTTCACCCCTTCTCTGTGGGATCACATTTGCATATAAACTCTAGCATGCAAAGCTTTGTCTCAGTTTCTGCTTTGGAGGAACACAAGCTAAGACAATTCATTAAGATGTTTGTTGAAATGTCACAGTAGTTTGGTCATTAATTAAAGTGTAAATGGTAGGCAATGAGATTGTTATTCCTAAAAGGAATTTTAAAAATACTGCGTTCTCTTTAAAACCTGGAAGATGAGAGATGTATAAGAACCATCATTCTGAGCTCCTTATGCAAAAATTCTGTTAAGATTTTTCTCTGACTTACAGAGATAGAAAGCAATGAGCAGATATGATCCATTATACTGAAGCCAGGAAAACAACATTTAACTCCTGGCTCCATCACAGAATAGTTTGAAGATTTGGGGCAGATAATACCTCAAAGACTTAGTAGCTGTCTCTTCTGGCTGGAACACAAGGGTGTGGATAATTATTACTACCAATCTGTACAATGTTTCCTAGAATGGTGTTTATAACAAGATTGCTAATTTTTAAAATAAATTTCTTGCATAACCACATAAGATGCTGTCTAGAACTAAGAAGGGTGTGAAATTTAACATTACTTCAACTAACTAATTAGCCTGCCACAGATCCATGGATACTTGTAGAAGACAAGACTGCTGGGTCATAAACAAAGGACAATTTATTATTCACAGCATTGGCAATAGCCAAAGCATCAGGATTTTTGTACTAGGTCCTCAAGCCTAGTCTCCACAGGGTGATGCAAATAAGGCCAGGTGATATGTGCTCTTGTATTTGGTTGCCACTGAAAAAGGAACTCTCAATTTAGGGAACCCAGATCTTTTATAATGGAAAATAAGCATGCCTGCTTTTGCCCTGGAGGGGGACATTATTCTTACTAATCTGGACAGTAAGCAAACATGACCTTTTCTTTGCAGGGAAACATGAGCTTTACCTCCCAAGACTGTTCACTATATATGCATCTTTGAGAGGATAATCTGTAATAAAGGGAAGGACAAATTGAAATTTGAGAGACCCATGGAGAATTGTTTCCCAAAATGTGGCTTTTCAGAAACTTTGTTTGAAGAGTTTGTGCAGCATTGCACTGGCTATTGGGCCACATGACTGCTGCCAGAGAGAGGAGAATTCTGTGTACCACAAAATGGAAGTTGTCATACTTGTGTTTTAAGTAGTAGTTCCCTGTACTACATTTTATTTGTGGTAGTCATGAGAATCGTTATACTTTAAAAATAGACAACAAACAGAGAGATGGTCTTTGACCTTTCTAGCAGTATTGCCCTTGAAGACAAGAGTCAGACAGAAGGTAGATACCTTGACTTGTACATTTGGGGTTTCCTCTGACTGAAGGAGAGGGCAGGTCCTCAGGAAGAAGGACATATCAACATGATAAGTATATATGTTAATATTTTCCCAAGTTCTTCACCAAAGGAATGGAGAGTATTATTTAGGTAATATACACTGAGGAAAGAGGAATAAATAGACCTGTCAAGGAAAACTGGATACAGGTCAAAGCTGACATTGATACCCAGGAACAGAAACACAATCATGTCTCACTGTTAGAATAGGTATATATGGAGTGCTAGCACACAGGGAGTTCACTCATTCCTCAGATTCAGATGGCGATCAGGGGGAATGGCTGGTCCAGGCTGTGGTGCAAGAAGCCCATCCACTTGGGCATAAAACTCTCTGATCCTTTAGTAATAGAGTGTGAGTACTGCTGGTGAGAAATGTTGCTGTATAGAGTTTGTGATAAACCCCAATAGGATAGACTTAGACCCTGGATTCTGCAGCAAGGCCATCCCTTATGCAGAAAAAACTATACACCAGATAATAGCTCTCACAATGCTACAGGGACCTAGTAGAAGTGGAGCATCTAACAATAAGACATCCAATGGTCAGGCATGCAGAGCTGTCCATCATGAACTGGGCTTTGTTAGAGTCCTTAGCATGTCCAGTATTTGGCATGAACAGAGCCAAACTGCACAAGTGAGCTGCCTGACCCGGTGGCTGAGTTCCCCATGTCTTCCACCACTGTTTTAGTGTCACTCCCTTGGGTCAGAGGCATAGTTGCTTGAGGGACTATTATATTATAATAGAAGAGGAGAAGGGCTGAGATTGGTTCAGGGTTCAGTTTACTTTGCTGTGATGATGTAAAATGAAAATGAAAATAGACTGCTGCTACGTTTCAGGTACAGTCAAATGTGGGCCTGAGAGAAATCCTCCTAGTGGATGGAGCTTTAAACAGAATGTCTTCATAACCACTTTGTATGGAAAAAGAAGTGACCTAAGGTCAGAATATAAGTGGACTCACAGGCTGTGGTGAGTGACTTGGTCATTTGTTTAGGGACTGACAGGAGAATGATTGGAAGATTGGTACAAGGAGTTATGGGGAAGAGGCATGTGGGTATGTGGATAAATATATGGGAGTAGACACCAAGCATAAAGATCTTTGAATCACATGTTAAAATCCACCAGAGGGCATCTGCCATGAGAGAGGCACTAAATAATTCAGTGGATAAAATGACATGGGCAGTTGATATCAGTTTGTCATCAGCTGTTCCACTGCTGGCCCACTGGCCTCATAATGCAGAGGCCATGTGACAGTGATTGGGTTGATTCATCATTCCAACACATGGGTTTCCACTCATCAAGGATGATCTAGCTTCTGTTGCTGTTGAATATCCAACCTGTGAGAAACAGAGGTCAAAGTTATGCCTTTCATAGGATACCATACCTCAAGGAAACCAGCCAAGCACTTGGTGACAAGTTGATTACACTGGACACCTTCTACCATGGAAGGAACAGTAATTCTTGATGGGAATTTACAAATATTATTTGTATGGGGATTTCCTGAAGCTTCCATCAGCACCACTCTCTGAGGATTCCCACAGTGTTGGCTTCACAACAAAGCATCCTGTATATTATCCACAATTTACAGCACTATAGTAGGGTAGTGGGTAAATGACAAAGGGATTCATTGGTCCTATCATATACTTTCTAGCCAGAAGCTGGCTAAAAGAGGGATGGGATAGTCTTCTTTTATTCATTTTGGTGGACTTTAGCTTATTAACCTATTTTAAAAGTCATTACCTGTACATGGCCCAAAGGCAAAAAACCTGTTAATATAGCAACTGTTTTCTTTACTTCTTTCTTACCTAAGAAAACATCTGTTAGTATGGGAGAGGGGCAGGAAAGAACAAAGGGAGCATCACCTCTCTCTGGAGTCTTTATAGATCTCCCAGGTAAAATTCCCAACTTATTGATTGGTCTTGGTATACCAGTCTTTCTAAATAGGTGTTAGTCTCCTTGAGAGCAGAGGCCTTCTCTTGCTCATCTTAGTCTTTCTACTGATGGACCCTGGACCACTTTATTATACCTTCCACATGGAAGTGGAGAGAAGTGTGGTAGCAGCCAGGGCTCTGGGATCCTGGAGTGGGAGTTTGATGCCTCCTCCCAGGCAGTAATGGTGGCTAATGTAGCCATGCTTGGGATGGCCTTTTTAAGTCATAGATGATATAGCAACTAGTGTTTGTTCTGCTAAGTAAAGGTTAATGATAATGGAAGCTTAACATCTAATGAATCCTGCCGACTATGCCAAAATGTTCTGCTAAGGAAGTGGCAGAAACTCTAAATCCTATGCAAAGGAAGCTTTATTTAATCAAATGAAGTTCAGTTTATAGCAAATGATTATAACAATAGAAGAAATCACAAAAGAAAGTAATCAATTAAAGACATAGGAAAGAATGAAAGTATATACAACTACTTATCAAATCAGTGGGTAACTCAACATCTGGACTTTCATGTGGCTGGGGAACCCCTTTTGTAGTCGATCAGATTCCTGATTAGAAAAATGGTCCCAGGCAGATTGTCCCTTCCTGGGTGAGGCTCCAACTGGCAGTTTGAAGACCATCTCCTTAAGGGATTCTGAACCTCAGAACTCTAATGAGTCTTACAACTCAAGAGGAATGACCTCATCGAAAGTAACCATATCCATCCTGGGGAGGGGTTGGCCAGCCCTCCACAGGGGAGACGTGTCTCGTGGGGTCTTTGTTCTATTATATTCATGGTACACTGAACAGGAGCATAAAGGTTTTCAGCTTTTAGCTTTACAGGGGATACAAACAGGATGTGCAAATGCCATGTCTGGTGACTTGTTCCTTTTAAACTTTTTGTTTTGTTTTGTTACTAGGTAAGGGGGTTGCCTGCATGGCAGCATTACAACATTCCAAAGCACAATGGACATGTTAATCATTCACAGTTCTAGGCTAAAACACTGGACACTATTGATTAGAAATTCTTAATAATTTTCTTATAGTACATCAGTGTTGATACCCAGTATGAATGGTGAAACATCCTTCTGCATGTGCTACACGTGCTAAATCAATGGTTATAATATGATGTTAATTTCCCAACATGTAGAATACATGGGTGAAGGAATCAGGGAGAGGAGTGACTCAGTTTACCAGTACCACACCCTCCAAGGAGAAGTTCAGTTCCTTTCCCTGCAATTTTAGACTATGTGTATCTAGAGGTTCTTGTTCTTAGAAGGGAAATGCTTCCACCAGGTGACACAATGAAAGTCCTATTGAACTTTAAGCTGCATGTCTAGTTGCTTCAGTCTCCTCTCATGTCAAGAGATGAACAGACAAGAAAAAAAGACATTGTGGAAGGGTAGTTGACCCTGATTCATCAGGGGAGGAAGAGTTACTGTTAAACACTAAAGGCAGGGAAGAATATGTTTGACACCCCTGATCTTCTAGTGAGTTCCCTGCCCAATTGTGATGATGTAGTAATGGAAAAGTGCAGCAGTCATTTCCCATGAGTAGTATAGAATACAGGGACTCAGATTAGTACCAGATGAGAGTTTGGGTCATAACAACAGGTTAAGTGACTTAGACCAACAGAAGGGCAAGCTGAAGGTGAGGGATATAGAATGGGTAGTGAAGAAGGTCCATGCTGAGTATCACTTGCATCCTTAAGCTTAGCTGCAGTGGAGAGGGCTGTGGCTCAGCAACTAACCTTCCTCTTATAAGTTTCGTTAGGAAATGAGACCAAGAAGAATCATGAATAAGATGTCTTAGATGGAGAAAACTTGTTACAAGAAGCAAGTAGTTCCAAACAACTTTTAGGATGGACTGTAATGGATGCTGTAGTGTCCTATCCAGATCCCTGTCAGAACCAAGCACCCGTTCTTCTCCCTGAAGATATTTGTTACAGATTGCTCACAGCTGTGTCTCTCCCTGGAAATCTCCCATGGTGGAGGGGATCTTCCTATCCCAAGATTATGTCTCCTTGCTGGAGCAGGCAGAAGCCAATGACTGGTTGTTTGGGGATTCAAAGGTCTGGTCCCCTTACTTCAGCTTTGGCAATTTCTGAAGGGCATCCCAGATCCAGAGGTCTCCATGGAATGTGCCTTGGGTATAACTGCCTTGAGTGTAACTGGCTAATCCTACTTTCTTCACTCCCTTGCATGTGTATTCTCAAGAGGACATGCCTGTATACCTCCTGGACACAAATGTCTGTTTCCAGGAAATCTGACTGAGGGCAACATGCTTATCAAATTATATAGGAAAACCTGGACAATCCAAATTATAACAACACACCATTTTTGGTTTAGCATTTCCTTAGTTTAGAACAAGGGTGAGAGATGTAAGATAAGAAAGAAGTCAGATATCATGTAACCCAATAGTTTCCCATGGAAGAAAACCAAATAAAAGATAAGAAAAGTGCATCTTCTCCCCTCATGATGGTTACAAAAGAAAGAATTATAGGAAGGTGCCTTGGAGTGAAGTTATGTGGCGTCAACTCTTTTCTGAAGCTCTGATACTCACAGATATTAAAAGGGAAAGGTCACTCCAACATGGGCATAGACTACTTTGTCTTCAGTGTGTAAAGAGCAAGATTGAAACCATAAGAGTGAAAATGAAAGAATGAAAGTCTGCTTGTCTCTCAGTTCCCCTGCTATTGTATTTCATTCCAGGCTGACTAGTTCAGTACTCTGAAGCTAATGAACTGTGTTCTCATTCTGACTCAATGTATGCCACATGCTTTTCAGGCCAGTTTAGTATGAGGGTGATGAGAGAAAGATTGTTACAAGTAATCACCTCTTTTGTGTTCCTGAGAGTTAAGAAAAGTTGGATAAAAACCCACTTTTACTCAATTCTGGACAATTTAAAATTGAGATATATTTTGGCATTTTGAAGAACAGGCTAGAATTCATGATACTTGACTGAATTTATTTATGTACTAGATATTCTTTCTCTATGGCAATATGGTGAAGTGGCCTGCCGCCCAGTACTACTCATTTTTCCCTTGTTTCTAGGAAGTAGCACAATGATAGTTAACAGACATGGCTGTAGAAAGCTTTTCTTTTAAATTCCTGTGACGATATTGAATTGTATGCCAAATGTATACATGCATATATATATATATATGCATATATATATATAACTAAAAATGTGAGAAGCATGTGTTTTTCCAGTCACATTTAATTGCATCAACATGAAGTTCATGTTGGCTTTTGCAGCAACAGTTAATGAGCCATATGTGGAAGAATCCAGATGTTTACATTATATGCTCTTCCAATCCGTTATACTAATACCCATTTATGACATTGTCTTCCATTGTGTGAAAAGAAAGGAGCTGTATCACCAATATGGAAAGAAAGTTGAAGGCTAATTACTTTGTTGCCTTTTCCAAATGTGATTTTTTGTACCGAAAGTGTTATTTCCAACATGATGGGGTTAAGGGGAAGGCTCATGTTTTGTGTTTTCATGGAATGTTCCTTATTGTTACTATTTACTTGACCATGTATCTGTTTCAATGACACCAGTCACAGTCACACTCATACACACCTACACACATCCCTAAAACCTGGAGGAGCACAATGAGTACTTTAACATATATAATGGGCTAGGGGGCTCAGAGTGGTTGACAATTCATTTCATTTAAGAAGAGGGATGGCTTCCTAACAGGGTTACTGGTGTTAAAAGTTGAAGATGTCTTTTTTTGTTTTTGTTTTTTACAGTGGCAGATTGAGGAGAAAGGAATTATAAGTGGACGGGAAATTTAATGACCCAAAGAAAGATGATGAGGAACAGGCAAAGTATTTGAAACAATTGCTGTATTCTTCTCAATGTCTAAGTATCTAAATCCTTCTTTTAGCACAGAGCAGGAATGGGGGTATTTCTACAAATCATACTGAACACATTTAATGAGACCAAGTTGTAAGGCCAAGTGTTATTCAGTGGGAGTTCATTATTCTATTTGCCCCAGCAATACTAAAGCACAGATCCCACCCCTCACCTCACACCCACAAGTCCCTCACCTATTTTAACACATAGTCTGAGAAATAGAAAGTCAGGCTCACCAGCAAAATTGTAAGGATAACAATATATATAAGGAATATATGTATGTAAGGAAACAATATATGCATCACTGAGGAATTAAAGGGTGAGAATAAAGCTTAGAAATGCACACGTGTCATAGAAGACCATGGAAAGGACTGGGTCATTCTTCTGGTCCCTTTGGAACAAAATCACCGAAAGCTGTATTGGTGTTGCTCTTGGAATTGTCATGTGTGAGCAGAACACTAGATAGCTTGGGTTTATGGACGTGTGCTGTGGGTCTTTTTCTTAGTCACAACTGACAGTTCTCATTTTAATTTGCTCCCTCATTCTGTCTTTACATTTGATTCACTCTTAGGACTTCTACTTTCATTCAAGGTGTCCTTGCTTATCAGAATTTCATTCCTTAGCATAGATGAATAATATTCCATTCCATGTATATACCACATTTTACTTAGCCATTCATCTGTTGATGGACAATTGAGTTGTTTTCCATCTTTTAGCAATTTGAATAATGCTGTTATGAACATTGAAAATATCTGATTGACTCCCTGATTTCAATCCTTTAGGATACATACCTAGAAATGAGTTTCCTGAGTCTTATGGTAATTCTATATTTACCACCACAACATTATCTTCCGCAACGGCTGTACCATTCACATTCCAACAACAATGAATGATTTCCTATTTCTTTACATCCCAGCCAACCCTTGTTATTTTCAGTTTTTTAAATAGTAGCCATTCTAATGGGTGTGAAATGGTATATCATTGTGGTCCCATATATGTTTTTTTAAGGAGGTACCAGGGATCGAACCCAGGACCTTATACATGCAAAGCAGGCACTCAACCACTAAGCTACATCTGGCTCTGCATTTTTGCCCATATTTTAATTGGATTGTTTGTCTTTTCATTGTTGAATTGTAGAATTTCTTTACATAGTCTAGGTCCTAAAACATTATCAGATATTCGTCTCCCAATATTTTCTTCCATTGTGTAGATGTCTTTTACTTTCATAATAAAGTCCTTTGATGCACAAAAGTTTTAAAAATTTTGATGAGGTCCTATTTATCTACTTTTTCTTTTGTTACTTTTGGGTTTTGGGCTTAAAGTCTAAGAAAGCATTGCCTAACAAAAACTCCTAAAGATACTTCCCTAAGTTTTCTTCTAGTTTTATAGCTCTGGTTCTTATATTTAGATCTTTGATCTGATTGTTCTGAGTTAATTTTTGTTTATGGTGTGCAGTAAGGGTCCTCAGTCATTCTATTGCAAATGAAGTTCCTGTTTTCCCAGCACCTTTGTTGAAGAGACTATTCTTTCCCAGTTGAGGGTACTTACTGCCTTTGTCAAAAATCAGTTGGCCATAGATGAAAGGGTTGATTTCTGAGCTCTCAGTTTGATTTCATTGATCTATATTGTGTGTCCCTTTGCTAGTGCTATGCTATTTTGATTACTGTGATTTTATCACAAGCTTCAAAACCAGGAAGTATGAATCCTCCAGCTTTGCTCTTCTTTTATCAAGATGGTTTTGGTTATTTTGGGCCCCTTCCTCCTCCATACAGTTTTGATAATTGGCTTTTCCATTTCTACAAAGATGGCTGTTGGAATTTGGATTGGGATTGCATTGAATCTGTAAATTGCTTTAAGAAGTACTAACATCTTCACAACATATGATCTTCCAGTCTATGAACAGAGGATATCTTTCCATTTATTTAGACCTTCTTTGATTTTTTTAGCAATGATTTTTTTTTCATATTCTGAATACAAATATTTTATGTTGTTAGATTTATTCCTAGATATTTGATTCTTTAGTTATTTTAAATGGAATTTTTTTCTTGATTTTCTCTTCAGATTGTTCATTACTAGTGTATAGAAACACTACTGATTTTGTTCCTTTCCACTTTGATGAACTTATTAATTAGTTCTTTTAGCTTTGTAGATTTTTTAGGATTTTCCGTATGTAGGATCATGTCATCTGTAAATAGGGAAAGTTTACTTCTTCCTTTCTAATTTGGATGATTTTATTTCTTTTTCTTGCCTAACTGTTCTGGCTAGAATTTTCAGTACAATGTTAAGTTACCTTGGTGACAATGAGCATCTTTTTCTTGTTTCTGATCTTAGCGGGGAAGCTTTCAGTCTTTCACCATTGAGCATGATACTGGCAGTGCATTTTTAACATATATTGCATCATACTTAAGAAGTTTCCTTCTATTCTTAGTTTTCTAAGTGTTTTTTTTATCAAGACAGGTGTTGTATTTTGTCAAATGTCTTTTGTGTACCAATTGAGATAATTATATTTTTTCCCTTCGTTCTGTTTAAGTGATGTATTACATTAATTGATTTGCTAATGCAGAACCACACTTTCATACCTGGCATAAATACCACTTGATCATGGTGTATTTATCTTGCAGTGTGGTGTTGGATTCAGTTTGGTTTACTGAGGATTTATGCTTTTATAGTCACAAGGGTATTGGTTTGTTCTTTGCTTGCGGTATCTTTATTTGGCTTTGGTATTAGTATGATGTTAGCTTCATAAAATAAGTTTGGAAGTATTCCCTTCCCTTCAAAATTTTGAAAGAGTTTGAGCCAGACTGGTTTTAATTCTTCTTTGTATGTTTGGTGAAATTAACCTATGAATCCATCAAGTCCTGGGTTTTTCTTTGTTGAGATATTTTTGATTACTGACTCACTCTCATTATTGATGCTGTTCTATTGAAATCTTCTATTTCTTCTTGAGTCAGTGTAGGTAGTTTGTGTGTTTCTAGGAATTTGTCTATCTCATCTAGGTTATCTAATTTGTTGGCATAAAGTTGTTCATAGTGTCCCCTTATAATCCTTTTAATTTCTGTGGGGTTGGTAATAAGGTACCTCTTTTCATTTCTGATTTTAGTTATTTGTGTCCTATCTGTCAGTCTAGCTAAAGGTTTGTTGATTTTATCAATCTGTTCAAAGAACTAATTTTGTTTCATTAATTATGCATATTGGTTATATATTCTCTATTTCATTTATCTCTAATCTTTATTTCTTTCCTAGTGTTCATTTTGGTCTTAGTTTGTTCTTTTTTTCTAGCTCCTCCAATTGTAAGGTTAGGTCTCTGATTTCAGAACTTTCTTCCATTTTAATATAAGCATGTAGAGCTATAAATTTCCCTCTCAGCACTGCACTTGCTGAATCCTATAAATTTTGTTATTTTGTGGGGTATTTGTAATTCACCTCAAGAAATTTCCTAATTTCCCTTGTGATTTCTTCTTTGACTCATTGGTTGTTTAAGAGCATATTGTTTAATTTCCATATATTTGTGAATTTTCTAGTTCTCCCTTTGTTATTGATTCCTAGCTTCATTCCATTGTGGTCAGAGAAGATATATTGTTTGATTTCAATATTTTTTTTAAGTTAGTGGGACTTATTTTGTGACCTAACATTGAGTCTATCCTGAAGAATGATCTATGTGTGATAAAGAAGAATGTGCATTTTGCTGTTGTGGGATGAAAAGTTCTATATGTCTGTTAGGTCTAGTTGGTTTATAGTATTATTCAAGCCTTCTATTTTGTTATTGATCTTCTGTCCAAATGTTCTACCTATTATTGAAATGGTATTTAGAAGTCTGCTAATATTAATATAAGCCCATCTGTTTATCCTTTCAAATCTGTCAATATTTGCCTCATACATTTTTTTCTCTGCCAATATATTGTTCTCTGCCAACAATATATTTATAACTTTTATGTCTTCTTGTAGAATTGATCCCTTTAGCAGTATATAGTGATTTTCTTTGTCCCTCATAACAGTTTTTGACTTAAAGTCTACTTTAACTGATATTAATATAGTTATCACTCTTTTTTGGTTGATATTCACATGGTATATATTTTTTCCGTACTTTTACTTTTAACCTTGTTGTGTCTCTGAATTTAAAATGAGTCCCTTAAAACAGCCTATAAAATTGGGTCATGCTTTTACATCCATTCTTCCAAACTCTGCCTTTTGGCTGGATTATTTAATTCATTTGCATGGATTATCAGTAACCTGTGTCCAAGATGTACAATATGTGCTTTCTTGCTATCGTACATCTACTTTTTGATTCTTTCTCCCCGACTTCCTTCCTTCTCTGATTGAATGTCTGCCATAATAACCTCTTACTTTCTTAATCCTCATTTAATTCCTGCATCCCAATCTTGAAGCTTCTAGACACACTTTTATATTTTATGGCATATGACAGGTTATGTGTTATGTGATTCAAGTTTATTTTGATACAAGAGATCTATTCTTTACTGCTATTGTTATTATTTCTTACAAATTACCTCAATTGTTCTGATATTAGCTTTGGCCATTGGTTATAAACTTCCTGCTGAAGAAAAAACTACTGATGCCATTTCTTTGTGCTAGAGGGTATGACTGTAATGGGCAACCGAAAGTATTATGCACAAATACCTATGGTTGTACTGTTGCTTCAGAATTTTGGGACAGACTTAATTCTGGGGACATTAATCTTAAATCATTGGTGTTTATTTGTGTGAGGATTTATAGTTATATCATATCCATGAATGAGGTTTTACTCTTTATATTTTATCTTTTGGAAACTATGACAAATGAACAGTTCATTATGTCCTCCTTAGCTATGCCTGACTTAAGTTAATGTGGAGGAAAGGGTAAGGGGTAAGGGAAGAATCAACCACTTCCCTAGTGGGAGCAGGACACTTATTCTGGAAGTGATCATTTACTTAGATTTTGAAAGATTAGAAATGGAAGAAGGGAGAAAATAACAAGAGTAGTCAAAGTGACAGGGCTGTGAGGACAAAATCAGAGAGATGAAGGGCCTTGGAAATTGTTCCCATGGTACATGAGGCCCAGTTCACTTGGAGCATGGGTTATGAACATGTTGCTTTGAAACGTAAGGTTGAAAGAGTGGCTGTTGATTACCATGTACCCATGTATTGCTGCAGATGATGTGCTATTTCTAAAGCTCAAAAGAGTTCACCTGAAATTTACAGATGATCTGATTCAACTTCCTCAATTAATTGATGGAAGAGGCATTTTGTACTAAGAGCAAGGTATTGGAATTCAGGGGGTTGGGGAGATGCAGAAACCCTGCTTACTTATATTGACTCCATCATTAACTAGGTGTGTGAACTTGAGTTAATTACCTAACCATCTTAACCTTCATTGTCCACATCCTCAAAACAGAAATGATAGCGTTGTTGTGAGCATAAGGGAAGCAAAGCTTGTAGGCCATAGCTTAAAGTGCTCAATAAACAGTTGCTATTACTATTATTCTTACTCTCATTGCTATTACTTATTACTTTGATGCCACAATCTCTCACATTTCCCAGATATGCCCTTACTGGAATTGGAGGAGTTAACTAGAGTCAGCAATTTGATGTCAGGGCAATTTGTTAAATGCAAAGTCCAAGTCTTGAAAATTCACCTAGAAATAAATCAGTGTTCTCTAAGAATTGGCCTTCTGTGCCCCTCTTTTTATAGGCATTTCTGTTCTGCACCTGTCTATGCCACTCTACTTTTCAGGTGGAGAATAATCACAATAGCATAGAGGCAGGTAGATTTCACTCTCACACTCTTCCAGTTCTTTATTCCCCATTGTGAATGTTGGCAACATCAATATTTTCTATAAATTTTGTGTAGCTTTAAATCTAAAAGAATGAGGCAAACATTTTTTTTTTCTTTCTAACCATTACAGTACTTTTATTAAGTCATTGGATGAGCACTTTCTAAGGGAAAATAGTTTATGTGTGGTTTGGATGCTAAGCGTTGACTCAGCGTCAGGCCTGTGAAGGGGAAAGCCATGCTACGCTTGCTGACACAAAAATAATAATAATGGAAAATAAAAAGACAGTCCCAAGTTTGTTAAATGAAGCCATACGGTTGAAAAAGCACAATATGCCAAACTCTTATATGGTCCCCTTTAATTTTTTTTGCAAGATTGATCTCTTATTGGCCACCAGCATCATATTTTTTCCTTCCAATACACATATTTTTCCAAGTTCCACTGTTGCCATAGTCTTCCCTCATGTGTTCTATATTTTTGTACAGTGCTAGTCATAGTTAGGTAACATTAAGCAATGCCAAGGAAAGGAAGCCATTTAAAATGACTTTTTAGGCTAGGAATTTCATAGAAACTATATGTAGTTTGTTCTCCTTACTTTTGGGATTAATTACTTTTATAATACAAACAATGACTGCAATATAAGCTTTGAGAGACTGAGTCACTAAGAAAACAAGACAGGTTTGAAAAATAATCCCTTGCCATTGACGCATAAGGGAAAACTCTTTAAAAAATGGTAATCCAAGAAATTTAATTGCCATGGTAACAGTTCATTAAAACTGATACTATCAGTAATTGGGCCATGATTAAATATTCTGAGATTATGTGACAGTTTCAAAAGGATTGCATTTTACAACTGGGTGTTTTGATTTCTTGAAATGAAAGACAAGGAAAGTAAATCAACTTTCAGCTTTTGATGCAGTTTTTTCCTTTCCTGGGATGTCATTATGCAGACATAAAATATAATTTATATATTTAGGAGATAAGAAAACAAGGATGGAATGTTTATCTGTAATGTACCACCTTTGTGATCTTATATAATTTTATCCTCTGCACCTTGTTTTTCCAATTTCTGACATAGGAGGGACTGTTCTAGATCAGAGCTCCTGGGGAATTATCCAGAATCCTTTTATGAGCCACTGAAAATGGGAATGTGGGGGAAGGAGCCCAAGTAGGTTAACTGTGAGCTTTCCAGGACTTTAACCAGGGCAGAGTCAGTTATATGTTGAAGTTCACATGATTTTGAACAAAGCATTCTACAGAAAAAAATTTTTAACCAATGGACAGCTAGATGATGCCTAGGTTCTGTACAACAGTAATATCCTTTGAATCTATGTCTTTGATGACTATTTAGAAGCACCTAAGCAAAAGGAAATGAAGAGAAGGAAAAAAGGAAAGAAATTTATTTATTTATTTAGTTATTTCATTTTATATCTTGAGAGCAATATATAGATAGATTGCAAAAAGGTAAAACATTTGACAGATAGGTGCATGCTTTTATAAGATGTACTTCCCTTGATAGCTCTTCAATTTTAATGACATGTTTCTGAGGAGGATGCCTGCTGCTTTATTTCATCATTTGCTTGATATTATTTATGAATTTCAAAAATAGATACTGGATTATGTTTGTAAACTGGTTTGTTGTTCTGGGCATATGAGATTACATTGGATTCAGAGGTTTCACTTTTACTTGATTAAGTAGTGATTAAGCTTTGATTGGGTCAAATCTATAGGACAGAGAAGCTGCACTGCAGGGACGGGAGGTGAGAGTTTTGATCCTGGGGCCTGGGAAGAGAGACAAGCCATTCACCTGTTAGTCTAAAGCTGACCTTGTGGAGAGAGCAGAACAGCTGAGCCAGGAAAGAAAGGAGGCCCAGGAAAAGAGAAAGCCAAGAAGGCTGAACTCATGGCAGATGTTGGCCGCCTGGAGAGCCTGATGGCCTACAGCTGATATTGGAAGAAGCTGGGACCATAGAAACAAGGGAGGAAGAGGAAGGCTGAACATCAGCAGCCATCTTGCTCCAATACATGGCAATAGACTTTGGTGAGGGAAGTAACTTATGCTTTATGGCCTGGTAACTATAAGCTGCTACCCCAAATAAATACCCTTTTTAGAAGCCAACAGATTTCTGGAATTTTGCATCAGCATCCTTTTAGCTGATACATTTGGCTTTTGCAAATAATAAGTCCTAATCTCAAATTTGTGGCTCCTTTCCCTACGCTGGTATATTTAGGATCATTCTATCAGTGAGAATATCCCGTTATCTAGGAAACCATGAAAACTAAGACGCTTATGTACCTATATGTGAAGGTAAGAGGGATACTTCCTTTCTAGTCTTAGTACCTAGTCATGGCTATTAGAATGGGTGTTTGTGTGTGTCATGGAAAGAAAATAGAGAAAAAGGAAAGCAATTAATGTGCTGGAGAGTCATGGAATTCAATGTTTTGTGCTGGGTAAAAGATGCATACTAGGGGTGACCTTATTGTAAAACTGCTCATTCTTAGTTTTCCTTGAAGGGAATTTGGTCCAGCTTTTCTATTCTCACAACTGTTTATTGCAGTTGTCCAGAAAAAGGGCTTTGCCCTTATTTGTTGAAAATCTACCTTTCTACAATATTCAGACTATGTTTGCCCCCTTGAATTTCATACATTTGTATGAAATGTAATGAATTTCATACAAATGTATGAAATTCAATTTCCTGCTATAGCTAATACCAATATCTCTGACTGTAGACTGACAAATCCTAGGCTTTGGAGACATAATATTTCTCTAGGATTTTAACCTCTCTACATCATAGGCTACCTGGTCTTGCTTTATAGCTGGACACAGTTTTATTTTGTTTTCTCTGCTCCTTAATTAAGCCCTTTTTACTTGGTCTTTTGACCAAGCTTCCATCTTATACTTGGAAAGGCAATATGATGTATGGAAAGAAAATCCTGGATTTGATTCAGAAAACCTGGTTTTGAGTCCTGAGTATGCTCCTACTTGGTTGTGGGATCTGGAGCAAGTTGCAGCATTTCTTGTCTAAATTTCTTAATCTGTAAAATGGAAGTAATATTTATTCTACCTTCTTCCCAGCACTGTTGAACCAGCATAATAAGATGTTCTTCAAACTCAGCAGAAGTAATAAAGTTATTATTATTATTATAGTTCTAGTAATTGAGTTGTTTTCATTTTTCTGTTCTACATGACCGAATTACTTTCCAGGACCAACTCCTGGAAACTCTGTGCCTTTGTGCCCTGATTCCTATGATTAAGATTTGATTCTGACATAAGACTTGTCTAAATCTGATAACTTGCCTTTTCTGGACCTCTCTCTGCATCACGCTCACATGGTATTCTGCCTAATTTTTTTTAACGTAACAATTTCCTCTACTGGAATTTGAGCTCCACAAGGGAATGCAATATGTAGACATCTCAACCTCTGAGAGTCTTAGCACAGTACTTCCTGCCTAGTAGATATTCAGTAAATATTTGTTAAATGAATCACTTATTTTTGGAACATTATCATAAATCTGACATAATTTATTCCTTCATTCAATAAATTTTTGCTATTTACCAGGTATTGATGAGACTCCAGGGATGACTAACCACTTAGCCAACAAGACGCACACAAGCTCCACTCTCATTCTGTTTACCCTTCCAGTTCCATTTTTACCCATTTCCTCCCAGCTCCATCCCTTAGGCTGACCAGGATGGAGTGCATTGAAAAGTTTTCTAGGCAGCGGACTTGGCCCAGTGGGTTAGGGCGTCCGTCTACCATATGGGAGGTCCGCGGTTCAAACCCCGGGCTTCCTTGACCCGTGTGGAGCTGGCCCATGCGCAGTGCTGATGCGCGCAAGGAGTGCCGTGCCACGCTGGTGTAGCTCTGCGTAGGGGAGCCCCATGCGCAAGGAGTGCGCCCTGTAAGGAGAGCCGCCCAGCGCGAAAGAAAGTGCAGCCTGCCCAGGAATGGTGCCGCACACACAGAGAGCTGTCACAACAAGATGGCACAACAAAAAGAAACACAGATTCCCGTGCCACTGACAACAACAGAAGCTATAATAGGAGCTGAGGTCTTTGGTAATGGGAGGCAACCAACCCAGGATAGGCTGGCAAGTTGGGAGACAGGAAAACAAATACCCCAACCTCAGTCTCCTCCCTTTCATCTTTTACCAGTGCTCCCCATTGGCCAGATGCAATTGGAAGGAGGAGGGCAAGAAAACTTTTCTTTTTTTCTTTTTTTTATAAAGATCTATTTATTTATTTTTCTCCCTTTCCCCCCTCCCCACCCCAGTTGTCTGTTCTCTGTGTCCATTTGCTGCATGCTCTGCTTTGTGCGCTTCTGTTGTCAGCAGCATGGGAATCTGTGTCTCTTTCTGTTGTGTCATCTTGCTGCATCAGTTCTCCGTGTATGCGGCACCATTCCTGGGCAGGCTGCACTTTCTTTCGCATTGGGTGGCTCTCCTTACAGGGCACACTCCTTGCACGTGGAGCTCCCCTATGCGGGGGATAGCCCTGCGTGGCACGGCACTCCTTGTGTGCATCAGCACTGCGTGTGGGCCAACTCCACATAGGTCAAGGAGGCCCGGGGTTTGAACCGCAGACCTCCCTTGTGGTAGACAGACGCCCTAACCACTGGGCCAAGTTTGCTTCCTGTGTAAGCATATTTTTAAATAGATGTTTTATAAATCAGGTAATAATAGTAATATCTCTACTAAATGGATAAACCACCACCTTTTATTCTCTTTTAACAATCTGAAGGAGAATTAAAAGAAATAAATGACCGTAGAACAGAATATGATTCAGATAGAAACACAAAAATGGGAAAACTGTCATAAAGAGATCAGTGTCCTACGGCTATGGAACAAATGGGAAGTTTGGGGAAAACTATGTGATCATGGTTTTGATTGCTTTCATGAGGCTTAGAGCTTTTCCAGCACTGGGAAAATAACTATTGTATATAGTTGACATATGATTGGTGTGCAATGTCAGATTTCAGCTTCTTTCTTTCTATCTCTTGAGTACACTTGGCATTGTGATCCAGGAATGAGATCTTAAATCTCTGGCCAATAGGATTGTCTAATTTCTACTTGTCTAAGAGGCAATCCATGTAGTTTTTTTTTTTTCTTTCTACATTTTATTATTTCAAACCGGGTGAACAATTCCATAAAACATGTGAAAAAAGCAAGGAAGTGTTTGACGCCGAAGGACCCGGGCCTGGGGCAGTGGCGGTTCCTAGGTTAGCACTATGGGGCTCTGCTGGGGTTAACGGAGCCAGGGCCTGGGGCTGCTGGGGCGGGGTCCATGTAGTTTTAAAAAGTTCCTCTTTTACAATGAGGGAACCACAAAAATGGATATTCAAGGTTGAAGAAATCACAATCTTGTTCTTAGAATATTATTTATTTTATAGTCTTTTGCATGTTGTATTAGTCAGGGTTCTATAGGGAAACAGAATCAACAAGAGATATCTGTTAATAGTATGCAATTCTGTAATTCTCTCATGCAGCCATGGGTATGCACATGTCCAGGTTCTGCAGGCAGGCTGCAACCAGGGGCTGTAATGAAAGTCCAATGAAGGTTCTTGATGAGTTCTGGGAGAGGTTGGCTGTCCAAAGATGAGCAAGGAAATTCTCTCTCAATGCTGGAATCACTTCCCCTTTTAACACATTCAACTGAGTGCTTAAGCATCACTCATTGCTGATGGCAATCTCCCTGATTGATGTAATTATATCCAGCTATCTATGATTTACCACTGCAGTAAAGTCAGTGGTGACTAAAGTCCATAAATGCCCTTGTATTGTAGTTAGCAGTGCTTGCTTGACCAAACAACTGGGCACAATTACTTGTCTGAGTTGATACAATAGCCTAACCATCACAGTTCACCCCTTGTCAACTAGGCAACCATACACATTACCTTAAACCATACTTAGTCTCTAAGCAAAAACAATAACAGACATGCATATATATATATATATTTCTGCCTAACAATGTTCAACTCTCCTGCATTCAACTGGAAACACATTAATTCCATACAGAATAGGGTGCAAGTGCTTGGGTAATATTCACTCTCAAACTGGATATTCTCAAATATTATGACATGAAATGGATACAACTTGTTATATGATAAGGGAAAAGTTTGGGGAAAAAGACAAAGAAATTCATTTTGGGTACATATACAATCATCATCATAATGAAACAAGAAAGAAAGACTCATCACCATTATAGCCCTCATTTCTGTAACTGGTCACATGTCAAAGTTCATATTTATTACTACCTTTTTCCACTACCCATTCCATGTTTCTGTTACCCTCAACAAGCACTTCAGCTGGCTGTGGTTCTTTGCCTGGTGGGATGACCCAAACTTTCATTCCTAAAGATTCTGGGCCATTGTTAATCCTGCTTGGATTAGGTTGTTGCAATTTTCCATTGATTTTAGTCATAGGATGGGGCAATACTAGGAAATGCCCTAAAGTATCTCCTGTATTCCAGGAAAACTCTTCTTTATCCCCATTATATAGATGCAGTCCTATTTCCCCTTGATAGGATCAATTACCCCAGCCAGTACAATAATTCCCTTCTTTGACTGTTGATTCAGAGGTAAGAGGAGCCCAAAGTGGCCAGGTGACAGTTTTAACTTCCAGTTCAATGGAAACATTATTGTGTCCCTGGTGACAGCACTCCTCCTTTTGGGACTAAAACCTGTAGACCAGGAGAGTTTGAAGTTGCAGGGACAGAAAGCAAAAATTTTCCTAGTGGATCACTAGGGGTAATAGTGAGTGGTGCCACTCCCATTTCCACTCTGTGATTCGTGGACCCATGGATCCTGGTTATGGGAGAAATAACCCATGGAGGGGATGCTGATTTAAAGCATACAGAGCCTCCTGGAGAACATTGCCCCAGTCCTGCAAGGTATTGCCACCTAGTTTGTGCCATAATTGAGTCTTCAAAAGGCCAGTCCACCATTCTATCTATCCAGCTGCTTCATGGTGATGGGGAACTTGGTAAGACCAGTGAATTCCATGGGCATGTGCCCATTCCCACATATCATTTGCTGTGAAATGTGTTCCTTGATCAGAAGCAATGCTGTGTGGAATGCCATGACAGTAGATAAGACATTCATTAAGTCCACGGATGGTAGTTTTGGAAGAAGCATTGCATACAGGAAATGCAAACCATATCCAGAGTATGTGTCTATTCCAGTTAAAACAAATTGCTGCTCCTTCCATGGTGGAAGTGGTCCAATGTAGTCAACCTGCCTCCAAGTAGCAGGCTGGTCACCTCGAGGAATGGTGCCATATTGAGGGTTGAGTGCGGGTTTCTGCTTTTGGCAGATTGGGCACTCAACAGATGCTGTAGCCAAGTCAGCCTTGGTAAGGGGATGTTGTTGAGTCCATGCATAACCTTCATCTCTACCTCCATGGCCACTTTGTTCATGAGCCCACTGGGCAATGACAGGAGTGACTGGGGAAAGATGCTGAGCATTAACCACAGAGCAGGTCATCTTATTCACTTGATTATTAAAATATTTCTCTGCTGAAGTTACCCTCTGGTGAGCATTTACATGGGGCACAAAATTTTCATGTTTTTTGCCCACTCAAAAGGTCAATCCACATACCTCTTCCCCAGACCTCTTTGCCACCAATTTTCCATCATGTTCCTTCTAAGTCCCTGACCATACAGCCAAACCATTGGCAACAGCCCATGAATCAGTGTACAAACCCACCTCTGGCCATTTCTTCTTCTAAGCAAAATGAACAACCAGGTGCACAGCTCAAAGTCCTGCCACTGGGAGGATTTGCCCTCACCACTGTCCTTCAGGGATGTCCCACAAAGGGGTTGCGGTGCTGAAGCTTTCCACGTTTGGGTGGTACCTGCATATTGTGCAGAACCATCTGAAAGTCAGGCCTGAGTTTTCTCTTCCTCAGACAAATGATTGTAAGGGACTCCCCAAGAGCCAAAGCTGAGGGCTGGGAAAGAGATGGTAACATGGCAGGGGTGGTGACCATAGGCATTTGGGCTTCTTCCTCATGTAGCTTACTCATGCCTTCAGGACCTGCTCTAGCCATATCTCATTTATACCACTTCCACTTTATTTTAGAGTGCTGCTGTGCACATCTAACTTTATGGTTTGGAGCGTTAGACAATACCCAGCTCATGATATGCAACTCAGGTCTCATGATAACTTGATGGCCCATGGTTAAGCGTTCAGTCTCTACTAAGGCCCGGTAGCAGGCTGAAAGCTGTTTCTCAAAAGGGGAGTAGTTATCTGCAGAGGATGGCAGAGCTTTGCTCAAAAATCCTATGGGTCTGCTGTTGTGATTCTCCTATAGGGATCTGCCAAAGGCTCAGACAGCATCTCTATTTGCCACTGAAACTTCCAGCACCATTGAATCTGCTGGATCATAAGGCCTAAGTGGTAGTACAGCTTGAACAGCAGCCTGGACCTAACACAGAGCCTCTTCTTGTTCCAGTCCCCACTCAAACCTAGCAGCTTTTCTGGCCACCCGATAAATGGGACAGAGTAGCACATCCAAATGAGTAATGTGTTGTCTCCAAAACCCAAAGAGACCAACTCTGCATTGTGCCTCTCTTTTGGTTGTAGGAGAAGCCAGATGCAACAGATATCACTTTAGAAGGGATATCTCAACATGCCCCACAGCACTGGACACCTAGAAATTTCACTGAGGTGGAAGGACCTTGTGTTTTTGTTGGATTTATCTCCCATCCTCTCTCATGCAAGTGCCTTACTAATAAGTCTAGAGTCTCTGCTACTTCTTGCTCACTAGGTCCTATCAACATGATATCATCAATTTAATGGACCAGTGTGATGTCTTGTGGGAGGGAGAGACAATTAAGTTCCCTGTGGACAATATTATGACATAGGGCTGGAGAGTTGATATACCCCTGAGGCAGGACGGTGAAGGTATACTGAGGCCTTGCCAGCTGAAAGCAAAGTGTTTCTGGTGGTCCTTACTAATAGCAATTGAGAAATAAGCATTTGCCAAGTCAACAGCTGCATACCAGGTACCAGGGGAAGTGTTGATTTGCTCCATCTGGAACAGCAGCTGCAACTGAAGTCATCACCTGGTTAAGTTTATGATAATCTACAGTCATCCTCCAAGATCTGTCTGTTTTCTGTACAGGCCAAATAGGAGAGTTGAATGGGGATGTGGTGGAAACCACTACTCCTGCATCCTTCAAGTCTTTGATGATGGCACTAATTTCTGCATTCCCTCCAGGAATCTGGTATTGCTTTTGGTTTACTATTTTGCTTGGTAGGGGCAGTTCTAGTGGCTTCCACTTGGCCTTTCCAATCACAATAGACCTCTCTCTACAAGTCAGGGATCCAATGTGGGGATTCTGCCAGTTACTGAGTATGTCTATTCCAATTATGCATTCTGGGACTGGGGAAATAATCACAGAATGGGTCCAGGGACCCACTGGACCAACTGTGAGAAGAATATGAGCTAAAACTCCATTAATCACCTAACCTCCATAAGTCCCCACTCTGACTGGTGGATCACAGTGATATTTTGTGTCTCCTGGAATTTAATGTCACTTCTGAGCCAGTGTCTAATAATCCCCAAAATGTTTGATCATTTCCTTTTCCCCAGTGCACAGTTACTCTGGTAAAAGACTATATATCTCCTTGGGGAAAGGTGGAAGGAAGATTAACAGTGTAAGGTTTGGGTAGTTTAACAGGATCCTTCCCCAAGGAGACCTGGTCTCTGCCTCATTCAAGGGGCTCTGGGTCTGTAAACTGTCTCAAGGCTGGGAATTGATTAAGGGGCTGTAATTCTCTGTGTCTGTAATTTGAGTTAAGGTTTCTTTCACTCGACCTAGAACTCTTGTTTATTCAGATCCAAAAGAAATGTAGTAGACTGCCCATCTATTTTACTGCTAGGTACCCCATGATGTAAACATGACTCAGACTATATTGAGTGCTTTTTTGAATTTGTCTTTCATTGTGGTGGCCACACCCACCTTGACTTTGTTGATTAACTCCCGATACTTGATTTTTTACCAGACCAACATCCAATTATCCCCATAATGTTTTAAAGATTCTAATTTCATCTCAGTCCTCCCTACAGTAATATCTGGACAACAGAGAAGAGCAGCCACAGAGTTTTTCAGGGAAGATGGAGGTAGTCTTACAAATTTATTTCTCACAGTCATGGTTAAAGGTGTACCCTCTGGACATTCCTGGGGTGAGCGGGCAGCTCTCAAAAGGTAAACCCATTCTAGCATTCCAATCCCCATAAGCCTTTGAATTGCCTCTTCTACTGTGTACCAGGGCAAATCAGGCATCTCAACCACAGACATGCTAGGTATCTTTTGGCCTATGTTTCAATCAGCCACCCAAACTAACTGTTAGAGCCCTTTCTAACCCCTCAAGCTACAGCACTGAATCTAGAATTTCTGTTTAGTGGGCCCATATCAATAAATTCAGCCTGATCCAACTTTATATTCCTTCCACTATTATCCCATACCCTTAGTATCCATTCCGACACATATTCTCCTGATTTCTGTCTATATAAGTTGGAAAACTTAAGCAGTTCTTTCTGAGTATACCTTACTTCCTCATGGGTCACACTTTATATTTCACCTTTGGGGATTTGTTGTGATTGATTTTATTTTATTTTTTTTTTAAAGATTTATTTATTTATTTAATTCCGCCCCCTCCCCTGGTTGTCTGTTCTTGGTGTCTATTTGCTGCGTCTTGTTTCTTTGTCCGCTTCTGTTGTCGTCAGCAGCATGGGAAGTGTGGGCGGCGCCATTCCTGGGCAGGCTGCACTTTCTTTTCACACTGGGCGGCTTTCCTCACGGGCGCACTCCTTGCGCGTGGGGCTCCCGCACGCGGGGGACACCCTTGCGTGGCTCGGCACTCCTTGCGCGCATCAGCGCTGGGCATGGCCAGCTCCACACGGGTCAAGGAGGCCCGGGGTTTGAACCGCGGACCTCCCATATGGTAGACGGACGCCCTAACCACTGGGCCAAAGTCCGTTTCCCGTGATTGATTTTAGTCTAGTAATAGATCTCAAAGACAAGAGAGGTGGTGGGGGTGGGTAAGGATAAGGATTAGTAATGCCTTGCAAGCTACTGACCTCAGGGCATTCCCTTGCATTTTCTTCTGGTGAGACAGGACTAATCTCTTCAGGCCAGGGTTGGAAGGCAGTTTCCTCAGGGCAGACCCAAGGCTTGGCAGTGCATGCTGGCGTTTGGCTGGTACTTGCTTCAGGGCTGGGAGGAGGTCCAGACTCCCTGGGGCAGGCTGGAGGCTGGGCAGGGCAGACTTTGGTCTGGCTGGTACCCACCTCAGGGCTGGAAGTTGTTTCAGACTCCCTGGGGCAGGCTGGAGGATGGATGACACGAGGTTGACAAGGTGTGGTCTGGACAGGGCAGGCCATGGCAGGCTTATCTGGTAAAGTCTCAACAGAATTCAGGGTTCCAATGTCTCCATCAATATCATCATTCAAATGCCTCCATCCCAGTTCTCTGGATTCCACTCTTTTACAATCAATGCCTTCACTTTAACTGGAAAAACCCTGCAGAGTTGAGATTTTAGTTTCTTTTGTAACTCCGCTACTCATACTATGAGAGTCTGAATTTGGTTCTCAGATATTTCCAGCCTGTGACTACAGGAGACAAGATTCTTTCAGAGCACACCTAGAAACTTTCACATCATTCATTTGGTATTTAAGTTTAAAATTTGAAGACTTTAACTCATCTCTTTCTTTTGTAACAGTATCCTGAGTATCTGGGAGGAGCCAGCCAACATCATCATACCATTTGACTCCACAAAACTCTGTAAAGGTGTTGAAAACACTCTCACCCAGATCCTTGCTTCTTATACACATGGAAGTAGGGGAATCCAGTGATGCTATATTGCATATCTCAATTGCCAACTCGTGCCATGGACTGTTAGCAGACTCTTCATTATTGGAAAGAGAGTCCTGTGAGTCCAGTTAGGGTAGAGAGACAATTGCAAAACTCCCAGAACCACCTTAGACACCCCATGTTTAAGACTGTTCCTCAGGAACCACTCCTGATACCAAGCTGTATTAGTCAGGGCTGTCTAGGAAAACAGAATCAACAAGAGATATCTGTCAGTAGTATGCAGTTCTATAAGTCTCTCATGCAGTTGTGGGGAGGCACAAGTCCAGGTTCCACAGGCAGGCTGCAACCAGGGGTTGCAATGGAAGTCCAATGAAGGTTCTTGATGAGCTCTGGGAGATTGTTGGCTGTCCAAATACTAGTAGGGAAATTCTCTCTCAGTGCTGGAATCACTTCCCCTTTTAAGGCATGCAACTGATTGGCTTAAGTGTCACTCTTGCAGATGGGAATCTCCCTGATTGATGTAATTATAACCAGCTAGCTATGATTTACCACTGCTGTAAAGTCAATGATGACTAAAGTTCATAAATGCCCTTGTATTACAGTTAGCAGTGCTTGTTTGACCAAATAACTGGGCACAATTATCTGGCCGAGTTGATATAATAGCTTAACTGTCACACATGTAAAATCACATTTTCTTAATACAGTTATGTTCTAGATATAATATTTCAACTGCATTTCTATGAAGACTCAACATATTTTAAAGATGGCATTAAAAGCATCCTCAATAGTCAAGAAGTGTGGGAAATTTAAAAATTAATTAATTTCAAGAGAGAAGTACCGAAAAATTTCCTTTGGTTTCTTACTGGCAACAGGATAAATTTCAAACTCCCTGGTCGAACCAAACTTGCTCCTAAGGTAGTCGGTTTGTCAACCAAATAGGGTTTGGTAAATTTGGTTGAATAGAGCATATTAGTTCTTTCTCAATACTTAGATTTCTGTAACCCTTAAGTGGAAATGGACAACACAATGGGAAAAATAGGATTAGGGAAATGAGATCATGAGTGAATCTATCAAAACTCTGATGAGTATTGTTTATTGTTATTAAAGTAGAACCATAAAAACAGTCCACCAAATAATGAGAATGTCAATACTTCTTTTGGTAATACTATTCTAGAATGGATACATATATGTTTATTATCATTTGATCTCTTGGAATTTCTCAGTAGCACCTTTCCCCTTATTTTAATGTAATTTCTCCTTATTTTAATAAATTTTTTTATTTGATCCTGATAACATACAGTATAGTTTTCCTGTTCTGTCCATCATCTAGATTATCAAGGTCTTTCTGATTTTATGACTTGAAATAGTTTTGCTTCACTTTGGTTACATTTTATTCTGCAAACATTCACATGGATGCTTGAGTTGGAAAGCAACCATGAGGGAGACTTTATTTCTCAACTTCCACCAGCAAATGCATTGCTGAGTGGTATTAATTCTGAACATGAAAACTATATAACAAAGACTCTCCCCACCCATAACCTCAGGGATATTTCCATTAAAAAAACAAAAAGCCCAGTTGTAAGGTTAGGATTATGTTTCCAAAGCCCTTTCTGTCTCCTACAGATTCTTCTTTTTTTTTGAAAGAGGCTCTTTTCCTTCTACCTTATGATTTACTGCTGCTTCCTATTCTCAACTTCTAGTGTCCCATTTCTCTAATTATGTGCAGTATGAAGAACATAAAATGCATGTGTATAAAAACCAAAACTCTCCAAAGGATATCATGTACAGAATAAATCCATCTGTACTAGAATTTCACATAAGGACTATTTGAGATTTGGCATGAGTGATTATTATACACATTTTCAGAGGGTCTCTGTGCATTTGCATGAGATACCGCCTCTTTCCATAATAGCCTTTCTATTCTTTGACATCTGGGAAATGAGTATTCATCCCTTAAAGCCCAAATCAAATGCCACTTCCTCTGTGGAACTTTTCCAGCTCCATTGGGAGAATTAGTCAAATCCTCTATGGTCATATAGCCCTCTGGCCTTGCTTTTGTTGCAACAAGAACAAACATTTGTTTTCAACACTATGATATGCTTGACACTTATCACATTGTATTAGTAGTGTTTGCATGTCTAATTTATTGATTGACTTTTCCAGAGCAATGATCTTTTTCTTCTTTATATTGACATCTGGGATTAACACAGTGGTACAGGCATATAATAGGAATAAATGTTTGTTGAATGAATATTTGAATGAAGACATAAAATAAATTAATAAGACTAAACAGTAGATTGGTGTCCAAGCTAATTTATTGAATATATTTTTATCTTTGGCTTTTTATTGGCTGGCATGCAAATTCTGTGAAAACAGAAACCATGTCTCTCATACTTATCATTTCCTACCAGGTCCAGGTATGGTACCTGGTGTGTATTTGTAGAATTTTTGAAAAAAATGTAAAAAAACAATGTTGGATGGAAATAATTCAATCTTCAATCTTGAGTGTTTTTGTTTTTCTCCCTTTTATTCCAATAGAGACAAACACATTCAATGTTATTAGTTCTTTTGGCCCACAATGCCTCTCATTTTAGCTTTTATTTGCTTTTACAAGTGACTGGACACAGAAAAAGTGTAAGTACATAGAGACCTTGGAGGCATAACCTATTCAGAGTCAATCAGGAGAATTTTGTCTTGAAAATCCCCCTCAGAACATCAGAAACAAATGGTTTGAAACAAAGGTAGACCAGTGGATGGGACCGATTTGCACATTAAAAAAAACTGCCTCGGGAGGGCATGCATCAGTTGATTCTCCTTCAAATCACTGTTCTGTTTTTCCTTACCCAGAACATGTTTGTTTTTTTGAAGGAAAAGGGGAGTATTCTGCTGATGGGAAAAATATCTATTCCTCCCCCACGGGTACTTTCTCATTTCTATTACAATTATATATTTATTAATAAGATGCTAGCTCATTTGTGGTGGTGATTTTTTGGTTTGTAGATCTGTAGGTACAAACACTTCATGTGCTAAGGGAACACATGCACAAACAAAACAGCACACACTGTACTCACAGCCAGCTACACAGAATGCTCTCGTGTGCATCTGTTGTTTATTAATATTCTTCCTGCTATTTGCATCATTCTTTTGAAGAAGCTCCAGCCTTCTATTCCTTTACCCAATTGTTTATAATGGTTTATAAATCAGGGACTTGTACCAAATGAAATGTCTAGGTTGTGTTTGCAAAATATTTGGGTATTCTGGTTTTGTTTTATTCTCTTAGTTTTAGAAAATATATAGATTGTGTTCTGATACAAGCCTGTTTTCTAGTTACTCATTTTTTAAAATTGGTTATTCTTGTAGCCAGTTAGTAAGATGAAACCATATTTTGATGTATTGCTCAGTTTGTTAAGTTTCTGCTGTAAATGTTGACAGTTTTTCTTTCTTCAAGTCTTATGAATAGGCAAAAAATAAACAACAAAACAAACCCATTCCATATTCTTAGAGAAGTTTGGCGAACAGTTCCACCTTCTAGCACCTGTTTTTAATGGTGTGATGTTTTAACAACAGCACATACTTAAATGATTAAGATTTAAGATCTTAATGAGCCTTCTGAATTCAGAATATGGGGGTTTCTTTTAGAAACCCTAATAAAGTGGACACCCAGGGAAGGAGTCCAATTTTCTTGTCCTTGATTTATTGACTGTGTGCGTCAACAGCATGCTTTTAATTTGCAGAGTAATAGAAAAAATACTCAGGATTTGTGCTTAGGTCAAGGATGAGTCTATATTTTATGTCACAGACATGGTAGTCAGTATTTTCCCTTTATTTCCCAGTCATGGTTTTATAGAGGGATGTGGTAGACAAGAAATTAAAACTAACAGAAGGACTGCATCAGTTATATAAGATGTTTTTAAAAGCAGTGAGTACAACAACTTTAGGTATGAAAAATCTCTGTACGTGTTCTGGAATTAGAGGTAGATGGACTAGATGTCCCAACCTAATACCTAGGCAAAGTCCTCACAATGCAATAGCAAACTTAATGATAATCTACAGTGATTTTGATTTATATTTTATTCATGTGACAATGGATTTAATGTAGATACATATTCAAATAGTATTCTTTTTAGGTGAATAAACTATTTGGATGATTAAGCTCTACAGTTGACCAAGGATACTAAAAGTATTTACATCAAAATATATTGGTTAATATCCATTTATTAGACCTAACAGTTTACAAAATGTAAAGAGTTTACAAGGTGCTTCTACCTCCTTGATTGTCTTCAGAGAAAGAGTAGGGCTTATTAGATCCATTTTGTAGATTACGACATCACAATCTATTGATTTGTAAACAAGGTGTAAAGAAACCAACAGTCATAACATGACTTATATCTCCGTTCCATTTTTCCCAGTGTATGAAGATATACTTAACTGTATAAGATGCATAAACTTAAGTTATGCAGCCACTGCTGAAATAGCAGTTTTTAGAATGTGGCCTTCTGATTCTTACCAGCAAAATGGAATTTGAAAATCATTACCACAAGGCACTGACAGCTCCTGACATGACTTCAGAATCCTGAAAGCTGGACATTATTCTCTCTGGAGGACATTAGTGTATTATGCATGAAACATTTTCTTAGGAACAATATCAAGAATTTGACAATTTGGGAGATGGTGGATTCTGCCCCTCAATAGCTACTTTTTTCCAAACCATTCTACTCAGTGAACAGAATAGTCAAACTGACTGCTTGGTTTCTTAGAAACAAACCAGTAAACTGAAACAGTCTCAAACTGGGGTTCTAATGAACACTAGATCTGGAAGAGATGCCAATAGGTGCTTCAAGAACAAATTGTGCAGGTCAAACCATTCAGAAGGATAAAAATAGATTCCTTTCTTAGAGATTAAAATAACATTAGGGAAGTGGATGTGTCTCAAGCAGTTGAGGGCCTACCTTCCACATGGAAGTTTGGGGGCTCAGTTCCTGGTGCCTCCTGAAAAGTAAACAAAAACAAATAAGTAAAACAAATGAAAAAAACAACTCAAGGAAGACAGTATGGCTCAGTGGTTGAGCACTGGCTTCCCACATACAAGGTCTTGGGTTTAATCCCTAGTACCTCAAAGAAAAAAAAATGGCATTAATGCTAAAGTAAAGTAAACTTTTAAATGTTTTTTTACCAAGTGTTTCTCAAACATATTCTAATTACATATAAATTAATCATATATATAAGTTAAATAATAGAAAATATATGCAAATTAAGGAATAGGGTTTGAGAAATGTTGGGAAAAGAATTTGTTTCTCTACTGGTTGTTTTAACTTTGTATTATCATAGCATTTTATGAGGTTTTATGAATTCTACTAGATTATATGATTTTAAAACATAGATGAAGTAGGCTCAATGTACGAAAGGAAATCCTTCTTTTATGCACATTATGTTATGCTATTCCATTCCTTTAAAGACCTCCCTAACTAAAACTCCTCAACCTGGAAGCCTAATCCTTTGTGACCTGGACCTATCTGCCTTCTCAGTTCTTTCTTATGATGTGATTACATTTTGGAATAAACGCCCTCTTTCTTATTCTGTGGACTCTGAATACTTTTAAAGCTATGCCATTTGGGATCCCGTGGCTACTAGAACCTCAAGTGTCAGCCCCAGGTCACTGATAACTTGAGACACAAAAGCACAGCCTTCAAGACCCTCAAAAGGACAGCACTTTCATGGAAGAGCTGTTCTCACCCATTATCCTAAGGAAGGCTGACTCACGGTGTTCATCGCTTTGTACTCAGTGACTCAGCTTTTCCATGCATTCTCCATCTTCAGCTTCATTTCTGCCAGCTGTGACCTGTGTTCCTGGTTTTATTGTTGGCTTCGAAGTCCAGTTTTTATGTTTTTAAAACTTTTTTCCATTTTCCTGCTTCTGACTTCTTGCTGATATGTCTTTTCATACTTTGCCCTCTACCCTCCGTCATGACTAACTGGAAATTGGTGATCAAGAGTGCATGGCTGCCACCTTGAGCGCTCTGACTCTCACAGCCCCAGCACCACGATGACCTCACCTGGATTGCCACAATGGTGAAGCGTCTCTCTTCTGAATTAGTGCTTCATTTATGCCTTAGGCTATTATTCAGTCATCATTATAGAGTGTTTTCTATGGGGCACAAGGCCTTTAAGGTGCAAAACATTAGACTAGGTTTAAGGGGATTCCAAAGGTTATGTATGCTGAAATAAAACTTATATCTACACAGACTCTGTCAGTTTAAGTAAACACTGGGCCTTCTCCCCATAATTCTCTAAGGGGTCTTGGGCCTTTTGTTATCAATGACATCACAAGTCATTCGTTAAGCTCTGGTCTCAGTCTTCTTGGTCCTGAGCAGGAGAATTATAAAAAATATGAGGTGAATGCTTATGATTAGGAGTAGGAAATCATAATGTAGAACACTCTTTGGTAGGAGAAAGAGGAAGACAAGAAATTCAGAAATGCAGATGAGGAAATGCCTCCCCTCCCTTCCATTTGCTTTTGGCTTCTTCTTCCTTTAAATAATACACATTATTAATGAACAAAAATGGAGTAAATACATTAAGTAAGAGATAAAGTAGAAATGATCAAGAAGAGACTTCAGGAATGTTTCTATTTTGCTTCATATGCTACATGTGTAACATAACAGTGGAAAGAGAAAGGCAATTCACATTATTTATTAATGAGATAATTCAAATTAAATATTGTCCAAGGAAGTCATGAGCACATCTCTTTTTCTCTAGCATAAGTTGCAGTGGAGACAGAGCTATTAATACATTGGAGAACACAACAGAGAAGTAAATGGTGAAGAGAAAAGCTGTGATTGTGGTATATCCCAAACTGGGTTCCTTTGGCATAGTATACAGAGCTTTTAAACAAAGGGAAAAATCTTACAAGCATTTGTAATTGTTAAACTCTGAAAGTTTAAGGCAATAAAAACAGAGCAATACCTCTCTTTCACAAAATATGTGAGGCATAATTTATATGCCAGACTCTAGTAGAAAGAGACAAGAGCAAAACATATAATCCTCCTTATAGAAGTGATTTTAATAGGAATGGAAACAGAACATGCAAACATAGTTAGTACATTTTATCCCTGAAATAAGTTTTCAATCTATTTTCTACCACTTTCCAGACTTTTGTAGAATGGGTATGATATGAGTCATAATGGACAAACGTATAATGTTTCTTTTTATAAAATATTTATATAGCATACTGGCTTTTAGTGACTCTAGTGGACTGCATTCTCAGAATACCTCCCTTTTTCCTTCTTCAGGTCATTAACCTGAAAATCCTACCCCACCCTCTCTCTCATCTTCTTGTATGTCCATATCCACATGGCACCCAGACCTTGCCAGAAGAAATACTATTCAATTCAGAGGTCACCATGTGACCCAAGTTAGGCCAACTAGAGTAATTTTTTTCAGTTAACACACTAACGTGTGAACAGAAATGTGTTTTTCATTTGGGAGCATGTGAAACTGGGTTGCTGGCAAACAAGCTTCCTGCTAGATGGGGAGAAGGAAGCCAATCAAGGACAAAGCTGGGGAATGACAGTGAAAGGCATCTTGGTTCTTGTTTTTTCTTCCACCTATGAATTCCTTTTTTAAACTTATGGAGGATTGGATTGGGCTTTGTCATTCAAAAGAAAAAGAGTCCCAGAGAGTGTGTGCTGATAAGTTAAAAAAAATTTACCTCACCAAAGTTGTGAGGGTGGGGGTGGGGAGAGGGTATGTAGGTAATAAAAAACCTCAGAGAGTTTTCCCACCTTGATTTAAATGGTGTACATTTGGGCTTTTGGATTCATCCACGTTTGAGTCTCTCTGCAAACAGGACTTGAAACATATTCATCTAGATGCCCTTGAGCCAGCCCATCTATCACAGGATGAGTGCTCAGTCCATACTCAATGAGTAAAATGAATGAAGGAATGAAAAATGAGATAGTCCTACAACTACATATGGTTTGATGACACCTATTATTGGAAAGAGTAGACAGGAGATATATTTTGCGATGAAGTTCATTCTCTCTTCTGTTAAAATCCAGAAATCAGCCTTTTGTGGGGTTGGGTGGGGAGACTTACAATTTAGTTATGACTTTATTCAATCCAACCACCTCAAAGTAAATGATGTAGTTTCAGTGGCAGTCAAGTGATTCTTATTGTGAAACTGTGTCTGAATTTCACCTAATCTGGCTTTTATGAGGACCAAGGGAGAAAATACACAGGTTACTCATTGCCTGGCACATACTAAGTCCTCAATAAAATTTAGCTATAATTGAATAAACAACCTACTATAAACATTAAAATTACAAATACACACACACAAAAATAATGGACTCTGCTCCTTTGACAAATTGCTAATAGTTGTGGATTGAACTGTGTCTTCCAAAAAGACCTTTTCAAGTCCTAACCCTGGTTCTGAGAATGTGAATTTATTTGTAAATAAGATTGTGATGGTTAAGCTCATGTGTCAACTTGGCCAGGTAATGGTGCCCATTTGTTTGGTCAAGCAAGTACTGGCCTAATTGTTACTGTAGTAATGTAAGGACATTTTCTGGACTTAAAGCATTAGTAAGTTGAAAGCATCTATGGCTGATTACATCTACAATCAACTAAGGAGACTGACTTCAGCAATAAGAGACATCTCATCCAATCTCCTTTCCCATCTAGTGGTCTGCCCTACAGAATTTGGATTTGTGCATTCCCATAGTTGCATGAGACAATTTTATAAAATCTCATAATGTTTACAGATATCTCTTATTGGTTCTGTTCCCCTAGGAAATCTTAACTATAATAGCTTGGTATTGGGAGTGATTAGAAATGAGATTTCTGAATTGGTTCTGGGGTTTTTGCAGTTGGATCTCTACTCTGATTAGGTCCAAAGGCACTACTGACTCTCATTTCCAATAATTATGCCCATGGCATGAGTTGGCAATAGAGTTAGGCAAAATATCATCACTGAATATAGCTATTTACATGCTCATAAGAGGCAAGGCTCAGGGTGAGAGTGTTTTTGATATCTTAACAGAGTTTAAGATAATGACGTTGGCTGGTTGTTCATACATATGCTGGATACAGTTATAAAAGAAAGGGATGAGCTGAAGACTTCAAATTTACATCTTAAGTGGCTGAATGCAGGATGTAAAAGCTTCTATGCATTACCTGAAACAAAAGTCTTGTTTCATGTAGCCACATACTTGAGATCTTGGAAAACCAGACCAAGGGTCTCATTGTGTAAGTAGCAGAGTTACAACAGAGACTAAATTCTCAAACTTGCAGGGTGTCTGCTGTTAAAGAGAGGACCTTGGATGGAAATGAACGGGATTCTGAAAATTGGAATGGGGCATATGGGTTGATGATGATGGCAGTGGGGACATTGAAGCCCTAAATTCTGCTGAGTCTTTGCCAGATAAACCTGTCATGGTCTGCCCTGAGAAAACAACCTCCCAACCTCCAGTCTGCCCTTAGGAAACAGCTTCCCTACGTTCAAGGTGCCCTAAGGAATCTCCACCTGGAGAGATTACTCTTGTTTCATCCGATGAAACTATAATGGCATGCCCTGAGGTAATTGGCTTGTAAGAAATTTTGAATCCTTGTTACTCATCCCTATTACCCCTCTTTTATTCCAGACCTGTAACTAGACTAAAGTCAGGAAAGCCCACAAAAAAAGGTGAAAAGTGTGACCCTTGAGGAAGTACACTATACTCTAAATGAACTGCATGTGTTTTCCAGTTAATACAGACAAAAATCAAAGAAATATGTGTGAGAATGGATATTAAGTGTGTGGGATAATGGTGGAAGGAATATAAAGTTTGGTCAGGCTGAATTTATTGATACTGGCCCACTAAGCAGAGATTCTGGATTCAGTGCTATAGCTTAAAGAGTGAGAAAGGTCCCTAACATTTTGTTTGAGTAGCTGGTTAAAACATGGACCAAAAGATGGTTGACATTACCCGCAGTCAAAATGCCAGAGCTGCCCTGTTATATTGTAGATGGGGGGATAGAAAGGCTTAGAGAGATTGGAAATCTAGAGTGGAGATATCATATAAGACCTGTTCATTCACATGATTAATGTCCAGAGGACACACCTTTCACCAGGGTTGTGAAGAATAAATTTGTGAGACTAACTCCATCATCCCTAAAAAAGCTCTGTGGTTGCTTTCCTCTGTAGGTCAGATATTACCCTGAGAACTGCAGTCACTGAACTGGGATCTTTAAACACTATGGGGATGATCAGATCTGGATTGGCAGAATCCATGTGGTAGCATATAATTGCCAAAGACAAGGTGGGTGCGGCTACCACAATGAAAAGCAGACCAAAAGCAGCAATCAAAATAGTCTGAGCCACAGAGAGTGATGGTGTTGGCTAATAGATTTTGGGATACCTAGAAGTAAAATAGATAGGCAATCTACTAAATTCCTACTTGATTTGTATAAACAGAGGAGTTCTAGGTCAAGTGAACACAAAGTCTAACTTGATTTACAAAAACAGAGAGTCATGGCCACTTAGTCAATTCCCAGACTTGAGACAGTTTAAGAACTAGAGTCCTCTGGATGAAAGGAAAGTTGGGTACCCTTGGAAAAAGATGCTATTACACTGCCAAAAATTTTTACTGTTAGCCTTCCTCCCAGCCTTTCCCAAAGAGACTTCCTGCTTTTTTACCAGGATAGCTGTGCATTGGGGTAAAGGAAATAATGAGATAATTTGGGGATTATTAGACACTGGCTCAGAGTGACATTAATTCCAGGAGACCCAAAACATCACTGTGGTCCATCAGTCAGAGTAAGGGCTTATGGAGTTCAGGTGATCCATGGAGTTTTAGCTCAGGTCCATCTCACAGTGGGTCCAGTGGGTCCCTGGACCCATTCTGTGATTATTTTACCATTTCCAAAATGCGTAATTGGAATAGACATGCTCAGCAACAGACAGAATCCCCACATTAGTTCCCCGACTTGTGGAGTGAAGGTTATTATGGTAGGTGAGGTCAAGTGGAAGCCACAAAGACTGCCCCTACCAAGAAAAATAGTACATTAAAAGTAATACTATATTCCTGGAAGGATTGCAGTGATCAGTGCTGCCATCAAGAACTTGAAGGTTATAGAGGTGGTGATATCCACCACATCCCCATTCAATTCTCTTATTTGGCCTATGCAGAAAACAGATGAATCTTAGATGATGAAAGTGGATTATTATAAACTTAGCCAGGTGGTGACTCTAACTGCAACTGCTGACCCAGATGTGGCATCATTGTTTGAACAAATCAAAATATCCTCTGGTACCTGGTATGCAGCTATTAATCTGGCAAGTGCTTTTTGTCTCAATTGCTGTTAGTAAGTATCACCAAAAGCAGTTTGCTTTCAGGTGGAAAGAGCAGCAATATACCTTTACTGCCTACCTCAGAGGTATATCAACTCTCTAGCCCTGTGTCAAAATCTCATTCACAGACCTTGATCATCTCTCCCTCTCACAAGGTATCCCATTGATCTGTTGTATTGATATCATGTTGATTAACCCTAGTAAGCGAGAAGAAGCAACTACCCTAGAATTATTGGTAAGGCATTTGCATGTGAGAGGATGAGAGATAAATCTGACAAATAAACAGGGGACTTCTGCCTCAGTGAAATTTTCAGGTATCCAGTGGTGTGGGGCATATTGAGATATTCCTTCTAAAGTTAAGAATAAGCTATAGCATCTGGCCACCCATACAACCAAAACAGAGGCACAATGCTTAGTTGGCCTCTGGATTTTAGAGACAACATATTCCTCATTTGGGTTTGCTACTCTAGCCCATTACTGAGTGACCAAAAAAGTTGTTAGTTTTGCCTAGGGACTGGAACAAAAGTGAGCTCTATGACAGGTCCAGGGTGCTGTGCTAGCTGCTGTGTGACATGGGTCATATGATTAGCAGATCCAATGGTAATGGAAGCATCAGTGGCAAATAGAGGTGTTGTTTAGAGACTTAGGCAGGCCCATACAGGAGAATCACAATGCAGACCTTTAGGATCTTGGAGCAAAGCCTTGCCATCTTCTGCAGATAACTACTTTTCTTCTGAGAAACATCCTTTGACCTGCTACTGGGTCTTAGTAGAGGCCAAACCCTTAAGCAAGGGTGACCATGTTGCCATGAGAACTGAGTTGCCTATTATGAGCTGGGTATTGTTTGACCTACCAAACTGTAAAGTTGGATGTGCACAGTAGTGCTTCATCATAAAATGGAAGGATGTATATACAAGATAGGACTCCAGCGGGTCCTGAAGCCAAAAGTAAGTGGCTTTTGGTTACATGAGGAAGTAGCCCAAATACCCATGCCCCCATTCCTGCCATATTACCTTCTCTTTCCAGCCCACAGCTATGGCCTCTTGGGGAGTTCCTTTCAATTGATTGACTGAGGAAGAGGAAAATTAGGTCTGTTTTATAGATGGTTCTGCATGACATGCAGGTACACCTGAAAGTGGACAGCTGCAACACAGCAGCCCCTTTCTGGGACATCCCTGTAGGACAGTGGTAAGAGACAGTCCTCCCATTGGCCAGAGCATGGACACTTGGGCAGAACAACCAGGAGTGCACCAGGTTGTTTATTTTTCTTGGAAGGAGAAATGGCTAGATGTGCATTTCTATACTGAATCATGATGTGGAAGGAAAATGACTCAAAAATTTGTGACAAAGAGGCCTGGAAAGATGTATGTGGGTAGACATTTCTGAGTAGGCAAAAACTCGTGTTTGTGTCTCACATGAATGTTCATCAGAAGGTGACTTCATGACCACTGGGGAAGCGGCCTGGGTTGGCCCTCGGGTTGCGGGATCTGGGGGCGTCTGGCTGGGTCCCCCCCGGCCCACCTAGAACGCCTACCCCGGGCAAGAGCAATGGCCGCCGAGAACAGCACGCAATTTTGGAAGAGGAGCGCCAAGCTGCCGGGGAGCATCCAGCCTGTATATGTAGCACAGCACCCTCCTTTGGACCCACTGCTCACCAAAAACTTCATTAAAGAGCAGTCAAAAGTCAATGCAGTTCCTCTGAAGAATAAAGAAGGCCTCCAGTTTTCATGAGTTTGCCCGGAATACTAGTGATGTGTGGGATATTGGTGATGATGAAGAAGAGGACTTTTCCTCACCTTCTTTCCAAACCCTGAACTCAAAGGTTGCTTTGGCAACTGCAGCCCAGGTACTGGAAAACCACAGCAAGCTGAGGGTGAAACCAGAACGGTCCCAGTCAACAACATCAGAAGTTCCTGCCTACTACAAGGTCATAAAGTCCAGCAGTGATGGCCAACTGTCCAGAAACTCCAGTGATACATGCCTGAGGAACCCTCTCCACAAACAGCAGCCCCTCCCTCTCTGACCCATCATCCCCCTCGTTGCCTGGATCTCAGACCAGAATGCTTCTGGGGCTCCCCCAATGACTGTCCAGGAGAAAACTCGCTTAGAAAAGTTCCGTCAGCTTCTCTCCAGCCACAACACTGACTTAGATGAACTGAGGAAATATAGCAGGCCAGGGCTTCCCAGGGAGGTTTGTCCTGTAACCTGGAGACTCCTGTGGGTGAGTTCTGCATACCTTGTGGGGAAATGTGAGCCTCACACAGTCCTTCTTGCCTGATGAGGGCTATTTCCCAGCAAACACTGAGAGGAGGAAGTTGACCCTGCAGAGGAAGCAGGAGGTGCATTTTGGCTTCATTGAGCAGTATTATGACTCTCGAAACGAGGACCATCACCAGGACACCTACAGACAGATTCACATTGACATTCCAAGGACAAATCCTCTCATTCCACTGTTCCAGCAACCACTTGTACAGGAGATCTTTGAAAGAATTCTATTTATTTGGGCCATCTGACACCCTGCTAGTGGGTATGTCCAAGGAATTAATGACCTGGTTACTCCATTCTTTGTCATCTTCCTCTCAGAATATGTGGGTAAGGAGCATGAGTATTAAATTGAACAAGCTATTGCTGTTTCTTATCTTTGATCTATTTGTTTGTTTTCCCCCTAGAGTGTAGCCAGTGCGTATGTCTTACTAAAAAAGAGATAGTGGCTTTGGAACACACAATTAAAAACCCTGTTTTAAAAGCAAAAAAAAAAAAGATGTCATTTTAGTTGAGAGGGTATGGAGTTCTTACTGATAAAAGAACTATTTCCTCTCTACCATCACCTTGGGAACACCAGAAAACCAAACATTAGATGTGCATTCATTTGTGTTATTCAGAATTTATCAGCTGTTTTCTTAGGATGCATTAAAGAAATAATAAACACCACTGCATTTTCCAAACTGTGCAAAGGCACTGATTACAAATTTAATGCTGAGTGTGAGGTGCCAGTGATATATTCCAATTCATAATTTTGCCTTAATTCTTTGAATAATTTGGAATTAAGATGATTATAGATAGATAGATATCTTATCTATATCTTAACTGTAAATATACTCCACTTTATGAATGGATTTTAGGGGCTCTTCCTGTAATGATTAATGGTTTGGTAATGCACCCTAGTTTTTTTACTTTTAAAAGAGAACAGATTATTTAAGAAATATATGTTGGATGTGTCTTACTTTGCCAGCTCTAGGACAATACCACACATGGTGTGACTTACCAACAGGAATGTATTAGCTCATGGTTTCAGAGACTTGCTTGCTTTTGCCCAGGATCTGTAGGTTATGCCTGGCCATCAATCTTTGGGTTCCTTGGCTTTCCCATCACACGGCAACGTCCTCTCCTTTCTTTTTTGGGCTCAGTTGACTTCCAGCTTCTTCTCCTCCATAAAGCCTCTAAGAATACGATTAAGGCCCAACGTCATTCAGTTTGGCCACATCTTAACAAAAATAGTAACTTCAAAGGGATCTACTTAGAGTAGATTCACACCCACAGGAATGGATTATGATTAAGAACAAGTTTGTTTGTTTGTTTTTTCTTGTTCCTGGGATATGTAATTCAATCTTCCACAGAATATTAAGGGGAATAGAATTCCCCATCCAAGGATACATATTTCTTGCTAAGGGGGCTTGTGTGATGATGGAGATAAAAAAAGTCAAACTTATTGAGAAAAGCTACACTCAAAATGAATAAGTAAAAATTGTCCTTCTGCCTGATTTAGGGACTTAGGCAAAAAGAGCAAGGTACAAAAAGTAGAGCAAAGAGTAAAGCCCATTTTATTTTGCACTAATTATACATTTAACAAAATAATTAAGGAAAAATGAGAAGGTGAAATTATTAATATTATCTTTTTAAAGTAAATGCTTGGTCAAATGAAAGAACAGAATGTATACACTGGGCACAGATATACTATAATCCTTATCCAAATGTTGGGGCTATAAATTATGCAAGTACCCACATAACAAAGCAGCATGAAATCCAAGTATGCTTGCAAAGGAATATTCACCCCAAGTGCTGGCAACGTGAACCTGAATAACTGATGAGAGATGATTACTGGAGGATATAATTTCTTTTTCTTTAAAGAGTGACATTTTGTGCAGCAGTGCATGATATTCAAAAGCCACAATGAGTAAGCAGGCCAGATCTTATTATTGCTCCCTAAACTACTTGAAGGTGAGTGCCCAAACCTGGTTTAACAGCTCCTTGAGCAGGTTGGCCCAGTAGGGTACCAAGCTGGTTATGGCTTCCAAAGGGGTGTGAAATTTGACAAGCCGTGTGGTGCAGTGGTCATTACTGAAGTGGGTGGTTTGACTAGAAGCTGACTTTATGATTTTCAAAATTTATTTTTACCTTGATCCTGGAGCATCCTGAAACTTACCTTTTATATTATTATTATTTCAATGATGAGTTCTAAACTCGGTTAAAGTTCTTCCTTCTAGCCTGCACATTTTCCTCTTTTCTCCTTATCTTCTCCGCTCCCTTCCCCCTTCTCTTCCCATCTCCTTTTCCCTTTCCATTTTGGTTTCCTTTTCCATTTCTTTTCTTTGCTTTCTTTTTCTTATTCTTTTCTCTTTTCCTTCTTTCTCTTATTTATTTATTTATTTTTTGAGAGAGGAGGCTAGAGCAGAAACAGCTTCTTTTTCAAGTATTAGGATGACTAGTTAATATTTCATTCTAGGAGTTTAGCATCGGAGCACTCACCAAGCAGAATTGATTAACTTTAACACTGCAACAATTCATCAGGAAAGTGGAATGTTATCTTTCCCTTTGAATAAAAATCCTTTTCTTAATCTTCTATTATTTCAATTCAATAACAAATCTCCATCTTGAGCAACCTTTTCCTTCTCTCTCCTATATACTTAGTATGTTGAAGAACATAGTAATATCTTACCATCAATTTTATGACTATTTTACACTAGAACAGTCTTACATATCTATGAAATAACCTTCTTTTGTTATTCTTACAGAGGAGACAGGCTCTAGTAGACTTTTAAACAATATTTAATTTGAACAGAATTACAGGGAATTTATTTTTAGGGAGATGTAAATGCTTAAAATGGAAATTAGTTATATATATTCATAAACATTAGCAGGGTTATAATATTGGCTAGCAAAGACTGTATCAAAGTCTTGATTATGTTCATAAAGATATCAGAGGAATAGAAAATAGCCTTATGTTTGAGTTATATGCTTCTGCAGATCAGTATCCTCAATCATCATATAGGTTATGGAATAATTTAAATTATTTCTTTTTTTCTGGGTTCTTATTTATAAGTATAGACTTCTTTTTCCCATTTTCCCTGTCAAAGTAACGTACAGTCTCATTGGAATGTAGCAAACAGAACTGCCTCAGAGGCAAGGAAGATTCCTTAATGTGGTATTAAGCAACACAACATAACACATTCCATAAACTCTTCCACCTGTCAAGTCTCTCTTGCACTGCATCAAGAATGAGAAGTACACAGCAATTGTATTATTAATGACAAAGAATAAAACTACAATGGCTGAAATATAATACTATCACATCTTCAGGCAATTTTCCTCTGGATGAAATGATAGTAAAATTCAACTGGAGAATAAATTCCACACTAAGAAAGTTGGTTGTCCTAAAGTGAAAATATACATAGTATGACCACTACTTTATTGAAGCCATATGTTTGAGCATTTGCCTAGTCATCAAGGAGATAGCAGTTTTCAGGAGGACATTGCTGTGAATAAGATCTATGTTGAGGGGTGTTGAAGAAGCTGTAGATTTTCTATCCCAGACAAGAGTTTGGAAAACAATTTCCTGGCTGTCTATAAAAGTGAATCCCAGAGACAGATAAAATAGATACAGCCCCGGGTATTGGTTCTTCTGAGGGCTACAGAGACCCACAGGTTCTATGGTCTTGTCAGATGGAATTCAGTGCCAAGTCAGTTGGCCCTACTTTGGAGTTTGTGTTTCTGTGTGATGGAGCTGGACTCAGATGTGATCTTTGTTCACAAGCCTCTCCTGTTACTTTTGCCAGAACTATAGTTGGTGTTGGGGTTTAATGTATACCCAGGGGACTGAATCTCTGGACTGACCATGTGATAGCCAGGCCCTGAGCCTCAACAGACTTGCAACTCCTACACTCTGGTTTATTGGACTTACCCCACTCAGCTAACAAGGAGGTGAAGAAAGTCAACCATCACACCAGGGAGCCAAGAGTGCCTACAACCAAAAGCAGGAGAATTGTATCCTGCATCCATGTGGAATCTAAGCCCCCTCTTGATATAGATGTGGAGTGGACACAATCATTCTAAGGTCCACAGGATGGAGGAATAGAGTATGGATTAGAGTGGACTTACTGATATTCTATTCATGTCTGTTGTGATCAGTAATCGAAGAAAATGTGGCATTGGTGTGGAGAAAGTGGCCATGGTGGCTGCTGGGGGTAGGGAGTGGGGGGAAGAGATGTGATGTGGGGGTGTTTTCAGGGCTTGGAGTTGTTCTGGGTAGTGCTGCAGAGACAGATACTGGACATTGTATGTCCTCCCATGGCTGTGGGAGAGTGTGGGCTATGATGTGGACCATTGACCATGAGGTGCAGTGGTGCTCATAGATGTATTCACCAAATGCAATGAATGTCTCATGATGATTGAGGAGGTTGTTCTTATGGGGGCAGGAGTGGGGTGAAGGGGTGGGGAGTATATGGGGACCTCATATTTTTTAATGTAACATTAAAAAATAAATAAAGACAAAAAAAGAAAAAATAAAAAGAAGGTGGCTTCAAAAGAGGAAGATTTTTGAGGAGGTCCCATTTATCTATTTTTTCTTTTGTTGCTTGTGCTTTGGGCATAAGGTTTAAGGAAACTACTACCTACCACAAAATTTTGAAGGTGGTTTCTGACATTTTCTTCTAGGAGTTTTATGGCTGTTATTTTTATATATAAGTTCTTGATCCATTTTGAGTTAATTTTTGTATAAAGTATGAGATGGGGGTCTTCTTTCTTTCTTTTGGTTATGGCTATCCACTTCTCCCAGCACCATTCATTGAGTAGACTTCTCTGGCCCACCTGGGTGGGCTTAACTCCTTGTCAAAAAGTGCTTGACTGTAGATGTGAGGGTCAATTTCTGAGTTCTTGATTCAGTTCCATTGATCAATCTGTCTGTCCTTATATAAGTACCATCCTGTTTTTACCACTATAGCTAATAATATGCTTTAAAGTCAGGGAATGAGAGTCTTAAAACTTTTTCTTCTTTTTTAACACATTTTTGGCTATCCAGAGCCCCTTACCCTTCCAAATAAATTTGATTATTCTCTTTTTGATTTTCTGCAAAAAAGGTTGTTGGGAATCTGTAAATCAGTTTGCATGGAATTGACACCTCAATGATATTTAATCTTCCAATCTATGAACATGGAATGTCCTTCCATTTATTTAAGTCTTCTTTGGTTTCCCTTAGCAATGTTTTGTAGTTTTCTGAATACAGGTCCTTTATGTCCTTGGTTAAGTTTGTTCCTAAATATTTGATTGTTTTAGTTGCTATTATAAGTGGAATTTTTTTTTCTGATTTCCTCCTCAGTTTGCTCATCAGGAGTGTATAGAAACACTATTGAATTTTGCATAATAACCTTGCATCCCACCACTTTGCTGAACTTGTTTATTAATTCTGGTAGCTTTGTTGTAGATTCTTCAGGATTTTCTAGAATTGGGATCATGACATCAGTGAATAGTGGAAGTCTTACTTCTTTTCTTATTTGGTTGCCTTTTATTTCTTTGTCTAGCCTAATTGCTCTAGCTAGAACTTCTAGCCCAATATTGAATAATAATGGTGACTGTGGGCATCATTGTCTTGTTCCTGATCTCAGCAGGAAAGCTTTCAGTCTTTCATCATTGAGTATAATGTTAGCTGCAAGTTCTTCAAAAATGCACTTTACCATGTTGAGAAAGGTTCCCCTTATTCCTATCTTTGGAGTGTTTATATCAAGAAAGCATGCTGTATTTTGTCAAATGCCTTTTCTACATCAATTGAGAGGAATATGTGATTTTTCTTTTTCAATTTATCAATGTGGCTTATTACACTAATTGATTTTCTTGTGTTGTACCACCCTTCAATACCTGGGATAAGATCCACTTGATCATGGTGTATAATTCTTTTAATGTGCTTTTGGATTCTGTTTGCAAGTATTTTGTTGAGGATTTTTGCATTTATATTCATTAGAATAATTGGTCTGTAATTTCCTTTTTTCACAGTATCTTTATGAGGTTTTGGTATTAGGGTGATATTTCATAGAATGTTTGGTAGCATTCTTTCTTGTCCCATTTTTTGGAAGAGCTTGAGCAAGACTGGTATTAGTTCATGTTTCAATGGTTGGGGAATTCACTTGTGACACCATCTTTGGGAGGTTTTTCATGTCTGTTTCAATCTCTTTACTTGTGCTTGGTTTATTGAGGTCTTCTATTTCTTCTAAAGTCAGTGTACGTGATTCATATGTTTCCAGGAATTTGTCCATCTTGTCTACTTTTTCTAGTTTTCAGGCATACAGTTGCTCATATTATTCTCTAGTTATCACTCTTATTTCTGCAGAGTCAGTGGTAATGTCCCCCCTCTCATTTCTGATTTTATTTATTTGTGCCTTCTCTCTTTTTTTCTTTGTCAGTCTAGCTAAGTGTTTATCAATTTTTTTCATCTTCTAAGAGAGCCAACTTTAGGTTTTGTTGATTCTCTGTATTGGTTTATTGTTCTCAGTTTCATTTATTTCTGCTCTGATCTTTATTTCTTTCTTTTGGTGTGGTTTGGGATTAGTTTGCTGTTCTTTTTTCTAGTTCTTCCAGGTATGCAGTTAGATAATCAATTTTAGCTTTTTCTTCTTTTTTAATAAAAGCATTGAGGACTAGAAACTTCCCTCTGAGCACTGCCTTTGTGGTGTCCCATAGGCTTTGATATGCTGTATTTTCATTTTCATTCATCTCAAGATATTTGTTGAATTCTCTTGCAATTTCTTCTTTGATCCACTGATTGTTTGAGTGTGTTGTTTAATTTCCACATATTTATGAATTTTCTCGTTTTCTGTCCATTACTGATTTCTGGCTTCATTCTGTTATGATGAGAGAAAATATTTTGTATAATTTCAATCCTTTTAAATTTATTGAGACTTGACTTGTGATCCAATGTGTGGTCTTTTGCGCCTCAAAGGACTTTGTCAAAAGGGTGAAGAGGCAGCTGACTCAATGAGAGAAAATATTTGGCAATCACATATCTGATAAGGGTTTAATATCCATGGTATGTAAGGAGATCATACAACTCAACAATAAAAAGGCAAAGTATCTGATTCAAAAATGGGCAAAAGATTTGAAAAGATAAATATCCAAAGAAATACATATGGCAAAGAAACTCATGAAAAAATGTTCAACATCACTAGATTAGGGAAGTGCAAATCAAAACTACAATGAGATATCATTTCACACCTACTAGACTGGCCATTTATTAAAAGGTCAGAAAACTATAAATGTTGGAGAGGATGTGGAGAGATAGAAACATTTATTCACTGTTGGTGGGAATATAGAATGGTACAGCCACTGTGGAGGACTGTTTGGCAGCTCCTAAGGAAGTTGAATATAGACTTCCCTAGGACCTAGCAATACCATACAGGCATATACCCAGACAAACTGAAAGCAGTGACATGGATATCTGCACAGTGATGTTTGTAGCAGCATATTCATGATAGCTGAAAGTTGGAAACAACTTGATGTCCATCAACTGATGAATGGATAAACAAATTGTGGAGTATACAAATGATGGAATATTATGCAGTGGTAAGAAAAGGTGAAGTCACGACAACATGGATGAAATTGGAGGACATTATGTTGAATGAAGCAAGCCAGACAAAAAAAGGACAAATACTGTATGATTGCCCTGTTATGAACCAAGTATATTCTGTGAAATAGAAATATATTACGTGAAATATGATTATGGGTTGAATTGCATGTATGGCTATTTTACTTTTGAAGCTGAACAAATGTAAATTAATATTAACACAGCAAAATGTTAATATCAGACCAAAAAAACCATTGTACTAAGTGAAGGAGACTAGATACAGAGTACTACATATTTTTTGATTCCATATATATAAAATATAAATATAAATCAATTTATAAAGATGAAATGAGATTATTGATTACCTAGGTGTGAGGAAGGAATGCTAAGCATTGAAATTTTTCTAAAATTTTTGAGATGATGAATGTATAATGCTGTGGTTATACTAAAAGTTATTCATTATATACTTTGGATAGAATAACTATAAACAACAGCTATGTACAGTAGGAGAAGCATAGAGAAATTGATAAGTGAGGAATTTTCTTGTTGGTTTTTTGTTTATTATCATTATTGAAATAATGAAAGTGCTCTAATAATGACTGAAGTGATGAACACACAAATATGTGACTGTGACAAATACATTGATTGCATACTTTGGATTAATTGTATACTTTATTGATGGATATCAACAAAACTTATTTGTTTAAAAAAAAAGGAATATTTTAATAATCAAGTGAATAAGGTGAACCATTCTGTGGCTACTGGTCAGCCTCTTTCCCCAGCCACTCCTATCTTTCTCCAGTGGGCTCATGAACAAAGTGGCAATAGAGGTAGGGATGGAGGTAATGCATGGGCTGGTCAATATAGACTTCCCCTCAGAAGGCCAACCTGGATATAGCTGCTGCTGAGTGCCCAATCTGCCAGCAGCACAGACCTACATTCAGTCCTCATTATAGCACCATTCCCTGGGCTCACTAGCCTCCTACCTGGTGCAGGTTGATTACATCGGATAACTTCCATCATGGAAGGGTCAGGGATTTGCTCTAACTGGAATAGAAACATTCTCTGGATATGGATTTGCCCTCCCTGCATGCAATGCTTCTGCCAAAACTAACATCTACAGACTTACGGAATGCCTATCCACCGTTAAGTTATTCCACATAGCAATGTTTCTGCTCAAGGAACCCATTTCACAGCAAATGATGTGTGGACATGGGCACTTTCTCATGAAACCCACTGTTCTTACTGTGTTCCCCATCATCCTGAAGCAGCTAGACTGATAAAATAGTGGAATGATATTTTGAAAACTCAGTAATGGTGCCAACTGGTTAACAATACCTTACAGGGCAGTGTTCTCCAGGAGCCTGTGTATGCTCTAAATCAGCATCCACTCTATGGTGCTGTTTCTCCCATAGCCAGGAGTCAAGGGTCCAGGAATCAAGGGGTGGGAATGGGAATGACACCACTCACAATTATCCTTAGTGATCCACCAGAATACTTTTTGCTTCCTATCACTACAAACTTGAGCTCTGCTGGTTTACAGGTCTTAGTTCTAAAAGGAGTTCTTCCACCAGGAGACACAGAAATGATTCCACTGAACTGGAAGTTAATATTGCCAGCCCGCCATTTTGGGTTCCTCATGCTTCTGAATCAACAGGCAAAGAAGGGATGCCTGGGGTGATTGATCCTGACTCTCAAGGGGAAATGGGATTGCAACTACACAGTGGAGGTAAAGAAGAGTTTGCCTGGAATACAGATCTCCTAGGGTGTCTCTTAGTACTACCATGTTTGTGATTAAAGTCAGTAGAGGTGGAGGCGTCTTTGGGACATGGAGCTGCCCTGGATGGTGCTTCAGGGGCAATCACCGGACATTGTAAATCCTCACAGGGCCCACTGGATGGAATGGGGGAGAGTATGGGCCATGATGTGGACCATTGACCATGAGGTGCAGAGGTGCCCAAAGATGTACTTACCAAATGCAATGGATGTGTCATGATGATGGGAATGAGTGTTGCTGGGGGGGTGGGGGGGGGAGAGGTGGGGTGGGGGGGTGGGGTTGAATGGGACCTCATATATATATTTTTAATGTAATACTATTACAAAGTCAATAAAAAATTAAAAATAAATAAATAAATAAAGTCAGTGGGAAACTGCAACAACCCAATCCAGTCAAGTCTATCAATGGCTCAGAGATTTCAGGAATGAATTTTTGGGTTACCCACAAGGCAATGAACCATGGCCAGCTGAGGTGCTTGCTGAAGGTAAAGGGAACATGAAACAGGTAGTGGAAGTAGGTAGTGATAAATATGAATTACAACCACATGACCAGTTTCAGAAATGAGGACTGTAATAGTTATAAATATTTCTTCCTTGTTTTGTTATGAGTTATGTTTGTATATGTACATAAAGAATATATCTTTGTTTTTCTCCCTAATCCCTTTTTCATATGACATAAGTTATATTAGTTAGATGTCATAATATTTATGTTACAGGCTATCAAGTTTGAATGAATATTACTCCAAGACTTGCCCTCTATTCTGGAGAGATTTAGTGCATTTCCTGGTGCAAACAGGACAGTTGAGTATTGTTAAGTGAAAAATATGTCTGTTATTGTTTTTAATTAGAAATTAAGTATGGTACAAGATGATGTGTATAACTGCCAAGTTGAGAAGGGGTGGATTGTGATGGTTAGGCTCATGTGTCAACTTACCCAGGTTATGGTGCCAGGTTGTTTGATCAAGAAAGAACTAGCTTACTTGTTACTGTGAGGATATTTTGCGGACTTAAATCATTAGTAGGTTCATTGCATCTATGACTGATTATATCTACAATAAACTGAGGAGATTGCCTTTAGCAATTTCCATCTCTACCTCAACCAGCCAGTGTCTCCTGGAGAATTCATCAAAACCTGCATTGGAGTTCCCAGCTTGCAGACTGCTCTACAGAATTTGGACTTATGCATTCCCATAGTCACATGAAATAATTTTATAAAATCGCATAATATTTACAGCTATCTCCTGTTAGTTCTGTTTCTCTAGAGAATCTTGACTAATACAAGGATCTTGAAGATGTTATTAATTAAGATGGGATCAAACTGGATTAGTGTGAGCCCTAATCAAAAATGATTGGAGTCCTTATAAGGAGAGGAATTTTGGGCATAGAATGAGATAGAGATAGAGGCAGAGATTGAATTTTGCCACTAAAAGCCAAGGGACTCCATAGATTACTGGCCATCCACCAGAAGCCAGATGATAGGCATAGAATGATTCTCCCCTTTAAGAGGAAGGAAGCCTAGCCCTGCTGACACCCTGATTTCAGACTTCAATCCTCCATAACCACAAAACTAATAAATTTATGTTGTTTAATCATCTAGTCCACAGTACTTTTTTACAGCACACTTAAGAAACTAAGTATATCATTTCCTTGGTCTTGTCTCTTACAATGTGGGATTGCATCCAGGGGAGAATGGGTCCTACATCTCCACCTTCTTTCCTTCTGTCCATTTGCTTATTCTTCTCTCTCTGTTTCCCAACTCCCAATTTTGAAGTGTGTGTGTGTGGACAAAGCAGGGTGGTTTGATGTGTCAGGGGCACAGTCATGTCCATGTTGTTATAGCCTATCTGTTTTCCACATAGCAGAGGGTTCTGTCCCTGATAATACCTGTGAACTAGTGCAACAAAAGTTCTTTAGAATTGAGGCAATGATTTACTTCTCTTTCTCTTCCCTTTCTGACTTCCCTGAACTGTAACCACTGAGCTCTCTCACCCTCTGACTTCTGGATGGGCTCAGCCAATTGGAGCCTCCAGCAGGAGATCTGAACGTTGAAGGGAGAGGATGGGATGCCATTCACCATGGCTCCCTTTATGATGAGCTGCAGGATAGGAAAGTTTTTTCATTTTTATTGTAGACCACCAGGCTCTAGATAGGCAATCTCTCATATACTTATAGCTAAAGTCACAGCTTGCTGGGTTCAGGAAACTGCCCCCTCTCTTCCCACTTCAGGTTTAGATCTTATTTCTTGATTGGGGGTGCTCCAGCATTCCTTTTTTATTTCTCTTAACACTGCCCACAGTTTTTGAATAGTGTCTTCATTTAACTTTTCTGTTATCTTATTGGAGTGTACCATCTATTTCCTGCTCTGACTCTGACCCACGCAGGACTTATTAACTGCTAACAAATACCTCTTAAGTAAATGACCTCATTTAATCTTTGCAGCAATATCCTATAGAGGCAGGTGCTACAACTTCCCCTTTAAAATAAAGAAACTTGAACTCAGAAAGTTGTATCAAATTATCAAAGACAAGTCTTCTGAATCCAAGTCCAGGCATGTATCTACTACCCCATGCTGTCTTCTCTACAGCAGTTAAAAGTGTTTCTACTAGCTCATGAAAATTCAGGGGAAAGTTTTATACTTTTGTCCAAATGGGTTTAGAAAAGATCTAAATCAATTCAACAACTCTGCCTATTTATAAACTTCCAAAGAAGTGTGTATTGTTGAATTTTCCCTACATCCAGTCCCATTATTATCTAAGTGTTCTCTTTACACGTGATATGAGAGTTCAGTCTTACACCTGATATTGAGTCTGAAACCCATTTTTTCTTTCTATACTGGAATAATTATTATAAGAAATTTAATTGGCCTCTCTTAGAGCCTTTTCTCTGTAATTGTAATTACATATTTTCTTTACTCCTAAAAATTTGAATAAGCCTTGACCCAAAGTTATTATTTTACTTGCATATCTAAATAGCTAAATGTCTACATTATTACAATCATGTTAGTCAGTCTCAATTCTAAATTTAATAAAAATGTATTATTTTTCCATTTTTCTGTTTTCTCAAAATACTTCAATCCAATTTCTCCAAATCTCCAAAACAGCAATGGCCAAAAATCAGGTTTACATAGTTAGTCCCTTTGGCCTTTGCCTGATAAAGCCAAATATATGACGTTTATGTCTTTCCTTCAAATGCTATTATTTTATTCTACATAACAGATATTTGAATTTGTTCTCCATAATTGTCTTAAATTTATCTCTGAAGTTTTGGCAGGTTAAATAACCATTTATTTCTCTCATTGCCTTAACGGTCTTGAACTGTCCAGCCTTCTGCTGCTATACAGTGTTGCCTTTGTTAGAGTCTCTGACAACAATAATCCTCTGTGCCATGAGCTACACCACGACAAATTCCTGAAAGGTAAAATTAAATCTTTATTAGATAGTTATAATTAGTAATTATTTAATTTGACTAGCAGGTTGTTCTGTGGTCATGATGATTTTTTTTTTTTAAAGCTACCAGAGCTGGAGATTGAACCCAGGACTTCATATGAGGGAAGCCAGCACTCAACCACTGAGACACCTTGGCTCCCCTAACTGTGATCATTTTAGGAAGGCCATAGGACCTTTTCCACAGACTTCCAATTTCAGTGACACCTGCAGTCTTTGAAAGCTCAAGACAAAGTAAATTTCTATTCTCAGATCACTAACAAAGCAATGCACCATTTCCAAATGAACCATATAACAGTTTCTTGAAGAAAGTCTCCTCTTCATCGGAGATGGAAAATGATTTCAGATTTCTGTCTAGTGGCTGGAGGGCCACATGTCAGACTGACAGAAAGGAAATAAAATTGGATATGGTACCAAAGGTCCAGCTTGGGTCCTGGAGCCATCTCTAACTTGCAAAGTCAACTCTTTTCTGTTTGTCTCTGTTCTTCTTGTTCTTTATTTGAATCCTGCAGATAATAATGAAAGGGGAAGGTGCCTTACCTTCTTAATTTTATTGTTGAAAAGATAGAAGAGGATAGGTGTGCAAAAGTATTTCTTAGACATGTCAACTCTTTGCCAATTCCTTCGATCTCAGCCATAAGACTTATGGACCAATCTCTTGTACCTGTCTGACCAACCACACTTGCTTCAATTATGATAAGATGAGCTATCTTTACCAATCTATCTGTCCAATATTGCATGCTTTTCCACTTGTGTTACTGGAGAATTGCCTTGCAGATACCTGGCTGTTCACATATATATTTTCATTTATCTCTAATGCTTTTCTTTAGCTTTTAACTAAAACTCTTTTATAAAGTGCTTTATATATTTTTTTATTTTTAAATCAATGGGAATAGACCATAAAAGATCAGAAAATACAGAACAATATAGAGCAGTGTTATCCAAAAATATAAAATATGAACTAAAAATGTGAACCACATATGTAATTTTTAAGTTTCTAGTAGTCACATTGAAAAAAAGTACAAACAGGTAAAATTAATTTTAATAATATCTTTTGAACCCAATATATCCAAATATTATCATTTCAACATGTGATCAATGCACAAATTATTAATGAAATATTTTCAATTATTTTATTTCAATTATGTGTTCAAAATCATTGTGCATTTTACAAACATAGTACATATTTGTTTTCATTTCGATGAGTCAGATTTCAAGTGCTTATAAATTGTATGTTGCTACTATATTGGAGAGGGCATTGTTTACATGTTGGTTATATCTTTACATATTCTGTGAAGATTTATAGATTGATGTTTAAATGAAAAGAGGTTCATATTTAAACATATGGTTTGATCTTACTTTTAAAATTTTCTCCCGTTGGTATATCCTGGACCTCTTTATTTTGGTTCTATTTCTAAGCTGGTGAAGTATGTTTTTAAGTTATTTTTTTCTGGAAGAATACATGGGTAGATTTATCCTTGCACGCATGAAACTATAGTTCATTTGCCCTTGATGTTAAATCTATTTTGGCTGGACATAGAATTATTGGATAATAAAATTTTCCTTCCAAACTATAGATGTTTTACTGCACTATCTCCTAAAATTCGATATTTGCAGAAGGGAAATACAATATTAACATATTTTTTTCTGTCTGTCTCTTCCTACTCACCCTTGCAGAAACTTAAAATATTTTCCATCATAGTTATGCTGGTATTTTCATTAATCATTTCATTGAATGTTTTAACATTTAATCTTCCTTCAGCTAAATTCTCATTTATTATTCCTTTCATTATTGCATCTCCTTTGTCCAATATATCTCTTACTGAAATTTCTAATACAGCTTCTATTAGTTGTGCTATTATCTAGGTTTCTTCCTTTCACCCATTTGATATCTGGGGGGAAATTAAATTTCTCTAAAGATGTATCATTCCTGGTAGCTTTAACAGCTTTTCTTCTTGCATCAGAGGCTGTTACTTTCACCCAATATTCATATTCCTAGACTTCCTTAGCAACAGAAACATGATTTTATTCCAGACAGCAATGTATTCATCTCTTAGCCTCCCCTACTAAGTGATACTAAGTTCTGTTTATGAAATGTTAGCAGAAATTTAGTCTGAGAAAATCGTGGCTTGGCTCAGGTATTCCTAACTGGAGAGGCTAGAAATTGTGACTCACTCAGCATTTAGTCCTATGCAGCTCAAAAGTTTTGAGCTGCGTAGGTTAAAGTTATGTTATAATGGGTGCCCCATAAAGGATTGCTCACTGTGTGGCTGACTAGTAAGCGTTGCTGTGATGGGAAATGGGTGCAAATACAACATCTAGCTTAAGAGGGGATGGAGTAATGGTGGTGAATTTAAGCAGATTTGGACCTGTTAGGAGAGAGTTCTCCGTGTGTCTATATTGTTGCATGTCTTGCAAGCAGAGACACTAACAGCTGTTGTTTCAGACTATCCTTTCAAGGATATTTGTGATCAGTCTTGGAAGATAGAGATGGTATCTCTCTCTGAACGAAAGACAGATAATGAAGGCAATGTCTACTTCTAGGGCAAAGGTCAGGCAGTTTACCTGCAGCTCAATATAAAAAAAAAAAAGGGACTTCATAAGCACATCTATGATGCAAACTCCTTATGTGTACAGAATCCCTCTACGCAAACATGAAGCTATGATGCCTTCCGTGCCTTGAGTAACAGTCCTTTGTCTATGACCCAAGAGTCTTGTGTCCTCTGCTCTTCCCCATGAAAATGTGGCAGATTAATCTGCTACCATGCAAGTAGGGTAAAAGCCTTATACCTTCATTCTTTAAATGACTTTCCAGACTCACATGGTAGAAGGGTCTGTTGGGTTTATAATTTTGAGCCCAAGAAAGTAATGCCCAGAGTCAGTTACGGGGAGTTGTACACATTCCATATCCAGCAATCCAGGTGTTGAGTGAACACAAGATTCTGTGATTACTTGGGGATCACAACAGCATCCTCAAAGCTTGTGAAGATAGTGGCAGCTCCATCCCGTTGATCAGCTCCAGCCATGGAAACAGTTACTGCAAGAAGCAAAATTTATCCCTAACCTCCTTCCACATTTTATTTAGTAACTTTGCTAGAGCCCACAATCTTAGCTCTCAATTGGACTTTTGAGACTTCTTGTATCCTCTCCAGGTCCACTAATAGCCCCACCCATGAGTTCTAGATCATGCATTTAGCAAATGTGTGCCTGGTAAGTGAATATTCCCTCCTCCATAACCCCTTTTTACCCTCCAACCCTCCTCTCCAAAAAACAAAAAAAGTTTTTAAAAATTTCCTGGCTTTGTTCCCATTCTTTCCTTCTTATAAGCCTGACAACCTCTGAATTAGAACAGAATGTTTAAGCCTTGAGATGGGCAGGAGAATCTCAGTATTAAAGACTCAAAGTGTGAGAGCTGATACAATGGTTGTGAAAATGTAAAAATGTGACCATCCCCCTCCAGGGCACACTGCTTTGGAGAAATGCAACCAAAGGACACAATTATATAAATGGAGAACAATTTTAGAGTTCTTTGCCTTCTGAATATCTACAGGGAGGAAGACTGGAATAAGGTATCATTTCCCTTGGGCCCCGTGGTCACACACGTTCTTGTCTTGATTCTCAGTCTTCCTTCTGTTCCCATCAGCACCATTTTCAGTTGACTGCACTGTGACCTCTTTCAGTGGTACTGCAAATGCTGTTTTTGTTACAGGTCTTAAATTATCAAGGCTCTCCTCCTTCAAAAACATTACATTTTATACTGTCTCTCTTAAGAAACCAACACAGGTGATCCTGCTTAGGAGGACATTTGGGTAACACTACACAGTGCCATGCTCAAAGACATGGGTCAGCAAACTATAGCCCATGGGCCAAATCCAGTTTGCTGCCTGCTTTTGTATGGCCCATGGGCTACAAATAGCTTCTACTTCATGGTTTCTACATAAGAGTTTCAATTTTGTGTCTTAGTCCACAAAGCCTAAAATATTTACCATCTGGCCTTTTACAGAAAATGTTTGCGAACCCTGCACAAAGGCATCCCCGATCTGTCCCTGGGTGGACCTGGAATCTCTTCACTTTGATTCTCTTCTAGTTGGAGCTGAGCTCACTGTTTCTTACACATTTCTGCTCTAAGATGAGCATTTAGGAACAGTTAACAGTCTCATTGTGCTTAAAGGTGTAAACCTTGGTCCACAAAACAAAAATTTTCAGCTAAAATATTTTTCTCATCAGTCACTGTCACTATCCCCCTGCTTACCATCTGTAAGTTGTTGAGGTGAAGCTGGCTAGTAAGATAAGGAATCAATAGATGGGTCCAGAACCTGGCAAAGAGTCCGCATGGACATCAATATCCCCAAGATGGCTGCTGGGAGACCCCCCACCCCAAGATTCTGTCACCCAGAACAAGATATCCTCTGGAAGCCAGGAGAAGCCTGGGCTATTCCTCAAGGACTTTATAATTGGGCTCTCCTAGAGGATAGATGGGTGGGATAATCGATCAAAACAGCGAACAGTTGGAACTCCTCCCCTGTCATTAGCAAAGGGGCAGAATAATTAATGGTTTAAAAAGCAAGCATGAAGACCTCTTGCTCTTTTGCCTTCGCCCCATCCCAGTGCCAGTCTTGGCACCAGTCTGTGTGCCTGTTTCTGCCTTCTGTGTCCTGGTCTCACCGTTTTCCCCTGCCATGGTCACCACACAAGTAAAACCTGGGCATTTATAGTCTATAAAGGGAAATTGTAGTCTGTAAATCAGCCTGCTTTATCACATTTCAGCCCCTCCTTCTCCACCTGGGACCCGTGATCTGCTATTTTCTCCCATTTCTCTTCCTTCCCTACCTTAATAAATTACTGGCTTAATTCACCCAACATGCTCTTGAAATTAATTTCTGCAGCATAGTCAAGAACCTAGACAAAATCCGGTTACATATTGTCTTGGCTTTGCTTCTCTTACCTGGAAAATGTCCCTGATGATTAATAGACCAGGTGATACTGATCCTTTGAGAGTCCATGAATACATGAATTAGCTAATCTAGTGTTCTAAGAAAGGATAGAGTTGAAATAACGTCATTCCACATGCTGAACTAAGAAACCAATATTTTGAAAGTATTTAATGATTTAATAATGGAAATATGAACTATGATATAGTATTTAAAAGTATTCGATTATGTTATAATTTGAAACATGCAGATATTACAATATATGATTTTTGAAGTTTTTTTCAGGGCAATTCTTTAGGTGATAAGATACAGCAGGGCCCATAAACACTGTGAGTAGATGTTTGGCATGTTTTTATTAAACTGTTCTAACATTTATTTATTAATAACTTTTTCTCCCATTTAAAAAGTACGAACATTGAAGATTGTAAGATACAGATTTATATATGTTATTCTTTCCAGAAAGTTAAATAAATTAGACTAAAAATAGCAGCTGTTTTAAAAGAATAACTTGCTGATGGTTTGTCCTAAATTTCCTGGCATTAAAAATTATGATATGGCCTCATCCTGCTGTGATATCATTGAGAGGACAAAAGAAACTCAATTTATGTCAAGGGAAGGATTTTTGAGGGCAACAGACTCTTGATTAGATTAGCCTGCTTCCCTGCTGAATGTCATCATTTCCCACAAGTAGATCTTTTACTGGGAATAGGAAAACACTCATCCCCAAGGCAGGTAACTTTCTTGATTTCATAAACTCAAATTAGTCTCTCTTTACTCTCCCTTACATTTGGCAATACTAGACCTGGAATATTCTTGCAAAACCTGCATTTTCCATTAACAAATTGCTTTTATCATATGGTGAAGCAACTTAATTCTAAAGAGAATAACTCATTGTCTTTCCCTCTCCACCCAGAAGACCAAATTAATTACTCTAGAGAAAGTGTTATCTTTAAATTATCTAAATTGCGTCAAGCATAAAGAGATCCACAAATTAAATATGTACAAAGCCTTTTAGTAAAAAGCGAAACTTGGGAATTTTCCCTACTTTTATTTCTGTACGATAGTAGTTTTCTATGCCAGCATAACAAATTATCACAAATTTAGTGGACTACAATAATGCAAATTTAATATCTCATTGTTTCTGTAGGTCAAATCCAGGCATGGCATGGATGAATTGTGTATTCAGGGTCTCACCAGGCTGAAATCAATATGTTGACAGTCTCTGCAGTTGTCACTGGGGCTCAAGGTCTAATTCCTACTCACTGGTTGTTGGCGGAATTCAGTTCCTTACAGATGTTGGACTGAGTTTTCCAATTTCCTTCTAACTCTTGGTCAGGCACCACTCTTACTACTTGCAAATCAGCTCTAATTCCTTGTCGCACTGTCCCCTCCATTTCAAGTCAACAGTGGTGCAACCAATCCTCTTCATGTTCTTTGATTCTTTTCTGTAGCCAGTGGAGAAAACTCTGCTTTACGGTCCTTTGATTAGGTCAGGCCTGCCTGGGTAATCCTTCTTTCTTACAGTCAACTGATTTATGGCCTTAATTGCATCTGCAAATCCCCTTCATTGCTGCACTTAGATTAAAGTTCGACAGAATAACTGAGAGAAGAGGGATATACATAGGAGCTGAGAATTTGGGGCACCATCTGAAGATTCTGTCTACTACATATTGCATACATACGAACACATATGTATGGTTATTAAGTGATATTTAGAGAAGGTAAAAAAATTGATAGACTCTGAAGAATGTTATAGAGTTAAATTAAAAATTTTTTTTCCTTTCTAGCTCATAGTTTGCTATATGTGGTGAAATATTCAGTGAAAATTCTCTGGAAACGTACCTCACTTGGAAGAGAACATTTCCCTTTAAGAATGTTCCCTCTAGGTGGAGAGTACATGTGTAAATCTTATTATGGTCCTTTGTGGTACAGTGACATTGAGGGTCCCAACCATTTTTTCAATTTTGATGTTTCTTTTCAATGCTTGAATCACTACAGGCACCTGTTAGAGCAGAGAGTGATTCTCTGTCCCTGTTTTAGTCAGGGTCTCTAGGGAAACAGAATCAACAGGAGATATCTGTAAATAATATGGGATTTTATAAAATTCTCTCATGTGACTGTGGGGATGCACAAGTCCAGATTCCGCAGGCAGGCTGCAAACCAGGGGCTCTGATGAAAGTCCAGTGAAGGTCCTTGATGAGTTTCAGGGAGATGTTGGCTTTCCAAAGACAAGTTTGGAAATTCTCTTTGAATGCTGAAGTCACTTCCCCTTTTAAGGCTTTCAACAGATTAGATAAGATGTCACTCATTGTTGATGACAATCTCCCTGTAGATGTAATCAGCCATCAATGTAATACATTCACTGATGACTAAAGTCCATAAATGTCTTCCTTCACAATTAGCCCAGTGCTTGCTTGACCAAACAATTGGGCATAATTACCTGGCCGAGTTGACACATTAGCCTGACCATCATAGTCCCTAATAGTGTGGTTGTCATTGATGATTTAGCCGATGACATATATTTCTGTCCCACAACAGCCTTATTTCAGAGAATGAAGATTGCACGTTTTCAGTCTTAGTGGGGGAGGCCTAGGGACCAGCTCAAGGGGGCTTGCATGTTGTATTTATATGCCCGAGCTCTTCTTTTCACTTGGCTTGGAATCTTTACCCTATTCTTGGACCTTAGGTCTCTTCTTAAACATCATCTACTAGGGAAGCCTTCCTCTAATGCATAATGTTAATTTTCTTGCTATTTTTATTTACTTGCTTGTCATCTTCTTCCCCTCTAGAATGTCAGCTTCCTGAAAGCAGAGCCTTATCTTTCTCATTTTCTGTTGTATCCCAGTTCATTCAATCCCACCTTGCACTTGTCACCATGAGGTACTATTATGAGGTAGCACCATTATGGAGACTCTGGAAAGAAGCCTTTCTCAGAAGTAGTTATTTTCCCCACAGGTGGTCAGTGTCACTGTTTCTAACTCTCCCTTTATACCCTCAGCACAAGTACAGCAAAAGCACTGCCCCTTTTCAAAGTCTCAGGGATGATTTCTTGCAACGGTGTCTTTCCAACTTCCTGTTCATAGTCAACTCTTCTTGCACCTGCCCCTGCACTCTGCCCAGACGATGTTGTGATGCTCTTGTTTTCCAAGCCCCAAAGTAAGTACACCAAAAGGAGCCAGCTTGTGTAGGCAGAACATGATTTAAAGGGACCACTGCCTGCTCCTCCTCCATTTTAAAATGACTATGATTTTCCTTTTTTTTCTATGATTTTTCTCTGTTGCAGTGCAAATGTCAGGAAAAGGGTAATAATCAACCATATGGACAATTTATTACCTAGCATGAATAAGTTTATTGTGTTTTCTTCTGAGAATCAACTTGAATAAAAACTTGGAAATTCCAAAATGATTCCAGACATCCTGGGTTAAAAGGGAAGAGGACATACCTGAGGGGGAAAGAAAGAAGTAACTGTCTTTGAGATGAACATTTTATGTTTTACAAATTTGCTTGGGAATCTGGGGCCAAATTTTTGGCAAGTTAATGCTGGGGACAATGTAGGTATTTTTGTGTTTTTTTTTGTTTGTGTGTGTGTGTGTGTGTCTTTTTTTTGTTTCAGTGTGTAGTGCTTTAATGTCAATCTCACCTCTTACATGAATTGCGGATGTTAATATTTAGGTGTGACCGCTTTATAAATTTCAAGCACGGAGTATAGGAAGAAAAACATACTTTAAGAGAGAACTGTTTGTTGGCTAGAAAAGGGAGTAAATACTTTATTTTGGAGCCACAACTTTTGGCAAAATATAAATCCAAGAGTAGTAGGTTTGGAAAACGGTGCTGGGAGCTGTAATTGCCCATAGTAATCACTGGGAAAACAAAACAAAACAAAATAAAAATCCTCTGTTTTTTAAAAAATTTTTTAAAGATTTTATTTATTTCTCTCCCCTCCTCCCCACTAAAACTCCTCTGTACATGGACTGCAAAGTCACTGGTACTAAGCTCCAATTTCAAAAATTATGGATATCATTCCTTGGTACTGCCACCCCTCTCCTGTTCCTCTATGTCCATTTCTTCCTTTATTTGCTCAGAATCCCCGTGGCCATGAACACTTTAATTATCATTTCTGTTTTACAAAAGACTTCTGTTTTCACCTTTCCTTCCCATATAATAAAAATATACCACTTGTGTACAATTCCTTGAGAACTGAGCTCTTATAAAACAGTGAAACATTAAAAATTAATTAGGCTAGCTAATATGTTGCCTACCTGGAAATATTAATGTCCTAAAAGTCTAATGCAAATCTACCAGCCATCTGAAAACTTTGAAGCAGCGGCTTCCAATAAAAGAAAATATTAACCAGTGGGAAAAATATTTTGCTTCAGGTGTCCTTTTGTGGCACCCTTAAATTACCTTCTGAAAGTTATTCTTTTTTTGGGTGGGGGGCGGTATGAAGGAGACTGATTTCCTGCTTCAACCTCAATTTTTAGTTCCACATTTCTAGAAACACATTCTTGGAGGATATCACCACATGGATAGCAGCACATCACAAATTGGGCTCATCACTTCTCTACAAAGCCTGTTTCTCTCTCTCCCATCTTTGTTGGAGAAACCACCACCTGCCCTGGTTGCCAATGAAGAACCTGCCACTCATCTTAGACCCCATGCTCTACTTCAATCTACATGTCCAGTCCATTGTCAGAATTTGCCAATTCTTCCAAGCTCCAGTCTTTAGAATAATGCTCAAGCTTGTAGGTATCACATATAAATGCTAGTTCCCTACCTATCTCTCTAGTGTCAGCAATTCATGCCACTCTGTTTCCAATTGAATTGAACAATTTGCAATTTTTCAAATATACTTTTCTTCTTACTCCTCTGTGCTTTTGTTTATGCTGCTAGCACTGCCTATTCCTTCTCCCACATACTTAGCCAATGCCTAATTTCCCATCTGCTTATCCTTCAAAACCAAAATTGGAGCTTTTAAATAAAATTATATCACAATCAAGTGGGCTTTATTCCAAAGGTAAAAAAAAAAAAGGAAAAGAATATGGGGTTTGGTTTTGTGAGATACACATGTTAAGGCACATTTTCTCTTCATTTTTTTTAGTAATAAGGAGAACATGACTATGCCATTTAACTAATCTGTGTTCCTCTGTGTATTTTTCTGAATACTAGAAGAACAGCTGAGTTAGAAGTTAGAATTAGATGAGCTAAAAGTGCCTAAAAAAGACCTTTTTGGGAGTAATGTTTCCATAACTTGTGAAGCTACCTCTTCTGTTCTATTATTTTTGTGAATTTCAAATAAAGTTATTAATTAAAAAAAAGAAGAGTGCCATTGTGTGGCATATACAGCCTTGCATTTTTTTCTCACAATCCTTCCAGTTCTTTCCCCTTTGAGTCAGCATTTTATTTTTTAATAATAACACATCAAGCCTTGTGAAATAACTGTTTCTGAACTGGTAACTGATGAAATACACTTCGACTCCTCTCTCAGGAAACTCCACGAATAATCTATTCTGTGAGCTGTTTGACCACCTTCATACAAATAGAAAGATGTAATTGCCGCCTTACTGCCAAACATTATAAATGCTTGTTTTACAAAGTTACAGTGAAAGTTTAATTTCCGTTTTGCTAGGAACACTGTGAATGTCCATAATTTGATTATCTATCTGTCCTGAGCACTGTACTTTTTAATCATGCTGCCCGTCATGTGCCCTCCCCATCGGCATGTAGACATGTGGTATAAAAGACCCTTCTTGCTTTGAGGCAAGTGCAGACTCGAACCTCAGAAGCAGCACTCTCTCCATCTGCCACCATGGATGAGCTTTTAGGCCATGACTAGACTCAGACTTTCGGCGGGAGAGAGAGAGAGAGGACTCTCACATCGAGGGTGAGACCCCACGTAAGACCCTCATTAAGTGCTTTCTGTTCACCAAGCTGCACTTGTCCGTGACCTATCCCTCACAGTTGGTGGGAAACTGTCATTTTACATGGCTCCCTGCTATACTTGAAACATATTGTGGAAATTAATACATGAGTGAATGAATAAATGAATATTGAGAACACACGAATAGAGTGACGTTGTTGAAATTGCAATCCATTGGTGGCAAGATATTGGGACATACAATATTAATTACCCAGGTTAAAAAATGAACATGTAGTTCAGGAATTCACAGAAAACCCAGAGAAACAGAACTACATTCCCAAGGGCAAATAATCATTTTACCTTACAGGTTTCTTGGATTCCTACTTATTTGTCCAGATGCATATTTCTTTTCTCCAGTTGTGAAGAGGAAGCAGCATGCATTATTATTTTTTTAATTTGCAAAGCAATATAATCCATTTACACAGAGAGTCCTTTTGACCTTGAAGATGACATGGAAAGGAAGGCACATAGTTTGTCATCATTCCACAGGTGGGTGCCACATGAGCCTTGACTGATGCTTTTGTAAAGTGTGAGCTGACAGTTCTGCATCCATGGTACATTAATCTTGAGATATATAAACATCTGTTATCAATTTAAGTAAGTTTTAGATTTTGCTATGGTGGTAGTTAGACAATTATCCCCATGTATTTCATGGACATGAAGAGGAGAAAAATTTACTATGAATGTATCTCCACATTGTGTCTCCACAGTACAAAAGACAGTGGGAATTTGTTGACTATTTACTAATTTAATCAAATTGAACTGGCATCAATTTTTTTTTACCAAGTTCATTGGTCTATTATTTGGAAAATTATTAAATCCCTGCTTTAATTTGTTTTGGGGGAGAATGGCAGTAGCAATCACAATTAAAATGTTTTTGCATTGCAAGAACAGTCATTCATCAATTATCTATAAATTTGGGGCGAAGTAAGCAGCTGATTCTGAAATTAAGATATTTTATTTCTCAAGCTCCATTCATCTTTTATTAGACAATACAGGAATATATTAAATATTTTCTCTTTCTCCTTCCCTCACTCTTCTCTCTTTCTTTCCCTCTTTTTTTTCTCTCTTCCCCTTTCCAGTTGATTCTCTTTGTTCATGGTGATTGTAATCTATAACATTGATGAGAAGACTGAATTAGGAATTCTGAACCATTGTTCCTAAGGGAAATAATGAGGTAGGTTTCTGTCAGCTTCTGTTCACAATATTTCCATTAATCAATCAAGACATAACCTTGTTTGAGGTGTGATTCTGTTTAAAGGCAGCTTATTTAAAATAAATTGTTGCTTCATTAATATTGCTTTCATGACCAACAGCCAAATACAAAATTCACAAAGATCAAGGATCAACTGTATGTGATTTCATTAAGTTCTGAAAACGAAAATACATATATTTCCATGAAAAGTCATATAAAGAAAAAAAAAACATCAACGGTTTCCCATTTCTGTTTCTTAATTAAAAAAAATAAAAGAAGACTGTGTAGTCATAAGGGGCTACTTATGTAGATAGGATACTTATCCTTTGGCTAATATACTCAGTTTTGGAAAGTCATAAATATTTTGATGAACTTTAAGATTCTTGGGAATTTCAGACTACTTTTAGACAATTTAAAGTTATGTCTTAGTTTGGGCTCAAGGAGGTCTAATAAATAGGACCCATTTCACCTGCCTAAGTTCTCAATCAATTCAGAAGACAAAAGATACAAGAGATATGGATCAAATTATTGTTCTTTTTTGAAACTTCTAAGTCTAATTTTGGAGAACTTAACTGACAATCACAGCACTTCTGGAAAACTCCAAGTTTCTTCATAAAGCAAAAAAGTATACATCAGAATGTGTGCTTCTTGTAGGCAATGCACTCTCAAAATGTTGGGGACCAAGAACAGGCTGGGTTAGGCATCTCCAGCTTCTCCTTACAATTTCAGTACTTAAGTCCTGCTATTCCTTGAGAAGGGAGTGAAGGACTAGAGAGACAACTCAATGAAGTGATCTTTAGTGGGGCTCCACTGGGTGGAAGGAAAGGAGAAGCAGTCATGCACTCTTTGGTGTTACATGTTGTGATAGACTGAATTATGTATCCGAAGAAAGGACAAGTTCCTAATGTGAAACCATATTCCTATGGGTGTGAAGCCATTTGTAGAAAGGACTTTATGAAGATGTTAGTTTTAGTTAAGGTGTGGCCAACTGAATCAGGGTGGGTCTTAATCCATATTACCGGAAACCTTAGGAAGAGTAGAAACCTGGAAGCCAGAAGTCAGAGAAGGCCATATAGGTAAAAAAGCCAGAAGTCAGTGGAAACTGGAAGAACCAAAGCATGGAGAGAGGTTGCCACATGATTGGAAGCAGAGATACAAGCCAAGGAACTTCAAGAATTTTAGCAAGCCAGTACCAGGATGCTAAGAGACTTTGCCAACACCTTGATTTTGGCCATCTAGCTTCTAAAACTAAGAGCCAATAAATTGCTGCATGAGCCAAACCATTGTGTGGTATTTGTGATGGCAGCCTAGCAAACTAAGATATCTTAATAGTTTATTTCAAATGATAAGTTTTGACCGTGTTGAGTTTTTCTGTTCTCATTGCAATGAAGAACTGATAAATTCTGATATATATTTCCTGAACTCTTTCCTTGCAAATACACTTGACTTCAATAGACTAAACACCTTGAGTCTCTATCCTAAATGTTCTGCCTAAAAGGGGTAGTTTCACTATCAAAACTATCACCCACAGCTGTTGGCACATATTTCTTTTTTTCTTTCTTTATTTTTTTTAAATGTTCATTCAAAAAATATAAGAGGTCCCCATATATCCCTACCCCCCTCACCCCACTCCTCCCACATCAACAACCTCTTTCATCATCGTGGGACGTTCATTGCATTTGGTGAATACATTTTGGAGCACCGTTGCACCACATCGATAATGGTTTACATTGTAGTTTACCCTCTCCTCCAGTCTACCCTGTGGGCCATGGCAGGACATACAATATCTAGCATCTGTCCCTGCAGTATCACCCAGGACAACTCCAAGTCCTGCACATATTTAACAAAATTAAAGACAGTGTCCTTACAGAAAATTTCCAGTTGGAACCAAAAATAGAAATATACAGATTAGTTTATATATACAGGTACTTGTTATTTTATGAACTAAATGCTCACGTATTTGCTAATGTTTTCTAGTTTTTGTCTGTGTGCATGTCATGAAAATGTGAATATTGGCAATGTATACTTGACAAGAATAATAATTTTAATAACTGAGATTTTCATTTTCATCATCATTTTAGCAAGATTTAATAGACTGAACAGTTTTGTCTATAGGGCACTTTTAGATATTTTTAAATAAGTATGTAAAGAATTCCACTAAGTGCATCACATTTACTGTTCTTTCCATCTACATATCCTCCGTAGACAAATGTAGACATTTGAAGAAGGAAGGTTAGAAATGGGTGGCTGGTAAGGAACAAAATTTCATCATTAAATTAACTTGCAACATGTACTTTTGTTAGTTTAAAAAGCAATTTTAAAGATGAAAGACTAACATGTGGCCAAACAATTTTCATAGTAAGATTTACCTTATTGAATTTCTACTAAATAAATAATTCTGGGATCAATGTTTTAGCTTAAACATTTTATTTACCCTTCTAATAAACTCTAATGAATTGGCCTTATGATATATATTTTACCTCTTAGATGCACAGGATACATAAGAATAAAACAAAGAAATCTGAATGAGAACAGTTGCAGATTGCATTTCAAAATAAAGTACTGTGTTTAATTTCTTTTCTCCTTTGCAACTACACTCATAGCTTATATCACTTAAAGGGCCTAGAAAAAATACTTCTTATACAAATTAGCAGTAAATGTGTTTTTCTCTTTCTTTTGCCATAGTTTTAAGCAAGACATGTTTAATCAGAAACAGACTAGTTCTTTTGCAGACTTGTGTTGTGGTGTCTTGAGTTCCTGAAAGACATAAACAAAACCACTAAGCCACATCATAAAATACTTTTTTGCTTTACATATCAGCTATTATTATTAATATGAGTGAAATATATTCAAAAGAATTGACATGTTTGAGGCAACTTTATCTTCTATTCCTTGACTAAATGTGAATTTCTGGTTGTCCCACAGAAGAATAAATTTCTAGAGACTGAGTTTATACAGTTTGAAGACTAAAATTAGACATCCTAATTAAGCTGAATAAGAGAAAATTCAAATAATTTGGAGACCCAGAAGTACTACTCTGAGGTGCTCTTGGGCTGTCTTTTTGAACATATGTGAGTTGGAAGTTCAGCTAATACTTGAACTTGAAACAATAGTCTGAGTGTATAGTATCTAGGATTGAGGTAGTGTAAGAAGTATCCTTGTTCTGCCTCTAGATGTGATTAACTAGGGATCGTTGGTTCAACAGAATGTGTAATCAATCTATATCATATTTTAATGTGTCAGAAAAGTAATGGATGTTGCCTTATCTATGTTGCTTATACAGGAGTTAAATGCAGTTTCAATTTCTACCCTTCTTCTGGTTGAAGGAGTTGGAAAGCTATTAACTATCTTTATCAAACTGCCTTGAAGCTCGGGTTTAGATGCAGTGAGGATTCAGCAATTCGACTCTTTCCCATGAGATTTGGAAGATGGTTGTGATGGTGAGGCCATCCTCTTAGAGCTTTTAGCTATTGCTGCTGGCCAGGAAGTTCACAGAAATTGGAAGTTTTCTTGTGTCAATGTTCCATTGTAGCTTCTCCAGCCCCCAGAGTATGAAGAAGAAGGAAGAGAGGTGCTGGCTTCTTAATCTGTCCTTGCAATCTCAGGAACATGGCTCCAGATATCCATTCTCTGACTCATTGGGGATGGAGAGGCACTGGAGCAGCATCAGTGGGCTCTTCTCCCTTCCCGCACAGTTCCAGTGGCAAACTTAGTGGGTCAGTATTGATTGTTCTTGAAATTATGCCAGGACACACAGCCAAGAAGCTGTTCCTTGAGCCTTTCCAATGATTTTGTAAGCACCAAATTCCCTATTTTAAATCTGTTCCTGCTTAAAACACTTAGAGTGGTTTCTGGGTATTGCACTGAATTCCCTACTAATAGAATAGGCAAGCATATAAAGATTTGAGTGTTAGAGCAAAGGTTTCTATTTCAGTTTAATAGAGGTCAGTGTTATCATTTTGAAGTTATACCTCCACTTCCACCTCCATTCAATATTGGAAGACCTGGTGTACCCATATCCCAACTTATAAATCGGGTGAGAGGGTGATTTTTCACAGTAAAATAAATTTTTTCACCTTATAACATTCTGAACTGTTAAAAAAATGGTTAATTTACATATTTACCATATAAATCATTGCAATAATCTTGAAAATAGTCTGAAAAAGCAGATATAAACTTTCCAGCTCCAGATATATTGTGATCGGAGAAGAATGTAGCTGGATTAAAATAAAGAATAGAATAATATTCGATGAATTTAAAAATTAAAAAAGTGCAGTTTTTTTTCCCCTGTCTGGATAGACAAAGGGTTTATTAAGTCCGGGTGAGCAGACTGTTCTACAGACGTAAGCTCTGTGGAAAACTCCTCGGAACCTGTTCAAGGCAAGTGCTGTCTGAGCTCAGTTAAAGTGATAGTTCAAAGTGATAGCCAACCACGGAAAAAGCCATGGCTTGGACACCAAGAACCCAGAAGAAATTATGGAAGGTCTCCTGAGGATCACCAAACTTAAAATAAAGTGAATATACTTTGTCTCCTGGTTTGGTTTCCATGGGAATTTGTGTTTGTGGGGGAAGCCTGAGATTGCGTGTTCCAGGCCAAAATATCTGGGCAGTTCAGTTTAGCCATTCACATAGTTCAGCTGACTGGAGGTTTTTCTCTATGGCTGGCATGGAGTGCTGATTGCACTGGTCAGATGAAAAGCATTGTCAAGTCTCAGACTTGTATCTACTGGCTGACGTTTGACAAATTTGGCTCTTGGTTTGGTGGCTGGGATTGTCCATGTCTGGAAGGGGAAGAGCTGGTTTTAGCAACAAATTGTCATGAGGCCATGACAATTTAGTGAAATAGATAGCCTGTTGGTGAATCTGAGTATTTCTTAACCCAGACTCCTTAGTAATCTTTCATAATCTTTATTGTCGCCTGAGAGATCAGGTGGATGAGTCACCAGTTTGGGATGGGTGTCTATCATGTTTATGTTAATGAGAGTAGAAGGGAAGGAAGGACATATCCTTAGATTTTCTTTCTCGAGGAAGTGATTTGCAATGTATTCCCAGTGCATTTCAAATCAATTCCTTCCAATTTTCAGAAATTCATTATACCCTGAAACAGTGCAGATCATAGGGTCAGATACTGGGCATAAACTGAGCGACAACAACCATCTCTGTCCTCAAGGAGTTTATGGTCTAGAGTGGTGTTTCTCCACCATGGCTGTGTAATACACCTGGGATGGCTTGAAAATATCCCTGCCTGAGTGCCCCTGCACACCACTTGATTACAGCAGCTCTTTTTTTTTATTTTTATTTTTATTTTTTATTTTTTTTCTTCTTTTTAAAAAATTTATTATTTTTTAAAGAAGTTTTAGATTACATAAATGTTATATCAAAAATATAGGGCATTCCCATATATCCCACTCCCTTCCCCTCCCACACTTTCCCCCATAAACAACATCTTTCATTAGTGTGGTACATTTGCTGCAACTGATGAACACATATTGAAGTACTGCTACTAACTATGGACTATAGTTTGCATTACAGTTTACACTTTGCCCCACACAATTTTATAGGTTTTGACAAATTTATAATGGTCTGTATCTCTCATTACAGTGTCATATAGAACAATCCCAATGTCCCAAAAATGCCCTCATGTTACACTTATTTTTCCTTCTCCCTCCCCTCAGAACTTCTGGTGATCACTGTCTTTGTATCAATGACACAAGTCATTCCATTGCTAGACTAATAATGTCTACTTTGGTACAGAGTTGCATTTGCCCCTTATGTTTGTTCATTCCTCAATCTTGAGCATTTTGGAATAGTGATGCCCACTGTTTCTGATTGAGACGGAACTTAAAGGAACTGTCTGCCTTGCAGTTTTATTTTATTTTTTTAATAATTTTTTAATTTTTTATTGACTTTGTAATAATATTACATTAAAAATATATATGTGAGGTCCCATTCAACCCCACCCCCCCACCCCCCCTCTCCCCCCCCCAACAACACTTGTTCCCATCATCATGACACATCCATTGGATTTGGTAAGTACATCTTTGGGCACCTCTGCACCTCATATACATTGGTTCACATCATGGCCCATACTCTCCTCTATTCCATCAAGTGGGCCCTGTGAGGATTTACAATGTCCGGTGATTACCTCTGAAGCACCATCCAGGGCAGCTCCATGTCCCGAAGACGCCTCCACCTCTCATCTCTTCCTGCCTTTCCCCATACCCTTTGTCCATTATGTCCACTTTTCCCAATCCAATGCCACCTCTTCTATGTGGACATTGGATTGGTTGTGTCCATTGCACCTCTATGTCAAGAGGAGGCTCAGATTCCACCTGGATTACAGCAGCTCTTAACCTTTTCTGTTCCATAGACCCCTTTGTTAGTCAGGTGAAAACCATATGCTCTTTACTAAGTGCACACTGTACTGTGTATTATTTAATAAATATGACACACCCGCATGAACATGTCCCCACAAGAATGTGTTTTTGAATTTAAATTCAAACTCACAGTCCCCTTGTTAAGAACTCCTGTCTTACAATATCTGTGGGGTTGGACTCTGGCACTGGGATATTTTTAAAGTTTCCCCTGTGTTTCTAAGAGACAATTAGAAGTAAGAACTATGTTTAGTGGCATATATGTACACATGGTATGGGATGAATGCCAAAATTCATGCAGAAATTAGATTGATGTGGTGTGTTTTAGCATCCTAATTTTGTTTTGAAATCATCTTTTAAAAGCACACAGAGTCTATGTGTCCTGAGACTAAGTCCCCTTAATACTATTTGCTACTGTAGCAATTTGTGCTTAGCTTTTCATAATATTCATTGCACTTGAAATTACATGTCATGCTCTGCTTCTTTGGTAGAATGGAAACTTGTGGGGGTAAAGATCATGTTACTCTATTATCCAGCACAGTGCCAAGCACTATAAATAATTTTCATTAAGTGAATGAATGAGTGACCTTGCAAAAAGTAAATTGCTACGCTTACAGTATGTCATTGATGCTTATTAGTGAAGGCCTCACTACGTTCTGGGGTCATGGATCTTTCCTGAACAATACCATCAAAAGGGTAAATAACTGATCTGGAGTAGCTCGGGTTACTTAGAATTACTTCTGCATGTTATGCTTCAGGCAAACTGGCCTCTCTACTGAAACGAGTAGACTTTAAGGAACACTTTGTGTTTTACTTTTTGCTATTTAGGCATTCATATAAAAAAATTTAATTACTTCTTTATATTTATATTTTTTCCAATATTATTGGGAGAGATATTATCTCAATTACACGGCAAGTCAAAATGTCTTCTTAATTAAACTTTAATTGCCCCATTATCAAACTGTGGTCTTCATTCTCCTTTTGGCACCATTTAAAAACTTGATTTGTATTAAAAACTCATCATTTATTACTCATTGGTTACTAAGAGACAGCTGTGGGCCTCTTTACAGCTACCAGTCCAATAGATAGCCAGGGTCAGAAACAGGAAATAATTAACACATTATTCTGTTTACACTTTAAGTCAAGGCTATAGGTTAACATACTGGAAACATAAAGGATTTTCTTTTTACAAAAAAAGTATGGTCAGAATTTAGCTAAGTGGTCAAAAGCATAAAATGCTTCAAATTCCAGAACCTTTTCTTTAAAAACCCAAACAATTGTCTTTGGTGCAGATAGGGTAGACTATTAACTAAAGAAACAGTGTGCTTGCATTTTAAAAAAAGGATGATAACTTACACATACACAACAATGGAAAATTAGATCCATAACAACTAATAAGAATATACAAATTGATAACTGGCTTTGAATAAGGAAAACTGAATTTACTTGCAATGTGTGCAACTTTGCCAAGTGGAATACTGGCTAATAGTGGGCTATATTCTATTAATTCAAAAATTATCTTAACACAAACAAGGGTCACCATGACTGACTGTAGACACCTACTCTAGAAACAAAGGGGGTTAAATGGGGGTGATACCTGTAGTGTCTTATGACTCACTGTGAAAGAATAGACAGATGATATTTAGAGTGAAGGAGAAAATATTCATAGTCATAAGAAAAATGACCATCTTTATGCTGCCTAGCTCCCCAGGATGTAGTCTCTAAATGAAGACAACAAAATTAAAATTGTTTGTGGCCAATTGTACATAAATGTTTGTGATACAATAGGAAGAAATTGAATTACTTATAAAATTCCCCACAGAATTCTATGATTTCTTATCTATTTGCTTATAACTAGACAGTTTGGCATAATGGTTAAGAATCCAGATTCTGGAGTTGTATTACCAGGGTTCAAAGTCCTCCTCGCTCTCTTACCAGCTATGAGACAAAAGGCACAACCCTAACTTCAGTAATTACAGTACTTAGCACAAGAGCTTGTTCGGAGGGTTAAATGAGTTAATATTTACAAAGTATTTAGAAGGCTCATGGCTCATAAGAACTCTATGTGTAAGCATTTATTAGATAAATAAACCATTGGGGTTACACACTACACATCTCTCTGCCTTAGAGAAACATCTGAAAACCCTCTTGATTTTGGACTTAGCCAGTTGGCCAGTGAGGGCAGTTCTGAGAACAGAGGGATGCCTTCCATACTTTCTCAGAAGAAATATTTCCCAGGAGCAAGAATGTGATGGCTTGCTCTCTACTGTGACATCAATAAAAAAGTGGGCCTTGATAAGGAATTATGGCAATAGCAAAGGTTTAAGAAATCAGTCATTTCCAGAAATGCCTTGGAAGCTCCTATTCCTGTGCTATTCCTTTTGGCCCATAGTGCTTCTCAGGTGCCTCTTCTTGAAAACTTCCTGCCTGATGCCCCCTCTGGCAGCCAGCTGGCCTTCCTCCTCCCTGGTCTCACCAGCCTCACTTATGTGCCTCTTGAGCCAAAACTCATCCACTGCTTCAAGCTCATCTAGTACCTTGCCATGTGGATTCCTTAACAACTGGTTGTTTCCTTCCCTGACTCCCCAAGCAGTTATTCCAAGCCTTGACCACTCCTGCTCCTCCACTATCTTTGTTTCTACTTTCACCAGAAAATAAAGGCTATTAGAAGTGAAAGTTTTTAACTTTCTGGCTCCTTTTCTCCAGACTCACCTGCACTTTTCCCTGTGTAACTTTGTCTTAGCAAAGATGTGTTCAATGTTATCCAAGTTCATACTTCTTTGTACTACCTCATTTCTCTGCAACTCCTTGGAGAACTAGGACCAAAAATTATCCCCTTATTTTCTATATCTTCCATGTCTTTGTCTCCATGATATTAACTTTGATCTGGATAAAACTTTTTTTTCCACCTATAAAACAACTCCTTAGCCTCAGTTTTCCCCACCTAGCTAATGTCTTGTCATCTCTATTTCTCCTCCTCTAATCATATCACCAACTATTATACTCTGGATTCATGCCCCGCCCCCCACTCTTGACATTTTCTAGCAACCATTGCTGATACCCTTTTATGATCCCTCAAGTCACGGATAACCTTATAGCCAATGGGACATTTTTGTTTCACTTCTTGCCTGACATCTTTGTGACATTTAATATTGTTTTCCATTTCCTCTTCCAAATTTCATTTTTACATTATTCTTTACTATATTTCTGGCTACTACTCTGGATTCTTGGCAGCTCTTCTTTCTCTCTCTTTACCTTAAATGTTGGGATTTACCAGCATTTCATTCTTAGCCCTCTTTTCCAGTCACTCTCTAAGGGTCATTTCATTCTCTTTCACATCTTCATCTGTATTCATTGTTGTTAAGTCTTTAATGTGTTTCTCCAGTCAGATTCCCCTGTTGGGTTCCAAATAAACATGTTCTCTTTCCACCTGGGCATTTCTACTGGTGTCCCAAAAATACATTCATCCTCTCATGTCAAACTTATTCTTCTATAACCCTCTCTGTGGTCCCAGACAGTATTGTAATTGTCTTCTCTACTTTATATTCAACATCTATTCAAGCCATCATTAAGTCCTGTTAACTGCCCTCTTAAATATCTTCTCTTCTGCCTACTCTAGCATCAGCTGTTGTAATTTCTTGCTTCAACTGTTGCATCTGCTTTCAGACTCATTCTTTGGTGGTCAATCTTCCACTTAGAAATATTTGACAACTTAATATAAAATGGCCCCTGATCACCTACAGGGTAGAGTAAAACTTCTTTAGCTGAGTCCTATTAACCTATGTATACTCATCTTTCAATATTTAATCTCCCCATACCTCCATTAAACTCCATCACACACATACACTATTGAATTACTCACATTAACTGAGCAGACCATACTCTCTATTGTTCATATGCTGCTTTCTCTGCCTAGAGCGTCCTTTACCTTCTGCCCAGCAAAAGCATACTTATCACTCAAGTCTCTATGCTTAAGATGGGTTTTTTTTTTCAGTGATGTCTCTGAATTCCTTTAGCAGATGTGGGTGCATATCCTAGAGTTTCACAGGTCTTCATGTATAACTCTATAATAATAATGATCTCATTACTTTGTGATTCTTTGTTCATATGTCTGCTGTCCATTCCACTTAAGTGACTTGAGGGACCATTCTTCCTCAGTGCCAGGGACTGAATCACATCCCTCATAAAGCCATGGTCAAGTCCTTACCCCAGTTTTATGGGTATAAATCTTTGAAGATTTTATTATTAATTAAGGTGTGGACTCATATGTGAGCAGGATCTTGAGGATCCTATCTAGATGAGGCTGAATTGAATCAGGGAGGTTCTAATCCATATGACTAGAGACCATATGAACAAAGGAAATTGAGCAAGGATGTAGAAGCCAGAGACCAGAAGAAGCCAGAGGTCAGCGCAGATCAGAGGAGCAGACATAAGGAGAGAGGTTCCCATGTAATTGAGGACTGCTAGAATGACATAGATTCTGGGAGAAAACAAGGCTTGCCAATGTCTTGACATTGGAATTCCAGCTTCCCAACTGTGAGCCATTAATTCCTCTTATTTAAGCCAACCCATTGTGTAGTATTTCACATAACAGATCTGGCAAACTAAGACAGTTTTTGGTACTAAAATGTAGGGTGCTGCTATTATAAATACCTAAAAATATGGAGTTGCTGTGGAATTGGATAATGGATAGAAGTTATTGGAGAATGGGAAGGAAGAATTTGAGGTACTTGCCAAAAAAAGCACATTAAAAAAAATTGCTAGAAAAGCAAACAAAGCACATACAGCTGTGAAAAGAGCTGTAAAAAAAATCTTAATCATATTAGAAAAAAATGCATGTCATCATTAAAAGAATGTTGGTAGAAATATTGACATAAAGATGCTTCTGGTGAAGACTGAGAAGAAAATAATGAACGTGTTAGTGGAAACTGGAGGAAAGATTATCCTTGTCATAAAGTGACAAAGCATGTGTTCAAATTGTGTCTTGATATTTGATGGAAGATAGCACTTGTAAGGGATTAACTTAGATATTTAGCTTAGAGATTTCCAAGCAAAATGTGGAAGTAGCAACTTGGTTTCTCCTTGAGATAAGAGATAAATTGAGGAATGAACTATTAATACAAAGGAATCTGTAATTGATGAGTTGGAAAACTCTCAGTCTATCCATTGAGTGTGCTCTGAGACTAGGGCAAGGAGCTCTATCAGCATCCACCCTGAACTCTCAAGAGGAAAATCTCCAGAAAACAGGACTTTGTAAAAGTGACCCTTTTTTAAAGAAGGTGTTTCTGTGCAAGCCTTTTCTATAAAGGATGTAGCTTAACAGCTATTTGTTATGAAAGTTAGGTGGATGACTTCTGGATCCATTCAACAATCTCAAAGGAAGTAAAAATTGGAGATGCAGCACAGTTATCCAGAAAGGGTGTGCGGAAGACACTCATCTGGTAACGTTGATTCCCTTCAATTGCATAGAAAGCCAACAAGATTTTGAGAATTTTCTATGTACAGAAGCACTTCCTGCCTGGAGTAAAATGGACAAAGATGGAATGAACTGAAGGAAAAATGACTTCAAGGATAGAACTATGGAAGCAGAGATCTAGACAAAAGAGATTTCCTCAAGCTAAGAGAGAGGGGCTTCTGCTATGGCCTTTACATAGGGAGGGGGTTTTGCCCTGGCATTTCAAGAAAGCATGGCCACTTCCCTAGTACTTGAAAAGGGTGGAGGAGCCACCCCAGAATGCCTAGAGGACAAAGCTGTGATCCACAGATGACTAGATAACTCACAGATCTTGGAACTTAATGGAATTGGCCTTGTTAGGTTTTGGATCTGCTTGGGACCTGTGGCCCATTTTTTCCCTTCTAATCTCTCCCTTCTGGAATGTGATTATCTATTTGATATTTGTCCCACTATTGTACTTTGGGAGCAGGTAAATTATTTTCTAGGTTTCACAAGTCCATTGATAGAATTTTGCCCCAGGATGGGCCCTGCCCATAGCAGATTTTGATGGGACTTTGGACTTAGAATTGTGATTGAAATAGCTTCAAGCTTTTAGGATATGGCAATAGTATGAATGTATTTTGCATGTGGGGAGAACATTTTTTCTGGGGTGTCCAGAGGGCAGACTGTTGGGGATTGAAAATTGTACCTAACAAAAGATATGTTCAAATCTTAATCCATGTTCTGAACATGTGGACCCATTTGTAAATAGGACTTTTGACAATATTATTAGTTAAGGTATAGGCTCATTTTTCAGTAGGATCTTCAAAGATCTCATTTAGATGAGGCCAAATTGAATCATGATAGGCCTTAATATATAAGACTGGAGTCCTTATCAGCAAAGGAAACTGGACACAGAAGTAGAAGCCAGAAGCCAAAGGAAACCAGAAGACACAAGAGAATGAGGCAGATCACTATGTGATGGAGGCAAAGATACAAGCTAAGAAACCCCAAAGATTGTGGCAAGCTAGCACCAGAATTCTAAGACTCTTGGAGAAAGCAAGCCCTGCCAAATATGCTGACATTGGATTTCTAGCCTCCAGAACCATAAGACAATACATTCCTTTCTGTTTTATTTGTTATAACAGATCTGGGAAGCTAATATACTCAGCATTAGCCAGAAATACAGATAGGTAAGAGAATGACTGAGAAGGTCATTTGCCATATTTTAGAGATGGTAAAACTGTCCCTTTTGTGCAAGAGGAAACAACTCTGAAAATTTTGTAACATAGGTCAAAGAGAAATTTCTCCCACATGGTTTCTTCCCAGGGAAAGATTCATTCAGGGAAGGAAGTCTGTCATTTAAAAGGAATTTAAAAATAGGTGTAATTTGGGGGCATTTTTGGGACTTGGGAATTATCATGAGTGACATTTCAATGACAGATTCAGGCCATTGTATATCATGTAATAACTTGCAAAAATGTGCAGGAGAGAGTGTAAACTACAATGTAAACTATAATTGTTGCTTAGTGGCAATGCTCCAAGATTTGTTCATCAATTGTGGCAAATGTACCACACTAATGAAGGATGTTGCTGATGTGGGTAAATGTGGGAGGGCTAGGGAGTGGGGCATATGGGAATTCCCTATATTTTTTGTGTAACATTTATGTAATCTAAGTTTCTTTTAAAAAAATTAAAAATTAATAAGTACATTAAAACTCACATTACAGAAGAAAAAGTAAAAGAAGTATTTCTTGAACAAAACAGACAAAGATTGTGGTGGACATAGTACTGGAGGTGATTCTTTTGGGTGGAGGTGTACTGAGAGACCCAGTTTGTAGAAATACGTAGACTCCAAGAAATCCAACAGAGCCATTTGTTCAGTAAGTATAGAGATCAGAGAAAGGAATGGGGGAAGTTTAAATGAATATGGTGATACAGCATCATCTCAGGAACCCTAAGGGAACATAGAAACCTAATTAATTAAACGAACATTTTAAGAACACATACCATGTTCAGGCATTTTTAGATACAGTTCAGATACATTATAAGCAAAACTAAGAAGCAAATGAAAACCAAAATCAAAACCAACCAATTGTCTCTACTTCATGGTATTTGAAGCCTAGTTGGTAAGGCTGAAATTAGTTAAAATTCGTATAAAAGCATAAAATACTACTTGGATAAATATTACAAAAAAGAGTTCCATGAAAACACAGGCAATGCAGACTCAATCTACAGATGATTAACCCAAAACTCCATTACAAACTCAGGTTCCCATGTAAACCAAAGCAAAAGGAAACAGAAGAGGCAGAACATATTAAGTTTCTTTTAGGTTCAGGATGTAATTTCCATCAGGCCTACCCTGAATTCTTTTACCCCCTGGGCATGTGGGATGGGAGTTTATTTCATGGCTGCTGTTGCCAAGTGATTGTTAATGGGAGAAAATATTTTCTGGATCATTTATTGTGAATCTGCTACAGTGGGTGCTGATGAAACACTAGCCCTGGAAAGAAATATCATCAGAAAAAAAGTAATAAAGCCAGGGCAGGGAGATTGACCTAGAATCTAGAGCTTCAATAAGTGAAGCACATGAGGCCCCTGAAACTGGTTAAATTTTGGGTAACTTCTTTCTCTCAACTGTTTCACACATTAGTAATTCTAATACTAATAATATATTGATATTTACTGGCAGTGCATAATTTAAAAAATTCTTATTGGGAGAATACAACCAGAAGATAGGTGGCATATTATGGCATTGTGAGATTGACATTAATAGACCTAACTTTTGAAATTTCATTTGATAACTAGAAATGATTATGTAGATACAACCAGATTATGTAGACATTCACTGAGGGTCAGAGGAATTGAAAGTGGGCACAGTGAGAAACTTAGTAATACCTAATATTAACTGAAGGGTTGTAGAGCAGTTTGAAAATTTCTTTACTTATCAAGCCCATACTTTATTTTAATTTCTCTTGTACTAATACAGCCTGTGCATGAATTCAAACTTATCTTATTCTATATCCAAATATGCCTAGTTCCTGGAAAGCCAATTAAGTGATATAGGCTCTATAGGGAGGACGAAGACTGAATGTGTATTCGAATTTACATCCACACAAATGTAGGGGATATGTTAATTCAAGCTTACCTGGAATGTGGGGGATATGTTAATTCAAAACCTGTCTGGTACTCAGACAAACACTTAAAACTCTAAGAAACTAACAAAGAAAGTCCTTTTTGCATAATAGTACCATTTGACTCCCCACTCCTACATTCTCTGTATAGAATCAACCCAAAAATCCTATTCCAGGCTTAGCTTTTTGGACAGAAGTTCACTGGGTCTGGCCAGTTAAAATAAATCTTCCTTCTCAGAGTTTTCTCGCGTCCTGGCCTTCAATACTGTGATCACCCGACTCTTCTCTGCCACAACAGTATCTACTCATGACGCCCAGTAGAAATATTATTCTCAAAGGCTATCCTTGCACATTTCAGCTGATATTTGGTAATTATAAAAGGCACAAAGTGAGACAATTTCAGCTGGTTTTGAAACTTGGGTTTTGAGAATCCATACCACTCTAAATGTAGAGTAAAAGAAGGCTATTTTAGGTGAAAATTATAAAAGTGAAAGTTAAAATAGAGAAAACAGACATAATACCTCTTGAAATATATGAAAAGTGTCTAGAAATGGTGGCCTTTTAGATTAGAGATGGAAATACTTAAATGTAATATGGAAAAATTAGACTAATCTGTGCATAATAATCAGTAGGAAAGAGGGTTTCTTTATTCTCTACTCTAATGATCCTCAGGTGAAAGAATCAGCACAATTTCTCAACATTGCAAGAATTAATGATATTCAGCATGACAAAAAGAGAAAGGATTCATATTGCTTCATTTTGTGTTGGAAGAGCCATTTATTTTCAATGAAGGAACAATTTCTTAGTTGGATGGATGCTAGGTTAATCAAACACAGAAATCCTTGGTTAACTGTGGGCATGAAGGGAAATTTAGTGAACATGATCTCTAAATTTCCATTCTCTCCTCAGTATGAAATGTGGAATTGGTATTTTTCTTCCATTTGAAGTCACTTGTGACATAACACCCCTACTTTCCCCACCTGCACTTTTTTTTTTTTTTAAACTATTCTTGTTAATCCACTTCTAAGCCAGGAAAAATGACATTAGGAAAAAACACATAGTACAGGTTATGGAAAGGGCAAAAATGAAAGTCTCAAAGTGAAATAGTCTTTAGGAAAAAATAGTTATTGCATATCTCGTGGATAATAAAAATGCTGCCCAGGTTTTAATATTTAATTGATCCCTTAATTACCTTTGAGAGGAGTTAGAAATATAGTTTTCCTACTAAGGATAGACTTAATTAAAAGTTACTCTTACCCAGAACTAAGAAATTTGATGTCTATCTTTAAATACTATTTTTTTTAAATAAATGCTATTTTAGATATGGAAAAAGCAAAATAATAGGTCAACTGTTATTTTATTTGCCAGAAAAATGCTTTGCTTTGCTTTTCAAATGAAAAAAAAATTGTTTTAATGCATTCACAATCATTTCTCATATTTAGTGTCTGAAAAGTGTCCATATATATACAGGTCAAGAGTGCATAAAATAATGTTAGTAAATAGTTTTCATCTCATTTTCCTCTCCAAATAATTAAGGGACAGTTACAAGAATCTCCAGAAGAAATCAAATGTATGCTACTCTCAAGTTTTATCTGCTCTGACATGCAAAAAATATATGAAAACTTTTGCAAGAGACAATTATAGCTAAGCCATTTGGTGCTAGTTATTCTGATGCATAATAAAAGGAAGTTCAGTTCCCAAGTTACACTTATGTATTTTAAAATCCAGACTGGAGATAGGGACATATTTCTAATGATTTGTTTAGTCTGGTCATTATCATCAACTTTTAACACAGGCTGAACCAACTCTCTGTGATTGGTGCCTTATCATCTGTTTACATTGTTATTAAGCAGACATGTTCTCATAGGAAATACTCATAGGACAATTTACTCTAGGTCTTTGAATTTAGATGGCTGTTCAATAGTTTAGTCATGGATCTGGATTTGGGGTTGGTTGCTCATCACAGGGCAGTTTGGGCACAGAAGATGGAGCAGGGTTCCTGTGAAGAGAACTTTAGGACATTAAGACATCCCCAAATCTACCCCTTCCTTTTCTGATCAAAGCAAGGCATTATGGGATAAGCTGTCAGTGTTTTAGGCTTTTCCACTGATACACAGCCCTTGGTGTGTCCAGCCAGTCCTCTTGAACTTATAATGTCTTTGATAATATTTGTGGAATCCAGCCCTTGGTATGTCAATTCAATCAAAGAGCCATAAACGCCTATTCTGGGTTGTAGCAGTTTGTCATTGTTTATGAATTCCAAAAATAGTTATTGGATTATGTTTATAAACTGGTCCATCAGAAGCATCACTTTTAATTGGTGAAATTATGATCAGGATTTTGATTGGGCCACATCAGTATGGCATTGAGTCCCCACCTGGGGGCAGGAACTCACAGAGAAAAGACATGACCAAGGACAGAGTTGGGAGTTTTTGAGCTGGTGCCTGGGAAGTGAACACACAGAAGAATACAGAAGAATAGAGATGGCTCCTTAGACAGGACAGAAGTCCCTGGAAGAGAGACAGAGCCATTTGCCTGATAGTCTACAGCTAGCCTTGGGAAGAGAGAACAGCAGCTGAGCCCAGAGAGAAACGGAACCCCAGGAACAGAGGAAGTCAAGAAGCTTGAACTCTTAGCAGATGTTGGCAGCCATCTTGTCCCAACACATGGCAATAGACTTTGGTGAGGAAAGTAACTTATGCTTTACAGCCCGGTAACTGTAAGCTTCTACCCCAAATAAATACCCTTTATAAAATTCAACAGATTTCTGGTATTTTGCATCAGCATCCATTTGACTGACTAATACATGGGACAAGGTATTCTTCTAAAAGGAATAGAAATATGTGACTATCACCTCAGCTTTCTTACTTTTGAGGGATTATGTGGTGGACAAAAGCATATTTAACCAGTTGTAATAATAGATCTTAATGTGCTGTCATCTGCTCAATGGATCTTCAGGAGAAGTTAGTGGAGAAATTGGCACTTTTAGAATGATTTTTTTAAAAAATTGTGCTTACATATATATCACATAAAATTTTCTATTTTAGCCATACTTAAGTGTACAATTTAGTGACATTAATAACATTTACTATATCATGCTACTATCACTGCCATTCATTACTAAAACTTTTTCATCATCACAAAAAGAAATTCTTTAACTATTAAGCAATAACTACCCAATCTTCCCCCAACCCCTGCCTCTTCTACTTTCTGTCTCTATGAATCTGCTTATTCTAGAGTTTCATGTTAGTGGAATTATAAAATATTTGTCCTTTTGCATCTGGCCTCTTTATCTTAACATAAAGTTTTCAAGGATCATCCATGTTATAGCCTGTATCAAAATACCCCTTTTTTCAGCTCAATAATATTCTATTGAAAAAAAAAAAAATTCTATTGTATGTATATATTATGAGAAGGATTTTGATAAAGACCAAGGAGGAGGACTTCATTCTGGCAGAGCAAACATTTGGTCTCTGGTTCTCCAGCATTTGGCCCAAGTTATACTACCAATTTGGTGTTTACTATTTAGTCATTTAGTTAGATAACTAGTCAAAATGTATATGCATGGGTGCCTTCACTATTATTGAGAACTGACTTAAAGAAACTTGCAGTCTGTCATGGGAGACAATCCTTGTTTTAGGGGGATTGCGCACAAGACCAGAAAACTGATGAGAAAGGTGAGCTGGGTTGCTGGCTTCCTTGTTTTGTTCATTCTTTCATTCAGCAGGGAGGTTCTGGTTATGTTTGGCCAGAAGTTATGCTGGGCTAGGACATGAAGGACTAAAGGAGGAGGCAGTGCTTCAGAATAGCAATGAGCCATGGAAGGACTTTAGAGAGGAGCAACCTAGAAGTAGTATTTGATAAGGTATAGTTAAGGCTAGGTGAATGGATGCATTCCAAGGCTGTAAGTATATAGAGAAAAGGCCTTGAGGGACAGGCCTTTTGGGTTGAGTAACACAGTATGTTATTTTCCTAGGAGAAAACCAGGAAAAATAACTAGGAATGGAAGAGAGGGAAAGGACAGGGAGAAAGAGACAATTCATGTGACAGAAGCCAAGGAAAGAGATTGCTAAGAGCATGTTTCAAATACACTGGAAAAGTCCTATAGGATAAAAGCAGAGAGAAGTTTGCCTAATAGAGCAATTATAAAGTCATTGGTGACCTTTATAAGTATGAACTTGGCACATTGTTGGAAATGGAAAGCAGATACGGTGGATAAAGGGGGAAGTAGGTGGAGAGGAAATAGATGTAATGGGCGTAGAAAATTCATTCGAAAAATCTGGCAGAGATCTTTGCTTGGCAGTGAATTATTTGACTAAGAACAGAGTAGATATCTATATGAGGAAACATGTTGCCATTCACTTGGCCCAAGTCATCCAGTTTTAGTCTCTGGGTGTGATTGTGTATTTCTACTTTCGCACTTCTCCTCAACACTGGTCCGCTCCCTAAAATAATTTCACCCCTCTTCTCTTTTTATCCAAAATACATCACTTGCTCAGTTTGGGACAGTGTCATGAGTAGTAAGTGTCCACAATATTTAATTGAAACGTTTCTTCTCCACTTTGTTGTGTTTGAAGATACTACTAATATAAGCAAGTTCTAAAGGAAGAATAAAAAGGTTTCATAACATTGGAAAGAATAAGCATTTAAGATTTCTCACAAGGGAGACATTGAATCTCATCCTTAAAAAAATATCCGAATAGTTTCAATGGGTGACACTCAAGTGACAACTTTAATTTTAAGCCAGATTACCCAATAAAAAGGGTCTAGAAGAGAAACAACTTTCCTTACAAAGGAGCTATGTTCACATTGAGTTACAAAGTTATCTTTGGATGACAGTCTGAAGATTAAGACAAATACAAAGACCTGAAATTTTCCCTTTTCTGCCTTCTAAAGAAACATCTAAAACTAAAAAATGAATAACAATTCCAACAAGGGAAACAAATAATTTTGTATTTGTTAGGTAACAGACATTGTGCTAGGGGTTTTCTTGTTTGTTATTTCATTTTCTTGTCACAACAGCCATTAAAGATATGTAAATTGAAGCTCAGAGAGGTAAACAGTTCTCAAATTATCTCTAAGGCATATAGCCTCAACATGGATATCATCTTTATATTGCATAATTATTTTGTCCCAACCTGTATAGAAGGTGTCATTGAAAACTTGCTTTCTCAAGTGCCTACTGGAAGCACTTGAAGAGTTAAAAAAAAAAAAAAAAAGACAGCTAATTCTGAGGCATATCATGGGAAAATATTAGAAATATTTGTATAAAATAATAGAAATGTTAATGATGATGCTACTACATTTCATTCTATCATGGCCATTTTATAAATTTATATATTTATAGTATATAAGTTGATGTTTTCCCACATGTGTTCTCATTCAATTGTGTGGAACTGAGTGCTGGAAAATCCAGAATCTTGCTGGAGGGTTTTTAATAAGGATCTTCTGGTTTGGAAAAATGCACTGAATTACTTATGCTACAAAAGGTGGGACATAACTAAGTTTGTTTCTTTCTATTACAATTGGCCATCCCTGAACCCATAAAGATATTGGAAGAAAACTGAAAACAGAAAATAAGTGCTACATATTATTAAAAGAGTTGGTCCTGCACATTTGAAAAGAGGCTTGAAGGTCCCTAGCTCTGGAACACAGATGTCAAGCTAGCTGGCCTGTTCTGGAAATTTTCAGAGTTCTGGCTGGTTTTCTGGGGCCTGGCTAGCTGGCTCTGGAGAGGCTGTGCTCTGGGTTCTCCCTGGTCCAGAGAAGGGAGAGAATAGCCAGCTGGCTCCTACATTTGGCCAAGTTGGCAGATGAACCGATTCTACAATTGACGGACCAAAAGTCCAAGAGGCCCATGATCAGAAAACCCAGAAGCAAGGAAGAAACTAATAAATCAACTGATGGATTCCAATCACCAAGGGAGAACTGAATAGCACAAAAGGATGTTCTGTCTTCACCAAGGCTGACTCAGGGTACCATTGAACCTGTATGTTAATGAGCTTGGTACCTGGAGAGTCTGAAAAGCATGAATGGATTTAAAGTGTCATAATTTGGACACATATTATTCTTTCAAGTAATTAGCTTCAACATGCTCAAATACTAAACTGAAAGCATTGCCACTTTCTTACAAAGGTAAATTTCAAAGAAGTTTTCAGAGTGATGGTATTATGTGGCCTCTAATATAGTCCTCAGTATTCCACACCTATTGGCATGCCCCACTGCTAATAAATAGAATATGGCAGAAGTACCAGGGTGTCATTTCTGAGGTTAATTTATAAAAAATCTTGTAGCTTCCATCTTGGATGTTTGCTCCTAGCTCACTCACTCACTCTGAGGAAGCCAGCTGCCATATCTCTGCCGAGAGGCTCATGTGAGAGAGCTTGAAAGATCTTGAGTCTTCCCAATAGCCAAGTGAGTGAACCCCAAAGTGGATCCTTCTTCGGTTGAGCCTTGAAATGACTGCGGCTCAAGCCAGCACTTTGATTACAGACTTGTGAGAGAACACAAGTTCTTGTCCTATAGAAACTGTGCGATAATCAATGTTTGTTGATTTAAGCCAATGAGTTTTGAGGTAATTTTTGTGTGTGTATGCAGCATAACTAATAATAATAAAAGGGCCCACCTCTTTTGAAGTGTTTACAGCAGGGAATAAAATATACCTACTCCCGCATTCGGATTTTATATGGATACATTGTTTCTATAGACTAGTATCATATCTAAACAAGGTGCTTGAAAGGAATTATCAGGCTTTTGTTTAGAGCAGAAGTTCCTAAGTGGCTGTAGTGAGAACTGAGGACATTGTTATGTCTAGTTTTATTTCTTCAGGAAAGCATTCATCTCTTTGGAGTGTACTATGGATATCCACTTCAAAGTAAAATTTAAATTTTGTGGACATTGAAGTCAGAAAATACATTTGGATTCCTTCCATCCATAGTGCAAAATTCCTGAAACCATGTGATTTTGATTAAGTCAACTTGAATGACTTGAGTGATTTATATTAATTCTTCTGTTTCACCTGAGAGGTCATATACAGATGGAAGCTACTTCTATGGGGATTTTCATTCTATATTTAACCTAATTATAGATTGTATTATCTCCACAGCTGGGCTTGCTGCCGCTGAGTCTAGTTTTCTATAAACAGGATTCCCCTGTATTTGTCTTACCTCATCCATTTGATCACCTCTCATCCACAAGGTAGTTACCAACGTCAATTTAATTTCATTCAGTCTATGGCAAATTTTTTAAAACAAAATACAGTATTTGCTGAGCCCTTTCCTGAGCAATATTAAATTTAGTGGCAATATGCTCAAAAGCCCCTTAATTGGGAAAGTATTTTAAAACTAAGGTTCGCCTCCCTCCCATCCCAGGAGAAAATCCCATTAAACAGTGACCACGACCCTATTAAATTCAGTGGTCTTAAAGTCAAGAGAATGTTAAAAAAAATCCATCATTCATTTAATATTAGAAAATAGGAAGAATAATGGGCAGTAAGAAATTCTTACACTGAACTATTTGCCTGGAATGACACATCTAATCTCACAATAACTTTTTGAAATAAGTACTGTTATTACTAACATTTCATAGTTGAGAAAACAGAGGTATAGAGTTAGTAAATAACTCTCCCGAGGTCATACAACTAGAGAGTGGCAGAGCTAGAGTACACATTTAAGCAGGTTAGCTCCAGAGATCTATTTTCAACCAATGCATGACATTGCCTCTCCAGAGAAGTTATGACCCTGTTCATGCTCTGCAAAAGCAGGTGGAACCATAAATAGTTGTATAGAGTAAATAACATTTATTTTCTTCTTTTTTAATCTACAAATTGACTATCCGCATTATATACTTCTTTGGGATTTTCTTAAGAAAAAACATCCTCAGAAATGACCAGATGTCTTTGGCCATGATTTTAGAATCACTGCCCTGTTTGTGCTTCCCCAAGGAACTAAATTTCCTTTCAACATCAAGTCAAATCCTTGATTGGCCCTTGAAAGATGAATAAGTATATTTCTAAGGTTATATATAAGTGTGAGGGGAGGTGTGTGTACACCCGTATACACACGTGTGTATGGTGCAGAGTGAAGTTCTCAATTTCTTTAACCAAAGCAAACAGCCCAGTCACAGTTTTTTGTTGGTAGAAAGATGCCCCTGAAGTCATAGTCCTCAGCACTTGTGAATATGTTATTTTACAAGGCAAAAGGGACTTCGTGAATGTGGATAGGTTAGGGACTTTTTAAAACATTTCATTGACGTTTATTTTAATTTATCTAAGATGAGTCTATGCCAAAGTTATTATAGTATATAAGAAATGTGTTTTGAGATAATCATTTTCTCCTGATATTTAAAAAAGAAAATTCAATTTGCTTTTGTCCAAAATTTTTGTGTTCATATATAAAATTCTCAAGGTCCTCAATGCTGGCCCTGCCTTCCCATGGGCCTGCGCTTCTCCACATATTTCTGTATAAGTACCGCATGCTAACCGATTGCGCCACTGGAGCTCCTCTCCACATATTTCTGTATCTCAACTTCATCCTTTTACCATGGGCTGTTTATTTAGACACCCTGAATGGTGATGTTATCTAAGTTATAAGTGAACGTAGTGTGCTACATGTTAACTTAAGAATTTTAGTTTTCCACCAAGATCTAACTGCTTCTGAAGTTTTTCGTTCTGAACTTCCAACATAGATATTCTAAAGTGTCTCTAAAAATTAATTTGGTTTTTATAATTTGTTCAGAGGCAATTCTAATCCACTCAAAAAATTGCTGATATTGGGAATGAGTTGATATTTTCCTTCAAAAAAGTAGAATTACTCATGGCATTCTTTATATGAGACAAATCATATATATATAAACTTTTTGCACTCTGAGACTAAGAACTTGTCTACAAATGAGACCCCATTTTTTATCATTCACCAGCTGTGACTTGACAAAATAATCTCAGTAACACTAGCTCATGCTGTTTTGATAAGCAACTTACATGCTTAGAGTCAGATTTTTTTCAATATTAATTTGGAAAACTATGGTGGCAATCTTCATTTGGAAAAAAAGACAAGCAGGTAAAGGCACCTTTGGGCAGAACTGGTCACCTTACTTGCCCTCTCTGTTGTGTCCTCTTTCTTGATGGCTATCTTTCAGGCTCCATCTGATTTGTAGCAGGGCTATTTTAAATGAAGAAGCAGGTGGGTAGGAAGCTAGGCTTATGTCTTCTGATCCAAATTGCAATCTGTTATTGAGAATTTGCAGGGAAGGCAGGGTGAGTTTTGGGGATCAAATACTAAAACTGCCTCATCTCCTCAATATCTACCCCAAGACATATAAATGCTCTGATGGAAAGTAATCACATGTAATTTGAGAGAGATGAAATATTACAAGGTAGATGCACGTGAAACAGTTTAACCAAGTTTCAAAGATGCTTATTATCTGTGGAGAACACATGCCAAAATTATATGGTGGCCTTTTATGAATGACATGGTGACCTTTTGTGGATGACATTATGAAGTGTGAGCTGTATATTGCGAGTGTGTTCTACTGCCTGGAAAGCTGGGAGTGCAGGAGAAATGTCTGTTCCAGGCTGCCCAGAAAAGTAAGGGATATTTTGTAAACCATATGGAAGAGAGAGAATATGAGAAAGTGGGAGATGAGGGCTGTGCCTATACCCACTGGGGTTGTGGGAAAAGGCTCTGGTCTTTTGGCATCCTCATGAGGCAGAATATAAAGCCTGGGGGATCCTTCCTTTAAGACCCCCTTCATGCCCATTTAAATAGAACCCACTGAATATCCTGACTCCACCGATCCTACTAGCACTGCTCTGTCCCTAGGAATGAACTAGTAAAAGGCTTAGAAAGTTGAGGGAATGAGTCTGTCCCCACCCTTTTAGGCTAAGAAAAAAACAAGAGGAAGGGTGCTGTGACAGTTTGAATTTGGTGAATTCCAAAAAGAAAAAGATTATGCTCTTGAACTACTCCATTCCTGTGGGTATGGGGCCCTTTTGATTACACTGAATCCATGAGGTGACTTGGGTTATGTCTCTACCTTCTAACCATAGCTTTATATAAATAGAGACACAAAGAGAGACAAAGTCAATGAAGCTGCCATTTTGATTCTGCCTTGTGAGAGAAAGGAAGCCCTATTTTTTAACTACCACTTGAGAGAAGACTTGAGGATCACTTGCAGCCAAAGCCTAAGCACAAGGCTCCCCCACAGGCTGGGCTCACAGAGCAGTTCATGATTGAAGAGATGAGTCATATGCCTGGTAGCCCACAGCTGAACTCAGGAAGAAAGTGGAGCAGCCAAGACTGAGAGAGGAGGCCTGGAGAGAGACAAGCTCTATATCTGATCACCCACAGCTGGCTTCAGGGGACAGTGAGCCTGGAGGGGAAGGCAGGGACCTCAGCAGAGATCGATTGCCATCTTGGATTGCCATATGGTAGAATGTCAGGATCACCAATAGCTGACTTTGGTGAGAAAGTATCTCTGCTTATGCCTTTTGATTTGGACTTTTCATGGTCTTGGAGCTATAAGCTTTTACCCCAGTAAATTGCCCATTATAAAAGACAATCCTGGTACTGTGACATCACCAGACAATTCTGGTACTGTGCATCACCAGCCTGTAGAAAACTGACAGGTCCCATGGTTTTTCCTTCTGTCAGTTCCATTTTACGTCCCACGTGAGAGTTTAGAGGGCTGAGAGGGAAGCACTCAAGTGTCTCAGTTGAATTCTTCCCCTTAAACTATGGAAGTAAACTCACGCTTCAGTTTAGCATTGATAAGACCAGAAGTATTGAGTTTGAGAACTCTAGAGACGATATACTCATAAGTGGATCAAATCAACCCAAATGCCTATTTTGAAGACATATACAGTTTACTGGCTTGCAGAGAATAAGTTTGCAATATTTATCTAGTTTTACTTTAGCAGAGGCTATCATCTATGTTCATCTCTCTCACAGACCAAGGAGGCACTACAATCATACATTTAATGTTAAATCTGATTGAAGATGGTTTAGTTTTTCCCTTACCTTTTGGTTACACAAAAAAGAACTGTTAAGACATTTGGAAAAATATACCACTCCAAAATACTAGTTTCCCAATTTAAAAATCACTTTAGTCTTTTCTCCTTCCTTCCTTCCTTCCTTCCTTCCTTCCTTCCTTCCTTCCTTCCTTCCTTCCTTCCTTCCTTCCTTCCTTCCTTCCTTCCTTCCTCCCTTCCTCCCTTCCTCCCTTCCTCCCTTCCTCCCTTCCTCCCTTCCTTCCTTCCTTCCTTCCTTCCATTTTACCTTTATTTTTAAACATAAGCATATTGAAATAGAATATTTGCTATCTATAATATAATATTAATCCATTTTAAACGATTCAGATAAAATATTTTACTTTTAATATTAGCTTCTATTTATTTTTTCCTGAATTTGCAAAGTTATCCAGTCCTCTGTCATTCTGAGTACAATTATACATTCAGATATGAACATTCACTGTGTTAAAATACATGAATTAAATTCAATCTATATGTTCCAAATATTCATTTGTATATTCTTACAAATAAATTATGTCAAGAAATATTTGTGTAACAATAGAGAAATGAATGTTGTAATGGTTAACTTGCAGTCCAGTTTTTGTCTCTTTTTTTAAATTACTTAATTTTGGAGAAATAATTTTAGAGAATTTTATTAAGGAATAGTATTAGTCACAAAAATGTTATGTGAAACATGTCCCTTTTCAGACCACTGCATTGATGACAGTTTTTTGGCTTTGCAGAGGACCCCACAGAAATCTGAATTTCCTGGGATTGCTTTATTTGACTGCTGAGCTTCAGTTTTTTTGTTTTTTAATTTTCAGAGTGTTTAAACTTTTGCTGCAAAGAGAGAAATAGTTTTAGGGATAACATTGTATCCCATCTCATATGTATTATTTCACATATTCTTAAGAAAATTGAAAAATTTAACAGGATTCTAAGACAATGTCTCATTCTTTTAGATGGAATAATTTAGTGCCTACTTGGGGAAATATGTGCATCTGTCCAGGGACCACGTCAGGAATACAACATCAGAATAAAAATTTAATTTTCCCTTTAGTATCTAGCAGCTGAATACTCTTATTGAGTGAGAAACAGAAAGATGATATTTAAAGTGCTGAAGTTTTTGTTTTAAATACCATTGCCACCAATAATTTCTTATTAAAAGAAACAATAATAAATTTTTAAAGAAGATAGAGAAATACTTGGAATATGATGAGATTACTAAAATTGGGCAGATAATATTCACAAAATCTGTAATACAATTTCTGATCCAAGTCAGACATGCACACTGTTAATGACAAGGAGCTTCATTTAGCAATTTGGATTCAGTAAAATCCAATTATAAATTTTCTCCTTAAATCATGGTTTTAGTTTATGGTGGGTCTCTGCATGCTGCCATATGCAGGAAATATAATGTCCTGTTTTTGATTGTTTTAGAATAGTTTTTAAACCTCCATATTTGATAATTAAAGTGTTGTTTTTACTGGAAAGGAGAGGAAGTAAATGAAATCTATCATGGCATAGAGCTAAAAATTGTCATACACCTTTCAAATAAAATAATAAATCTTGAGTCTAACCATAGGTTTTATAACTATGATTAAATGTATTTACAGATAACACGTCAAGTACTTCACTACCTGTGATGCATAAGGCACAATGGATTTGGGAAATGGTTTCTATTTACATATCTAACTTATGGATTATTATAAGGTAAAGAACTAGAGTGTGACCTGGGTGGATCATGTTCTATCTTTAGCACATGGCAGAGGAGGCTATGCAATCACAAATGATATGCCCTGTGGGAATGGACTCAGTCCTGCTTGCCTGCATTTTGTGCAGTAAGCATGAGTCTGGGATATCAGAGAAGGATGCAGTTTATCCTGGAACCTTGGTAACAGGAAGCCTTAGGCTGCAGTAGTATTGTAGCTGGAGTCGGAGTACTCCCATCGCCCAGTGGGCAAGTAGAGAAGTTTAGAGTTTACTAAGATGTTTGTGGTAGATTGAATTACATACCCAACAAAAGACATAGTCTTAATCTTAAGCCATATTCCTGTGGGTATGAAACATCTGTAAATTGGATCTTTTGAAGATGTTATTTTTAGTTATGGTGTGATGCAACCGAATCAGGTGGGCCATGATCCATATTATTGGAGTCCTATATAAACTGAAGAAATTTGGGTGTAGTGAGGCAGAGAAGGCCACACAGGAGGTCACAAGAAGTCAGTGGGGAGCAGACACAAGGAAAGACAAGTTGCCATGTGATGAGAGGCAGAGCTGCAACCAGCCAAGGAGCCCAAAGGATTGCAGCCAGCCAGCACCAGAATGCCACAGACTCCCAGGAGAAAACACAGCCAGGAAAATGCTTTGATTTTGGACTTCTCACCTCTGAAGCAGTGAGAAAATAAATGCTTGTTGTTTCAGCAACACATTGTGTGCTATTTTTCTTAGCAGCCTGGTGAACTAAGACATTGATCTACTCCTCAAAAACGATGGCTTCTTCCTTAGATGGCTAAAATCTTTGTTTCTATCCTGATTTTAGTTTATCTCTCATGTATTTATGCAGCCTTTATCCTCAACTGTTAAGAAAATCTAATTTTTAGGTTTGCTTTCCATTTTCCCACTAATAGGATGAAATCAATGAAGTCGCTTACAGATGTTCTGTAAACTCAGACACAGTCATACACCTGCGACCATGTCTCAAATTTTGGGCATTCTCACTTGTTTGTGGTGAATGAACTACAAGCTCATCCCATTCCTTTCCTTACCCCTATTAGGTCCTTACATTCCTAAAACTTTTGCCATCCCTCTCTCTTTTTCTTCATTCTTGTTTTCCACTTTAGCCCACCAACCCCCTTGCACTTGTCTCTTTCTTTTTGGATCCTGCCCTTTTGCTACATAATTTTTCTTCCTTTTCCCACTAAAATGTCCTAGAATCTGTTACCAGCACACTCTGGTGCAAGGTCAGATATTGTTCACTCTTTGTAGTCACTCCCACTTCACCTTTATCCAAATGGCCTGCCTATGTCAGTTAATTAAGCTCTCATTGTGTTTGCACTAAGTATTATCTCAGGGATAATATATTTGCATCAATCTAAACTTCCAGGACTTTTTTTTCAACTACCCTCTTTGCAGTCTATATTTTTAGTGAATAGGTGTTAAGGCAGAACAAACCAGCACTTTAGATTGTTGGCCTCCTTGGAAAATTTCAAATGTAGAGGGTGCTGCTTCTTTTAACTTGTGAATATGAATTTCATGTTTAGTGAAAACTAGATATTATGAGGGCTGATACTTCTAGTTTCATATTGCTTTCACCCATCTTTTTATATAAATGTATATACATATATATGTAAAATACAAATTTGGAAAGAAAAATCTGCTCTCACTTCAAATCAGAAGACAAGTCTTGCTTATCAACAAATTGTTGCTGTTACTGGAATAGTGATTATTCTCATTACCTTAGCTAATAAGCATTGCTCTAGATCAAAGCTTGGCTGAGAGACAGCACATGTTTCCACTAATCAAGTGAGGTCAAAAGGTTTACAGTGCTTGTGGTGATTTCATGGATCAGATCAGTGATGGAATGGAGCCCTACAAACTCAGCAGGCTGGGAAAGTGGAATGGATATAACAAGTGAGGTAAATCTGTGAAACCTGGCAATTATCCATTAGATAATATTTACTTTAAATACTCACTTCAGCCTGGCTTGCTGCTGGGCAGATTCCTTCACAGGTGGAACACCAGACCTTGACCTCTCTATGATAGGTAAAAAATGTCACAGCTTTTAAGAAAATGGAAGGCAGACTGTCAAGCAGTCATGATTAGAAAATGAGAGAAAGAGAAACCATATGTAGAACCTAATAGATAATTTAATAATTAATATCTAGAAATGGGCCTGTATAAGTTACTTATGCTAAAATAATTTTACCTATTCAACAACCAGAAGACCACAGTGGTGAATGACAATGAACTTTTATTTTTGCCCTCGAGTCTAGGGTTGGTTGGGTTCCGTTCATCTGAGCCAAGCTCAGATCTTTGCTTGGTTTGTGCATGTCTGTGCATTAGCTGGTGGGCTGGTTGAGATCTTCATTAGATATAATACATCTCTGCTCTGTGTCATCCTCCAGCAGGATAGCCTGTGCTTGATCTCATGGCAAAGGTAGGTTCCAAGAGAGAGTGAAAGTGTTCAGGCCTCTTGAGGTCTAGGCTCAGAACTGGCATGTTGTCGCCGCATGATATTGGCCAAAGAAAATCACAAGGCCAGCTATTTCAAGGACTAGGAGAATAGACTCCATGTCTTGGTGGGAGGAGCTACAAAGTCACACTGCAAAGCATATAGCTACAGGGAGGCCGTTAATTGGGGCCAACAAGAGAATCCATCACAGTGCACATGCCATAATCAATGGCAAAGTAAAAGGTCGCTGGAACAAAAAGGTTTCCCCCAAAATAGGATTGAAGTAAATTAGGAAATGGAACAAGGTACACATCTCTAGATAGCAAGGCCGTTGGATTTTGAGCTTGAGCTGAATGTGTCATCTCAAGCTCACATTCCCTCTGTTAGAACAGGGTCCTTAAACACAATGCTTAACTGTGTCATGCAATCAAGTGGTTTCTGCTAAGTCAGATATTATGCATCAGTCACAGCTAAGTTAGTTACTCTCCTTCCTGATGCTGGTTGGAAATTGTAGCTAACTCTGACCTCACAGTGCCAAGCATTCCAGATCTGAGTCAAACTAAGTTATTAAATTGAAAGGTTTGGGTTTTAAAAAAGAGAAGGGAAGAAAACAGTGACACAAATTATTAGGACTAGGTCATTTGAAGTACAAGAAGTAAGCTTTCTCTGTTTCTTTCTATTATTTCATCTCAGAAGAAACACAGGCAGGAACTATTAAAAAAAGAGGAGGAGGGGAGGAAATACCTCATTAGGAAGGATTAGATGATGGTGGGATAATGAGGCATCTGTGGCCATGAAGAGTCAATGGGTTTATTCCAGAAAGGTGAAAGAAAGAGGTGCAATACACACAAACAGGTAAAGGGAGTTTTGAAAAAGGGCAAGTATTCATTTTCTCATTAGGTAAAATATGAAAGAAACAAGCTAACCTGTAGTAAGGAAAATGTAGTGTAATGGAAATCATATAAGTAAAATCAATCTAACAAATAGTAAATTTATAGTCCCTGACACTAGAGAATTAAATACTAAATTCAAAGTATTAACCTAGACTGTTTAGAGAGAGTACAATTGCTGTGTCAGGAAGTTAGCTGGATGGCTTCATCTTAATGGGTTTAGTGATATTTTGCATTTACATATTTAACCTTATCTTAGTAGAGACAGATTCTCTTTCCCTGATATATCCTCAAGGACAAATTATATAGTGCTTTGCTTCCAGTTCTCTAGAATATCCAGCCAGTTACATTTTCTCTAAGGCTTGTTTCTTTAGATTTTCTAAAAGAGGCTTTTATAAAACTGAAACTAGAGATTAAGTATCAGAAAGATTAATACCATGCTAGAGATGTAACACTAAGGGTTAATCACAAAGAACTTAGTTACCTGAATTGGAATTCTACCTTTCCATCTTGTAACTTGCACAACTAAGAGAAAGTTGTTTTAAGACTGGATCTCTCCATTTGTTAAATGGCAATGACAATAACATTACCTAGTTATGTCAATTAGATTCTGTAGCAAAGAAAACAAAAAAACCCAAAGAGCACAACTATTAAAAAATAAGAATAGTAATTATGGCTTATAGCAAGAAGCCCTAAATCAGGGCTGCTTAGTTTAATGATATCAGAAGCATTCCACGTTCTTTCCATTGTTCTGCCACCTATTGGATAAGCTCTGCTTAGACATAACACCCAGAAATGACAATGTTCAGGCTGTGAAGTAGAGAAGATATTTTTCTGAGTTTCTTTCTATGCACAAGAAAACCTTATTCCAGAAAGCCCTTCATCAGACTCGCCCTCATAAATCATAGGCCACTATTATGTTACATGTACATGCCTGATAATATCCTCAGTAGCAAGAGGGATGGGGTTATTCTAACTGACTTATTGAAGTAACAGCTCTTTGGAAGAGAGCAGACACCAGAAAAAAATGGAGGGAGGATGGGTGTGAGTTTTTAGAAAGAAATAAAGAGAAGTGATTGGCAATGAAGAATTGGGCTTCATGGGATTGTTGTAACGATTACACCAGAAAATATGCTTGGAAACTTATCATGGTGCCTGGCACATAAAAAATTACATTATTATTATTATTGTTATTATTTTAAACCTCTTTTTGTTGAAGCGCACAGGGTCCATGCCCAACAATTCTTTTAAGGGGAATGTCTTGATATTTCAGCATCTCATCTTTTTTGGTAGTAACATAGAGTATACACATTTCTTTGTACTGCAAGCAGTGTTATAGTAAGATTCCAGCATAATTCTATTAAGAAATGGTTGCACCAGTAATCCTATTCCCACATATGAAGAAAGCGTTACATAACAACTGACAATTTATGTATATCCAAGCCCATCCCTTTATTAAGAAATGAGTCTTTAAATTGAAATGCAACTCCTATAGTAATTTAAGTGGTAGTCCATTAAGCTACATTTACATCCTAATACCTGGACCTGTGACTGTTACCTTATTTGGAAAAAGAGTCTTTGTAGATGTAATTATGTCAAGGATCTTGACAAGAGGAGATCATCCTGGTTTATCTGTGTGGACCCTAAATACAACAACAAGTGTCCTCATAAGAGACACCTGGAGAAAAAGAAGACAGACACACAGAAAAGGCCAAGTGAAGGTGGAGTAGGGAGAGATGTGGCAAGGAGCTGAGAAATTCCTATAGCCATCAGAAGCTGGAACAGACAGGCAAGGAGTTGATTCTCCCTCAGGGCCTCCAGAGAGAGTACATCCCCGCCGATGCCTTGGTTTCAGACTTTTGACCTCCAAAACTGTAAGAAAATACATTTCTCTTGTTTTAAGCCACTAAGTGTACAGTGTTTGTTACAGCAGCCTTGGGAAACAAATGCAAATCCCATGCCTGCTGATTTCAATTATTTTGATATACCATTTGGCAAATGTAATTCCTGAATTATTATGATTTTTTTTCTAACAATTTGCTATGTGGAATTTATATCTAGGAGAAAACAAAAGATGAAGTCAAGTTAAGATTCTATATGGCTATGAATCTGTGTCTAATTAACCACAATTTGTTTTCTCATCCAAAGCTGCCCTACTAGAGAACAAGGATTTTTTTCTTTTTTATGTTAAACATTTCACAGACAACCACATGCTGATATACACTTTTAGTATCTGTGAGTGGGAAAATACATTTCCACATCACAGTATTTTGTGAAAAATAATAATAAAATACTATTGCTAACTTTGAGTCTCCCCAAGGGGCCATAGTCCACTGAGCCACATGTAATTACCGCATTTCTTAAAGAGAAAAAGAAAGAGTAGGGGTATGAGGAAAGAGAAGGAGGGAGAGAAAGAGAGTGAGAAAGAGGGAGGGAGGGAGAGAAAGAATACTGGACTGCTCTTTAAATAACATTATACCCTTAAAGAGAAAGAGGAGAATTTTCCATTATTTTTGAATAAGTTTTCCCCTACAGTACATGCTCTATGTACTGAAATGCAGATACTGTGAAATGGTTCAGCTTTTAACAATGGGGATTTATTATTTTACAAGCTTACAGTGTGGAGGCTGAGAAAAATGTCCAAATCAAGGCATCATGAGGTGACACTTTCTCCCCAAAGACTGGCTGCCTGTGAACCTGGACTCCTCTGTCACATGGCAGCATCTGCTGGCCTCTCCCTTCTCTTCTGAGTTTCCTTGCTTTCAGGTTCTTGCTCCCATGGCCTTTTCTCTCTTGGTCTGAATTTCATTCTCTTATAAAGGACTCCAGTAAGAGGATTAAGACCCACCTGAATGAGGTAGGTTACATCTTAAGTTCCTGCTCACCGAAATAAAAGATATTACTTACAATGAGTCCACACCTACAGGAATGGATTAACTTTTAAAAATATTTTTATTAGAGAAGTTGTGAACTTACAGAACAATCATGCAAATGCGCAGAATTCCCATACAACACTCCTCTACCAACACATTACATTGTTGTGGAACATCTGTTGAAGATTATAAGATAACAGCATCAGAGTATTACCACTAACTATGGTCTATAGCATACATTTGGTTTTTTTTTGCATATCCCCTTATTATTAACACCATACTACTTGACATTGATGCAAGAATATTACAATATTGCTGTTAATTACAATTTATTGGTTACATTCCTTCTATTTTCCCCTTACATCTCTACATTCTTACCACCCTATAATAGTGAGGTACATTTGTTCTAGTTCATAGAAGAAGATTCTTGTGTTTGTACTATTAACCACAATTTTCATCTACCTCTGGGTTCACTATGTTATTCAGTCCCTAGGTTATGCTCTAGCTTTCTTTCAATTAACATTTACATCTCTGAACTACCCCTTTCAGCCACAATCCCATTTACAAATCAGCTGTGTTAGTTATACCCATATAATGTGTTACCATCAACTCTATCCATTTCCACACTTTTCAGTCAAGCTAATTAAAACTTCTACATACATTAAGCATCAGTATCCTTCTCAGCACTTATTCTATCTCCTAGTAACTTATACTCTAGTTTTAATTCCATGAGTTTACTCATTGTATTTAGTTCATGTTAGTGAGACCATACAATATTTGTCCTTTTTTGTCTGGATTATTTCACTCAGTGTAATGTCTTCAAGGTTCATCCATGTTATCATATGTGTCCCAATTTCTCTTCTTCTTATAGGAACAAAGTATTCCATTATATGTATATACCACATTTTGATTATCTATTCATTGGTTGATGGGTACTTGAGTTGTTTCCATCATTTGGCAATTGTGAATAATGCTGCTAAGAACATTGGTGTACAAGTGTCTGTCTGTGTCACAATTTTCAGTTCTGGATATATTCCTAGTAGAGGGATTGCTAGATCATAAGGCAGTTCTATATTTAGCTTCCTGAGGAACCACCAAACTGTCTTCCACAGAGGCTGCACCATTCTACATTCCTACCAACAGTGAAAGAGTGTTCCTGTTTCTCCACATCCTCTCCAACAATTTTTCTAATAATGACAAAAGAAAGGGTTAATTTTAAGAACATGCGTTTCCTGGGATACATAGCTTCAAGCCATCATAGCACATGAAACAGCCAAAAAGGAAATTTATTAAATAATTGGACAATTTTTATCCTTGGCTTACTAAACCTATATGTCCAACAAGATATGAATAATTCTAACAGTACAACTAGACTTTTCATCAGATGAGGCACATCTTGGCAAGATAGCAGACAGGGCATTGTGACTACTAAGAAACAAAAGACACCTCCATTTGGATATTCACAAAAAAGCAAAAAAAAAGAAAAAAAAGGGATTGAAGTGTTTAGAATTGCTCAAATTTGGATTATACCAAATCCTTTGGATTTTTATTTTGACCTTTCATAGTTGACTTTTGTTCTTTTTCACTTCAAAACCATCCTAGCAGAGGAAATGGTAGTGCTCTCTCACTTGAAATATGGGCTGCTTTTGGCTGCTTTGTGATATTCATGTCAATGCTTTACAGGTTATGAGCAAAATGTGTCCTTAATGAAGTGCCGAGGTCAAATTGAAAATAACAATAATAAAAATGTGCTAGGAGTGTAAGGATAGCTTGTAATGATTATTCTAGGACCCAAAACATCCAAATTGAACAAACCTCAGGAAATTCCTGCCATTGATGTAAAATTTTCACTTTCTTCTAAATTAAATAGAAGGAAAATAAAAATAATTAATTCCTCCCCAGCATTAAACTCAAGATAATTCAGGTATTAATTAAAACCTATCTTTCATTACTTTCACATGGTTTTGTTAAGGAGTAGTAGATTCTGGCCCATAGTATTACAGCAGTGTTTATTCTAGTTTCTAAAGGAAGAGATTGTTCTGAGGATGCAGATGTCTAAGTAGTTAACATTATAACTTCCATCATTTAGCAAGGAAATAGGAAAACTTGAGCTCTTTTCTGCAAAAGTACTTTGCTAAGCTGTGTGTTTGCTTTTTGCTTTCGGTTATTGATTTTGTCTTCATTATCCCTACATCTCTTTTGTATGCTGTTTCAATGTGTTGGTCATCAGTTAAACTGTAATAGGAGAGATCTGTCAGGTGCCAGACTTAATTGCTTACTTGCGAAAATAAAGTTTGGGAGACAATGCATAGGAAAAGTTTGCTTTGACTTTGATTTTAATTTACAGCAGATAGATATTTTTCCAGATATATATATTTATCTATGTAGTTGAATGCTACGTAAAACTCTATTTTTGAAATAGATAAATTTTTCTTTAGCTCTCTTTTCAATTACCTCTTCAGCTTCTAGAGAAAGTAAAGTGGCTTACTCTTCACCTTATTATTTTTTTTAAGATTTATTTTATTTGTTTCTCTGCCTTTACCCCTCCCACTGCCCACCAGCCCTGTTCTCTGTGTCCATTTGCTGCGTGTTCTTCTTTTTTGTCTGCTTCTATTGTTGTCAGTGGCACAGGAATCTGTGTCTCTTTAGTTGTGTCATCTTGCTGCATCAGCTCTCCATGTGTGCGGCGCCATTCCTGGGCAGGCTGCACTTCCTTTTGCACTGGGTGGCTGTCCTTACAGGGCGCACACCTTGCGCGTGGGGCTCCCCTACACAGGGGGCACCCCTGGTGGCAGGGCACTCCTTGCGCGCATCAGCACTGCACGTGGGCCAGCTCCACACGGGTCAAGGAGGCCCGGGGTTTAGGCCGTGGACCTCCCATGTGGTAGACAATGCCCTATCCACTGGGCCAAGTCTGCTTCCTAAAATTCCCAAAAGTTTCTTCTGGTTGCATGATAACTCAGTGGATTAGTTGTCAAAGAAGAATGAGGGATTGAACCAGGGACCTTGTGTACAGTAGGCAAGAATTCCTCCCCTGAACTAATGCAGCTCCTTATTTGTTAATTTAGTAACATTTATTGCTCTGTCCTAAGATGCAGAGCTCTGTTTTTTTTCTATCTTCACCATCACTCTCTGATGATCTCACATAGCCCCATAGCTTCATCTAATCCTCTGGTGACTTCCACACTAGTATCTCTGGCTAAAATCTCACCCCTGAAATCCAAGATTGATTTATTCAACTGCTTGCTCAGTCTCTCCACTTGGATATTGACGAAAAAAAAAAAGTCCAAAAACAAATCATAAATTGCTCCCATCTCAATTTTGCCCTTTCTCAGCCTTCTTCAACTCAGGAAAATCCACAGATTGTCATAGAATTAAACCATTTATTTTATTTCACAGAAGATCCATTGAAATTTTCATTCAGTGACTATTTACTTTTACATAACTCACTATTATGTAAATCTTAGTCCTATTTTTTTTTTAGTCAATAGCAGATAAATATAAAAGTAAAAATAGAAAATGGTTTTCAGGAAGGTTCATAAAGAAGAAAAAGAAAGATCTGAATTCCAAACAGGAAGAGGGGTCTTTAAAATGAAAACATGAAAATGGAGGCAACTAATAACATTGTAGAGTCATCAGTTAAGACATAAATTTCTATTCAGTACACATTGTCTACAGAAGTGTTGAATTCATTTGTAAAAGTTTTCCATTAGAATGGTTAAAAAATAATAAAAATTTGGCACTTAAATGGTAAGGTTCAGATTTGAGAAGCAATTAATTTTAGGAAACAGTATCTTTTTACCATCACAATGCCATTAAAATTAAAATTTTATGCATGTCTTTGTTTTACATTTTCTTGTTTTGTGCCTTTCTGTAAGACAAACAATTACGTAAGTGGCTTAAAAGAAAATCAACCTCAAATTACTTGTCATCTTGCATGGGTTTCTCTAGTTCTTTCTGTACATCTTTCTGTGGTGTGGGATTTCACTGATAACAGTTTTAATGCAAATGGGCTTGAACTTCCTTACAAACAAAGCTAATAGCTATATTTTACATTTTTCCTAAGAATTCCTGCCTTTGTAGTATCAACTTTCTTTTTTGGCAGTGTTAAATTTCTCTTGTGTTTTGTTTTGGATTTGCAAACCTGTGACAACTTCCCAGAATGATCTAAGCTCCCAGCCAATGTAAAGTTCTTTCATACATATTTTGGACATGTTAGCACAATTTCTCTGTATATTTTGAATGCTGCTCTGCATAACAAGGAGACAAAGGTTCATTATTCTTATGAATTTTATGGTGGCAGTCAGTGTTGTTTCTGTTAATTGGATGATGAGGATTTTTTCCTTCTTTTTGTGCCATCTGGCATGTTTACATTACACTTAAAATTAAACATCTTATATAATTTCATTCACCATGTGTTTATTGAGCAATGAATGGTGCTGTACAAGGTGCTATGAGAAATGCAAAGGGAATGTGACAAAGTTGCTAATTATTCAGATGCCTGAGTCTAGTAGAGTAGAAATGTACAAAAATAGCTCATAACTACCAAGGGTAGCAGTAATGAAGCAGACTAGATGGGGAATCAACAGACAGATGAGGAACCTTGTCAAAAGTTCACATGGACATCAATACCCCCAAGATGACTGCTGAAAGACCCACATGAGAGTCTCCAATTCAGAATGAGATTTCCTCTGGAAGTCAGGAGAAGCCACTGATATTCTCCAGGGGCCTTATCTTTAGGCCCTCCTGGGGGATTGATGGATGGGGTAATCAATCAAAACAGCAAAAAACTGGAACTCCTCATGTGCTATTAGCAAAGGGGTGGAATAATTAAAGGTTTAAAAAGCAAGCACAGGAGAACCAGCAAGATGGTGGGAGAGTAAGGAGCTCCTAGAGTCAGCTTCTCCTCCAGGGCAGTTAGTAAACACCCAGAGCTATCTGGAGCTACCTGAAGTACCTGTTTGGGGGCTACAGGAGACCAGAAGAGTATCTTGCCACATTCTTGAAGGAATAGAATAAGGAGACTGCCCATCCACAGAGAAGATTTGTAAGTAGAGTGCTCCATGTCACGGAAGCCAGCGCCCATCCTCCACAGGAGGCACAAGCCACCTTGGAGCTGTTCTGCAGCTGGAATTGAAAGTTCCATCTCTCAAAAATGGGGGAGTAAGAGACAGCTGGGCACCAGCTATAGCTTACTAATGAGTTAATTCAGTGGGCTAAAATATAATCCTGAGAACAGCTAAAGTTTGAGGCTGTGCAAGCCAGAAAGAGGCTGGTAGTCACCATTTTAACTCCATGTCTGGCACAAAGGGAAGTGGGATAGACTTATCATCACAGTGTTGGAAGGGACCAGCTTCTTTCCATCCAGATCAGATTGCAGCTCTAGCCTAAGCCCCAGGGCCACCCGAGGGAGGGAGGAAGCTGGGAGTCCTGCACCAGCCTCTCCAGGTAACTGCAGGTACATTTGGCTGGTACAGACTGAATAATCAGAAGCCTATTGAGGCACCTGCAGTCATCTTGGACCTGTACTGCATAGATTGCTGCCTACACCTGCAGCTCCATACCTGCCACAGGCAGGAGAGAAAGGGACATGAAACTTCATCAGTCTCTCTGGGCAATAGTCTAGGCCTGCATGACTTGGATTATTCCACATAGCTGTGACACTGTCCCTACTCCTGGCAAAGGAGAAAGTTAGGAGAAGCTTCATCAGTCCCTGGGGTGATTAGGGCAGCTTGAGCCTCAAGCTCAAATGGCCTAAATAACTGAAAGAACATTCCATGCTCATGGATTGGAAGACTAAATATCATTAAGTTGTCAGTTCTACTCAGACTGATATACAGATTCAACACAATCCCAATTAAAAGTCCACCAGCATTTTTTTTTTTTAAGTTGAAAACACGATTATCAAATTTAACCCTTCCTTCTAGACTTTAAATTATATTATCTAGCTATAGTGGTAAAAACAGCGTGGTACTGGCATAAAGACTGACACATAGACCAATGGAAATAAATTGATGGTTCAGAAACAGACCCTCACATGTGTAGTCAAGTGATTTTTGACTAGTCTGTCAAGTCAATACAGCTGGAACAACAGTCCATTTAGCAAAATGATGTTGAAAGAACTGGATATCCAAAGTCAAAAGAAGGAAAGAGGACTGCTCTCTCATGCCTTATCCAAAAATTAACTCAAAATGGATCAAAACCCTAAAAAGAAAAGCAAGATAATATTCTTGCATCCATGCCAAAGATGTACTGTGTTGATAATGGGGCAGTATGGAAAATGTGTGCCAAATGCATACTATGGATGTAGTAACAATCAGATGATATTATATTATTTGTAACAAATGTTCCACCACAATGTGGTGTGTTGATAGAGGGGTGTTGTTTGGGAATTCTGCACATGTGCATGATTGTTTTATAAGTTTACAACTTCTGTCATAAAAATATATTTAAAAAATAATAATGGGTTGGGGGAAAATACACCAAATATAAGATAAGGACTATAATTAGTAGTAAGATTTTGACAATATTCTTTCATAATTAGTAACAAACATCTCACAACAATACAAAGTGTTGATGGAGGGTTGATGTATGGGGCCCCTGTATGATGTTATGCATGTTTGCTTTGTAAGTTCACAACTTTTACTATACACTTATTGTTTATGTATGTTCATATATAAATGATATAAAGATAATAATAATAGGGGGTTGGGGGAAAATACTTTGGTTAGTAGTAATATTTTGACAATGTCTTTAATCATTAGTTTAAAAGCTTAACAACAATGCAAGGTATTAGTAGTAGGGTGAGGTGTGAGAGTCCTGTATGATATTATATAAGTTTGTTTTGTAAGTTTTCAACTAATACTGTACAGTTATTGTTTGTGTATGTTTATGTATGAGTGATATACTTCAATAAAATGAAAAAAAAAAAAGCAAGCACAAAAGCCTTTTGTTCTCTCTTGCCTTCGACTTTTCCTGTGCCTGTCTGTGTCCTATTCTGGCCTTCTTTGCCTCTGTCTGGATGAGTACACAACCTAAATAATAACCTAGACAAAATTCGGTTAACAGTAAGAGGCTAAACACTTGAACAGAATATTGTGGTTAATAGATATATCACATGATATAACGATCCATGAAATGACTTCAAGGTTAGTTCTTCTAGAATTATGGCTATAAAGTATTTTTTTTTTTAATAAAGTATTCTTATTAGGACAGTTTTCCAAGTGGCAAAATTGTGAAAGAGCTTATTTTTGTTAAATAAAGTTAAATTGTGAAAGTAGTAAGCAAAGATTTAATAAAGGAGCATAGAAATAAGGAAAGATTTAAAAGGTAATTCACATTGTTTCAGTATTACAAAATATAAATATTCAATTCTATTTGGCCTTAAAAAGGAATGACATTCAGAGAAAACATAATGCTAAGTGAAATAAGCAAGGCACATAATGATAAATATTGTATAATGTCACATGTACGAAATATATTGAAATACTAAATTTCTAGAGAAAAAAAGTAGATTAGAGGTTACCATGTATGTGGAAGGCTGGAAAGACAAGTTGTTACTTGGTGGGTATGGAGGACTGTAAATTTTGGAAAAGTTTAAAATACAAAAACTCCCCAGGTATTCAAGTTAAAAACAAAAATCAATGTATTGAATACTTTTGGATCTTTCAATATATTCTTTTTAAACATGTTCATTGAGGATATTATTTTCATAATTGGAACAGTGGATTTAATTTCTGAAACAGCCAAAAGTGCATTTCACTTCAAATGGTGCATTAGGTTAAGATTGGGACCAAATGTAGTGTGGTCAGGAAGCACTGGGACTAGTTTTGGAGTGGTTTAGTGCAAAAAGTATCTCACTTTCATAAATATAAAATCTTCTGTTTACTGAGTTCTGATTATAAGCCAGGCTCTACTGTTACCCCCTCTACTACCTATAGTAACTTTATGAGTCCTTATTATTCCCATTTTACAGAGGAGGAAACTGGAAGAAGACTGAATAGGATTCCAGCCGAGGAGGTCTTTGTTCTGAAGCCCAGCCTTGTGATTTTGATGACATAGTGCCTTGGAGTTGCAGCTAGAAACCCTAAAAGAAAATCCTTGTTCACATTCATTTATGAATTTTATGACTTTAGTGAAGTCACTTAAATTCTTCAATCCTCAGTTTCTCAGTCTTTCAAAACAGGAAAATTGTACCTGTTATGATTATAGTGAGGATTAAATGAGACAATTGAAAAATGACACAAATGTACAATAATACGGGGAAAACTGGCACCAAAGCATTTATTAACAATATTTGTGTAACAGCATTATACCTGACACACAATGATACAGACTTTGGCAGTAACTTCTTTAAAGAAAACTACCATTTGTATGCAGAAATCTTGGTTTTAAAAAAGTAAGCTTTATTACACAGCCTAGGGTGACCCACTAGGCTACATATATTTGTCAAAGAACTTGCAAATTTAGTGCAAACGATTGTCAATCTATTCGTCCTCAATAGCCCAAACACACTAGAAGGAGAATTTTTTACCCTCCAAGCAACTAAGTGTATTAACATCATGTAGAACCAGATTCATAGATATATATACACATGCTCTACATACACAGGGACACACACACACATATGAATGGATAAATTAATAAATACCCAGTGATATCAAGAAAACATGAATACAAGTTCATATTAAGGTTGTGGGTCAGTCAATTTGGCATGGCCTCATAAAAAGACAATACTTTGAAAGACCATAAAAAAGAGATCGTATAAAACATTCTGGACTGAGTTTCGTTTCCTCCATGACAGTACACTCCAGGGAGAGTTTAAGTGAAAAATACTTTCTTTAGAACTTCAAAATGGTATTTCCCTGTTCCTCAATCCTGCCACCAGGGCTTGTGGCTGGTAAAAAAACCCACACTTTCCTACAATAGCTTTTACCTCATATGAATAGGGAAAATCTTTAGGGCTGAAAGCACAAAAGTCAATGATCCAGATTTCCCATAACAATCATTTTTTTTATCTGCAGTGATATGGCATGTTAAGAGCTTATTTTTATAATTCAAACATTCTTTTAAGGAGGGCTAAGGAACAGAAAATTAATTCAGACAGAGAATTTATATAATCAAAGGAGCAAAAAGAAAGAAAACTATTCTCTCTGTATTACAAATGCCTGTATAGTTTAAGGCCCAGGAAGAAGACCTATTTGAATCTGGGTCAAATCCAGTGTTTGACACAAACACTGATGGACTGACATTCAACTGGTAGATGTCTTGAAGTGGTCCCAGGACGTTTCTGTCAGGCTTCATCACATTCTATAGAAGAGGTGTCCTAAAAGCTGCAAAACCTCTGGGGTATATTGTTTCAGAAAAGCTACTCTTAATAGATAAAGGTCTAAATGAAGGAATTCTCCCATAGCCACAGGCTAACTATCACTTTCTCATGGAACGTTAAATTCACAGATTACCCAAGAAGAGCCCTGATCTCCCAGAGAAGGTAAAATTTGGAGAAACAACTTTGATTTCAATGTCTCTGTGCCCAGAGGGAAGGAGAAAGAGATGACCAAGGATGCTTTTTGCATTCCCATTATTTTCACACTATGTGGGCTCTGCTGAAGAATATTAAGAAGAATCAGTGTGCTAGTGATCATGGCAGGATGTTGGTGCTGAGACCACAGGACAGGCCTTTTAATCACATTTAGTCTCAGTCTCTCTCTCTCTCCCTCCCCTCTTCCCCTCTCTTTTAATTACAGAAGGTGTAGGTTTTCAAAACAATCAAGCATAAAATATATGATTCCCATATACCAATCTATTATTTAACACCTTGCATTGATGAGTCTTTTTTTTTTTTAAATGATGAAAGGCTTTTTTTAATAACTGTACTATTGTTGTAGAATTTGAGAGAAGTTCAATTACTTGAGTATAGAGAGGCCAGGACTCAGGAATGATTTTGAGAAGGAAAAATGGTTTATTGACGGCCGGCCAGATCGGGAACTTTCTGTTTGAATCCCGAGCCCCAAACAAGATTTTTTAGTCCCTTTTATACAGAGAGGAAAGGCCAAATGGTCCTTTTGTTTTAGTTCTCAATAGGCTTGAATTAGCATATATTTCCACATCTTAGTAAGCTTTTAGCATGGACCTCAGGCATTTGATAAGCTTTTAGCATATTTGCTTTGCATTTCCCCTGAATACTTAAAGTTTATAGACCTTGCATTGTTAAACTGTCTCTTGCTCACCAAGGGCAGGACTGCAACCTTTCATCATCCCACACCCACAAGTCACAGATAGTTTAGATTATCTCTGAAGAGACAAAGAGCCTGCCACCCATAGCCCACATCACTATTAACTATAGTTCATGGTTTAACTTAGGTTTCACTGTTTGTATAGGGCAGTTCCATGGATTTGGTGTTGTTTTTGTAATTTTTCATTCTATTGCCATATATAGAACTTAAACATTTCCCTATTTAAACACATATAGATATGTGTTTCAATGTTGTTAATTACATTCATAATATTGTGGAAGCAGAGAGATTCAATGCTCATGTATGGAAGGCCAGGACTCAATAATATTCTTGGGAAGGAAAAATTTATTAACAACCAGTCGGGCTCAGGAACTCTTGTTCAAAATCCCGAGCCCCAAATAGGATTTTTGGGTTTCTTTTATGTAGAGGATGTAGGAGTAAGGGAGTCAAACAGTGGTGTTTATATGCAAAAGGACTTTTTGTTAGTTTCTTAGTTTCAAGTGTTTTATCGGAGGGTCAGATAGGTCTTGAATTAACACATACTCTCTAAGGTAAGCTTGAATTAACACATACCCCCCTACATATCTTCCACATTCCAGGTAAGCTTGAATTAACATATTTAGTTTGCATCCTTCCTGAATATTCAAAGTCTATAGCGCCTGTATCACTTATTTGGCTTTCTGGGACTGGAGTGGTTGGCGTGGTTATGAAAGGTGGGGTTGCAGTTCTTATTGTTTGACACATACTGCCCAGGTTATTTATGAAGAAACATAAAGCTCCGCCCCCCATACACACACACAGCTTATATCACTACCTTCACCATCCTCCATTAACAAAGTATTAAAAATAGGAACTCTACATTTTGGGCATCAACCTCCCATTTCCTATCACTCCACCTCCAACTCCATCTCCTGGTAACCTATATTCTAGATTCTGACTCTATGAGTTTGGTTATTCTAATCATTTCATATCAATGAGATAATAAAATATTTGTTATTTTGTGTCTGACATGTTACTCAACATGAAGTCTTCAAGGTTCATCGATGTTGTTGCATGTATCAGATCTTTATTCCTTTTTATGATTGAATAATATCCTATTGTATGTATATACCACATTTTACTTATGCATTCATAGGTTGATGCATATTTGGGTTCTTTCCATTTTTTGGCAAATGTGAATAATCTAACTATGAATATTGGTATGCAAATATCTGTTAGAGTCTCTGCTTTCAATGGTTTTGAGTATATACTTAGTAGTGAGATTGCTATACTTGACTCTATTCTTGACTTTCTGAGGAACCATAACTGACTTCCACAGCAGCTGAAACCTTTTACATTGCCACCAGCAATGAATGAGTGTTCCTATTTCTCTGCATCCTCTCCAACACTTATTTTCCTTTTTTTTTTTTTCAGATAAAATCCTTTCTAATGGGTGTGAAATTGTATTTCATTATGGATTTGATTTGCATTTCCCTGATAACAAATTTTGTTCAACACATTTCATGTGCTTTCTGGCCATTTGTACACCTTCTTTGGAAAGATGACCCCTCAAGTCTTTTGTCCACTTTTTAATTGGTAGTTTGTCTTTGTTGTTCAGTTGGAACATTTCTTTATATATTCCTGAAATTAAACCTTTATCAGATATGTGGTTTCCAAATATTTTCTCTCTTTGTGTAGGTTGTCATTTTCCTTATATTACGAAATCCTTTGACTCACAAGTTTTTTTATTTTGATGAGGTCCTTTTCTTCTGTTGCTTGTGCTTTGAGTGTAATGGCTAGGAAACTTTAGCACAAGGTCCTGAAGATATTTCATATTTTCTCCTAGGAGTTGGATAGTCTGGCTCTAATATTTAGGTCTTTGATCCCCAGTTTGAATTGATTTCTGTATAAGGTATGAGATAGGGGTCCCCCATCTTTCTTTTGCAAATGGAGAACAAGTTTTCCCAGCACCATTTGTTGAAGAGTTTATTCTTTCCCAAGTGAGTGGTCTTTGCCCCCTTGTAAAAAATCATTTGGCCTCAAAGGTGAGGGTTGATTTCTAAGCCCTCAGTTTTATTCCATTAGTCTATATATCTGTCCTTGGGCCAGTATCATGGTGTTTTAATTACTGTGGCTTTGTAATAACTTTTAAGATTGGGAAGTCTGAGTCCTCCAACTTCATTCTTCTTTGTCAAAATGGCTGTAGCTATTCCAGGCTCCTTTCCCTTTGAACATTTAGCCTCTTTTTGGCCCACATGAAATCAGTTTAATAATGCTTGCTATTCCTGCATTTAGAATTAAACTAGCTCCTAGAAAAGAGGGACAATATCTTGGCAGCCTCAAAATCTAGTTCACTGCTTGGCAAAGATAAGTCCTTAAGAAATGGAAATGAAAGTAATTTATAAACTGTGAAATATTGATATTTTCCCTTATTCATTTAAAAAACATTTTTCAGGTATCTATGATGCTGCATGTTTTTATATGACTCTGGAGTAGTGGATAATATTAAATTATTTCATCACCTCTGAATACAACTTGAGTTGTCATCTCAATGTGATGCATTTAGATCATACATACGTCACCTGTTTTTGTGTTCTGAATAGCTAAAATGTCAGCACCATCAACTAATGGGAGAAAATAAATTAGTACAATGCAAATAATATAGAAGGAATACAGATAGTTTTCACCAAGCTATTACTCTTTTTAAATGAGGCCTATGATTATGTCATCTATTCATCTAAAAATCATCCAGTGTCTAAAGAGTAGGCTTGTATGAAGCATACTTACATTTATTCTCTAATGAGTTTATATCTGGTCTAGCCAAATGAAATTTTCTAAGGCTTATCTTTGAACTAATTGTTCTACCTATTGCTAAATTACCATTTCTGGAAAACAGAAATTGTCTGAAACTAGATTGTGATTTTTAAATAACATTTCAACTAAGGAATTATGTTTTATATGCAAACATGTTCTCTGCTTCTTTTAAACATAATGGTATTTGCCACAGGAAAGAAAAACTTCCAGATCTCCTAAGTTTGAGGGGACAGGTTGAAAAATCATCAGAAAGCCTGAAGTGCTTGACTCAACAAAGTTTATCTTGTGTTCTGAATGACTGCCAGTTAATTCCACACAATACTCTTTAAAACAAACTACTTTGCAGAGTTCATCTAGAGTGCCGTGCGTAAGCATATTTAGCAGTTGAAACCTTATTTCTGATGCCTAAATATTCTGGGAAAGCACATAATCATCCTTTCAGAGACTTGGTGGAAGATTCTAGCATGGTACAATTCTGGAAAACAAAAGAAATGTCTTTTTCTATTAAACTTATTTTAACATAATATTTAAGTTATAGGACAGTTGCAAAAATAATGACCAATACAAAGAACTTTAATAAACAACTTATTCAGATACCCAGATTAAGATATTGCCATATTCTTTCTATCTGTCTATCTATCTATCTATCTATCTAGCTATCTATCTATCTATCTATCTATCTGTGATAATCAGGTTAATATGTCAACTTGGCCAAGTAATTGTACCCAGTGTTTGGTCAAGCAAGTGCTGGACTAATTGTAATACATGGGCATTTCATGGACTTTAATCATCAGTTAGTTTATTACATAGATAGCTGGTTGTATCTGCAATCAACTGAGGAGATTCCTATCTACAATGATGTCTCGTCCATTCAGTTGAAGGTCCTAAAAGTGGAAGTGACTTCAGCATTTAGATAGAGAATTCCCATCCCTACCTCAGACAGCCAGTGTCTCCTGAGGAACTCATCAAGGACCCTCATCAGAACCCCTGGTTTACAACCTGCCCTACGGAATCTGGTCTTGCGCATCCTCACAGTCATGTGAGACACTTTTATAAAATCTTATACTATTTACAGATATCTCCTGTGGGTTCTGTTTCCTTAGAGAACCCTAACTAATTATCTAACTACCTATCTATCCATCTGCATCTATCTACTTAACTATCTACCTACTTACAAAACAGATGAGTTTTAAGCAAAAAACCCCAAAAGATAATGATTAGTAGGAATCATTATTTTCTTTCTCCTGAATATCAGAGATTTTTATTGACAAACAATTCTTGTTTCCAGCTGAAGCTGACATATACTATTTTAGACTACAAGTGTCTTGAAAGAGACACCCATTACAGTTTAGAAAGGAGCAGTGGAAAATCCTTAATTTGGGCACTAATTTATTCAACAAGTATTTGTTGCCATCCAACAAACTATGACAGAAGTGTCTTGGTTACTTTTCCACACATTTATTGATAAATATAACCATGACAACAAAAGAAAGAGGTCAGAAGAATCCTAGTGTACTCTTTACTTGAGAGCCAGACCTCTGTTAGGTCAGAAGACCATTTCTCTTATTGCCTGCACAATTGCTTCAGGTAATGCCCAAATTAGTACTTACTTGATGGTGCAGTATACTTGGAACTTCCACATTCTCTGTGGGAATCAAAGTTTCTACTTTTCAGGAAAAAAATTTGGCACTATTTTTCAAGATTTCTTAAAACGCTTATATCTCCTAGCTAGATAAACTCATATCTAAGAATCTATGCTAATAAAAGAATCATGCCAATGGAAATATTATTTATAAAAGAAAAAAAATGGATAAGACTTGAACATTAAAAAAAACATAATAATGTACTATTGGAATATTCTGCAAACATTAGTCATCATGTGTTAGATTGGAAACAAACTTAACATTCATCATTTAGGGAAAAGTTAGATTAATTATGGCAAATCTACATATGGAATATTGTGCAGTAATTAAAAAGGAATGGATTAGATCTACACCAGTTGACTCAGAGTTTCTGTTATTATAGTTGGGTAAAAATCAAGATCAGAAAGTATTTATGATGAAATTCTGATTGGGCTATAGGTAGGAGGCTCTTTTTCTCTTCAGAGATAACCTAAGCTGTCTGACTTGTGGGTGTGAAATGGTAAGAGGCTGCAGTCTTGCCCTTGGTGACAATGGCAACAACTCCAGTCCCAGGAAACAGTTTAACAATGCAAGGTCTATAAACTTTAAGTATTTAGGGGAAATGCAAACAAAATATGCTAAAAGCTTATCTAGAATGTATGAAGTCCGTGCTAAAGGCTTACCTAGGATGTAAAAGATATATATGCTAATTCAAGCCTATTGAGAACTGAAACAAAGGGACCATTTGACCTTTCCTCTCTGTATAAAAGGGATTCAAAATTCTTGTTCGGGGCTCGGGATTGAAACAGAAAGCTCCCGAGTCCCACGGGCCATCAATAAACCATTTTTCCTTCTCAAAATCATTCCTGAGTCCTGGCCTCTCTATACACAAATAATTGAACCTCTCTCAAATTCTACAACAATTCCAGGTAGATAAAATAGCACAAGAACAAAAACAAAATCTTATATATTTTGGTATACTCATATGTGTCTGTAAGCCTAAATAAAATTCTGTAGGCACAGAAAAGGTAGTGAAGGATAAATACTACGTTGTGATGTGGATTGCTATGTAGAAGAGAAGAGCTGATGTAGGGTGAATGGTTCAAAAAAATGAAAAGAAAAAAATATTTGAAAATGACATATGACATGACATGATCATATTTTTGGATTTAAGAAAAATCCTGCATATTTAGATAATATATAAAGAAAAAAACACAATATTTTAAACCACACCTTGGATGACATTTAATACAGCAGGGGAATGTTTAGACTATAATGTCAGTATATAGAAAGAAACAGGATATTTTAAATTATGCTAAGTAGAAGAAGCCAGACACAAATTACCACATATGATACAGTATGATTCCATTTGTACAAAATATAAATATAAATAAATCCATAGAAATAGAATGAGATTAGTAGTTATGTAGGACTGGGGAAGGATAGAGGGATTGAGAAGTGACTGCTCATTGTTTTTCCAAAATACTTTTCTTCAATTATATTTACTATTTCCCCAGTGGCTTTTCTTCCTGATCCTCTCTGATTCCTTTGAAATTCTCTTCCTGGGCTTTTATCTTAACAAGCTCTCAGGAGTCTGCAGCTCCCTCCCCAGTCTTTGATCCTTTTGCTTTCAAGAGTATGCAGAAATTCAGGGCACTCTGACGTTGACTTTTTCTTTTCTCTTTTACCCTTTGCCTCTTCACATTTCAGGGATCAGGTTGGAGCAGATGTCTTCTGACTTGTTAATACCTGCCCTAATATCCTTCTAATTTCCAAGAGCCTTTGGATATTTCTCTGTTTTGATTCTTAATCTGCACAAACCAAACCAAATTCATGATCACTTCTCTTGAAATGGCTCCCACCTTATGACATTTTTTCTCTTTTTAATTTTTTATACTAGTGTTAAATTTTGTTATTGACATAATTATACTTCATCAACCAGGGGATTCAATGAGGGCTTTGGCAGCACTTTCCTCTCCAGTCTGGCTCGCAAGCCCATCTGTTCTACCTTTGGCTTATTTGATTTTTTAAATTGAACATCTTCACAAAACACAACTCTGACACCTTAGTCAATTTAAAACTTCTTTATTTCAGCCTTACCTTTTCCACTTGCCTTTGGGAGGCAGTAACAGACTTCTTTTGTTCATCATCTTGGATGGAAGAAAATAGCAGGGAAGAGCATGAATTAAAAGAATCAGAAGATGACCTTTTTAATTATAAGACCTAGAGGACTCTTGGTTTAGCTCTGGAACTTCCTGTGTTCATTTCCATTTGATGAATGTTTTAAGCTTTATCTCTAAAACTATGCAACTTTGACCTTTTGCTGCTTTAGGCTAATAATTACCTAATTAACTTTGAAGGCAGGTTTCATGCAACAATATATCACTTTCCCACAAAGGCATTTGGGTCAACATTATTTCCACCTTTTCCTACCTTTGTATGCACAGCTCAGATCTCAATCTGCCAATGCAAACATCCTTCTTAATTTTTGATTAGCCTGAGGACAGAGGGTGGGGAAATGCCTGAAAGCATGGGTCTGACTTAACACTAGACTGGAAGAATTTATTTCTAATGATAAAATTAATGTGTTCATTGTAGAACAAATGAAAAGCACTGAAAGTCACACAAACACAAAAGAAACAGCTTTCATACCACAAAACAAAGATAACCATTATTAGTATGCTTTGCAATAAAATATGTATGTATATTTGTGCAGGAGATTTTTATTTGCATATTTGCATGTCTAAGTGCGAACACTCAAGGCTTGCAGTTGGAGAAACTGCATTTTATTTTTATTTTTTATTTTATTTATTTTTTTATTTAATTCCCCTCCCCTCCCCCGGTTGTCTGTTTTTCTTTTTTTTTTTTTTTCCTGTGTCTTTGGCTGTGTCTTGTTTCTTTGTCCGCTTCTGTTGTCATCAGCGGCACGGGAAGTGTGGGCGGCGCCATTCCTCGGCAGGCTGCTCCCTCCTTCACGCTGGGCGGCTATCCTTATGGGTGCACTCCTTGCGCGTGGGGCTCCCCTACGCGGGGGACACCCCTGTGTAGCAGGGCACTCCTTGCGCGCATCAGCACTGTGCATGGGCCAGCTCCACACGGGTCAAGGAGACCGGGGGCTTGAACCGGGGACCTCCTATGTGGTAGACGGACGCCCTAACCACTGGGCCAAAGTCCGTTTCCAAATTTCCCCATGTCACTAAGCATACTCTGTGACATTATTTCAATGACTACATGTCTACTCTAATGTAATTATTCTGTAGCTGATTTTAAATCAATTCATTATTTTTGAGCTGTTAGATTGTTTCCAGTTTTTCATGTGTACAAGCAATAAATTGCTAATCTGTTATCAATCTAGTCTATATTTATAATTAGGGTAAATCACTAAAGTTGGGTAATTGGGAAAAAGTATATTATGTATGAAAATATTATGTCCCATAAGAGCTATCATATAGTACTATTGTTTTAATATTTGAAAGATTATAGATACTTTTATGATAAAGTTATTTTAATTCATATTCTTAGATCAAAAGTGAAATTGGAAGTTGTGAATATATTGACTGAGCATATGTATTTATTCTTCAATAAATTGCTTATTTATCACATTTCACCATTTTACTATGAGTTATTTGCTTATCTAATAGATTTGCAAAAATTTTTATTGATTAAAAATTCTATCTCTATTTTACACAAATAATCTCACTTTTTCAATTGTTTTTCAATTTTGAAATAATTTTATTAATAAGCAAATGGCTAATTTAAAAAATATAGGCAGCTACATAATACAATCTTCCTTTGTTGTTTTTCTTTTTCAAGAATGACCTAATCCATGGACAGGCCACATAAACATGAATTCTTCTAAATATGTTTTCTTTTTTTTACCATTTAAATCTATGATCTATCTGGACTTCACTTGGTTTTGTAGTATGACATTTGGATCTAGTTTTTTTCTAAATGTGATTATTCAATTTTCTAAAACTCGCTCTCAGATAATTCATGCTTTCCAATGATTTGAAATATTACTTTTATCACAGATTAAATTCATACTTATAATATGATAATATCTGCAATTTTGTCTGTTGCTGGAGCCGACAACCATTACATTTGTCCATTGTCTTCTATTCCATAACATCACTCTATAAATACTGTAAATTATATGTATTAATACTATATATGTGTGTGTTTATATATACATATACTATACATATCTATACAAAAGTATATGTGTACATACACAAATGTGTAAGCATGCATTTTTATATATATTTATAAACACAGATAAATATATATTCTCTATTATTATGAATTTCTATCAGTCTTTATTGATATATACTGAGATATAGTCACATACCTCTCACATACCATACAATCTATCCAAAGTATAAAACCAGTGGCTTTGAGTATAATGACAGAGTTGTACATTCATCACAACCAATTTTAGAACATTTTCATTACTTTCAAAAGTAAAACCTCATACCCCTTAGCAGTTACTTCTCAATCCCTCTATCCTTCCCTAGTCCTACATAACCACTAATCTATTCTGGCTCTATAGATTTATTTGTATTTATATTTTATACAAATGGAGTCATACCATATGTGGTACTTTGTGTCTGATTTCTTTCACTTAGCATAACTTTAAAAAATTGTAATTTTTTTTTAAATTAAAGAAGTTGTAGAGTTACATAAAAGTCATGTAAAAAATACAATATTCCCAAATATTCCCTACTGTTGCTACTTTGCATTGGTGTGGTTAATATTTCCATTGAAGAAAGAATATTAAAATATTTTAGTTTTTAGTAGTAATTACTATTAACTCTAGTCCATAGTTCACCCTTGATGTATTTTTTCCCACATTCCACTCTATTATTAATACCTAGTAATAGTAATATACATTTATTATTATAGTTCATGAAAAGACATTCTTATATTTGGATTATTAACCAAACATATTAACAGTCCCATGTTTTATACTTTAGGTATACACAACCTAAAACTTCCCCTTTCAACTACTTTCATACACATAATTCATTGCTGTTAATTATACTCATAATAATGTGCTACCTTCACCTTTATCCATTTTCAAACGTTCATGCTAGTTTATTATCATGATAGCTCAACTGTAAACTATTTTGTGTTAGAGGAATTATATTTTTAGCATTATAAAGTATGTAATTTAGGGAGGTTTTTGTCCATGAAAAAATACTCACTTTTCTAGACTATTCTAGGAACTTGTTTTTAAAATCAAATCCCTATTGTCTCTTTGTTTTTATCTCCCGGAAACTGAACTTTCAGTTTCATGGAAACATCTTCATACTCGGAGGCAGAAAACTTTGAAAAGACAGGTATGGGGAACAATTCTTGGATATCATTTCACTTTTTCAATTTCTTGGACTCAACTTTTCATTATGGAAAAAGACCATGTTTGCCTTTTTCTTGGCCATTTCTAACTTGCCTGTGTATCCTAACTCTTTAGGATCTCAGTGTCCAAAATCACCGTGGTGAAATGTGGACTCTGAATTCTCTCCTACCTCTGCTTGCCATGACCCAGCACTGGTCAGCAGGAGGGGTGGTCGGCAGAGGCAGGAGGCTAAGAAGTGCAGTGAAGATTGTTGTTTGGAGGGAGCTATGGGAAGAAAGGATAAAAATGAAACTGAAAAAATAATTACCCTTTGGTGGGAAGTTGCTTTCATTGCTGTTTCCTAATAACCCAGAGGTACCAGCTCCCATGCATCAAGGGTAGCATTGAAGAGCACCTAGGGCCTTTCAGACAGGCCAGAGGACTCCATTTACCAGCATGTGAAGGCAATATAGACACTGGTCAGTTATAGTGGCCCATGTGATTTTAACTTTCAGTTGCTCTTCACTTTGTGGACTGTTAAGAGCTGCTTCTTTTCAACTAAGTATAGGACGAGCTGCATTTTGTTCTGTAGCAGGGTGGACCAAAAGATTTTAAGTGAGCTATGTGATCACTTTATGTACTAGCTGCTACCTCTGCTGCTGTTTGATAATGTGTGTGTCTGAAAGAGAGAGAGAAAGAGAAAGAGAGAGAGAGAGAGAGAGAGAGAGAGAGCATATAGTAGACACTGGTGTTATTTTTGTTTCTTTGCTGTTTTATAAATCACACATATATTTTTATAATGCACAAAACTTTTTAGATCTGTCCTTTTAGATCTTGGTAGCTGCTCCCCCTCCTTTGTTTTAAACGTTTACCAAATAAGATTTTTAAAAATTTTGTACTCATCAAACTGCCTTCAATAGCAACAACAGCATTTAGTTCATTTAATTTACTTATTTCTAGACACATTGTTCTTAATATTTATGGTAAATATTATTTGTTCCTTTTAATATCATATGTCATTAGGGTAACATGAATGACTTTTGAAAAACCATTGAGGTATGTGAATCTTTATAGAAATGTCCATTTGTATTATTTTGAAATCTCTGTGAGGTCAGAGACACTTTCTATAATGTTTATTTTGTATAATATTTATGTTAATCAGACAGCATAAGGAGTATCTATTAATCTTATTAAACTATTCAGAAAATTAAAGAGTAGGAAAGGGTTTTACCAAAATTTGTATTTGTATTTCCAATTAATTATTTCAGGAATGGAATCTACTTCCCTCTTTGTTTCTAGGAAAATGTGGCTGTGGGGATGAGAAATCCCACAATCCCAGAATCCCACATATTCTTGAAATGCCTGAGGGAGAGTGTTGTGGAAGCAGAGAGATTTAATGATCTCATATAGAAGGCCAGGACTCAGTAATATTCTTGAGAAGGAAAATTTATTAATGATCAGACAGGCTTGGGAACTCCTATTCAAAAACCCAAGCCCTGAATAGGATCTTTGGGTTTCTTTTACACAGAGGATGTAGGAGTGGGGAGTCAAATGGTGCTTATATGCAAAAGGACTTTTTGTTATTTTCTTAGAGTTTCAAGTGTTTTACCTGTGTGTCAGATAGGTCTTGAATTAACACATACTCTCCAGGTAAGCTTGAATTAACACATATCTTCCACATTCCAGGTAAGCTTGAATTAACACATTTAGCTTACACACATAGCCCAGGTTATTTATGAAGAAACACACAGCCCCCCCTCCCCCCAGCCCATATCATTCCCCCCTTTGATGCCAGCTTAACTTTTTAAGCTTTGACATCACTATTGTTGGAGTTATGAGGTGGGTGGCTGTTTGTTGTTTTGATTGATTACCCCACCTATTAAAGATAAAGTTCTTGGGCAATATCCGGGGCTTTTTCTTGTTCCCAGAAGAAGTTTTTGTTTTGGATAGCAGAATCTTGGGGGTGGGGGTTTTCCAGCAGCCATCTTGGACATCATGCAGTCCACGTGATGTCCACCTGACTTTTTGCCAGGTTCCAGATCTGTCTATTAATTTTCTATCTTATTAGCTTGCTTTATTTTCCCTTTAGAGGAGTTTACACCTTTAATCTTAAAGGGGTGCTGAAGGGAGATGATCTTTTTTCTGTAGCTACTTCCTGCTGGCCATGGTTGTAGTCCCTACTTAACAAGGTATAAAAACTTGGTTATTTTATTTTGTTTGGAGGAAGACAGACCTGGCATTCTGTATGAAGCTGGATGAAGTTTTCATATGGCCAACAAGATGCCCATTCTGGCAGAAACAAACTTAATTAAAATTTTGAGAATACATGGTTTCTCTAAAAGGATATTGGACCACAGAAGTAGAAAAGTTTAGGTGCCTGCAAAGGTGGCATCTTTCTAAAGTTGGTGGGGAACAGTATATATATTTAAGTTATTTTATGCTGTTGGTTAACCCCAGAGAGAAATTGTAATAGACAATGGTATTATGAACTTAACTTTGTTGTTTTGCAGACACATCCTGGGCTGTTCAATGACTGGCACTTGTTTTGTCAGGTGCTTCTGGTGAACTGGCAGTCTTGGGTAGCTGACTTTATTCAAGATTAGTAAATCAAGCTGGATATTCCTTAAGCTTTAATAGCTGTGGGAATGATCAGAGCTACAGAGTAAAGGTTTTATATATTGGCTTTAATTGAGCAAGTTTTGATGAATTTTTTTGACTTTTTATCAGGCTCTGTTTTTTTTTTTTTTTAAACCTGTTTGGCTTAGCTGGTTAGGGCATTTCTCCCCAGATGAGTGCTTTGGTGAAGTTTATCAAGGACTTTTTACTGCACTGCTCTTGGCAGGTATATCTGAGCAATTTTAACAAGCCACCCATCAGTTTCCAGGGTGAACCCTAAGCCACTTGCCCTGGTTTGTTTACCCTGGGCATACTGTGGAACTTTAAGTACTAGTGCAGGTGCTGGAATAAGGGGTAGGAGGGTTGAGAGCTTAATACAACCTTATTTGCACATTGGGTATTTTTAGTAATTGAGCCTAGTATTAATTAATCAACTACTTGTAAGCCACTGGTGGCCCTGGGCTTAAGCACATCCTTCATCTAGTGTGGGGAGAAGGAAGTGAGAGGTTGGCCTTTAAGTTAATTTGGTGGCTTTTTATTTAAAAGTGTCATAGGCCCCATTGCTCTTAGGCAAGGTGGCCACTTTTTTGTTTTATAGACATGTTTATTAACTATTCAGAAAATGAAATTGATCAGGACCTTTAACATGTTTAACATTTTACTGTGTATGACTTACTAGAAGCATTTACCATAGTTATCAGACATACATCTAGAATATGATATAGGTACAGTACTTAATACTAATTAATGTATTACTCAGTGTGTAAGTTTTTTTTTTTTTTTTTTTTTTTTTTTAGCTGCAATTAATAGCTTTAAGCTTCAGGTTTGCAATACCATACAAGTTATTTTCCCATGGGAGCAAGCTATCGTGCCAATTGTGTTTAAGTTCTACTTACTATATTCAGGTATTCATTGCTCCACTTTGTATGTTCTTCATAGAAGCTGCAGCACCATTGGTTCTGAGAGAAACTAGGGAGTAGATCTTACCAGCCTGGTACACAGCACTCTCTGGCACTATGAAACAGTGCCAGATATCTATTGTACATTTGGCTGTACTTAGCCACTACTGGCTGCTGCAGGAGCTCAGAACTGCATAGTAGTTTCCATCCACTTCAGGAGTATGACCGGAGATGTAGTAGATACTTTTATCGTTTTAGGGGCCAATGCCCAAACTAGGTAATAACTCACATGGGGAAGCACCCTGTATGTATTGGACACTGGGTTTGAAAGCACAAGAGATTTTGACAATGTTGAAGTTTATCTCTTGATTTTTATACATCTTTTAAACACTTTTGATGCAATGTGCTATATATTAAATAAACTTTCAGTACTTTGCTTTTTACTTTTACACTTCTATCATGAAGACGTTAATTACATCGGTAATTTATTTTAGCAGTAGAGGGAAAATAACTTTTTCATTTTTAAAATGAAAACTGAAGATACCCAATGGAATCAAGGTAACGTTTTACTGCCGCCACTTGAATATGCATATTGAGGTGACTTTCAGACAGGTTTTATTGTTACAAAGTTATTTTTTCCCGTTAATACCAATTTATATTTTTAATTAATAGTGGCTTTTTAGAACTAGGCATTTAAATGCTTTAATTTGGAAGATGCTCTCACAAATTTTTTATACTTAAACATAATTACATAGACTGGTTAATTTACCTTAAATTATAATTGAGAACTTATGGAGTTTACTTTATGCATTTAGGAGAGGACAGATTTATATTTTTTTAAACTCAATTTTATTGAACAAAAGCTTACAGTTTTTACTATTTTAAAGATTTAATACATATAATGTTAACTTAGTAACCTGGTATTTTACAAACCAAAGAAAGATTTCCCTGAAGGCTTTCCTTTGCTAGCTTTTCCAGACTAGGGGTTTGCAGTTTCCCCCCTTTGTGGTTTTTCAAATTAATGACTTATAACGAAAATGTTTCCAATGCTATGACACAATTTTTTTTTTTTTTAAATTTTAGACTTGCAGCAATGGTAAGCAAAGGCAAGCCCAGTTTATAACTATCATCATAACAGTTGAAATCTAGGGGTAGGTGAAATTATTTATAAAATAACTATAATTAAATATAAGTTTAAGTTATAATTACTATTATTATAGTAAGCACTAGATAAACCTTAAGTAGCCATAAACAAAGGTAAATTAGTTTAAGATTACTATTACAATAACTGAAATCTAGGCTACATTTACTCTGCTGTAATAATTTCAGTTATAAATTATATATATATATATAAAGGTACTTATACAATGATTTTAACTTATAGTTTTTAGAAAGTTTTTACTTAAAATTAATTTGGGTATTTTTATTTATTAATTATGCAATTAAAACAATTTCATTAGTAACAATTCTATGCAGTTTTTCTGCCTTTTTCAGCAACTAAATAAATTTCACTCATGAGTTATGCATTAAATTTACCAGCAAGACAGTATTGGCATTCAAAGATTCATTTCCAGGTTATCTTTTACTGTCATCCAATTTGTAACAGGTGAACTCTAAATTTGATTTTCTAGGCACAAGCAAACTGACAAAGTTAACTAGATTTCAAAGTTGAACACAAAATTAAGCACAGATTAAAACAAAAGAATTTTATTCCTTTGCATTTCCAGGGCAGTTTTAGACTTGGGAGACAGGCTGACAAAATTTTAACATGAAGTTGACAAGCTGAATTGTATTTTTTCTTCTTCACAGTTTTAGTTTTATGACTTTATTGTCTGATAATTTCCCAGTTAAACTAGCCATTAAAAGGCTATTTAGTGATTAGAGGTTCATTGTTCTAGCTAACAGACTTTGGGTTTCTCAGACAATAATAACTTCCTTGCTAGATAAAGGCACTTTACCACAGTTTCACAGTTTTTAAAACATTCCCAAGCATTCTAACACATCCTGCAATGAGAAATTCAGTAACAAGAAGTAGAAAGGTAAAAATGGATAAAGGTCAATTATGCAAAGGTGTCTTGGCCTGTGACTGCCCTGGGGAAAGGAATTGCAACTGCATTCATTTTGGCTCTGCCCAACGCTGTTCTACTTCATTTTCCCAGGTAGTTGGTGAGATAGACATGTGGCTTGCAAAGACATGGACCTGGTGGAAGGGGTAAGCCCTAGGCTTTCTGCCATTCCCATGCACCCCCCCACCAGTGGAGGGGGTGGGAGAAGGCAATGGCAGACAAGTTCCAGGACAATAGCTGCTATAATGGCTTGAAGAAGCTTCACAGGGCCTGTTGCTTTCCCATGGAACCTCTGTATTTGTAGGGCCATATTTTAAGCCACTGTTCTATGACCCAGCCATCCTGACTGGGGCCAGATTTAACAACACTGGGCATGTGGCATGGATGTGGATGTGGGCATGGAGAATTCCTGAGATCCAGGAAATGGTGAGAGCAGTGCACAAGGGCAGGAATGGGTTTAGAATCAAGAGAGCAGAGTGAGTGCATGTTCAGACTCTGTGGTTTGCTTTATAAACTATAATTATTCTACTCCTTTGTTAATGGCAGGGGAGGGGCTCCAGCTGAACCAAAGTTCACCATTTCACACAATTTAATACTACCATCTGGAGGCATGAATATACACTGGCATCAAATAAACACAGACAGAAACACAAAGCCCATCAATTTGACCCATAATTTTCATTTTTCCAGTGTGGCTGTTTTTGAGCTATAGCTTGAAAATGTAGCATTGGTGTGGAGAAAGTGGCCATGGTGGCTGCTGGGGGTAGGAAATGGGAGGAAGAGATGAGATGTGGAGGCATTTTCAGGACTTGGAGTTGTCCTGGGTGGTACTGCAGGGATAGTTTCCAGACATTGTATGTCCTCCCATGGCCCACTGGGTGGAATGTGGGAGAGTGTGGGCTATGATGTGGACAATTGACCATGAGGTGTAGCAGTGCTCAGAGATGTATTCACCAAATGCAATGAATGTCTCATGATGATGGAGGAGATTGCTGTTATGGGGGGAGGAGAGGGGTGAGGGGGGTGGAAGGTATATGGGGATCTCATATTTTTTAAATGTAATATTAAAAAAATTATTGTAACTTTAACAAGGGGGAACTTCTAATACCAAACTTTTAACAGTACTTTTTGCCTACCCTTGCTGTTTACAAAACAAGTTCATTTGCAATCCAGCACCAAAACAAAGATTTGTTTCTGGTTAAACTTTTCCATTGTTTAACTCGTATTCAGACCAAGCTTTATTACAAGAACCAATCCATTTTTCTGTAACCAAGATTTTCCAAATCCAGACCAATTTTTCAGGATGCATTAGGACTTAAACCCATCAATGCCCTTTTCCACTGTAATCAAACCTTCACTATCTTAGTGAAGGAAGAACCAGATGCCAACCTGCAGTTAGCTAAACCTAAACATGAGGCTTTTTCTCTTTTCTTTCAGACCTGGAGAAGATGGCTTCCTCCTGAATTTTTGGAGACACTGAGGTCTTCTTTGGAAGCTGATCAGACTCCCCTTCTAACATTTAAAATTAGGTTTGCCTGACACTTTACCCCCCGGAGGGGTCTTACCTGTTTTATGTGTGGTGTTTTTTCATTCCCAGAATTTTCTTTTAGACCTTCTGGTACACCTGATTTTCCCTGGGAGGACTCTGGCAGAGCCCACATCCTTGTTCTGGACTGAAAGGAGTACAGGGGCACCCAGATTTGGGGTTCACCTGAGCTCTTCTGGCTTTCTTGGAGATATCCAAAAGGGGCAGAAAGTGCTGCCATCTCTGGCCTTCTTTGCAATCCCAGAAGCCCCCTCAGGAAATGTGGAAGCAGAGAGATTCAGTGATCACATATGGAAGACCAGGACTCAGTAATATTCTTGGGAAGGAAAATTTATTAATGACCAGCTGGGCTTGGGGACTCCTGTTCAAAAACCGGAGCCCTGAATAGGATCTTTGAGTTTCTTTTATACAGAGGATGTAGGAGTGGGGAGTCAAATGGTGCTTTTATGCAAGAGGTCTTTTTGTTATTTTCTTAGAGTTTCAAGAGTTTTACCTGAGTGTCAGATAGGTCTTGAATTAACACATACTCTCTAAGTAAGTGTGAATTAAGACATAACTCCCACATTCCAGATAAGCTTGAATTAACACATATCTTCCACATTCCAGGGTAGCTTGAATTAATACGTTTAGCTTACACACACAACCCAGGTTATTTAGGAAGAAACACACAGAGCCCCTCCACACCCAGCCCATTTCAAGAGGAGGCAATGTAGAAGAAGCTCTGTTTGTGATCAGGAAAATTGTGTTCTCAGAGGTTCCTGCAGCAGAGTCAGTTAAAGTTTGAAGCTATTTGTGGATTCCCCATTCAATTGGCCTAACTTATCTGTTTCTAGCTTGATTATATTTCTCAGAGAACTTTGAAGTCTAGATAACCTCATTCTAAGTGGAACTTGGCACTCTTACCTAATAGTAATACTCTTTGGTACTAGGGATAACTTTTTCACTCCCTGAGGAACTAAAATGTCATTTATTTTAACACACTTATTGTCATAACACATTAATTCAGTACATATTAATTCATTCAACAAAAATTGATTAAACACCTCCTCTTTGCCTGGCTATCTAGGAGCTTCTATTCTAATGAGGTGATTCAGACTACACATACTAAATGTAGAAGTAAGTTGTAGAATGTGTTAGTCAAGTGGTAAAGAAGAATTAAAAAGTAGAGCAGAGAAAGGGTTCAAGAGCATGCCATGGACCAGGCATTATTGTGGTGGGTGTTTTCCGTGCATTATGTGGTTTATTTTAGACAACTACACTGCAAACATTGAAACAGAGAAACAGAGGTTTGACTAGGTCACATAACCAGCAAAGGCAGAAGAAGAATTAAAATTTAAAACTGCCTGACTCCAAAACCCATGGCTTCTGTAGATGAGTTTCAGTTCAGGGAAAACAGGAATAAAACTGAAACCCATAGAATACAATGAGATAAATGGTATATGCAGATTTATTAAAGAGCAGAGGTTGACAAACTACTGCCTACAGGTCAACTCTGGCCTGTTTTTGTTCATTTTTTTATTTTTTAAGATTTATTTTATTTCTCTCCCCTTCTCCCTCTTCCCCCGTTGTCCTCTTTTGCGTCCGCTTGCATTGTCCAGCGCCACCAGGAAACTGCATCTCTTTTTTGTTGCATCCTCTTGCTGTGTCAGCTCTCCGTGTGTGCAGTGCCCCTCCTGGGTTGGCTGTGCTTTTTTCATGCGAGGTGGCTCTCCTTGTGGGGCTCACTCCTTGTGCATGGGGCACCCTTATGCAGGGCGCCCCTCCACGGCACGGCACTCCTTGCATGCAACAGCACTGCACATGGGCCAGCTCATCACACGGGTCAGGAGGCCCTGGGTATCGAACCCTGGACCCTCCATATGGTAGGCAGACACTCAATCAGTTGAGCCACATCCACTTCCCTGTTTTTGTTCTTTAATTTGATTTTGGTAACACATATAAAACATAAAATTTGCCTTTTTATCAACTTTAGGTATATAGTTCAGTAGCATTAATTACATTTATAAGGTTGTGCTATCATCACCACCATTCATTATCAAAATTTTTCATTACCCCAAAGAGAAACTCTGTGTCCATTAAGACATAGCATCCTGTTTCACCTTACCCCTGACCCCTGGTAAACTCTAATCTACTTTCTGTTTTTAAGAATTTGTTTATTCTGGATATTTCATATAGATGGAATCATATAATATTTATCCATTGTTTCTGATTTATTTCACTCAACATGATGTCTTCAAGCTTCATATTGATGCATGTATCAGGGCTTCATTTGTTTTTATGCCTGAATAATATTCCATTGTGTGTTTATATCACATTTTGTTTATCCATTCATCTGTTGATGGGTACCTAAGTTGTTTCCACCTTTTAGCTATTAGAAATAATGTTGTTGTGAATATTGGCTTTCAAGTATCTGATTGAGACCTTGTTTTCAATTCTTTTGGACATGTGCCTAGAAATGATTTTGTCAGATCATACAGTAATTCTGTTTAACTTTCTGAGGAAGCGCCATACTGCTTTCCACAATAGCTGCACTATTTTGCATTTCCAACAGCTTTGCACAATATTTCCAATTTCTCCATGTCCTTGCTAACATGTATTATTTTCTGATTTTTTAAATAGTAGCCATTCATGTGGGTATGAATTATTATCTCATTGTGCTTTTGATTTTACATTTCCCTAGTGCTAATGATGGTGAGCATTTTTTCATGTGCTCATTGACCTTTGGTATATCTTTTTTGGAGAATGTCTATTCAAGTCCTTTGCCTATTTTTAAATTGAAGAGCTTGTGTTTTTGTTGTTGAGCTCTTTATATATTCTGGATACTGACACATGGTTTTATAAATGAAGTTTTATTGGCACCCAGGCATGTTCATTTGTTCACTTATTTTCTTAACTGCTTCTGTGTTACAATGACAGAAATGGGTGCTGTGGCAGAGGCTGTATGACCTGCAATGTCTAAAATATTTATATCTAGCTCTTTACAGAGAAAGGACACAGTGCATGTTATAAAGGAAGAAGTACTTGCCTTGGGAGAAGGAGGGTCTCCAACACCATGAACTGCTATTTTCTTGAAGGGAAATAAATTAAGTCAAAGTTAAATCACAGAAGACTCTTTTCCCTAAGGGCTGGTCATAGGAAGGGCAACCTTGCTTTCTTTAAACAGCAGGAAGAAGTGCTTCTGCTCTTTCATATGAATGGAATCTTTATTCTGACACCTTGGAGAAAATATCTGCAGTATTAAAAGCAAAATTTTAATTGCGAGTCAGTGGAGTAAAAAGTCTAAACTGGATTGATAATATGCACCAATGTAGTTTCCAAATCCTATTTTGTCAAATGATGAAGTAATTAGTTAAATGAAGGTCATGTTGACATACAAGTCTTTTCCATTTTCTTCTTTTTGTATTTTTTTAAGAACTAGCATTCTTTGGACATACATCATGTCATTCCTGTTATTGTATAAATGGAAATTTAAATTTCAGGTTTACATAATGTTTACATGCCAAATATCACCATAACTGCCCTAGAAGTACATGAAACATTTGTGAATTCAGCCCTGTTTTACAAACTATACTTTTCATAGTATTGAAACAATGCTGTCAGTAAACATATAATTATAAAGGCCACCAAATTTGCAAATGCTTGCAAAAAACTATTCAGCCTTTTTGGTGAAAGAAAACTGTTCATGTGGCTGAATTCTGAGTAGAATTCTAAGAATTGAAAAGATGGTTGAATGGTAGACCTACAGTACAGGGGAAACAAAAGCCTACCTTTTACTCCTAGAATCCTGTCCATGCATTAACTATCTCAGGTTTGGATTTTTATGCATCCTTATTTTTCAGTTGACAGCTTAGGGATAGTCCTAGCCAATATTTATATAGCACTTCTCATGGGACAGGCACCGATGCACATTGAAGCATTTAATCCTTTCAACAGAAATTATTGTTACCACTTTACAGAGGGAAAATTTGAGACACAGAGGGATTAAGTTGTTTGACCAAAATCGTATTCCTCAATAGCAGAGTAAGGATTTGAACCCCATTAAGTTAAAAATAGAAACCGTCTTCTTTTACCATTATACTAAGATACCTCTTACATGTACATCTATGCCAAGGAGTTCCTGGTCTCTGAGATATGCAGGAGACAATTTAAGAGTAGTGAAACAGCAATTCTGCTAGGCCAAAGGAATTTTGTTCTAGAAGTACTTGAAAGTCTGTTATTAAAGGCTTACATCCTATTATGATATACCAATATGTCTATAATTCACTCCAAATGCAGCTTGTTCTTCAGGTTCTTGTCAGCAGTTCTCAACTTTGATGGTACCTATGACTCTCCTGGGGAGCTATTAAAAATACCAATGCCTAGCTCCCCCTGAGGCCAATTAAGTTAGAATCTCTAGGGATGGGCCCTGGGTATAGGATTTGGTGAAAACTTTTTGGGTGACTACTAGCATGCAGATGGGGTGGAAAACCCACTCTGGGGCCTTAACATGCTTGGAAGATGTATTGCCAAGGCTTGTGGGTGGGTCACCATAATCATGACGGTATTAGGTGTTAGAGATGAGAACATGTTCAATTACTTGCTCATTCATCAAGACTGGAAAACCGGGTGCAGTTGGATAGATGCTTATATATTTTGGATTCAATAAGAAATCTTTGAGTGCTTTCAGATACCTTTAGCATTTTCCAGAGCCAGCACTCTGAGACTTTTAACATAGCTTCAACGTCAGTGACCTGGCTCCATGGAAAGAGATGGAAGGAATTCCTTTCTGGCATGGATTCCAAATCTTAGAATTCCTGCCAATCTAGAAGTAAAGGGAATATGTGTGTGGCTACCCCACTGGAATTTCTTCTGTTGTTGCACATCAGCCTGCTGCTGCTCCACATGCTGCATGGTCTGTTTCATTTTATTGAAGAAAAAAAAAAAAAAAAGACCACTAATTCATAAGAGAAGCAAAAGGATTTGGGCAAACACTCCTTGATTAGAGGTATGACACTGAACAGATTGACAGACCCTAATTTATTTCAAGCTATCCTAGTGTCCAGCACTGCCACAAACTCAAACACCTTTTTTTCCATGATGGAACAAGCCTCAAGGAGGGCCAGTCATGGTGTACGTATGTTAAAACTGTTAAGGCTCATTAGCACAGTACAACGGGCTTGCCAGATATAGATGAGGCTGAGATTTTCCTCCAGTCCAAGCACACATATGCATAGTGAGAGAATTCAGCTGGACGAATCTCCCAGCAACAGCAATGAAAGAAATCATTGTATATGAAAGTATAAAAAACAAAAACAAAAACAAAAACCTAGGCAACTTTTTTTTTTTCTGAATTCAGTATTCATTGTTTTATTAATTCTAGGAGAAAGAATTACTGAGAGGTGACATATGATGATAAAGAATGTTACATTCTTTTTCATAATTTCTGATCATAAACCATGGAGTCTTTTTATCACTGGATGTCTGGGTGTCTATGTAAATTCCACAGGCATTTCTTGCCTTTGTCCTTGGAGATGGTCTGAAGTGGATGGGTTCATTTGACAGCATCCTGGACTGCTTAGAGAATGAGAGAGAGTTGACAAGATGATCTAATAGGACTTTTATGTTTTTTACTTCTTTTATGGGGTGGAAATAATACACACATTCAGAAATGAATGCTGCCCTTCGATGAGTAACTAGAAGATATCTATATTTGTACCCACTTAGTTTAAATATTGTTTCATGCATGAATTTCCATTAGTATGGGCCAGTGGAAAAATCAAAGAGCAGCAGAAATAATGGGACTCTGGCTAGAAATTAAATGTGGCCATAATAGCTCTTAGAGATGACACCATAGGCCACTGTAGAATTCTTTGAATGGGAACTTGGGTTTGGGCCAGAATGCTTCTCTTCCAGACTCCCCCCCGTCCTCCACCCCCACATACATATATTTACCTGGCCTCCTTTACAATGGAGTTGGAAACTACCTCCTTCTTGGTCATTGGACTTTGGCATTCTTCAGAATACAAAGCCCATTACTATAATTGGTACAGCAATCTTTTATAAATCAGGGAGAGACCACATCAAGGTCATGTCTTCACATTTTGATAAAGGAGGATTGTTATATATTGCATGACTTTGGGTTCTTATGACTCCAACTCTAGGATAAGGAAAAGATGGTTTCTCATAGAATTTTTTGCAATGGTCAGATATTGGAGAGGAAGAAAGGAGATTTGTGAAAAGAATAATCAGACATACAACTGAGTTATTATGGTTACAGAAGGTTATTCCAGCCAACAAAGCTACCTTATGTGATGGTCCTTGATGTGATATTCAGCAGGCACAGCTCTCTTTTTTCTTTTGCATTACACATTCTCAATATCTATTCTTTTTTTAAACAAACTTATCACAGCCTTTGACTTCTTATTAGCTTCTACCCAGTTAAAATATTCATCCCCTTCCTCTGCTTCTTCTCCATGAAAATCATCTCCAAAATCCACCTTCTTAAAGGTAACACATTCATACCTGATCAATTATTTGCATTTGTTGAGTTGTACTGTTTAAGATTTTGATACATTATTTTAGAAATAGTGGATTATTTTGTGCATTTTTTTTCACAACCGGCTTTCAGTGCCCTTAAAGTAGATCATATATCTTTATTCAAACCCTTTCATTTCCTTCTCAGTACAGAATTTCCTTCAGGATTAGAGACCAACTGCCCATTGAATGAATCTGATATGCTAAGTAGAATTTTTAGTAGTTTATAGATAATGATAGTAATAGAATCAGAACATGGAAATGCATAATAATTATATATATCCATTGCTTATAGTCTTAAAGGAAAAAAAATTGGTTGAAAATTAAACTTTGGGCCCATAATAAGCCCTTTGAAATTCATAATTCCTTGTTTTGGAGGAATTTGGGTATATTTGTTGATGCAAGATTGAATGAGAACCTGAGAGGTTTAGTCTGAAATTATTAAAAAAGAATTAAGAAAAATGTTAGGTATGAATTTTTAACCTATTTCCAAGGCTTTACTAAAATCATGATTGCTGAACCACTTAGAAATTGATCAAATAATTTAAAGGCACTTTTTAACATTACTTTTAGTTTATAAAAGTTAATTTAGAAGGATAGCACTAGTGAGGAATATTTTTATATATATAATGAATGAGAGATTATGTATCTCGTTCATTAGATTGAAGAGTTGGTTTCCTCCTTCTGAGCATTTAATAATGGTGACTGCCAAAAATGCCACATTTTGAGAGAAAATGAGAATTACCCAACAAAGCACTCAGACTTTAGGATTGATAAAAACATGAGGCTGGATGGGATTCTAGTCTAAGAATAGTCACCATATCCTAGGAGAATTTACGCGTTCATAAAGGTCACAAATACTCTCTGGGAGTAGCTGTGATGAATTTAGTAACAAAATCAATATCTGTTTAATAGGTTTCTTTATAACATTCTTAGAGGAAATTGAAATTTTTTCTTAAAAATAAGACAGTATCATTGTGTTCATTATATAATTAAAGTAAATTATTTGTGACATGTCATTCAAAAACACTTCTTCAAGTTTTTTTGTTTCCTAGTTTTTTGGGTATTTAATTTCAATACATTATAAGGATTGAGTAACCAAGATGCTTTGAAAGGAAGGAATTGTCTATTATGGAAATAATGAGTTCATTCATTCTTGTTATTTTATCTAGGGAGGAATCTGAAAACTATAGTGCATTGTATTAGCATATGTTTTCTGTAATTCAATTTTATTGGGTACTTGAAACCCATATTTGTACACATAAATAGATGCCTGGTCATGCAAATTCATCTGACTTCACCATGAAAACATTTACTTGTGCTTGCAAACAAATGAGATTTCATACTCAACAGTTATATTACTACATACTTTCTAATTTAAGTTAATATACACACTTCTCTATAGTTACATAAAGGAAATTAATCGTCCATATAAAAATAAATATATCCAAAAAGAAGTCCTTTAACCCAGACTTCTGCTTATGCTAAATTAAAAAAAAAAAATGCAGTCTGGTTAATACATCTAAGAGTGTACACAATTCTACAATTATAACATAATAAAAAGTGTACCATAAAAAAGGATTCTATTAAGAAAATAAAATATCTACAATATTAAGAAATGCCATTATTACCTTGTGAAAGAAAAAACATTACTGACTAGAGCAAAAAAAAAAAAACAACAAAACCACACAACATATCAAATTTGTAACTTTAATAATTACTCATCATGTTTTCTACCAGTTGGGAATGATGTCAAGTATTTCAAAATTTTTAAAAATGTAGCCCTTTTAAGTTGAGTGGTTTCTTACTCTGAAAGGTAATCTAATCTAATCTAAGATTGGTGAGTTAACTTGAATGATTGTACTAGAGGCTAATATGCATCATCGAGGGAGAGTTATACTTCTGCAAAGTCAAAATCCATCAGAGAAATGATCCAAGATGAACCTTGACTTTTTTCAGTTGATTCAGTACTATCCTTCAAAGATTCCATGTGACTTGAGAAGAGTGAACCTTTACTGATGAGCCCATTACCACCAAGAATTCATTGATATTCGCCAATGAGGGATATGGGTTCTCACCTCTTCAATCTGGCGTCCTCCCTCCCACCTGAACTGATTCCTCCTTTGACTTTCCATTGGAGAAAAAGCAGGCAGACATGACAGCATGTGGGAGGCATGGTGTGGAAAGAAAGCCCCGAACAGGATGCCATGAGTCCTGAATTCTGGTTTTTATTCTGCTCCTTCTAAGCAGACCATTGAAATCCTAGGACCTCAATTTTGTGAAGAGAAAATATTTTCTTTAGATCAGCTAAATTGGTTCTTTCAGGGACAACTTTCCAAGATTCTGTGGTATGAGAGAGGGCCACAAATTTGCATATGTTCTCAGATGTGCAACACTGTGTTTTTCTTAATTTACTATAACTGATCTGTTCATCCTCTTGAGCTGCTGCTTTACAGGTAGTTAAAGGGGACTTTAATTGCATTTTGCAGTTTGTAGAATCACAGTCCCTTCTTGTTTATACAGAACTTTTTAGCTGCATTAACCTTCTTTGAGCAGGTACATAGGAGGTCAGATTTTCTTCTCCTCTCCCCTTTCTTTCTATGTGTATATAGGCAGGAGGATTTAGATGGCAGGATTTCCTGCTTTACAAGGTGTCCTGTGAATCCTGCTAGTCTCTTTTAAGCAAGAACTTGTCTAATTTGCTTTGTTAACCAATGACCAGTGAAGTGTGACTTGTCCTATGAGCTATGGGTCCACCATTCTCTTCCCCACTATAATGGAGTCCATGGCTCCAGGCATTCACCACTGGTGGTGAAGTTTTTGCAGACTGTGTGTTTTTTGTTTGTTTGTTTGTTTTTTATATTTCAGCCAGATTCCTTCCAGTCCTCTGTGTATTCATTTTCTCTGTGATTTGTTGCTGGGTACATGGAAATGTCTATATCCCCTGACTATATCGCTATTTCTATATTCCTTGACTATTCGTGTAGACTGAGGAGTACCACTTGGTATTATTTACAAAGTTATCTTCCCCAATCAAATTTGCACATAACTACTTGAAGCCTCATCATACTTTACCCCATAGCTCTCATCTTTGTCCACCTAACTCCCTCTCTCATTCTCTCTCCCTCCTAATTCCCCTCTCTCTTATCTGTTAGAATTTTCCATGCTTTCTTTACTATCTAGAAAATTCTTTTCCTAGATAGAATTTTATTTGACTTTGACAATCACTGGCCATATACACTATGACTTTCTAATATTAAATTGCTCCTAGGTATTCACAAATGTCATCTAACTTCTTTTTTTTTTTAGTTTTAAAAAATTATTTCAAAAGAAGCTTTAGATTACATAAATGATACACTGAAAATATGGGGAATTCACATATACCCAACTGTCCCGCCCACTTTCCCCCATTAACAACATCTTTCATTAGTGTGGTACATTTGTTACAATTGATAAACACATACTGAAGCATTGCTACTAACCATGGACTATAGTTTACATTATAGTTTATACTCTGCCTCACAAAATTTTATAGATTTTGACAAAATATATAATGGCTTGTATCCATCATTGCAATGTCATGCAGGACAATTCCAATGTTCCAAAATACCCCAAGTTACGTGTATTCTTCCCTCTCCCTCCGCTCAGAATCTGTGGTGGCCACTGTCTTTATATCAATGTTACACGTTTTTCCATTGCTAGAATAATCATATGTTTAGATTAGTCCATAGTTGTATTCCCCCCTTATGTTTGTTCATTCCTCAGTCTTAAAGATTTTAGCATGTTGATGCCCTTTCTGCTTCTGATTGAGAGGGGGTTGACAATTTCTTTTCTTTCCTTTTTTTTTTTTTTCCAATAGGTAAATTGTATTTCTTTTTTTGTTTTTAAAGATTTATTTATTTATTTATTTATTTATTTATTTATTTATTTCTCTCCCCTTCCCCCTGACCCCGGTTGTCTGTTCTCTGTGTCTATTTGCTGCATCTTCTTCTTTGTCCGCTTCTGTTGTTGTCAGTGGCACGGGAATCTGTATTTCTTTTTGTTGCGTCATCTTGTTGTGTCAGCTCTCTGTGTGTGCAGCACCATTCCTGGGCAGACTGCACTTTCTTTTGCACTGGGCGGCTCTCCTTATGGGGTGCACTCCTTGAGTGCAGGGCTCCCCTACGCTGGGGACACCCCTGTGTGGCACGGCATTCCTTGTGCATGGGTCAGCTCCATACGGGTCAAGGAGGCCTGGGGTTTGAACCACAGACCTCCCATGTGGTAGACGGACACCCTAACCACTGGGCCAAGTCTGCCGCCAGCAATTTCTTGATTCAATTCCTTATTGCTACTTGATACTTAATTTTAGGAAAATCAAACCACCTCTCTGAACCATATATATGAGTAATAAGATTAATATGTACTTATAAGTATTGAATATATCAAAGGAGATAAAGTATAATAAACCTTTTATGTAAATATCTGTCTATATTTTATCTTGCTCTTCTTAGCATATGGTCACCATTGAGCAATGACATGGGATAAAGCATTTTTCATTGGATCAAATAGCAAAGAAGAGAACAAATACAATATCACTTATGTTTCAAAGCATTGAACTATCAGGTGTACTTTAAGAAATCTAATTTTCCTTATCAGACAGAGAAGTAGAAAAGGAAAAAATATTTTTAAATATTAATTCTCCCCCTGATACCCCCTCTCTACTGTAGCACTTTGATATGGTTAGGAATTCCAAAAATAGATATTGGATTATGTTTGTGATCTGGTTTATACCTGGGCATGATTAAGGTATGATTAGGGGTTTGATTGGGCCACATCATTAGGGTGTGAAGACCCCACCCCTTGGTGGGTGGGGACTCACAGATAAAAGGCACGGCAAAGGACAGAGTCTGGGGGTTTTTGATGTTGGAATTTTAATGTTGGAGTTTGATGCTGTAGCCTTAAACTGGAGCCCCCTGGAAGTAAGCTCACAGAGGAAAGAGAAGCAAGCCCCAGGAAGAGAGGAACCCTGAACCCAGAAAGAAAAAAGACCTCGGAAGGCAGGAAACAGGAAACCTGAACCCTCGTAGACGTTGGCAACCATCTTGCTCCAACATGTGAAAATAGACTTTGGTGAGGGAAGTAACTTATGCTTTGTGGCCTGGTATCTGTAAGCTCCTACCGCAAATAAATACCCTTTATAAAAACCAGCCAATTTTTGGTATTTTGCATCAGCACCCCTTTGGCTGACTAATACACCCACCCAGATAAAATATCCAGGGAAATTAAGGTATTTTCCCTTTGGAATGATCACTTTCAGAACCTTTATACTCACTGTTAGTAATAGCATGCCTGCACTCCACATGATTCTATGATGAAACTCTCAAATCTAAAGCAAAGCTCTGCTTTCATTACTGATTATACCCATTTCTGCTAATGTTTTAACAACTAGGTCTAGATTCCTTAATCTAGACTCCAGTAACCCAGGGGCCTTCTCATTTAATTTCGAAATCCAGTGCTACATATGCATTTGCTATTCTAATCAGCACAGAGGCCTCCACTTATTCATGATTCAGTTTACCTGCAACCTCATCTACTAAATAGGTGTTGAAAGTCACACACATGCAAAGGCTCTGGGATATCGAATGGAGTTCTAACTTAAATGCAAAATGTCTTTTATAGAAAGAAATGCATTCACAAAGTCATGCTTTTAATTTTCTGGGCTCTCATGACCTTGGATTTCCCAGGAAGAAAGACTGAGAGCTAACAGTAACACAAGAAGGAGCTTGAGGAATACAGATGGTGAGACAGTCCAAGTTTGTGCTCTCATTTGGGACAAAGAGAACATATAGAACTCTTTGAAAGGTCCGATAAGAGAAACTGTAAATGAGCAGTCTCTTCGTCACACTGTAAAATGGTATTTTCCCATGCTCATAGTCTAGAAAAACTCCAACTTTGTGCACTTGTACTCTCAGGGAGACCCTTTTTAAAGGGGAAAAGGCATAGAAGGTAAAATCAGTCCCCATAAAGGATCCTGTGAGTAAGAATTTATCTCCAGGAGCCTTGGGCCTGATACCCTTTTGGTTGGAAGAGTCCTTGCATATGCTCAGCTGCCACCCTGCAGCCTTTTCTACATCTACCTCCCAGTAGTACCTTCCTGAGGTGAAGCTCTCCACCCCCAACACCATGCACTAAAGCCCAGTGGCTCTGGGTTATCAGGGACATCCTGGAGGACGTTTCTAGGGCTCAGACTTCTCAGATCCTCAGATAAGATGAGACAGGGATGAGCAGTTTCAGGATCCAAAGTTATATGTCTTTGGAATATTATTAGCATTTGGCTCACTCCTGTTGTTTGCCATAAACTCAGGTTTGTGATATGGGCAGGCTTGAGACACTGAAGCAGTGATGATTCACTCCTTTCCAGCACTATAGCAGATTCCCCACCCTTCTTCTCTAGCTTTTTGATGCTTCTTTGGAGGCTGCTGATTAGTTCACTGACCCAGCCTTCACTCCCTTCAGTTTATTCATGTTTTTTTCTTTCCAAATCATTTAGTCTCTGTAGCATTTCCTGGAACATCTCTAGCTCGCTGGCAAACCCAATCAGGTGATTCAGATTGGCCTCCTTAATTTTCAGTATCAAGAGGTTCATTTCATTCTCTTCACTCGACATCCAGAAACTTGCCTTATATTCTGACTCAATCATTTCCTTAAAATTCTGCTCCTCTACCTGAATCATCACCATCCCTTCTTGCTCTTCAGCCAATATGTTTTAGCTACTTCAAGTTTCTCCCTCAACGTGTTCAATACCTCTTGGAATGACTTCCTGTAATTCACGGTGATCTCTTGTACTCTATACACAATGTGATTCTTGTGCCGGGGGGGACAGGAAGCACTTGATACAAAGGGGACTTGGTCATCATCACAGAATAGCTGTGGTTGTTCTTGGTGTTCTCCACAGTAATAGTCTGGGATTTTGTGTTGTAAACAGGGGCTGAGGTTTTTGGACATCCTGGCATGTGTTGTTAGTTGGAGATGGAACTGTTTGTTTCTGATGTGGACTGGAAAAAGATGGGCTGGTGTCGTCTGTGTTCTGGAGCAGACACATTTGGCAGCTGCTATGCCTATGGCGAAGCATCAATGGCCCCAAGGAGACAGTTCATCCAGGCACAGCAGTTTGGCTCATCCTAAACTCCTCAAATTAAACCAAACTGTGGGTTCCCTGTGCCTTCTTTCTTTGTAGTTCTGAGTATTTCCTTTAGGTTAAGAAGCTGGCATAAGGGAGACAGAAGGGTTTTTATCTGTTCAGCTGCTTCCTCAACCTCTCTTTCCATCATGCAGGCAAATGCAAAGAGTGTTTTTTTAACTTTAAAATCTTTTTAAATTTAATTGTTGAGAAGAGTTTTAAATCCCCTCAATATCTTCTTGATTTGGAAAAGCTCGGTATAAATTTTGGGAAAATCCAGGCTGATACATCTGATTGTGAATTAGATACATATCAAACATGGCATATACTGATCAAAAGTACTTTGGGAATGGAAAACTGTGGGGATGACTGTATATATGTGAAAGTAGCATTTAGCTAAAAATGCACTGGCCATATATTTAAGAGTACCTATAATAGTGTCATATTACTGGATACTTCTTGAGAAATAATGACTTTCAGAGAAAAATTAAACAAAGACTCAGGGTACAGACTTGAATCTAATTTGAAGTCTGGAGAAATAGTACAGCTATGATTTGTGATGAAGTAAAATTATTACTTTGAGGATAATAACTCAAAATCAATTTACAAAAGACGAAGAAGAACCAAGATAAAGAAAATGAAAATTTGAAGATGTGAAGTTAGGACAACTTCCTATTTCCCCAAAGAATAATGTTAACTAACACAGAAGCTTCTGTTTTCTTTTTAGCCATCTCCTAGAAAGAATTAACCCATGCAAATATGCAGGCAATAAATGGTAGCCATTGGAAAGAATGTGTAATTAGCTTGAATCAATATTTAAATATGTATAGAATTAGTTTTTAATTGCTTTAACTTTCTCATCTTCATATTTATCAATTCTTGTCTTCATGACAAAATTTTACTCCTCAAGAACAAAAGAACAATAAAATGCTTCTTTTGAACTGTAGCAGTTTGATATTGTTTATTAACTCCAAAAAGAGATATTGGATTATGTTTGTAAACTGGCATTTTCTTCTGGGCATATTAGAGTGCATTGGATTCAAGAGGTTTCACTTTTATTTGATTAAATAAAAGGCTTTGATTGACCCACATCAGTAGGATATTGAGTCCCTGCACCCTTGGTGGTTGGGGACTCACAGAAAAAAGACATGACAGAGAACAGAGTTTGGAGTTTTTGAGCTGGAGCTCCTGGAAGTAAACATGCAGGAGAAGAATAAGAGGAGCTTGGTTATGAGGCAGAGGTCCTGGGAAGAGAGATGAGCAATTCACCTGATAGTCTACAGCTGGCTTTGTGGAGGAGCAGAGCAGTTGAGCCAGGAAAGAAACAAGCGCTGGGAGGAGAGGAACCCAGGAAGCCTGAATCCTTGCAGACGTTGGCAGCCATCTTGCTCTATCACATAGCAACAGACTTTGGTGAAGAAAGTAACTTACGCTTTATGGCCTGGTAACTGTAAGCTTCTACCCCAAATAAATACCCTTTATAAAAGCCAACAGATTTCTGGTATTTTGCAACAACACTCCTTTGGCTGACTATTACAGGAACCATTCAGACAAATCCTTCCTGGATAACAGTGTTCCCAATCCTGACTTGCACTGAAATGGCTGACCGAATCCATGTTCAGTTAATCCCTCAAGTGGAGCACTATTCTCTGGGGACTAATTTTCTAGAAGCTCAGAATGTTTCAAACCATCAGTTTCTGGTTTCTTTGTGCCCAAGATTCAGTTTTTATCTTATCCTTTCCCTCTTTCATTTTACCATTAGCTTCATGGAGAAACCAGGATGAATTTCCACATTTAATTTGGAAATCTCTTTAGTTACATATGCAAGATCATCACTCTCAAATTCTATTTCCCATCCAACATCAGAACTCAATTTTGCTAAGTTCTCTGCCACATTAAAACAAGAATTGCCTTTCCTCCAGTTTTCAATAATGCATTCATAATTTTCTTCTAAGGCCTCATCGGACTACCTTTAGTGTCCATATTTCTACCAAGAGATACTTCAAAGCATTTAGAACTTTTCTATCAAGTACCACACAATTTTTCCAGCCTCTGCCAAGTACCCAATTCCAAAGTCATTTCCACCTTTTTGGTATTTGTAATATAGTAGCACTCCACTTTCTTGATACAAAAGTCTGTTTTAGTTCCCTAGGCTGCTCCAAACAAATACCATGAGATCAGTTGGCTTAAGCAATGGGAATTGATTAGCTTACAGTTTGAGATTGTAAAAATGTCCAAATCAATGTGATGCTTTCTTCCAAAAGATCAGCTGCTGGCAATCTTTGGCTCCTCCAGCACATGGCAAGGTTCATGGGGTGTCTCCTGGTGTCTTCTTTCTGTTTTGGATTCTGTTTCAGCTTCTTGCTTCCTGTCTTTTTTTCTCCCTGTGTCTGAATTCATGACATTTTTAAAGGGCTCCTGGAATAGGATTAAGATCCATCCTGATTGAGGTGACTCTCCTCCTAACTGAGGAAACTTCATCAAGAGTCCCTTCTGAAATGGTTTCACATCCACATGAAAGGATTAGATATAAGAACATTTTTTCTCCCTGGGGTACACAAAGCTTCAAAGCACCACACTACCCAATGCAATTTACACATTCAATGTAATTCCAATCAAAATTCCAAAAGCCTTTTTTGCAGAAATGGGAAAGTCAATATTCAAATTTATTTGGATGGATAAGGGGCCCCAAATAGGCAAAAACATCTTAAAAAAGAACAGAGATGGAAGACTCACACTTCCTGATTTTAAATGTTATTATAAGCTACAGTGGTCAAAATAACATAGTACCTGTACAAGGACAGATATATAGACCAATGGAATAAATTGAGAATTCAGAAATAGACTCCCACATCTTTGGCCAATTTATTTTTGACAAGAGTACCAAGTCCACTTGTTTGGGAAATAACAGTCTCTTCAAAAAATGGTGCCGAATAAACTGGATACCCTTATGCAAAAGAACAAAGAGGGACTCATATCTTACATCATATACCAAAATTAGCTCAAAATGGATCAAAGACCTAATCATAACTTCCAGGACTTTAAAACTTTTGGAAGAAAAGGTAGGAAAGTATCTTCAAGGCCTTGTGTCAGGCAATAGTTCTTTAAACTTTATACCCAAATCACAAGCAACTAAAGAAAAAAACTGATAAATAGGACCTCATTAAAATTAAAACATTTGCACACTAAGGGACTTCATCATAAAAGTAAAAAGACTTTCTATAGAGTAGATGAAAATATTTGGAAACCACATATCTGATAGGGGTTTCTTTCCAGAATCTATAAAGAAATACTACAACTCAACAAAAATATAAACAACCCAATCAAAAAAAGATTTGAATAAATATTTCTCTAAAGAAGTATACAAATGGCCAAAAAGCAAATGAAAAATGTTCAACATCATTAGCCATCAGAAGAATGAAAATCAAAACCGCAATGAGATAGTACATCACACCCATTAGAATAGCCACTTAAAAAAAAAAAAAAAGAATAAGAAAGATAGCAAGTATTGGAGAGGATATGGAAAAATAGGAATACTCCTTCATTATTGATGGTAATGTAATGGTGCAACTACTGTGGAAGACAATTTGGCAGTTACTCAGAAGTTAAGTATAGAATTATCATAAGGCCTGGTTATTCCACTTCTAGGTATATACTCAAAACTGTTGAAAGCAGGAACTCAAAAATATATTTTACCACCAATGTTCAGAGTGGCATTATTGAAAATTACTGAAAGATGAAATCTACCCAAATGCCCATCAACAGAGGAATGGATAAGCAAAATGTGATATTATGCAACCCTGAAAAGGAACAAGGCTTGATACATGCATCAACATAGATGGACCTTGAATATATCATTTTGCATGGAATAAGCCAGACACAAAAGGACAAATATTATAAAAACTCACCAAGAAGAAACAATTAGAATAAACAAATTCATATAATCAGGAAGTTTACTACAGTTTACAAGGGATAATTGGTACAGAATTTCTGTTGAGGATGGTGGAAAAGGTGTTTTAATGGATGATAGTGATGGTTGCACAGTGCTGTGAATATAATTAACATTCCTAAATTATATATCTAAATGTCATTAAAGAGAGAAATTTAGGTTGTATATATGTTATTAAAATTAAAATTAAAAAAAATTCAATAGTGCTGAGGTTGATAAATCCTGGCCTACTATAATTCATAATTATGTTGGAGCTCTATTATATGGGATAATTCCTGCCTAATACTAATAAACATGTACAAATGAAATCCCAAACTTTCTTTTATGTAAATATAACTGCATATATACATTCTTACATACATACATGTACATATATGCAAATATATAATACTTTATATATTATAATAATATATATAATAACCTGTATTTAAAATAAAATTAAAGAAATGACATAAAAGAAGATACTACCATTCTTTGCCTCAGCCTTATTAAGTTGAAAGGATGAAGTGAGAATTGAGACCCAATAAATTACTTTGTCCTTTCAATTCTCATCCAATACCACATTCCTCATCCACTGTTACATGGCATGTATTAAATGAACATGCAGATAATTCCTTATGGCCTCAGGTAGGAATGGGATTGTAATGGATCATTAGCTTTTACAATATTTCCTAAGTTTTAACACAATAAAAGATGAAATTGGCCTTCTAATTCATCCACCTGCATTTTACAAATGAGGCTGAGGCCTACAGATTTAAAGGACTTGAGTAAAATTTATTTAGTTGGTTAGAGGCACATTTAGAACAACCATCTCCATATTGTTCTGTATTTATCTAGATTGTCTTCTATGACCCTTGAAATCTTTGTGGCTGTGTTTTCTGGTGAATCTCACCAGTTCTCAGGTAAATCGTGCATATTATACAAAATATACTATATTTCTGTTGACCACTATTTCTAGTAGTGAAAAAAATCATACTGTCATCCCATACAAAGTGATATAAGTGGGAAAATATCTAAAAGAGAAATATTTTAAAATGATAACAGCATAAGCTCTATATTTAGTGGTCCTGATTCTTTAACATTCCCATTTATTTTAAGCTTACTATACATACGTATTAAGAGATACATTCTTTCATTATTGCAGGAAAATGAAGTCTATTTGCGTTCTGCTCCACTTTAAATAGAGAATACTGACCCCTTCTGAGGTGGAGACTGCTGGAAGACACCAACAAAAGAAGGAAGGCAGACTAGAATAGTGGGCAAGAAAAAGAGTGTCATGAAGTTACGTAGTTGTATTTAGCCATTTAAAGTGGACTATGACTTGTTCAATAAAAAAACTATTTTAGAATTCACCTAATTGAGGGTAAGTGAAAATGAAAAAAAATTTTTTTTGTAGTTCTTCTAGGCAAGTCCACTTGAATAAATAGTAAAATGAATGATATAGTCAAACTTGGCTTCAGCAACGTATACCAGGCTCTTGCTTTCTTCTAACAATTTTTGGGTTGCATCTTCTCAGTAGGCCAGTGTTGTTCTCTATTTCATTCCCAAAGGATTTTCTTTGATATTTCTTTTACCTTAAGGCTGGCATAAGTTATTTATTTCTCTTTAATGATGAATTTGATAAAACAGTTACTCAGTTTGACTACATATATTTTTCAATAATTGACGGATAAGAATAAGTAATATTCTTCTTCTTATTATTATTATTATTTAAATAATGAAATAATGTCTATGCACCTCTTTTCTTTTCCTAAATAAGTTCATCTGGTTCTATAGTTTTAAATGCTACCTAACAGATGATGATTCCAAGATGTACATTTAAGCTTTAATTTTTCCCCTAGGCAGAAGTCAGAGTAGTTAATTGTCTACCTATTGGTTATTTACAGAATGTCAAAATCAATCTGTCCAAAATAGAACGTTGTTGTTAATGGATGACTGCTGCCTTGTAAAATATGGATAAGCATAAATGCCACTTGTCAGGTAATAATCATGTTCTTTTTTTCCCTCCACAAAACAATCCAAAACATATTTTACTTTTCACAATAATTCAGAAAATGTGGCAATAATCATTATCCAAAACAATTATGTATCACAAATCGGACATTCTTTTCTTCTGTTTCTTGTTTTCCTCTCTTTATTTGGATCAGGATTATTACTAATTACAAGGAGGAACGTCTGAGGGCTATAGTCATCTCCCATATGAACTGAATGAATTTTCCTGCCCCTAAATAGACTAGAATCCTTTGTCCCTAAATACTGCAAATTTTTAGTTTCCCTATTGAAAAAAAATTTTTTTTGTCTATCAGTCCCTCCAATTAAACAGGGATACAATACCAATTTCATCTGCACACATGTTCTTTCTTTTGTTTCACAGACTAATTTCATTCTATAACCAGATTTAGAAATTTAACATATTCCATGAGAATGGAAGAAGTCTCTTTGGGAAATCTTGAAAAAAAGATACAGGAAGTAAGATACAGAGAAAGTACAAGTTAGAACATACTCGGAAAAGAACACACATGGAAAAAAGGAGTGGTGGATAGAGGCAAAGCCTTTCCCAGCATCATCAAGACTCTATTTAGGGGACAGTTTAGTCAGTTAAAGTTCTCAGCAGTTAAGTTCACCCCAGGACTGTCCTAGGAACTCTATCACTGTTAGTAAGAGCAATATAATGAAAATAATAACCAATAATAACAGAGTATAATATATACCAGACATTGTATGGTACAAAATTAAAATTAGTCCACAGTTACCCTAAGTGACACATACTATGCCCATTTTATGGATGAAGAATTACACCCTTGCAACTCCTAACTACCTCCCTCTCCCTATCCTCAGAGTGAACCTGCAACATTTAGTTCTGTTCTGCTCAACATTTAGTTTTGTTCAGCTCATCAACTTATGATGTAACACAAAGATAGATGACACAACTTCTGTCTTCTCAAGACACTGATAATTTAGTGGAAGGGGACAGGCAAACAAAGAAAAAAACAAAGAAGAGAAGAAACAACATAGAGGGAGGGAGGGAGGAAGAGACAGAGTGGGGGAGCAAGAGAGAGAGACTCAAGTGATCACACAAAGTAGAGCTATAATTAATGGAGGAGTTCTTAACTGTTGGGCTGCGTTGATTTGGAGGTTTGGTCAAGATGGCATTTTAGCAGTTAGAGTTGAGAATTTACCAAACTGTGATTAATCCCTAACAAATAAGAAAGAGCATGTAGTAAGAAATGCACCCACGCCTGCATCTCTTACTACCCTAACTGGGAGAGCCTATGAGGGTTCAGAGAGCCATCAAGTAAATTAAACACCTGACAATTTGTTCCTGGGTCACCATAATGATTTGTAGAAACCCTGAAAACAGAGTAGTACTGGAAGGCAAGGGTCATTGAAGGGGGAAAGAGAGGCCTCAGTGATGGGTGTACTAATGGACCTGACCTCAGTGAACTTTGCCTCAGTGTCATCCCTGGGGAACAAATGAACACTGGTGGCTTTGCTCTGGCTCCCAAGCTTTGCCTTTTTCTGCTTTCCTATGGAATTCTCCCCCCAGATCATGATGAGCTTACCAGCCTTGGAATCATTTCCTCACTGCTCTGTAATTGCCATTTAATGTAATTCCTTCATCCCTTTTTAAAGGATTTTAATATTGAAAGCTTATTTTCTCTTATTTTTCTAGCCAACTTTTCTTTCCATTGCTTTCAGGTTTATTGTCTACAGAAAATGCTTTAAATTCTGCAACAGAACACTAGAGGAAATGAAGCAAGATGCTGAGTGTATCCCACCAGAAACCATGCCAAAGTTAATGCTTACACCATTTCTCTTGAGAAGAATCTGATTTTACAGCTTCATTCAGAGCACAGGTGATGAAATGAGTTGTCACTGATTGGAATGGAGAACTCCAGTTCTCCATCCATGAAAGGAAGTGGGAACGGGTTCGCTATTGGGTGTGGGGTGCAATGGAGGCAACGGATGCTATGCCCGGACTCTTGATGGCTCTTGTAAGGGCTCCTGGAGGGCGTGCTCTTCCTATCCTGACTGGTAGAGTGTGTATCTAACTGGCTGTGGATGAGGAAAAGCAGTGGGAGGGGAGGAAATGGCTGAGTAAGAGCAGACAAGAGAGTCTAGCTAATGAATGGGCTTTGATACCAAATCAAATGGGAAGATCCTAGATTTTACCATGATCTCAGAGGACAGTTAATCTATATTGACTGACTTCACTTGTGAGTTGTATTAGAACTCACAATTCACATTTCTAGAATGACCTTTTCATGAATGTCAAATGTCTTTTCTTTTTTGCTCCTTGATTCTGAAATAAATATAGGAAATCCAGTCCTTTCATACCCAAACAACTGGGAGAAGACCCTATGAGTTTAATGCAATAGGGTTCAGATTTAGTGTCATGAGGCATCAGGCCATGTATCCTATAAAGCATGCTCTCTGCTGATGTGAGAGACCTCAAACATCTGGTATATTTTCCCTTTAATAAGTGAGGCTTATATCTAACCATAGTGATGTCTTCTTCCTGGAAGAGAACTCTTTACAATCTCTTTTAGATGTCTATTTCCTTTCATAAAACCATTGTAATTAGGAAATCCTGATTATCTAAAATACATCTCTCTTGCTTGAAGCATAGTTTAAGGCTATCAATTCTCATTCTGTCTTCAAAAGAGACAGAACAGCAGGTTACTATCTTTACTAAAACAACTTCACACAGTTGCTGTAGGTTATTAAGTCATTCATTGGCTTGAGTATTCTAGTGTGGAATAATCATTGTAATAGTCATATGAAATCATAACTTTGAACATCATTCAATAGTGTTAATTTATTTCTTTTGATTTTTCACCCTAGCTGTCAGCATTTTCATCTTAAAGTGACAGAATCATAGTTGGCAGACCATGAGGTCTCCAAAAAAGCAACTTTACTCTTAAAGACACTAGCCAAGGTCTTAAGGAGTATATCATGCTTGAGAAAGTCAGCCATGAAAAGTTGGCAACAAAGATCTTTCCTGACTTGCTCCCTGGGTGGGAAAAGTCAAGTCAGTTCAGAACAAGTTTGAAGAAAAGAGATAGTTTTTTCTAACATTTTCAATGAATTAAGTTGAAAGATACTGGATTTGAAGTTCTTAAAAGTAATTCTCTCTCTCTCTAGAACATAAATACTGATCCAAGGATGGCAAAAAATGGTGAGCTCTTGTAGCCTCAACTTTCTATCTATTAGAGAAAGGACTTCTTTTCTTGGGTTGCAGTGGTCTTGGTACCACTAACTCCCTGGCATCTGCTAAAACTACAAGTTATGATCTGAAAGTCAGCCAAGCAGATGTTTTCCAAAAGTCATAAGGAAAAAAGTGACTCAACCTGCCAAATTTGCACTGGTTTTGTTCCTTCATTCACTCTCATGTGATGTTCCTTGCCTTCTTTCTCATGCCCAGGCCCATTGGATCTTTCTTGACTTTCTCATCCTCTTACAGCACCCAAACATGATAAATAATGTAACTCCCAAGCATTGCATTACAAACCTAAGTTGTTTCCATATATATCGTATTGTATAAAGAGCAAGTGAAAAGAAAATAGAAAGAAGTTTGTGTTAAATTATCTTTAGTTCTTGTATCTCTTGGACTCTGAATTGTTTTCAATTTTCTCATATCAGGGCCTGTTGATTTCATGATAGATATTTATAAAGTCATCACACATCTCTTCTAGATAGGAATTTGATCTTCCCAATTTAATGGCAGTAAGTGACATAGTTAAGATTTGAAATGGGTCATTAGATCTGTGATGAGCTACCTGTGGCTGGTGCCACTGCAATGATTTCATCCAGTCAATAAATTCATCAGGATGCTAATTTTTGAATATGGTGGTAGTATCAAGATTTTCATCTTTGACAGATTCGTAGGTAGAAGACAATGATTTTAATGCCTCTTTTCATGTTTTAACTACTTAAGAAAATGTCATGAAATGGCTCAGCCTTAACAATGGGAATTTATTTGCTCATGGTTTGAGGCCATTAAAAACTCCAAATTAAGTCATCATCAAGGTGATGCATTCTCCTGGTGGACTATGACTGCTGGGCTTTACATGGCTCCTCTGTCACATGGCAAGGCACATGGTGACATCACCTGGTGTCTCTCTTCTCTTCTGGGTTCAGCTTCTTGCCTACTGTATCTTTTTCTTTCTGTGTCTGAATTTCATTCTCTTTTAAAGGACTCCAATAATAAGGTGATGACCCATCCTGACTGAAGTGGGTCACACCTCGCCTAATCAAAAGGATTTACTTACAAAGGGTTCACACTCACAAGAATGGATTAAATTTAAGATCACATTTTTCTGGGATACATATAGATGCAAACCACCACAATGCTTGAATAAAAGCATTGGCATTCTTTTATTTATAAAGTATTTCTCTAAGTTTTAGGATCATTTTATTATAATAGCTCATGAATAAAAAAAATTGTGTTCCATGGATGTTTTAATATTTCTTGAATTTTCTCTTGTTTTTGAAAAAGATTGCTAGCAATGAATGACTCAAAGTAGAATTTTCAAAGCCTCTTAAAATTTAGTCAAGTAGTAGTTGAACTTGGTACATTTCATGTATTTTTAAAATTCCAGTTTCATAATAGCATAAAGATTCCCAAAGTTTTGCAAGCACATGTTGCAAAAAATTTAAACATGAATAGAACAAGAATGCAAAAGATTATTGACTAATTCTAGGGGTAATAGGCCAGAGAAGGAAAGCTTTAATTAGCCAATTTCCAGACCACACTAATTAAATCCCTTTTATATTAACCTAACTTTGATGCTTAAATCAAATAGAATCTATCAAAATAGAAGCAAAGAGGTCTCTCATGAGTTTTGACCTCAGAACTCTTTAGTGCTGGGAAGAAGAACGCTGTGACTTTCTTCTAAACTTGGCTCTCTTAGATGCTCAACACCACAGGGATTCATTTGAAGCAGCTGCAGTCCCTCTACTTTCCCATCTCTTGGCTTGGACTTCTTGTATTTTGACCAGCATGTCAAATTCAAGACTTCTGCTGTCTTCCTAGAAAAATCTTTCATGACAAAGGAAAAACATACCCATAGTATCTCAGCTCTCTCACCGAGCTTCAAAGGGCAAACAGTTAGAAGCCATGTGACAAAATCTGCTTTCTGTTAGATCTCTTGTTGGTCATTTCCTCTTCCAGCTCCAAATGAGCATAATCCAAGTTTCTACTCAACAATGAGCCACACTGGATTCTTGGGGATGCGATCAAATTAAAACCTTATTGTGCCTGAAAAAAAAGTGACACAGTACTTTTAGGGCTTCATAATAATTCTATCAGTATGTCCACAATTGAATTGTAATTGAAAGTCTCTTTCAAAACAAATACAATTTAAAAACATGATCCCCAAACTATTAGTAAATGAAGTATATTATGTGATTGCAAGTTATGGTGTACTTTTTATTTGTTAAGGGAGTTTTTTATTTATGAAATGAAACTTCCAGTGAGTCAAGACATTAGAAATTATTTGTTTGATGAACAGAACATTAGAAAATGTCTAGATTTCTTAAAGTAATTTTTGATGTGTTTAAGGCTTTGGAAAATTTTAAATAATGTCAGAGTACTTTAAATTCTGATTACAACTTAGAATAAATGTATAATATTATTTGGAAGAGTGGCTTAGTTACTGATTTAGAGTTTTCTTCTTTTTGCAATTCAGATGTTTATCTAAAAGAAAGGAATCAGTTAGTCAAAATAACATTTAAAAATATATCTGAATTCAATATATAAGATAGGCAAATACACCTTTGGTAAAAAAATCCAAATTAATTTCAATGGTGCTACATAATTGCCATCAAACTTTCTACCTTTAGATATTATTTTTAACTTAGTTGATATTTTCTTTATCTCATGTGTAATATTGCAAAAAAATTAAGTGATTCTTTTACATGAGAAACTTAGTTTCTATCTTCCAATTCTGAACTAGTTCCTGGAGTTTCTCAAATTCTATTCTTAAAATTTGTTCACAGATACATTTAATTCAAATGTAAGCAAGATAATGGCTCGTTGTATTTTTAAAGATCAGACATCAGTGAGATCCACTCTATCCTTCTTAGTATTGAAGGGAAATGCACCAGATCAACATGCAGAAGTGGGGAACCACCCAGCTGGAGCACTGGAAGGACCCAGAAGGAAAGTGTCTTACTTTCGTTTCTTGGAGGATGATCTGGGGCAAAGTTTCTTTCGATCCTATGCAGTATTTTGGTGGAGGCAGTGTTTGCCACCTGAAACTCACATCTCTTTTGTTTCCATTCCTTACTCTTGACCCTAAACAACAATATCTTCATGCTACCCTTATTCCCAGTCAAGGAGCAGTGGATCTAATAAAGTCCTTCTCGGAGACCCTTCTGTTTCCAAAAGTGATTATAGTATCTAAGTCTAAAACTTTTATCTAGAAAGTTTGCGATCATATGTGTTTCAAAATTCAGAAAATTTAGAACTTTTTATTTAGAAAGTTTCTATGGTTCACATACCCCTCCTTGTAATCAAATGCATTCACATCTCTGCTGTGACATGTGTGAACTAACTGGGATAAAATTAGTAAAGACTATGCATAGCCTCACATCAGATATTGCCACCAATTGAATTAGGAAAAAAACTTTCAGGATGGCAAATAAATGTTTATGGACCTATAAAAATGTTAACAGGGGATGAATTTGTGTCGTTGGAATACAAGACAGTGGCATAGAGATATGGGCCCTCCCCCTTCCAATGCTCTTCCAAACGTAGTTTCCCCAAATTATCTGAAGAAAAATAGACTCTGCTGGGCACCCAGCACCCAGGAATTTCAGGGAGATCAGTTATCCTATTTCCTGGAGCTTCCTTCCTTCCCAAAATTCCTAAAGCAGTCAACTTCCACCCACCAATCCCACACACAAATGCACACACATATCCTTCCATATAGAGTTATTCACATGGATATTAAATAAGAATAAACCCATTTTGCAAGAAGGTACATTACTGAAAATGACAATGAAAGTTTGATATAATTGTGTAATACTGATACCATGACAAAAGTTCAATTTTGTTGATGCTTTTAAACTATGGTTGTGCAAGAAGGTAGAAATATTTTCTCTACTTTTTATTTTTAAATATTGTTTAGGATAAACATTAGTTTAGGGGAAAAAAAGTTTTTTCAAAAAAAATCATATTATGGGGAAGACAGAATGCTTCCTTTGGTATTTTTTGAAAGAGCTCGATATTTGTTTTGATGCTACCACAGTCAGAAATACATTAAGATCAGCCTGAAAGAGCCAAATCCATGTCAGCCTTAAAAGATGAAGTTTTGAAGTCATAAAATGTGACCTTTGGTAAATAAGTAACAACAAAAGAAATTTTTCTTAAAAATGCAGGGAAGTTAGAAAATATCTAAGTCTATTCAACTACTTTGGTGTGAGCATGAGGTACATTTAAGCAGAAATTATTCTGTATCCCAGATATGGGGTTCAGGAAGAAGGACCATTGTACTAGTCCTGTTTAAAGTTACACTTTTTTGAGTGATGCAAAAATTCCATGGAAGCAGTCTTGTGTGTTGGCCTCCGCTGCGGCACTGCAGGCGGGTCACTGCAGGCGAGTCGCTGCCGGGGATCGGGCCTACGCCACGGCCTGACCGGGGCGGCAGCGGGCGGCTCAAGGCTTGGGGGACGCGCGGTTCGATGGAGGAAAAACCACGGAGACGAGGTCTATGCGTAGGTCTGATTTTATTCGGGAAGTACATGGGGTTTTATAGTGTCATGGAGGCGGGGAGGTTGTGGGAGGGGCATGTCCGCGGGGCAGCTGAGGATTGGCTGCAGAGGCAAGGGCGGACCTGCGGTTTATGACGTAAGCCATTGATGGCAGAGGGGGTTGTTTCCGAGGTTGTGCCGGGGCGGATACGGGATGAGGGCGGTTGGAATGAGGCGGGGAGAACAGCGATCGGCTGGGAGGGGGAAGATAACAGTGGCTGGGAGGAGGGGCAGAGGGAGGCAGCAGCACAAACTGCTGCTGAGAAGGGCCATAATACAGGGAGGTTACGAGGAACAGGCGGGCAATGTATAAGGAAGCGAAAGGCAGGGTGGGAGCAGGGGACACTTGTGCATATCTGTTTTACTGACTTCAGCAAAGGAATAAGAACCACTAACAGTTCCATGAAAATTAATTACTCTCTTGCAAGAAGCATTGCAAAGACTTTGGAACTGACATTTTATCTGGAACAGAGACTCAGAGACTCCCACACAAAGTGGGGTCAGAGTTTTTTAACAGCTGAAATGTGCTATGCATGAGCAAGGAGTTTATCCAGAGGCAGGGAGACATTGAGCTGCCTAGCCTTGATCTTCATCATTGGATCAGGATGGGCACCTGGCTCTCACATTTTGTGGTGCTCTTCAGTGGAACCTGGTCAACCTGCAGAAAAAATCATGCTAAAGTCCTCAAGAAGGACCTGAAAGCGACCTTGAGATGTTGTGTTTTTCTTTTTTGAAAGCTGATGCTCAGGGTATGGATAGAAAGGAGATACTGAAGTTAGGAATGTGGTCCTCCCTTCCCCACCACAGCCAGAGAAGTGCCAGCAGGGACTGAAGGTCTGATGGGAGCCACACTTGTGGAAGGATTTAAGGAGTCAACATCCGAGAGCATAGTGGGCAGGAAGAGAAGTTTCAAGACAAAAGCCAGACAATGTTCGTGGGAGAAGAGGAGAAGCTGCAGCTGCAGGATCAGGTCATCAGAAGTGACCCACTGGAGTGAAAGACATGGAAAGATTGCCAAAGAGAACATGGATGCTTCCAGTCTGTTGTGGCTGGGGAAGCGAGGGATGCATAAAACAGGCCCCTGGTGGCAGGAAGTTGGACACATGGCCTTTTGAGGTCTTTTTCAGTTCTGTTTTTGTGATTTCTAAGCAAATTTTGGGTAGAATGTAATAAATTCAAGTTTCCACTGCCTGAAGTGAAAGATTCTTATGCTGAGCTCTTTCATTATGTGTATACTGATTTTTCCACTTCTGTGATTTGTTTTAATTGGTCAAGAAGCATGTAATGGAAGGAAACATGGCTCTATAACCTGCTATCAGTTCCTGCAGCTCTTCCTCTGGGATAGTCATATCAGATGGGCAAACCCTGAACAATGCCATGTCCCAGAACAATGCCGTATCCCAACAACAGTTCAGCCAATAAAGCCGTTGAATACATGGCACTAACTTCAGAGATTTTATTAGTAAAAGAATATGTATCGTTCAGAAACAGAACCTGGAATCCCTGTACATTTTGCTTTAACATATACTATTGGAGATATATCTTAGATGCCTTGTCAAGTGTTAGCATGTATGGAAGGCCCCTTCCATACATGCTAAGTCTTCCTAAGGGTTCTGTTTCTGAACGACCCCTATGAACAGTAGCAAAATTAAAACATAATATTTGGCCATATATCTAGAAATCACAGAGTTGGAAAATTATTTTGATTTAGTATAATAAATCCAAGCAATTTTTTTGGTTTCTTTTTGTGTTTCTAAAATTTTGTTTTTAAGTTGAAAGGCCCAAAGGTGAGAAAGTTTTGGAATTTGACTGTTGGATGAATATCCAGAAACTTAGAGAAAACCTTAAATTCCAGGATGGGAAAATTCCTTGTAGCATCCCGATAAGATAGCAACATCTTCTTGCCTTCAGCTGTAGGAAACTTAATATCTCAATGTCCTTTCCACTAGTTCTAAATTCTTCTCCAAGTGCAAGACTCATTTCAAAGAAAACTTACGGAGGATAAATCTTTAACCATGGCTAGCTACTTTAATAAAACTCTCCTATCTGGTATTCCAGTGATGCTTTAAGGAAGCTGCAGCCTGAAGTTCACTCTACTTCTCTGCTCCATTTCCTTAAACCTCTAACTTAGGCTAGATTGGAGATCTATGAGGACTCTCAGACATAGAGGTTCCCTCTGGGATGAGGTTGGATCATTTTATTCATTTGCTGCCCTGACTTGGAACAGTTTTTCTGAATGAAAAATTTAGATACAATTTGTATCCAGATGCCATAGAGACGGCTAAAAAGAATCTTGGCATCTGTCCAAAGACTGTCCTCAGAATGTTTCCTGAAGCGAACAGATCACTCCAAGTAGCACTCTTGATGGAAATTGAACGAGATTCTTGCTGGACACAAGATGGCAGTAGCACACCACCTAAATCTTCACAATTTGCTGGCATAGCTTAGCGCTGTATAAAATCAAGTCAGAAAAATTATTTTCATGGTAGTTGTATGTGTGTGTATGAGCTCAGAATTTCTGAGGAAGCCCTTTCCTGGACTTTGAAGGTTAAGAATAGTTGATATTAAGGTTTGGTCTCATGAAGACTAACCTATACAGTCCATTTGAAAAATAAATACTCAGAAAAGACAGAATGATTCAGAGCACAGTAATTCATGTGTTAAGGGACGAAGACTCAGAAGTCCATGCAAACTTTTATACCATTGCACCTTATGTTCTGTTTTTCCAGGGAATAGTTTTAAAGTGGGAAGCTTGAAACTATTGTTAATTCCTAGCACTTTCCATTATAGGACTAGAGACATAAATTAGTTGAGTGATTATTTCTTTCTTGCTATCGAGGGTTCTTCTTTTGTTTATTTTTTAGTACCATGAAACATTTGAAGTTTTAGTTCTCTTAATTACCTGAGTTTGAAAAATACTACTTTTCTTGATCCCTAAGGTTGCCAAATTTGAAAGAAGTAAGCTTGTTAAATTTTGCTGTTGTTATTATTGTTTATAAAGACATAGTGCGATATATACTTTCCAGTCCAGAGTATCAACTAGTAATTCAGTGATTCAGATATACAGATGTATTCTAAATTTAAAAATAATAATCTTTTAAAATGAAGTAAAATATCAGACAGAATAGCATGTGGTTTCAACTAAGGTTTTGTTATTTAGCTTTACAAATCTTAGTAAAAATCCTGAGGAATGAGCCCTAATTCTGGCACAGGTCCAGATAAAATTAATAGTTTCCAGGGTTGGTTTGTGAGAACCTGGGAGAAAAAGGGGGGTAGGGAGGATACAGGTGATTATTCTAGAATTCTGATTCAGAGTTACAACTTTTAAGTTGGCAAGAAAATACTGGCATTTTCCCAGAAGTAGCCAACAAAGTTTTATGGAACACAAGGTGGCAGAATTGTCCTTTTTAAGTCACTGACATTTTAAATCATTGACCTTTAACTTATTCAAAATTTAGAAACCTAGTAAAGAGCAACACATAGTAATGGCAATTGTTGAGATAGTAAATATCCACAAACTTTAAGGTGACATTACATGTAATGAAAAATATATATATTATGAAAGACACATTATCACAGCTCCTTAGGCCTCATAATTAGAGAAACATGAAAATATTAATGATTGCCTTCATTTTATCAAAGTATTTATTAAGTTACTATAAGGTCATTTAGTAAATCCTTTTTATAATTTAACAGTGACTTGTACTTTTAAAAATGGTGCAAAAATGGTTTTAATATCCAAATTTAGAAAGGATTCTATCAATTATCATTTTAAATAAAATTTTAGTTGAAATTTAATTAAAAAACTAAAACTTACATTGACATCAGATTTTCTTACCTAAGATCTAAATTTCAGGGGAGCCAATGTGGCTCAAGCAGTTGGGTGCCTGCCTCCCACACGGAAGGTCCTGGTGACTTATAAAGAAAAAGCAGGCAGACAATGAGCAGACAGCAAGCAAAAACAATGGGTAGACAACAAGCAGGGGCAATGAGTAGACAGTGAGCAAAACTAATGAGAAAAGAGACAAGGGATCCATCTTGGGGAGGGGTGTATGAAACTAAATTTCATTTGTCACATCGATACATTAAAACATCTTACAATAATGAAAAGATAGCAACATAACGTGAAGTGAAGGCCACACACCTCCAAAAAGTCACTATTTAAGAATTATGTAAACTAAAGGAAGTGTTAATCATTGTAGTCGACATGATACAAGAGTATTTTATTGAATTTATTTGAAAGCATCACACATCAGTTAGATTGTTTATCAGATACCACTACCAATATTTATAAAAAAATTTGTATTGTAGCAGAGATTGTGAGCAACTGACAAATGGAACTTGGAAAAATCTAACCCTATAATTGAACAACTACAGACAGTCCTCTATTCTATTTTTATAGTGGATGTTTAAGAAAATGTGATTGGAAATACAAGGTCTGGATGAAGAATAAGAGACTTAGAGACTGTAAGGACAGTTAACTTTCTGAGAGCTGAAAAATGCTCTGTGGTCCTTAATTTTGGCATCTGGAGAGGTGGTCTTCTTCAGGTCCCCTTTGGGTAGGCGAGAGAGTCCCAAAGGGGAGTACCAGTGCCCAGAGTTTCTGGTAAAAGAGTCAGCTTCAGCCATGGAAGCCAACACCACCCACCATTTGCCTAACTCATGGGAAAATCCAGCCTGGCATTTCCTCTTTCCACAAGTCTACTGCTACTTCCTTGGCTTTCGACCTCTCTAGAGGACAAAGGTAGAAATGTGGGCAGTTTCCAATCCCCTAACCTCTGCATCAGGTTGTAGAATTTATCGAGTAGAATTTCCTTCACCCTGCCTCCAAGTTAGCGAATTTGGGGTCTCTCTTGACCACCTTCTTACATGTACTGGGAATTGCTTCTGCCAACCCCTCTGCTTCCCATCACTTATTGCAGCTCTGATCTGATCCCAAAGGGAACAGATGGGAGGGAAGTTTGGATTAGGCAAGAGGACACCATCTCCTGGTGGCCCCTTGTGGTAGATTAAATTATGTACCCCAATTTAGACATGTTTTTAATCTAAATTCACATGCCTGGGGGTGTGAACCCATTGTAAATAGGATCTCTTGAAGAAGTTATTTTTTGTTAAGGTATGGCCCAACTGAACAAGTTTGGGTCTTAATCCAGATTACTGGAGTTCTTCATAAACACATGAAATTCAGGCATAATCAGAGAAAGCCATGGGGAGGAGCCAGAAACCAGAAGTCAATGCAACCTGGAAGCAAAAAGAGAGGACATCACCATGTGATGGGCCAGAATGCTACCAACCTAGGGAGGAAGCAAGCCTTTAGCTTCTGAAACTGTGGGACAATAAATTTCCATTGTTTAAACCAACTCATTGTGTGGTGGCTGTCGTAGCAGCTTGTAAACTAAGACATCTTGTTGGGCAAGCAAGTTTCAAGTGCCTCTATGGGCTTTTATTGTACAGGTAGGGAATAAGTCTCTTCCATTTGACATTACTCTTTGTCCAAAAAACTCTCAAACACCCTGAGGGATGGGCCTAGTTACACTTTTGGCTCCCTACTCTCCCACTCCTCACTCCCTGCTTTCTACATTAAAAAGAATATGCGTTAGTTTGAATCCATCAACAATCAGATGATATCTGAAGAAAAACAAGATAGGAGATATGTTGAAAGATATTTAGGCTTGTCACTATATGTTTTATATTTGAGAAAAAATCAGAATATCTGAAAGATAGATTTAGAATTGTCAATAAATGACACCTGTGTATAGACCATTACAGAGAAGTGATAGCTTTTGTTTTTTAATATAAGAAAATTTGTATTTATAAATAACAATGTCCTTTGTTGTCTCTTTGGTGGGAGACAAGGAACATGTGTGAGGAGGAAGAGAATTCACCTTCGATTGAGGATATACTATATTCTAAGCACTGTGCTTTTGATTTTATTCTCTTCATGTTGTGAATGCTTCTCAGTAATAACTTTGTAAGAAGAGAAGCCCCACCATGAATCCCCACAAAACTTGGTCTCTATAAGTAGAATTTCAACTTTAAGCCTATCAACTTTTCCCTCCTCTCCCCATTTTCTATGACTGTTTAAGAAGCATAGAATGCTTACATGATGGTTATTAGGGTTGATGGGATAAAACCCATTCTCCCAAGTGAATAGGTCTTACACAAAGGATGTCTCTCCATTGGCAGAAGGTCAAACCCTAGCCAGTGGCTGATAAGGAAATGGTTTTGAGGGAGGGAGGGACAGTGCTGACCTGGTCAACACTGACAGTACTGCTAGCTCTCTAGTCATGAAGTAGGCATGCTCCCACAGTATTTTTTTTTTTTTAACACATACTCTAGTATTTGCAGATCAATAGTTAGTATGATACAATTTTACTTAGTCTAATATTAGTTTAAAAAACAATGGTTCTTTTCTGTTCTCTGAGGTAATAGTATTCACTTTTCAGAATGAAATATGGTTAAGTCTCTGAAGAATTCCTTTACATCGCAGCTTCTCACTGTACCCATGAATTAATGTGAATACAGCTGATATATAAACACCCATAATGGTTTGACAGCACAGAATCCTAAGGGATGAAAGAGACTAGTGTTTTATGGCTCTTTTGCTTTGATTTATTTTATTAAAAAGTCTCAAGAGATAGAAAGGTGTTTTTCAAAACAGTGATATCTCTTTAACAGTGAATATCTCCCGGTGTAATATTTGCAAGATTTTATTGTTCTAAGGGAGAAAAACAGTGACCAAAGATTTTTTGGTAAACACTATTTGCATCATTTAGCTATAATTTATTTCTAGACTTATGGCCAAAGCTTTTCTCCAAAACAAGCAAATACTTCAAAATAAAGAAGCAGTACATTTTTAATAATGAACAAAAATAAAAACATTTGAAAAAAAATGTCCTGAGGCCTGAATTCAAATATACTAATTAGTCTTCCATCAGTCTAATATATTTTGCCAAAACAATCTTCTGCTAAATTTTAGTTTTGTTTTTCAGTGAAGGTTGGTTTGATATTTTTAATGGAGAACTAGAAGGCAGTACAAGATAAGTAAAATAGAACGAAGAGGTATTTTTTGTGATATAGTAAGGCACAGGACAATTATTTCATCTCAAAGCAGACCCCATACAATTCTAAATGGAGAAGACCACAATTTCATACCTTTTTAATTTTTCATCAAACCCATTTTCCAATTCTCATCATGGCAACTGAATTCGATGTATCCTCTAGAAACATCTTTCCTCTCTGATTCTATTGCAATTACCATATTAAGAATATTGGTATGTATTCATGGATATGAACAAAACCAACCAAATATAATTTGGATAAATTATGGGAAAGAAGAAGAGAAAGAAAAAAGTTGGCTCAAAAGTGTCATGAACACAATTATATAAAAGAATATCTTGGTTCTTGAGAAATACATGCTAATGTAATGAGATGATGCATGATGTTTGCATCTTAATCTCACAGTTTTAGTTTCATATGCACACATATTACTATATTAGATAGATAGGTAGATAGGTAGGTAGGTAGAAGGAGGCTGAGGAAGAAACAGCACTTTTGGCAAAATGTAAAAATGTTAATAATTGGGGTTAAAAGGTTTAAGAGAGTTCTTTGTAACTTTTCTTGCATTTTTATGTAAGTTGTTTTTTCAAAATAAAATATTAAACAATGTATAAAATCACTGGCAGTTGAGAAGAGTAGGAAGAAATTATTTAGCTTTTAAATGGTTTGACCTTGAGTTTCTTCAGGGCTGTTGGTTGGTGAACTCTTCTTTCTTTGGAAAAACTGTAATAGTAAACACAAGAAACAAACCAATGCATACAAATAAATATGGGGCTCATAAAATTGAATTGGAAACACGGGATATTTAGTGTCACTTCCTCTATTCTTTACTCCCAGCATTGGTCTTCTTCAAGGAAATCTAGGTTTTCAATGAATATAGAAAATCAATGCCTTATTCTATATGCTGAACATTTTAATGGATTAAAGTACAATTATATGGGCTAATTTTCATGACGCTAGCCCATATTTATCTTGGTAACACATCACCCTATATTTTATTGAGATACTTTCTTCTCAAAAGTTTGTGGCTAGTGAAGCATATCAAATGATCTCTCTGTTCTTCCATTCATTTTCTTTTTTCCTACAACTTGGTACACGATCGCTTTTATTTTCCTAGGGATGATTCCACTTATATTCTCTATTTTGTTAAGAATTAAGTCTCTTGTGCATTACGTAGACTGATTATAAAAGTTTAAAAAAAATAAATTACAATTAAATTTTTACGTCAATGTAAATATTCTTTACAGCAGTGTCAAGTAGAGTGATTGAGATTGCTTCCTTTTCTATAGTAATACTCATAGGAGAAAGTTTAAATTGAATCTCATTTCTTACTTTGCTCCAATTGCTTAAACCCTTGACACATTTTAGTTTCCCTCATATTTTTCACCATGCTTTTCTGATATGGTCTATAGTTTAGAAATGCTTTTATTTTTATTTGCTTTTCTTGTTGGAAAAAGAAACATATGTTTTCCTTGTTATGCCCCTAAGACCATTTAGCTTTTTGCTCATTTTGCCTATTGCTAAAAATATAGTTGTCCTCTAGAAGGCCAACAGCTTCCTGATCTAATTTAGATCAGTAATTTTATATGTGGACTATGATTGCTTATACAGATATTTGCTTTACTTGGAGCTTCTGATTTTTTTTTTTTTCCTCATGCCTTGATCATATCCTTGATTTCGTCTCTCCCCTGGGTCATGCTATCTGTTCTACAGTGTTCCTTTGCCTGGAGCTCCCTCTACTGAAGTCCATGTGTTCTTATCTATCTGGACTGGTCCCTTTATGTGATCCATAGCTGTTATCCTGGGGCAACATTTTTCAACTTCCAAGAGTTGTTGAAATTACTGATTTCTTGATCTGATGTTGCCTTGCTTTTTGATATTTCCCCCCTGATTTTGTTGGAGTATACTATATCAGTTAGGGTTCAATAAGAGATACATAAAATAGGGAATATATTATTGAAATCCATCAATGCATAGTTGTGGGACCTGGCAAAGAAGTCAATGGGATGCCATTGCCATTGCTACTGGCATGGGCCTGGAGCTGTTGTAGGTCTGCAAGTTTGGAAATTCAGGAAACGCATCGAATGTGAATTAAGAGAGAGCAAGAACAACAGGGAAACTTGCAAGATAAAACTAACCAGCATCTGAATCTCATTTCTTCCAATCTTGATGATATGAATGTCCTGCAGTAGGATCTGATACCAATTACCTGGAAGCAACACATGCACCCACCACTAAATGAAGAGATTCAGGAAAAGGTGAAGGATCTTTGAGCCTTGCTGCTTCTTCAGGCTCTCAGGTAATTTGGCACATCAGCAAAAATGCAATGGTGCTTGGTGCCCTACAGTGACCTTCAGAAATTAAAGGCCAATGCTTCACTTGAATCATCAAAATTTTGTGCAACTTCTATTTTGACTCAAATACCTCAGAAAGTTAGAGGAAATAGAATTCTGGAAGACCTAGTTCCAACTTAGCTACGTTGACACCATGTAAGCCATCACAGTCTGCCCTATGTCAAATTGTCATCCAAAACCTAGTCATTGAACTTTCAAATAAAGTTATAGCAAACACATGTTTCTGAGTAATGAGGGGACAAATGCTGTCTCACCAGAAGAGGACACAAAGTCCCTTTGGCCATCTTTTGTTGTTGCTCTTTCCTTTTCTAGCTGAGTCATATTCCCCCTTGGATATTTGTTATATTCTAAGATATAAGGTAACAACTATTAACACATTTTATATAAAGTAGTAATGAATGGGACAGGAACATTTTAAAAAATGGTTAATGTATCAACAAATAATTCATGCCAGAATAAAGAGGAATATTTACACTATTAACAGCCCTTATTCTAGGAACTGGTCACATTGTCATAGCTGGTATTTATAATTACCTTCTACCACTACCAATTTTATATTCCCTATAGCCTCAGCAATTACTTTGGCTGGTCCTGGTTTTTTCCTGTTGTGATAACCCAAACCTTGGGAGGACATTATTAACAATGTTTCTGTGCTTATTCCTAGTTTGCTTATATTTTTCTTGCTGTTGTGAATGAAATTCTATTTCCTTTATAATTTATCAGTGATTATTGTATAGTTATTGCTTTTATATAGAAGGTTATTTTTAACATATTTATCACCAACGAACTTACTAAATCCTACTCTCTGCATTAATGATTTTTGTACATCTGTTTCTATAGTTTGACAATCATAAAAATTGCAACCAACAATAATTAGGTCTCAACTTTGCAAATATTTTTCTTCATTTAATTTTTTCCTGACTTATTACATTAACTAGAACGTCTAAAATAATGCTGTATAATAAAAGCAAGAATCGTTTTTACTAGTTCCTAATTTTGACTGTTGACATGGTGAATGGATTAAATATATTGTTTGGCCTTGTTTTTTAATCAAGTTGTACTGTCATTATCTGTTTAGATGTATCTCTGGCTTGACCCAATGTACTTATTGAGTAATACAAAAGGGCAACTATGACTCATGGTGGTGGTGGAATTTGAGATGGGGTTCTGGAGACAGGAAGTCCTCCATTTTGGCTGGAGAGTAGAATGTATGAATGTGATTAGTGGCTTTTGAATAGTTTGAGACTACATTATGAAGGGGTCAGACATCCTTACTCAATCATTTAATTGTAAATTACTAAACTATATTTATAATGTCCCAGTTAAGCTTGAGATTTTATAAAATCTTTCAGTCTAATGTTTCCAGTTTATAGAATAAAAGGTGCTGGCCGTATGCAGGAGCTAAATTTTATCCTCTTAGTGTTAGGTCTTTGCCTGGGATTTTTATTTTTATTGTTTTTTGTATATGTGGTTGCCTAAATTGAAGAGACAGACCATGGAAGACAGGAGATATGTGATGAAGAAAATAATCCTTGCTTTACTCAGAAATAGGCCAGCCAAACAAAAAGGTGGTAAAGTCTCATTCTCAAAGGCATATGTGGCTCCACTTCCTGAAATGTGCTAGTGTCCATTCTTCCTTCAGGTCTTGGCCTCACCCTTGCCTCACTACCTCTAGCAAGGTCAGCTGACTACCTGGACAAAATTGGCTTACACTGCTGTGGATTCCAAATGAGAAACAGACTTCTTTGAATAATATCATTGCACGACTTTGGAAACTATAGTATACTCACTTGTCTTCCTCAAAAGAACATATGTTCTATGAAAGGAGGGACTATACCTACCATTTTTTTTCTCTATCCTCAGTACTGAATACAATGGTGGACACAGAGCAGGCATTTAATTAATATTTGTTCGGTGACTGCAGACCAGTGCATGTGTGCGTGTGTGTGTGTACACTTGCGCATACACATAACACAGATGCCTCTGGGTGTTTTAATAAGAACAAATCTCGAGTTCCATGCTCTCTAAAGAACTTTCCTTGCTACACAGATACAATTTCACATGCTATTTCCCACTATTAATACCAAGAAAGGTATTTGTTCTTTAACACCTTTCTATTCTCCAGCTGCAGCCATTTGGAGTTTTGCTGTTCAAGGATTTCATGATCATTATGGTGTGAATTTCATCTTCATAAATATTTTCTTTCATTTTGCTCCTGGGAGCTATCCTGTGAGGTACTCAGAGCAGCTATTATTTTGAGTCTTATTTGCAAATAAGGGAAGTGAGAATCACAAAGATATTTATTACGTTTTGCCATCAGTGGTGGTAAAAAATCAAATTCAGATCTTTTGTGTCTTGGTCCAGGCTTTAAATCCTACAGCACACTGGTATTTCAGAATTTAAGTGTTTACTAATGGACTGAATTTGAATAATACACTAATGGAAACAAAAATGGATTTCCTCTTTTTATGGTTTTGAAACCATAGTACATTGCTCAAGGGACAAACTAAATGCAGGTTTTTCTGTTTCAGTGCAGTCATATAACCAGTTATCAGAGGGCATAAAAAGCATTACCAATAAAGACAATTACTGAAAGCATTTCTAGACATTTGACATGACCCATTTTAGTAGTGTAAACTGTTTTTGATTTTTGGCCTCCGTAACACAGGATCTGGCTCTGTTTTGCTGGTCCCTGTGTCACTAACATCGGCTCTCTGTTTGGGTATGTGACTCAGAGCCCCTCCCTCACATCTCTGTGGTTTGGAAAACTGAAAGCAGCATCTCATTTTCTCTGCTCAAGGACCATCTTCATCATTTTGAAATGCCGATGACATTTATTGAACACAACCCTGAAAACAAAATGAACATGTGCTTTTGGTTATCTAAATTCTTACCCAAAGCAAGTTCTCGATACGCAAAGAAATACTTTTAAAATACCAACACAGCTATTTTTAATTGATGGAAATACTTTGCCAAAGTTTCATGTCTTCAGGTGTGAAGTTATGTATTAAAATATTCTAACTCATTCTACTAAAACAAAATGCAATTTTATTTTCTGATTAGAGAATTTAAGCTTCAATTTCTAATATTCAGATTATTGTATGGGAGCAAGTCATCATTCTATTAAGTCTGTTACATATTACAAAGGGGGGTTATATTACCTTAATATATACTTTTGAGTTCTTTTGCCATGTTACTTAAGTCATATCCTCACTCTGAGCCAGGACACCACAGAATCACAGACCATAACCAGATTATGCAAAGGAGTTTAGAAACAGCAACCACAGGGATTTTTCAGCTGATTAATAGCACAGTGATGATTTTTTTCATCCTCAAATTTCATTTACCTATTCTTCAAGGGAATTGTTAGAGTGAATTTGGCTCCATATATTTCCATATTTCTAAAATTATAGGAATTGATCCTTCTTACTGCTTGAACATCCAAAAATAAAGCAAGCAGCTCATGAAAGGCAGCAAACAACACATTTGGACTGAACAATCTGGTATTAAATCTTGTCGGAGTCACAAACTAGTATTAAGCAGGTGGTTGCTGGGAGTTTGATTGATGGGGACTGTTGAAGTAACTTTGCCCTCCCTGGGCACCAGGACATTTACTGTAATGGTCAGGTATGTCTATCCTTTGTAATTAGTGTAGTTTGTGCTGGTTTTGTATGTCTTCATCTTCTCTGTGGTTTGATCTTTTTTGACTCAGTTAAATCATCCTATTCTATTGATCCTCAAAGGACTCATTTCCTTTACTCAAGGCCCTTATTTTAAGTCACTAGGTATGCACTTGGTCAAAGTTTCCTTTAAGAATAATTTTAAAAAATCAGTGTCTCTCAAGGGGACATCTACTTTTGGAAAAATGGAGTAGATGCACTTTTACTTATTCCTCTTACTGAGTACAAATGAAAACCCTGGACATTTTATGCAAAACAAACATAAGGCTCTGAAAGGTAGAGATGAGAAGTTGGACTAGCTAAGGACTTTGGGACTCAAAGGGCTAACATCGTGGTGGGTTCCCTGGATTTTCTCTTTGCCTTATTTATCCCAGTCTTGAAGCTGAAGAAGCTAGCAACCTGGAAACACCAAGGGAAGCAGAACAAAAGATATCCAATAAAAGTCTCTTGTGTGTAGTCAAAAGGCCAGGAACAAGGCAGTAAGACAGAAAGTATTTAGACAATAATCACTCTATTATGACCAAATAAAACAGCAAAAACTGCTGCCACACTCACACCTCAGAAAGCAAAGGCCTTGGGAGGAAACTAGACTTCCACATTTGCCAGACTGTAAAGAGCCACCACAGCCACCCAACAGGGTGGTGTCAGAAAATAATTACTAGGAGGCCAAAACTTTCTTCCCTGCTGAGTGATCATGAGGCAGACCCACTCCCCCTGCAGTGATAATGGAGATTACTTGGACTTGCACCCCTACCTGACAGTAAGGGGATCTCCTCAACTTTCCTTCTGGGGTGATATCAGAGGAGGCCAAGAAAAGAGCAAGGACTTTCACAACTGCCCAGTTATAACATCACCTTCCTGTGGTGTCAGTGGAGATTGTGTGGGAAGCTCATCCATTTCTATCCGTTCTATGCAGGATGGTATCATCAGAGGCTAGTGAAGAGTTAGAATTCCCACAGCTGCCCTAGAGTATGGATAATTCTCTTCCCTCCTTGAGTGTCAGTGTAGGATGAGGGGAGAACTTGCACTTCTGTCCCCACCTGCTGTTTAAACAAGGAGGCACTCCTGAAATACTTCTTTCAGTATTTCTTGTAATTCAGGTTTGTTAGTGATTAATTTTCTCAGTTTTTGTTTTTTGTCTTTCGTTCCCCTTTATTTTTGAAGGATAGTTTTAATGGATGTACAAGTCTTGGTTGACTTTTTTTTTTCTTTAAGTCCTGAATATGTCCACCTGGATGCTGGTTTCCATTGAGAAGTGAGCTGATAATCTTATTAAGCATCTTTGTATGTGATAAGATATTTTCTCTGGCTGTTTTAAGATTCTCTCTGATTGTGGCTTTTGCCAATTTGATTATGATGTGTCTATGTGTGTACCTCTTTGAGTTAATCCTACCAAGGTGAAGTTGAGCCTTCCTGGATGTGTAAATTAGCACTTTTCATCAAATTTGGAAAAATGTTTGGCAATTATTTATTCAAATATTCTTTCTGTCACATTCTCTTTCTCCTACCCTCCTGAGACTTACTTTATATGTATGGTGGTAAACTTAATGGTGTCCCATCCATCTTCGAGGCTCTCTTCATTTTTTGATACTTTCTTATGCCAACTTAAATTGTTCCTGAACCTTTCTGCGAAATTTTATTTCATGTATTTTATTTTCAGCTCCAGAATTTCTATTTGGTTCTTTTTGAAATAATGTTATCTCTTTATTAATATTCTTTATTTGGGGAAACCTTTTACAAACTTTAATTGTTTCAACATTGCTTTCTTTAGTCTTTAATTCATATTTGTAATAGGCAGTTTAAATCATTATCCAGTAATTCTAATATTTGGGCTTGCGCAAGGACAATAGCTATTGACTTGCTTTTTCTTGGGTATGTGCTTACTTTCCAGTTTCTTTAAGTGCATTAGAATTCATAAACTGGATGTTTTTGCAAGTTTGGAAAATCAGATTCCCTTTCCAACAGGTTTTGTTGCTGTAGTTTTTGTGGTTGGTATGTTTAGTATCTTTCTTGAACTAATTTTGTAAAGTCTGTATTGTTCATCATGTGCAGACACTGAAGTCTCTTATCAGTTAACTTAGTACTCATCTAACTATTGGGCAGAGAGCTCCCTAAATACATTGATCCAATAGGTCTCCCAGTCTTTGCTGAAGAAATCTGCATGAGTTGGTCATGCCTTTAATACCCTGGCAGTTCACAAATTTGAAATATTATGACTCAAAAACTTTACTGTATTTATTTACAGATTGATCCATTTTTTATTGTAAATTTCACCTATCTAAGAACTAGTTGTTTACTTTCTCCCAAAAATAATCTCTGATGACTCCTCTTTAAAGTAAGATTTCCTCTTAGAAAAAGGAAATTTTTTCATGCAGATATAAAAACATATGAAGTATTTGTTGTATTTTTTAAGGTGTCATATTTACTGCTTTTTATTAATCTGCAGTGGTGGAATATAGAAGAAGTAGAAACAAAACTCTAAAACTTGTAAGATGCATATATACATGATTTTTATTTAAGATGTGGTATATATTCACTATAAGGCCAAAAAGGGTTTTAAATTGTATCCAAGCTGTAATAAAAGATCATATAAATAAGGCATCCTTAGGAAAGTTGAGTGTATATTTTTTTAAAAATGGGAAATAATATGTTTTGCCACAAAAAATTACTACCTCTCTATCCTTGCTTAGAAGTAGAATTTCAGACAGATCAAGTTGTTAATTTAACAGTAATAACATAGTTCTTGATTCAAGATGCCTTTTATTCAAGCCATAGTCAAGGACTAGTTATGTAATTGCATTATGGTTCCCTAAATAAAACACTTTGGAAGCTTACATCATTATTAAACAATATAGGACATGGTTATGTAGAAGAAAAGATAAGATCGTGCTTTCCAAAAAAAAAAAAATTCCCATATTTATATTACATAAAAGTCTTTAAACAAAATAATCTTAACCTATCTGTTGTAAATGAAAGAAAAAGGCAAGACAGATAATTATAATTAGTGTGAAATACCTAAATTTCAGCTATGTGCTATTTTGTAAATGATTATGTTATTTTAAGCTTACATTTACTATTATTTTATTTGGACTTTGATAAAAAGCAATCAGATGCCAGGTAAGTTATGGAGAAAATAAATAATTCTGTGATTGACATACTAGTACCTTAAAAATCAAGTAAGAAGAGTCACAGTACAGTTGTAGGAGAGGAAGTAGGTTAGAAATAAAAAGACCTATGCTCTGTCCTTGTACTGACTAATTGTGAATTGGCTCTCAAATCATCCATTTCTCCAAACTTTTATTTGAAGATATTGGAAAGTTGCAAAATACATTGCCCTGACTCTTTTACAGTCATGTTCTGAATATAAAATTCTTTCAAGTACAATTTGTAAAGCTGAAATGAATAGAAGCCTACTCTCCTATGGTAATAGTATGTGACAATTGTTTTCAGTGTTCTGATTCCAAGTTCTATTCTTTTGTTAACAATGTTGTGGAAGAGCAAAAACAGATTCCTGAAAAATGACATGACCTTCTACTCTTGCAGATGTTTTCACAATTTTTAAACAGGTTAATTTCCTGTATTATATCCCCTTCTGTTTGGAATAACTAAAGTGGTTCCTCTTTTCTGGCCTGAACTCTGACTCAGTGATCATTAGTGGTTAAAAAACCCTTTGAGCTTCATTGATCATAGATAAATGTCAAAAGATATTGCTTCAATTGAGAAATGCAACATAATATATTTATAGTTCACACTCAATAATCAATAACTCAAGTTTGCTTTCCTCCACAGGGTGACTCAGGGCCCCAGGTTCTTTCTGGTTTGTGGCTGTACCATTCTTCATGTTGGTATTGAACTAGTACAAGGGGAAGCAGAATGTCCAGGAAGCAAACCATTTGATGACAAGTCTTTACCTAGAAGTGGCTCACATCATGTTCTTTCATATTACTTTGGTGATACCAAATCATATGACCATACCTGGATGTAAACAGGGCAAGTAAGTGTACTTCTTAACTGAGCAGCTGCTTCCTCATCCAGAAGGGCTTAGTGAGGAAGTAGAGACTACCTACTTTCACAATCCATTGCTTTGACAACAAATTTGTGCTTAACTTTTGGTGGGGAAATGTACACCATTCTTCCTACTCAAAGAACATACCCATCTCCTTCCTAAGGAAACATCTGATCAAGTTACTGTACCCAGCTCAAAATTCTCTGGATGATGTAGAGTGTTTTCTATCATCAAAATGTGGCTTCAAACATTTAGTGAACTGTTAATTGAAAAGACGAGACTTTTACCCCTGGTTTCCTATCACACTAAATATACAATATTGTTGCAAGGGTAGGATATTGCTTTAAAAGTCCAATAGCTGTCCTTGCTTGTTTCAAATTAGTAAAGTTGTGTTTTAAATTTGAGTCTGGGTAGAGGTCAGGTTCAACATAATGGGAAACTGAGGATATAATGCATGAAAAAAGTTTGTTATTCATGGGTCCCAAACAGAGAGGAACCATGAGGTGTCAAGGGGAATCATGACCAGCTGTTGTGGCTTAATGACCAGTGGGGAACATCCAAGCAGAACAAGAGGGACATGCAGGCTTGTGCTTCTATTGTGGTCCAAAAGTGGAGGTTAGTAGATTTCTTGTGGGAGTCAAGAATTAGTTAATTCAAAGCAAATGCATACAGAAAGGTGAAGGGGTTATTTACCTTATCAAATTTGGGACCAGCTGTAGGGTTTCATCCATTTTCCTCTATGGCATCATTTGAAGTGGGCATGGTAGACATCCCCCTTATGAGACTGACCTTCTCTAGTTGTTGATTTCTTGTCTTTCTAGCTTGGGGACTCAAGTATGAAGGCTTGCTCAATAGTCACAGACTTCTAAAGCTCAGATTCATGGTTTCTTTGGCAACACAGATCTCACAAAATCTTAGTAGACTTCAAAAAATGTTTACTTCTCTTCAATTCAGTTCATATCTCAAATTCTCTCCTATATATATTTCTTAAGTATACCTTAAAATCTTGCTATCTTGTCCTTGTTTCTGTTTTTCTGTACTTAGAGATTGCTATCATAAAGCCATCTAAAATAATAAGCATGAGTATGAAAGGTATGCCTTTAATCTCACTTTTGCTGCAAGTCTGAGTTACTTTTAACTGAAAAGACTTAATGGTATCTGGAGAGCAAATGTTATTTGGACTCCAAGAGCTTCTGACATTTCCAATCCTGCAAGATTATTAATTTCCTCTTGTTGGTTGGTCATATATGAAATAATCTTGAAACACTTTGCTGAAAGCATTATATAAAAGCCAGCAAACACTAACAATCAGGCTTTTTCCAACAATTTCCTTAGAACTACAGTTTTCTGTGTTCTTTCAACTTATCTCAGGCAAAAACTTAATTAAATAATTTGCCACTGAATAACCTAGATCCCCAACTTCCCAACCTATATCATCTATTTCCTACTGCTCAAATCCTAAGTCTATGTCATGTTTTAGTTTTTTTTAAAGAGGAGCAATTCACTTTAAGGTATCAATTTTTACATTAATAAGCATATTCTAAGCTGTGATAAAAATATAGATGCAAAATATATAATGACTCAATAGAAGAGAATATTATTTATCACCCTATAGTAACAGTCTGAAATGGATATTCCTGATTCATGTGCAGTTCTTTTCTATATTGTAATTTAGAGACCCAAGCTCTGTGATCACCTAGGACCATCATAATTTTCATCTAGCTTGTGGCAAGATAAAGAAAGCATGGAGGATGCATGGCACTTTTTTTTTTAAGATTTATTTTATTTATTTCTCTCCTCTTCCCAACCCCTGGCCCCAGTTGTCCATTCTCTGTGTCCATTTTTGCTGCATGTTCTTCTTTTTGTCTGCTTCTGTTGTTGTCAGTGGCACAGGAATCTGTGTTTCTTTTTGTTGCATTATCTTGCTGCGTCAGCTCTCTGTGTGTGCGGCACCATTCCTGGGCAGGCTGCACTTTTTCTTTCGCCCTGGGTGACTCTCCTCACGGGGCACACTCCTTGCACATGGGCTCCCTTATGCGGGGACACCCCTGCATGGCACGGCACTCCTTGGGCGCATCAGCACTGCGCATGGGCCAGTTCCACACGGGTCAAGGAGGCCCGGGGTTTGAACTGCAGACCTCCCATATGGTAGGTGGACATCCTATCCACCGGGCCAAGTCCGCTTCCCAACATGACACTTCTTAATAGCCTTGGTCAGAGAGTGCACACATCTCTTCTCATTGGTAAGAAGTAATAATAAGCCATATCTACTGCAAAGTGTGAAAAGGGAGCTCCTAACCTCCTAACTCTACTGAGCAACCGGTTTACTTGCTACAGCCTTATATAATGGAAGTGGAGAGGAGATTTTGGTGAAGAGCCAGCTGTCCCTGCCCTGTGATCTAATTAAAATTTTTATTTGTTTTTATAAATTACAAAGTACTTATCAATACATAGAGTATAATATGAATATTTTAGTAATCCTATAATACAAGAAACATTATCTTCAGAGAAATTAATGTTTTGCCCAGGATCATAGAGTTTGTTAAAATGAAGCCAGAACTTCTCTTTCCAAGTCTCATGCTCTTTCTGAGATATTGTTCAGAAAAAAAGGAAAGAAAAAGACTGTGTTCAACATGGTTCAAACCTGGAAATTAATACTTTCATGTGATATAATAAATATCAATATATTTATTTCACCAGTACACAATATATTTCACCAATACACATGGCCAACAATTTTATAGAGTTAATTATTATATTCTCCTTATAATGCTGGGATTACAGAATCTGATCTTATTAGTGTATTTTTCCTGTAATAATTTAAAAATTGACCAGAATATTCAATATTTTTTCCTCTTAAGAGGAAGCAATAATATTTTTTTATGAATGGGAACTCATAGTTCATATTCGCCAATTTCTGAATAATAGATGTATTTAGAGGTTTATTTAAGATGTCAAAATCAATTATCCTGATGCACAGTGCTCATTAGGGTATTATTTCTTATTAGATAGTGGTTTATTCCTCCTCATTATTTTTAAAAAGTCATTGAGAAATAACTACTTGGAAGGAAACTCTGAACTAACTTCTGGTTCTGAAAAGACAGTTCAAAGAAGATAAATTATCTATTTTTGGTGCTCTATATCAAATGAATATAGTCATCATTATGGAGGGAATATTATTTGCTTTCTCTCTGCCTAATCTGTATTAAGCTTGACTTTATTAGACATTCATAGACTCATAAAATTTAAATTTGGGAAAGAGCTTTAAATTCTTCTCATCCAAACCTCCATCCAGGAGAGTTTCTTAATATGGTTTAAAGAAATTAACTAATGTCACAAAGCTTTTTATTTCTTTCATAGGTTATGCAAGTTGAGCTTAATTATTTGGTCAAATTATTGTTGGGTATATCTTTCTAACTTCCTTAGTCTGACAAGGAGAATGCCAAAAGTCTACCTCTCTCTGAGATGATGTTGTTGCCAATTGGTTCTTTGTGGGTCTTTTGAAGTCAGTGGTTCTTCTTAGTTTTAATTATTGCGAGTGATCTGAATATATTATTTAACTGTGTGGACATTATGTTTTCTAATATGTTAGGGGCAAAATGTATTTAATGAGATGTAGAAGTAACCTTTTTCAGATAATCTCAATGATTATCTGCTAACTAAAGAAGAAAAGATAATATTTAGCATTTTCTTTGCACAATTTTATTGACATAATTAAATTTGCAATTACCATTATATATTACTTATTTTAGCTAACACCTGCTAGCTACATGTAAAAATTAGATTTATTCAATGGATTAACTGTGACTTCTCCAAACTAACTCATCAAATTTTTTAAATGGCATTGTCAGTTTATCTAATAGAACATACTAGATTTGGCAAATAGTTAACAAATGCTGCGTGATAGTGGTTTTATTAGCTTGACAATTTCTTATACACAGTAAAATTGGTCTTAGATTTTTAACATCAAACATGGTTTGAATTGGCCATCTGTCACAATATAAGATTATACATACATTCTTTTTGATTTGAGTTCCAAGTTTCTAACAGATTCATTATTCTAGCATTTTTCTTCAATGACTTTGGGAGGGGAGATTTATTTAAGTTATGCAACAGTGGAATAGCCTCTACATTTAGGGATTTGTGGCTCACAGAAGCATGGTCTAGACAACAACAAATTCCTCAATTCTGAACAGTCTGCCTATAATAAATTTTCAACTTGAACATTGATTTAGCTGAAATATTTCATTTTTTTTTTAATTTTTTTATTTTTTATTGACTTTGTAATAATATTACATTAAAAATATATATGTGAGGTCCCATTCAACCCCACCCCCCCACCCCCCCCTCCCCCCCCCCAACAACACTCGTTCCCATCATCATGACACATCCATTGGATTTGGTAAGTACATCTTTGGGCACCTCTGCACCTCATATACATTGGTTCACATCGTGGCCCATACTCTCCTCTATTCCATCAAGTGGGCCCTGAGAGGATTTACAATGTCCGGTGATTACCTCTGAAGCACCATCCAGGGCAGCTCCATGTCCCGAAGACGCCTCCACCTCTCATCTCTTCCTGCCTTTCCCCATACCCTTTGTCCATTATGTCCACTTTTCCCAATCCAATGCCACCTCTTCTATGTGGACATTGGATTGGTTGTGTCCATTGCACCTCTATGTCAAGAGGAGGCTCAGATTCCACCTGGATGCTGGATGCAATCCTCCCATTTTCAGTTGTAATCACTCTAGGCTCCATGGTGTGGTGGTTGTCCTTCTTCAACTCCATCTTAGCTGAGTGTGGTAAGTCCAATAAATCAGATTGTAGGTGCTGGAGTCTGTTGAGGCTCAGGATCTGGCTATCACATTGTCAGTCCAGAGATTCAAATCCCCTAAATATATCTTAAACCCCAACATTAACTGCACCTCCAGCACATTAGCATGAAAGTCTTATGAAGGGAGATCCCATCTGAGTCCAGATTCATCACACATAAACACCATTTCCAAAGAGGGGCCATCTGCCCTGGTAGTTAACCCCATCGGCCATGACCATAACTCCCATGGGTCTCTTTAGCCCTCAAAGGAACCAATATCTGGGGGTTGTATCTGCTTTATCTGTCTCTCTGACTCTGCTCAGTTGTGCATGAGGGCAAACCTTCTGCCAGCCTCCAGACTCTTTTTTAGAAACTCGTAGCCATATAAACTCATTTCTCCTTTCCATTTCCCCCTTACTTTAGGTCAAACAGCATTTTAAAGTCATGGTATTTTATGTAGACATGGATATTCTGCTGATCCGCATTGAACCTTCCGTATAAGGTCATTTTCCAGTTGCATCATCAGTTGGTAGTTGATAGTGGTCCCTCGTTGCCAGGGAGGCTTATCCCCGGGTGTCATGTCCCGCGCTGGGGGGAAGGCATTGCATTTACATGCTGAGTTTGGCTTCGAGACTGGCCACATTTGAGTAACATGAAGGCTGACAGAAGGAAATTCCCAGGCACAAAGTTGCTCTAGGCCTTGTTCTTATTTTGGGTTTATCAGCTCACAAGCATAGTCATTAGCATCTGGGGCTCACTGTTGAACCCTCACTCCCTCCCGGTCCCCACCACTGTACCTGGGAGACTGTCGCTGCTCCCCTAGGGACCACGACAGAGCACCACTGGCCAGGAACCCAGTACCCCCCCTACTGTGGTTTTTAATTGTTGCCACTATGAGTATATCCAAACATTACCATGCATCCTGGACATATGTTCTGTACAGCTCCCTGTCAGTCATATATCACCTGTCATTGGTATCCCATACCAGTATCCCTCCATTGCCATTGTTGAAACACTCTGTGATCCAGAACTCCCCGAAATTTGAAGCCCAATATAATGTCATGGTCCCTTACTAGGGAATGGCATATAGCGATGAGTTTAAAGGATAGATAAAGAACTTGGATAAAGTTAGATAAAGAACTTAGATAAAGAATGTAGACTTGAAAAAATTCCACATCCTATTTTTTTCTTCCCCCCCCCCCCCCCTAATTATTCAGCTTTTCTTCACAGGAGTCCTAGACCACAGCAATGTATATATATAATATACAGCACTCCCACACATCCACCAGAAAACCTTTTCCCTTCCACAGTGATACTCTTACGCCCTATTCATATCATATTTACTTAAAGTGATGTACAGAGTCTGAGACATTAGCTTTCTAACAAGGTGACATCTGTGCTTACATTATGGTGCATACTTTAGGATACACAGTTCTTTACATTTTTAGTTATCCTATGTTTTACATTATGGTTTACATTATCAGTCTGTCATCTCCTATATGTTATGGTGTAATATTACATGTTTTATATCCATCTTTGTGTACTCTCAAGAAACTCCTCTCTTACCCCCCATTTACTTTGGTTCCACACATTTAACGTCCATTTTCCCTTCCACCTTGGTGCCCTCAGTGATAGCCAACCTCCGTTTCCTGAGGAGCCACTTCCAGAGATAGATGGAATAGTGTTCAGGGCCTAACTTGCTCAACTGCCCCAATGCCCTGGGAGCCACCCTTTCTCTCGAGGGATACAGTTCCCTCTATTGGATGGCATTAGTCCTCCCCAGGATGTGGGTCCACCCCCACTCTCACTACTTGGGTTTCTACCCCATGGTGTCACCCACTCTGGCAGAATGAGCATTTAGACATTCCCCAGGAGCCCGTCCTGCATCAGACCCTCCCCTCCGAGCATTCTAAACAGGTAACCCTCTTTATTATATTTTGATATGATTTTCTCGGCATTTTACTCTCCACCAACACCTGACCCTCTCCTGGTTCGTATGCTACCCCTCCCTCCCCCCACTTTTGGGCAACGTTACCCACCCGTCCCTCCCCAGCCACCCTCAAACCCGCAAAGCCCCAAGCAAAGGCAACCCCTTGCCCCCCTTTTATCTCTTCTTTGTGTTCATACTTACCACCATCTCGTCTTAAATTCCACCCCTGCAGACATCGGCTCATATCCTTCCTCCACCCTCCGATTTCCTGCAAGCCTATCGTTCAGTCTCTTGCTATCTAGGGCAGCTTGTTTATTTCAGAAATATTTCATTTTTCATTCCATTTGATTGTGCTAAAATGTTGGACATAGAAATAGAATTCTGGTGTCCTGATTCCATGACCTAGCTGTGAGGTTGTGATGCTTGGATACAACCCAGAGGACTTTGAAGTATGCCCAGAACTCTGAACACCAACTTGACTGCAATCACTAGACTTTTTTCCAGGTTTGCTCCATATCAAATATCAAAGTCACATCCTAGAAGGTGGCTTGACCATCTAAGTAATCAAGTTAATTCTTACAGGTCACTAGGAATACTAAAGAGCTAACTTATTAAAAGGTTGACTTCCAAAGTTACATAATTTTCTCCCAGAAAATATGGCATGGTCAAATAATGCAGTTATTTTACTAGGAGCTAGTAGATGAACATGTGACTCAATGCATTATTCAATCACTTATTCAGTCATTCAACAGAGATGTTGGTTAAATAGTGTTATTCAAGATATCATTATGAATATAAGGGGTGGTCTCCTCCTTATCCTTTCCTCCCAAAATGTACAATCTAATTAAGGTAATAATATATGTATCCATTTAAATTTTGATGAAAATGCAAGAGAACATCTTCCCAAAAATGTTTAAAGGCAGAATATCACTGAGTGTCATACTTGGGGCAAATAGGAATTGATTAGAAGGAGAGGTCACTGTAGCTTGGGTATTTGAACATTGATTTTATGGAGGAGATAGGACTGACTCCAAACCATGAAAAATGGAAGTAAGTGAAATGTGGAAGAAAAAACAGAACGAAGGGCTAATGAAAAGGGGTGAGTGAATGAATGATTCAAGGAATACTGAAAAGATATTCTGACACAATTACAGCATGTATGTATGGGTTACCTTTGGAATTGACAGTAAAATATTTAGCTAGTTACAGTATCTACCTTCCATGTTCCTTGTGTGTGAGATAAATGGAGTGATTTTAAAGGAATGCAGAAACTGCTACCATAGTTATTTACAAATTGATCAACTCATCATTCATTCAGTAATTTATCCATTCATTTAATAAATCAAGTATTGAAAATATGCCTTTCTTGTGTCAAACTCTGGATCCCACAGGAGAATGAATAAGACAAACATGGAACTTATCTTCTTGGAGTTGCAGCCTTTCTTTAGTGTGCTATAAAGAGTAAACAAACAAATAAATCCTAAGGACATTAGGGAGTTAGTAAACAAGATGGAGTTAGAGAGAAAAGCAGGGAATCTACTTAGAGAGGTTATCCAGAATCAAGAAGCCAAAGAAATACAAGAGTTAATCTTGAGAGATAAAAGAATCTTTTTGAAAAAATGTTAGTTAAATTGTTATGTCAAGGATAAGGAAAACTTGGAAAAATGTATAAGGAATGTATTCCTGGTAGAGAATACAGCATGTGTAATTTTGGAGGAAAGGAAAGCATGAATGATTGAAGTATTTTAGTGTGAATTGTGAAGTGTAGGATATTTTATTCCTGAGAGTTCATGCCAATATCAGAAAAAGAAAATGAATCTGAAGAGTAACATAAGTGGGCACAAATATTTAAAAATTGAAAACAAAAATGTGATTTGGACTTCCTCTTAAGTCACCATACGAGGAATTCTTCAAGTTCTTCTGGTGAAAAGGAAAATGAGTAAACATATTTCTTTTTTTAATGACTTTTGGCCCAAGCCAGAAAAAAATTTTGAATATCAATTCAGAACTATATGACTGCCAGCTATTGCAAAATGAGTTCAGTGGTCAGAAGGAGGTTTCCAAGTCTCACAGTTGTACTAAAAAGTCAGGCTACACCTACAAAGCGAAAACAAACACCATCTTGGAATAACAAACTGTCTGGTATTCTTAGCCATCTTAACAGCACACTGTAAAATAAAATTAAATTACTCTGGTATCAGTTGTGTTGTTTGAAGTGGCATCCAATTCAATATTGAGTGGAAAATGGTAATTTGGTAACTATGGGTAAATCCCTAAAACAATTGGTGCCTGTAACAACCAAACTTTTTGTGTTTGCTTTTTAACTTGACAGTGATTCAAATAAAGTCCAGTGCTGCGGCACATAGTAAATTTTCAAGGAATGTTAGCGATTTCACTACGATGACTAAGGTCCCGGTATCGGAAATGAGCAATCATCACACAATTCAGCATGCTAATACAGAGTTCAGAAATTTCCTTTTTAATCCTGCAGTATGTATGCACCAGGTACAGTGGATGTGCCGCAAGGATGCCGGAGGGTGTTGATGTGGGAGGGTTGGAGTGGGGGGTGGGGTGGGGGGTATATGGAACCTCGTATTTTTTTACTGTAACATTTAAAAGAAAATTAAGAAGAAAAAAAATGTGATTACACCAAAAAGAACAAAATAAAATAAAATAATTTTAAAATCTTAAAAAAAAAGGTTGGGAGAATTAGATAAGACTAGGTAGGAGAGTCAATATTATCTACAGTGATATGGCTTTAAAACTTAAGTTATACAAAATCTTACAGCTTTATATACTGACTATATTTAATAGACTGAAACACTGGGGGATCTGACCAAATTATACAAACTATTAACTGATTCAGCATTTTCTTTTTTTCTTTACAGATGGCAAGTCTTTATGAATTCAAAAGTTGATCATATACTGATGATAAAATATATACTTTACTAGGTATTTTACTGTTATGCAAAGCCAAATCAGTTACTGGGAAAGTTTATTTTGTAATGATTAATACTTAAATTTTGTGATGTGGAAAAATATGTTTTATGCAGAAGAAAAATATTTGATCTTCCTACATTCTGTTAGAACAGTCCCATAAGGAACAATGCTTATTCTGTGCAAATTAGAACCTTAACCTTCATGTTGTTAGTTGTCTTATTCTCCATGCAAGCAAGTGGGTGATTTATTAATTCAATAACAATATTTCTGATTTGTTTTTTACATCAGCCAATCAGAACTGGGGACCTGATTACAATTTCACAGATTTACTTTATTTATTTGTTCTTCAATTTCATCTTTGTCTTCTTATTTCCTGGAGAAAAAAGGGGGACCATTTTTGTTCTCCAGATGATTATGTTCTAGAACTTAACTTCTTGAGGTAAAATAAGAAGTAATTTCAGTATTTGTCTTCCCAGTTTTGGGAAGTCAGAGCAAACAGAGTTGGGAGACACCACTGGTGAAGAGACCCTAGAAGAAAGTGAAGTGAGTAAAACAGACGTCCTGAGAAATGTTTTGGTTAGTGCTAACCCAGTGTGGAAGAGCGCCAGGTGGAAGATGATGGGGAGGTTGAAGGACCTTATCATAATGGACCAGCCTACAAGAATATACTCTATTCTTTGTAAAGTCAGAAATTGGGAGGGGAAGAAAATCAGGTGAGTAATTGTGCTCAGTGCATATTGAAAAAGTTACTGGGTCAAACTACACTGGCAAGTGAAAAGCAGAGTTTACAAATATGCTGGACATTATAATAGGCAAACACATAGATCCCCCACACTCAAAAAAGACACTTTGAAGGATAATAAGCCCGGATAAAAGCTGGCAGAGATTGGCAATCTGGCCAAGTCATCCTGTCATTGGTGAGGGAAATGTGGGGAAAATGTATCTAAGCACTAGACTAAATGAGAGCCAAGAGGTGAGCCAAAGGAGGCCCAAGAGGATGACAGGCCCAGGCAGGAAGCTACAGAGGTAAGAACCAATTCCATCCTGGAATTAGCAAATGAAACCGGGTCAATGAACTCATCTACCATAAGAAGGAGCTAAGTTAGAGATAGTTTAAGGGATGGTTGAGGTTGTAGCAGTTTGATATGGTTATGACTTCCAAAAATAGATATTGGATTATGTTTGTAATCTGATATGTACCTGGGCATGATTAAGTTATGATTAGGGCTTTGATTGAGCCATGTCATTAGGGCATTGGGTCTCCACCCATTCGTGGGTGGGTATTCACAGATAAAAGACATGGCAAAAGACAGAGTTGAGGGTTTCTGATGTTGGAGTTTTGATGGTAGAGTTTGATGCTGAAGCCTTAAGCTGGAGCCCTGGGAAGTAAGCTCACAGAGGAATGAGAGGCAAGCTCTAGGAAGGGAGGAACCCAGGAAGCCTGAACCCTTGCAGACGTCAGCAGCCATCTTGCTCCAACATGTGAAAATAGATTTAGGTGAGGGAAGTAACTTATGCTTTATGGCCTGGTATCTGTAAGCTCATACCCCAAATAAATACCCTTTGTAACAGCTAGCATATTTCTGGTATTTTGCATCAGCACCCCTTTGGTTGACTGATACAGAGGTGGAGACAGGAAAGAAGATTAGGAAGGGGAGCTCACGCTAGTATTATTATTTTACTTCTGGCAATCCACTGGACACAATCTGGCTGACTCATCACCCTTAGGATGAGGTTGGGGAATAGAGCTTGAATGAATTTGTGGGGATTCTCAAAGAGAGTAGAAACAGTCTCTCTGTTTCATAAAGGAAACAGAGGAAATGTTCTTTATCTTTCGTCTCATACTCTGGAAAAACAATGGTCTATTTTATAATTTTGCTTTTCCCAACTTCGGACCTTCAGTCTTAAGTTTTCATCAGGGTAAGGGTGGACTAAAATTAGTAACCTAATTTTCTCTGCAAGATGTCACAGTGGTCCTTCTACCCACCAACCACAGGCTGTTTAATGGGGAATACACTGGACCCCAGGAAGTTCAGGAAAGTTATCTGTTAATTCCCACTCTGTACTACAACCTCCAGCTACCAAATTCCAGGACTCTTTGACATCCTGCTATCATGAATAACACTAACTGATTTGGACTTAAACAATAGGAATTTATTGGCTCACAGTTTTGAGGTCACACTCACATGGACATGTATTAAGATTAAGAATATGTCTAAATTTGGGTAAATAATTCACCCTATCCCACACCCCATTGATCTCATCATGTACCTTGACTGATCTCAACTCATGGAGCATATGAAACTAATGGGAGACTCTAGATATCTGGGTTTTGTTTAAGAAGTGGAAAATGCCATGTACTGCCTTCTTTGATTAATGGAGCATATGAAACTTATTGAGGAAATACAATGTAAAGAGAAAGTTTGTCAAGCAAAAAGAATATTGGAAAGTTATCTTCAGCAATGATTTTGGAAAGTGTTTTTTCTTCAAATGGAAGAACAAGGGGTTATCATAGCACCTACAAGAGACTTCTCTACATGTATCTAAGAATTTATGTCCAAAATTAACTATACAGAAAATAATCTTGAAGTTTAGAAAATTTAAAACAAGTGATATACACAAAACTAAATTCAACGCTATTGTTTTTATGTATATTAATAAATTAGCGAGAAAGGTGGGATAAAGAAAGAAAGGAAAAAACAAGTTACTTTAGATGGAAATGACTATTAATGATTGACAAAATTAATTTTAAACACTTTGGCATATGTTTGGCATTGAAGAAAGGTCATAGATCATATGGAGAGCATTCCCAAAACTGATAATGGTGGATAAATCAGGGATTCGGGAGAGAAATAGATGGTGGGGGCCCAGAAGTATAAGGAAGACCTACATTTTGCTGTATAGCCCTTTGTACATTTCCAATTTTATGCAATGTAATATCTGTTTAAATTTATTAATAAAATTTTAAAAAGTCAGCGAAAATAGCAAGGTGTAGAATGGTACTAATAGTATAATATGATAACATTTAAGTATACTTTCAAAAAATCTTACTTGCTCTGATTTTAGCTTGGCTGGGTTATAGTGTTAGGTTGTTTGGTCAAACACAAGTCTAGATGTTGCCATGAAAAGATTATATATATATATACATATGATTAGCATTTACAGTCAGTTGACTTTAAATAAAGGAGATTACCCTTCAAATATTGGTTAAGTATCATCCAATCAGTTTGTGGCCTTAAGAATAAGTAACTGAGTTTCCAAAAAAGAAGAAATTCTACCTTAAGATTATACCATCTACTCCTACTGAGTTTCTAGTCTGCTGGACTCAAGACTTCAACATCAACTCTTACTGGAATTTCCAAACCTCTGGCTTCCCTGCAGATTTCCACATCACTCAAGACTCAAGACTTCCTCATCACTCTTAGGAAACTTCCAGCCTGTCAGCCAAATCTCATCCTGCTAGCCCTAACAATTGCAGGATTAAATTCCTTAAAACAAATATTGTAATATATATTAATATTTATACTTATATCCTGTTGGTTCTGTTACTCTATAGAGTTCCAACTAATATACCTGCAAAGCAATGGTATATATTTGTGTAATATATATGTGAAGTACATAAGTACATGAAGTGGATGTACAATATTCAAGGATGTACAATAAAATTGGTATTTCTTGTACCAAGGGAAGTTAGGAAAGTTATGTTGGTTAAAGGGCTATTTGATGTTATCGATAAGTTTATAATTCTTATAAAATAAAATTTTTATGAAGTGATTAAAGTGGGTGAAATGTTTACAATTGTTTCTGGATGATATTACTATGTCTTTTTGTTTACAACTTACTTTGTTTGTCTCTATATTTTTAAGTTATTAGATATTTAGTGTAATTTGGTTTTATGCCAAAATGACAAAAATTTATCCTTCTTTTCTTCTCATTTCCGTGGATGATAACTGAAGTTGGATGTGTATATAAAATGATAAAATAGTACATATGCTCCGAAAGGCAAGTTGCCACAGAATTTCTGCTTTAAGTAATAAGTGCTCTGGAGCCTGTAGATCCCTTATCTAGAAGCATAAAACTAAAATGGCAAACCAAATAGGAAGAGAAAAACCTTATAATCATACCCCTAGAACTCATGCATTTTTCCCCCATTTCCCTCTGCTCTTGTACATGTAAAACAATTAATTCATTGATAGTTAGTTCCTTTTTATCTTTCTTCTTCCAGATCCCACTCTGATACCTTTTTAATGTGTTCAATGTGCATCTTTTTTTGTACATGTTTTCTTGTAAAACGTGTCTTAAACGTGCATGCACTTTTAATTTATGTAACTGCATTGTGTTTAAATCCATTTCTTTCTTTTACACTTTTTTCATGAAAATCTGTACTTATTACATTCAACCATGGTGTTTTGAAAACAATGAATCAATTTCTTCTAACTGCAATTGATGTTACCTGGTGTCCATTCATCACTTTTAAAGAGTGATTCTACCAGTGGTAGACTCTTAGGTTGTCTCCAAATTCTATCACTATATTAACCATATAAATGTCTCCTATGGGTCTGTGAGAGAATTTCTTTGGCCCATATACCCAGAAGCAGAACTGCAGCTTAAGCAGGCTACATAACCTTTGAATTCTGCTTATCTAAGTAGAGGTGGTTTTGCTATCCATTATGACACCCTTCGCCAGCAATGAGTGAGGGCTCCTATATCCCTGAATTCTTGCCAGCTTGTGGCATTATCCAGCTTCTGGTCTTTGTTTAATAGGTACAAATGTTTTAATTTATATTTGTTTTACTACTAAGGGTTTTGTGTGTCTCTTTATGTATTTGTTACCTCTTCTGGTTTCCTTTTCTAAACAATAGTTTGTTCAGGATTTTTTCTTTTACTCTTTTTCCTCCAGGGACATGTTTATTTTCTTTTTGATTTACAGAATTGTATAAACTTTGTCTTTTTATTTATTTTTATTTTTATTTATTTATTTATTTATTTTTAAAGATTTATTTTTATTTATTTAATTCCCCTCTCCTCCCCCGGTTGTCTGTTTTCTGTGTCTTTTTGCTGGGTCTTGTTTCTTTGTCCGCTTCTGTTGTCATCAGCGGCACGGGAAGTGTGGGCGGCACCATTCCTCGGCAGGCTGCTCCCTCCTTCGCGCTGGGCGGCTCTCCTTATGGGTGCACTCCCTGCGCGTGGGGCTCCGCTACGCGGGGGACACCCCTGTGTGGCACTGCACTCCTTGCGCGCATCAGCACTGCGCATGGGCCAGCTCCACACGGGTCAAGGAGGCCCGGGGCTTGAACCGCGGACCTCCCATGTGGTAGACGGACGCCCTAACCACTGGGCCAAAGTCCGTTTCCCAACTTTGTCTTTTTAGTAATTTCAAATGTCTTCTGCCATTTTGCCATCTGTCTATTAATTTTGTAGGTGCTGTGATTTATTGAGTAGAAATCCTTATTTTGATGTATGTAAGATAATGAAAATTGTGGCTGGTCCTCAGTTCCTGAGGAAGGAACCTCTTTATATTTGGAAATTCCTATGAGAATGGAGTCATTTGTTCTTCATGGGGGACTCAGGACCACACCTGATAATTCATATGCTAACAAGATAACTGGGAAAAGCTAATCACATCTGCAGTCTGGTGTGCAGTCTGGCCACACCAGAAAGACCAAACAGGAGGTGGTGCAAGATGGCATCAGAGTAAATGCACCCACATCATCTCTCTTACAAAAAAAATGGCTGAGTGGGGAAAAAAACCTTGCCTCTGTGAGCTGTTTTGGGAAACCACAAAGCAGGAGACTTCTGGATATCGATCTGGAGAGAGTGTAACACAACAAAAAGAGTTATTGCTCAAGGTAAAACCACAGGTTTCTGTCACTTATACCTGAAGCTGTGGGAAGGCTAAGCCCTTCCCTTAAGGCAGGTAGCTGCAGTGTTTCCTGAACACCGCAGGTCACATGGCCGCATTCCCCAAAACATGCGTTCCCCAAACCTGCGATCCCCAAACCCAGTGCTCCCCAAACCCTGAACTCCGCCATTCCCCAACCTGGACAAACTCCGAGAGTTGGAGGGTTCTGGTGAAGGGTGCAGAGGGGCGTGAGGAGTGCAGGTTCAATTGTCTGGAACCCGTTTGAGCTTTGAGGAGCATACCAAACTGACTTGAGGAGAAATTAGGAAGAGGTGAGAGGCGACTCTGCTGAGGCAGCCCCATTTACCTAAACAAATGGGTTAGGGAAAATTGGTCTCAGAGAAGGTGAAGTCAGCAATTAACTAGTCCTGTGCAACACAGCTAAGTGGGAGGGGACGGGACAGATACACAGTAGGAAGTGCTTGATAGACTTTTAAAAGTAAATGCAATGAATGTACCACATTAATGAAAGAAGTTGTTGATGTTGGAGGAGTGAGGGTTGTGAGGAGTGGGGTATATAGGAAACTCTTTTTTATTGTAACATTTTGTGTGATTTATAAATCTTTAAAAAAATTAAAAAAAAGATCAGCCATATGATTAAGGTGTTGAAACCATGTCCCTGATCTCTAGGACGAGATGGTGGGCTATAGAGTGAGATCAGCTATATTGACATTGTTTCCATCAATCATGCCTACATAATGAGGTCTGTGACCGTTTGAAGTTCTTTTATGAATCCCAAAAAGAATTTTTCTTTTTTAGTTAGGCCACTAATTTATTAAGATTGGGAGGGAAAAGAAATGGGAGAATATAACAGATCATGGGCTCCAGATAGAAAGGACGGGGCTGAAAAGTGATAAAGTGGGCTGACTTACAGACTACAATTCCCCATTACAGATTATAAATGCCCAGGTTTTACTTGTGTGACCATCAGGGCAGAGGAAAAGCAGGAAGAACAGGGCACAGAGGGCAGGAAAAGATACACAGATCCTTTCCTGTGGGTGTGAAGCCCTTTCAATTGGACTGCCCCAATGAGGTGTGACTCAGGTTAATTACCACCCTCTTGGTGGGTCTGATATAAACAGAGATACAGAGAGACACACTTGCACAGAGGAAAAGGGAGGTCCACCATTTTTTATCCTGCCACGTAAGAGAGGACTAGGAGATTGCTTAAGTACAAAGTCCCCAAGAGACTAGGCCCATGGAACAACTCAAAGAGGAGACAAGATTTGTTATTTGACTTATAGGTCATGGTTGAACATGGGGAGAAAGCAGAGAAGCTGAGACTGAGAAAAGAGGCCCAGGAAGCATCTCTGATGGTGCCTTGATTTGGATATTTCATGGCCTTGGAACAATAAGCTTTAACTGGAAATAAAATTGCACTATAAAAACCAACCCATTTCCAGTACTTTGCATTGGCAATCTTTTGGCAAACTAAAACAGATCCCATATAAACTTGGGACACTCAAAGACATGGAAAGCTTCCATGATTGAGAAAATACATTGCTGTTGGGCCAGAAGGGTGATTGTTCTGACTCCAAATGGAAAAGACACGGAACCTTGCATATGAGACCCTCCTAGAACTTGCTGTATGTGTCTCTTCTTTTGACTCTGTCAACCCAGAAATAATAAACTAAGCTTCAGTGAAATAAAGACATTTATTTGGAATTTTAGAATTGCAATTTGGGGAGCACATATTGTGCTTAGTTTAAATAGTGCTTTAGTTTAAATAATTAACAGAGTTCTTTATCTTGAAGTTTGTTTGTGGTGTCTGGATGCCCTTACAGTTTTGAGAAAAATTGTTGCTTGAGACTTTGCATACTTTGATAATTTGCGGTTATCTAGCTAAGTCTTGTCTATACATACTTTCCAGAATGCATCCCAGCTCCATTTTAAATCCCATAGCCATGGAAACTCTATTTTATTTATTTAACATTTCCTCCTTTTGGTTAGATATTTCTCTGAAAGCATTGCTAATCAACATTTGGTATTAAATCCCTCAGTGCCAGGGAATCCCATCCCTGGGAGTCATATCTCACATAGGGGGGACGTTGGTGAGTTTATTTGCAGAGTTTTACTTAGAGAGGGGCCACATTTGAGCAACAAGGAAGTTTTTCAGGGGAACAGTCTTAGGCATTAATTATAATTAAGCTTAGTTTTGTCATTATAGAAATAAATTTCATAGATGCAAGCTTCAAGATCAAGGGTTTGGCTCATTAGCATAAATATGGCAGTAGTTGTATCTGCTATTCTAGAGATGAGAAAACAAATAAGAAACACTGCAGTGATTATAAAATAAAAAGAATTAACAATATTTGAAATATGTTATGAATCTGGTCTCCCCCAAATCTAAAATTTAGTCAATTAAATGCTTATGAGCATGGCCAATAATTTTGGACCATCTGTATAGTCTAAACTAACATAGATCCAGAAATCTGATGATTGCTAAGTCACCGGTCTTTAGTTTGACTGGAAAAAAAGGATGGTGAATAACTAGGGGCCAGGAAGAGAGGGTAGTGTCATCATTTCAGGAGGGACAGAGATGGACTGGGGTACAAATAAGAGGTGAGGGAGGAATAAGAATGTGACTAAGAGAGCTAATATGATAAAAAAATGAAAATTACAGCAGCACTATGGAATTCATTTCAATCTGATGAAAATCATGTCTTGTCCTGGTTCTTGGGTTAGCCATTTACATCAGATGCTGTCTACTTCTGGATGACTTAAGCCTAAGAGCACCAGTAAATATTAATCATATTGACCTGGTCCCAACTTTTGGGATACTGTCTACATCAGAGCCTGTCCATTTCCCATCCTGGGACTTTTCTTTAAATGAGAAATATGAATCCAAGAATCAATACTTTCTTATTTAGCTGCACAAGGGTTACTTTCCAATGAGATTGGAGTGTATCTTTATAATGTATTAATTTTCCAAAGACTGCCAATGTAAAAGTGCCATAAATGACTTGAAATAGGAAATTTATTACAGTTCTGAGGGCATGAAATGTTCAAACCAAGGCACCATTGGTGATGCTTTCTCACCAAGTCGGCTGCTAGTGAGTGATCCAGGCATCCTGTCACATGGTGAGGCAAGGGTGATTTCTGCCAAGGTTCCTACATTCCCCTCAAGGCTCATTATCTTTCAAAGCTCAGCTGTAGGTAATCAGGTGTATGATCTTGTCTCTTTCTGGGCCTCCTCTCTCAGTCTGGACTGCTCTGCCCAAGCCCAGCCTCTTGGGGGTTTGTGCTTCAACTTAGGTGATCTTCAAGTTCTCTCTTACATGGCAGGGTGAAAATTGGAAGCTCTCTTTTCTCTGTGTCTCTCTTGTGTTCTTGTTTTATGTAATACCCAGCAAGCAGGCAGAGATCCAACATGTGTCACACCTCACAGACATGGCACGATCAAAAACAAATCAAGCAATCTAATCAAGGACTTTAATACAATCAAAGTCTCACATCCATAGGAATGGATTAGTTCAAAAGTATAATTCTTTTTGGAGTATTCACCAAATTCAGACTGTTGCAAAGAAGGTGTCTTTTCTAATATACAAAGTCATGAGGCTGAAGATAATGGTTCTGATTATCTTCATCTCCTAGAAGTGCTCTGTAAAAAAGTTTGGATTAGTTCCTGACAATAGGTTAGCACATTTTCTTTAATGTGGCAGGGCTCATATATTATTTTCATAGGTTTTCCTGTTAAAATTTCAAATAAGGATAACTTATGTTTTCCAAAAGAGGTTGGTTTTAGATTTAATAAGACTGTAGATAAGGTTTTTTTGCCATGGTAGATTGAGGGATTCTATGAATTTAGCTAATTAGTTTTAAGTATACACCATTTGTTCTTTCTAGTAAGCCTGAGGACTGGGAGTGATAGGCACAATGAAAATGTTTGAAAATCAGCTGAATATTATTTTCATAATTTGTTTTGAAAAGTGGGTTCTTTGGTCACTGTGAGGTTCCAAGGGAATTCCCAGTGTGGAATTATTTTTTTCTAATAATACCTTTTTAAGGGTAGCTGGAGTAGCTTGTCTACAGAGAAAGGCTTCAGCAAGAAAGGCGTCAGGCCCAAAGGAGAAGATAAATCATATTTACATCCTTGGGATAGGAGTAATTGAGTAAAGTCCAACTGCTAAATTTTAAAAGGTCCAGTAGATAAGGAAAAATGTCCTTGAGAACTATGGAAATGTTTTCCTGGATTATGCTTGGGATAAATTAAGCAATTGTGATATATTTTCATAGCTATTTTAGGGGATGTTTTCCAGAAATAGAATTTTCCTCAGTGTTTTAGTTTGCTAAAGGCTGCTGGGAGTAATATACCAGAAAGGGGTTGGTTTTTACAATGGTAATTTGTTAGGTTAAAAGCTTACAGTTCTGAGGCTGTGAAAGTGTCCACGTCAAGTCTTGATCAGGGGATCCTTTTCCCCGAGCTGCAGTAATGGGTGAACAGGCACATGGCAGGCACAGTAGCGGCATCAGACTGTGTCTCCCCCCTCTCCACCTTGTTACTTTCAGTTTTCTGGGTAAAGTGGCTTCCTCTCAGCTTCTGGGTTCCTCTCTGTCTCCTCAGCCTTCTTTCTTGTCTTTAGCTTTTTATTCTTCCATTTATAAAGGACTCTTATGAGAGGATTTATACCCACCCTGGGTGGTGCCTTAATGGAGTGGTCTAATCAAAAGAAGTTCCCTTAAGTTCTAATCAAAATGCTCCATCTACAATAGGGTTACACGCACAAGAATGGATTGGCTTTAAAAACAGGATTTTCTTTTTATCAGTGTTCCAGAGAGACATATTATGAATAATTTCTGAAGCAGTTTTCTGGAAGCAAGCAGGGAGGACTGGTTTACCATTAGGGCTAAATTATGATTTAATTGCAAGCTTATAAAAGCAGCCATTGTTTTTCCATTTTTTATCTGAGGAGTATTTTGTTGAATATCAAGGAGTAATTCATTTTCTAAATGTGTCCAATAGAGTTGTTTGGTTCAAAAGTCATTATAGACACTGGAATAATAGGACAATTTGCAGCTGTATTTGAATGTGATTGCCAGTGCTTTCCTCTGTATTTGCATAAGAGTGACCAGAAATTTTAATTATAACCAAAACTTTGGTAATAGTTTAGCACATAACAATTCCTTAAGGTAAGTGCTGAGTTTTTTAGTTTTTCCTCTATAGGAGGTTAAAAAACCTCTTTGCTTCCATAACATCCCCAATCATGAATCATCTGCAAAGGCTTACTGACTATTGGTATATATATTCCATTTTTCCTGCTGCAAACATATAGGTTCTTGTGAGGACAAAGAGTTCAGCTTGCGGAGCTGAGGTAGCATTACATAAGGAATTTACTTCTATGATCACATTGTTAGAGGTAATATTATATCTTAAGGGATAGATTCCTGAGTTATCTTTAAGGGGGGAACTATCTGCATTTCAGATAACATCTGCATTTTCAATTGGGGTTTCTTGAAAATCTATTTGAGAGGTTATTAATTTGTCAGTTAAAGGAGTTTCTCAGAAATAGGAAGCAAAGTAGCAGGTTGAGGTAGTGACAATGAACAAAGGAGATATTGGGAGAGGAAAGTAAGAATTTCCTAATTATCTCTTGGTAGAGAAGGCTTCAACAGAATGAGACACATAAATAGTCAAGGGAGATCCCATAATTAATTCTTCATTTGATTCTAAAAGTTTTGCCATCACAGCAATGGACCTCATGCTGGGGTAGTGCCTTAGCTAAGGTATCTAATTCCTGGCTGTAATATGCTAGAGTTCTATGTTGGTCTTTATAAGGAAACCCAGGGCATTCCTTTATCATTCATGGACATGGAGAAAAAAGTGTTACGTGTAATTAGGGTGTCCCAGGGTGAAGTGCTGAGCAAACTAGGCTTTATTTCTTTTAAGGAAATTTGACTAATTTCATCCCAGAAAGGGGTTAAATTTGTTTAGCTTTTAAAAGACATATAAAAATTGAGCCATCAAAGAAAGATTAGGAATCCAATTTCTCTTGCAAGGCATAAGTTCTTATTTGGTGCTTGATTTTGGGAGGAGGGAAAGTTGGAATGCTTTGGATTTGTTGAAGGTCTAGGAGGAGACCCTGAGGGCAGGGATAGGTGGGACAGAAAGAATGCAATTTAGAATAGTATCTAAAAAAGATACTCTGCCATTTCCTGAGGCGGCCTTAGCAGTCACACTGAAAGACTCTTCACTTTCTTAGGGGAAAAAAAAACAATAGGGAGTGTTGTTGTTTTGGGAGATTTGGGGCAGTATCTTTTCTAGTGTCCAGGTTATTTACAGTAATTAAAAGTAACAGTCCTCTGAACCATGGTGCCTAGAGGGTTTATTGGGCTTACTTAGCTATTGTTTTAGGCTGGGAGGTTCTTTTTATTTCCCCAATGACCAGGAAGTCATTTATTGGAGGGCACAGGTCAGGTGATGGCAGTGCTGGCAAAGCCCTCTTGAGTGCAGAGCCCACACTTGTCCAAGGCCCATGATTGGGGATGTATTTCACCCCACAGCCATCCAGGATGAGGTGTTTCTTGGTCACTATGTATTTGAATTTGTCAGCATTGACAAATTGGTGAAGCCCCACTTCTTGGAGATGTGAATTTTCTAGCAGCCAGGGAACTTGAACTTGGCCCTGCACAGTGCCTCAATCACATACTCCTTGTTCTGAAGCTTAGTGCGGATGGACATGATGATTTGGCCAATGTGGACACAGGCCACCATCCTCTAAGGCTGTCCACCTTGCATATCCATCTGGAGCCTAGGTTGGGGATCACATGAAGTCACAGACAGAACCATCAACAGGCAAGGGCTGTCTCCAAGGTTCTTTAGGGCAACCGGTATAAGCAACAGGCAGGGTACACTACCAAGGAGGCTGCTTTCTGCAGCCACTACACACTGGGTGCCCACCTCCTCTCCCTTTTTAAAAAATGATCTGCAAGATTTACTAAATCACTAGACTCCATGGTGCCCCATTTTAGTTGTTTACGTGTTACAGTGGTGTTTAATTCTTCTAAAAGGCCATTAACAAAAGTAGAATAGTGTAGAGGTCCTCAAAATTCATCTATGTTATACCATGTGTTAATACTGTATTCCTTCTTACAGCTGAGTAATATTCCATTGTATGTATATACCGCAATTTGTTAATCCATTCATCTGTTGAAGGGCATTTGGGTTGATTTCAACCTTTGGCAATAGTGAATAATGCCACTATGAACATTGGTGTTCATATATCTGTTCGTGCCCTTGCTTTCAGTTCTTCTGGGAATATACCCAGAGAAGAATTACTGGATCATATGGCAGTTCTATAGTTAGTTTTCTGAGGAACCGCCAAACTGTCTTCCAACAGTGGCTGTACCATTCTACATTCCCATGAGCAGTGGATGAGGGTTCCCATTCCTCTATATCCTCTCTAGCACATGTAGTCCTCTGTTTTCTTAATAGCTGCCAGTCTAATGGGTGTAAGATGATATCTCATTGTAGTTTTGATTTGCATTTCCCTAGTAGCTAGTGATGTTTGAGCATCTTTTCATGTGCTTTTTAGCCATTTGTATTTCTTCTTTGGAGAAGTGTCTATTCAAATCACTTGCCCATTGTTTAAATGGGTTGCTTGTCTTTATTTTTGAGGTGTAGGATTTCTTTATATTTGCTGGATTTTAAGCCCCTATCAGATATATGTTACCAAATATTTTCTCCCATTGAGTAGGCTGATTTTTCACTTTCTTGAAAAACTCCTTTGAGTTGCAAATGATTTTAATTTTGAGGAGGTGTCATTTATCTATTTTTTCTTTCATTGCTCATGCTTTGGGTATAAAGTTCATGAAACCATTTCCTAATACAAGATCATGTAGATGCTTCCCTATATTATATTCCAAGATCTTCATTGTCTTGGGACTTATATTTAGATCTTTGATCCATCTTGAGTTAATTTTTGTATATGGTGCGAGATGGTGCTCCTCTTTCATTCTTTTGGATATGGATATCCAGTTCTCCAAGCACCATTTGTTGAAGAGGCCATTCTCTCTAGTTGAATGGGTTTTGTGGCCTTGTTGAATATCAGTTGTCTGTATATGTGAGGATCTATATCAGAACACTCAATTAGGTTCCATTGGTCATTATGTCTATCCTTGTGCCATTACCATGCGGTTTTGACCTCTGTAGTTTTGTGTACGTTTTAAAGTCAGGTAGTGTGATTCCTCTGTTTTCATTTTTCTTTTTCAATATGTCTTTGACTATTTGGGGCATCTTACACTTCCAAATAAATTTCATAGTTAGTTTTTTCAATTCAGTAAAACATGCCGTGGTGATTTTTATTGGGATTGCATTAAATCTGTAGATCAGTTTGGGTAGGATAGACATCTTAATGATGTTTAGTCTTCCTATCCATGAACAGAGACTCTTCTTCCATTTATTTACATCTTCTTTGATTTCCTTTAACAATGTTGTGTAGTTTTCTGCATCTAAGTCATTTACATCTTTAGTAAAATTTTTCCAAGTATTTTATTCTTTTAGTTGCTATTGTAAATAGGATTTTTCTTCTTGGTTTCTTCCTCAGATTGCTCATTGTTGGTGTACAGAAATGCTACTGATTTTTGTACATTGATCTTATAACCTGCGACTTTACTGAACTCATTTATAAGCTTAGTTGTGGTTTCCCTATACATGGCTCTTCTGTCCTTCTATTTGAACCTATAATTAGTACTAGAGTTGATATGAATACATCCAAGAGACTTAAATCTTTGGGCTGCCCATATGCTAGCTAGGCTCTGAATTTCAACAGAGTTGCAACACCTATGCTCCAGTTCATTGGTCTCACCCAAGACAACTAACAAGGAGGTGATGATGAACAATACCATACCAAGGAACCAAAATAGCTCTATAGCTATCAAGGAACCAAGACTCTATAGGTACAAGCAAGAGAGTCCCATCTATCAACCCCATGGGATCACAGCACCCTCTTAATTAGAGGTGGAGTGGGCATCACCATCCCAGAATCCTCAAGACTGGGGAATGAACTATAGACTAAATAGACTTACTGATATTCTACTATAGACTTATTGTGATTCTAGCAATGAAAGAAATTATACCATTGATATCAAAACCTCCATCACTGGAGGTTTTGAGGGCAGGGAGAGGGAAAAACAGGTATAATAGGGGACCATTTTTGAGACAGGGGAATTGTCCTAAATGACATTGCAACGGCAGATGTAGGCCATTATATATCTTACCATAACCTACAGAATTAAGTGGGAGAGAGTGTAAACTACAATGTAAACTTTAATCCATGCTTAGTGGCAATACTCCAAAATATGTTCATCAATTGCAATGAATATACCTCACTAATGAAGGAAGTTGTTAATATGGAAAAATGTGGGAGGTGGGGGGAGCAGGGCAAATGGCAATCCCCTATATTTTTATGTGACATTTGTGTAATCTAAGTTTCTTTAAAAAAATATATATGGTAGAGGTTTTGGAGTTAACATGGTCAAGACCTGAGACTTGTTTAAAGGTATTTTTCTTTTTTTCTTTATAATTTACTATTTTAAAAACATATATTTTAAAATTTATTTTTAAAAGATAACATACATCACACAAAACGTTACATTAAAAAATGTAGGAGGTTCCCATATGCCCTACTCTCCACACCCTCCATTTTTCCTACATCAACAACTTCTTTCATTAGTGTGGTACATTCATTGCAAGTGATGAATACATTTTGGAGCACTGCTACCCAGCATGGATTATAGTTTACATTGTAGTTTACACTCTCTCCCAGTTCATTCAGTGGGTTATGGGTTATGCAATATCATTCAGGACAACTCCAAGTCCTGAAAGTGATCCCATATCACACCTCTTTTCCCTCTCCCTGCCTTCAGCAACTCTGGTGGCCACTCTTTCCACATAAATTATACAATTTATTTCATTGCTAGAGTCTGAATAGTTCTATAGTAGAATACCAGTAAGTCCACTCTAATCCATATTTTATTCCTCCATCCTGAGGACCCTGGGGTGGCAATGCCCACTCCAACTCTCAATTGAGAGGAGCTTTGATCCCACATGACTGGTGGATGGGACTGTCATGCCTGCAGCTGTAGACTCTTTCAGTTCCATGGTATGGTGGTTGTCCATCCTCTCCTGTCTGTCAGCTGACCTGGCTAAGTCCAATGAACTGGAGAGTATGTGCTGCAACACTGCTGAGGCTCAGGGTCCAGCTGGCACATGGACAGCACAGGGATTCAAATCTTTGGTCATACACCAATCCCAGCACCAACCACAGGTTCAATAAAAGGAACAGAAGAGGCATTCATAGAGAAGTCACATCTGAGTTCAACTCCATTATGCTCAGGAGCACAAATTCCAAAGTTGGGCCCACTGGTAAGGCACCAAACTCCAGAGCCATCTGCCATGACTGTAGGACATGGGTGTCTCCATAGCACTCAGGAGTACTACTACCTGGAATTATATCTATTTTGGCTGTTTCTCTGAGAGCCTACTGAGATGTGCATAATTGTGACCCTTCTAATGGCCTCCCGACTCATTTTAAAGTCTCTTAGCCATATAAACTCATTTGTCTTTACCATTTCTCCCTTCCATTCAAGGTCTTTTTCTAGTTGTATCATCAGTTGGTGCTTGGTAGTAATCCCTTGGCATTAGGGAAGCTCAATCCTGGGAGTCATGTCCCATGCTGTGGGGAAGGTAATGCATCCACATGCTGAGTTTGGCTTAGAGAATGGTCACATTTGAGCAACATGAAGCTCTCAGGAGGTAACTCAGGCAACCTGCAACACTAGGCCAAACTGAAATTTCAGGTGCAACAAACTCATAAGCATAGTCATCAGTATCAAGAGCCCATTATTGGACCATCCTTCTTCACTGGTCATTGCCCTTGCACTTGGGGGATTGTTGTTGTTCTATGGGGGAATGAGGCAGGGCTCAGGATGGGAACCTGGCACTCCCTTAGTTTTCATGTGACTCTCTAACCACTGTGTCAATACCCAATGAACATTTGAACATATCTATATACCTTATCTGCACGCCCAGGTGAACACTCTCCCACGCATCCCCCATCAATTACTCCTCACGCCAATGCTCCTCCCCTGATGTAGTTGAATGCCTCTGTGATCCGAAACTTCTTTAAAAATGAAGCCTAATATATTGCCAAATTCAATTAATATGAAAATGAAATAATAATGATAGGTTTAAACGTGAGAAGTAAAATACATAATAATTTAGAAAAACTAAAACAAGGTAAAAAATTGGAGTATTAAAAAAATGAAAAATACTATAAAATTTTTTCTTTGATGTTTTGCCTTTCATCACTCTAATAGGTATTGTCCTATATGTACAGTGGCAAGGTAATCTATTCTATTTCTTTCTCAGTGTCTTACCTCTTTTTTTTTTTTTTTTTTCTCATTATGTCTTCAAAGAAGTTTCAGGTCACAATAAAGTTACATACAGAATATAGGGGACTCCCATATACGCAACTTCCTCCCTCTTTGCCCCCTTCCCCAACAATGACCTTTTAACATGTGAATGTTACATTTTGTACAACTGAGGTACAAATATTGAAATGTAGCTATTAACCGTGGTCAGTCATTTACATTATGGAGTACACTTTAGACCATACACTTTTATACATTTTTGGTGAAATTTAACATTGCCTGTTTGCATCATTGCATGATCGTGCAGAACACTTCCATTGCCCCTCATTACCCACTCTTCCATCTATCCTATTCCTCTCTCTCCTTCACCTAGGGGCCCACAGTAACAACCAAGCTTCACTGCTTGAAGGACAAGATCCATGGATACTTGCAATGATGTTGAGAGCTTGACACACTAGTAAGCTGTTTTTCTTTGAGCCTGTTATAATATTCATTTATTGATTCATCAGGTTTGGGGCTATATTGTTGGATTCAATCAATAATACAGGGTAAAACCTCAGGTCTGACTTTAAGAGCTTAGCTAGCTTAGATGCTTCAGTTGTCTTAACAGGTTCATTTTTGAAAACACATTTTAGGGATTTTTCCAATTAGTTTTGAGTATCCAGATTTTGGCATGGCTTTCTCTGGCAGTCATGTGAACTAATTTGTAAAGGTCTGCATATCTAGGCTCCTAAGTCTAAATGATAAGACTGAATTCTTTTGCAAAATCAAGTCTTCAGTAGGATTTGGGAAATCTTATCACTAGAGAGGGGGCAGATTAGAATAAACTAGGACATTGAGGAGAAAGACAGAGGGATTACAGGAAGGTTAAAACAGTCAGAGTCAGGAGTTATGGATTTCTGGGTAAGTTTTCAAACTTGATAATTCACTTAAATCTTAGGTAAGTATTTGTTAATTTAGTCTTTGTTTCTTGAAGAGAGGCAACTTTAGAATTAGTTATACCTTTAGAAGCCTCCAGATACCAATTAAAATAAATGTTTCATTCAGGTTGCTTACTTATAAATCTTCTGTTTTCTAGCTGAACGCACAAATATACCAATTTGGGCATAGCAAAATATTCCAATTGTGGCCATTATAATTCAAGATTTTCTCTGGTGTTCAAAGTAAAGCAGGATAAGATTTTGCATAAGGCAGGACCATAATTTTTGTATGTGAAACCATGTACTAGAAGTAGTGTGCCATTAGAGTTGTTAGGAATTGGAACCCATTCTTTTTGTTTAGCTCTGATTGTGAGCAATTCTAAAGCCTAAGCCTGAGGGGATTGTCTGGGCTTTGTGCAAGTATGTCTTTCAGTGTGCCTTTCATGAGATTGTTTTACCTGGTGGACAACCTGTACTCTAGTTGTCTAACCCATGAGCAGGTGACCCTAGTTGCATGGAAATTGTCTTGAGGATGGCAGGTGACATTGTGTCAATCTAGTCCACCCATGACTGAAGCCAGGGAGGTATTGAATTCCTCTAGGTTCTTGGCTATGTTGCATAAAAGAATTTAAGAACACACCAGTTTAGTTAGGAGAGTAAAAAGAATTTTTTGGGAAATGGGGGAAAGAACAGATCTTGCTGGGAAATGGAAGAGAAGCATAGAAATATGCACTGAGATTTGATGTGAACTCCTTAAGGCAGAGAGAGCAAGATTTGGCTTATGTGGTTACCTTTTAAGTTATTAATTATTCCTCCCCTTGCTCGTGTTTGGGGAGGGGGCAGTTGTTTGCTCTTCTGATTAATTACCCCACCTATCAGTTCCCCAGGGACCAATGATGAGGCCTGTTGAAGATATCCAGGGCTTTTCCTTGACCCTGACAGAGATCTTGTTCTAAATAGGGTTCTCATGGTGTCCTTCTGGCAGCCTCCTTTTTGGCCATCTTTCCCTCAGGGGGTTTCCAGGTGGGGTTCCAGGGTCATATGTTTCAATGCCATGTTTTTCTGCCACATCTTAGACTCATCTTCCCTTTTCCTAAACTAGCCTGCCTCATGACCATGTTATCCTTTCACATGAGCCTTATGCTTGGGAAGCAGAGGCTTGTCATCAGAAGGTGGAGGGTGCTCTAACAGCATTTAAATGCTCATCCTGTTCTCACCAAAATAATTATTTCATTGCTCACAGTCAGAACAGAGATCACATGGATAGTTAGGAAGATGCCCGTCCACTGAAAAGAGCTCATTACCAAAATGGGAATTTTTAAAGTCCCATTTGAGAACTCACCAGAAAGGAAATGTTCTTGTATACCAGAAAGGGCAAACAAAAATGGGCTTCTGCCACAAGCCCAAACCAAATTAACCAAAGTTCACAAACTGGATTGCCTGTCCCAGCCCAAGCCAAAAGAACTGAAGTTCAAATTGCCCTTTGCCAGAAGACACCTCACAAAAAAGTTAGAACCTCAATCAAAAAGAGGTAGATTCAGAGACTCACCGATAGGAATGCAGGGCCACCTCCGTGGAAACAGCAGAGCTCAAGGGATTCTTGCGGGCTCCATGTTCGAATCTAATGACATCTCTGGAGTCAGGTCAGTGGTCACGTCAGATGCCTGTTTCTGACACCACGCAGTGTCAACTGAGAAAGAACAAACTAAGCTTCAAGGCAATGAAAGCATTTAGCTGGAGTCTTAGAATTACAACTTGGGAAGCACAGATTCAGGTAGCAACCCAAATCATGTCAGGTCTTGGCGTTTTTAAGCCAGGGTTTTTAAAGGAAAAGATTACAGAAGTTGTTTGTGGTTGGTGGATATTTGGGGTACTCTAATTGTCCTTCTGGTTAGGTAGTTAACTGAGTTCTCTAACTCGTGGTTTGTTTATAGTGCCTGGATGCCCTTAGTGTTTTGAAGAAGATTGCTGCTTGAGGCTGAGACCAGCCTGAGTATATTGTCCAGATTGACATCCCTACTCCATTTTAAATCTCTTAGCCATAGAAATTCTATTTTGTTTTATTTCTTTTAACCACTTATGTGTATTCTTTTACTATAATAAAGCTATAATCACAACTATTATGCTTTCAAGTAAATTCTGTGAGCCATTCTAGCAATTTATCAAACTTGAGAAGATGGTGGGAACCTCTGAATTTGTAGCCAGTAACTAGTCAGAATTGAGGGTGACTTGGGCCCCCAAACTTGTAAGTGGTACCTGAAGGGCATTCTTTTAGGGGAAAACCCTGAACCTGTGTTATCTGTCCTAACTCTGGGTAGTTGGGTCAGAATTGAACTGCCCACATTGCTGTGATATTTGGAGCTGGTGCTGGAAACTGTCTTGCTGAAGTTGATAGATAGAAACTTTTGATATGTATATAATGTCATAAAAATTATAAATGTCTTTGCTTTATGTTTGTGCTTTTGAATATTTTTTGTTAAGGTGTTTTTCCAAGATTCTGCCACAAGATATTCTCTTCTATTTTCTCTATAAAGTGTATTGTTTTACCTTTCACATCACCTTTCATACAAGTCTTTAGTTAATGTAGAATCTACATTTGCCTGTGGTATTATATAAGATTCCAGATTTATTTATTCCTACTTATATTATGAAATCTAAGTTAAAGAAAAGGATTATAAAATACGGCATTTTAAATAAAAATTCTCCTACGCTGTTGAAATAGGCACAGGACAAAGAAAGAGAAATACTTGAAAGATACAAACACTTATACCCTGCCAAAGTACCATTATTCAGGCATCATTGTTTTACATTTGCTATTTCTAGAATTATCAACTATCAGGAAAACCTCATAGCTAGCAGAAGCTACTGGCTGTGGTGTGATTTCTCTTAAATCTCAATGGTCTTCTTGTGGAGGGTGACTGATAGAAGAAGGAAAACTTCTTTTTGATAAGGTACAAACAATTGTTTCAAGTACTCTGACTTCACCTTGACCTGCTTCCAAGTGATTTATTCTATCACATAAATAGCTGTGACACAAAACTGACAGGACTTCAGCTTGGACAATCCTTCACCCCTGGCTCTCTGCTCTCAGATTCCTATTCTATTTATATCTTTAGAGTCTGGCACTGCTTTTTCATGCAACAATGCAACAATGACTACTAAATCTAGATCTCTTTATCTCCTGCCTAACCCCACAAAAAATGCTGATGTTCAGAGCTTGGTACAGTAGACAGACAATCCATCAAGTCAAACATGCTGGCAGACTGCCTGACTCCTGCTTTTATGGAATTCAAAGTCTTGCCAAGTAAATAAATACAGTAAAAACACATCCAGAATTAGACATAACCTTAAATAAGTTATTGTAGGTAATTTGCCAAGAGCTTTTCTTCCCTGTCTTGCAGGGAAGAAAGAGCACAGGGCAAATTTTGCCCAGTACTTAAAGTCTTAAAAATGTCTCAAAGCATTATGCCAAGGAGAGTCAAGCATCAGGTTGTTCCACCCTGCTTACTGAACTTTCATGCTGATCATAGTGAGCCTAAAGAGTCTGAGAGAATTTTCTGAAGGATTGTTTAGCAAACTTGTCAGAATATCCAGCCGATTGTTCATAACCAGCAGTATTATCTAATCTTTGGGTTCAGAGAACAGCTTATCTTTCCTTAGAAAAGCAGAAATGCAGGTAATTAAGAGGCTCATTCTCTCTGGTCCTTGATGAAAAATCAAGCCCAAAAGTTAACTCAAATAAGTTGTTTTGCAGCTTCTCAGCTCCTAGGTCAATAGGTTTGATTTCCAAATAGTTCCTGCATTTGTTAAAGAAATTTCCTGTTTTGAAGAAAACAGCAGGAATGAAAGGGTGGGAAAGTTGGTTGGGGAGAAGAAACTTGGCTTAGAAATTTCTGATAAAGAGATGTTTTCCCTTTTAAATTCTACCAAAAGAAAGCTTTTGTTGTTAAACTAGTCCAACTTCAATTAAGCTAAATTACTTTTGGAGAGTCTAAAGCAAAGGAATTTGCAGGGAAGCTTTGACTTACCAGTCATGGTATTATTGAAAAAAGTAAAGATAAATAAGTGTACCCCTTATATACATTTTAAACATGAAATATTTTAGCTCTAATTCTAATGGATCCTAGAGGCTGATGATGGAGTAGGGGTCTTGAATGTTACACACTGACATGTAAACTGCCTTTGTACATAGGACCACAGCATAATTGAGACCCCCAGTATCTGGGGTTTAGAAATCTAATATCTTTTAACTTCCTAATCACTGACACTAACTTGTAATTAAGGAGTAAAAGTAACTGAATGGCCAAAATTAATATCACAAAGCCCTGACTTGAAAGCCAGTGGAGATCCTACAAATGAATGCCAAGAATTAGTTGATTGTCTTGATTTTTAAATTACTTATTTTACTTTACAGATAAGAAAACTGAGGCAAAAAGTGGTAGAGAAAGTAGGCTGAGTCCCTGTGGTGATTTGAAGCTGTATGTACCCCAGAAAAGCACATTCTCAAAGTTAATCCATCCCTGTGGGTGTGAACTCATAGAGAGTAGGACCTTTTGAAGGAGGATACTTCAGTTAAGGTGAGGCCCACCTCAGTCTATAGGCTGGGACTTAATCCTACTACTGGAATCATTTATCAGAGAATGAAATTCAGACGGATAAAAAGAAATTCAGACAGATAAAAAGATTTCAGCAAGAAGCTGAAATCAAGGAAACCAGAAACCTGGAAGATAAGGGAGAGACCAGTGGACCCCACCACGTCCCTTGCCATGTGACAGAGGAGCCACAGATCACTGGCACTCAGTCTTAGGAAAGAATGCATTACCTTGCTAATGCCTTCATTTGGACATTTTCCCGGCCTCAAAACCATGAGTGAATTAATTCCCCTTGTTTAACCAGCCCCTTTGCATGGTATTTGCTTTAGCAGCCTAGGGAACTAAAACTGTCAGTACTATCATACTCACTTTATAGACAAGACAATTAAGATTCATTGAGGTTAAATATATTGCCTGAGTTCACCCATGTTAATATTATAGTTTTGTTTTTATGGAATATTATAATAACGTGTTGAATAAAGATGTGTTTTAAGAACCTTAACTATCAGAAATTTCCTTCTCAGAATGTAAAGAGGAGGCATAAAAATGTCTTTACAGGGGGCATCTGTCCAAAGGAGAACTGGTTGGCTATCTCTGACCCTTCAGCTACACTTATTGCTAGGTCTTCAAGGTGTTTCACCAACTTGTGTTAAGCTATGGAGATAATCAGAAGAAAGTATAAACAAGGATAGTAGTAGCAGGGGTGGAGAAGGGAGAATGATTTGAGAAATGCTTTGAAAACAATATTTAGACTGACCCAAAAGCCAAAAGATAATCCTCTATTATTCACTCAGTTTCTCTTTGGAAAACATCTTATGGTCTGATGATATCTGTTAAATGAATATTATTTCCTATAATATAAAATTACATGATCCATAAGTTAGTGTTTATTAAAATAGCTTCCAGTCATATCTGAACACCAGGTGTTAATAATAAAGGTTGAATATTTTCTGGGTGTATAGATTTTATGTCCAAACAGTATAGTGGCTACATTTCTGTTCTAGACAATTGAATATCAGAAGTTTAGACTATATAATATGTGATACATCTTAAAAATGTGACTTTGCTACCAGATTTTATTTAGGTTCTTGGCTATGCTGCAGAAATGAATTTCAAGAGTATGCCAGGTGAGTTAGGCTAGTAATTTGTTCAGGTAGGTTGGGAAGAGAAATGGGAGATCAGGGTTCCCAGGTAGAGAGGAAGGGGTTGAGAAGTGATAAAGCAGGCTGATTTACAGGCTACACTTTCCATTATAGATTATAAATGCCCAGGTTTACTTGTATGGCCACAGGGCAGAGGAAAAATGGTGACTGAGGCATGCAGAGGGCCAGATGGGTGCAGAGATAACAGAGCAGAGAGCTAGAGCCTCGTTCAGGCCCTGCTTGGCTTTTTGAACTGTTAATTATTCCACGCCTTTGCTAATGGCAGGGGAGGGGTTCCAACTGTTTGCTGTTTTGATTGATTACCCACCCATCAATTCCCTGTGAGGGCCCAATGATAAAGTCCCTAGGGAACATCCAGGGCTTTTCCTAGCTTCCAGAAGAAGTCTGTGTTCTGGATAGCAGAATCTTGGGGGTGGGGGTCTTCCAGCAGCCATCCTGGGGGTTATTGATGTCCACTTGGACTCTCTGTCAGGTTCCAGATGCGTCTATTGATTCCCTATCTTACTTGCCTGCTTTGACTTGGTAAACAAAGTCTTTACAAAGGCAGCTAACAACCCTGAAAAGATCAATTACTTAAATAAGTCATTCCTTTAATAATGTGACTATTATAGTTGAACTATATGAAAATATACTATCAAGGTTGATTATGTTGTTTAATAAAAATCTTATAGTCAATATGGAATTCAGATACCTGCAGAATTGATATCCCCTTCCTGCACCTGCTTTTTAGAGCATCTTCATCTCCCATTTTCCTATTCAAAAGAGCCTCTTATACATGATAGGTGATCACTAAATTTGTTTGTAAAGTAAAAGAATGTCCTATTTTCCAAAATAGAATTTCCCAAATTGTATCATAGAATTTTATTACATGCCCTTAAAAGAAAAGACACTTTATTTTGCAATTAGATAAATAATAAAGAAATAAACAATAAAAAATGTAAAAACACATCTCTTTGGAAAACACTGGCTGAAACAAAATAATTTTTTAAAATCTTTCTCTTGCTGGGTTTCTCAAAGCTATCAAAATAAAAATCTGTAAAGAGAAATCATATTTACCTTGTCTAAGTTCTTTTTGACAACTGTGCTCTGTGAAATAATAATCATTTATTAAACTCATAACATTTGATGAATTTTTCTATTATACTAAGAACAGGTAGATGCTTATCATTTATAAATATTTATTTAGTTTGTATTTTTCCCTTTATTGTGCATGTTGAGAATATATAATTCCAGTTTAGTAGACTGAGGTACTTCTTCTTTATAATTGTAGACAAGCTCTGTTCAGCTCTCCCTTGGACAGAACTTGAACTTATTTTTGACCAAGTATTATTCTAAACACTTTTCTGTATTGATACACTTTACCTTCACAGTGGCTTTATCAGGATAAAGTCTATTTATTATTCTATTTTAAAGACAAGGAAACCGAGGAAAGGAGAGTGAAGTGTTTGCCCACAGTGACAGTATAGACTAGCACCTAAGCTGGTTTTATACACTGTGCCCTTAAGTACTGTATTTTACTAAGCGTTTTTAAAGAAAATAACTTTTAAAGGATCACATCCAAATTCTAGAGTGCAATATTCAAGATCTTCTGCAATTGGCCCTCACATACTAGTCCAGTCTCAGGTCTCTTTTCTTATATAAATCCACTTTAGTAAACTCAATCATTGAGCCTCATGCTTTCTACCATTGCCCATTTTCCATTCATGGGTACTGGCTGTCCTTCTCACCGTCAGGATAAGTCCCATTTGTTCAATGAAGTCTGACCTGACCCTTCCAAATAAAAGAGAGGAGGAGAACATAACATCTGTCATGACACTGTTATTGATAGGACTTGCTCAGGTTATAAGGTGAAAAATGGCATAGAGGGAGTAAAGGACATTTTGGGATTCATTAGATTCAGAGATTTACTTACTACTTACATCTCAATTATATATTCTGTTTTCCTAATCAAACTCTTTGAAAGGAGGGGCTATATATTAGATTTTTTTCCCCCTTGTAACAGCAGGGAAAGTACCTTAGACATAATATACTAACATACATATGGGAAAGTTGTTCTCTCTAAAAAGGTAGCATACATTTTGGTATTACATACATTAGAAAGTCAATATGTGCTGACTGTATTTATTAATCAAAAATCATGCTTTTGTACAAGTGACTTTTATTGAAGTTTTAATTATCTCCTTGAAAATATAGCATCTAATTCAGAGAGAAATTTATTATGAATTAAATATCTTTTCAAAATTCACTAGATTTAGTTATAAAAATAAAACTGATTATTCAACAAATTTTTGGAGAAAAAATAATTCTTAAGTTTGTGTCATTTTGAGGCTAACCATGTGCAAGTGGAGTTTGAGTAAACTTTTACCTTTCTGTGTAAATTCAAAAAGATATACTTTGCAACAAGTCATACAGAGTTGGAAAACTATAACTTTCATCTGGTTTGGAAATAAGCCAGCTGTAAGAGAAGAAATTGTGAAAGACTTGGATAGTGATCAAATTTGAGTCCACAACAAAGGGATATATACATCTGGCCAGAATTGAAGCTTAGTACAATTTGATGAATGGTTTTTCTCTCGGCATCTTGGAGCAGGTTGCAGCTTATCATTTATAAACATTTATTTTGGTTCATATTTTTCACCTTTATTATGCATGTTAAAAATGTATAATTCTGGCTAGTAGACTGAGGTACTTCTGCTTTACAGTTGTGGATTGGACCTTCTCCTCATTGTGACTTCCCATCAGTAAGATCAGAGGCATGATGAAACTCGGTTCAGAGAGGACTGGGTTCCAGCAGCTCACCCCATAGGCAGTACCCTTGGGGAAATTCCTAAACCTTTCTGTGTTAGTTCCCTACTGCTGCTGCAACACATTACTACAAATTTAGTAGCTTGACACAAAACAAATCTATTATCTTACCTTTCTCAATGTCAGAATTCCTAAAATCAAAGTGTTGGCAGGGCAGGACTATCTTTTCCAGCTCCTAAACACCACTTGCATTACTTGCCTTGTGGGCCTTTCCTTCATCTTCAAGGTTAGCATTATAGTATCTTCAGATCTCTTTCTTTCTCTGATCTTGGTTGCCATAGACACATCTCCTTCTATAACTCTCCTGTCCCCTTTTTTCCATTATAAGGACCTTTACATTGGACCCAATGACTATCTCAATAGCCATCTCAAGATTCTTAATTTAAACCCACTTGCAAAGTCCCTCATGCTATGTAATATTTATAGGTTTAGGGATATCTCTTAAGGGTCATTATTCTATATGCTACTCTATCTCAGTCTCATTTTCATTACATATTATAAAATGGGAATCATAAATAGTACCTCCTTTTTAAATTTTATTTATTTTTAAATTTTTTTATTTCTCTCCCCTTCCCTGGCCGCTCCCCCCATCCCAGCTGTCTGCTCTCTGTGTCCATTCACTGTGTATTCTTCTGTGTCTTCTTGTATTCTTGTCAATGGCACTGGGAATCTGTGTCTCTTTTTCTTGCATCATCTTGCTTCGTCAGCTCTCTGTGTGCACCACTCCTGGGCAGGCTGCATTTTTTTCATGCCGGGCAGCTCTCCTTACAGGGCGCACTCCTTGCACAGGGAGCCAGGGGCTCCCCTAAGCGGGGGAGACCCCTGCATGGCACGGCATTCCTTGCGTGCATCAGCACTGCTTGTGGGCCAGGTCATCACATGGGTCAGAAGGCCATGGGTTTGAATGCTGGACCTCCCATGTGGTGGGCAGATGCTCTATTTGTTGAGCCCACTTCCCAATAATACCTCTTTCAAGGGTTTGAAATAAAATCTTAGCACATGCCTTGGTTGCTCAAGCAAATGCCATGCAAAGGGTCAGCTTAAACAATGAGACTTTATTTGCTTACTCTTTTTAGACTAAAGAAAGTCCAAATCAAGGTGTCATCAAGGTGATGCTTTCTTCCACAAGATGCTGGCATTCAGGAGCTGGTGGCTGACAGTCCTTGGTCCTTAGCTTATTACATGACAAGGCATATGGTAGAATCTCCTGGTCTCCCTTCTCTTTCTGGGTCTCCCCAATTTCAGTTTCTTACTTCCTGTGGCTTTCTCTCTATGTGTTTAATTTTCATTATACTTATAAAGGACAAAATTATTGGATTAAGACCCATTCTTATTAAGTTTGGCCACACTTTAACTGAAGCAACCTCATCAAAATGTCCTATTTACAATGTGTTTGCACCCAAAGGGATGGATTAAGTTGAAGAACGTGTTTTTCTAGGGTACATATAGCTTCAAACTACCACATCTTGGTATGTGGAAGAGACTTAATTCCATAGAACTATTGTATAAGAGTCTGTGCAGTGATGCCTTATTTATTTTGCATTATTTCAGAATAAAATATTCAACAGGTAAGTGTAAAAGACACAATAATTTAAGCTCTTAATTTTATTGATCATACTGATTTTTGAAAGAGAAACTTTCTAAGATGTATTATATGTACCATTTTCTCTTAAATGTTGTACAGTATTATAAAAGCAGGATTGGACTTTGAAATCAAATAAACAATAATTACAATCTCAGTTATGTCACTCACCAGCTGGATGGCTCTTGGCAACTTACTTGATTTCTCTGATTTTGCTCCCATGCTTGAAAAAAGGGATATTTGCATTCATTCTTCAGGATAGTTTGAGGTATTAAATTAGAGAAAAAATACAAAATACCTTATACTGTGTCTAATATAAAATAAATATATTTTTTATTTTTCTTCTTTACACCTAAATCTTATCACACTAAATCATAAAATTTCAGAATATTGCTTTTTCAACAAATGACCCTGGCCCTGTAAGTACTGGCATTGTACTGAGAACTAAAGGCCCCATGCTCAGGGTTCCCTAGCTTTTCAATGCCACATTCCATCAGATTATTCTTGTCTTGGTACTTTTTTTTTTTTTTTTAAAGATTTATTTTTATTTATTTAATTCCCCTCCCCTCCCCCGGTTGTCTGTTCTCTGTGTTCATTTGCTGCGTCTTGTTTCTTTGTCCGCTTCTGTTGTCATCAGCAGCACAGGAAGTGTGGGCGGCGCCATTCCTCGGCAGGCTGCTCCCTCCTTCGCGCTGGGCGGCTCTCCTTATGGGTGCACTCCTTGCGCGTGGGGCTCCCCCACTCGGGTGACACCCCTGTGTGGCACAGCACTCCTTGCGCGCATCAGCACTGCGCATGGGCCAGCTCCACACGGGTCAAGGAGGCCTGGGGCTTGAACCGCGGACCTCCCATGTGGTAGGAGGGTGCCCTAACCACTGGGCCAAAGTCCCTTTCCCCTTGTCTTGGTATTTATCACCTCCTTTTTTGTTTTCTAGCCTTCACAAGTCTCCTTTCCACAGAATTGGTCCCATGGGGTCTCAATCACCTCACACTGGCTTCTGGTTTAAATACAGCCTCAGTCTTAGTTTTTAGGTTTTTTTTTTTTTTAGGAAATACCAGGGACTGAACCTAGGACCTCATACATAGGAAGCAGATGCTCAACCACTGAGCTACATCTGCTTTCCCCAGGCTTAGTTTTTGTTTTTTAAAGATTTATTTTATTTATTTATCTCCCCCCTCTATGTTTGCAGTCACTGTCTGCTCTCTGTGTCCATTTGCTGTGTGCTCTCTGTGTCTGCTCGTCTTCTCTATAGGAGACACTGAGAACTGAACCTGGGACCTCCCATGTGGAAGAGAGGCATCAAACACCTGAACCACCTCAGCTCCCTGGTTTGTTGTGTCTCTCATTGTCCTTCCTCTATGTGTCCTTTTTGTTGCATCATCTTGTTTCAGCTCACCATGCCTGCCGGTCATGCCAGTTAGCTTTCTCCAGGAAGTACTGGGAACCGAACTCAGTACCTTCCATGTGGTAGGTGTGAGCCCGATAACTTGAGACATATCTGCTTCCCCTAGGCTTAGTTTTGATAACAGGGCTTTGGAAAACTCTTGCTCCTTTATGAGCCCAGTACTTATCACTAGGGCTGTCTCTTCCTCTAGGGTTAGATTCTTGTTCTAATAAGTATAGGGAACTGCACAAAAAATGAAAAACACTGGTGGCTTAGCAATGGATTCTAAGAGGAGGAAACATCTTGACAAATGACAAAGGAAGAAGGGATGTTCAGTACAAACAGCAACAAATGTGGTGGCCCAGAGGCAGCCAGAGCATTGCTTTGAGGAAGACAGGTACCGCTTTTGGTGCAAAGGTAGGTGAAACAGAAGGTTTGTGCAATATAATGAGAAAGGACACATGTTGTATGCAAAAACAGACTCAGCTCCTTGGCCTGTTGGGGAATGTCATAACTGATGAAGCTTCTCTTTCTCAAAATAAGCTCCCAGTGGTATTAGCTAGCTTCTTGAATTTGGTGGTTAACCTGGCAAATAATCAGAAACTCCACCATAGAGGTTGTCCTGTCTTAGTTTCCTAAAGCTGCTGTAACAAAGTACCACAAACTGGATAAATTTATTATCTCACAGTTCTGGAGACTAGACGTCTGAAACCGAGGTGTAAGTAGGGCCATGCTCCATCTGAAACCTGTAGGGGAGAATCCTTCTTTGCCTCTTCTTGTTTCTGGTGGCTGCTGGCAATCCTTGGTTTTCCTTGGCTTGTAGATGCATCTCCGAAGTCTCTGCTTCCTCTGTTTTCATATGTTCTTCTCCCCAGTGTCTGTGCTCAATGTGTCCAAATTTCCCTCTTCTTAAAAGGACACAGGTCATATTAGACTAGGGTCCACTGTAATCTAGTTTGGCTTCATCTTAACTAATCACATCTTCAAAGTGATTTCCAAATAAATTTACATTCATGGGACCAGGGTTTAGGACTTGAATGATACAATTCAATCTATAATGACCTGTGTGATGGTTAAGTTCATGTGTTAACTTGGCCAGATTATGGTGTCCAGTTGTATGCTCAAGCAAGCACTGGCTTAATTGCCACTGTGAGGATATTTTGTGGACTTTAATCTTTAGTAAGTTGATAGCATCTATGGCCTATTGCTTCTACAACCAACTGAGGAGATTGCCTTCAATAGTGAGAGAAATCTCATTCAATATGTTGAAGGCCTTAAAAGGAGGTGATGATTTCAACAAAGAGAAAATTTCCATCTCTGCTTTAGCCAGCAAGCTTCTGCTAGAGAATTCATTGGAAAGCTTGTGACCTACTCTACAGAATTTGGATTTGCCTATTCCCACAGTCACATGAAAAAATTCCTTTAAAAAATTTCATAATATTTATTTTATCTTCTTTGTCCTTCTGTTCTGCCCTGAGAACTCCAACAAATATATCCTAGAAGAAGGATGACCAGGTACAGATTATAGTAATATTCCTGGAGAGAAAAGTTGAGGCCCTGAGCTAAAGTCCTGGCTATAGGAATTGAATGGAAAGTCCTACATACATATGAAAACTTCTTTTGTGGACATTAAAATCTAGTAGTGGAAGAAGACATTATGTACATAGTTATCTAAATAGTTACCAAATTTCTTGATTCTAAGATGTGCATTATTTTTCCTTGTTTTAACATCTCTGAAATTGCAATGCATCTTATGACAACTGATGGCCTGTCAGCAGTCATGCCAGTTATAACTAATTTCCTATGCATACAAGTACATTGAAAAGTACAGAATGGATAACAGCAGCTTCCAGAAACAAAGTGGAGTACACTTTTAAGAAACGCTGCACCATCAACCATCCTGATGACAAAGGTGATGCTACTGTGTGGGCAAATAGAAAGAAGAGCCATTCTGACTTGAAAAGTTCTTGTTCATCTAAATAAAGTGCTGTCCATCTTTTTGAGATCGGCAACGATACTTTTGCTTGTTTCATTTTCCCTTCTGTAAAACATTATTTTACCTAAATAAGGAATTTGCCTATCTCGTTTTAGAGAACCAGAAAAGTTTTCACCATGCTCTTGTCCTCTTCTCTTTCTTTATCACAGGAAAACACTGGGGTAATCTCTTGTTGCATGACTATTTTATTTTGGTTTACCTTTGTACCTTTTTCTTAAAGAAGTTGTGAGCTTACAAAAAAAAAGAAAAGTTCTTCAGATGATTTGACTTATGAATGAATATGAAAATATATTATAAATATTTAAATCAATTTCATTCTTATTTCCTTTTTATACGTGCAAAAGGATGAGATATTATGAAAATATGGGTTAAATAAGGCTAAACACCTCATTCAATATGTGTAAAATGATATATTTAGTAATAAGAATTCAAATGTTCCCCTAGAAAGAAGACTTAGTTTTGTGTTGAACTAGTTAGTGGTACTGTGTTTAATTGGCAGTGTTAGTTTAATTGGCATTATTTTTCTTAATAATGTATCTCAAAACCAAAAAATTTATATTCAATTATATACGGTGAAAATTGTTATAATTCATTTGTGATATGAAGGAAAATTATGGAATGAAAGTATTAAAATCTAAAATACTTTAGGGAAGTGGACTTGGCCCAGTGCTTAGGGCATCCGTCTACCACAGGAGGTCTGTGGTTCAAACCCTGGGCCTCCTTGACCCATGTGGAGCTGGCCCATGCGCAGTGCTGATGTGCGCAGAGTGCCCTGCCAAGCAAGGGTGTCCCCTGCATAGGAACTCAATCTGCATCATGCATCACTTGTGTAGTACAATCAAAAGCCCTAAAGCAGTCTTACCAAGTAATATAATAAAAGTCCCCTCAACTGAATTTAATGCAATCAAAGGGTATCACACCCAGAGGAATAGATTAGTTTACAAACATAATTTTTCTCTTTTTAGGATTTATAAGTAATCTTAAACTGCCACAGAGGATGTTAACAACTGTGGTAGTTTGAGACTATATGTATTCCAGAAAATCATGTTAAAGCTGGTCCTTTCCTGTGGATATGAAACTACTGTGGATAAGACCTTTTGATTAGTTTACTTCAGTAACACAAAGTCCAGGGTGGGTCTAAATCCTCCTACTAGAGTCCCTTTTTGAAAATAGGATGAATATGGAGAAAGAGGCAAGGAGAAAGTCATGCGAGCAGGAAGCTGAAAGCAACAAAACCCAGAGGAGAAAGGAAAGCCTGGCAGGTGCTACCAGGTTCCCTGCTAAATGATAATTGAGTCCAGGATCACGAGAAACTGGTGTTCAGGGAGAAAGCATCACCTGATGATGCCTTGATTTGGACATTTTCATGGCCTCAGAACTGTAAAGCTTGTAAGTTAATAAAACCCCATTGTAAAATCCACTTTATTTCTGGTTATTGCATTTTAGGAGTCTAGAAAACTAAAACAACAACTGTATCAAAAGCCTGCTGAACTAAAAGGTAAAATGGGTCTAAAAAATGATCCTTGGGATTAACTATATGAAGGATATTAGAACCCCTATAGATATAATTAAGGGTAGTATACATTTTAATTTCCTAGGCTGCAAATACCATGCAAAGGGATGGCTTACACAATATAATGGTACTTGGTTTTGAGGCTGGGACAATGTCCAAATCAAGACATCATCAAGGTGACACCTTCTCCCTGAGAATTGTGGCACTCTGGGGCTGGTGGCTGGTGATCCTTGTCACATGGTAAGGCACATGGTGGCCTCTCCTGGACTACCTGTTCTCTTCTGGATGCCATTCACCTCTAGCTTCTTGCTTACTGAGGCATTCTTTCAATTTCATTCTGCTCATGAAGGTCTCCAGCAATAGGATTAAGACCTATCTTGACTGAGGTGGGTCATGCCTTAATTGAAGAAACCTCATCAAAAAGTAAGTCATACTTACAGTGAGTTCACCCTCCAGGAAGGGATTAAGTTGAAGAACATGTTTTTTGGGGATACATCACTCCTAACCACCACCGTATAATAGGAACTACTGTGTGTCAGAGTTCCTCTGGAGCACAAGTTCCTTCTCCTTATGACTAGATAGGTTTATGACTTGCTTCATAGCAAAGAGAACGTAGGTGAAGTGATGTTGTGTGACTTTTTTTTTAAAGAAGGCACCAAGGATTGAACCCAAGACTTCATATATGAGAAGCAAGTACTCAACCACTCACCTACATCCACTCCCCCATAAAAGTTGTTTTTTTGTTTTGTTTGTTTGCTTGCTTTGTTTTTAGGTGGTACTGGGGATTGAACCTGGGACCTTGTATATGGGAAACAGGCATGCAACTACTTGAGCTACATCTGTTCCCCTGTGTGACTTCTGAGGCTAGTTCAGAGAAGAGTACCTCTAGTTTGCATGTTAGAACCCTTGCACAAAAGCCCTGAGCTACCATGCTGTGAAGAAGCCCAAACAAGTCCACACTGAGGGAACATATGGAGAAAGTCAGAGAATACAGAGAGAGGAAGAGGCATGCAGCCAGCCTCCAGATGCTCCAGACCCTACTGCTCTAGCTCCAGCCATCATCTGAGTGAACATCTTGAGAGAACCACCTTGTTGATCCCTTTCTCTGATCTACAAAAATGATGAGAGATAATAAGTATTGCTACTTCAAACCATTAAGTTATTCTATACCAGAATAATAATAAGAATCTCTGGTAAATAGCTAAGTGAAGAAAGACAAGCAATCTGCATTATATGAATCCATTCTCTTTAAGAACACACAATAGGACTGCAGAGCCACCTTGAAACATTTAATTTTATTGAACCAAAATACTTCTGTAAAAAGTTTCCCCACTAAAATTTTATTCACATCGAACTCCAGGTTATATTAGAAAACTGTCTTATTTTCTCTTAAATTTACTAGTAGATAGAACTTACATGCATAAGTTAACTATTTTCAGCACACACATAACACAATTGCTGGGCTTGGGTTGACAAAGACATGAAAATTTAAGCTTTTTGGCAAAATTCCAAACATGAATGGATGCTTATACTAAATCCACAATTGCTTATCTAAAACCCTTGAGACTAAATGTGATTCAGAATTCAGATTTTTTAAAAAATTATTTAATACCTCTAACAGGTGCTGAGGCAGTGTCTCATTATCTAACACAGAAAGTCAATGTAGCAAAATATATTAATATTTGCTCAAATTTGAACAAATGTAGACAGTAAATGACTTCATAGCATCATTGGTATAGTGCAAAAAGAATTTGAAAAAAAGAGTGTTTTTTAAAAAAATTTGGAATTATGGATAAGATATACTGACATCTGCTTCCTCTGCTTTCTCGCATATCTAAGCAACGGAGCACTGTTGGAGAAAATTGTAACCACAGGACAAATTGGTTTCATTAGAAATTAACTTTCACCATGGTCAAAGGAACTCTTGAAATTACCTTACCATGGCACCAAGTTTCTCTGGTCACTTATTTCCTTTTCTCCATGCCTTAAGAGAAATTTTTAAAATTCTTTCATTGAAATTCCAAATAAACTATTTTACCCTTCACTTGCACTAGATGATTTCTTCTTCTAATTTACAGTGAAAATAAGAATCATTAAGAAGTAATTTTCTCATTTTTTTTATACCGAACATGGCTTGCTCACTACATCAAGGAATTTCCCATCTCCCTATTTAAGATCACTTATATCCGTCCTTGAGAGCCTATCTCCTTCCACCTTCTCAGGAATCTCACAGTACCAATTAGCTCTTTCATATGTCAAAAAGAATAATTTTTAAGGTTTCTGTTTTTCATAGTTGTATGGCTGGTGACAAGCTAAGTAATCTTGGGACATGGAGAGATAAAATGATATCTAATTTCTTCATGTGTTTGTGAGCTATTAAGTAGGCTCTTGGATAGATAGAACTGGAGATCTTAATGTACATTTTATTTGTGCAAGTTATAATAGAAACTTTTGACATGGTTACAATTGACAAGGAAGGGAATAGAGAGTGAAAGGGGAAAGGGGCTTAGATCTGATCATGAATTGAGCAACAGGGAAGAAAGAATGCTTTCAAAGAGGACTGAGAATAAATTACCACAGGGGAGGAAAACCGACATTGTTCATACGTCCAGTAATTGCAGACACTCTTTCCAGAAAGTTGACTACAAAGGGAGAAGTTAAAGCTTACGGAGTTGTAGCTGGAGAGAAATGTAGGGATTATATAGGGATTGACTTTTCTTTAGCCTTTTGATGTGGGAGCACACTATATTATAGGAATCTGATTGGGTTTCTAGGGGACGCTGGTTTCCTCTGTGGAGTCAACAAACCTAGGAATTCGTAAGGCCTCTGTTAGTCTGGGAGACTAGAAGTGGACTAAGAAATATTTGGTAGCCTCAAGATGGTCACTGTCCAGAGAGGAGCTCACCCACCAGTGATTTTTGTTATAGAATCTTTTCACTGTATCTGTATGACCTAAAGAGGAGACTAAGAGAGTGAAGATTGAATGAAATGCCCTTCATTATATGATTAGCAGTCAAAGTCCAAGGCACCTTTTGAAGTTACAGAGAATAAACGAGGAGTGAAATCACCCTGGTCATCTCAAAAGGACCCTTAACTGGACAGACTGCAAAGTCTCAAATCTTTGTCATTAGAGTTACTTTCTGGTTGAAGCCATCTTTCTTCTTAAAAAAACTATTTTTGATGAATGTTATTCAGTAAGAGGGCTCATCAATAAGTATTTTTTCTACATTTCACCATAAGTACATAATATATGCTTTATTCAAAGGAACCAATACCACAATACAGAAGAAGCACTTCTAATGTGTAATACATTCGATTTTCCCCATAGTGCATCTAATACAATTTTTAAATATTTTATTTATAGCTCCTCATCTTACACTTCTCTAATATTGTGTCACAAACAAAAACAATTTTTAGGTAAATTATTGTGTTTGAATTTATTCCAGACATCTTATATGAATGTTCAAACTTTACATCCTAATTTATTAGTTTGAACAAATATTGTTTACCTTTTGAATTTTAAACCTTTTGGAGTAAGTGAAATGAACTGATTTCTTTTGCTGTCATCTTGAAGGAAGGATAATTATCATGTTATATATGATCTGTTTATAGTTTCTGTGGATGTTATCTAACCTAAAATGTGAGTGATCTGCATGAAGCAAAGCAGATGGTGAAGTATCTGGTTTGTGTCTGAGAGCAAGTGTATCAGACAGCTCAAAAGTCACCCACACAAGTGTGGGTCACTCTTCATACCTGCAGGAATTCTGCAAGGAGGCCCTATGAGCCTGACATCATTACCAGATATTTATTTGGGAACTTCATGGTAGAAAATATTCAACAGAAAATATTACCTTTAAGTCTTTCATTTTGATTGTTTTGCACATCTATAAACATAAATATAAATGTAGAGAAAAATAGTACAATGGTGTCTTTATGCCAGATTTAAAATATTGGACATTTAAACTTTAGTTAACAGAAACTACACATAAATCATAGGCTTGTTAGAATTAACTTTGAGTTTGGTTTTCAAAGTTGATAATGGGTTTCATTTATGTGGCCATTACTATTTTTAGGTTTCTTAGTCTGAAACTGTTTCTTATAGATTTTGGCTCTCTATAAGTGCACATCTCTTTGACTGAATTTCAATATTGTATTATAATTATCTGTTTGTGTGTCTGTCTTCTCGCTTTGAATCCTTGAGGGTTTAGTTTCAGTCTTATTTGTTGTTTTAATCCTGGCACCTGGAACTTGCTTTGACTTGTCTGTTGAATGACTTAATTGGGATTAGCACAAATAAGTGCTTTATTTTTTTTCTATTATAAATAAATAAATAAACAAGACTGCCCTTTCACTTAAAATATATTATTTATATGTCTCATAGTATCTAGAATGGGAATACACTTAATAAAATGTATTTATCTACATTTTATTTCATTGTATCATTTTCATACTGTTCTTATCATACAAAATTTAAAAATAAACTTGAAATCTGTCGCTGTTTTATAGTTACATTAAGCATAAGTATTGGTTTATATATGTCAGCAAGTCCGTGGATGTTTATAGAAAAATAAATAAATATAAATGCATCTTTACAATTTTGTTTCTAACTAAAATAAATTGCTACTGTCATCATTCCTTCGACCATTTTCTATGAAATACGAGTAAATGTTTTACAATTTCATATTTAAAGTTTGAGCTATTTTGAAAACTACTAAATAGTTTAATACAGCAACAGGAGATGTTATTGCATCCTATTGCCTTTAACTAAAGATTTGAGTGAATTCAAACTGTTAAATTGAACTTATCTCTAATCACAATGTTGGTTTTTTTAGAATGTTTTACAAGTTGACAACATTTTTAAAAATTCACATATAACATATGTGTATTGACAGATCTTTAATGGGCTGTTTTGTTGGTTGCTCTACATGTACACAATCATGTAAACACCATGCAGATTAAGACATAGACCATTCCCAGCCCCAGCATGTCCCCTCCCAGTCAGTTTCCCCCCTTCAGTGTAGCTTCCATTCTGATGTCTATCACCATAGATTAGTTTTGCCTGTTGCCATATGGTGGAATCATGGTTTTGGGTCTTCTGATTTGACTCAATATTTTACATCTATAAAATTAAGCCATGCTGTTGTATGTATCAATAGCTCATTAATTCTCTTTTGCTATTTAAGATTTCATTTTATACTATCAATATACTCTGCAATACATTTACCCATTCTAATACTCACAGATATTTAAGATGTTTTTTGCTTTGTCTGGAATGAATAAAACTGCGGTAAACATTCTTGTATACATTTTTTGGTGGACATAAACAGTTATTTTATGCTAGGTACATACTCAGGAGTGAAATTGCTGAGATTTAGGAAAGAATGCCAAATGTTTCCCAGAGTGATTGTATCAATTTATTTTCCCATCAGCAATGTAAGAGTCCTAGGTGTTTCATGTGCTTGCTTGTTATTTTTATTTTAGTCTTTCTGATATATGTATCTTAGTATCTCATTGTAGTTTTATTTTGCATTTTTCTGTTGACTAATTATGTTGATTCCATGACATCTCATTTTGTGAAGTGTTTGTTCAAGATTTTTGGCATTTTTAACTGGATTTTTTTTGAATTTTTAAAACTGATTTGTCCTAAATATTATTTTTTTGTTGAATGTATGTATTGCAAACATTTTGTCCTAGTCCAGTGCTTGCCTTTCCCTCTTTTAATCATATGTTCTAATAAACAGAATTTCTTAAAGTTAATGTGCACCTGTGCACCATTTATCAATCTTTTCAACCTTTCCTTCTCTTTTTTTAGCACCTCATACCTGGGAAGCAGGTGCTCAACCAGTGAGCTACAGCTGCTCCCCAGTGAGAGTTGGTTTGTTTGGTTTTCAGGAGGTACCAAGGATCGAACCTGGGACTTCATACATGGGAAGGAGGCGCTCAACCACTTGAGCTACATCCACTTCATTTTTCTTTTAAAGTCATTGCTTTTGGTACCCTGTTTAGAAATCTTTGTCTATCTGAAATTAATGGACAACTTTTACTGTGGTTCTTGTAGAAGTTTGTTTTGACATCTACATTTTAGTTTATAATACATATAGAATTAATTTGTTAATGTGTTTACATTCATTTTATGATATAGTGTCGAAGTCCTTTTTTAATGTTTTTAAACAGGGGTTTCTGTTTTGCTCAGTACAATTTTTGAAATGCAAAAAAAAATTAAAAGTTTATTCATTAAATTTACTCAACCCATTGTTGCAAACCAATTAACCATTATAGTGTTTTGGAACTGTATGTACCCCAGAAATCTTGTTCTTAAAATTAATCCATTTCTGTGGATATGAACCCATTATTAATAGGATCTTTTGATGTGGTTACCTCAGTTAAGGTATGGCCCACCTCAATCATGGTGAGTCTTAATCCTGTTACCGGAGTCCTTTATAAGCAGAATGAAATTCAGACACACAGAGAGAAATCCACAGGAGGTTAAGAGGTTGAAATTGAAGGAAACTAGAAGGAAGAGACCAGGCAATGTTACCATGTGTTTTGCCATGGGACAGAGAAGCCAAGGATTGCTGGTAGTCAGTCGCAGAATGCCACAGTTTTAGGGAGAAAAAATTCCCTTGAGAAAGAACCTTTGGGGCGGCAGACTTGGCCCAGTGGTTAGGGTATCCGTCTACCACATGGGAGGTCCACGGTTCAAATGCCCAGCCTCCTTGACCCGTGTGCAGCTGGCTGATGCGTGCAAGGAGTGCCCTGCCATGCAGGGGTGTCCCCAGTTTAGGGGAACCCCATGCGCAAGGAGTACGCCCGGTAAGGATTGCCGCCCAGCGCGAAAGAAAGTGCAGCCTGCCCAGGAGTGGTGCCGCACACACGGAGAGCTGACACAACAAGATGACGCAACAAGAAGAAAACACAAATTCCCATGCTGCTGACAACAGAAGCAGACAAAGAAAATACAGCAAATAGACACAGAACAGACAACCGGGGTGTTGGGGGGGAAGGGTAGAGAAATTAATAAATAAATCAATCTTTAAAAAAAAAAAAAGAGCCTTTGATTTGGACTTTCTTTTGGTCTCCAAGCCATGAGCTAATAAATTTTCATTGTTTAAGTCAATGCATTGCATGATATTTGCTTGAGCAACATGGGAAACAAAAATAGTCATATATGTGTATGTTTCACAACTATATTCTCCATTGTGTTAAAGTTTATTTACCACAATGACATAATTGCTGTAATTACAGATATAATTCGGTTTAAGTTTACAATCTTGGGTTTTATTCATGTTATTCCAATGTATTGTATTGTATCCCATGTATTCTTTGTTCCATTATTCTTGCTGTCTCAATTTCTTTTGTATTACTTTCCATTATTTTATTTTTTCTACTGTATTATCTTTTCTGTATTACTTAATCTATTAGTATAATTCTACAAATTGCTATATGCATCTTTGGTTTATTACAGTCTGCATTAAATTACTAGTTTTACTACTTCCAACACAGGAAACTTAGAATTATTTAGCTCCTTTTGTGCTCTTTCATCTTTGTACTATTGTAGTTATGTACTTTACATTTGTTATAATCTAATGTAAATATATTTTGAAGTACAGATTAACTTCTATTATTATTTTCTGCTAAAGTCTTTATTTAGCCTTCATTTTGAAGGATAAATTAAATGAGTATATAATTCTTAGTTGGGTGTTTGTTTTCTTTCAGCACTTCAAAGAGGTCATTTTTTTTTCCACTTAAAAAAATTTATTGATGTATCACTCATACATAAACATACATAAACAATAAGTGTATAATAATAGTTGAGAACTTAGAAAACAAACATATATAACATCATACACGACTCTCATACCTCACCACACCATGAATACCTTGTATTGTTGTTAAATATTTTTAACTAATGATTAAAGAGCACTGTCAAAATATTACTACTAACCAAATTTTTCCCTCAACCCACCCTATTATTATGTTTATCTTTATATCATTTATATATGAACATACATAAACAATAAATGTATAAAGTTGTATATTTACAAAGCAAACATGCACAACATCATATAGGGGTCCCATGTATCAACCCTCCACCAACACCTTGCCTTGTCTAGGGTCATTTGTTACAAATTATGAAACATTATCAAAATCTTACTACTAATTATAGTCATTATCTTACATTTGGGGTATTTCCCTCCAACCCATGCTGTTATTATTTTTTAAATATATTTTTTATAACAGAAGTTGTAAACTTAGAGATTAATCATGCACATGTGTAGAATTTCCAAACAACACCCCTCTATCAACACACCACACTGTGGTGGAACGTTTGTTACAGATTATAAAATAATATCATCTGATTATTACCACGTTCATACTGAACATTTGGCACACATTTTATGCACTCCCCCATTACCAATACAGTACATTTTTGGCATAGATGCAAGAATATTACATTATTACTGGTAACCACAGTCCATAGATCACTCCAGTTGTAATTTTCCCATGCTTCTCCACATTCCAACCACCTGAAATAGTAATGTATATTTGCTCTAGCTAAAAAAGGACACTCTTGCATCTGTACCATCAACCACAATTCTCATCCACCTGAGTTTACTGTGCTATTCAATTCCTAGATTATTCTCTAGCATTCTGTCAATTATCATTACATATCTAGACTACCATTTTCAGTCACATCTCCATTTATAAACTAGTTGTTACTCACTGTGTGTTACCATCCACTCTATGTATTTCCACACTATTACAGTAAAGCTAATTAAAACTTCTGCATACATTAAACATCAGTAGTCCATCTCAGTCCTCCTTTTATCTCTTTTAAGAATCCACCACCTATCATCAGGTCCTGAAGATATTTTCCTACAATTTACTCTAGAAGCTTTATGCTTCTGGCTTTTATTTTTAGGTTTCTGATCCATTTTGAGTTAATTTTTGGATAAGATATGAGATAGAGGTCCTCTTTCCTTCTTTTAGCTATGGTTCTTTCAGCACCATTTATTGAATAGACTGTTCTTCACGAGCTGTGTGGGTTTGAGAGGCTAGTCAAAAATCATTTGACCTTGCAAGTGAGGGTCTATTTCTGAACCATCAATTTGGCTCCATTGGTCTATATGTCTGTCTTCATGCCAGTAGCATACTGTTTTTACCACTATAGCTAGGTAATATACTGTAAAGTCTGAAGATGAGAGCTCACTTTTCCTTTTTAAGATGTTTCTGGCTGTTCAGAACTCTTTACCCTTCCAAATAAATGTGATAAACATGTTTTCAATTGAAAAAAAAAAAAAGATGCTGGTGGAATTTTTATCAGGATTGCATTGAACCCGTGTATCAATTTGAGTAAAATTGACATCTTAATGATATTTAGTCTTGCATTCCATAAGCATGGAATGATCTTCCAGCTACTTAGGTGTTTTTAAAATTTCTTTTAACATTGAGTTGCAGTTTTCTGAATACAAATGCTTTCTATTGTTCGTGAAGGTTATTCCTGACTTTTCGGACTTTATCTGTCATATATTATCTTCACCACTCTTTTGATACTTTTAGTTACTTTTATTGATATAATCCATTTCTAGACTCTCTTCCAGGCCTTTCTCTCCTGTTTTTTCTTTTCAGGCTCCAGCACACCTTTTAATATTTCCTAAAAATCTGGCCTCTTTTTTAGAAATTCTCTCAATTTCTTTTTATCTGTAAATATTCTAATCTCACCTAATTTTTGAAAGACAATCTTTCTGGATATAAGATTCTTGGCTGGAAATTTTTCTGTTGTAGCTTCTTAAATATATTATACCACCGTCTTCTTACCTCAATGGTCTCTGGTGAGAAATCAGCATTTAATCTTATTGGATATGTCATATATGCTATGCATTGCTTTTCTCTTGCTGATTTCATAATTCTTCATCTTTGGCATTTGACATTCTGATTAGTATAAATCCCATTTGGATTTATTCAGATGGGAGTATATTGAGCTTCTTGGACATGGATATCTGTCCTTCAATAGGGTTGGGAAATTTTCTACCATTATTTCTTCATATATTCCTTCTGTCCCTTTTCCATTCTCTTTTTCCTTCTGGGACACCCATGATATGTATGCTTGCAAGTCTTTTGCTGTCATTTAGTTCCCTGAGACCTAGTTCAATTTCTTCCATTCTTTCTTTCGTCTGTTCTTTTGTATGTTCACTTTCAGAGGCCACTTCTTCAAGCTCACCAATTCTTTCTTCTGCCTCTTCAAATCTGCTGTAATATGATTCCAATGTTTTTTTAATTTCATCTATTGTACCTTTCATTCCCATAAGATCTGCTATTTTTTCTATGCATACTTTCAAATTCTTCTTTGTGCTCATCCAATGTCTTCTTAATATCCTTAATCTCTTTAGCCATATCATTGAATTAATTAAGTAGATTTGTTTGAACATCAATGATTAGTTGCCTCAACTCCTTTTATGTCATCTGGAGACTTATCTTGTTCTTTTAACTGGGTCAGAGCTTTCTGTGTCTTGGTGTGGATTGTAATTTTTGGTTGGTGTCTTTGCATCTGCCTTACTAGAATATTTATTCTGGGTGAAGTTTTTTCTCTTTAGTTTAGGGCTTCCTGCCCTTTCTCACTTGCTATTTGTGCTATAGGAGCCAAGGATGTAGTTGGTGCTATAGGCTGTAGAGGCTCAAGCTGCCCTCATTGTCCCAGGGACCAATGAAGCTTCTCTCAACTTTTTCCTTTGCTAGGCCTAGGGACAAAGTCACAGCTGTGTGGAATAATCTAAGTTGTGTAGGCCTAAACTGTAGTTTCCTAGAGAGACTGATGAAGCTACACCTCCCCCCCACTCCCCTTTCTCCCTGCATGGGGTGGGAATGGAGCTGCAGGTGTGGGCAACAATTTATTCAGTGTGGGTCCAAGATGACTCTGGTTGCCCCATAAACTTCTGATTATTCAGTCTGTGCCAGCCAAAGATACCTGCAATTATCTATGGATCTGCTGGTGCAGAGTCTGCCAGCCTCCTCACTGCCAGAGGTGGGGCTGAAACCTAGACTAGGGCTGCAGGCTGATATGAAACTGAAAAGAAACTGTCTCTACTGTCACTGTGATTTTTGGTTAGCTCAGCCGCCCCTTAGGCTGGGGCAGAGTAAAAATGTCAGCTACTGGCCTCTTTCCAACTTGGACAGGTTCAAACATTTGCTGTTCTTAGGGTTATACTCTAGCCAGCTGAATCCACCAATCAGTAGCTGAAACTGCTGGCCAACCGTCTCTTCCTCTCCTGTTTTGGGGAAATGGAGTTTCAAATTCCAGTCACAGAATAGCTCCTGGGGCAGCTTGTGCTGCCAAAATAAGATAATCACTGACCTCCATGGCATGGCCGGTAACTTCCTGGACAACATGGCACAGGTCTCCCAAGCTTCTTCCCTGCCGGAGGTGGAGCTGGGGCCTAGGCTAGAGTTGCAATCTGATCTGGATGACAAGAAGTCAGTCCCACCAGCTCTGTAATTTTCAGTCTGCCCCCTTCCCCTCATGCCAGAGGTGGAGTTAAGATGGCAGCTATCGGCTTCTTTCTGACTTGGGCAGTTTCAAACTTTAGCTGTTCTTAGAATTATGCTTTAGCCAGTCAAATTCACTCATCAGTAGCTGAGATAAACCATCTCTTCCTCCCCCATTTTTGGGAAGTGGAGCTCCTGAGGTGGCTTGTGCCAACAGTGGAGGATGGCACTGACCTCCATGGTGTGGAGCACTCTGCTATGAGTCGTCTCTGCAGATGGGCAGTCTCCTCCTTCCATTCCTTCAAGGATGTTGCAGGATGCTCTCCTGGTCTCCTGGAGCCCCCAAACATGTGCTTCAGCTAGCTCCAGATAGCTCTGGGTGTTTACTAATTGCCCTGTAGCAGGAGCTGACTCTAGGAGCTCCTTACTTCGCTGCCATCTTGCTGTTCAAAGATGTCATTTTAATGTCTTCTGGATTCAGTTTTTAGTCTTAAGATTATTCCTTTAAAGGTATATACCTTTATTCTGGTTTGATTTTTTTCATTGTCTTTGATTTTCAGTAATTTTACTATGATGTGTTAATTGGCTTTTATGCATTTAATCTCTTGTAATTTGATATATAGTCAGATTTAAAAAAAATTTGTTAAAATATTGCTTCTACCAAATTATTTTCATTCCTCTTATTTTAAAACTTCAGTTACACATTTGTTAATCATTTTCTGTATATTCTGCTCTTTTTTTTTTTTTTTTAGGTCCTGGGTAATGGGGATTGAACCTGGGATCTTGTATGTGAGAAGCTGGCACTCAGCCACTGGGTCACATTGGCTTCCCTGCGTTGGTTTTTTCAGTGTTTTGTTTGTCGATTTTTTTTGTTTTTTCAGAAGGCACCAGGAACCTAACCTGAGACCTCCCATGTGGGAGGTGGAAGCGCAACCACTTGATCCATGTCTGCTCCCCACTGAATGTCTTTTATACTTTGTTACATTACTCCCATTATTTTTCTCTTTCCATGATTCATTTTTGATATTTTCTATTGATCTATCTTTGAGAGCACTAATCTTATCTTCTATTATATCCAGTCCACAATTATATTTCATGATTCATTTTACATATTTTTCAATTCTAGAATGTCAATTTGATTTTAAAATAGATTATAATTTTCTGTTGAAATAAGTTTTCATCCACTTTGTTCACATAGTTTTTTACTTCATTTAACATATTATTTGTTATTATACTGAAATCCTTGTCTACTAATCCAATATCTGCATCTTCTCTATGTCTCTTTCTATTTATTCTATGTCTTTTTCTTTTGATTGTTGATCACATTTCCTGATTATTTGTATGCCTAATACTTTTAGATTTTCTGCCTAACATTATGGATTAAATGTTTTAGAGGCTCTAGGTCCTGTTATATTCCTTTGAAGTGTGTTATTTTTTTCTTTCTTTCTGGCAAGTGGAAAGAGTATAAGCAGATTACCTTATTTTTCAATCTTTAGTTTTAGATCATGGTAGGTATATTTTATTTTTTGCCTATTCCTAAGGCATTCTTCTTATTCTTAGAGCATGGCTTTTCTGGGATCTTAAATGAAAGCCCAGAGTGCTCAAATACTCACTATTCCTTTTGCTCTCAGACTTCAATGTCTCACTAGCATATTGTGGACATTCTTTGCTAGGACTCAGATTCCCATCCCTTACATTTGCTGTGCAGGATACATAAAAGGACTTGATGAAAATTTTTACATTATTTTATGTAATCTCTTCTTAGCATACATCTTTTTAGTTTTTAATCCTGGACAGTGAGAATATTATGAAAATTTAAATTATATTCCATATACCTCTGTGTAATTTTATTATTTTACAATAAATATGCACTTCCATTTATTAAGGTAAAAAATATTTTTAAAAGTTTTTGTCATTCATCTGAAGGCTATTCACACAAGAGTGTTGTAAGTGCTATTTCATATAAAAGTCACTTCACAGACAGAATTCAGTTTAGTGACTTTAGACTACAATGTCTTTTTCTTCAAAAGTTTTACTACTGCTACCAAACAACATAATCAGAGTTATTACGTATTTAGTAGGGCACATGTGTTTTTTTGAGACTGCACCTGGAGGGGGGTTCATCACTATGGAGACGGCCTGTTATCCAGGCTAGCTAACCATTGTAGCCCTGCTCCTGGGCACAAAACTTAGTCAACCTATGGGCATAGCCCAGAGCAAGCTAAAAAACTGTCTCATAGAAAAGCGAGTAAAAATAATACGAGCTTAATTTGTGATAAACATTCTTTTTTTAAATTAAAGTTCATTCTATTTAACTTTGTGCTTGCACACGATCTTCACATATTGAAACTGTCAACAAAATAAAATTTTTCTTGGGGAAATGTTTCTAGAACATTTCTTCCAATATACCATATATGAAGGCTTATTGTTTGTGCTCTTACAGATTTCTTTATTCCATTTCGTCCTAAAGGAGCTCTGTTTTTCCTTTTGGGAATTTCTGCTTTCTAGCCTGGAAGCACCATGGCTTCTCTATCAAACTTGGGAACTGTTATAGCCTGGGCTGGGAAATAAGTATAATCTATCTCTCTGAGTTAGGTTATAACCGTTTAACTCTAATAGGTAAAGAGGCGGGCCATGGCTTTGGGAAGGCACTATTCTTTTTAAGGTGGATATTGGGAGAGAACTAATTTCATTCATTTTCATATTTAATACCCAGGACAAAGTTATATAGAAAGACAGAAATGTTAAAGGCCATCTATGCCACTGGGTGAAAAGTACTTCCTTGAGCATGAGAACAATATAAAAGACAGCAGAAAGGTAGAGAAAGAAAAACATGTTACTAATGATACAGTTCAAGTCTTTGCATCCAGTTGTCCCTGAGGTCAGATTCATCTTTTGGAATTTCCATTAACGTGGTTTGTTAAGTCCTCCTTGTCAATATAAGTTGGCTCAAAATTCCTACCCTTTGATTTAGAGATTAGAAGGGTAAGAGGTCCATAATATTTTTTTCTTTAAGGCAAATAACATTAATTACTTACCAATACATACATTGGAATGGATTCTCATAAGCCTGTGAATCTGTGGCTCATTTAAGCAAATTTATTTCAGTGTTTGAGTATTGCCATTTACTAATTTTTTGATTTTGGTAAAGTCATTCATTAGGACCCTTCATTTCGTCATGTGCAAAACCAGAACAATTGTGTCTCCCCTTCACAGGGCACAGATTTGGATTAAAATTAAATATTGAATATGAAAGTGCTTTGCAAACTATAAAGAGCCCGGCAATTGTGTGTTGTATTTATTTTTATATAAATACATGTGAATCCCAAAATATAAAGATGGATTCATAATAAAATCACTTCTTAGATATTAAAATGTGTTAAAATATTTTAATGCAAGGAGTTATAATTTCTTAGCTGCTAAAACAAATATCATGCAATGCTTGGCTTAACAGCAGAAATTTATTAGCACACAGTTTCAGAAACTAGAAGGATTGCTTCTCCCAAGGTTGGTATCCTCTGGCTGGTTGTCAGTCTCTGGGATTCCTGTGCTTTTCCATAACATGGCATTGCACATGACAGATTCTTCTCCTTTCTCTTTCAGATTCCCTTGACTACCAGTTCTGCTGTACCCCATGGCTTCTTTCTTCATCTGACTTTCACTCTGCTTATAAAGAGCTCCAGTAATCCTGATTAAAGCCCAACCTGATTCATTTGGACTACAGCCTAACTGAGGTAACATCTGAAGAGATCTTATTTACAGTGGGTCCACACCCACCAGAATGTGGACCCAGACCAAGAACGTGTCCAACTGGGGCACACAATTAACCCCCCCAACAAAAGGTTATAGAAAGATTGATTATAAACTTATCCTAAACTATGTGTATAAATCAGACTCTTTGGGGGAGAGTATTTATCTTCCTGAGGAATTTATTTTAGAGTGATACCGAAACATAAAAGAACAATGAAGCAGATATCTGAACCTGGGAAGGTAGAATTGAGAAAGAGGCATGACCTTCAGAAAAAAGAAAGGTAGGGAAATATTTAAATTTTAACAAGATATCAATGGCAGTACTTCTTTTCAAACATACAGCTTACTGAGAAGGAATAGGGATTTCAGAAATAGGTTCATGCATATAACATCAATTAAATATCTATACAGTTGCCAAAGCATTTCAATGTGGAAAAGATTGTGTTTTCCATGACAGGTGCCCAAACAATTGATTATCCTTCTGCCATATATAGATATAGTGGGAATAAAATATTAACTCATGTAATAACATGGGAAAAGCTCATAAACATTGTGCTAAGTAAAAGAAGGCAATCATAACACACTAAATACTGTATGATTTCATTTTATATGCAATTCTAGAAAAGGAAAAACTAGAGCTGCAGAAAGTAGATCAGCTTTCCAGGGATCAGGGCTTAGGGAAGGAGATTAATTGCAAAGGGATGGGGAAATTTGGGGAGTGAAAGAGACATTCTGTATCATGACTGTCATGTATGTCATGTATGTCAAACATGTATGTCAAAACATTGAATTTTTCACTGAAAATTAGTATATTTTATCAAGCAGCCCCAAATTTGGTAGATTAGAAAAAAGCAATTAAGTACCTGTTTCAGGCTGCTATTTAGTGAATATTGGTTTTAAGTAACTTTTTAACTTCTAATTTAACTCAACATAAGTACAACATAAAGAATAAATATGCTCACAATGAACTTTAAGAGATGAGAAAGTTCAGGTAGTACAGAATCACATAGCTAATTTGTGGCAAATAGGAATTTGAACCTCGATGTTTCTGACATAAGGGACTCAAGTCATGTATTATCCTATATTGATTCATAGCTGATTTTTGCAAATATAATGATGTGAAAAGTTTGTCTATCAGGGCATAAAGTAATTGAGGTTTTATGGGATTAAAATCCTTAGCAAAGATTGTAAAATTTTAGTTGGGCTTCAGACGAAGGTATTAGGGAATGACCTGCATACATGTTAGGGTCAAGGGAATTTGTTATTCAGATGGATTATTTTAATATGTTTTCTACTTTAAACGTTTCTTTTAAGGTTCTGTAGGTATGAATCCTTTGAATTTTAATCAACATCTAATTGATGAAAAAATATATTAGCATTTTCAATTCAAAATAACTTTTAAAAGTTTGCATATCATATAATCGTCTTATCTCTACACTTTTTAATGTCTAAAAAATCTACACTTAATTTACACACCAGGGTGATCAGTGGTCCATTGCAATCTCATCAGTAGTGCTTATGAAGAATGAGGAATGAGCTCAAATTCTCAACATTGTTAAGAGCACCTTTAAAATTGTAAAACTTGTTTTCTACTTCTAAAATCTTAATACCATAAAAATTAAGATGTATGAATCATAGAGTAGGTGCTTGATTTTAAATGTTGTTTCTGTCCCTGACTTAAAGGCAATATCTCTGTTTATTTGTAACTAAAAAGCAGAGTATCTATATTTTCTCCCAGGTCTCAAGGGGAAGTCCTAAATTCCCTGAAGAGCAAGCACTTCAAATATTAGCTTGGACGGGTTTCTTTAAAGGCCTCGTTAAAATAGCTGTTTTAAAATAGAGTCAGAGTGAAAGTTATTTATTACAGGAACAAAACTAGTGCATTACATTATGTGCTAATATCTTGATACTTTCTGTGTATTGGTTAGGTAAAGAAAAAATTGGAATTGTAAACTTCAAATCTTTATTATAAAGCATTTTCATACCTAATCTTTGCTGTATGCTATAGTAAGCTCTAGAGAGACAGTGGTGAACAAGACAAATAAGATGATGGCTCTCATGGAGTTTCATCCTAGGGAAGAAATATAAGCAGAAAAAACAGAGGCCAATACCTAAACAAAGTAATTCAAGATGGTAATTATAATATCAGGAAATGGAACAAGATATTGTGATGAGAGAATTATTGAGCACAGGGGTGGGTCTTGGGAGTTATTTTAAAAGTAAGTGGTCTGTTTAGGCAGGCCCTTCTACAAATATGACATTTCAGACCTGAACTATGTGATATGAGAAGGACAGCAGACTCCAACAAGAGCTGGAGCCAAGGTCCTCAGATTGGCATACTACAGGAAATGAGAGAGGGCTGGTGTGACTGGTGCATAATGAGCAATTGGGAGAGAGATATGAAAGATCTTGAAAGACAACCAGTGGCAGCATCACATAAGCCAAGGTAAGACTTGGGCATTTCCTTGTAAGTGTCATAAAAAGCCATTGGAGAATTTTTAAAGCATGGGCATGAAGTGATTTACATTCTAAAATGCTCACGCTCGTTGTTCTTTGGAGAATCGAATGCCTTGGGACATGAGTGTCAATGCTCGGGTTTAGTGTATACCCAGGGGACCTGAATCTCTGGACTGACCATGTGCTAGCCAGGCCCTGAGCCTCAACAGACTTCAGCTCCTACACTCTGGTTTATTGGACTTACCCCACTCAGCTAACATGGAGGTGAAGAAGGTCAACCACCACACCAGGGAGCCAAGAGTGCCTACAACTGAAAGCAGGAGGATTGCATCCAGCATCCATGTGGAATCTAGGCCCCCTCTTGTTACAGATGTGAAGTGGACACAACCATTCTAAGGTCCACAGGATGAAGGAATAGAGTATGGATTAGAGTGGACTTACTGATATTCTATTCATGAACTATTGTGATTAATAATAGAAGAAAATGTGGCATTAGAGTGGAGAAAGTGGCCATGGTGGCTGCTGGGGATAGGGAGTGGGAGGAAGAGATGAGATGTGGGGGCATTTTCAGGACTTGGAGTTGTCCTGGGTGATGCTGTAGGGACAGTTACCGGACATTGTATGTCCTCCCATGGCCCACTGGGTGGAACGTGGTAGAGTGTGGACTATGATGTGGACCATTGACCATGAGGTGCAGCGGTGCTCTGAGATGTATTCACCAAATGCAATGAATGTCTCATGATGATTGAGGAGATTGTTGTCATGGGGGGAGGAGTGAGGGGAGGCATTGGGGGGGGGGTTATATGGGGACCTCAAATTTTTTGAATGTAATATTAAAAAAATAAAGACAGAAAAAAAAGTAGTGAGTGTTCTTTGGAGACTTGCAGGATTGATATGGGATCATGCTATACATACAGTTTTGCAAGTTATTCTCCTCAACTTACACTGCAAGTGTCCTACCATATAATAAATCAGCATTTCAACGGCTTGAAGTACCTTGTCTTAAAGTTTACTCTAATTTCAGTGATTTGCTTGAGGAAGGTAGCATTAGAGAGGAAAAGTTGTGGGCAGACAAAGAAAATATTTTAAAGGTTGGGCCAAATAGGACTTACTGATTGATGTAAGACAGAGAAAACTCAAGGGTGACTCATAAAATTTTCTGTTTCTGTTTTTAACTTTTGTTGTAGAAACATATATACAGCTCAAAATTACCTATTTTAAGCACTTTCAAGTGTACGAGAGCTACCGTCAACACTATCTATTACTCCAACTTTTCATCACCTCAAACAGAAACTCTGCACCTATTAAGAAATAATTCCTTCTTCCCACTCCCCCACATCCCCTAGCTCCCAGCCACTGGTAACCTATAATCTACTATCTGTCTCTAGAGCAGGGTTTCTTAACCAGGGGTCCATGAACTTGAATTGAAATAATAAAACAAAAACAAAAACAAAACAGTATTCTGGTGGGGACATGTTGGTGCAGGTGGGATGTATTTATTAAATAGTACATAGTATGGTGTTGGCTTAGGAAGGGGTCCATGGTTTTCACCTGACTGGCAAAGGGGTCCATGGAACAGGAAAGGTTCAGAACCCCTGCTCTATAGGTATTGAAAGAAATACCTAAATATAGGACTATCATATTTAAATTTTTTTTATCTCTGGTAAAAATATGAAGATAGGACTAATAAAAATCAGATTATGTGCCTCAAAGAAAATGAGGATGATTTGATTTTCCTTTTTATAAATTTATTATTTGTAATGAGATGTTTATGAAGAAACCTTAATTTAGTGGAAATTGTGTTTACAAGTACAGTGATGTGATAATATAACTACAGAGAGTGTTGAAAGCTCTGGCAGCTGCATAATTCTTCTATATTAACTCATGAAAGATTCAGCTATATACATTAATTAAATACAGTGAAAATGATGAGGTTATACTGATATAGCACTTATCTTTTCTTAATCTATTTAGTTCAGAGACATGTTAAATGGTCCATCTATCATACTTACATTAGAAATTAAATGTAACTCTACTTATTCAAAATCATGTCACTTAAACATGTTATTTATTCCTCATCACATCTTCCTGTTTATGTGTTTCTAAATTTTCATCTTTATTGCTAAAATATTGCCATTTATGTTGGGAGTAGTAATTTCTCAATCAAAGACAGTTTACAAATCCCACTTTAATAAAAATTCAGACAAACTCTTCACATTACCATTACTTAAGTTTATTTAGTTTTATTGGTGTGATGAATAAGCCATTCAGAAATGTGAACTGCAATTGTAGAAAGCATAAATAGAACAACCTCAGAAATGAATAACTACAGAAACAACAACTTGTCTTGACTTCCTGGTCTGAAGCCAGAAACTCTACCTTCTTCTAAGTTTTTGTTATTTTTTAATTCACTCAATGCACAACCCAAATAAAAAATAATAAAAATCTGTTTTTGAACTATCTGAAAGAATTTCTGCTTCTAATTCTTGTATATTTATCATGTGATGTTAGTGTCATCAATTCTAAGTATCAAATGAAGGTCAGCCTCATGATCTTGCTGAAAGTACAAGTTGTATTTCTTTACTTTTACCAACTGTATGAGAATACACTGTGATGTCCTGTAAATAAACAACAGAACATGCTTTGAGTTTGGTCACAAGTTCAAGGTATGTGAAAATATCTGAGAAACAATGTCTGGTTTGAAAACTTTCATTCACTTCCTTTATCTGCATGATTAATTTTATCACCACCTCCTCTTTTGGTGTCTCTATTATACTTGATTAGAGACTTAGCTTCTTTTGCATATTACTATGCTTCCAAACTTATTAGGAATTAAATGTAACTTTATTTATTCAAAATCATGTCACTTAAGCATGTTCTTTGTCCCTCTTCACATCTTCTATTTATGTGCTTCTAAATTTTCACCTTTACTGCTAAAATCACATATTTATTTAAAATATATTTATGTATATATTTAATAAATACATGGGAAGCAGGCACTCAAACCACTGAGCTACACCCACTGCCCATCTATTGCTAAAATGTTGCCATTTATGTTGGGGCCTAGTCCTTTCTCAATCACAGACAGTTTACAAGTTCTACTTTAATAAAAATTCAGACATATTGCCATCATCCTTTCATGAGGATCTGTCTTTCCACCTCCATGATAGAAGACATAAATTCACCACTTTTGTTCATTGTACTCGTTTTCAGTAATATCTAACAATTAGAGACAATTATCTAGTATTGAAAGCAAATAGTGAACCCAGGAGAAATGATAATTTTCTGAGAAGTGAGGAAAAAGCCCAACAAAACAAAACAGTAACAAATCATATAACTTCATCCATAAGAGTCACCTGATTTAGAATTATATACTAAATCAATTAGCCTGCCTGTCACCCTCATTCTTATTCCCTCTTCGAGGACTTACAAGGGTCGCTTATTCACTATTCCTCCCCTTTCCATGGGGTCAATTTCTATATTCCTCATGCCCTCATTCTCTCAGAAAAGGAATGAGATATTTGATTGATGAATTGGAAAAAGTAACTGGACATGCTCAGCTTGTTCATTATGCTGGGGGGCCCAGCAGTCCACAGATGTGGTCTGCCTTGTGCTCTGCAGTGTGGGTAAGGCCTATGGTAGAACACCCCAGATGTAAATCTATGTTCTTCAAAAGGCATGAGCATTAATAAAGGTAATTTCTGGGATTTCTGTGTCTGCAATGCCGTTATTTCTGAATGCAGTGGAGAAAGATGTATTATTTGTTGATCTTCCCCCAAAGTCCCAATCCCAACACTCATCTCTTGTGTCTTCAAAATGTGCCTTTCCATTGACTTCCTCCACTACTTCTTCAAATATAAATTTGTGTGCTCTAGCTTACTAAATTTACTAGTTCTCTTGTCTTCCTTCTTTGTTCTGGTCCTTTTCTTGAAACTATTCTAAGTGTCATCTGTACTTGCTCTTTCAAAGAGTTCCCTCTATGACTCCTCTAAATTCACTGAAACTAGTTTTGGAAAGGTCTCTAAAGTTCACCAAATCCAGCATCTTTTTATTAGTCATCTTCCTAAATAAAATCAGGTTTAAACTTGGCTATAGCCTTCCTGAGAGTCAAAATGAAAAGGCTATATGCCCAGTTGTGTAAAGCCAATGGTTCTGAGCACTGTCATCTAAAAATCAGTTTCCCACTTGTGGCTTTATTCAGAGACCTGACAATGTATAGGGCCAAGTCATCACTTGAGCAAATGCACCAACTTCCTGGGCAATCTTTTGTTGGAGGATGAGAATGAAGCAATCCGTGTAGAAGGTTCTTCAGAAGAAGATAAGTCCCAAGTGTGAATAAGAACCTAAAATACTGAAAGGACTAGATGAAAGAAATGGTGTTTAAGCAACCTTATAATAAAGTTTTAGAGATTGCCCTTTATGAAATAACCAGGATTGTCAGCATCATATGTCCAGGAATGAAAGTAAATTGAGCATGCTTCAGAAATGCAAAAATCCATATTTCTATAACTTTAGCATGTCTTGGGTTACATTCTGAATGTCCAATGGCCTATTTACCCTCTAACACCTCACACTTTCCCTACCCTACATGGGTTCTCTTGACTTATTTATTTATTTATTTTTTCTGTTTTGTTGGGTTAGCATAAACTGCAATTTCTTAGCTACTGTCAATTCTCATTCATCTTTCCCTTGTGCAGGGATCTAGGAATGTGTGGGACCATTGTAGTTGTTATAGTTTGATGAGGTGGAGACGGAATTTAACATTTAGAGACAGCTATCAAAGATGATGGTGAAAGATACAGAGGTTATTGGTAGGTGTGAGAATGTTGAAAAAAAATCTCAAATGTTCTTTAGCAGGAAAAGGGTGGCATCTATTGAAAAGAGGCTGCTGGGGGATGGCTTGTTCTAGCTACTTAAGTCTTAGGGTAAATTTCTTTCTGCACTTGATTTTCCTAGGGCTCATCCTTTTGAGTCTCTTTACACCATCTGTGGATAAATATGAGGTTGTAGATATAGGAAAAAAGAGCCAAAGATGTTTGTATGCCAACCCATGAGTCTAGAGGAGCAAAAGGAGACCTGGAAGCTCACATGTGGCACCAAGTCCATGGATTTTAGGACAAAATACATATGTACAAGGCATATTCATTTATCTGGATGTCCCTTTACATCTCACTCAGAAATCTGCAGTAGATATAGGTGGCCAACTGAAGATGCCTAACAACACAGCTATATTTTTCTGGTAGAGACATCACTAAGACCCAAAATAAAAATGTATGCCTTTTGGAATTACTTACTGGAATTAAAATGTGGACCCAGACATCATGTTCTTAATTTTAACATGATGGATATTTTATATGGACTGCATGGGCTAAAGCAATGCCATTTTGACAGAACACAGAAACCTACCAGTAACCCATTTTCCGATAGTCACAAAAAAGAAGTTTCTATTGAAAATGGACCTAAGTCTTCTGGCAACATCTTTATTAAAAAACAAAACAAGCAAAACCAAAACAATAACAACAACAAGAAACCTAGATGCTCTTAATTTTTCCAAAGCTGTCAACACTATCAAACCATAGTTTAAAATAATTTGAATTATCAGTTGAGGTTATTGGTGAAACTTCCTATCAGTTGTTTGACTATTTTCTTGTTTTACTCTAGAAAAGCAATAACATTAGGCATTGTATTCCTTAAAATTAAACTCATGTTACAGTTTTTGACAAAACTGAATTTTGTATTTTTAGTTATGCTTCAGTGATTATTTTCATTCAAAAATAAATGCATTATCTAGAAACTGATGGAAGCCAAAAGAGAAAGTTCAATGATTAAAGACAAAACAAACATATGCTTCAGAGAAATTGATAAATCTACGGTAGACAATGCACAAGAAGAGAAAGTTTACATTTATTTTTATTTCAACTGGGAAAATAAAGTTTGAGTGCATCTTTCTAGATTACTTTTATATTTCTTCAAGGGAAACAAACTACTAATTCAATCAACATCATTCCACTCCAACTTCTTTTAGTCAACTTTATTAATATGTTTCAAAAAGGAAAGTAAACAATTGACCAATTTGGGAAATTAATGAGTCTGTTGACAAGGATTGATTTCAAAGAAATTTCAATTTATTCACTAGCCAAATGGCAAGAACTAACTCAAATACCTTGGTATTTAAGGATTTGGGAAATGATGTGGAAAATTTGATTGAACTTTTCTATTTCCGCTACCCTTTTCTTATCCTTTAAACACAACATTTTTTAAGGATGCCAAGTTCTTGGGGGAAAATATTCATATTCATATTATGCATGCCCATGACTTTTAACTGATTTGAACTCTCTAAGGATTGCTATATTTATAAATAAATAAATAAAACCACTGTTGCAGCTCACTCTTTTTTTCCATGATGTGTAACTTTTTTTTTTCTGGCTAGGATTAGTAACAAGTCATCCATGCTTCCCTTATGTAACTGTCATTTTATTTACCTGATGACTTGGAAAATTCTCTATGGAGAGGTTTAATTCTGTTTGATAAGAGTGTTTTTGCAAAGCAATTGTTTCAAGGTCTTGAATCTTCTCATGTAAATCGTAATCTTTTGGAAAAAGATCTCAGTTGCTCAATCATGAAACACAAATCTAGAAGAGCAATGTTGGAGTTTGGTAAAATTGTAAAATTTAGTTTTCTATGACTTATTTTGATTACAATTACATTATAATTTGTTTTGCTGATTATAGATATAAAATTACATAAAATTTCTGGAAATGTGTAATTAAATTAAGAAAATACGTATGTTATTATTTATTTATCTTCCCCACCTTATTTTGCACTCATGGTCTGCTTTCTGTGTCCATTCGCTGTGTGTTCTTCTATGTCTGCTTGTCTTCTCCTTTGGGTAGCACTGGGAACTGATCCTCAGACGTTTCGGAGTGGAATAGAGGCGTTCAATCTCTTGCGCCACTTCAGCTCTCTGGTCTACTGTGTCTCTTATTGTCTCTCCCCTGTGTCTCTTTTTGTTGCATCATCTTGCTGCTCCAGCTTTCCATGTGGGCTTGCTCATCACTTGGGCAAGCTCGCTTTACGGGCCAACTTGCCTTTACCAGGAGGTCCCGGGAATCGAACCCTGGGCCTCCTATATGGGAGATGGGAACCCAATCACTTGAGCCATATCCACTTCCCTATGATTAAATTTTGAAGAAGACAATTCATTTCTATGCCACAGTACTCTTCTAAGACAAAGTTAAAATATGAATTTATGTTTATAGGGCTTATCAAGAATATAAGAAAGTATTGACTGTTTTGCCTACCAACTTCCCAGAAGTTAATAAGGTCAAGTTATTTAACACTTCCATGCTTCTATTTGTTCTTCTGTGAAAACATCATTGCAAAGACCTACATCCTAGGGTTTTATGATTAAATTAGATAATACATAGAAAGTGCTTAGACATATGGCAAACACATCTCTATGATAGCTGTTATTATTAATCCCAAACAAACTGAAGTTGTTACCATTTCTCATTAAATGAGAAATTTTTAACTGCGCCATTAAGTTAATAATGTATTCATATGAGTAGCAATTTATTTATTTAGTCATTTAATGCTCACAATAACTTCAAGGTAAAATACTTATCATCTGTTAGACTCCTAACATTACATTAAACAATGAATTTATGCCAAGAATATTGGAAATTAATAATCACAGACAAGCTAGAGATATTCACTAAGTACTCACACATATAGGCAACATGATTTAAAATGTTACATTCAGTTTTCTGTTTCTTGTAATATTGGTTAGTTATTTGGACAAACCCTTTGGCAAAGCCCCCTAACAATGCAGAACAAATACACATTAAACATTTTTCTTTAAAAGTATTGAAGAGAAGATAAGCCAGTGAGTAGCAACTCATCCCAAACTGTAAGGAAAGCAGAACACAGGTATGAGCAGAGAATTTAGGAATAAATGCACATTTGCACTAAGGGTATTGACCTATCTCAATGGATGTGGGCCTCACGTTTGGTGGCTTGAAGAGTAAGAGGGATTGAGTTAAGGACCTGGGCACACCATGGTGGGGAATGTATTAAAGGCCTTCCCATGATTAACCTGGGCCCTCAAAGAGCTAATGCTCTTGAAAAGTGTGGCCTGAGTAAGCCCTTTCCAAACTTTCACCCCTTTTGGATTCACTGAAGCCTCCCTTGGTTCAGAGTTGAGCATAGAGGACAAAGAAAGGGGCATAGGAGCCCAGCCTAGGACTGAGTGTGCTCTGTATCCTCAAATTATGAGCTTGACTTGAGGAATTCTCAGACTGAGTGTCTCCAGGAAGAGGAGGAGTCATGAAGAGGGAAATTTCATGTAGTCATCAAAGAAGCCCATGAATATGTTTTTCCAGTGAGTTTCTTTTTTTTTTCATTTTTATTTCTTTTTTTAAAAGATACATAGATCACAAAAAATGTTACATTAAAAAATATGAGGTTCCCATATATCCAACACTTGACCCCACCTCCCTCCTCCCACATCAACAAACTCTTTCATTATTGTGGCACATTCATTGCATTTGGTAAATACATTTTGGAGAACTGCTATACCACATGGATTACAGTTTACATTGTAGTTTACACTCTCCCACAGTACCTCAGTGAGTTATGGCAGGATATAAAATGTCTTGGATCTGTCCCTGCAATATCATTCAGGACAACTCCCAAGTCTTGAAAATTCCCCCACATCATACCTCTTCTTCCCTATCCCTGTCCCCAGCAACTCCTGTGGCCACTGTCTCTACATCAATGATAAAATTTCTTCCATTGCTAGAGTCACAATAGTTCTATAGTAGTATACCAGTTTATGCTTCTTAAATGACCAAATTACACAGTAAAACACAGCACCATGAGCAAGAAATAGCAGGAAAAAAATGGCAGAAATTGACTGACTGATTTCAAATATAGATTTTATAGATACGGATTGTGCAAATAATTATTCTTACTCTTTTAAAGAAATAAAAGTCAAGCTTTAAAATGTGAAGGAAATGGACAATATAAAACATGGCATAGCAGATTTGAAAAAAAAGAAGCAGAATTTCTAGAAACCAAACATGAAATAGTCAATGATAAAACCTCATTAGTAGGATTGTACATCAGAATAGTAAAATTGAAGAGATAATTAGTAATCTAAGATCTAGATCAGAAGAAATTATCCACAATGGTGCACATTGAGACAAAACGATAGAAAATATGAAAAAGATGTTGAGAGAGATGGAGGTTATTAATAAGCTCCAACATATGTTTACCTGGATTTCTGTAAGAACAGGGAGAGAATGGAAAAGAGGCAAAAGGTAGAGAGATAATCACTGAAAATTTTCTAGAGATGATGAAATGTGTTCACCCACAGATTCAAAACCCAATGACCTATAAGCAGCATAAATAATGAGACCCACACTGAGATGTGTCATTGTGGCAGACCAAGATCAAATACCAAAAAGGAGATCAGAGCAGCAAAACATTTAAAACAATGAGGTTACCTTCAAATTAGCGACAATAAAATTTATTTGTGTAAAGTCACAGTGAGACTCAAAGTTCACTCTAAAATTCTATACCTGGCAAAATGAATTTCCAGAATAAGAACAAAATAAAGACAAAATTACTATACATGAAACAAGGCAAAAAGGAGAAATAATAACAAAACCTGAGTCTGTTAAGATCCTCACTAAAGAATATTACTGAAGATATACTTCATATAGAAGATCAGTGAATTCAATGAAGAACAAAGAAAGTGATAAATATGGGTGAATTTAAATCAGGATTTTGTTAACTTCAGCACTGTTGACATTTAGGGTTGGGCATTGTTTGTTATGGAGGGGGTAGGTTAAAATTTTCATTTTAAGATGTTAATAGTTTCTTGGACTTTCCATTAGATTGCAGTTGAACCCCAGCCTATTTTGACAAATGAAAATGTTACCAGATATTCCAAATGTTTTCTGGGGGTCAAAATTTGCTTCTGTTGAAAAGTATTGATCTAAACTTGATTTATAAAGCAGCAATAATGAATGTCTTGTGGTTAATAATACATAAATGAGGAAGGAAAAATAGAAATACTAAAAATAACTCAATGGAAAGGAAGGAGGGAGATAAAAAAGAAACATGGAACAGGCAGGAGACAGGAAAAAGACAAATTAAATTGGGAGACTGGGCCCTAAATAAATCAGTAATCACATTAAAGGTAAATGGAGTAAATGATCTTGTCAAAAGGCAAAGATTTGCAGACTAGGTAATAGAATAAAATTCTAACTACCACTGCTAATGAGAAACACATCTAAAACCAAAGGACATAAGCAATTTGAAGGCAGAAAGGAAAGAAAAGACAGTCTTGAATAACAAACCTCAGAACCTGGTGTAGCTCAAATATTATTAGACATCATAGTTTTAAAGCATCATGGATCAGTCACATTTGTGTCTTGATTGTTTCAAAACTGTGATGTAATGGAAAGAACCAGCCTTTGTTGCAGTTTCCTAATATGTGTGCACAGTTTATTTTGTGCATGTAAAACCAGAAAAGAAGCACTGTGAGCGAATGACAGGATTTTCTATACCCAGGAGCAGAAGCGACAGCAGTGATGACCAAGACACTTCAAGCATGTGCTGCACTAAAACAGACTGACTTTTATCTAAGTGACAGAAATAAGACTACTACAGGTGAAATATATGGAAACATCCCCAATTCGTTTTGAAAGTGCTTCTTAATAAAAAAAGAAATCATTTTGTAGCACCCTGTCAACCACTTGGCTACTCTCCCTTTTTAATCTTTCCTCACACACATACAATCAAAAACAAGAACCAGCATATGGAGATATTTTGTTCTCCCTTAGAAAGAAATCTGAACCTGTTTAAAAAATTGTTTAGCATAACCCCACAGTATCATCTGCTTAATTTTATTTATTTTGGCAGTGGTGCTGTCACAGATGTTCATTATTACACAATGAGCTTGGTAGATAGCTCAAAGTGGTGCTGGAGAGGTGGTGCCTAGAGCAAAGAATCCCAGTAAACTTTATACGTAAGGTTTATATGTGACCTGGTCATGGGTTAGTAAGTGTGTGTTTGCAACATGTAAGAGTCTGGTTTCCTTTAGAACACTGAGGTAAATTCACTTAACCCCAACAGAAGCTGTTGAGATAATTGAGTAGTTGTGTTAATGGAAGGGGGGACAGAATTGCACCTAGGTAAAAAGGCCTTCAAAGCAATGCTGTGGAGGATCTGGGGAAGATAAAATGCCAGGCTGCACTTTTATCTTTTTCTCATGCCAGTGTACCTTCACTGCGACCTGGGGAATTTGAACTTTGATGTTTTAGTCTCTCTTGACGTGGGAATTCTGCATGACCTTGTCAAGTCTGAGAGCAGTATGATAAACAGTGCAGAGCTCTCAGGAATGGCCATGCTTTAACAATTCTATAAATAGATGCTGGGTTTAAATATTACTCTCTCAAGGCTGTCTAGTAAGTGAACAATGAAACTATGAACTTGAAAAGCTAATTCTTATGCAGTTCCAGTATCTGTGATGTTTATATTGACTTTCTCATGTACCTTATTAACAGTTCTTGGTTCCCATCCTCTATTATTGAAAGTACATGTTTAATTTCATATCTTCATAGTCTTTGCATTACTAATAAAAGCTCGGTATATATAGGAAGCATCCCAATATAATGAATGCATCAAATTACTTCATTACGTATAAATATAATTTTAATAAGGACCTTCTATTAAGGTGGGGAGCATTTTGTATAGACTTAAAATATATTAAAATTTTATTTAGGATTGCTAAAATGCCTAATTTTAGTTCTATGTAACATTTTGTTTTCTTTCTTCTGATTTTATCAGCAAATATCTTCTTTGTTTCAAACATTAGTTCTGTAGTCCCTAAGGGAAGCCATCCATCATCATAAGCTCCTTGGACCTTTATCTACTTTAAATCTTGAGTCCTCAAACCTCAATTCAATATTTTACAATATTAACTTTTAAGAACAGCTTATAATATATTTAGATGCAATAATACCCAAACTGATCATACTTAAACAACAATGCCTTTGTTTGATAGAATTGCTCCTACATAGCAGGGCTGGTGAAAGCATATGTTAGATAAAACTTTTCATTTAATAAAATTCTGGTAACTGGATGAGACAATCACTGTTACTATATGCTACCAGCCAGCCAGGACATGGTCCATTAGTTATATGGAACCAGTTTGTATTTAGATGAATTGTTTCTGGGCCCAAAATGCATGTTAAGTCCACAAAAATACTCCCTCTCTCCCCAGTATGAATAGATTTGCACAGGTACCACACTGATTTTATCTCTTTTGCAGTCATTTATCCTAGGTCTAAAATTGTGCCATCTTCTCTCATAAAAGATGATGTTTTTTAACTTTTTTGCTCCAAATTGTATTTATAGAAATGGTGTTTGCTGTAGAGCTGGCCTTACAAAGCACGTGTTGCCCTTTTCTGTCTTAACCTGACTCATGTGGATTTTGTTACCTAACGTTCCCAGAGAAAAAAGCCCCTCATGTATAGGTTCAGGAATTAGGTGAGCCATCAGGAATATGAACAACAAAATTTCAAAATATTTGGTAGGAAGCACTTAGTAATCAGTTTTTTTATAGAAAAGACATAGCATCCCAGGGAGAAAAAGTAAGTTTCCCAGTATCTAAAATCTGTGTATGTAAGTAACAAGATTCATATTGAAAGAAGGTAAAAATTGGTAGAGGTTTGCATCTACCTTGTGACACGGTTTCTTGATATGCAGATTAAGTCAACAAAATGCATTACTGTATTTCAGGCCTTATTCTCCTGGATAAGGATGACCAGGCTCAGCTTCCAGGGTTGACAGTCTTGCAGGGAAATTATTTGTGCTTCCTTGGGTTTCTTACTTATGTATGGCTGCTAGAATTTAAGCTTTGTGAAAGCAGAAGTTCTTGTCTCTTTTGTTTACTGATGAATTTTAAGCATCTGAAAACGGACCTGGCACATTGTAGGTACTTAATAAATATTTGTAATAGACTAATTACGTATGTACTATATTTTACTATTATATGGGTATGATTTATTGCACACATCATTGAGTGTATTCCTGGGGGTCTTATACCACTTCAGCCTGTGGGTTTTAGTTAGTACTGCTAAGCAATTAGTTATATGCTCTTGGGTGTACTGTACCTATATACACAAATGAAATTTTAACTTCATTACTGCTATTTAAAACTAAAGCTATTACAACTGTGCCCCTAGCTTTCATAATTTAAAACCAAATATAGGGAAGCAGATGTGGTTCAAGTGATTGAGTACCTGCTTCCTACATGGGAGGTCCTGGATTTAGTCCCTGGTGCCTCCTAAAAACAAAAAACAAAAAACAAAAAAACTCAGGGAAGTAGACTTGGCTCAATGGATAGAGTATATCCACCTATCACATGGGAGGTCCGAGGTTCAAACCCTAGGTCTCCTGACCCATGTGATGAACTGGCCCACATGCAGTGCTGCTGCGTGCAAGGAGTGCCCTGCCCCATGGGGTGTCCCTCACGTGGGGGAGCCCCACACGCAAGGAGTGTGCCCTGTAAGGAGAGCCGCCCAGCGCCAAAGAAAGTGCAGCCTGCCCAGGAATGGTGCCACATACACGGAGAGCTGACGCAGTAAGATGATGCAATAAAAAGAGACACAGATTCCTGGTGCCACTGACAAGAATACAAGCGGACACAGAAGAATACACAGGGAATGGACACAGAAAGCAGACAACTGGGTGGCAGAGAAGGGGAGAGAAATAAATTAAAAAATAAGTCTCTTAAAAAAAAGCCAAACCCAACAAGTAAACAAATGGAAAAACCAACTCAGGGGAGCTGACGGAGCTTGGTGGTTGAGCACCAGCTTCTCACATATGAGGTGCCGGGTTCAATCCCCAGTCCTGGTAACCTCAAAAAAAAAAAAAAAACCCGAAGAAACAAAAAATAAAAAATTGTAGACTTAAAAATTAGTCATACAATCCCACCAGCAGCACATCTGCTTTGCGTGCTGAAGGGAGGAGGCACTAGAGACTAAAAAATCCACCCTCGAATATGCCAGAGCGTCTACAGCACAATACTCTGCTAAATGAAAACATTCCAGGAAGTGACTACTCTACACTGTACCCATAATTAGAATGGAACAAGTATGGGAAGCAAAAAACGTAACTGAAACATTTTTTATTTCTTTTTATTCCTGACACTCTCTCTTCTGGGAAGTGAAAAGTACAACCCAAAGTGGGCAAAGCCAAATCATAAAAATGTATCACCATAGAAGAAAAGTATGTATAAGTGAAAGTATTGTTTCCAGCATTGGACCTATATTTAAAAGGCAGAGGCAATGAATTTAGAATAGTATATGCCAGGGAAAGTAAAAAATATAATTTGAAATAGAAAAAATAATAACAAAATGACACACACACATATACTTTCATAACAAGAAAGGCCCATATTTGCATGAAAACTCCAGAGATGCATTAGAAATGCTTGCCAATTGGGAGGTAAAAGGGATCATTAACCACTGTTATGTGGAATAAAACTCCACTGATAGTATATGAGTAATCATTTTCTGGCTGCGTGACTTCTTTCAAAAGAATCTAATGCAGTGGGCCAGAAAATATGCTCATCACTGAGCTGTGTCTCAGCTAACTACAATTAAGAACATTCTGAAGTTTTGAAAATTATCACTATTTACTGAGGATGTTAGGTTCATCCGATGACAAATTCATTTAATTGAGCTCCACCTCATCTTTTTCCCCTGTCTCCTGTGGAGTTCCCACATATTTTTCCTCTCCTTCTCAGTCTGATCTTGAGATTAAAAATATGGTTCATACATCCCTAAGAAGTGTGAGGCATTGCCATTTGCCATTTCTAACACTTGACATTTAAAGAGAGAAAATGTCTTATATTGCCATGCTGTTCTGTCCAATACCTACTTATGGGTTGGCTTAACCAATGGGAATTTACTGTCTCCCCATTTTGGAGGCTGGAAAGCTTGTTTCCTCCCAGGGATAGCTTTCCAGTGCTGACTTGCTAGCAAATCACATGGCATTCGCACTTCCATTTCTGCTTACTTTTTGCTCCTGGTTCCTCCCTGTGATGTTCTCTTTATAAAACTTCCAGTAATCTAGATTAAGACTCCCCCCTCATTCAGTCGAGCCACACGTTAACTAAATATGTCTTCGGGAGTTCTCATCTATAACAGGTTCATACCCAAAAGGACTTGGTTTACAATTAAACCCATGTCTAGATTTGGGTACGTAATTCAACCTACCACAGAAAACATTAAGGAGAAGCTGCTAAGATATTTAAAAAATGTTAACTTTAAATTAATATTGTAAAACAATGCATTGAAAATGTATTTAGGTTGAATGAGGAGAGTGTGGAGCCAGTCAGAAATTTCCACCTGCTAGACTTGCTTCCTCAGAAAGAAAGGCATTAAATGTTTGCTGTTTCAGTGAATCTTAGTGGAAATTTATGGGTATGGCCTGAATATGGATACCAGATTAGCAAATAAAAATACTACTTTCGCAATTATATTTGAATTTCAGATAAACAAAAAATGTTTTTTCATCTGAGTATGTCCTAAGTATTGCATATCACTCCAAGTGCATGAGAAATACTTAGAAAAAAATTATTCATTATGTATCAGAAATTCAAATTTAACTGTGTTCCCTGTATTTTATCTAATAACATAGAATTGAAGTACACAGCCGAAGAAGCTGTTCTCAATAATATCGATCAGATTATCTCCCTGCTTGAGAAAAAATATATCACCCATTAGAGGATTTGCAGTACGACAAGGCCAGTATGATGACAGATTAATTGAGATAAATCTTGAATTTTCCATGTTTTCTCTGGAAAGACAATTCAATATGAACAGATTACCACAGTGAAAGTCTGCATGCAACATGCCCCAATGAATGTATGTTGTTTTATTATAAAAATTGATTTCATTCCATAAATATTATTGTGTGGCTACTCTTTGCCAAGTACTGTAAAAACATCCCGTGATGTTCCTTATGAAACAAAGAAAAACAAATTTAGAAAGGAGATGGATGCATGAACCCCATAAATACACATTATGAAAGTATTCAGTTCATGCCAGCTCATAAATAAACATTGTCCACTTTACTTTTTCTCATTATTGAATTTGATTTCCAAAAGTCACTGTATGACTTAGTTTTCCACCTGCAAATGGGTGATATTCTAATGCTTCCATATTTTACCATGTTTCTTTTCGTCTTTAAATTTTTAGAGCTTCTGGAGACTGTAACACTGACTCATTTTTTAATGATAAGTGATCTTAAATGATTTTGATCTGCTCGTTGAACTTTTACAGTAGTCTTGTCACATAGACTCCAATATTTTGCTTTCCTTTAATAACTCATGATATCTATTTTACTGAGCAAAGGCTAAGTCTTGAGAAAGATTTTAAGTTGGAAATTTTCAAGATAATTGACAAGTGTGTTAATAGCTACTTAAGTTATTTCCATAAGAAGAATGAAAAGTAATCATGGATAAATAAGAGGATATTCCTTGTGTTTTTTTACCTTTATTTTCAAATTCAGTTGGAACCACATACTTTTCTTAGTTGGCCTTCTACATCATCCTGGAAGCCAGTAAGTAGATGAAGAACTACAATGCATTCACTAAATAAGAATTAGTACATAGCAATGATTCATGCTGAGTGTTTCAACCTTAATGACCTCAACAATGGCTTAAATATCCAAAGGATCCTTAGCTTTTATCAACACCAAGAGTTATCTACCAATCTCAGCAGTAATGTACTGCAATTGCACTGAGTAGTGTTGAAAGTCTTTTGTTCAGATTCCTCTGAAAATGTAATGTGTGGTGACTTTCCTATAAAGTTGGCAAATGCACATGTATATTTTCCCCATTTGTCCCTCATCAACATAGCCTCACTTATTTACTTTGTCATACTTCTGATAAGCTGTTGATTTTTCTTTAAAGGAAAGCTCATTTCTAATATTTTCTTGAAGCCAAATTTCATTCTATATGTTGCCCTTTTATCCAAATAGCACTTGAATGATAGGAACATCAATAAACTTAGTGACTTTACATTTCATAAATCAGCAGTTTAATTTAATTTGGGAGGGACCAAAGTGCACCATGTGTTGATTAAGAGTGAGTGAAAAAATAGAGTATAAGTCAAAACTTGGGGAAACACTTTTGGGAAGTTTTGACCCGAACACAAACCCAAAGGAGATAAATCCTTTGCTGTGGCTTTAAGTAGTGTGGAGCCTAAACAACATGATAAATGTGCTGACATTTACAGAGCCCCCAGTTAGAGCCAAGATATCTTAATGCACTCTTTGGCATCTCGGAGCACACACGCTCTATACGATTTATGGTGTAAATGCAGCCTAACATATGGGCCACAGCTCCTTCCCATTTTGGACTTTCTTTCAGCATCTGCACAGACCTACTCTTTTGTTTTGATCATTATTTTCCTAACTATTCATAGACTACATATTTCCCCCCAAAAGGCTCTCATCTATTTTCGTCTCATTCTATTCTTCCCATTCCCACTTGAAATAGTCAGAGAGGTATTTATGTCCATCTTACTACTCATAATAGGACTTCTTATATGTAATAAACTTATCTGTGATTTTGCATCCCATTATACTGAGTACATCTATTCATTCTGAAGTTTATTTTCAGAGAATGGGTTAGGGGATGTGGTCAAAACAGGTGTATTAAATTGTTCTTGATGTTGACTAAAATAACACTGACTCTAGTTATTTACTTAAGAAAATACTGATTAAAGAAGAAATAAGGTTGAAAACTTTTGAGAATTACTTAGATGTGTGATAACTGCTTCAGTAAAAGGCACTCTCAAATACAACATGAGGGAAAACCTAGAGATTAATTCTGAACTTTTTCTCTTTGAAATTTGATTTGGTAGGCAATTATAGTGTATTCCAATCCCTATTGAACAGTTTAGGTTTAAAAATGTCATTAATGGCAGAAAAATATTTTGATAATGGCTGAATCTAAATGTATTTGAAAATTTTAACTGTTTTTCAAATGATTGAAATCATATTGAATTCCATTTAATTTTCCTTAAAGTTATTCCTAATATGCTGAGCTCATATACAGATTTAATATCTATTTTAAATCCAGTTGGCTTGAGTTCACTGAAATTGACCAGGCTAGTGTGGAAAAGCTTTTTAATGTGTAGGTGCACAAGAGTACCTTTCATGGTATTTTATGATTTCTCAGTTATGTTTATATTTATAAGAACAACTAGATTGGAAAATATTTTTCATTATTTATTAAGTTATAGAACTCATGACACTTTTGGAAGTGAGCAAAACTTGAAATCAAATTTATGAAAGCCAGAAATGTGATTAATATCTCATGAGTCAGTAAGTCTTATGTTTGATAATCTTAAATTTGTTCTTTCTATTGAATTTATATTTTACCACATCATAATAATATTATATTCATTTTTGCTGCAATTCACCATTTATTTACATGTCAGATTATGTTAGTGTTAGTGTTAATATTTGTTTCTGTGACATAATGAAAAATTAGTGCTTTAAAATGAGAATGCTTTCTGAAAAAGTAGGCCTAAGGGAATTGATCACACCCATGTTTTGAAAATTTTTTGTAGATGAATATAGAGTACTAAGTATGTTTTATAATACTGAATATTTTAGGTCACATATTTCACATATTTTTAAATATGCTATCTTCATTATAATAGATATTCACGTTCATAGAAGATATTTTGTAAAGTAGAAGATGAACTTAAGAATATTCTCAAACAAATTAAGTACAGAATCCTCCTGGGTTTGCATTTTTTTCTCCAACCACTTACATCTCTTGGCCACACCTATAACTGACAGCAAGTCATTTTGCAACTCATTTTTATCTAGTTTCCCCAAATTATTCAACCTTGTTGTCATTGAAATGACAACGTTTTTCCTCATTACATTTCATCTGTTTAGGTATAAATCAATCAATTTATGTAACTATAATACCAGGTACGGCTACAATAAGCAGGTTTAGGAAAAACACAATTGATTGGGAACTGTAACTCAAATGGAGAGAGTGGCAGTGTACCAGGAAATTAGCACAGAACCTAGCATGTAAGCCAGGATGCTTTACAGAGGGAACAGAGAGGGTTAAGGAAATTGGTTAATTAGAGGTCCTTTAAGAAAGCTTCTACTGAATTGAAAAAATATGGAGAAAATAAAAATGCTCTGTAATGTCACTTTCCAAGAATGACACAATATTTTTGGATATTTCTTTTCAGATATATCTAGCTATCCTTTGTTGATATTCTGGAAGTGTTTCCTCTGTCAGCTTGTATGATAAAATGCTTAATCATAAACTGAAGACAACTAAATATTGTTCAGTAATACCTGTTTAAAATCTAATCAAAGGTTGTAGTTTGATCATATTTATCTCTTAGAGCAATGTACAAGGAGGGAAAATGCTTTCAGACCAGAATATCTTTTAAATCCTCTCATATGTCCAAAAAAATAATTTAACTAGACTTACTGGATGGAAGGAAAAGCCTTTCTCTTTAACTATTATTGTCATAGTGTATTAATGTCATCATGATATTGTACCTCAAGTGTATCAATATTAATATTCTAAGGAACAATTGATAATTTCAACCTGTCTGAGTTGAAACTTCTTATTAAAAAGAAGTAGAAAGTTGGAAACATAGACAAGCACAAAGAACAAAATGAAAATGAGTTACCTCTACTCCCACCATTCAGTTATGTTAACAACGAATATTTTGGTGTATAGTTTTTTAGTATTTTTGCTATTTGTATTTACATGTGTGTCTGTGTGTGTGTGTCTTTAATAAAACACAATTATCCTATGCCCACAGTTTCATTATGTCCAATTTTGATTTAACCACAGTCCATACTATTTGGTTTAGTGTGGGAAAATATCTCTGTATTGCAGTATTGAGCAGCATTTAAGAGTTCAGCCTTGGGAATCTGACTGGCTTACACCCTGTTTTGATTCTATCCCTTACTATTTGGCCTTGGTAATTTAAAGGGTTTCCTAAGCATCAGACTCCACATGCCAATTAAGGTAAAATGGAATAATAATAGTATCTAAATTATAGGTTTAAATGGCGTATTTTGTTCAGGAAATAATAAATTTTTCTTCTCAGTGGCAGCTTAGTTAGCAATCATAGCTTTATACTCTAGCTAAACAAACTTCCTGTTGTTTGACACGAAATTACCGTATAAATTAAGGGGTAAAAGTATGTGTTGGTATACTAATTTTCAAAGGACTTTAATCATTCAGTTATATTATAGTTATTTGCATAAGGCAATTAAATCATGAAAGGAGAAACTTCACAGTAAATGAAAAACAACTGAAATTAGGAAACGATTTATGAAAAAACATTATAAACTATAAATCCCTCATTTGTTAAATGGACTTTCTTCTCTATAACATTTGCTCTTTTAAAAGGAATCCATGTTGCCCATTACAACAGAAGAGGTAATATCTTGAGTATTTATAATCTGAATTTCCAGAATGTGATCAAGTGTTTCAATTGGTTACTAAGCCAGTGTTGATAGAAAATTTAACAGATTAATGAAGCAGAAAACATCATTTAAAATTGTCATTCCCAGCCTAACACAGTGGTTAATATTTTACTGGCTTACATGTTTTTCCTGTTCATGCTTATTGACTCCATTACATCCCATAATTCCAAGAATTAATTAACTGAAAGAGTTACTATTTTCAAATGTCACTTCTGGGAATTAATGTGTGCGTAATAAGATCTATGTCAGTTTTTTACACTGACTAGTATTACTGGATAAGTGTGAGTCATACGGCTGAATTAATGTTTAAATTTCTCAGCAACTCACTATAGAACCGGGAATTCATTTCTTCTCAAAGACTACATAGTAAAATCTCTGTGGTAGGATTTAGGCTGAATTTGCAAGTACCACAAAATGGTAGTTTTTAGTTTCCTCTCCCTCTGTAATATCAGAGTTGCATCTGTTATTTATAAGATCGTTTTTTCCTTTTCCATGCTGTGAGGTGATTTTTCTCATTTTCATGTCCTTCTAAATTTCTGCCATCCTATGGGTCCATTGCTTCTTTCAGATGTATCTTATCACAAGTGTTATATGGAATAAGGAAAATACGGGAGCACCATTATAATGTAATATTGAAAATTTCAATAATCTCAACCATGTTGATTCATATTCAAATATACAAAAAATTAGTATTTAATCCTTCATTCACAAACCTTTTAGTTTTGAGGGTTCTCTTGAATGTATCTGGAAACTGAAATAAGGTTAACATGATCAAAATCAGAAATCTTTAAAGCAATAATGAGGAGAGAAGGGATCATAGTAATAATTTTTTTTTCCAGCATGCCTCTATATTTTTTGCTTAATACTACTAAACTGTGTGTTTCTTGAAGGATGAGTTCTTTCCTAATCTTTTTCTTCTGTATTCTGGCATGTTGCCTGGGCCATAATATTTGTTTGATAAGTATTTGTTGAATAAGTGAGTGAGAGAATAGATTAATCTATCTTTTCCCTCAAATAAGGAATCCTTCTATATCCTAACAAATGAGTATTCAAATTACATTTAAATTTACTATCAGGAATCTTACAGTTTGTCCATTTCACCTTTTGGTCCTGTTTTATGCCTTGAGAGTCTTTTACTATTATATGCTTTGAGAGTCTATTTCATTACTTGAAGATTTGTTATCATATAAGCGTAATGCCTACTTCAAGACTATTGTAAGGATTAAATTTTTAAAAATGTTGTAAAAATTCTAGCATTACATCAGGCTTACAGTATGTGATTAGTTCAGTATCAAAAAGATTATCTTTTCTTTCACTCAATCAGTGCTAAAATTCATATTTGAAACATTCCATTGTTACACAATTTTTTCCTGTATCTTCTTTTTGACTTGTATTGTTATTGAAAAAGATATATGTATCTTTAAACTTTCCTTACGATTAGTTGGTGAATTTCATACAGTTTGCCTAATAAGAACCATTTTCTTCCTGAAGAAATTTTTGATGCTCTCTTACCTCCTGTTCAGATCACTCTATCATTTCCTTTCACATCACCTCACTCCTGAATTTGGTGCATGCTCTAAAGCTGTGACTTCTTTTTTGCTTCCTTTTTAAATTCTTCTGGTTTATAAATTTAAATTAAAAAAAAAATGAGAAGAAACTCATGGGGACTTGGACCATATAGTCTAAATGTTTTCTTTTTATGTTTAATTGAAAAATTTCCTGTGTATTACTCAGGGTTCTCTAAAGAAAGAACCAATAGGATATCTGTGTATATATTAAATGATTTATTATAAGGAAGCGCTCGTGAGATCCTGGGAGCTGGAAAGTATGACAGGTTGAAAGAAACAATTTCCAAAATTCCAGAACCAATTCAGAAAATGTGTCCTTAAGATTCCATTTCTGAAGAACCAATCCTTTTACCAAAATCTGTGTTAGTCAGGGGTTTTCCAGGGAACCTGAACAGGCAGGATATGTAGGTGGAAGGCTAGATATTCCAGGAAGAGTGATATTGAAATTTTTAGCCTGAGTCTGCAGAAGAGGCCAGAAGGTAGTAATGGGTATAGTCTTAAGGCAGAATTCCTTCTGATTTTTGAGAGCCTCAGTTCTCTAGCTTTTAAGACCTTTACTGATTGAATGAGGTGATGAGACCCACCCACATTGCTTAGGGTAATCTCCTTTAGGCAAAATCAACTGATTGTAGATGTTGCTTATCTGCAAAAATGCCATCTACAGTAACAACTAGACCACTCTTTGACCAAACAACTGATCATCATAGCCTAGCCAAGTTGACATATGAAATTGAAATTGTGGTTCTTGCTTGTCTACTTTTCACTTATATACATCTCTTTAAACCATACTTAATTTCTAAATAAAGAAAATATCAGTGATACTTATACCCAACATAAGACAAATGTCCTGTGTACAACTGAAAATACAGTAATCCTTTCCCCAGAAGAGGATGCAAGCACTTGTGTGATGCATAATTTTCTCATTGATTAAGAAACTTTAGTATGATTTAAAGTTAATACGATTTATGTAGTATTATAAGGGAATAAAAGAGGGAAGAAAACAAAGATATTTCATACACACACATACATAAACAAACCTATTCATAACAAAATAAGGAAGAAATACTCATAACAGCTATAGACTGTTTCTGTAACTGTCCACATGGTCTTAGCTGTTATTTAAAACTACCTTCTTCCCACTCCCAATCAATATTTCCTTTACCTTCAGCAAGAACCTCATTTGGTTGTGGTTCTTTGCCTAGTGGATGAATGGAACCTTAGTAGTCCTGCATGAATGGGGTTGTTGTAGTTTTCTCTTGTCTTTAATCACAGGGCATGGTAGGAGTAGGGGATGTCCTAACGGATTACCTGGATTTCAGACTTACCCTTCCTTACATCCATTGTGTAGTAGCAGTGCAATCTCCCCTTGGTTATCTCAGATAGTACAGTAACTCCTTTCTTTGCCTGTCAAATCAGAGGCATGAGGAGTCCAAAGCGGCCAGGTGGCAGTCTTCATTTCCAGTTCAAAGGAATCATTGTTTTGTCTTGTAGTGGAAGTACTTCTTCCTTTGGACTGAGCTTTCTAGAATAGCAGAGCCTAAGATCACAGAGACATGAAGAAAAATATTTGTTAGTGGATCACTAAGGGTAATAATGAGTGGTGCCATTTCCATTTCCATCCCTTGATTCCTATGTCCATGATTCTGGCTACCAGAGAAGCACCACCACGTATTGGATGCTGATTCAGAGGATATACAGCTTTCTGGAGAACATTGCTTCAGTCTTGCAAGGTATGGGCACCTAGCTGGCACAGTGATTGGGTCTTCAAAACACAATTCCAGTATTTTATCCATCCAGCTGTTTCAGAATGATGGGAACTATGGTAAGACCAGTGAATTCCATGAACATGGGCCAATTGTCTCATTTCATTTGCTGTGAGTTCCCTGATCAGAGAAAATGCTGAGTGGAATACTTTGATGGTAGTTAATGCATTCTTTAAATCCATGGACAGTATTTTTGGCTAAAATATTGCATGTAGGGAAAGTAAATCTATATCCAGAGTGTCTATTCCAGTCAGAACAAAGCACTGCCCCTTTCATGATGGAAGTGATCCAATGTAATCCACCTGCTTCCAGGTATAAGGTCGATCAACCTGGGAAATGGTGCCATATCAGGGACTGAGTGCTGTCCTCTGCTGCTGGTATATTGGGCACCCAGAGCTGGCTATAGACAGGTCATCCTTGGTGAGTGGAAGTCCATGTTGCTGAGCTCATGCATCCATAACTTTCACCCCTACCATTATGGCCACTTCGTGTATGAGCTTTGACACAGCTTGCCCATTATGGTAAGCAGGCCTATTTTGCCTTTGGTGATTATATGCCATGATTTGATTCCCACCTCCTTGAGATTTAATTAATTCCATTGTATTTGAGGATCCCAGTTTAGTGGTGGCAGTTCCCACTGTAATAATTTATCTACAGAAAAGAGCTACAACAGATAGCTTCAGAGTTCTGGAGCAAGCCTTACAAATTAATTTCTTATAGTCATAGTGAAAGGCGTGTCTTCTGAATACTCCTGGGGTTGGTGAGCAGGTCTTTCCTGATAAGTCCACTCTAACATTCAAAATTCCCTAGGCCTGTGGATTTTTTCTTTTATATTATACCAAGGCAGTTCTGACATCTTAACTTCACTTAGTGTAAGCCATCTTTTGGTCAATATTTCAGCCAACTGACACAACAAATTATTAGAGCCATTTCTAGCCCTTGAGCTGTAACATTGAATCCAGAATTTCTGCTTAATGTGCCCATTTTAACAAATTCAGTCTGAACCAATTTATACTTCTTTCACCACTTTACATTTCTTCACCCTTAAAATTCCTTCCCACATATAGTCTCCTGATTTTCTGTTTTAATTAGAACGATCATGCAGTTCTTTCCGAGTATAGGACCCTTCCCCATGGGTGATAAATTTTACTTCACTTTTTGGGACTTGCTGAGATGTCAACGTCATTATCAATCTGAAAGCAAAGATGGGTGATGGGTATGGGTCTTGAGGAAAATTAGCAGTGTTTTGCAATTCCCTGCCTCAGGAAATCAGATTACAGTTTTGTCTAGCAAAGCAGTGTTAATCTCCTCAGATAGAGATGGAAGCGGTGCTTTCTCAGAGAGGCCATTCCAAGTTTATCTATCAGAGAATACTCAGCAGAGTTTAGAGATTCAATGTCCCAAGTCTGGTTACATCTGCCCATTTTTTCTCATTCTGGTTTTCAGGATCCCATTCCTTTCCGATTGATGCACTCAGTTTAACAGCAGATACCTTGTAATGTTGAGAATTCAATTTGCATTTTAATTCAGCTACTTGTACAATGAAATTCTTGTGTTTTCTTTTCAGAACGCTCAATTCTGCAGCTACAAGAGATACTATGCACACCCATCAATTGTCTTTCTTCTTTCTTTCTCTTGACCATCTAGATGCAACTGATTGGCACTTAAATTTTCCAATATTTTCTATTTTTTTGTGTTTTAAAATTTTATATTATAAAATTTATATTTTCTATACTAATATTATGTTATGTTATGTTTTATATTATATTATATTATATTATATTACTAATCCAGGCTTGCCCATTTATTGTCATCCTGTTGATTCTTTTTAAATTAAGTTTGGCAATCAACTTTTAATTTTCAAGAATTTTTTTTCTTCATTCTTTTAGTACTTAAAAATGTCAGTCTGCTTTGATTTTAGGTATACAATATCCTCTGAATCTGAGGTAACTTCAATTTTTGAAAAATCATTTATATTTTTTGCATTATCTCTATTTCTTCTGTGGTCACTTGCTTTTCTCTGTTGAGATTTTATAACTGGTGAATCTCAGCATATCACTCATATTTTTGAATTAATCTTTGCCAGCAAAGTTTATTCACAGTTTTGTACATCTGTTGCCTTACAGGACTCTACCTCCGTTGATGGAGGCTTGAGTGGGAGCCAGTCCAAATTCTTGGCAAGCCTCAATTTGGCATTATATGGATGCAGAACAGACAAGCTGATGATGACCATAGGATGGAGGACTTTACTCTAGGGATGGGGCACTTTAATTAATTTTTCTCCAGTATGGAACTGTCTCTCCTTCCCCGTTCCTAACCCTCAGCTCCATTGCAGAGGGCCAGGGTCACCCACTGGTATTCTCTTCTTCTCTCAGTCAGATTAAAGTCAAGATTTTCCGCTGTGAGAAAGGCTGTGGGCAGCTGCTCTGCCCACACTGAGGAGGGATTGGGAACTGAATGGTTTGGGCAGCCCTGTAAATGAGCCTTCACTTAAGTTCTGACAAAGTCACCTAGCTTGTAGCTCTCCGTAGCTACAAATTCTGGATATAGTCACTTATTTTTACTTTTTCACCACTGATTGCAACTCCCATCACCTGTATCCTTCACCATGTCTATTTTAAGATGAGTTTCTTTGTTCTTTTACTTCTATATAGTACTATTTGTTTACCATCTTCTAAAATTTTGTTAACATTTCTTGTCTGCTGATGGTGGATACTATTTCCTGCTGTTAGCATTATAATGGGCTTTTTTTTTGGTAATATATCTTTATTCTCTATCCTCATTTCAATAGTGTAATGGGAAAACATTGTTTGCTATATCATATTATAAAAGAAGATGGCTTACCTGATAAATATAATTTTCTATGAACACAATCTGTATACATTTTTAACTGTATCAGTCAGTCAGGTTTTGCTTTTGTTTTTTTTAAGCAGGAAGAGATGGTAATCAAGAAAGGTTAATAAAGAAGCATTACTTCCAATTTCAGAGAAACAAGTTTAGATAGAATAAATATCCTGGGGCTATTAAAATGGAAAATTATTATACCCTGAGGCCTACAGGGAGCTCTAATATGATAATAGGAGTGAGTGATTGCTAGAACCCAGCCAAATAAAGGATGAAAGAATTCCCTTACAAGACCTGTGGCTTTTGGTAGAAAGATAGTCAACCCACAGGAAAAAAGGTGGAGGAAATAAATACTTCAACCTATTCTTCCCCTTCCAGTCACCTGCTGGTGAATCCCATTGAACTCAAATGGTAGCCAAACTCATTGAGGTCTTTTATACAGGTGAGCCTCCAGGGAATTAGAGCAGATACAGGAGAGTAGACCTGGAGAAACAAATGGAAAGTACCCAGCAGAGGTCACTGTTTTGCATCCATTCTTGTACTTTGATTAAATGTTTTGCATGTAATATAAAGATCAGCCAAATTCCTATCAGCTATATTGATGGGAATTCAGTTATTGCCCATCTGAAAACTAAAACAGGAGGTATCAAATACTGGCAGCAGTTTCATATAAGGTAGTGTAGTGAGGGAGAGAAATCCCCATTTCCAATGCCAGAAGCCTAATTTATTAACCATAGCCTCTTTCATCAACCATTCATTCCATGTTATTCTACTTTTGCCAGCACTTCAGCTGGATGGAGTTCTTTACCTGGTAAGGCAATCCTGGAAGATATGGTTTCACCATGGTCCTGTATTTATTGAGCTGCTGTACCTTACATTAACACGGACTCTTGGGCAAAGAAATACCAAGAAGCACCACAGTGAATCCCCAGGGTCCACGCATAGTCCTCCTTTCCCTAATTGTGGAGCAGCAACCCAATTTCACTTGGTAAGACAATCAGTCACTTCAGAAAATGAGTGGCAGTGACAATTCATTTCATGTGTCAACTGGGCTAGGTTATGGTGTCAATTTATTTGGTTAAGCAAGCACTGGCCCAGTTGTTACTGATGAGGGTATTTCTTAGATGGATTTCCATCTATAACCAGTTGGTTGCACCCACAATCAATAAAGGAAATTGACTTCAGCAATGTGGGGAGTGCCCACATCTAATCAGTTAGAGGACTTAAAAGCCAGAATGAAGGATTTAAGAAGCCAGGAAGAAGAATTTCTGTCTTAGGTTCAGTTGGTCAGCTTCCTCTGGGATATACCGTCTTGCCAGACTTCAGAATCACCTTTTTCTGGAGTTTTCATTTGCAGTCTGCCCTATGGAGGTCAGACTTGAGAGTGACCCTCTTATCCTCATGGTCACATGAGCCAACTCTCATAATAAATCCTTTTATATATCTATGTGTTGTAGGTTTTCTTTCTTTGGAGAACACTGACTAATATAGTGACCTCCTATTTTTTGTGGGTTCAAAGTTACCCCGAATGGCCAAGAGGAAATTTTAGCTTTCAATTAAATAAACCATGATGAGATTCCTTGGCAGAAACATTAATTCCTTAACCTAAGGTTATGAGGTCACTCCAGTGAGTGAGCTACTTTGATGATAGTAAGAGAGATTATTCTTGTCTCCATATAGTATCCTTTTGTCCCATATATTCTGGTTATGGGAGTGATGGTTCTATATACTGAGTGCTGTTTTAAGGCACATGACATGTCCTGAAGGATATAATTTCAATATTACAGGTGTTCTTTTCCATTTAGTGAGCTAACTGAATCTTTAAATGGCCAAACCATTGTTATATAAAGACAGCTGCTCTTGGGGTTTGGGGTACAGAGTAAGACAAGTAAAATTTATGGCTATGAGCCCATTATTCTATTTCTTTCATTTTAAAATGATGTTCCTTCATTTTAGAAAGTGATGTTGTTTGGAGTTCCATAGGGATGGACTTGTGAATAATGGATAACCCCACAGGGGCAGAGCAGAGCAAAGTGGAGAGTGAATCTGGAGGGTCAAACGGAATATGTTTCAGCACATAAGGGGACTTTACTGGTTGGAGTGAGAAAAAGATGAAAAAGAAGAAAGAAAATAGATTAATGGTTATTTTTAAAAGTAATGGACAAAGAGAGTAGCTAAAGAAGTTTTTTACCTGAACTAATGAAAAATCTGTTATTCAATCAACTGAGTACTTACCATGTGCCAGATGCTGCCCAAAGCAGTGGATATATAGGAACAAAAAGATCATCCTTTCCCTCAAGAAGGCAACAGGCTAGTAGGCAAACAGATTATTACTATGTACAAATTGTGGTTTGAACAAATACATCTGTGTCTTCTTAGTTACCAATTAAATAACTTTTTATGTTATTTTCCTCAAAAGAACTTAAAATTATTTCAAACTTCCATAAAATAAGAAAATCCCCAATATTAGCTTTAATAAATAATAATATTAAAAATAACATGTTCAAGAACTTAGAAGACTTGAGGCAGAGAAAATTTGGAACACAGAATGAGAGTTGGAATTTATTACTTATTATTTTATTAAAATTTTAATGATATCTGGTTGTATCCATGAAATTATGAGGGCATTTCTTATATTAGAAATATTTCAAGTAATTAATATATTAACCATAATTTAAAATTATTATTTCCACATAACATTTAAAGAGATAGAAAAAAGTTTTTATGATTAAAAAATAATTAACTGTAAGGAAAACAACTAAATAGATAAAATTAAAATTGAAATTTCTACTATTTACATTTATCTCTAACATATTTGTATTCATTCAACATATAGTAACCCATTATGAGTTTTAATTTTAATTAAGAAATAAGTTTAGAAATGCTTTATGTTTTCTATATATAAAACTTCATTATCTCACAAAGATGAAAAAGACAATTTTTATGAGGCTTTGAACTGTTAAGTTTGAAAGAAATCAACTATATTATTTAAAAATTTCTACCCATTTCTAACTATCTTCTATCTCAAATATTTAGGGTTACTGGAGACAAAAATAAAATGTGTCATTTTTGGAAAGACATGTGAAGATTGTCCATAGTTTCTCATGTTTTTATTGCAAAAGAGTGTGAGCTGAGTCCCTAGGGCCTGAAGCTGGAACATTGGGTCATGTTTACATTTTTCAAGAAAGCTCAAGAACAAACAGTTCAAGTACATACATGACATCTTCCTAAACTTTTCTTGGCAAGGTTGCAGAAGTGTTTTTAGCAATTGATATATTTATTTTTTCTAACACCACTGATGGTAAAATATGCCTAATACCTGTTGTTTATCACCCTTTCCCCCTTTTAAATTTCTTATGTATGTAAGTAGATTTTATACAGACACAGCAGGGTTTAATCTACAGAAGAAAAAAATAAATAAATTAAAATCACTCTGTTGTAAGAGCTGTGGAGGTTTCTCCTTTTCTGCCTGGCAGACAAAGAGCCTAAACTGACAGATCCCAGAAAGATTTAATACATAGCACTTACATATACATTCACCATGTGCACACATATGCCCCACACATCTACTCATACCCATTCACAGATTCGCACTCATAGTTAGCTTACTTCACTTTCAAATGAAAGCATTTTTATTCAAATGTCTGAATAAAAACAGGAGAAGGGAATAAGCCTTAACTGTGAAATTATGAGCAACAGGAATAACTCGCAGGAAGGAGAATCAGGCTTTTCTAAATCAGTTGTGCATTCTGCACCTTAAGAATTTAGATAGATATTTTATACAAGCATTTCCTGTTCTCTCTTTTCCCCTAATGTCTGCAGATTGTTTTCTTTAGTGATCTTAAGGAGGCAGCCAATTGTGACTATTTCCTTTTTATGAGGCTCTTTTCTTTTCAACAACTTTTTTTTCACTCTGTTCCATGGGTGCCCCCCAGTTTGGAATTCTATCTGAAGCAAGTTGAGATTTATTTTTAAAAAGAACGAAGAAGTAACGGTGTTTCTCTGGGAGAGATTTTGATTATAGTATTTATTTTGAAAAATAATTATGTAAATATTTAAAATAGGTTCCTCTAATGCAGAGCAATGCAATGTTAATATCACCCAAGTATTAATTCTCTATCCATAGCTTCCTCTTTGCACATGTGTTGCTCATAATAATATGCAAGATTAAGAATCCTCCCCCTTAAATTTATACTAACGGATTGTTCTAAATGAAATGCAAGAATTGTGTTTCTTTGCTGGTTAAAATGTCAAACCTTTTATCTATTTCTTTAAACCATCATTAAAAATTATGATGAAACATATCATTTTAATGAAACCTCTAATAAAAATAACCATGTTCATTAGCCTAGGTAGAAATAATTCAGAAATGCATGAGAGAGACTGATACAACAAATTAAGACCTTTTCATCAAAATTCTTTTGACATTTTAGATATTACAACAGTGGTGGTGTATTAGACATGGTTCTCCAGAGAAAGAGAACTGATAAACTGTGTATCTGTAAATATCAAGGGATTTATTATAGGATTTGGCTCACGTGACCAAGGGATTGATAAATCCAAATTCCACAAGGCAGGCCACGATTTGGAAACTCTGATGAAGACGATTTTGAATTCTCCAGTAGAGGGCTGCTGCCTGAAGTAGAGCTAGAAATCTTCTTTCTAATTTCTGAAATCCTCAGTCCTGGCTTTAAAACCTCCAGTTGATTGGATGAGAAGACCCCCTCATCGCTCAGTACAAATAAGGGGACAATATAATCTAGACAAGTTGATACGTAACCATCACAAATGGCAAATAAAAATTTGACTATATCCCAATACATTTAACAGTACTATAATATAGTAATAGAGTACAAGTGGTTTCAACATCACTAATAGTGATTTTTTTCCTTTTAATTCTTTAAAAAAATGTTTTATTTATTTTTAAAGAAGCTTTAGATTACATAAATGTTACATAAAAAATACAGTGGATTCCCATATATTCCATCCCTTCCCCCTCCCATACTTTCTCACATCGACAACATCTTTCATTAGCGTGGTACATTTGTTACAATTGAACACATACTAAAGCCTTGTACTAAACCAAGGACTGTAGCTTACATTAGAGTTTACACTGTGCACTGGACAATTTTATAGGTTTGGACAAAATGCATAATGGCTTGTATCTGTCATTGTAATGTCATACAGGACAATTCCAATGTCCCAAAAATGTCCCCATGTTGCGTCTATTCTTCCCTCTCCCTCCCTCTGGTGACTACTGCCTTTATATCAACGATGCAAGTCCTTCCATTGCTAAAATAATAATGTCTACTTTAGTCCATAGTTGGTTTACCCCTTATGTTTGTTTATTCTTCAATCTTGAGGATTTGGGGATGGTGATGCTCACCCTGCAATGGGCCTTACTTTGGACTATATGCTCCTCAATGTAATAGAGTTAGGCTCATTTATAACTTCCCTACACATGGCTCTTCGGTCCCTTTTATTTGAACCTATAATTAACACCATACTTGTTAACAATACCTAAACTCCAGTTCATCGGACTCACCCAGGACAACTAACAAGGATGATGATGGACAATGCCCATCCAGGAAGTGGAGAGTGTCTGCAACTGCAGGTAATACAGCTCCATCCATCTACCCAATGGGATCCAAGTCCCCTCTCAGTTGGAGACAGGTTGGGCATCACTAACAGTGATTTAATGTAATAATTGTAGCAATTTGTGAAGGAAAGAGAATTTCCAGTATCCCACTGAGAACATTTTTTTTTAATGGTCTATAATTCTTTTAATGTCTACTGAGAACATTTGAATGTCCACAGATCTGTCCATTTGCTAACCGTATGAATTTTATGAATTTGATCTCAGTATAATTGACACTTTTTAAACAGAGAAACTTGAAAAGAAGGGTAAGGAAATGAGTCAGTGAGTGAGTTTGTGAGTGAGAAAGAGTCTTTGTTCATACTCTGCCTTAGAGAGAACATAGCAAAAGGAGAGCGGCACTTCCCCACTCACACATTCCTGCTTTCTGCAATAGTAGGAGGACTGGCAGCACTGAGAAGGGGATCTGGAAGTGCTTCAGGGATTGCTGGAACATTCAGCTTCTCTGCTTTCAGCTTCATAGCCTCCAAGAGTTAAGCAAGGACTTTGAGTGATGTTTGGCAGTCCTTTGGATAACTTATGTAATATTTTATTTTCCTCCTTCAAGCACAATTTTTTAATTAGGTTTACATCACATATTTTTTATCTGTGCAAGCTTTAGTGGTCACACAACTCTTGGCTGCTAATTTGATCCTGTGAATTGTGTGAAACAATGCAGTAACTGGAAGCATCTTTAACCATAATGCTTTGAAAGTGTTTCATTTATGGTCAGCCTGTGGGCCTCCTTTAAAATATATTTAAATGGGTCAAAGCAATATATTTCCTTCTACACTGGCACCAAAGGTAAATGTTTACTGATTATGATATGTGCTGGAGCATAGCTCTATCAGAGGATCATTTGAACATCTCTTTTAATGGATCAAATTTTAAAACAACTACAGAGATTAAATAGATGTAGATATTATGCTGACCTAAAAGTTAATATTGCCACAGAAGTATGATTTCACACTCATATGTTGTTTTCATACATTTTACATGTTTTCTTTTTACGTAATACAATTTTATTAAGAGACTAGATGAAACTGTTTTTTTCTATAATCTATGTAGCAATTAGTCTAAAGCTTGAAGCATACCAATCTTTACATGAAACTATTGTGATGTGATGAATTATCTACTGTTATATCCTAGACAGATAAAAATAGTTTTTAAACTCAAATTTTTGATAATGAATATAATTAAATTTTATAAATACGATTATTTATTTTTAACTATGATTTTAAATTAATGAATAATGAGTAAAATAATAAGAGCTAAAATATATAAAACTAACTATGCCCATGATTATTTCACTTATACTAATTTATTTAATCCTCCAAACAACTATGAGGTAAGTACTATTGTTATCTATTTTTGCCAATAAGCAATTGAGGCATAAAAAGATTATGCAATTTTCCCAAAGTTACAGCCGCAGAGCTGGAATTCCAATGTAGGTGGTCTGGAACCAGTTCCCATGTTTTAATGGCTCTGCTACAATGTCTTACTACAGAGTGAAACTTAACATAAAACAGAAAGCTCAATGAAAGTGCTTGGTTAAAAATAATAATAAATAAATTCAATAATATTTGTTTTGGCCAATTTTTGCATTTAACCATGTAATACTTATTTTAAAAACAGAAACACAACTAAGACCTGTTGTGGTCATCAAAATATACAGGCAACTTTAACCCAGCATCACTAAAGAGACAGGAAAATGAATTAAGAAAATATGATACCTAATGAAATATAAAGCATTGGATAATTTTAAAAGGTGACTGAAAATGTTGTAAAAGGTGTTTTTCACTTACTGGTTAATTAGTGCCTAAAATACCCTGATTCCTACTTGCATACCACTGTAGTTAGTACAATTAACTTAAATGTTGTTCAAATATAGCCTCAAGTGTTCAGAATTTCCTTGTCTGCTGATGTTCATTCTTTCCTGTCACTGACCAAGACTATATTCAGTTTTTGACTTGATGGAAAAATAAATAATTACTATCTTAAGAAGTAAGTAATAAGTTGGTGACTTCTCATTATTCAACTTTAAATTTAGTCTCAAACCCAGTGTTTTAGTTTTCTTAACTGCTCACGCAGCATTTAAAATCTGTTTTGTCTAATATTAACATAGCCACCCCAGCTTTCTTTTGGTTGTAGTTTGCATGTAATATTTTTTTCTAACATTTTACTTTCAATGTATTTGTGACTTTGGGTTTAAGACTAGTCTCTTATAAAGAATGTGTAGCTGGATCAAGTTTTTTAATCCATTCTTCCATCTGTATCTTTTGATTGGGACCTTTTATCCTTTAACTTTCAGTGTTGTTACTGTAGAAGCAGTTCTTTACCCATTTTATCCTTTGGTTTTATATATTGTATTAGTCAGGGTTCTCTAGGGAAGCAGAATCTACAGGAGATATCTGTAAATAGTGTGAGATTTTATAGAATTCTCTCACTGTAGGGATATACAAGTCCAAATTCCACAGGCAGGTTGTAAACCAGAGGTTCCAATGAAGGTCCTTGATGAGTTCCCCAGGAGACACTGGCTGTCGGAAATCGAGCTGGAAAATTCTCTCTGAATGCTGAAATCACTTCCCCTTTTAAAGCATTCACATGATTGGATAAAATGTTATTCATTGTTGACAGCAATCTCCCTGGTTGATTGTAGATGTAATCAGCCATTTATGCAATCAACTCAATGATGATTGAAGTCCATAAATCTCTTGTGTTATAATTAGCCCAGTGCTTGCTTGACCAAACAGCTGGGCACAATTCCCTGCCTCATTTGACACATTAGCCTAACCATCATATCATATATATTTTGTTGTTGTTGTTTCTCTTTTTATCCTTCTAGTTATCCTTACTGATAATCTTCATTCCTTTATTCTACTCCAAGCCTCTTCTTCTGTCTTTTCCTTTAAGCCCACAGAACTCATTTTAGTATTTCTTTAGGGCAGGTTTCTTGTTGATGAACTCTCAATTTGTTTATCTGTGAATATTTTAAACTGCCCCTCATGTTTGACAGTTTTGCCAGCTAAGATATTTTTCGCTGTCAGTTTTTCTCTTTCAGTACCTTAAATATATCAATCAACTGTCTTCTTGCCTCTGTGCTTTCTGATTAGAAATTGGCACATATACTTATTGCGGATCCCTTGTATGTATTGAATCATTCTTCTCTTGCTGCATTTAGTATTTTCTCTTTCTAGTTGGCATTTTACATTCTGATTAGTATGTTTCTCATTGTAGGTCTATTAGGATTTTATTCTCTCTGGAGTATATTGGATTTCTTGGACATGTATATTTAGTTCTTTATAAGAGGTGCAAAAATTTTGGCCACTATTTCCTCAAATATTCTTTCTACCCATTTCTTTTCTCTTCTTCTTCTGAGATCCCCATGACACTTATGTCTGTGTGCTTCATTCAAATCCCTGAGACTCTGCTCAATGTTTTCATTCTTTTCTCTATCTGTTCTGTCTGTAAGATTTTGATTATCCTGCCTTCTAGTCCATGGATTCTTTCTTCTGCCTGTTCACATCTCTAGATATGCATCTATGCATTCTTAATCTCTTCTATTGTGCCTTTCATACACATAATTTCTGTTTTTTTTAAATACTTCCAAATTATCTTTTTATGATCATGCTGTATCTTCTTAATATCCTTTATATCTTTATCCATATTTTCCATCATCTCCTTGAATTGATTTAGGAAACTTGTTTGAAATTCTTTGATTAGTTTTTCCAAATTTTTCTTCTTTGAAGTTTTAATTTGTTCCCTTGACTGACCATAACTTCCTATTTCTTAGTATGACTTGTACTTCTTTGCTAAGGTCTTGTCATCTGATCATCTTGAGGTCAATTTCTTACTCTTTTTTTTTTGTCTTTATTTTTTAATGTTACATTCAAAAATTATACCACCCACCCCCTCACCCCACTCCTCCCCCCATAACAACAACCTCCTCCATCATCATGAGACATTCATTGCACTTGGTGAATACATCTCTGAGCACTTCTGCACCTCATGGTCAATGGTCCACACCATAGCCCACATTCTCCTACAGTCCACCCAGAGGGCCATGGGAGGACATACAATGTCCTGTAACTGTCCCCACAGCACCACCCAGGACAACTCCAAGTCCCCAAAAATGCCCCCACATACATCTCTTCCTCCCACTCCCTTTCCCCAGCAGCCACCATGGCCACTTTCTCCACACCAATGCCACATTTTCTTCAATTACTAATCACAATAGTTCATGAATAGAGTATCATTAAGTTCACTCTAATCCATACTCTATTCCTCCATCCTGTGGACCTTGGAATGGTTGTGTCCACTCCACATCTATATCAAGAGTTCTCCCTCTTTTTTGATGCTTTGTTCAACTTAATCTAGACCTTTATAGTAGTCTGATTTTAACTGATCTGATTTTTTCAGCTCTTCTTCATCTGATTCTTGCTCTGGATATATGGTACAATTTTTAAGATTGTACTTTTTGTGCAATTGTTTCACCTCCAGGAGAAAGCTTCTTTTCCTCTGTTCCTTCTCCAGGGGTCTTGGTTTCTTCTGTGTTTTTTTTCAACCTCTTTAGTTTTTTTTTTACAATGCTCCTTTTGTCTGGAAGGCATATTCTGGGAGGACAGTCTCCCCACAGTGGATTTCCCACATCAGTATTTCCCAGCCAAATCAAATGCGGACTCTCTCCAAAGTACCTTTGGGAGGGAATCAGAATGGACACCAAATGCCTCTTTGGTGGTTCCCCAAGCTGTGTTTTCCTGGCCTGTCAAGCAGATGCTACCCTTCAACAAACTGTTCCCTGACATCCCTGAGTCCTGCAGTTCTCTACTTACCATCTTCCCCAGAATTTTAGAATTTAGATTTTAATTGCTCTTTTAAAATGACATTGCAGTTTTAAGACTTAAGCTATTTAAAATTTTATTATTAAATATTATATGTATAATAGAATATATATGTACTACACAATAAGAAGCATAATATCAGCTTCTCCAACTTAAAAAAAATAGTTCCTTATCTGAACCTTTGAAACCTCTAACATCCTCCCATCCCATATCTGTCCTGTCTCTGGAAATATCAGGGTAATTTGTTGAGAAACTTTTCTATGCTTTATGATAACTATTCTCTGCTTTTCTGTGTGGAGTTTTCCACCAATGTATTGTTTTGATTTTTGTGTTGTCAACTTTACATAAATTGAATAATTCAGAATAATCTGTGATATGGTGTTTTTGTTCAGTGCTTATGGTTTTAAAATTCAGTCATGTTTTGCATATGGGTGAGCTCCATTGATTTTCAATGGTAGGTAGTATTTTTGTGTGTGGTTACACTATAATTAATTTATTGTATCATTTGTTGAAGGACAGCACTTTATTTCCCATTACTTGAAAACAATATCTATGACAAATTTTCTTACCTTTACCTTTTACAACAAATGTACAAGTATATCTTTAGAATGTATCCTAGGAGGACTTAGGAAGTAAAATTTCTTTGCATAGCATATAATCAACTCAATTTAGTAATTTTAATTATTTTTCCAAAATGATTTTAATAATTTATACTTACATCAGTTGTGAATGAGAGTTCTTGCTTCACATTATTATCCTAATTTGGTATGACAAAGATATTTCATTTTTGTCAAACTAGTAGCTGGTGAATTAATTAGTTTCTCTTTGAGATTTCAGATTTATTCATCTGATTAGTAATGATATTGACCATTTTTCTTGTGTTTTTTGACATGAATTTATGTATTTTTTTCCCATCTTCCAGGGGTCCAGGGGAATTTTGGCCTCTTATCAACATAGAAGTCTCAGGGCAGAGAATGAAAAGGCTGAGGCAAAGAGCTATCAGGTTGATCTTGCATGAAGCTGACCAGAATGGACATAATGCAGCAACCCGAGGGAACAGAAAAAAATTAGGAGGAGGGGATCTAAAGTGGTGATTAAAAGGTGTCTGAGTCAAAGACATGTTTTGTGTGTGTTGAAGGAACACATCTGGGAATAATTTTCCAACCAGACCACAATAGAAGTCCATTTAAAGACTGCTCCGCTATAGTCCCTTCTGCCACTGTACAGCCTTGTCAGGCATTCAACTTCACTATTACTGCTTCTTCATGGTACTGATGTCACTTCAGTATTGGAAATTCAATTCTGCAACCACTGCCTCCTCAAACTTTATGCATCTTCTGTCTCCTGCACGAGCAGAGTCTATTTCAACATTTTAGAGGTAGGATGGCTAGGGACTTAGAGTCTAAGTATCTCAATTTTTTGTTGAAGAGGTGGAACTTCACAAATAGAAAGAGTATTTGTGAATAATCTTTGGAAAGATTATTTCAAAGACAATGAGCAAACACAAATGTAAGAAATGCCTACCACAAGGCTTCTTGGAAAATTCTTCCTCACTCATGAGACTGAGCCTTGGGCAGTCTATGTCTACTCTGCCTGACATAAAGGTGGATACATGTATTTTCAATGGTTGTTTGGGGCAAGCCTGTAACAGCGAGAAGCCCTGGTCTCAAGAGGAAACAGAAAGTGTGGTCAGCAGAGTGGACAATGGAAGTGATGATTTATCCACTGGATCAACCAACTCTGAAAGTACATTGACCCTGTACTTCCAAAGTGGACAATGGAATTGATGATTTATCCACTGGATCAACCAACTCTGAAAGCACATTGACCCTGTACTTCCAGTTATGTGAGCCAAGTCATTTTTGCACTATTTCAACCAGTCTGAGTTGCTTTTTGTCAGCATTTTTGCTGAGATAATCCTAATTTATAGTTAATTCTAACTTTTCTGATGAGATCATCCTAAATTATATAGTTATCGGGTATTTCTATTTATTTTCACATGAAAATTATCCCAAACTTGAATCTAAAATTATTGGGAAAATATTTCATTTAATTGAAATTCTGGATTTCTATCAAATATACACTTACTTAACTAAAAAATAGAAATATAACTATTAAAAGCTACCCAACAATTTTCTATATAGTTTCTAATATTCACTCACAGATATTAACTCATTTTATGCTCTTCACAGTTGTAATATGGGTGTTTCATATTATGGTTCACTCATTTTGGACCAGAAGAATAGGTAGATCATAAAAAGCAATTTACTTGCCAAAATTAGCATAGTTAATTAGTGAATAGATTAGGTTGAGAATCTAGGTCTTCTGAGGTCCAGTAAAGTAACAAATTTGTTAGAAGACATTTGTCTAATTCATATATATGCCACATATTTATTAAACAATACATATCCAAGCTAGTAATTGCATCAATCAGAGAATGATCATGCTGTTTGGGGGAGAAATGTCACTTTTGATATCATGGACTTTATATGACTTCAGGAACATGGTTGAAATGAAATAATAAAAAAAAAGATTCATGATGACTCCAACTACTTATATGGCTCTTTTATTCATGTACTATGTAGGCTAATAAATGTCAGCTGTTTCACTGAAGATTTAATTTCTTTTGATTTCTAGATTCAAATTCTTCTTTTTAGTTGATATGATCATAGAGAACTAACAAAGTATTTTTTTAAAATTTTGAAATGTATTAAAGTAAACCCACAATCATGATTTCTGATGCCCTGTCTTACAAAAGATTTATTCACTCATTTCAATTAACCAATCAAAAGTATTCATTTATTGCATAGTAATGTGTTAGCTAGTCTCTGGAGACTCTAATAATAATATCCTAAGAGTCTCTGTTATCAAATAACTTATAATCTTTTGAGGAATAAAGCAACTAACTATGCTCTTACAATACAATCTGGTGGAAATTGTACTGTGTGAATTGGGAAGATACATGCTAAGCCTAGAGAGGTTGAAAGGAGGATGGGTAGGATTTGCCTGTGAAGGAGGCTTAGGAAACAGAGGTAGTTTTCTAGGTAGCATGGGTAAAGTCTAAAGAGTAGAGAAAGAAGACAAATTTGAAAAACCTGAAGAAGTTGCTGAACAAACCCGTATAAGGCACTGGTGGAGAATTAGGACTTTGGAATTAGACTTTTCTAAGTTCAAAGTGGAATTTCATCATTTCCTAACTGATATGACATAGTGTGATGTGGGAAAAGTTACTTCATTTTTCAGTTTTTTAAAAGAAAGAGGACTTAGCCTTACATTGAAAGACTGTAGTATTAAAGGGAATTTGGAATGTAAAGCAGCCAGGAGAGTATCTGTTGCTTAACAAGCTCTTGTGTGCTTTCAAGTTCACTGTGGTTGAGCTGGAGGGATGGCAGAGGGAAGTTGGCAGAATCCAGCCCACAATGGTCTGTCAGGTTATGTTTGGAATTGGGACTTTATCCTGAGTAATGGCAAGAACCTGAAGGGTTTTAAGCCAGCAACTTACCTGGTTAGATTTACATTTTAGAAAAATTTAAATTTGTGCTGTAGTCGCATAGAATGAGAATGAAAAATATTTCATTGCACAAGGGTTTATGAAGACAAAACTGAACAAAAATATATATGGGAACAACTGCAGGAACAAATGCCAAAGCTGTTTAGAAAATTACACATTATATATTTTTTCCTCTCTAAATAGAAAAAAACCTGGAGGCCAAATTTATCCTCAGAGACCCACCCGTATCAGAGAATATGGCTGGACCACCAAACTATTACATAACTTGTTCATAATTTGTAGAAAAACGTATGGATGTTCTAGTTGTTGACATATCCACATGTGCAGAAAAATAAAAATCACATGTGTAAGAGATGGTCTAAAATTTTGATTACACAAATTCAATATTGTAACATTTGTGATGTTTATATGGTTACAATGATATTTCCTGTTTTTATTATATCCTATGATTACATTCAATAAATGTTTGTTGAACAAAGGTTTATGTGTAAATTATTTCACTTTTATATTTACTGTCATATCTTATTGATTTTATGCATGTGTTCACTTACCACATAATATTAAATTCTATCTTCCCTGGAGGATCATTTGTTCTTTTTTATTTCACTGTATGGGATATTAGTCAGCCAAAGGGGTGCTGATGAAAATATAAGAAATTCATTGGTTTTTATAAAGGGTATTCATTTGGGATAGGAATTTACAGATACCAGGTCATAAAGCATATTACTTCCCTCACCAAAGTCTATTTTCATGTGCTGGAGCAAGATGGCTGCCGACGTCTGCGAGGGTTCAGGCTTCCTGGGTTCCTCCCTTCCAGGGTCTTGCTTCTCTTTGGGTTCAGAGTTCCTCTCTTCCTGGGGCTTGCTTCTCTTTCCTCTGTGAGCTTGCTTCCTGAGGTCTCCAGCTTAAGGCATTAGCATCAAAATCCAACATTAAAAACCCTCAACTCTGTCCTTAGTGGGTGGGGACTCAATGCCCTAATGACGTGGCCCAATCATAGCCATAATCATAACTTAATCACGCCCAGAGACAGACCAGATTACAAACATGATCCAATATTTATTTTTGGAATTCATAACCATATCAAACTGCTACACTCCACCCTCTGAATTCTAAAAAGACATTACAATATTCTGAAAAATCTTAAATCAGTAGCAATGCAAGAACTAAATCATATCACAATCAATTTAAAGAAATACAGTTTGTCTTGGAGTAAAGTCCTGTCTGCTATAGACCTCTCTGAAACTTACAAAACAATTTATCAGCATCCAATACACAAATGGACAAAGAATACACATTTTCATTACAATAAGAAGAAATTGGGAGGGGAACATGAGTCACAGGTCCTCTATAGTTTGGTAAACCTGAAGGGCATCCTCCATTCGATTTCAGTCAGAGAGTCATTATTAAGATGACAGTTTCTTCTCCTTGGGGCCTTATGAGAACCCACCATTTTCACATGCTTGCCCAATGGCCATTTTCTTGGTTTCACCCTCATCAAGCATCTGGGTGTCAACCAAGCTCTGGACCTCACCCTCCAAGAGTATTGGAGTGATTGTCACCACTTACCCAATCTTTGGATTAGTGTCTTAAGTCCCTAGTACAGTGATGTGAAGACAACATTCTCCCTAACATTTGGCATATAGGCTCAACCCTTTCAGAGCAATGAGTTGACCATCTGGCCTTCCCTAACCTTTGGCATGCAGGCTCAACCCTCTCAGAACAACGAGTTGACCACCTGGCCTTCCATAATCCATGGGGGAAAGGTCTCAGATCTGTAGGATTAGGGTTGACCTAACTGCCCTAATCCTTGGGGTATATGCTCCACCCTCTCTGTACCCTGGGGTGGTAAAATTCTCCCAGAACACTGAGTGGGAACATCCACTCTCTTCAACTGCTGGTGCAAATTCTCCCTCTCTGTACATATGGGTGGGGTTTCTCTCTTGGCCCAAGGTGATGTCTTAATTCCAGATCTCAGCTTCTATGGTTTTCCTCTTAAAGCTGTTTTTCCTTCAATCTCTCCTTTCCATGGCCCTTTTAGTCCAAGGTGACAGTGGTTTTGTTCATATAGTTCTCTCAAAAACCTTGCTGGTTTAGCATGCAGGAAGCAGGGGTCCAAGCTATCAGACAGTAAGACTTTCCACAAGTCATTCTGAGATAACTGCATCCTCAATCCTGATTTACAAGTTCCAAGTTTAGGTAAGTCCTTCAGTGGGGTACTTTCATCTGGGAGCTTGATTTCCAGAGGCATGGAATTTCCAGAATTAGCTTCTATTTTCTTTGTGCCTGACACTTCAGTCCTCAGTATAACTCTCTCATCTAGCATTTTGCTACAAGCTGCAAGTAGAAGCCAAGTCACAATCTCTGGGTTTACTTTGGAAATTTCTTCAGCTAAAAGCCCAGGCCTACCATTTTCAAATTCTGCCTTCCCTTAAAACACCAGGAGTTAATCTTGCTAAGTTCTGTGCAATGTTAAAACATGGATCACCTTTTCTCCAGTTTCCAATAATAATTTCATCATTTACTTCTAAGGCATCATAAAAAGTCTCTTTAGCATCCATATTGCTATCAACAGTCTCTTCAAAGCACTGCAGGTCTTTTCTCCCAAGCAACTGACAATTCCTCCAGAAAATACCCCTTACCCATTTATAAAACTTTTCCAGAATTTTGGTAATTGCCAAAGTACTTCCCCACTCCATGATACCAAGTTCTATATTAGTCAGCCAAAGGGGTGCTGATGAAAATACCAGAAATTCATTGGTTTTTATAAAGGGTATTTATTTGGATAGGAGCTTACAGATACCAGGTCATAAAGCATAAGTTACTTCCCTCACCAAAGTCTATTTTCACATGTTGGAGCAACATGACTGCCAACATCTATGAAGGTTCAGGCTTCCTGGGTCCTTCCTTCCAGGGTCTTTCTTCTCTCTGTGTTCAGGGTTCCTCTCTTCCTGGGTCTTGCTTCTCTTTCCTCTGTGAACTTACTTCCCGGGGCACTCCAGCTTAAAGCTTCAGCATCAAACTCCAACATCAAAAATTTTGTCCTTTGCCATGTCTTTTATCTGTGAGATCCCATCTACAAAGGGGTGGGGACTCAATGCCCTAATGATGTGGCCCAATCAAAGTCCTAATCATAACTTCATCACACCCATGTACAGACCAGATTACAAACATAAACCAATATCTATTTTTGGAATTCATAACCTTATAAAACTGCTACAGATATGTACCCAATAAATACCTAATAAACATTGTTAACAATGTGCTTCTTATGTCCCTGAATTGTATTTCTCTAGGTTGAAATTGTTACTTTTTTTTTTCTCTACAACATATAGTTGACAGTGATTTTCAAAAATGTGGCCAGAGGATCAGTTATGTATCAGTTAAGGGAGGATCCTTGTTACACATGGAGGATCCTGGGCTTTACGTCAAATATACTCATGCAAAAATTTCTGAGCATGGGGTCCTGGACCCTGTGCTTCAAGATAATTTTCCAGGCAGCATGGGATTCTTATGTGAATTTGTGTTGGAGAGTCAATTAGAATATCTGTGCAACTCTGTTGGATTGAATTGGATTGTCTCATTATTACCTTTTCTAAAACTGTTACTTAACTGGTAAAGCAATATTTTTGAGAAAGTATAGTTTTTTTGTTTTTTTGTTTTTGCAAGTTAATTAGCTAAAAGCTTCACAATGCATTGGTGGATAAAGTAGTATTATATAGACTGACTAAATCACTTTCCCAAAGACAGAGATGAGAATTTGAACATTAATATACTGCAAGACTTAGTCAGATGGGATGTATTTGGCCCCCTCTACTTTAACTTTTCTTTGTTTTTATTTTTCCTAACTAATGAGTTATAATGTTTTCATGTGGCCAAAGCTGGGAGGGGAAGCTAATTTGTTAAGATGTAAGAATTAAGATTCAAAAGGTTATTCACAGGCTGAAAACAAGATTGAGTACAACGAAATTAATTTTAACTTCAAATGGAAAATCCTACACTAGGTGAACAAATCAGTTACATAAATCCAGTATGTAGGAAGTACTGGATGAAAGACTGTTGATGTGAAAAAGTTCAATGGCTTTTAGTTGATTGCAAGCTGAAAGTGAATCGATAATGTGAAGTAGTTGCCAAAAGTAAAGAAATCTTTTCATTCTAACTATTTAATCTTTTCATTTTAATTATATTGTTTCAACAACAAAACAATTATTTAAAAAAACCTAATACCATTACAATTACACAATTATTTTAATTGTTGCAAGTTGTGTTCCAGGCCCTAACCTTGTGATGCAGTTTAAATAGTTTAATCCTAATGTACACATCATTGTTGAAATGTTGCTTTTCTTAATATATCATAACAATGTAATCATAAGCTTCATTAATTGAAGTATAATGCTGAAGGCAATGAAAACCATAGCAAAGCTTTGTTTTCAGTTCCTTGCATGACCCTGGCACAGGGGACCACATCTGGAGATGAGTTACTAAATGGTGTGGAGTCTGGAAATGTGGGGACAACGTTTTGCCAGGAAAAGAAGAAACTTTAGGAATCATGAAAACTCTTTTTATGTATTTGAAGGATTGTTATGTGGAAGAAGGATTATTTATTCCCTATTTCAGTTTTCACTGTTTGACTCTAAGGAGCACAACTGGGATTAACTGAGGTCAATTCACCAACCCTTATTGATCCTTTATTATTTGCCAGACATTGAGCTAAGAGGTTAAGGATACAGTTGACAAGGTAGAACACAGGGTTTGCTCTCAAAAATCATAAAATCCTAGTCAACTCCTTTTAAAACTTCTGAAGAATATTTTCAAATTGCTTTCCTCAAATATTGCATTACATTTCTCTCCCACCAGCATTGTTTGAGAGCTATTTCAACATATATAGCAACAGTATGTGGTAACTTTTTTCTGGTTGTTTATGAAAACGGTATCACATTATTTTTTAATTTGCATTTTTATTACTAGCTAGGGAAACTATTTTTCAAACATTAATTATTAATAATTATTTCTTTGAATTGGCTGATATATGCTTTACCTTCTATTGTAAGTAAGCATATAAACATTATATATAATAAAAATAGCTATAAAAGTATTTCTTAATTTCATGTTTAATTAAACAAATTCCTTGGGATTTTGTTTTTAATAAACAAAAGTTTTATCACAGTGTTTTCCCATTGTTTTTTGGCTCAGAACATCTGCCCTAATTCACAAAACTTATCACTCTTCACAGTTATTTTTATTGAATTTTGACAACTTGTTCTTGAATTAATCTGTATTTATTTTTCATTTGTTATATAATGGGTGATCTAATTTTTTTTTCGAAATAGACAACCAGTTGCTCTAGTGAAATTGATGGAAAAATCCATCCTTCTTCCATGATTTCTGATACTGCTTTTATTTTTATTTAAATTTTCATATATAAAAGAGACAGAGTCTGAATTATCTGTTTGGTTTCATTGCTCTATGCTAATTGAACTATGTCTATTTTACTAACTATAGATAATACCTCTATATTAGTTTTATTTTTAAAATATTTCCTTGCTTATTTTTTCAGAAGGGCCTGGTTAATATATTAAGCTTTGAATTATATTAAAATTTTTAATTAATCTTAGAAAAGTATATAGCTTTACAATCGTCTTTACATCTAGGATTGTGGTCTGCCTTTCTACATATTTAAGCAACCTTTTAAAAATCCCAGAAAGTTCTTTCCTTTTTTTATATGGGTCATACCCAATTATTATTTTTGTCATTTTGTTTATTGTTAGGAGTGGATCTTTTCTTGCATACTGCTTTTAAGTAGTACCTGGAAGTAGAAATCTTGGCACAATTCTTTTTTCTGCTTACATTATGTTAGTAAAACTAGTCACATGCTGCCATCTCCATGCAAGAGGGTCTGGGAGAAGTTGTTGCTGGCTGAGCAGCCCCTCTCAGCAACAGTTCTGCACTGGGAGCAGGTAGCTTGTGGTGGTCAGCCAGCTTGTTGGGGCTGCAGCTAAAATGCTGCCCTCTGGTATTTGAAACATTTATATGTATCTAGATACTTAGCTGACTTATCTTACAAATGCTAATAATTTTTCAATGCATTCTCTTGAGATTTATAGGCATACATCTACGTCATCATAAAAAATAGATGATGGCTATATACCTTACTTGTTTCATTGATAATTGGTCAGAATGCCTATGAAAGTGGTCACACTAAAAACAGTGCTTTTTGTTTCAGATTTTAATAAAAATATCTCTAGTATTTAGACACATTTATTCTTTATCACTAAGGAATTATATTCTCTAATAGTCCTTTATTAGCTCTGTGAAACTACATATTTGTTTGTTTTAATCAGAACAGTTAAAAGTTGAAACATTTTGAGTTTATTGAAAGAAAGTTCCAAAAATTATCAATTAACCTGATCAAGTCAAATAGATATACTATTAGTGACAAAAAACATTTTTGCTAAGGATGATCCAGTAGATAATTTACATATACTCACCATCAGTTATAACTACCTTTTGAGAGAGAAAAAATGTGCACATTATTGTTTTCTAAGTCAACAAAGTAAAATTTATAGAATGATAAGCTTTAGTCAGTTTTGAGATTTTTATAAAATATATTATGCAAATATATTTCTGAGTTATATTCCAATCTGAAAACTTACTACAGTGGTGCATCTATAATGTACTATAGAAAGGAAGTTAGACACCTTAAATTGTTACTATAGAATGTGGAGAGGAACTATGACCTCTGACATAAAATTACTTTTAAAAAAATCTGTCATCATATGAAATCATACAGCATTTTCTGGATAAAATTCTTCTCATAGTTCTTAAATTCACTACCAAAGGGAGAAAGTAACAGCCAAAATTAACAATCAAAGCAATCAAGTTTGAAATTTTGTAGAGTATGAAAAATCACTAATCCTTTACCTGAATTGTACAGCTACTCCATGCTTTCACTATACCATAAAAGCATTGCCTCGTTAATTCTACAACAGTCAAGTCAGGTAGCAACCGGTAGGATTTTCATTTCTGAGTACCTAGCTCAAAGTCAAGCTGTTCGGTAGTGCTGCACACGCATTGGTTTGGCTGATTCCTGGGACTGAGTTCCCAATCTCATGAATATCCAACTGGATGCTGAGAGGGGCATTCAACCTTCAATAAACCTGCACTGAATGCCTCCTGTGCAGAATGGGCCCCACCTAGGGCCTTACTCATCCTCCCACTCTTTCCCTGCCTCTATGTCAGGCCAGTCTGCCATGACTCATAAGACTAGACTGGAGAGAAAGTGTTACCTCTTCCAAGCAACATAACCCTCAAAACCAAACTTCCCTTGAGCTTTTTTTTTCTTAATTAAACTTTTTGAAATGAAAATGCAATAGTATGGTGAAAATAACAGAAAAAAAAAGGTCTGTGGCTTGAACAAATAGAGATTTATTTCCCTCACATAATTGGAAGATGGGAAGTGTGACTTTGGTTCAACTCTTCAGCAATACTGTGGTCAGTGCCTCCAAGCTTCTCTCCGCCATAAGATGGCTGCTTTCAAGGAAGAAACAAGTAGGAAGGGATGGTGATTTCCATGGCTTTCACCTTGATCAGGAAGTGGAAAGCTTTCCTGGAATTTCTCCACAGGTTTCTTTTGAGGTTTCATTGGCCAGAAATTAGTATGATGACCCCCCATTGGCAAGTAGGGAGGCTGGGAAAATGGGCTATGGATTACCACTTTAGATCAATGCTTCTCAATGGAGGATTTTTGGAGTACTGGGTGGAGCAATTCTTCATTATGCTGGATAGTTCCATGACTTGCTCACCCAAAATTAATCATTTTGAAAACCAAACATACCTCCACAGATTAACAATTATTCCCTAAGAAAGTAGAACTGCCCCCAATTTGAAACCCATTAGTTTACCCAAATTGCCAATCGTCACCTTGGTGTGGGTCACTTTGCAGACCTGAATCAAATAACTGTTCTAGAAGAAAGGAAGGTGAAGAGAATATATGCTGGGTAGGCAACATTATCTGTCATATATACTATATTCACCAGAATTTCCAGATTTTTAATTCAAGTTATTAAATTTGAAATTATAGGAATTTTAAAACATTTCTTTTAGTTCACTTAACATAACTCCCTCCCTCTTTCACTCTTCCTCTTTCTTTCTCTGTTTTTTTCTCCCTTCCCTTCTTCTTCTTCACTCCCTACCCCCCACCCCACTTCCTTTCTTCCTTTGATCAAAGTGAGCTGCTTCTTAAGAACTTGTGGAGAAAATACACCAAAATGGTTGATTTCTGCTCCTTTTTATTTTCTAGAAGAAACTACAAATTATAAATCATCCTTCCTGTCATCAGAATTTTATTTTCTTGTGTTTTTATTGGCAATCTATTGTTATCACAAAATGAACAATGTTAAATACTGCAATCTGTCCATAAATCACCTGTCCTTAAATTGTTTTAGGGTTCTTCCTCTTCCCTTTTTCCCACTCCTTTCCTTCCCCTTTCTTTCTTTCCATCCCCTTCAGTTCTAAGGACATTGCTTGGGGTAGAACAATGTAGGCATGTGCATGGGAGTTGGGGGAGATAGAGTGGCCCAGAAGAGGGTATCAGAGCTGATGGAGGACATCTGATGGGTAGGCTGTCCTCCCGTGTGGGATGTTGGTTGGAGCTGAAGAGTGGGTTTGAGTCAGTCGGAGCCCATCTCTGCATGAGGGGGAAGGGAAGAGGAGGAGGGTGGTATGTTGCAAAAGAGGGAAGAAGATCCTTCTGCAGATGGGTAGCTCTGCATGTATAAGTATGCGTGAGGAGTCAGAGACACAGAGGAGGATGTCTATGCAGTAGGGTTGGCCAACGTAGAGACACCAAGTCTGCCCCATCAGAAGCCTGGCCAGGGGTGTCAGAGCCTTAGCGAGGTGATAAGGGATAGCCCTTAGGGATAGTGCAGGTACCAAGGGGATAGGATTGCCAGATTTAGCAAATAAAAACACAAGATATGCAATTGGATTTGAATTTCATATGAACCATGAATTATGTGATACTATAAGTATGTATACACTTACATAAGTATGTAAGTATGCCATGAGACAGGATTATACCAAAAGCTGATTCATTGTTTATCTGAAATTTAAGAAAGGATACTGATTATATAAATGTGTTTTATTAAACAAGGATATATTTCTAATCATAAGAGAGCCGGGTGTGATAATAAAGTTCATGTGTCCACTTGGCCAGTTTATAGTGCTTAGTTGCTTGGTCAAGCCAGCCTGATTGTTACTGTGAGGACATTTTGTGGATTTAAATCATCAGTAAATTGACTCCATCTATGGCTGATTATATCTACAATCAACTGAGGAGATTGCCTTCAATAATGAGAGATGTCTCATCCAATCAGTGGAAGGTGTTAAAAGAAGTGATGATTTTCACAGTCAGGAGGGAGAATTTCCATTTCTACTTCACCCAGCCAGCTTCTTCTGAGGAATTCATGTAAAACCTTCATTTGAGTTCCCAGCTTGCAGACTACCCTACAGAATTTGCAATTGTGTATCTTCACAAGCACATGAAAAAACTTTTTTAAAGTCTCATAATAATGACAGATATGGCCTATTGATTCTGTTTCCCTAGAGAACCCTGACTAATAAAACAGTTTTCTCTTTGTTGGAGAAGGAAATTGCATTTATGGAAATAAAAGAACTGGAATAACTCTATAGGGTTAGATTGGAATTAGTTATCAGTATCAACTCATGGTTTTCAAGATATATAGCTATAGAGATAAATATAGGTGAAAATGGATGAAAAGAGTATGTGTCCACATATATTCCCTAACTCGGTCCACTTAGAAGAACTTGGAGCAGTAACACCCTGGTAATAATGAGCATGCCTTGTTTCCAGATCTTGGCTTCCCCACTTAAAGGGACCAGAGCTTCTTAGAGAAATGACTACTTTCATAGCTGGGGCAAGGAAAGTTGAGATTAGCCTGGAATATCTTATTGTGTCAGAATGTCTGGAATTTGTGAAAAGAGAAAGCAACTTGAACAGACCATAACTGGCCCCAAAGGGCTAATTAAGGACCAAAATAAGAATGATGCTAAGAAACTATAACCCATTACATAAAATTGAAAGTCATGAAGTACAAATAAATGAATAAATTAAAAGTCTTATGAGAACAAGACATTGACTTTCCACAAAATACTTACTAATTAGAAAGGGAAAAAGAATATAAGGAAGAAAAGTGAAAATCATTAATAATGGCTTATATCAATATCATGCGCAATTTGATAGACTAAAATCAGAGCACTCTACACTTCTATGATATCCCTGCCGAGATACATACTCTAAATATAATCATATGAAAGCACCAGAAAAATGGACCTTGGAAGGAAATTCTACAGTGGTACATGCTCCTACTGTTCAAAAACCTAAGGTCATTAAAGTTAAAAGAAGGTTAGAAGTGTTCCAGATGGAAGAGGACTAAAAAAGATGTGACTACTAAATGCAACATGTGACTCTGAACTGGATCTTTATAAAGATTTGAGAGGTAATTGGAGTGTGAGAGTGAGATTGTAGTACTATATCAATATTAATATCCTGATTTTGATGGTTATATTGTAATATGCAAGCAATCCCTTTCTCCTCCTTCCTTCCTTCCTCTTCTTTCTTCCTTTCTTTCTTCCTTCTTTTTATCCTTTTCCCCTTTCTTTCTTTTTATTTTTGTATAAATAAACACCAGATTATTACTTAAGTATTTGAGGGTGGTAGAGTACCAGGTTTGCAAATTACTCTCAAAAGATTCAGAAAAAAAAGTGATTTCTATCTACTTGCAAGTTTCTTTGAGTTGGTGAGTATGTCACAATTTAAAAAGTATGTTAAAACATTTTATGTGTTGACTATTATGATTATTGTAAAAAAAGCTTGGCTACAGGTAAAATTTGATTAACTGGAAAGCATGAGGAATAGTATATTTTGATTAATTCAAGTTACTGGTTAGCCACGAGTAAAATGGGAATTCCTTTCTCTTTCAGTTTTTAGTATATTTCCAATTATATCACTATTTGTCATTGCCTTAGAAAGTTCAGTAAAATGCATTTGTGATAAGCACTTTTGGCAATCCAGCTGTATCTGGCCATGCTTTCTATTAACATCCATTCTAGATTGGTTTCTGTGGAGCTACAAAGGGTGAAACAGACTGAGTTAAATTTTTTGAATTTTCAAATGGCAGTACTTCTGAATTTGCTTTCAGGAATATCCTTGATATTAACTAAGGTAAAAGTGTAATATGGCTACAGTTCAAGGATATAGAAGGCCTAGTTTTCTTAGCAAAATTGGTGTCCAAATTTTCCTCCCTTTGCAATTTGCTAAAAGCATTTGTCAATATAGATATTAGGTCTTCTTCTAATTACTGTAATGCAAAGTGCTATGTGCTTTAGGTTATTTGTTTTCTGTGCCTCAAGGTCTTCATTGTAAAATGGGAATTGTGTTGATAGTATTCATTTCATAGAGTTCCTCTGTGAGTCATTTGAGAATAGTGTATGTGGAAATCTGGAAAAAGCTCTGGTATAAAGTGGCATGCCTAGATAAATAAGATAATAGGAATCACTACATTTTTTGGATATAAATGAACATGTTCCACAGAATGAGAGACATATTTACTTTGCTGAAGCACAATAATGATAATTTTATAGAGTAAGGTCAAATTAATATACAGTGGGGTTCTGAGTTAATTTCTTGATCCTTTTCATTGGTGAAAGCATTACAAAAAAGGAATGGCTCAACAATGATGAAAGAAGATGTTGATGTGGAAGCAGTGGGGTGGGAGGACGGGGATATATGGGAACCTCTTATATTTTCTAATGTAACATTTTTTTGTGATCTATGTATCTTAAAAAGAAAGAATTAAAAAATGATTGGAGTTGGGGGTGGGGAGTGGGATGTATGTGAAACTCTTAGATTTTTTAAAGTAACATTTTGTGTGATCCATTAATTTTAAAAAAAGATAATAAGAAAAGAAAAGAAAGAAGAAAAGAAAAGAAAAGAAAGAAAAGAAAAGAAAAGAAAAGAAAAGAAAAGAAAAGAAAAGAAAAGAAAAGAAAAGAAAAGAAAAGAAAAGAAAAGAAAAGAAAAGAAAAAGAATGACTCAGAGAATGCATGGTACCTATTTTGGTTCCGGCCAAATCATTTCATTGTTGCCTGTTTTTTGGCTTGTATTACCAGTCCTGATCTGTGGTTTTTCAGCATCAGGGATATTAACAAATTATAAAACTATTTTTCATTTTCTGTCTGCAATGGTCAATTTTATTTTAAAATAATGAAGTCTTTATGAATTATGCTGCTAAAGGATAATTCATTGTGCCCACTAGCTGGCACTAATCACATTAGCTTGGGAAAGCACAAGGTCCTCTCTTTGCTTGGGTTGTCTTGCAGCTCTCCATTTTCCTGTCATCTGGAGTATCTGTAATCTTGCAGTCCTGTGGTGTTTTGCATACCCTTTCTGCTATAATCTGGTCATGGGAAGAGTGACTTCCTCACTCAGAACCAGGATATGGGGAGCAGTTGAAGCTCAGTGGTTGAGTGACTGCTTCCCACCTATGAGCTCTCAGGTTCAATCACAGGTACCACTTTGAACAAAAAAGAACCAGGCTACAAATATATTTCTCCCTTGCTGAAGACACAACACCATCACCTTGTCCTTTGTCTTGTCTTTAATACATTCACTAGTTTACCTTAGAGCAGAATTTAACTGCTGTATGTTTTTTTATAATTCTTATTATGAGGGCACAGATTCAAACATATTGATCCTTACTATTGATTGCCCACAATATTTTGGGAAATATCATGGAAAAGGAAAGTTTGGACAGAGCAGCCTTTCTAATTTCTACTTCTATCTGTAATGCATTTAAGAAAGCAAGAGCATTCAAGTTACTGTTATTGCAAAAGTTACTGGCATTTCTCAAGCTGTCTTTTGGTACAAGTCACACCAGATTATTTTAGTATTTGAGTCATAAAGACCAGCCCCTGTGAAGAGAGTTTCAAGATTTTTTAAAAATGACATTCTTCATATCTCCATAGTGCTTCACTGAATTTTTTGCTCATCACTCAGCCTTTCACAATGTTGTCATTAACTCTTACCAATAATCACTGGGTGAATGAGTAAGTTTTATGCTATCCTTTCCCATCTCCTCCTTCTCCCTAATGGAAATATCATTAGGTACAACTGGCAATGTTAATAAATTGAATTAGAAAAGCAGAAGTTCTTTGTAAAATTTATATTTGTCATTACATATTTAATAACCCACAATCTTTATTCAAATTGAAGTTTTCAAAAAAGATAATTTGTTTTAGCGTGAATTAATTCCATTAGGGGTATTATAATATCAAATCTACAAAATGTAAATATTGAAAGATTGAATTAGAGAAAGTGTGAGAAGAGTTTGCTTCAAAGTTTTATGTAAATGCTGCCAATACATCTTAAATGGGAAATTATTCTCAACAAATCAATATAAAAATTTTATCAGGACATGTGGTAATGGAAACTTGATAAGAAGAGAGTAAACTGAAAAAAGGTTCATTTTTCACACATAACAAAAGCCCAAAGGTGGTACACCCAGGGCCAGCATGAAAGCTTCCCAAGGCAGCCAGAGACCTCAGCTTCTCCCAGTTTTTCATTCAGCCATCCTTAGTGTGTGGCCTTTAAGTTCAGACTCCTCCACCCAGCAGGTTATTAATATATTCCAAATGAAGAGGTATAGACAAAAAGACAAGAGCAGAAGAGAAACTGGCAGTCTCACCTGTCTTTCTCATCAGCTTTAGAGGAAGTCATTCTCAGTGTCTTCCTCTTACATCTCTTTGGACAGAGGCATTACATATGGCCACTTGAGTGGCACTGAATTCTACAAAACTAAGTATTTTCACCTGGGCATGTTGCCAACTGTCACAAAAGGAGGACTTTGTAAGTAAAAAAAGAAATGGAGAGTAGACATTGGACAACACTCTAGCAGTGGTGACTACAGACACATTAATTAAGTAGATGCTAATAAAAATAACAATCATTGGATTCCAGAACCTGTTTGAATTTTGATTGGTGAAATAGTTATCTCTTTCTACTACTTATAGTGAGAGGGAAGTTTTCCAAATAAAAGACAGAGAGCACAGATTATTGTCTTAAGGATATTTACTTTCTAATTTCAGTATTTTTATATTATTTATGAATAGTTCTTTTCCCACAAATGAAAAACAAGGTACATATAAAATGACTTCCCTATGTCTTTTACATTCTTCTATCCTTCGTGATTAATGGGTTAAAGGAGAAATTCATATTTTAGATACTATTTCAAAGTATCTTGAATAATAATATTTACCTTTCACAAATAGGACTAATTAGTTAGATTTAGAAAGACAACATTTGAGTTTTGTTTTTTAAATTTGTATGAAATTAAAAAACTACATTTAAAGATTAATTTAAAAGCTAATGTGATTCACTAGAAAATATGCAAAATTTTAATTTTATAAGTATTGCATCAAATAAGTATTTTTGTGGCTTACCACCAAGAGCTTTTATCCAGATGTACAAATAAAACAAAATAATTAACTTTTGGGTAAATTTGAGTAGTTATGGTGAGCTACTCCAGATAAATTATTGAAGTTAGTTACTTATATCTGAATTAATAAAATTGTGCCATTCCCTTTTTTCAAATTAATTATAAAATTAATGAAATTAATGTTTCCCATTGTGTGAACATGTCTTGCCTAATTTAAATGTTTGTTAGAATAGGAATTAAGTAAGTCTTGATAAATAGTATAGAGTCTAGTCTTCGGGTGATTATAAACATAAATTTTCCTGAAGGAGAGGAGTCAGGTGGCGAATAGGAAGTTTGCTAAAAGGAAAGAAAAAGAACTTAAAGATGTAAGTCCCTTTATACCTCTATGGAATATTTGTAGGAAAAGGAAGTGCCATTAAAGCTTTCCAATTACCAGAACAATACAGGGATGGTATGAAAGTCCTTGAAATTGAGAAACAGTAGTAGCACAATGGAGCAGACCATGATATAGAACTTATAAGGGTGACTCAGAAGAGAAAGAAGAAATAGGACTGCCAACCAGCCAGATCCAGTCAAGCTTTCTTTCTTTCAAAATGGGAGAAAAAAGATGGAGCTTAAGAATCATGTGAAATAATTTGAAGCTATTTACAAAGCTGCATGGATTTGCTTTAAGAAAAATGAAAATAAATAGCAAGGAAAAGATGCAAATTCATGAGGCAAAGAACAGGAGGAGAAAAGCACAGAGGAGAAAACACAGAGTCAAGAAATGAAAGAAAAAGAATGAAAAAAAAATAAGAGAAAAGGAATATATCATGCAAAAAAGATAAAAATTCAGTCTGTAAAAAATGCATAACCCAGGAGCAGAAGAAAATTTCTTCCAGTTGCTTCACTCTACTGAATACAAACTTAAGAAAATTGATTCAATAAACCAAAGAAGTCAAAGCTATTATACTGAAAAAGGGCTTACAGATCTAAGAAACCAAGTTGAGGTTTATAAAACCCCATTTAAAATTAATAAATGAATTTTTAAAATAAACAATTGAATAGATATGGCTGATGTAAATTACTGAACTAGGGGGAAATTTGAAATAGAGTGCTTTAAAATAAAGATAAACAGCGCTTGAAGGGAATAGAATTGCTAAGTATATTTGTTGCAAAAAACAAGCCTACAAGCCAAGTTAATGATAGTTTCTTCCCTGAGGTAGAGTAACCAGAAAAAAATAGAAAAATATAGCATTAAAAGATATAAGAGAGGAAATGCTCCTTTAAGTTGTAGAAGAGCATTCAATAAAATGTGACTACAACTTGATTGATATTGGGACATATCCTGGCTAATTATTGAACCTCAAGAATAAAAACAAAAAAAATCTTCAGTCTGTTACCCAAACAAAATTACAAGATACCTGTAAGGAAATAAAAATTGTCTGGCCTTACTTAGAGCCAAAAGATAACATATCATTCTCTAAAATGTTCTAAGAAAAATAAAAGAAAAAATGACCTAAGAACATCACATGAGCCAAGTTGCCATTCAAGCATGAAGTCAACAAGTAGATATTCTTCAGCACACTGAGAATAGCAACTAACTTTCATTGAGTTCTGCTCTGAGCCAAGTCCTTCCATGAATGTTTTATAGGCATTATCTCCTTCAATTCTCATAATAAGTTCACGAAGGAGGTATAATTCTTATTTTAGTTTTGAAGTTGAGGAAACTGAGGCAAGTTTAGCTATTTAATTTGTCTAAGATTTCACATCTAGTTAATGGTAGAACTTGTATTTGAACCCAAAAACTGTATACTTTCTTACTATACCAAGAATCTGAAATAGCTTAAAGCATAATCAATCAAGGGGCCCTTTCTGAAAAAGTTAGCAGATACACTAACAAATCTAGCAGGGGCATGAAATTCAGCCATTGAAAGATGAATTAGTTATAGTTGCAGAGCAGAAAGTCCCTCGGGAAAATTACATTAATTAGTATAATAATATACACAAAAATTCTTAACCAGGGTCCACAAAGATGTATACCCATTAGGTAGTAGCAATCCTAGTTCCTTATGGTAATCAGGTTTGAATACCCTAGCCAGTATTTTTTTGCTTCTTTGTTTCCTGGTCTCTGGCATGAGGAAGTGCAAGGAGAAAAGTAATTTGGAAGAAATATTTTTGTCTCTAATGTCCCTGTGAGTAACCACAGGAAATCTGTCTTCTAGCACAGCCTAAAGTAACAGAGGTAGGAAAAGATGGTGAGTGGGGTCAATCATATATCCATCTCTTAGATATTGGACACATGCCATCTAACTCTTGGGGACACGGCATCATACACTGACCTTTGGTCCAGTGCATGTACCATATCCTGAACCAGGCCACACAACCAAATAAGGGTGGCACAGTCAAAGCCTGGTCTGAAGGCAGTCCTCATTCCAGGAAAAGGAATGGTGATGTTAGCAGGTAAGCTGATACCTGCAGAGGCTGAAGCTTTATAACCATCGGGTGGGAACTTGTCATCACTGGGATCTCTGTAGCTCAAAAACAGAACAAGTGATGGGGGTCTCAGTGGTGAGATAGGGACAAAATTATAATAAAGGGGAAACATGTAAACTGGGTTTTTACAGGGCAACTAATATGGCTGCTCTGAAGAGACCTTGAGGTCTCCTGTATGGGGCAAATTGGCCCAACCTGCTGTAGAAGTGAGTCCTTTGGTCATAGTTTGTATGTGTATTTTTTGTCTCTTATCAGGTTCCTGATTTCTGGAAAGAGGGCCAAAATATTCTTATTTATCTAGTTCTTTATTAGTTCCTTTGCACCTGGAACCTGCTCTTCCTCACCATCTTGGTCTGAAAAATAAATATGATTTATTCTATTTCCTATTTTGATAATATAATATTACAGACAAATTGTGCCTTCATTTGAGCAAATCATTTGATGAGATGTCTTCTGATTTTTTTCCCCAAACTCTCTAACACTAAAACTTTGTGAATCTTACAAATTCTTATGGGCATATTTTCTAGTCATATTGAGATAACTTCAATCTCTGTGATAGTAGAGATTAGTTCTGTCAGTTCCTCACTGTCCTGGATACCATCTAGGACTCTTCCTAAAGGTAAAACTGTAAAGTCTTCACTGAACTATAATGCATGGTAGTGTAATTTTAGTAGTTTTTCATTTTAAGAATGAAGAATTGCAATATAATGGAACTCACATAAAAGATTTCAAGTTCTGTAGACATCTTCCTGACAATATTTGTAATTTCAAAGGCAATAATACAGGAAGATAATTAATTATGCCAGCATTGTATCTTATCAGAAGGAAGACCTTTAGCTGCTTTTCCCCATGAAAGGTCTAACCATGCTCACCTATTTCCTTGTAACCCTCCCAGAGCTGTGCACCAAGAAAAGATTGATTTGATTATTCAAATCTGGAGATACTGATTACACATGATTACTAGGTGGGCATTTATCCTGTGTGTGCAACTGGATATAGTTTCACATTGAAGAGTACAGGTTCTATGCATTATCATTGGCATATGCCTTTTCTTATCATCTGGCAGAACTGGTAAGCAAAGTTTCGGGTCCCTCTTAAATTCTGATCATCTTTCTCTGTCTCTCATGCTCTGCGTAGGTGGTCAACTTTCTCTCTCAGGCAGGTGTACCTGAGCCTGCTGGTCTCAATAGTTCAGACTTAAAGCCTAAGCCATGGACTTAAATTTATCTTGCATTAGTTGGAAAATGCATACAGCTGCTAATAATGTGATAACTTTATTTCTGTTCTATTGTTCCATACATATCCTACTTAATAACCATGTGAGAGTGATTCTTGGCAATGGCAGAGGATTTATGTTTTCCTGGTTTCCTGGCTCAAAAATGATTACAGTACCATCAATATATATCCTTGACTTCTAAAATACCTTAGAACATTTAACAAGAAATTTCGTAAACAGTTATGTTTTAGGTCTTGTCTATGTAAGCTTTTGCAACTTCAGAGTAAAGATCATGCATTGCATTTCTTCATCTCAGGCAGCTAGTATAGTACTTGTACACAGAAATTATTTCTTGAATAAATGATAATATAATCCCAAGAATGTCATTTTGAAAATATATGTTTCAAGTATTTGGAGCTTCTTTTAAGGAGCTGGCACTACAAACTAGTGCATGCTATGTCTATCCTTCCACAACCCTATAAGGAATTACATTAATTTTGGTAAAGAGGTAATTGAGGCTTTGCAAAGTTAAGGGGTTTGCCCATTCCCAAGGTTAGGATGGAGCAGCATTGGGATTTAAATGGAGGGATGTCCAACTCCAAAGACAGCTCTTGGCAAAGCACCACCACCTATAAACTGGCCCAGGGCATGAGGGAATTTCCATTTCCCATTCTTGACCAGACAACGTTGCCTGGTGTGACTCAATATCAGCTCTCTTGGCTCTGGGTAGCAACTTGGCTATTCTTGGTGATGAGATATTTTGGCCTGGTGACTGTCCCAAAGGCATAGTCAACTGAAAAATATCTTCATGAATAATAAAGTATCCTTCCTTCCCACTTAATGCTGTTTATTTACAGAAGCATGGAGTAAAGTGAGAAAGGGAAGAGAGGGGGCAGGAGAAGTCCAAAGGAAGCAAGGTAGGAACATTTGTGAGGAAGAAACTGAATTATATATAGATATATATGTATATATATATACACATATATATATGTGTGTGTGTGTGTGTGTGTGTGTATATATATATATATATATATATATATATATATATATATATATGAAAGTTCTGTATCCTTAGACTGCTCAATTTCTGCATGGGAGATGGCAAAGGCTGTTTCTCCAAATTCAGCAATTTTCTCCTGCTTGTATACTGAACCATTGATCTCTAGAAGTAATCTCTATATAAGGCTGGTTGCTGAATGATCAAGGAAGAGAATTAAAGTAAATACTACTGAAATACTCTCACTAGGAGCAGAGTGAGAAGGGTTTGCATGCAGCCTTGTCTGGCAAAAGTAAATAATCTCACAGTCAGCAAGATGGCCGCAGAGTATGAAGCTCCTAGAGTCAGCTTGTGCTACAGGGCAGTTAGTAATCACCCAGAGCTATCTAAAACTCTGGGTGACTCCAGGATACCAGAAGAGAATCCTGCAGCATTCTTGAAAGAATTGGAAGGAGGAGACTGCCCATCTGCAGAGAATATTCTTAAGTAGAGCACTCCACACCCTAGAGGCTGGTGGCCTCGAGAGCTATTCCTTGACTGGAATTGAAAGCTCCGCTTCCCAATAATAGGAAAGGAAGAGAAAATTGGGCACCAATTTCAGCTACTGATTAGTAAATTCGGCAGGCTAAAGTATAATCCTAATAACAGCTAAGGTTCGAACTGTCCAAGTCATAAAGAAGCTGGTAGTCACCAGTTTAACTCTGCTCCCAACAGGAAGGGAAGCAGGGCAGATTGAAAATCACAGTGCCAGTGCCGGTAGGGACCAGCTTCTTTCATTCCAGATCAGATTGCAGTTTTGGTCTAAGCCCCAGTCCCACCTCTGGCAGGGGGAAACTGTGGGGACATGTGCCAGCCTTTTGGGAAAATACAGGCCACACTGTGGAGGCCAGTGACATCCTACTCTGCCAAGACAACAACAAAAAATTACAATCCAAGAAACTGGAAGATATGGCTCAGTCAAAGGAAAAGATAAGCCTCCAGATAACATAAAGGAGTCGACAGCTAATTATAGATGTTCAAACAAATGAGATGGCTAATATATTAAGGATATTAAGAAGACATTGGATGAGCACAAGAAAGAATTCGAAGCATACATAGAAAAAAAGCAGATCTTATGGGAATGAAAGGTGGAATAAATAAAATAAAAAATACATTGGAATCGTATGAGAAGGCAGAATAAAGGGTTGATGAGCTTAAAGGAATGGCCTCTGTAAGCGAACATACAAAAGAATAGAATGGAAAAATTAAACAAGGTCTCAGGGAACTAAATGACAGCAAGAAACACGCAAATATACAGGTCATGGGTGTCCCAGAAGGAGAAGAAAAGGGAAAAGGGCAGAAGTAATATTTGAAGAAATAATGGTAGAAAATTTCTCGACCCTATTGGAGGACACAGATATCCATGTCCGAGAAGCACAACATACTCCCATTCAAATAAATACGAATAAACCAACTCTGGGACACTTACTACTCAAAATGTCAAATGCCAAAGACAAAGAGAATTCTGAAAACAGCAAGAGAAAAGCAATGCATAACATATAAGGGACACCCAATAAGATTAAGTACCAATTTCTCATCAGAAACCATGGAAGCAAGAAGACAGTAGTATGATATATTTAAGATACTGCAAGAGAAAAACTTCCAGCCAAGAATCTTATATCTGGCAAGATCGTTTTTCAGAAATGAGGGCAAGTTTAGAATGTTCACAGATAAACAGAAACTGAGAAAGTTTGTAACCACGAGACCAACTTTGCAGGAAATACTATTGGGCTTTCTACAGCCTGAAAATAAAAGTCTTGGAAGAGAGTCTAGAAATGAAAATTATATCAGTAAAAGTAACTAAAAGTGTCAAAAGAGTGGTAAAAATAAAGTGTGACAGATAAAATACAAATATTTAGGAATAAACTTAACCAACAATATAAAGCACTTGAATTTAGAAAACTACAACTTATTGTTAAAAGAAATAAAAAAGGACCTGAATAACTGGAAGAACATTCCATGTTCATGGATTGGAAGACCAAATGTCATTAGATGTCACTTCTACTCAAACTGATATACAGATTCAATGCAATCCTGATAAAATCTCCACTGGCATTTTTTAAATAAATGAAAAACATGATTATCAGATTTATTTGGAAGGGTAAGGGGTCCTGAATGGCCAGAAACATCTTTAAAAAAAAGTGAAGTTGAAGCACTCTCACTTCTGGACTTTAAATCATATTACCTAGCTACAGTGGTATAAACAGCATGGTACTGGTATAAAGACAGATATATAGACCAACAGAAGTGAATAGATGGTTCAGAAACAAACCCTAACATCTAGGGTCAAGTGATTTTTGGCATGACTGTCAAACCATCTAGCTCAGGCAGAACAGTCCATTCAACAAATGGTGCTGAACGAATTGGATATCCACAGCCAAAAGAATGAAAGAGGACCCCATCTCACACTTTATACAAAAATGAACTCAAAATGGAACAAAAACCTAAATATAAAAGCAAGAACCATAAAGCTTCTAGAAGAAAAGGTAGGAAAATATCTTCAAGACCTGGTCTTGTAATAGTGTGGACATGTATGGAGTTGATGGTAACACATTATAGTGAGTAATAGCTGGTTTCTAAATGGGAATGTGACTGAAAAGTGTAGTCTAGGGATGAAAATGCCAATTAACAGAAAGCTAGAGACTAATCTTGGGACTGAATAACACAGGAAACTCAGAAGTAAATGAGAATTGTGGTTGATGTCACAGATGCAAGAGTGTCCTTTGTGAGCTAGCAGATGTACATCACTACTGCAGCATGGTGGGAAATTGAGAAATATGGCAAAAATACAACTGGGTGACCTATGGACTGTGGTTAACAGTAATAATGTAATAGCCATGCATCTATGTCAAAGATATATGGTGTTGATAATGGGGGAGTATGGAAAAAGTGTGCCAAATCTGTACTATGGAACTGGTAATAATCTGATGATATTATCTCATAATCTCTAATTAATGTTCCACCATTGTGTGGTGTGTTGCTAGAAGGGTATTTAATAGGAATTCTGCACATGTGCATGATTAATCTGTAAGTTTACAACTTCTGTTATAAAAATATATTTAAAAAATAATAATAGGGTAGGTTGGGGAAAAATACACCAAATATAAGGAGTGTAGTTAGTAGTAAGATTTTGATGATATTCTTTTATAATTTGTAACAAATATGTCACAACAATGCAAAGTGTTGGTGGTGGGTTGATGTATGGTACCCCTGTATGATGTTATGATGTATGATGTTATGCATGTTTACTTTATAGTTTACAACTTTTACAATACACTTATTGTTTATTTATGTTCATGCATAAATGATATAATAATAACAACAATAGGGTGGGTTGGGTAAAAATACACCAAATGCAAGATACTTTGGTTAGTAGGAATATTTTGAGGATGTTCTTCAATTATTAGCTAAAAATGCTTCACAACAATGCAAGTTATTAGTGGTAGGGTGAGGTATGAGAGCCCTGTATGATGTTAGGTATGTTTGTTTTGTAAGCTCACAACTATTACTATACACTTATTGTTTATGTATGAGTTATAAACTTCAATAAATTTTTTAAAACGTCAATACTACCAAGCAGTTTCAATTTTGTATAGTCTAAGTCACAACTGGACCTAGTAACCTTGGGATATTCCTTTGTGTGTGTGTGTGTTTCTTTTCTTTTCTTTTCTTTTTTTTTTTTGCCTTTATTTATATTTTTAATATTACATTAAAAAAATATGAGGTCCCTATATACCCCCCACCCCGTCACCCCACTCCTCCCCCCATAACAACAATCTCCTCCATCATCATGAGACATTCATTGCATTTGGTGAATACATCTCTGAGCACCACTGCACCTTATGGTCAAAGGTCCACATCATAGCCCACACTCTCCCACATTCCACCCAGTGGGCCATGGGAGAACATACAATGTCCAGTAACTGTCCCTGCAGCACCACCCAGGACAACTCCAAGTCCTGAAAATGCCCCCACATCTCATCTCTTCCTCCCACTCCCTACCCCCAGCAGCCACTATGGCCACTTTCTCCACACCAATGCCACATTTTCTTCCATTACTAATCACAATAGTTCATGAATAGAATATCAGTAAGTCCACTCTAATCCATACTCTATTCCTCCATCCTGTGGACCTTAGAATAGTTGTGTCCACTCCACATCTCTATCAAGAGGGGGCTTAGATTCCACATGGATGCTGGTTGCAATTCTCCTGCTTTCAGTTGTAGGCACTCTTGGCTCCCTGGTGTGGTGGTTGACTTTCTTCACCTCCACGTTAGCTGAGTGGGATAAGTCCAATAAACCAGAGTGTAGGAGCTGAAGTCTGTTGAGGCTCAGGGCCTGGCTATCACATGATCAGTCCAGAGATTCAGGTCCCCTGGGTATATATTAAACCCCAGCACCAACAACAGTTCCGGTAAAAGTAACAGGAGAGACTTGTGAACAAAGATCACATCTGAGTCCAGCTCCATCACACAGACACACAAACTCCAAAGTAGAGCCAACTGACATGGCACTGAACTCCATCTGCCATGACCATAGAATCTGTGGGTCTCTGTAGCACTCAGAAGAACCAATACTTGGGGTTGTATCTACTTTATCTGTCTCTGGGACTCTGCTCAGGTGTGCATAAGGGCAACTCCTCTGATAAACTCCCGGCTCTTTTTGGAGACTTATAGCCATATAAACTCATTTGTCCTTTCCATTTCCCCCTTTTATTTAGGCAAAAAAGCATTTTTAACTCCTGGTATTATATGTAGATTGAGATATTCTGCTGGTCCGAGTTGACCCTTTTATTCAAGGTCATTTTCTAGTTACATCTTCAGCTGGTACTTGGTAGTAATCCCTTGGCACCAGGGAGGCTCATCATTGGGAGTCATGTCCCATGCTGAGGGCAAGGCAACACATTTACATGCTGAGTTTGGCTTCGAGACTGGCCACACTTGAGCAACACGGAGGCTCTCAGGAGGTAACTCTTAGGCACCCTGCAGGTCTAGGCCTTGTTCTTATTTCAGGTGCACAGGCTCACAAGCATAGTCATTAGTATCAAGGGCTCATTGTTGGATCTTCATTCTTTTTTGGTCTTTGCCATTGCACTTGGGGGATTGTTGCTATTCCTTTAGGGACTGTGATAGAGCTCCCCTGGCTAGGGGTATCCACTATGAAAAAATTCAAACATTTTTATGTACCCTGGAGATATGCCCTGGAGAACTCCGTGCCAACCATGTGTCCCCTGTCAATAACATTCCACACAAGTATTCCTCCCCTACCATCGTTGAACCTCTCTGTGATCCAAATAGCTAAGATAAATAACAATAGGTAAAGGATTTTTTTTGGTTTGTTTTCTTTTCATTGTTATAATTTTACAGTTTTGAGCTTAACTTCTCTCTGAGTCATTCCAAAGACACAGAAGTTCAGCAGAACAGCAGAATATTGTTACTGTGCATTTCTTTCTTTTATTTATTGATGTATGTTTGAACACCTCTGTTTCAATTCTATAAAGAGATTGAAATATATTATAAGATTTCAAAGAATACAAATAGAAAAAAACATAATAAATCAGGACCAGGGAAAATATAGAAATACAAAGAACTAATCAGGGATTGATAGATTGAGTAAAGATTAGCATGTCAAAATTTCTTATAAGGTTACTAAAAATAGGTCTACAGAATTATTTCTCAGCTTTCTTGTAGTCCACACCAGAAAGAACAAAAATAACTTACAAAATTCATATTGTCCAGGAAGAACATACCACCTTCATTTAGTTATTGTAATTAATGGTGCAACCATACTTAATCCCTATTTGTGCACATGGACTTAAATTTCCTTGATGAATGTGGTTGATGCACAATTGATAGCTGATTATGTACAGTCATGTGCTTCTTAGACTTTTTCCTATCTGCTGTGAAGATTGTCCTGGACCAAATATGTACAAATCCGTGTACTATGGAACATGACATAAATGAGATATGGCTGCATTTTCCATTTGAGATCATGTTCCACAGAAACCATTTATTTACCAAAAATGGAACCAAGATTGCTTTTTGAATTCACACTTGCTGTTTATGTATTTTTTTCCCTAGAATTCTAAATGAGCTTCAATCTCCCCTATTCTAGAATTGCACGTGATAAAGCCTTGTCTATTGAATTCCACCTTAAATGCATGCCTTGTGAATTGATATTTCTGTTTCTATGAGATCTTTGAAGTATTGCTTTGTATGTCATTTTGAGAAAAGTAACTTTTCACTTAAGAAGATTGATATTATAGTATACTTAAAGTTATATGCACTGCCATTTATCTTTTTCAGTTGACTTCTACACCTAAAGAAAAATTCAAAATAAAGTGTTTTTTATAGGGAAGTAGCCAGATTTTCTCTACTTTCTTGGCTAAGCTGCAAGAAATGATTTTTGAGAGCAAGCCAGGTTAGGTAGGCCTGTAGTTTATTAAGGAATGGTGAGAATAGAAATGGAAGAAAGTAACAGATCACGGGTCCCAGGTAGAGAGGAAGGGGCTGAAGAGTGATAAAGAGGGCCAATTTACAGACTGCAATTCCCCATTATAGATGATAAATTTCCAGGTCTACTTGCATGTTCGTCATGGCAGGGGATGAAAGCAGGGTTCAAAAGGCAAGAGAGTGGGGTTTCAATCTTTGCACTTGCTTTTTGAACCATTAATTATTCCACCCCTTTGCTAATGATAGGAGAGGAGTCCCAGCTTTTCACCGTTTTGATTGTTTATACCACCCATCAATCCCCCCAGAAGGCCCAATCATAAGGTCCCTGGAGAACATCCAGGACTTCTCCTGGCTTCCGGAGAAAATCTCATTCTAAACGGGGGAATCTCACAAGTTCTTCTAGCAGCTGTCGTGGGGGTACTGATGTCCACGTGGACTTCTTGCCAGGTACCAGATATATCTATTGATTCCCTAACCAGTCTACTTCAGGGGTACTTAGAAATGCTTCGAGATGGTCCAAAATTTCCAAATCCATTTACAAGTCAGGCTTTACAAGAGATATGGAATAAATAAGGCATATTTAAAATTTATCAAGAGCTGTAAACATAGTAAAGCCAAACAATATGTTCCTGGAATAAACTACATTTTCCTGGGGACCAGGAAGAGAAGATAGGAATATGTACCAAAGCAAAACTCTTTTTAAAATTTTTAAAAATTTAATTGCCTTTTTAAAACAGATACATAGATCACAAAAAAATATTACATTAAAAAATATGAAGTTCCCAAATACCCCACACCCACCTCATTCCTCTCACATTAACAACCTCTTTCATCATCGTGGCACATTCATTGCATTTCATAAATACATTTGGAGCACTGTTGCATCACATGGATTATAATCTCCCCTAGTACAATCAGTGGGTTACAGCAGGATACATAATGTCCAACAGCTGTCCCTGCAATATCATTTAGGACAACCCCAAGTCCCAAAAATGCTCCCACATCACATTGCTTCTCTTTTTATTTTCCTTGTCACATACTGACAAAAGATACTCTTTTTTACAGGTGAATAGTTAGGTTATAAGAATTCCAGGGGAATTATAAGGAAGCCCTCAAAAATCCCCTGTATTCTAAAGTAGGTCTCCCTCTCCTAAGTAGCTTTGGGTTAAATTCCTTTTCCTTTGACTTTCCAATCACTAACACCTTAGTGTGAATATGTTATACAGTTCCTCTTCAGCCAGAGAGTTTGCTCAAAAAATATCTCCGGTATAATAAGAGATAAATGACAAAGTAAATTTTGGATGGTTAGAAGTTAGAGGAGAAGGGTTTAGAATACAGGTTTATGAATTCAATTTGGAATTCTTGGTTGGTTACAGGGTACCTCAACCAGGTGTCTGATATGTACCTGATTCAAGAACCCAGGTATCATGGCTGAAAACTGCTGTATTTACTTCATGTCTCTGACAAGGCCAGACCTGACTTGCAAACAGATTTGGAAATTGTGGATCACCCCTCTCTAAGCATTTCTAAATGTTTTTATGAAAAATGATTTATTTTCTATTTTTTACCAGATATCGAAGTCAATTGAAATAAATGATAGAACATAAAAATTCAAGTGTGCTATATTATGGGCTTTTTAGGTGAAAAGTTATTTTTCTAAAAATGTACAACAACTATCTTTTCTTAAAAAGCCACAACAATAAAAACTTAAAATAATTATTATGCTAATTTTACTTGATCTATAAAATATTCTAGCTCTCTATTCAATGATGTCTAATAACTATAGTGAATTATACATAATAGATCATTTTCAAGGACTGAAAATGAAGAAGAGGTTTACATAATGCTTTTGTTTTCTTTAATAGCAAGGTATAGTATATGACAACTCCATCTAGTATGGAACATAGTTGAGCATTGACAGTTCCCAAAAAACAGTTCACCCACATGTAATCATTTGAAATTTGCCTGTATATTATAGTCAAAGAAAATTATGACAGTATATAAGCATTATAAATATAAATTAAACACAGCTTTAAACTAAGTAATGTAGTCATCTGGCTTTTGTTAACAATTTTGATTTCAAGATTTCAAAATTGTAAATGGTGTGCAATTTTGAGAGAAGGTAAGAAACATAATTTCCTTCCCCTTTAGTAGGCTCACAGCCAAGTCAGTGAGGGACAAACCCATGGGAGACAAATTAGCTCATGTAGCTTAGATGCTCTTGGAGCTTTTCTGTAGTAACACTTGGCTAGTGCCTGGACAAGGTAATTTACCATATTGCTGAGTATCCTACTCTCAAAGGTACATTCATCTTGTCTTCCCCGAAGGAGATTGTGGTCTGGAGTTTCACATTTATGATCATGAAGTATATTTTGGCCTGCAGAATGAAAGACCAGAGAATGAGAGAAGGAGTTGTGTTTTCAGCTAAATCATCCATTAGCTTGACATCAGAGGGATTAAAATTGGTATTATCAGGGGATAGTAACCAACCCCAAATGAGGGATGAACTTGAAGTGTGGGTATGCCATAAGAGATCTACTTGTGGCAGGAAATGAAATAAAATCATCTAGGCATTGCCAAGTTAAGCAATAGTCAGTAAAAGAGAAGTAAATAATTTTAGAGCCATTATATAATGAAACTAGGCAAGGATATCTCTTTAGTTAGGCTTATTTCAATACCAATTGGGATTACTTTTCTAAATCCATAAATCCCATTCCTAGAAGGAAGAAAGTAGACTAGAAGGCATTTATAAGAGAATCAGAAGCTTCTATGGGGTCTTAAAAGTATATATACAATATGAATATTTGGGGAAAAAAGTTGATGGAAGCTATCTGAAATATTAATTTCAATAAGACAGAAGTGAATAAACAGTTTATTTAAAAGTTTTGGTTGTGAAGAAAGGGGGAAATTTGACAAAATAAAGAAAAAATTATTATAAAATAACTTGAGAGGACTGATAGGCAAATATTAAATTATATTTGTCTAAACTTCTTAAAATTGGAGATATTTTAGAATATGAGAAATTTCACAAAATATTAACTGTGTACCACAGCACTTTCTAGTATTAGAGCTTTTGTTGTCAACTTTATCCGCTATTTAGGGAAATCGTGATTGCTACTTTGTATTTAGAAAATGGCTCCTTTGTTCTAAGCCATTATTTGCAGCTGAACTGAATGTGTCAAAGCATACTTATAGACATATTTACAGTGTAGACATTAGAGAACTGGATTAAAATTTTTTCTGGATACAAATATTTACTTCTTCATGGTAGTCACAATGACTTCTTTACTTGTATCCTATTTCTCTACCCCATCACTTACTTCATAATATATTTATTGCATTTCAATGAAATTATATTTTTCTTTTTAATTACTAGATCTAAACCAGAGCAGAGATATGGGTGCTTATAAGGAATTTCACAACAAAGGAACTAAAGTTTTTTTTTTTTGCTAATGACTACATCTCAACCACCTGTCAGAATGTCAGTGAGGTATGGAAAATCAGCAGTGAGGTATACTCTAGATTAATATATATGTACATGTTCTGGAGATACTGAATCTGGACAGAAAGGTAGGTAAAAAATCAGCCTTGGCCCTGCTGGAGACCTAGAAAGAAAAAAATATGGAGAAGGGAGGGAGAGAAAGAGAGAGGGAAAGAAATATAGAGATAGAGGGAGGCATTTTGGCAATAATTCAAGCACAAATTAGAAAACAAAATATTTTCAATCTGAAGTGAACTAGATTAACATAGTTAATCTATAGTTTTAAGCAAAATCTTTTTAATAATTTGGTAAATTTAACTGGAAATTTATTTACATTATAAAATCTGTAATGGTATGCTAAATGCCAATTTTTTACTCCCAAACTGAGCTTTAAGTGCTTAGTACCTTAAAGGGTCAACTAATAAGGAGAGGGAAAAAAATGTCTGTTTTTAGAGAAGTATACTTCCACTGAGTTTGTACCTTGCCAATACAAGGACCTATTAAATTTGACTCCAGTTTTAAGACATCTGCAACCACATATTCCATGTCACTTAGTATAACAATATTTCTTAAAGCATAGGTTTAATTCCTTGGATTAGTTGCTATTTACTCATATTTTTAGCTTTTCTCACATTTGACTTTGTTTCAGAAAATGTACTTAGATTTAAAGTATATCAAGTTATTATTTAATAGGGTCCCTAACAAGAAACTTGAACAGTTTTGAATGGGTGAAAAGTCTCAATTATCATCCTCATCCTTAAAAGGGTATTCCCAGCTCATATCTTCAGATTCTTGCCTTGCCCATTACAATAACTGGGGTCTTTCCCATTCAATCACCCCCATTCCTCCACAGGGCTGCTTGTGCATTGCTATATTGATTTTGCTTCCTGTACTGATTTTTCAAAAAGTAAATATAATCATGTCTCTTACCTTCAAAACATTTTTCAATGATCTCTTAAAACTAACAATCCACAAGATAATATAAAATGTTAGATTGGTATACAAGGTCCTTTAAGAGATGAGTCTTGAAATAGCAGAGCTGCTAAGGGCTCTAGAGATATCCAAAAACTATAAGCAGGGCAGACATCTTGGCAATTCAGCACCCTGTCAGTGGACCTTTCTTTGAAATTCATGCTCCCCAGTGTAACAGATTTAGACTCATTGATAGGTTCTCTATCCCTTTTATTTGAGTTTATAATTAGCACTATAACTTGATATACTTGATAAATATATGTCCCAGAGACTTAAATCTTGACCAGTTGAGCCCTGAATTTTTAAAGAATTTGAACACCTGCTCTCCAATTCATTGGACTCACCAAAGACAACTAACAAGGAGATGACAATGGACAATGCCCATCCCAAGGAACAGAGAATGTTTGCAACTGCAAGCAAGATAACTTCATCCATCTGCCCCATGGTAGCTAAGCCCCCTTTCAATTAGAAGCAAAGTAGACATCACCATCCCAAAATCCTCAAGACTGGGGAATAAACAATGAACTAAAGTAGACTTATTATTTTTCTATTATAGTCTTATTACTATTCTAGCAATGGAAGAACTCTTATCATTGACAGTGGCCACCAGAGGTTCTGAGGGATAGGAGAGGGAAGAATAGGTGTAATATGGGGGCATTTTTGGGACTTGGGATTTGTCCTGCATGGCATTGTAGTGATGGATACATGCCATTGTATATTTTGTCATTACCTACAAAATTGTGTGGGGCAAAATGTAAACTATAATGTAAACTGTAGTCCATGGTTAGTAGCAATGCTTCAATATGGGTTCATCAATTGTACCAAATGTACCACACTAATGAAGGGTGTTGTTGATGTGGGAAAGTGTGGGAAAAGAGAGGGAGTGGGGCATATGGGAATCCCTTAATTTTTTAATGTAGCACTTATGCAATCTAAAGCTTCTTAAAAATAAAAAATAAAAATATTAAAGAAAGAGAGATGAGCCCTGTCTATCTGCTCAGCCTCACCTGCCCTCAGTCTCTTCATTCCTTTCCATATTTTTACTGCTCTGTTTGGCAGCCTGCACAGGCAATATTAATATGCTGCTTCCTCAGCATGCTCTTTCCCTTGCTGCTCAGCAACCTTGTACCCCCCCCCCCCTTCAAGTTCAGATGTTAACTTTCCTAATTTATTGAGAAAGACAGTTGTGAAAACAAAAAAATTAAAAATACCCATGAGTAAATCTTATTTTCATTCACCATCTTTCTTTACTTGTTCATTCATTTATTCATTAAATATTAAATACCTACTAGCACTGTATCAAGACACTATGGTAGGTGTTATAGGTACTCAAACAATTATCACATGGATTCTGGCCTTCAAGTGTTTGTGCTTCATGTGTTACCTGTCTCCTTTGTACCCCCCTTCCATTACCTTTCTCATATGTAAGAATACACCATAGAATTATGGCATGGGCTTTTGGCTAAATCCTCTGAGAGTTAAGTAATAGTGTAGAAAGAAATAGGATTAGAAATCCATAGAATTGATTGTCATTCATACTCTTTCATAAGATTTGGGGCTTTGATAGTCATTTCACTCTTCTCAGCTTTGGTTCATAGCTTTAAGTAGTCATAGTGATTCTTATTCTGCCTGTGCCATAGTTCACTTTGAGAAGAAAATGTTGGAAGTTCTACATTTCAGGGCTGGTCTTTGGAAGCAAAAGAGTTGTGTTTGCAGTCTAGCTCTGTTGTTTATTAGCTGCATGACTCTCTACTCATGTTCAAAGTGGGGGTTGTAAGATACACATTACCTTTGTTAGGGCAGGATTAGAAGTAGGGACAAAGGTTTGCTACTTAGAACATTTTCAATTAATGCAAATTTTATTTTTGTTATTTGCGGTGTGTTTGGGGGCATGTTATCAACTATAATGTTCTGTAGATATCTACGAAATTGTTATTTCTCCCCAGACGTGTATTCTCTAAAGTCTGCCACTTATGAGATGATGGATCAAGCCTCCTTGCCTGCACACTAGGGGTGCTATGATTTCCTCCCACAATTCTAAACTTTTGCTACAAAGAGCAGCAGTGATTCTGGGTGCACAGTAATGGGCTGAGAGCCTGAGGCTATGTGAAATGAGGACTATTCTGGAGTAAATTGTCATATTCAAAAAATAAAGGATGAGTCAGACCATGCATAATTCCACAGGAAAGAGATTAGTTGCAGCAGAAAACATGTGGAGTTAATTTGTTAGAAAGGACATATTAACATCTTGAATTCCACAGGAAGACTCCTACTCCGTGGAATTGGTTGGATTATTTACAGAGACCATTACTGCTTTCCACAAATGTAGTGGGTATGTTATAAAAAAGCAGATCAAAGATGACTCTCTCTCTCTCTCTCTCTATCTCTCTCGTCTTCGTTGATATAGGGTCTAGGGATTTTGAAGGAATGGTGACAAGAAGTGATATTTGCATAATGTTTTCTCCAATTCCATTTTGGCTAAATTTTGAAACCTGATTTTGGAATAATGTATATGTGGAATGAGTTAAAAGTGCATGCTTCTGTAATGTGGAAGTCAGCTGTTGTTTGCAAAATATGAATCTTACATTAATTTAGTGCCCCAATTGAGAACTAATTTTTTTTCATTCAGTACTTAAAGTTAGCTTTGAAGCTCGCTTCTTCTTGTAATTCCTGCAACCATTATGAATTTTCATAGTTATGTAGATCTTTGCCTTTCATCCTTCTTCCTTTCTTTTGTGTTTTACACATGGAGAATAGAATTTGTTTCTGTCTGATTTTCTCTATCTGTAGACCCATCCCCAGGCCTCTGCTTGACTCTGCTTTGTTCTTTGGGACTTTTCTTTCATTCTAACCTTGGACAAAAGGTCTCCTTTGTCATATGTAATATTCAGCAAGTTTATTTAAAGACTTTCCTCAGGTGACTGGGAAAGGTCTTCAGGAACACAATACTGGAAAAGAAAAGTGAATGGGATAAATCAGGACCATTGTTCACTAACTTAGCTTAGTATCTAAAAAAAACCTAGTTACATAAAGAGGGAAATTATCTAATTAATATTCCATTTTCCCAATAGCTTTTCTCATATCTGACAACCCTAGCATTTTCTTATGGACTGTCCATGGTGATAAAATCTTCTTTAATCTGAATTCATTTGATATTCTTCAGGAATATATTTTGCAGAAAATTTGAAATTAATGTTCTTATAATTGAGAAATGAATCTTTTTAAAGCATTAAAATTCTAGACCCATGCAATTTTTTCTCAAATTTCTGAAGTTTAAAATGTAAGTCTTAGAGAAGTATGTTTTACATTATACAAAGGTATATGTGTATATATATTATATACAGCTATATATACATGTTTTATACATATATACATTATATAACTATACTATTTCAGTAATTGTCGAAACGCATACCCAATTTTGTATTCTTAAAATTAGAAATTCTTACACTCCAAAATAAAGAGTTCTAAATCCACAATTATGCTAATCATGATAATCTTTATTAATCATTGAACTCTCAAATAGTACCTTAAACGTGGTTACTTGTATTGTTCCTTACATATCAGGCAATACACTGTGTCCTTCCCACATATTAAGTCATTAATTTCGCACAAGAATCTCATGATAATGTACATTATTATCTCTAGTAAACACTGGCTTCAGGGCAGAGATGTTCAAGATCATACAGATCTGAGAATCAGAACAGGAATCCCATTAACTCCTAGCTCTTAAGCACTACAGTAGACACTTTTATATTGGATTAACTCTCTTATCTTCATCAAAGGGAAGCAATGGAAAGCAGTTTTAGGAACTTAGACACAGGAACAATAAACCAATGTAGTTATTATTACATCAATAATGCAGAGGGGAGCAGTTCTGGCTCAAAGGATTGAGTGATTTCCTCCCACGTATGAGGTCCCAGCTTTCATCCCTGATAACTCCTAAAAACAAAACAAACAAATGAAAAAACCAACTTTCATTGGGGAGAAGACATAGCTCAGTGGTGGAGTGACTGCTTCCATATATGATGTCCTGGATTCAATCTCCAGAACCTCCAAAATAAAACCAAAAAATAATGCAGACTATTTTTGAATGAATAACAAAATATAGCTATACCTTACTTTTAACAAACTTGATGGAAAAGGGTTATTTAATTAAATAGGAGCACTGGGTTGGGATTAATAATTAGATGGAGTCATCATTATGGATGTCTATCAAATAAGATGTTTTCCGGCTCTATCTAAAATATTACCCCATATATGTGTATAATGTTAGTTACACTATAATACATATGCATGAGCAGAATAAGGACTCCTAAAGATGTACACACCTTGAGTCCTGGGACTTGTGAATATGTTACCTTACAGAGCAAAAAAATGGTGAAAATGTGATTAAGGTTAAGAATCTTGAAATGGGAAGATGATCCCCATAGATTGGTGGGCCAAATCTAATCACATGAATCCTTAAAAATGAAAGAGGAAGGCAGAATAGTGAATTAGAGAAGTATAATGGAAGAATAAAGAGGATAGAGTCAAAGCATGGGAGGGATTCAACCAGTCACTGCTGGTTTTGAAGATGGAAGAAGGAGCCATGAGCCAAGTAAGGAAGGTGACTTTTAGAAGCTGTGAATGGCTGATAGCCAACAAGAAAACAAGGACCTCAATCCTACAATGGCAAGGAACTGAATTCTGCTTCCCTCACCCCAGTCTGGAATAATGAAAGTGGCATATGTAGTGGTATAGTGAAAAAATTAATTGAACTTAAAATAAAAATGACATCATTAATTTGCTCCCTTCTCTACTCCTACACCTCTAGTTAAGATCCATGCAGACAAATCAAACTACTTTAGGCTTTTCAAACATAGGATATTAGTATAAGGAATTGGCTAGAAGAGCTGAGATTGAGGCCACACAGGAATTAGTAACAGCAGGAAGCCATTATCACTTTAGATTTGAAAGGGAAATGAGAACAATGGTATTACCGGAGTCCAGAAACCATGGCTGCTTGACAGTTGCTGAAACATGAAGGGATAGGATCTTGGAAGGAGCTGGAGCCACAGCATGAAAACAGCTACAACTATTAAGGTACCACAGGAAACCGAGAAAAAAGGAATACCCTGCTTTCTCTCTTCTCTAGCATTCCAGTCATTGGTTCTAGCCTTCCTTTAGCCACCTCCAAGCCACAGGCAAAGGCTCCTAGAAAAGGATAGTTTCCTGTAAAATGCAGCAAAACAGAAGGAGGGAAGGAAATGAATTTCAGAGTAGACAGACCAAGCTATTGCCCAACCCATATTTAGCTGCATAGTCTGTGATAAATCATTGTACTACTGTGAAACTGTTTTCTTATGTAGAAATTAAGTAAACATATTAGATGCTCTGGTTGCTTCACAGGATGATGAGTATGAGATTGAATAGTTTTTCTTTATGGTAAGACCCAAAATAAATAAATATAAACATAAACTGTTGCTTTACTTGTGTGCACTGAAGCATAAAATCATTACTTAATTATCCCTGAGCTGTTTTATGCAAATGTAAATATATTATAGAAGTGACTTTCCATTCCAGGTATTTGGGGAATATTTTTATTGATGATTTTATAGCAATTGTGGAAAGATAGAACTATCATTGCAATGATGCTGTATTTGAAGATCATATACATACATGTATATATATTATATATATATATATTTACTTTGAAACCTAACATGATGTGATGGTTTTATTTCACATAATACATTGATTTAATCCTAATATTTTTGAAAATTGGGTTTTTTAAATAAATGGTATGTAAATTCTCATGTCACAGCTTGATTAATTTAAATCATCATTGATATATTACTGATTGTAGAAACACTTGGACAATTTTACTGGCACTATGCAGGCCATCCTCAAAAATGAATAATAAAAGTTGTATTCTATTGAATGTATATAGACCTGCCTGAGGGGCATATTAGGAGCTTGAAAAGCAATTTTCACATAGAATCTCAAGACCCTCTAGTAATAGAAAATTTTATCCCAATGAATGATGAATTATATTTGTACTTAAAATCAAATATTGTAAAATAGAACTTTCTCTTTTAAACATAGTTAATTATATTTAAACACATGAAAGGTTATTTCATCTTTTGACTATTGTAAATAATGCTGCTATGAGTATTTTCACACAAGTTGGTCCATGGACATATATTTTAATTTTTTTGAATATATACATAGCAATGGAATTGCTGGGCTATATGGCAACTCTAAGTTTAATATTTTGAGGAACCTCTGTCCTAATTGGTGTGAAGTGATATATCACTGGAATTTTGATTTGCATTTCCCTGATGGCTAATGATGTTGATAATCTTTTCGTGTACATTTTATCCATTTGAGTATACTCTTTGAAGAAATGTCTTTTCATATCCTTTGTTCATGTTTTAATTGAGTTATAGTTGCTTTTTGTTATGGAATATTGAGTTATTTATATATTCTAGATACAAGTTCCTTATCAGATGTATAATTTGAACATATTTTCTCCCTTTCTATGACTTGTCTTTTCACTTTTTTGGTGGTTTCATTTGAAGCATATTTTCAATTTTGAAGAAGTCTAATTATCTTTTTTTTCTTTTTTTATTTCTATTTCGGGTGTCATATTTAAGAAACCATTGCTTAATCCAAGATCACAAAACTTGCCTTTTCTTTTAAGATCTTTATAATATTAGCTCTTACATTTAGGTTTCAATCCATTTTGAATTAATTTTTGGTATGGCATGAGGTTGCTGTCCAATGTCTTTTTCTTTCTTTCCTTTTTTGGCATATGGTTATTTACTTGTCCCAGCACCATTTGTTGAAAAGACAATTTCCCTATTGAGTTTTTTGGTACAATAAGGGCTTATTTCTGGAATTTGAATTGTATTACATTGATATATATGTCTACACTTTTGACAGTACCATGCTGTTTTGATTACTGTAGTTTTATAGTAGGATTTGAAATGGGAAAATATGAGCCACCCAAATTTGTTTTTCATTTTTCAAGACTGTTTTGGCTATTTTAGCTCTCTTGAATTTCTACATGAATTTTTAGGATCAAATTTTCAATTTCTATAAATAAGCCATCTGGGGTTTTGATAGATATTGCTTTGAATCTGTAGTTCAATTTGCAGTGTCACCACCTTAAAAGTATTTTCTGACTAATGAACATGGGATGATTTCCGTTTATTTAGACCTTCTCAAATTTCTTTCAATAATTTCTTTTTCAGTTTCAGAGCATATGTTTTGTCCTCCTCTTTTAAAATTTATTCCTATGTATTTTATTTTTGATGCTATTGTAAATGGAATAGTTTTCAGAATTTTGTTTGCCTTGTTCATAAGTGTATAGAAAAACCATATTTTACATTGATTTTCAAAATTCTTTTAAAAAATTTATTCCTTAATATTTTACGATTTTTATGACACTTTAAATAGAAATCTCCTAATTTCCTTTTTTGCTGTTCATTTGAATTGGTTATTGTATAAGGTATGAGGAAAGTGTCTTCCTTCTCTTTTTTTTTGCAAATGAAGATCCAGTTTTCTCAGCACCATTTGTTGAAGAACCTTTTCTTTCCCAATTGAATGATTTTTCCTCCATTGTTAAAAATCAGTTGGCCACAATGTGCAGGTTGATTTCTGCACTCTCAAGTTCATTCCCTAAATCTCTTTCTTTGTGCCAGTTCTATGTAATTTTGATTACTGTGGCTTTTTAATAAGTTTTAAGATAGGGCAATCATACGAGTCCTCCAACTTTTCAAGATGGCTGTAGCTATTCGAGGGCACTTACCATTCCATATAAATTTTTTTTTCTCTTATTTTTAAATGTTAAATTCGAAATATGTAAGAGGTCCCCGTTTACCCCATACTCCCCTCACTCCACTCCTCCCACATCAACAACCTCCTTCATCATCATGGGATATTCACTGCATTTGGTGAACATGTTTTGGAGCAGTGCTGCACCACATGGATAATGGTTTACATTGTAGTTTATTCCACATAAATTTGATGATTGTCTTCTTCATTTATGCAAAATAGGCTGTTAGAGTTTGTAATGGGATTGTGATGAATCTATAAATTGCTTTGGTTAGGACTGACCTTTTAATGATATTTAGTCTTCCAATTTTTGAATGCAGAATGTCCTTCCATTTATTTAATCCTTTGATTTCTTTTAGCAATATTTTGTGTGTTCTGTGTAAAAGTCATTTCCATCCTTGGTTAGATTTATTCCTAGATATTCTATTTGTTTAGTTGCTATGGAAATGGAATCATTTTCCTGATTTCTTCTTTTGATTGCTCATTGCTTGTGTATCTAAACACTAAACTGATTTTTGGGTGTTGATTTAATACCCTACCGTTTTGCTGAATTCATTTATTAGTTCCAGGAGTTATGTTGTGGAGTTTTCAGGATTTTTTGCATATAGGAACATATCATCTGCAAATAGGGAAACTTTTACATCTTCCTTCCCAACTTGGATACCGTTTATTTATTTTTATTGCCTAATTGCTCTGGCAAGAGCTATAAGTACAATGTTGAATGACAGTGGTAACAGTGGGCAATTTTATTTTGTTCCTGATCTTAGAGGGAAAGCTTTCAGTCTTCCTCCACTAAGTAAGATGTTAGCTGTGGGCTTTTTGTATATGTACTTTATCATGTTGAGGAAGTTTCCTTCTATTCTTATTTTTCTCAAGGGTGCGTGATTTTGTCAAATGACTTTTCTGCATCAATTGGATGATGACATGTTTGTTTTTTTTCCTTCATTGTGTTAATGTGGTATGTTGCATTAATTGATTTTCTTATGTTGAACCACCTTGTATACCAGTCATAAATTCAATGTGATCATGGTATAGTATTCTTTTATATGTTGTGGGATTCAGTTTACTAGGATTTTGTTGAGGATTTCTGCATCTATAGTCATAAAAGATAATTGGCCTGTAGTTTTCTTTTCTTGTGATGTCTTTGTCTTTGTTAAGAGGTGATATTGGCCTCAGAGAATAAATTGGGGAGAGTTCCCTTCTCTTCAGTTTTTTGGAAGAGTTTGAGTAGAATGTGAGTTAAGTCTTCTTGGAATGTTTTGTGGAATTCTTCTGTGAAGCCATCTCGTGCTTTTCTTTGTTGGGAAACTTTTTGTTACTGATTTAATCTTTTTCCTTTTAATTCATTTATTGACATATTCTATTTTTTCTTGGGTCAATATAGGCGGTTTTTGTGTTTCTAAGAATTTGTCCATTTTATCTAGGTTATCTAATTTATTGGCATACAGTTGTTCATAGTATCCTTTTATACTTTTATTTATTTCAGTGGAGTCAGTAGTAATATTTCTCTCTTAATTTCTGGTTTTCATTACTTGAATCCTCTCTCTTTTTATCTTTGCCATTCCAGCTAAAGGTTTGTCAATTTTATTGATCTTTACAAAGAATCAACTTTTGGTTTTTGCTAATTATGTCTATTTGTTGTTTTCTATTTCATTTATCTGTGTTCCAATCTTTATTATTTCCTTCCTTCTGCTTGCATTGGGTTTAGTTTGCTCTTCTTTTCTAGTTCTTCCAGTTTTGAGGTTAGGATTCTAATTTGAACTATTCTCTTTTTTAAAGGGTTTTTTAATTTTTTTTTAATTTTTAAAGTAGATTTAGATTATATAAATGTTACATCAAGAATATGAGGAATTCCCACATAACCTACCCCTCCCCCTACCACAATTTTCCACATTAACAACATCTTTCATTAGTGTGGTACATTTGTCACAATTGATAAACGCATATTGAAGCATTGCTACTAAGCATAGGTTATAGTTCGCATTATAGTTTACATTTTAGGCCAGACAGTTCTATAGGTTTTGCAAAATGTGTAATGATCAGTATCTGTCATTGCAATGTTATTCAGACAACTCCATGTCCCCCAAATACCCCATGTTATACCTATTCTTCCCTCTTCCTCCCCTAATAACTTCTGGTGGCCACTGCCTTTATTTATTTATTTATTAGATTTATTTATTTATGCCCCCCCCATCTGCTCTCTGTGTCCATTCACTGTGTTCTTTTTTTTTTTCAAATTCTACTCAATTTATTCATTTTAAAAAAAATATTACGTTAAAAAAATATGAGGTCCCCATTCACCCCCACCGCCCCTACCCCACCACTCCCCCCACAGTAACACTCTCCCCATCATCATGACACATCCATTACATCTGGTGAGTACATCTCTGGGCAGTGCTGCACCCTATGGCCTGTGGTCCACACCATAGCCCACACTCTCCCACGTTCCATCCAGTGGGCCATGGGAGGACATACAATGTCCGGCAATTGTCCCTGCAACACCACCGAGGACAACTCCAAGTCCCGAAAATGCCTCCACATCTCATCTCTTCCTCCTATTCCCTGCACCCAGCAGCCACCATGGCCACTTTTTCCACACCAATGCCACATTTTCTCGATTATTAGCCACAATAGTTCATGAACAGAATATCATTAAGTCCACTCTAATACTTACTGTATTCCTCCTTCCTGTGGACCTTGGCTTGGTTGTGTCCATTCCACATCTATGTCAAGAGGGGGCTTAGATTCCACATGGATACTGGATGCAATCCTCCTGCTTTCAGTTGTAGGCACTCTAGGCTCCATGGTGTGGTGGTTGACATTCTTCAACTCCATGTTAGCTGAGTGGGTAAGTCCAATAAATCAGAGTGTAGGAGCTGAAGTCTGTTGAAGCTCAAGGCCTGGCTATCATATTGTCAGTCCAGAGATTAAAATCCCCTAGATATATCTTAAACCCCAGCACCAACTACAATTCCAGTAAAGTAGCATGAAAGGCTTGTGAAAAGAGATCACATCTGAGTCCAGCTCCATCACGCAGAAACACCAGCTCCAAAGAAGGGCCAACTGACATGGCAGTGAACCCCATCTGCCATGACCATAGAACCTGTGGGTATCCTTAGCCCTTGCAAGGACCAATACCTGGGGTTGTATCTACTTTATCTGTCTCTGAGACTCTGCTCAGATGTGCATAAGGGCAACCCCTCTGATAACCTCCAGACTCTTTTTTAGAGACTCATAGCCATATAAACTCATTTGTCCTTTCCATTTCCCCCTTACTTTAGGTCAAACAGCATTTTTAACTCTTGTTATTATATGTAGACAGGGATATTCTGCTGGTCTGCATTGAACCTTTAATTTAAGGTCATTTTCTAGTTACGTCATCAGCTGGTACTCTGTAGTGATCCCTCAGTGCCAGGGAGGCTCATCCCCGGGTGTCATGTCCCATGCTGGGGGCAGGCATTGCATTTACATGCTGAGTTTGGCTTTGAGACTGGCCACATTTGAGAAACATGGAGGCTGTCAGGAGGGAACTCTTAGGCACAGTGCTGCTCTAGGCCTTGTTCTTATTTCAGGTGTATAGGCTCACAAGCATAGTCATTAGTATCAGGGGGTCACTGTTTGACCCTCATTCCTTCCTGGTCCTTACCGTTGCACCTGGGGGACTGCCGCTGCTCCCCTAGGGACCACGACAGAGCCCCCCCCCCCCCCAGTCAGGAACCCAGTACTCCCCCAGCTGTTGCTTTTAATTGTTTCCACTATGAGTATATCCAAACATTTCCATGCACCCTGGACACATGCCCTGTATAACTCCCTGTCAACCATATATCGCCTGTCAATAACATCCCATACCAGTATTCCTCCGCTACCATTGTTGAACCACTCTGTGATCCAAAACTTCCTGAAAAGTGAAGCCCAATATAATGTCAGGTTCCCTTACTAGTAAAATGGAAAATAGCGATGAAGGTTAGATATAGAATACATATTGATTTGGAGAAATTCTACATCCTATCTTTTTCTTTTCTTTTTTCCTAATTATTGAGCTTCTCTTCACAAGAGCCTTAGATCACAGTAACTCATATATACAATATACAGTACTCCCACATATCCATTATAAAACCTTTTCCCAAAAATATGGAACGCTTCATGAATTTGCGTGTCATCCTTGTGCATGGGCCATGCTAATCTTCTCTGTATCATTCCAATTTTAGTATATGTGCTGCCAAAGTGTGCACTGCGTGTTCTTCTTTGTCTGCTTGTATTCTCATTAGGCAACTCCAGGAACCAATCCTGGGAACTTCCAAAGTGGGAGAAATGCAACCATTTTCTTGCTCCACCTGGTTTTTGCTAAGTCTCTTATTATTTCTCCTCTGTGTCTCTTTTTGTTGTGTCATCTTTCTGCATCAGCTCTCTGCATTGACTGGCACTCCTGCACAGGTTGGCATGCCTATGCCACAGGAATGCTGTGGGCCAGCACTCCTCATGGTCCAGCTCAGCACATGCCACTGCCTTTACATTGATACATGTTTTTCCAATGCTAGAATAAAAATAAGTCTACTTTAGTCAATAGTGGCATTTGCCCTTTATGTTTGTTCATTCCTCAGTCTTGAGGAGTTTGGGATGGTGAAGACTACTTTGTTTCTGATTGAGAAGGGGATTATATCTCACGATGCTGATGGATGAAACTGTCTTGCATGCAGTTGCCAACACTCTCTGTTTTTTGAGATGGGCATTGTCCGTCATCATTTTTTTCTTATTTATCCTGGGTGAGTCCAGTGAACTGGAGTGCAGGTGTTGCAACTTTCCTGAGATTCAAAGCTCAACTAGCATATGAAAAAAAACAATGATTTAAGTGTCTGGGACATATATTTTAATGAGTATAATGCTAATTATAGGTTGAAATAAAAGGAGCGGTTGAGCTGTGTGTAGGGAAATTATAAATGAGTCTAACTCTGTTACATTGGGGAACATAAATTCCAAAATAAGGTCCACTGGTAGGGCACCAAATTCCTGAGATTGTCTACCCTGCGTATAGTGTCTAGAGCCCTCAGGAACCCCACTGTTTGAGGCACTGTTTACTGTGGCAGTCAATGAGATCCTGCTGAGATGTGTGTGAGGATAACTTCTGGAATGACCTCCTGACTCACTTTGAAATCTCTTAGCCATAAAAACTTTTTTTGTATTTAACATTTCCCCCTTTAGTCAAGGTCTTTTCCCAAAAGCATTACTAGTTCATGCTTGGTAATAATTCCTCAGTGCCAGGAAGGCTCTTCCCTGTAGTCATGTCCCGTAACAGGGAAAGGTAGTATATGATGTGTTTGGCTTAAAGAGGGCCACATAAGCACCAAGGAGGCTTTCAGAAGGTAACCCTTAGGCAATATATAATATTTGACTAAGTTTCAATTTCACAAGAAAAGGTTTGTAAGTACAGCCATCAATATCAAGGTCCTGGCATAATGATTTCTCCTCCTTCTCTAGGCACTGCCCATGTACTCAGGTGATTCTTGCCACTCTATTAGAGAATGTAGTAAGACTTCCCAGGGTGGAAATTCAATATTCTTTCAGTTATTGTGTGGGTCTTCACCCACTGCAACGACACCCTATTATCACTTAAACATTTTCATATGCCTTAGAGGCATGCCCCAGGTACATCTCTCCCCACATATACACCCATCACTGATACCCCATGTCAGTGATACTCCCCTGCCACAGTTCTGACCCTTCTGCAATCCAAAACATTCTCAAAAACAAAGTAAAAAAATAAATGTGGAAATAACAATAAAATAAAATAATAATAAATAACAAATAAAATACAAAAATAACAAATAAAAAAATTTCCCATTGTGTTTTCATCATTGTAAGATGTGTTATCTTTTATGTACAGTGACAGTTTCTTCTGTATGTTCCCCCAGTGTCTTATTTTTTTCATTTTAACTTCAAAGAAACTTTAGTTTACAGAAAAGTCACATAGAAAATAAGGAGGTTATCATATATCCAATCCCTCCCTCTCTCCCACTCACCCCCATTAACAACTGTATACATGTGTATGGTACATTTGTTAAAATTGATATACAAATATTGAAGCATTGCTACTAATTGTGGCCAATGGTTTACATTATGGCCCACATTTTGGACTACATAGTAATTTAAAATTAAAATTTAAAATGGTTGTATCTGTCATTGCAAGATCATGCAGAACAATTCCAATGCCCTAAAAATGCCCTATGTTCCATCTATTCTATTCCCTCTTCCCTGCTCAGAACTTATGGTAACTACTAAGTTTTAATTTTTGGAGAATAAGGTTCATAATTACATGCAATAATATTAAGGACTTGTCATATTGGTCTGTTTTCTTTTATTAGATAATGCCTATGTTCTCAAGAGATTCTTGTCCCTATAATTGAGATCATATCCAGATTCCCCAGGATGGGAGTTTAATATTTTCTTGTTTATTTTGTCTTTGCCCACTAAGATAACATACTATGAGAAGGTGAACACTTTCATTTTTATGGAAGCCTGGCACTGGCATTCTCTATCCTATGTATTTCTCCACCCCAAATGCCTTGTACCAGTAATCCTCCACTGCCATATGTGCCAAAAGAGCATTCCCACCATTGTAGTTTAAATCACAGACTTATAAATACCCAGAGTTCACCTGCTCTTTACTCCAGTCCTCTCTCCGTGTCCATGGATCATTAATTCTTTGTCTATTCCTTCTGCCCCTTTCTGTCTTTATTCTCCTTCTGGGATCCCTATATCATGTATATTAGTACATTTGATGGTATCCCATACTGTCTTAGGCTATTTTAACTTTTTATAATTCTTTTTTCTTTTTTTGCTCCTCAGCCTGACTCATTTAAGTGTTATGTCTTCTAGTTCACTGATTCTTTCTTCTGGAATCTCCAAGATGCTTTTGAAGCTCCCCGGGGAATTTTTAATTTCAGTTATTATGGCGTTGAATCCAGGAGGTCTGTTTGGTTCCTTTTTAAAATTTCTATCTCTTTACCAAGGTTCTTATATAGCTCATTCATTTTGTTCCTGATATCCTTTAGTTCTTTCCCAGTATTCTTCATCTTCCTTAGCCTTTTAAATAACATTTTTAAAAAGAATTTATTTAATATGTCCACTTTCTGGTTTTCTGTATTTTTATCTTATGCCCATGGATGGGCCTTATTTTGTGTTTCTTTGTCTTGTACTTTTTTGTTGAACTCTGTACATTTTAATATTTTTAAATGTTAAATCTGGGATTTAGTCCCTGACATATCTGTTTCTTGATTTTGTTACCAGCTAAGTATAAAGAGAGATTTCCTTGAGCTTCAATCCTTGTATCAGAGAGATGTACCAAAGGTAAATGCAGTCTGCAGCGTTTTCCAACTGTCTGAAACTTAGTCTTGTTGTGGGATTTTTCTTGTTTTGGAATTCTTCTGTTTGCAGGTGTTTGATTATCCTCTCTGTTTCCCAGGGGACAGACTTCCTTCTCCTAGGTGTTTGAAGCTAACAGGCATTTGCACCAGACTTTCTGCCTCTTTAGTTTTTTCACTCTTTTCATTTTCTCAAGCTGTCTTTGCCTGGAGGGAAAATTCTGGGAGGAGAGGACTTTTCTAAATTAGTCTTTCCCAGCTGAAATTATGGCCAGAGATATACAAGGGGACACAGAGACCGGAGAAGGGAATCAGGAAGAGTGACAAGAGCAGTTTGTGCAGGACTACAGTGATGAGTTTTCTTGATCTGCCCAACAAATGCAGCCATTTAGCAAACTGTATCCTGCATCCCTGAGGAAATATAGCATCCTTAAATCTCCATGACTGCTTCCTCAGTCCAGGGAAGTTTGAAACATTGTGGCCCCCAATTTTTTGTGTGGCAGGTTGAAACAATGACTGTCACTGCCTTTGTCTGAGGTGGGTTGAAACAATGACTGCCCTCAGAGCCTGAATCCTCATGGTCCAAAATTGCTAATCAAAAGCTGTGATAAGTGATCAGTCATGCCAATTCCTGGTCTTGGAGAAGAGAATTTTCACCTCCATTCTTTCACCAGTGAGCTAACCAGGGGCTGGACTCCAAAGCAGCCTCCCAAGGGAGTGGGGGATGGAAACAGTATCTGCTGCATGGAGAGAGCAATTTGCTGTTCTTTACAAAAATTCATCAGCCTCTTCCTCCTGCTCTTCCTTGGATGCTCTTCTGGACTCTGGATTTTCAAAATAGCTGTTTCAGACAGTGTCTGTCTGTTTAATAGTGTAGCAGTTTGATATTGTTTATGAATTCCAAAAATAGATATTGGATTAGGTTTGTAAACTGGTCTGTTCATTTGGACATATTTGATTGTATTAAATTTAGATGTTTCACTTTTATTTGATTAAACAATAATTAAGGCTTTGATTGGCTAAGTCGGTAGGACTTGAGTTCTCACCCACTTGATAGGTGGGGACTCACAGAGAGAACAACATGGCAGAGGAGTTAGAGTTTTTAATGCTGGAGCCCCAGGAAGTACATACACAGAGAAGCAGATATGTGAGTACAGAGAAAAGGCTCCATGAGACACAGCAGAGGCCCCAGGAAGAGACAAGCCATTCACCTGATAGTTTACAGCTGGCATAGTAGCGAGAGCAGAGGAGCTGAGTGTGGAGAGCAAGGAGCCCCAGTAGAAAGAGACTTATACCAGCCTACAGCTGATATTAGAAGAAGGTGAGACCATGGAGCCTTAAGGGGCAGAGGAAGCCTGAACTGTTGCAGATATTGGCAACCCTCTTGCCTCAACATGGGACTTTGGTGAGGGAAGTAACTTATGCTTTTATGTCCTGGTAATTGTAAGCTTCTACCCCAAATAAATACCCTTTAAAAGACCCAACAGATTTCTGGTACTGTGCATCAGCACCCCTTTGGCTGACTAATACAAGTAGTTATTTTGTTTGAAGGACCAAGCCATGGATCTCCATACTCCTCCATCTTCTCACAATCCCCTCCTGTATTATCTTTTAACATTTGATCCTCATAATAGTTATTCTCACCTTTCTGGAATTCTTAAGTTGATCCTTAGGATCACTTTTAAAAACTCCACAGTGTCAATTAAGCTTATTTAAGAAATATATGTTAAATCTATTATTAATGTTTAATTTGAAGTACATATGTAATAGTAATGTTTTCTTGACATGATTATAAACAAGTTAGTATAACCAATGTATATTTCATAGTGCTTTTTATGAGAATAAAATTAGGCAACTTAAATACAGTATTCAGAACAGAGCTTTCGAACTCAGAAACGGTTGTTATGGAGTTTAGATCATTTATAAATCCCAAGAAAAGAGAAAAATTATATTTGTAAACTGGTTTGTTTTTCTGGGTGTGATACACTTGGATTATATTAAATCCAAAGGTTTTAAGTTTACTTGATAAAAGATTAGGGCTTTGATTCAACCATGTCAGTAGGGTGTGACTCAGAGTTGAATCCCAGCCCCCTTGGTGGCCTGAGATAAATGGACACTCACTGAAGAAAACACACAGGAAGAGAGAGAGCTCTATAGACACCAGAGGAGAGAACTTTGTCATTTCTAGCCTGCCTGCCATGTGACAGAAAGAAGAATTCTCAAACAGCTAAAGCTTCCAGGAGAGATGGTCCATTTGCCTGATAGCTTACAGCTGACCTCAGGAAGACAGCTGAGACTTATATAGGAAGCCCTGCCAGACAAACCCAGAGGGAGAGCCCAAATCATCGCCGAGATCAGCGACCATCTTGCTTCAGCACGTGGCAACTGACTTTGGTGAGAAATCAGCCTTGAGGTGGACTCTTTAGGGCCTTGTAACTGTAAGCTTTTACCCCAATAAATACCATTATAAAAGCCAACAGATTTATGGTACTTTGCATCAGCACCCTTTTGGCTGACTAATACAGTTGTTGACTCAAATGTTTTGCCCTTGGGAATATGGCAATTACAGAATTCTAAGGATAGTGGTACAAAGATGATTAGGATAACATTCCTGTGTTTGGAGTGTATAATAGTGTGAGAAGAAATGTCCATTTAAGGAAATATTTACAGAACATTAGATAAGCATTAGAAGTTAGAGATTTTTTTGATATGTATATCCATTACCTCAAAAATTAACATGTTAATTCAGATTAGTTTATAGTAAAAAGGCAAATGTGTCCAGGTTTTTCAAATTTCTTCAGCTAGGAACTTTACTAAAATCAGGCTCAGAAGACAATTATGGAGACCAAATGTTAGTTTTGCTCTAATGCCAACTTAGACTTCAAGCTGCTTTTGTGTTAGGGTCTCTGATGATCTACACTATTGAGGTATAGATTACATTTGAGAATAGACTAAATGCATAACTGATATTCTATTGTTATATTTTGAGAACAATTTGACATGCTGAATTACCAGTTTTTGTTATTTTAACATTTGTGCCTCTTTGCATTCTGCCAAAACATTAAAGCAAATCACTTGTTATTTTTGCTAATTATTATTTAATACTTTTGGAAAGTGACAAATTTGGTTTCAATGTGTTTGAGTAATAGGTGACCCTCTTTCACTGATTTTCACTACTGTGACAAATTTCCCTCTAAAATCATGGATAAACATTGAAGCATGATTTCAAAAAAGGACACTTAGCAATCATCATATAAGAAGAATATTCTTTTTGACACACAATGTGTTTTCATATGGTATAAGTTACAGACCTTGAGACTAGTATTGTGATTATTACCTCTTGCTGCTAAAGGGGTAAGTATATAATAAAAACATCAGCTTTTAAAGGAAAAGTCCTGAAGCACTAAGATAAATCAGATATTTTCCATAATTTTTGCAAATTATTTTTCAATATGAATGAAATAAAGTCACATAAACATGTCATATGAGTAATAACTATTCCTCCTTATTTGTATTACTTTCACTATTTAGTGTTTATGATACCTGTTACATAATAATTGATGGTAGCAAACAGCAGAGATCAGGTTTATTACTTTCAGGCCTTTTGATGTGCATAAAAATGATATAAATAAAATTGAAATGAATAATTGTTTGGCTATAATAATTACATTTAATCAATACTTTATCATTTTCAAAGTTCTTGCATATACATTATTTCATTTTATCTTCACAAGTAGTCCCTGAGAAAGATAAGAAAGGTGTTAAAATTTCTTGTTTACACCAGAGCAAACACATTGCCAAAGAGTTAAGCAACCTGGAAAAGAGCATCAACATGTTAGTCATTTATTAAGGAGTAGAGCTACTGTTGCTCTTTTATGCATTGAAATTGAAACAAATACATTGAAATTTGGCAAAAGCTTATTCCAGAGAATTATATAAAATATATAAAATAATTTCTACATAAATGGCAGTTATTATATTTATATTAAAAAATGTTCTCAAGTTATCTGCTCCTCACAAATTATTCTTACATAAAATTTCTGGGAGATTCAATTTTTCTCAGCTTGGCTTGGGTGTTCCTTATCCGTGTATATTTATAAGAACTGTCTAAAGTGTTTTTTCAAAGTACTAGTACTGTTGAAGGAATCCCCTTCCCTTCCTTCTTTCCCGTTGTGCAATGCTGAAACAAGCTGCTTTCTGATAACGCAGCCCTTTGGGTGTGTGCGTGGGCTGTGGGCTGCAGTGTGTGCACCTGTGAGAGCTTGACTATGTGGGCCAAGCAGGCTCACCTGGGCCAGCAGCCATTGCCTCGGCCTGTGTTCATTTATCTTAGCTAACAGCAAAATTTGCTTCTGTACCCCGGCTTCCTTTCGGCCCCGTATGTAAGCCCCTGGAAACCACAGATTGGGGCCCAGAATTTGGAGACTGAACTCTCCTCTGGGTCCGTGTGCACAATTATCTGAGTTCCTCGTTTTCTCTGAGCGTCGCTTGGGTTTTTCGGCTGGACCTAGACTTCTTCTGCAAGTTTGGTTCCCTGGCTGGGAAACCCAACCGAGCAGACCCGTTGTGCCTCCGGCTTGGGCAACAGCAGGAGCGGCCTGCGGTGATCTCCAGATGAACAAGATAGGCCCTACCTGTCCACTTGATGGGACCTCCTTCCGACGAGTTCCATGCATGGCTGCGTCCCTGCGACCCAGCCTGACTCAGTGGAGAGAGGGACTGAATGGTGCCAGAAGACCCCGGAACAAGTTAGGTCCCAGGTGCCAAGTCCAGCTCCAGTCAGGCCTGTCTCTGGATGGAAGAGGAGACTGATCACCTCCTAGCTTCTTGGGTAGTGAGAACACAGATCAGGGCAAACCTGGGGGAGGTTATGTTTAAATTCTGAGTGAAAGTGTGAGTGAATGAGGATGGCAGGGGCCTGCCCGGCTTGTGCTACGGAGTCCGAGTGGGCCCCAACTTGCATTCTGCAGCTACATCATATGGCATAATGGCCTGTCTGGACTCTACTCGGACACCTGAGCTAAGAGGAGCCTAAGTTCTCGCCAGGGACATCGACAGGCCGGCATCTGAGAGACCTTGAAAGGGGCACCTCAATCCTTTGTCTATCTCGTGCCACCAACACCAGGATGGGCTCATCACAGTTGAAACCTACTATTTTGACCTGCATGCTTAGGAATTTCAAGAGGGGCTTTTCTGGAGATTAAGGCATCCAAACGAGTCTAAAGATATTCCGAACGCTCTGTAAAATAGAGCGGCCGGCTTTCGGTGTTGACCAGCCTTCGGAGGAGACCCTGGATCTATCCAGGGTTCATGCAGTATGGTTAGTGGTCACTGGAGATCCAGGGCACTCGGGTCAGTTCCCCTACATTGACTCCTGGTTAGAGATTGCCCGAACACAGCCCCCCTGGGTCCTATTATGCACTGGGATAAAGGGACAGAGTAAGATTTTAGTAACTCAGGAAGCAAGGCTTCAGAAACCTATTGTTTACCAAGGCCCAGCAGAAAAGGACCCCCTGCCTCTGCCACCACCATATACCCCTACTGCACTGCTGCCTCTCCCGAACTTTGGTGCATTACCTGGCCTCCCAGAGACTCCCCCTCCTTCCGTCTTTCCTCTAGGCCGGACCCACAGGCAGACCCTCCTGCTGTGCCCCTCCCACCAGCAGCCGCCTCAGACCATGTGTCCACTTTTGGGGGGCGGGGAACCCAGGGACTCTGGTTGCCAGGAGGCTTCAGTTAGCTCAGCCAGCCTTCCAGATGCCCCTCCAGGAGACATAGGGCCTGCCCTGTCTGGATGAGAATGGGACCCTCCAGCCTGGCCCACCTATCCTCTACTATCAGCCTTTTACAACCACAGACCTCCTGAATTGGAAACACCACACTCCCTCTTACTCTAAAAAGCCCCAGGCCCTCATTGACTTCTTGGAGTCTCTTTTTCAGACCCTTTGTCCCACCTGGGATGACTGTCACCAACTCCTCCTAACTCTGTTCAATACAGAAGAGAGACCACCAGTCCTGACGAAGGCCTGAAAGTGGCTGCAGGAGCACGCCCCACTCGGCGTCCTGGACCCAGAAGAGTGGGCCCAAACAGCAGTCCCAGACATCCAGCCCAACTGGGATTTCAACACCAAACAAGGGCAAGCTGTGCTCCGAGCCAAGTGGCCCACGAACATGACAAAGACAACCTCGGCTGTTAAGAAGCCTGATGAATCTCCAGGGGACTACTACGAATGGCTCTGCGAGGACTTCCAGGTCTACACTCCTTTTGATCTAGAAGCTCTGGAAAATCAGAGGATGGTGAATGCTGCTTTCGTCGCACAGGGAGCTATAGACATCAAGAGGAAGCTACAAAAGCTCAATGGCTTTGCGGGCATGAATATCATCAAAATGCCAGAGGTTGCGAACAAGATCTTTGTCAAGGGATGAGGTCACTGAACAGGGAGCCAGGAAGTAGCTAATGCAGCAGTCCTCCTTACTGGCAGCAGCTCTGGGAAAACCTGACCCTGCCAGATGAGAAGGGCCACCCCGGAAAGGGGGGACCAATTCCAAGAGGGTTCCAATGGCCAGAGACCAATGCACCTACTGCAAGGAGAGTGGACACTGGAAAAATGAGTGCCCCCAGAAGACTCAGATGCACCAAGGAGACACTCCAAGAGGAAAGTATCACCCTGGGCCTCAGGACCATCTGATTGGACTGGCAAACGTGGACATTGAATAGGGACGACTGGGCTCATTGAATCTTGACCCCCATGAGCCCATGGTCAGGTTACAAGTTGGGGGCCAGACAGTGAACTTTATGGTAGACATTGGTGCAGAGCACTCTGTGGTCATGATTCCCATTGCCCCCTTCAGCGGAAAGACTGTTAACATCATAGGAGCGATGGGGGGGCTGATTGAACTTGTGACCATTTAGCCAATCGAGGACCTGCCAGCTAGGTGACCACAAGGTGACCCATGAATTTTTATACCTGCCTGAATGCCCAATCCCCCTGCTTTGAAGGGATCTTTTGATGAAACTGGGGGCTCGAATCACCTTTGAACCCGGGGCGCCTGCAACCCTAAGCGTAGGGACCAGTCTCACTCTCCTAGTCTCAGTTCCCTGGGACAAAGAATGGAGACTACACTCAGAGGAGGGCCCAATCCAGAACCCGGAGGAGTTACAAGAGCTATTTCCTGACATGTGGGCAGAAAACAACACCCCAGGGATGGCACGGAATCACGCACCAGTCATCATCAACTTAAAACCCGGGGCACTCCCGACCTGACAAAGACAATATTCGATTCTGCTTGAGGTGCGGTTGGGCATAACTGAGCATATAGGCTGCTAAGGAAAGAGGGGATCCTAGTCGAGTGTCAGTCACCCTGGAACACCCCTCTACTACCAGTAAAGAAGCCAGACAGGACTGGATATCAACCAGTACAGGACCTAAGGGCTATCAACAATGCCACCCTCACCCTGCACCAAGTTTTCCCCAACCCTTACACTATACTGGGGCAGCTGCCACCAGAAGCCATCTGGTTTACCTGTCTAGACCTGAAGGACACCTTCTTCTGCCTATGGCTGGCCCCCATGAGTCAACCTCTGTTTGCATTTGAGTGGGAAGATCCCAATACTAAAAAGAAAATGCAACTGACCTGGACCCAGCTCCCACAAGTCTTCAAAACCTCCCCCACATTCTTTGGAGAGGTGCTGGCAGCAGACCTGGCAACTTACCCCTGGGAGGACTGTAGGTGCACCCTCCTACAGTATGCTGACGATCTCCTGCTCACCAGTAGAACAAAGAAGGATTGTTGGGAAGAGACCCAAGCCCTTCTCCAGCTCCTGACACAAACCGGATACAAGGTGTCCCAGAGGAAGGCCCAGATCTGCCAACAATGGGTCAGGTACCTGGCATTCAATATCACACAGGAGCACCAGACCCTCAGACCCAAGAAGAAGAAGGTGATCTGTACCATCCCGACCCCCACCCCAAAGAAGTGGCCCCATGAGTTCCTTGGGGTGGCAGGCTTCTGCCGCATCTGGATTCCCAGATATGCAGTAATAGGCAAGGCTCTCTACAAAACTTTAGTGGACCCAGAAAGGGACCCCCCATCTGGGGAGACGCCCAACAAACAGGCTTTCAGGAAATCAAAAAACACCTCCGATGAGCACCAGCCCTAGGGCTCCTGGATGCAACTCAAGAATTCAACCTGTTTGTGCTTGAAAAAAGCAAGGTGGCCCTGAGGGTCCTCACACAGATGGTTGTGCCTTGGCGAAGACCCATTGCTTACCTCTCCAAGCAATTGGACTTGGTAGCTGCTGGATGGCCACCCTGCCTGAAGGCCTTGGTAGCCACAGTGACACTTGTTAAGGAAGCTGACAACTGACACTCGGACAGGTTTTCCATGCCATGGTCCCCCACGCTATCACCGCCTTGATGAACTCGCATGGACACCGGTGGGTATCCAACCCCCGGCTTGCGCATTGTTTGGGCATTTAAGGGAAAATCTAGACTCCTAGAGGAAGCCAGCCAGGATGCTATCCTCCAGCAGCTAGGGGGCTAGCGAAGATACACAAAACTGTTTTGTCTCAGAACCTCATTCCCCTGGGACACCCAGTTCACCCCTACCTACCTGGGGACCAAGTCTAGGTTAAAGACTGGAAGAAGGAACCCCTCCAGCCATCCTGGACAGGACCACACACACAGTGATCCTTGTAACCCCCACTCTCTTAAGGTTGCTGGTGTCATCCCTTGGGTCCATCATTCCAGAGTCAAGAGGGCACATCCCAGTAAAGGGCAAGATGACTGGGCAGCCCAACCTGTACCTGACCATCCACTGAGGGTGTGAATCACTCAGACACCCCAGACCTCAGCCACGTGGGGCAACAGCTGAATGGCCTCCTGTTCCTGGTGAAGCCTATCCTTGTACTGCCTACTCACTGTGACATTTGGAGTTGGGCTCACTGCTGTGTCCCCCACGGACTGGACTATTGGGAATAGGGTCCTGATTGCTATCGCTTACTGGGGCATAGTAGGATGTTTCATTACCTTGAGTTGCTTCTGCTTCCCCTCCTAGCCTGGTCCCTTGGGACCAAACCCCCAACTCACTGGAAGTTATAGATTAGTAAGCTGGGGAAGTCAGGGAGTCCTAAATGCCTCAGCCCCTTTTCCAGCAGGGGCCATTCTGCCTACATTTTGTTTGACATATGTTTGGCACTAAGGGAAGAGTCTGCCATAACCCATGGTGAAGGCTGTTCAGGATGCCCTGTTTATGTCATCTATGAAATGTATCTGTGCAAGAGGTCAGGTGAACAACACTTCTGCAGTGATTGGTCATATCTGATAGCAGCCACCGTGCCCTGGAGACTGTCATGGGTCCCACGTAACTCCCTCTGCTTGCTGCAGAACAGCCCCAACTGGGCTGGTGGCTACCGTGGGTGGGTACCTTGTGTCCAAGTAAATCTCACCCTTTTAAATCAGTCTGACATCTTTCAGAGAGCTCAGGTAGGAGAAAGACTTGGCAGAGGAGTATATGTCTCAGCATGTAAACACAAAGGTGACTTCATGCTAGTTTAGCTAGTTCAGGTGGCCTTCTCAGATCAGGAAGCCCCCTCCCCCAGAAAGGTCCTACAAAGAAATGTAAGTGAGGCCATCCAAAAGCTGGAGGCTAGGCTCTGGAAGATACCCTGAAATATACACTTGAGCCAAGTCCAAAATTTCCATCAGCTCCTGAACAAGACTGCCCAGTGTTGCAACCTCTTGCTGGTTATGTGCTTCTCCCAGCCTGACCATCTTTCTGGTGCCCATCTCTGGGGACATAACCCCATACCTTGGGAGTGGCATGGAACCCCTTCCCATCCACGTGACTGAACCCCGAGGAGAACTACTTACCTGTATGAACGTAACCCTAGAACCCAGCCCCACTCCCGCACCGGCTGCCCTCTCCCTCAGAAAAACTGGTTGAAATGCCACTCAGCCATTTAAGGAAACTGGACAGTGCGCCAAGAACTCCACCCTCTGGGTCTGTGGCACTCAAGGATACCCATGCTTGCCCCCAGCAGGCCAAGGCGTATGCTACCTAGCTTAGCCAGTACCATCATTCTCAGTATATGGGAATGAGCTGCCTGGAGAACTCTCCCAAACCAAGTGAGCAATACAGGCAATCCCTATACTCCTAGGACTGGGGATAGCTGCAAGTGTGGCAATGGCTGGGGCCTCTATCACAGTAAGTCTGCAGGGTTTGCAAAACCTGGCATGGCAAATATTGAAAGAACCTGAGGAAATAACAGGGGCCCTCCATGGGATTCAGAACCAAATAGACTCACTCACAGAGGTGGCACTGCAGAAGAGATGAGGATTAGACTTTCTGACTGCTAGCCAAGGGGAGATTTGTCAAGCCCTGGGAGAGGAGTGCTGCTTTTATGTCAACTCCTCAGATATCGTCAGGGATAAGATAACTGTGCTAAAAGAAAGAACTAAAGCCCATTTAGATCATGCTTACCAGGCAGCCACCAGTGGAAGCTACCTATAATATCTCCTCTCCTGGATATTGCCATTCATGCCAGCAATTGCCATAGTTTTCTTCCTCATAACTTTTGGGCCATGCGTTCTACAATACCTGATGTGGTACATAACTTCCTGCTTAAAAGACCTAAAGCACCAAGTAATGCCTTGGGTGAGATATCAACTGCTAGACACAAGGAAACAGTACTCTGTGTCAAAAGGTGATGCCCTGCAAAAATTATTAGGGCATCAAAGGGGAGAATGTTGAAGGAATCCCCTTCCCCTTTTTGGAAGGAATCCCCTTCCCCTTTCTTCTTTCCTGTTGTGCAGTGCTGAAACAAGCTGCTTTCTGATAACGCAGCCCTTTGGGTGTGTGCATGGGCTGCAGAGTGTGCACCTGTAAGAGCTGGGCCAGCAGGCTAATCTGGGCCAGCAGCCATTGCTTCAGCCTGTGTCCATTTATCTTAGCTAAGAGCAAAATTTGCTTCTGTACACCCACTTGCTTCCCGCCCCCCTATATAAGCCTCTGAAAACTGCAACTTGGGGCCCAGAATTTGGAGACTTAACTCTCCTCTGGGTCCATGGGTGTAATAAACCCATGTTTCTTGCTCTCTCCAAGTGTTGTGTGGGTTTTTCAGCCAGACCTAGACTTCTTCTGCAATAGTACTAATTAACATCCTTAGCAGCATGTATGAGAAATCTAAGTGTTTCCTTGTCAACACTTGATATTGTCAATCTTTCTAATTTTAGGCATCTTAATTGGTTGTATGGATATCTTATCATAGTTTTGATTTGAATATCCCGAAAGTGTAATGATGCTGAGCAATATTTTCCTGTATTTATTTACCCTAGATGTATTATCTTTCATGAAGTGTCTTTTAAAATCTTTAGCTAATTTTTAAAACTAGGATATTTTTGTCATATTATTGAGTTAAAAGTGTCCTTTATATATTCTGGATGCAAGTATTTTGTTGAATGAATACTTGAGAATATTTTATTTCAGTCTGTAGCTTACATTTTCATTTTTTCATAATATATTTGGAAGAGCAGGGATCTTTAATTTTGATCAAATCTGATTTATCTTTTTTTGTGGTTTTCTTTTATGTTTTGTGTTTTTGTGTCTTCTCTACAAAATCTTTGCTTTAAAAGATTTGACCAAAAAACTCCAAATATATTGTAGAGTACTTCAAGTGCCAAATATCTAAGCCTGGTCTTCTTGGTATAGATTAAAAAAAAAAGATATGGATGGTATCTACTACTTAATCTTACAATAATTTAATTCTTTTTTCATTTCTCCTCAAATTTAACATTTTCACAAGCAATTTCTAATGGTAAAAATGTATGTGTTTATTTATATAGGGGGTGTTTATTTTTCAGGAAAGTAGACGTTCTTCCTTTCTCTTTTGGGTTATGAGGAATTTGAAAGTTTCCTGAATGTTAGAAACTTATTGGTGTTCTGTTCATCCTCTCAGGCTCAAACATTAACCACATTCTTGAAAAAGAAAATCTCAATTGCTTATATGCAATACCTCAGCAGCCTCTCAAATTAAACTCATACGTGACTAGGTGTGTGCTATATACTGAACATGTAAGCTAGTCCTCTTAAGGAATGTGGCAATTAATCCCCAGCAACATCCAAATTTGCATCATGACAGAACCACAATAAGTTTCACAACTGTCCATATAGAAATTGCTGCGATGGCTACTGAGCAGGGTACATGGTAGGAAAAGTCCTCAGATTTCAATGCATTATTAGAATCAGCTGGCAACCATCCATATTCAACAATGAAAGTGGGTTTCTGTGAAATTTATCTCATCCAATTTATAGACACTTGGCTGCATTTCAGATAAGCATCCAGATATGAGTATTTTTATGAAATGAGACCAACTCCCAAGTCTTCCTTGTTTAGGAGTATTACAGTGAATTCAACTCTCTTTTAATTAAATGAAAATAACATTTTTTCAGTCATGTGGAATTTTTATGATGTTCATTTTGCTTATTTTTTTTCTGTCTCTTTGTTTCCAGAGAATATATTTGGATCACCAGAAATATCTAATGTGGGTAACATATAAAAATAAAAAATAATGGCCAAACCCATTTCCATAGCCCGAAAGAAAACAAATTTGCTAGGGAAATTTGTTCTCTGTGTTTTTTTTTCCTCCTCCACACATGAGAGAAGCAAACCAGAGAAAGCCAAGGTCCTCCTTAGATCCAAGGAGTAGATAGAAATTTTCTATGTAGGCCCATATTGGATGTTTATCATGGGAGATGGTTAGGACCTGGCCTTCCCAGGAGTCTGGAAAGCCCATGAAAATGAAAAACTCGAAGTGATCATAAATTTATAAATCACCTAACAGATGTGAAAGACTGACCTGCTTTCCTTAAACAATTTTCTACAAAATGTTGGATAAACAGTGCATTCTTAAAGGTGGACTTGAAGTATGGATTGTATTAAAGAATGCAATAAATAATATGGTTTAGCCACCAACTGAAATAAGTTTTTAAAAAGAGTTAGATTGCTGGAAGATATGTCCTATATACTGTAGAGTGATACAGTGAAAATACAAATTTGGTAACTTTAATAAAATCTGATGAAGCATTCTAACCCCTACATGGCTTTATTTTTTTCCCCTATATTTGTTATCACCGAATGAAGTCAGCACACACTTCTTGTTGTTGTTGTGGTTCCTGATCATATCCCAGAGCTTACAAAACAGTTCAGTATGTTCTTTCTTTCCTATAGGAAGTGTTAAAAAGTAATCTAGAAAAAGCAGCCTTTCAAATGTTGTCTCACCTTTTCAACCTCAACAATTTCTTTATTCACAAATGGCAGAAATGCAAGATAATTGATTATTGTTTTTACATATTAATACTCTTCCATTCTTCCTATGATTCTTCTGGGTTCCTTAGGCTTCCGTTTCAAATCTTGGTAATTCATAGGCATAAAGCAAAGAAAATACATACCTGGTTATTTAGTAACCTAATATTCCATTTTATAAAGTAGTTGAAATATTTATTATTGTTGTTTTAAAAATATTTTAATTGAAAAACTAATTCATGCCCATTCCAAATTCTGAGATGTATAAATATAGAAATATTATTAACTATCTCTATTTTCAATATTGCTACATGCTAATGTTTAATGCTCTGTGGAAGTTTAAACAGGTGCCTCATTAAAGAAAAAAAGGAAAATAAAAAATAAGAAAGAAAAAAACCTGTTAGAGTGCCTTTCTCTCATAAAACACATAAGCCCCTCTTCCTCAACTAATCTTTGAACCAGCATTATCATATTACTAATTCTCTCATTGATGAATTAGTTGTTAAACCATTGACGTGTTCCTATTGTAATTGTTTTAATTTTTAAAAAAATTTATTTCAACAGTATCTTAAAAAAAAGGTGTACATATATGTACCAGGAGACATGCACAAGAAGCCATGCAGAATTCTTTCTTATAATAGCTAATAACTATTTAGGAAGCTTCTGGGTTCTAGTAATGTTCTATATCTTATATATGGTAATTATATGACTAGGCTCCCTTTAAAAATATTTCATCAGATCTCCATCTGCCCCCTCTCAGTTGTTTACACCCCAGAGTATCTACTTCCTTGGCTTCTAAGACCATAGACTGCTTTTGTCTGTTTTTGAATAAATATTATTATATATAAATTTATGTGTATCTATTACAGCCTGTATTCTTTTGTTTCTGACTTCTTTCCCTTAATATTATATTTGTGATATGTACTTATGTTGTTATATATTGCAACAGTTATAGAATATTTCATTGTATGAAAATACAATGTTTACATGTCCTTTCTATTTTCAATGGCTGTGTGGGGCATTGTAATAACCAATACCAGGAAAATACTCCCAAAGAAAATTTTTGAAATTATCATTTCTATTGATCATAAATCAATTTTATGTCTATAAATAAATAAATATTTTCATTGCCTTTGCACAAGAATTGTTAAATACTCTAATGGATAGAAACTAAACAGAGTACACATTGAGTCATAAGGTATTTAGCAGCATTTTAAAAATTCCAATCTGAATATCACTGTTTTTAATTTTATTATTTTATTCAACCTGTTCTTATTTTGTATTATAGTTGAAAATTTTGTTCTTTCCATTTTATTTTGTATTGGTTATTTTGCTTTGTTGTCATTTTTTTCTTTTTCTCTTGCATAATCTTTACTTCCTTGGTTAATTTCAGTTAATTCATTTTTCCCCTTGCTATTTTGGAATTTTCAAATGCTTTTAAATTCTTTGTTAGTTTTTCTCTTCCTAAAAATCAAACTAAACCTGGGTTTCTCTATTCTTAGATCAAAATTTAAAAGTCCTCTCCAGATTTTTAAATTTTATACTTTTTCTGCTTCACTGATATGAAACCTTTACAAACTTCTCACTTCTCTACTCTACTCTTTCTCTATTCAACCTTCCCATCAGCACCAGAATTTGGTCAAAAGAGTTAAAAAAAAAAATTATCCTGCTCCCAGATCTCCATGGATACACATGGGAATCTTCTCTCTGACTTAGGCTTTGGTACTATTTCAGCCAAAACATTCTCTTTAGTCCTTGCTCCAACCTTATCTCCAAATCCACCACCATGAGCAGATCTCTAAGTGGGAAGGTATTAGTTACCTTCTAGATACCATCAAATTTTGCAACCTAGAAACTTTGATCTTCTTCCTCTTTCTTCTCTATATCCACACCACTACCATGATCTACTGAATTAAAACTCCTAACCCATGCATCCTCTGCAGGGGATATATTGACCCAATGGGGATTAAATTCATCTGGAGAGACAAAAATATTATTTTTTTGTGTATAAAGAATAGATATACACCAGTACAGAAACAGATACACACTGTATCTGCAGTATTAGAAGTTCATGGAGGAAGGCTTTAAGAAAAAATGTCTATTAGGACACCCTAGTTGGGTGACTAAAAATATGTTAGAAACTCTGCCTTAAATATCTATAGAGTCTCTCCACATCTTTCACCTTTACTGCTATTATCTTGTCCATGTTACTTGTCCTGCAGGGTTATCTTGTTCCTGGATTCTGGCAATAGCATCGCTAACAGATTTTCCCTTTATCTGATCTGTTTGTCCTGCGATCTCTTCTGCACACAGCAACACGAATAATGTTTTCTTATCTGGTCATCTCACCCACAGCTTAAAATCATTCAATGACCTCCCATTGTCTGAGGTTATATATAAAATTTTTACAAGGCCTGCAAGGCAAGGTAGTGTTTTGGTTCTGCCTATTTCTAAAGGCTCATCTCATATGACTGTGAACCCTACATTCTTCAATCAAGGCACACTGGGCTTTTTTTTAGCAACTTGCTTGTGTTAGGTAACCCCTACCAGGTGGCTGGAGTGCCTGGGCTAATTCCCTACCCATCATTTGGAACTAAGTTTAGTGATTCCTTCTATTAGGAAGAATTCCCTGACTTCCCAATTTATGCCTGGTGTCTTTATCATAACCCTTGTGGAATCATATTCCTTTCCTTCAGAGCAAAATCAGTTTGGGTTTACATACTCACATCTGATTAGCATTTCAGTCCTCATTTAAACTGTAAGTTCATGATAGAAAGGATGGAGTATTTGTTTTCTTTACATCATGTTTCTAGTAGTTAGCACACTGTCTGGCATCTAGTATGCATTTTAAAATATCTAATGAATAAATGACTGAGCCCAGCATGTCATGCTTCATTTTTTAACCCCTTCAATATTTTTCTAGTGGTCTTAAAGTAGAAACCAAGTACTATTTCATGTTCTATCAAGTCTTTCATAATCTTGGATACTGTCTACTTAATTTTTTAATCTTTTTATTGTAGCAAGATATATATATAACCCAAAATTTCTGATTTAATCACTTTCAAATGTACAATTCAGTAGTATTTATTACATTCACCTTACTGTGCTATCATCAACAATACCCATTAGCCAGACTTTTTCATCATCTGAAACAGAAACTCTGCACTCATTAAACAATAACTTTTCCCCTGCTCCACCCCCAGTTCCTGGTAATCTGTGATCTATTGTCTGTCTCTGAAATTTACTTCTAGGTATTTCATATAAGCAAGGCCATATTATAATTGTCATTTTGCATTTGGCTTATTTCATTCAATATGATTTCTTCAGGGTTCATCCATGTTGTAGCATTAGAATTTCATTCCTTTATATGGACTGAATGATATTCCATTGTGTTTATAGACCACAATTTGTTTTCCATTCATCTCTTGATGGATACTTGCTTTGCTTTAACCTTTTAGCTATTTTGAATAACGCTGCTCTGAACATTGGTATACAATATCTATTTGAGTCCCTGCTTTCAATTCTTTTGGGTATATACTGAGAAGTGAGATTGCCAGGTCATACATCAATTCTATTTTCAGCATTCTGAGGGACCACCAAACTGATTTCCACAGGGGGCTACACCATTTTAAAATGCTACTAGCAATGAGCAAATAATCCTATTTCTTTCTGTCTACCTTTCCAATTTCTTTGGTCACTCTGCTTTATGCTCGCTACGCTCAGAAGCATTATACATTCCATATCATATGGATTTTGCTCATGCTGTCTTTTTTTTGTCTTTATTTATTTTTTTAATATTACATTCGAAAAATATGAGGTCCCCACATACCCCCCACCTCCCTCACCCCATTCCTCCCCCCATAACAACAATGTCCTCCATCATCATGAGACATTCATTGCATTTGGTGAATATATCTCTGAGCACTGCAGCACCTCATGACCAATGGTCCACATCATAGCCCACACTCTCCCACATTCCACCCAGTGGGCCATGGGAGGACATACAATGTCCAGTAACACCACCCAGGACAACTCCAAGTCCTGAAAATGCTCCCACATCTCATCTCTTCCTCCCACTCCCTACCCCCAGCAGCCACCATGGCCACTTTCTCCACACCAATGCCACATTTTCTTCGATTACTAATCACAATAGTTCACGAATAGAATATCAGTAAGTCCACTCCAATTCACACTCCATTCCTCCATCCCATGGGCCCTAGAATGGCTATGTCCACTCCACATCCATATCAAGAGAGGGCCTACATTCCAGATGGATGCTGGATGCAACTCTCCTGCTTTCATTTGCAGGCAGTCTTGGCTCCCCGGTGTGGTGGTTGACCTTCTTCACCCCCATGTTAGATGAGTGGGGTAAGTCCAATAAACCAGAGTGTAGGAGTTGCAAGTCTGTTGAGGTTCAGGGCCTGGCTATCACATGGTCAGTCCAGAGATACTGGTCCCCTCGGTATACATTAAACCCCAGCACCAACAACAGTTCCAGTAAAAGTAAAAGGAGAGAATTGTGGACAAAGATCACATCTAAGTCCAGCTCCATTGCACAGAAACACAAACTCCAAAGTAGGGCCAATTGAGATGGTACTGAACTCCATCGGCCATGACCATAGAACCTGTGGGTCTCTGTCGCCCTCAGCAGAACCAATACCTGGGGTTGTGTCTACTTATCTGTCTCTGGGACTCTGCTGTGGTGAGTGTGGGCCACATGAGCAACTTCACATCATCTTTGACTCTTGGCTTATAAGTGGCCCCTGTCAAAGAGCTTTATCACTTTATCCTAAGAACCTCCTCCACCCATCATTCTCTTTCTCTGCAACCTGTTCATTTCTATAGGGTGAATAATCTATTTACAAAAGTGAAGTTGTCTAGTAGGGAGCTAACTTGATGGGTCTGATGATCAGGCTGGAGATCTGAAATGGGAAATAGGGCTCCAGAGAGGAATGAAGAATTTCATATCCAAATGACACTTAGAGGCTGAGTCATTTATAAAAATAAGACCAAGAAAGAGCAATCTGAGAGGAGAGAAAACAAGGTATGATCTTTCAGGATTCAAGCGAGTCTCTGACAGGGTTAAAGCAGCATGTTACATCAGAGCAAGATGACCACAGCAAGGTCCGGTCAACCTTCAGGAGGCTTAAAGTCTCAAGCTAATATCTCATCTTCTCTCTTGGAGTCACTCTTATAATTATGCTTATCATGTTTGTCATTTCATTTTTTTTGTATCAGACATTCTCTGAAAATGGCAATTTCTCAGAGAGAAAACAGTTTATATATGCGCCAAATAGTTTAGAAGCATACCTTGCTTTTTTGTTCTGAGAGCAAAAAAATATACATAAATACACAGGAAGTCATCTGTTATCAATATTTTACCTTAGAGGTAAATTTTTTTAAAAAAACAAAATGCATAAAATTGTATCTTTCATAAGAATTTATATAATCATTTGTTCATAAGTTGAACAATAGTTTAGTGAAATGTTAATCACCTAAATCTAGTGTTATCTTTTTAATACATATTTATATACTTCAGGAAATTAGTGAGAAGCAAGGTCATATTCTTTTTTTACAAATATTTTTATTACAGAATTTGTGAACTTACAAAACAATTGTGCATGTGTGTAGAATTCTCATACGACAACCCTTCACCAACACACCACACTGTTGTGGAAAATTTGTTACGGATTATAAGATAATATCATTAGACTATTACCATTAACTGAGGTCCATAGCACACATTTAGCATATTTTTTCCATACCCCCTATTATTAACACATCTTTGGTATTGAAGCAATGTTTTTGTGATTTGTCCAATTGGAATTTTGAAAATTTGATCTTGAGTAAATTATTAATCATGATGAAAGCAAACATAAATACTGTTTTCTATCACCCAACTTGAGTTGGTATGGGTTTTGCTGTGTTCACTGACATTCCTCCCTTTCTTATTACATTAATAATACAGCAGCAATTTTATCCCTGCATTTTAAAGGAAAAAAAGTTAATCTTAGAATCTGAAATTCAGATTTCAGGAATCATCATTCCATATGTGCTAAAATCACTTTGCAATTTAAAGCATATATCCAATCATAAAACTAATGATTCTGCAGCTTTTCAGAAATAAAATTGCAAAATTATTTTTGACTTCATGAAGCTTTTGTTTTTTAATAAGAATAAAGTCAAGGGTTTAAGAATTTGAGTTTCATTTTAAATGAGACTTACATATAAGAAACACAGTATCTTTATTATAGAAGCTACAGAAATATAATCAGGCCATCACAGTTAAATTAGATTGAAAGCTGGATTTGAATTTACATATTTGGGAAATAAAATCACAGGGAAATAATAAAATTCCAGGGTAAGTTGTGGCAGTTCTACATTTTTTAAATTTTATTTTTTCACATAAACTTACAAAGGAAATGTTAGGTAGAATTACAGGGTAGAAATGTGGCACATTATTTAAAATTATGTTAGAAAATGTTAATGCATTATTATTGTCTCAATGGGAAATCTTTTGCTCCCTTAGAAATCTGGTCTTCGATAATTTACACATCAATATTTTCCTCGTTAAGTTTCTTTATTGCCTGGAAGCATAGTTTGTTTGCAATTTTTCCATGTGTTTTGACTTTCTCTACATTTCTTATTAACAGAGGTTATCAATATATCTAGAATACTTGCATTCTGAGAATATTAATTCTGAAATGGAAAAAAGATAAGTTAATCTTCTTAACTCTTCTCTACTTTGAAACAAAGAAACTTGAAAACTTCCAACTGTGGTATCTCCTAGACCACTCTCCTCCAGACTTTGAATGAGCTCCAGAAAGAAGGGCCAAGAGTTTTGTTTCTATTTTATATATCAGGGTAATGAGCTTAGGCGATAAGCTCCCTGAGAATACTTGAAGAGCCATCCAACCCCCTGGATTTCATAAGCATCTTGCCTTTGTAACTTACTTGGTTATGATAAATTTTCAATCCTGTGGATTTACAGTGCTGGCCAGTTAAACCCACGACCGTGTTTTATCCCTCACTGTCCAAATGCTGGAATGAAGTGCACCATTAGTGTGTGTTCAACTTTTCTTTTTCTAATTTTGGGAGGTGTTTGGAGAGTGATGCTAAGCTGTTCATCCTCCATAAAGTTTTGTGTTTTCTGGACAGGAAAATCATGGTTGACCAAATCTCATTGTCTTGTAATTTATTTAAACTAATAAGCATACTTTTTAAAGGATAATTCTCTTGTTTCATAGATCAAGTATCAATTCATCAGTTTTTAAAAAGGAAGGTTTTATTATTCATGTTTTTCCAAAACAAACTAATATTTTTATTTTAGGCACAGTTATTTGTGAGAAGAAATGGGAGTAAAATTTAAATTGTATATTTCACAAAGAATACATATATATACATGTAATATATACCATGTAAACATTAAAAATATCTGAAGTAACAAAATTTCTTACATGGGTTCTGCTACTGTTATCAAATAGAAACATGTCAGCATTTTGAAGACATGTTAAAATGTGTCTAAAGTTGTCAACAGTTTTCCAATGTTCAATATGTCCTTTTTGGTAATTTTCATGTTTTCTGTATGCTCACCTTCTTATAATACACATCCTCCAAAGCTGTTGCAGCAATTTTGCATAATTGTCTTCAAGTAACCATGAAGGACTCCACAGTGCTAACTTCAAGGAAGACTTAATGCATATCTAAAGTAACACATTGAAGAAAAGCAATAAAAAATTTTTTTCTTTTCATTTTTATTTCACAGGATATTTGGAAACAAATGTGATAATCATGTAATTTTAAGTATTTTAGATGTTAGAGTATTTAGGTGTAGGATTCACACTTCTACTTCATTTTTTAAGTTCCATATTCTTAGAAGGCTAATTTTTTAAAGTAGGAGAAAAGCTCTCAAAACTGAACAGCTACTACAATGAAACACATGTAAATTAAGAAAATCATTTACTTCTTAAGTTGTGAAAGTCATTTATAGATTCTAGTTGCAGCACTTAGATCATTAATAGATAATAATACACAAAACACATTGTGTACTTGCCAATCACTTGAGAATTTATTTTCATTAGTAAAATGTCAGTGCACATCATATCTGCCAACTCTCCATCTGTGGAAAATATCTACATTAGGCCAGCTAACTCTTACAAAATTTTAAAAAGGATTTGCAGAACTTTGCTGTTTTGAAATATTTCAGTGCTATGTGATGCCTTTTTGTGGGCTTTCTGTACTTGACATTTTTCTTCATAAACTTTCAAAAGATATTAATAAATTTTAGAATTACACTGAAATTTTCAATAGTCAGATATTACAATCAAGTTATGGATACTAGGACTTTAAAAGGAATTAAATTGAACCCTATACTTTATAAGTAATAAATATTAGAGGAGTAAAATATATGATTTTCCCCCTGCATTTGGATGTCCTGACATCAGAGTAGGTGCTATTAGCTTTACACAAACACAGGCAAAATCAAGTAACAAGTATTCAAATAATGGCAGCAATATAATAAACTATATCACCCTGCACAGCTGAAATCCTTTTATAGTATGGTTATTAGTTTAGCAATGCAACTAAGGCAATCTGATCTTGACACTTCCAATATTACTCTTCCTAATAATATTTGTTCTTTCCAATTCTATTTTTCCTAGACGTCTGTTTTCACTAAGGAGTACTGCTTTTATTTTAAATTAGGAGATGTATTTAGGAAAATTTAGCCTACCTGCCCTAGTACCACTCTCTTTCATATAAGTAGATTCACAGGTTCCTTTCATTTAATTCATTAAATATCCTGATAGGAAAAATACACCTTTACCTCAAGCCCTTCAGTGGTTCATATTAAAACTAAAACTCAAAGTGCTTTTTTAGGGGGTAAGGTGGGTAAACTGTGCATTAAGCATAAAGGTCTGTTAAACTTCTGCTTTGCTGAAACACATGGACCTAGCAGCATAAACTACCTTAACTCCAAGGGCTGGGAGAAAGATTCTTAACCATCCGTGGTCTACAGCCCACACTTTTAGAAACACTGTATTGATCATACAGAAAAACCCACTTATGGCTGTAATCTTCAGACCCCTTGGCCATTTAGTAATAGACAATCCTACAAATTATTAGCCAGAGTGTCTGTCCATCCAGCCAAGGACTATATTCCCAGCATCTTTTACATGTAGGTATGATTATATGACTAAGTTCTGGCTGATGGCATATGAACATAAATGATATGTAAAATTTAAGTATCATGACCTTACACATCAGTAAAAGGCAACTTTTTCTTTCTACTTTTCCTTCCCTCCATCCTGCTGGTGGGAAGTCATCTTGGAAAAAGTAGACAAGGACCACACAGTAAGCAGGTAACAGAACAACAAAATTGAAGGAACTGTGACCCTAAGGCGATCTAGGGAGAGGTTATTAATCTTCATTTGTTCCACAGACCATTTTGCCAATCAGGTGAGAACCACTGACCCCTTACTAAGTGCACGTGATACTGAGCATTATTTAATAAGCATATCACATGGCACCAATGCATCCCCGCAAGAATAATATTTTTTTTTTTTTAATTTCAATTCAAGCTCACAGACCCCTTGTTAAGAATCCCTGATCTAGGGTTACAGAAAACTCTGTTGGATTTAATCTTTTTAACTGTGAAACATTTCAAACACAAAGAAAAGCACAGGGAAATGACAATAAATGTTCGTGCCTACCACCCAGAATCAACAAAAACGAACTTATTGTTGCATTTTTATTCATAATATTTAAAAAAACAAAACACTGTAAATAATTTCTTACTTTTCTTCCCTTCATGTAATTGCTGTTTTCAATTTGGTATGCATCTTTCCCATTTATGTTTTTGTAAATGTACTTCACGTGTGTACGTGTCAAAAACCATATTTTTATTGCAATCAAAAGTTTTATATAAAATGTATCATACTGTATGTTTAACTTACAACTTTAATCACCCACTCTTATGTATAATTGATTTGCTTTAATCATGATTATGGATATATTCTGAAACTTTTTACCATTCTTTTGTTTGTGCTTTTTACTTTCTTGATTTCTTTCATCACTCCCTCTTTTCCTGCCATCTATTGACATGATTGAACTTTGTTTTAGTATACTATGCATCTTTTTTTTACAGTTTTGAAAACTACATATTCTATATCCATGATTTTAGAGGTTACTGTTAAAATGATATATATCATTAATAAACTAAGATAAATTAAAATTTCTATTCTATACTTAAATGATATGACAAATAAAAAACTTAAGTGTATGTTTTTTTTTTTGGTCCACCTTACTCATCTAATTTTTATAAAAAGTACTTATTATAATAAATACTTAGTATAATAAGTACTTCTTGGATTTGTCAATAATCTTCATTAATATCTTTCCTCAATATCGATTCTTACAATTTTTGGCTATCTTAGTCAAATCCACTTTTTGCCTAAATGGTCAGAATTCAGTTCCAAGAGGACAAACATTATAGTTTTTGATACAATTTTTCCCTAAAATGCAAATACACCCACCAATTCAAAGTAAAATATTACTGATATAGTACAAAGCATCCAGCAATATCTAAAGTGATCTTTAAAGTTAAGTTTCCCAGCAAATCCAAATTGTTAGATTTTTTAATATAAAATTTTAGATATAATACTTTGTTGACTAATCAGAAGATTTATGGAAAGAGTTAATTTTAGAAGACTGAATTTATATAAGGAAAATATATGGCAAGTAAAATAGAAAAGAACAGCTGTAAGATGTACTTATAATATAAATATTTGTCTATCAAGAGGTCAACAATGGAAGACTGGAATAAGAGAGCTACAAATAATTGATTCAAAAGACTAATTTTCTCTCCTTGTTTTCTTAAAAATTTAGGTTAAAATAAAATGAAAAGCAGCAGCAGCATTTAACATCAACCCTCAATGCTGCAGTTGAATTTTATCTTATTCTTTTGAGTACAATCTCATTTTATTTTATATATAATCCCTTATTCCTTGAGTGAATCCCCATTCAATCTATGTCTTAAATGTAAAAATACATGTCATTATTTTGATGTGAAATTTATGTCATTATTTTTATCTCTTTATGTCTTAAAGACCTTCTTGCTCGGCTTGTTGGACCAAAATTAATGCAGTTTCCTAGTAAAAATTGTTCAATTATTTGTGTTTTTTGGTACTTACTTGGCTATAAAGATATTGAAATGGTTTAAGACTGGAATCAAGAGAGAGGAAGGTTACAGTAGTAGTTGGGATGAAGATGCGTAGTCTTATAAATAAATTTTATAAAGAAATAGATTGTTTTCAAGTTTCAATTTGAACATTTTATAAAGCATATACAGGTAGATATATATTGTCATGCATCTATTTACATTATCGAAATTGGTAAATTGATTCATTTTGAAACTTTCTAAACATTCAGTGCTTTTTTCCATCAATGACTTTTAATTTCATCAACATAACAGAAATCTGAGAATCATCCCTGTCTATTCTTTACCCCTTGCCACTCATGAATGAATGCTCAATAGGTCAGATCCATTCTAGAATATATCACACAAGTCAAAACATGTTTAAAAGAATAAATTTGACATAATCTGGTCAGAAGGAGAACATTATTTTTTTCAATTCATCACTTACATATTGATATACTCTTCCAGAGTATCTCCTACCTATCCCCCATCTATTTTCCATAATAATTACTATGCAAACATAATCAGGTTCACTTTCTTTCCCTCAGAAAGCATAATCCTTTCTTTCAAGAAGAACATTTATTTTACCAGTTTTAATTACCTGTTTATTCCATTGTCTTTCCAAATAAACTGTCTGATCTTTGGCTCACCTTTATACTAGAATCAGCACATTGGTTTCCATAACTTGAGTCTCAATAAATAATTTTGAATAGTTGAGTATTCCAATAGCCTTTGATCAGGGTGATTAAAGATGAGGTGAGTACAACTTGTTCTTGTATATGATATAGCATATGTTTGTGCTCTTTTATTGTTGAGATACCTGCAACATTCCGCTATGCCCCTAGGAAATCAGTCTCTGCCACAGTCAAGGTGCTGATAAAGCTACTTGATGCTCAAGCACTGTTACATTGTTTTATAGCAAAACAAATGTGTTGGTTTTAGTAAAATTTCTTACCATTTACTAGGCTAATCCAAAGCTGAGCTTTGAGACAGATTCAAGCAGCACACACTGTCCTGTGTCTAGAATTTCTCTCTTTGCTGACTACTAAGGCTTTCACCTCAGGTTGATTCCATTTCAATGAGGCTCTTAACAGTAAGAATATGGGTCTCCTTGAAGCCTCTTCAGTTCCTCATGACAATAGACCTCTAATAGATCTGTCCCTTCAATATAAAAAGTGAGGACAATAATTTAAATCTATCTTTGGATAGATCTGAGTCTCTTAATTTAGGTATATATAAGTATACCAATTTTATAGCTAGAAGGGTTCAGTCTTCAGACTACAAAGTTAATGGGTAGCCCGTCAGTACAATTCTTGCCACGTTTATTTTTTTCTCATGAATTTTTACTTTTTCCCCAAATGATCAAATTCCAAGTGATTCTATTCATAACCATGGAAGGTAAAAATTATGTCCCTATTGTTTTACAGAAAGAATAGTTTCTTAACATGGTGCTACAAGAGAATTATTTTCCTTTTCTTTTTTTGTCTTTCCCTTTTAATTTTTCTTCTATTTGTCCACAGAGGCCACCAAGATAAACTCCAATCCTCTGACTATATAAAAAAAACTATCAGAAGATGAGAAAGAGGGATCTCATCATTTACATTTTACAGTTTTAGATGATGAAGTATTTCAAAGATTTGAAAACAGCAGAGTTTTTTAAACTTCACCTTAGAGTAGTGCTTAAGAGTAAGCCACACAACTACACTGTCTGGGTATAAATTCTGTATGTGTTTGTTACTAGTTAGTAACTTGTAACAAGTTATGTAACCTCACTAGACCCTAATTTACTCATCTGTAAAATGAAGGTCATAATAACATGCTTCATAAAGTGTTTGTGAATCTTCAGTGATTAAATGGTTTGTAAACTATGTAGAAAAATATTTGGCACACTGAAAGCACAGTATGTGTTAAGTAAACACATAAAATGATGGATCAATGTACTTACTACTTACTCTGGTTTATCATATTATATTTTCACATATTTGGTTTATATTTTCTTAATATAAAAATGATAGATACTGTATTTTTATCTATGGCTATATAACAAATTGCCCCCACAAGTAGTGGCTTAAAACCATGGACCATTATTATCTCACAGTTTCTGGGGATGGGGAATTTGGGAGCAGCTTAGCTGGGTAGTTCTGGCTTGAGATCTGTCATGAAGTTGCAAACAATTAGCCAGAGCTGCAGTCCTCTGAAATCTGGACTGGGGCCATAAGATCCACTTCCAAGGTTGCTCACTCACATGGCTAAAGCAGGAGACCTCAGCCTCTCACCATGTGGACTTTTCCATAAGGCTCCTTTCCCCCCAAACAAGTGATGACAATGAGGGAGGAGACACAAGATGAAACCTGCAATGTATTTTAGGATCTCTCTTTGGCTGTCATACCTATCATTTCCATTATATTTTATTCATTAGAAGTCATTACTAAGTATAGTCCACCCTAAGGAGGAGGAACTTTAGCTCTACCTCCTGAAGGGAGTAGCATCAAAAATTTGTGGAGATGTGTTTTTTGTTTTGTTTTGTTTTTTGTTTTTATGGAGATGTTTTAAAAACAAATCAAATAACATTGAACTTCTCCTTGAGGACTGCATTCCTTTTCCTCTTTCCCTAAAGGTAGCTGCTATCCTGAAGTAGACATGAGTACAAAATCTCCCAACTCGAGCTGAGTAAAAGAAACAGACATGCCCCAGATACCTATTCTCTCAGTTATCTGATTATGGGTTCCTGGGAAGCCAGAACTCTCCCAGTAGGCTGAGAGCAGCCTCTTCAATTAGCCTAATTATGCAGTGCAAACTTCCCTAGGGAAGGTGGAAGAAGGATCCAGAGAGTGTGCCAAGAACTTTTTTCGTGGCTCCCCAAAGCTGTACTTCCTTGATTTAACACCTGCTCAGCAAATGCCACCTTATAACTATTCTCTGCAACTCTGAGGGAGAGTACTATCTTTAAGCTTCCTCTGCTTTTTTGTTAGGGGTTGGTTGGCACAATGGGTACCTTCAGAGCCTGGTCGTTGTAACACAAAATAGCTAACCAAAAGAAGTGATCATTGACTGGACCACACCCCAAACCCCTATCTTGGGAAACTGGATTTTTATGTCCCTCTCTGGTACCTGCAAGCTACACTGGGACCTGACCCCACTCTTGCTTGTTGAGAAAGTGGGTCTGCATGATGGTAACCACTGTGCAGAGAGAACAATTTACTGGTATTTACCATAATTTGCCAGTATCTTCCTCCCACTCTTCCCTGAATACTGAACAGAGATCTACTGGTCTCCATAGTTTTTAAGTTGTTGATTCAGACAATGTCTCTCTGTTTAACAGTTGTTCTGGTGGAGAAGCTGATTCCTGGAGCTTCCTACTCTGCCTTCTTCCCACAGTTCCCTTTTAAAATGAAGTTCTTTTGTACTTTCTTAGGGCAGCTCTAGGAAACTAAGACATGATGTTGAAGATGCTTTTATGCATGGACCTAATCAATACATCATTTGCTGTTCTTGTCCTCCTTTCCCTTTGCATGGTAACTCCAGAGGTCACTTGTTCCAGATGACATAGCTTTAAAATGGAAGCAGCCTGGTACCTCCTCAGAGACCCATATACCCATATAGGACTGTGACATGAACAAGATGTAAATTTTTATTACATTAAGTTATTTAGATGGTGAAGTGTATTTGTTACTTATCCTGTCTTATCCTGTCTTATCCTGACTAACAGAGAAAATACAAAACAAAAGCTAAAATATCTGGCAAAAGTTAAAGGATCATGGTATGTGTTGAAGACTCAGGTATTAGAAGCTAGAAAAGGGTATAAAGAGTTATATATTAGAAAACATTTGGTACTATTGGGATCTGTATTTACAAGTCAGGAAAACTACAGCTTTAGCAGAGCAAGATGGATGAAATGAAAGAATGAGTGTGCATGGCTGGTAGTGGTTACCATTAACAAATTATTATAAGAAAGGATGAATTCAGAAATAAACTGACTAGTTTATAGGCATATAAAAGCATATAAAATAGGGAGAACACAGAGATTTGTCTCTTACAGTGTTAGAGTCTAAATAGTAGAGATACAGTTATAGAGATTTTGAATGACAAAGTTATACAATATTCATTAGTTGGATAAACCCACATGTAGAAAAGATCAGACTGAAACTCTGATATTTAGCAAAACTCTTAGCTGAATAAAAGAATTTAGGAAAAGGAAATTTAAGGGTGCTGCCTTTCTACTTATTGCATCAGATAGTCTTAAGATAAATGCCATTGAGTTGAAAAACAGACATGATGGAGGAAAAAAGGAAATTAATTAATATTGATATTTAAATTGAGGGAGGAACTATGAGTATGGTTACTAGTACAAGGAACTGACTGGAGGTAAACAGGTCAGAAGTCTACTATTTTTCTGACAGAAATATATTCATAGAGAAACCTGATTGTTCAACTGCTAAAATAAGCTTTGAATTTCAAATCTTCCATGATAAAGAGTCAAGCACTTCCTAAGGAATTTTGATTTCCAATGTAGTTAAGAATATTAATGGATAAGGAATAGCTTTCCAGAACCTGGGGTCAAGGAGCACAATGTGTAAGAGAGTTTATTCCCAGAGAGGAAAATTAAAACCTTCCTTATCAAGGAACTCACCCAACTGAGAATAAAGGGGTTTCATAATTGCTATCCAGTGATACTATGGAATTTCTACCAAACAGTGACTGCTGCATGTTTTCTCCTCATCCTCCTCCCCGTTTTGATTGGATGGGTTTATTGTGGGCACTCTCTCCCTGTACTGGGTATGTTGGGAGAGACAACTTGTCATTTAGTTGATAGGTCATTGGATCATCAGGGGCATCCAAACCCTCAAGAGGCTGGGACTTTAGCTGGATGCAGAGTTGAGATACAATTGGATAGGACTTATTTCTTAGATGGTAATATGGAAAGAATAAAATATTTTGGTGCCTGAATCATACTTTGTTAGAGAGACAATGCTATTTATGTTTTCACCATAAGATTCCCGAGTCTGGACAGTGGGAAGTAGAGGGAGGAAATGTAGGCCAATTCCAGACCTGAACCTTAAAAGCATTTCATGGGACTTTCCAGACAACCTACAGTGTGCTTGGAAGCATTGAATTCTAGGTGGCAGGGATACAAAGATTGTTTCAGCACTGGTAACTCTTGTGCATAATGTTTGTTACACAGAGATACTTAGAGAGACAGACACATACATATATGTTTTAGATATATGTATACACATATATTTATATATACACATTCATACACATACCTTACTTTGTAATATCAATGTTTCCCGGTTGATTTTTTATTAAGAAATTCTCTTATAGCAAGTAGTTTAGGAATATTAGGAGAAAATGAAATATTCATGAAGACAATACTCCTAAAAGAATGATCAGTGGGAACTTGAGGGTAGGATGAGCCTGCTGACTTTCCTCTCTGTAAACTGTTGATAACAATACATAATTTTCCTGTTATTTGGGGGATTAACGATGATATGTGAAAAACACCAAGCATCAAACCTGAGATATGGGGGTGATTGATAGTAGCTAAGTGTTAGTGGTAATGCCAATTTATTTTCATAATAAAGAAGAACTGTGAGGAATATTTTATTTTTCAAATGGTGCAAATCATCTCTCATCAAATGCAATATTAGGTTTAGCTACTACTTATATAAGACCTTCATAAAATGCATTACCTGGTGAATCTTTCCTGAATTTTCATATCAAACTGGTAGAAAAGAAAGTTGCATAAAGAGATGAAAGAATGTACTTTCAACAGTTTTGGCAACAAAAGTTCCGTCTTATGCTGGTACTATTTGGGAACCCAGAACCACTAGGGTTCAGCTGTGCATTCAGATGTGTTAAAGGATGGAATAGAAGATGGGGAACGAAGTCCCAGATTAGAGACCCACAGTGGGTTGGCTGACCACTTAGAGTTCTTCCACTTGGTCTCTATCATATAAATAGAAAGGGTTCATGTTTCATGTTTTTTTTTTTTTGTTTGTTTTCATTTTTTTTATTAGAACAGTGGTAGGTTTACAAGAAATCTAGCAGAAGGTACAGATTTCCTGTATAGACTCCAACCCCCATGCACACAGCTTTCCCTATTATTAACACTTTTGCTTTAGCGTGGTACCTTTGTTACAATGATGAAAAAACATTAGTGTAATTATACTAAAATTATAATCCACAGTTTACATTAGGGTTCACTCATTGTGTTGTTCAGGTCTCTGTTTTCATTAAAAATTTTTATTCTGATGACATGTATACAATCTAAAATTTCCCATTTTAACCACTTTCAGATGTACAATACATTGGTATTAATTACATTCACAGTGCTGTGCTATCATCGCCACCATCCATTAACAAAATTTTCTATCACCCTAAATAGAAATTCTATACTAATTTAGCACTAACACCCTATTCCCTAACCCAGCCTGGGCCCTGGATAACATGTATTCTGACTATGAATTTTTTTTTTTTTTTTTTTGTAAGTACATCTTTGGGCACCTCTGCACCTCATATACATTGGTTCACATCATAGCCCATACTCTCCTCCATTCCATCCAGTGGGCCCTGTGAGGATTTACAATGTCCGGTGATTGCCTCTGAAGTACCATCCAGGGCAGCTCCATGTCCCAAAGACGCCTCCACCTCTCATCTCTTCCTGCCTTTCCCCATACCCTTCGTCCACTATGTCCACTTTTCCCATTCCAATGCCACCTCTTCTATGTGGACATTGGATTGGTTGTGTCCATTGCACCTCTATGTCAATTTTCATATTCAAATTATTTTATATCAGTTAAATCTTATAAAATCTGTCCTTGTTGCAGCATGTATTACAATTTCCTTCCCTTTTATGACTGACTAATATGTCTCATTGCTTGTATATAAAACTTGTTGTTTAACCATTTATCCTTTGATGCACACTTGGGTTGCTTCCATATTTTGAAAATTGTGAATAATGCCACTATGAACATCAATGTGCAAATAACTGTTCGATTCCTGCTTTCAATTCTGTTGGGTATATACCTAGAGGTGGGAATGCTAGGTCATATGGTTGTTCTATATTTAACTTTCAGAGAAATGACAGGACTGTTTTTCATGGGGTTCCCACTAACAATGATTGTATTTTCCTATTTTTCCACCTCTTTTACATTTATTATTTTCTTTTTTTTTTTTTGATTTTTTTTTATTGACTTTGTAATAATATTACATTAAAAATATATATGTGAGGTCCCATTCAACCCCACCCCCCCACCCCCCCTCTCCCCCCCCAACAACACTCGTTCCCATCATCATGACACATCCATTGGATTTGGTAAGTACATCTTTGGGCACCTCTGCACCTCATAGACAATGGTCCACATCATGGCCCATACTCTCCTCCATTCCATCCAGTGGGCCCTGTGAGGATCCACGATGTCCGGTGATCACCCCCGAGGCGCCATCCGGGGCAGCTCCATGTCCCAAATACTCCCCCACCTCTCATCTCTTCCTGCCCTTCCCCATACCCATCGTCCACCATGTCCACTTTTCCCAATCCAATGCCACCTCTTCTATGTTATGTTCCATGTTTTAAAATGTGAAACTGATTCAGACCCAAGGCTTTATAGCATGTAGTTATTGCCTTTGAGGCTAGGTCATTTGGCCACTCTCTTTTACTATGCACTTTTCTCCTAAGTTTTTTCTGCATAGACTTCCTTTGGCTGCTTATTTTCTACCATCATTTTTATCATTTTAGCTGTTTAACAGTAAAAAAAAAAAAAAAGTTTTAAAGTAGACTTTGTTTAACCTACTGGCAATATGCCACCTGAATCCACAAATAGAATAAGAAAATCAAAATTTCAGATTGTATTGATTGAAATAGATTTCAGTTTTCTTTAGATAAAAGAAAATTATTTAAATATGTTGTTGAAAATAACAGACACCAAATATTTGCAAAACAACATTTTTGCTAGCTAATTATAAATGCATGGAAAACATATGGATTAAGTTTCTCTCAAATCACATGTACTTGAAAATTCAAACAAAAATTGTTTGGCAAAATTCATTTTTTATATTGCCACTTCCAAATACTTGAAAATAATTTGAATGTTTTGGGAAACATAAATAGTCATAGGATTTCATTTTCATAAAATTCAAATAAAGAAGAAAAAGCCATAAAGTGATTCCTACAGAAATAATTATTAAACAAATAATGTTGCCATCTTCATAGTGTCATGGATTATTTCAAATGTAATTGCCTGTAGTACAAGAACAGCATGTTCTGAAAACCAGCTGCATGTTGAAACACTCGGGAAAATATAAGATCCTAAGACATGAAACCATGCCGTTAATTTCAAATATAAAATGGGCAGATGCTTCCAAATTATTTAAGAATACATATCATATTACAAATGCCATTTATTCAACTTAATGTAAGAAAATAAAATATACTGTATATCACTGGTTTCAAATAATAATTAACCAATTTGACCTTAGCTCTTGTAAAATGAAACAAGATGTGTTTGGAACATGATTGGAACTAGCATTTAAAATACAAGGTGATTTAGTTCTACAAACCCTACTTAATCTGCCTTAAACCAAAAAACAAATAATAAAAATATAAAACGGAAAAGAGAAGGAATAGTTTGGATTACAGCTTGGGCTGATTTTTGTCATGACAGATTCCAGGGATTCACTTTCTGGCTTTTATTTCCCCTTTTCTCTCAGGCAAGATTTCACAACATGGTGGCAAAAATGTCCATGAAGAGCTCCTGGCTCCCATGTTTCCAACATAATAACACAATAAATTTCAGGATAAAACATCCTCCTCTCTTTAGACAGTTCTAACAAAAGACCTAAAATAATCTCAGGGTGGTCTGTCTTGGTGATAGGTACCTCATCAGGAGTGCAGCCGTGGGGCCCTAAGGACAAAGGGAAGGGTCAGCGCCATCTTGGCTGGATCACCTGGGAGTCCAGGGTGGGGATGGGTTTCCCAACAAACAATGCTGATATTTCCAGAAGAAATGAAAAGGTATTATGGACAGATAATAATCTCAGACATGCACAGGAAGGAATTTTGTGGTTTTTTTTCAATCTTGACTACCTATAATTTCTAGAATTTCATTGACAATACTCACTATTCTGATGCAGTGCATTATATTAGTTTTTTTTTTTCCTGAAATCTGACAAAAATGAGAGCTTTTATTTCTCCTATCTGGTTAAGTTCATTTCCCTTTAAGACATTCTGGTGTATTTGGTTTGAATGGGCCTTAAAGAGTGAAATTTTGACTGTTTTGAATTTTTTCTTAGATCCTTTCCATATTCCTTTCTTACTGCTTTCTGGTTCAACTCGGTCTTCCCTTCCCATCAATGAGGCTGGAGTAGGGAGAAGAGCCTGGAATGCATGTAGGCATGTGAGGCCTCCTCTCTCAGAAGGATGGGGCCCAGAAAGACAGGCAGAGGTCTTAGAGAAGGAAGAGATGGGTACAATGACCAGACAGTTCTGTTCTGAGCTTGAACAGAAATCTCTCCTGGGAATTCCTGTGTGCACCATTCTCATTGTCAGAATGGTAAGATTCAGGAATCAAGATCAGTCAGAAGAGGGCATATCCAGGGGATAGGAGCCCAGGAAATAACCTTGCTAACCTCTAAATTACAGAAAAATAATTCTAGAAATTCTTCTATTTGATATGAACAAACACATAAAAATATTTATTGTTAGGAAATGGCTCACACAATTGGGATGGGATGGAGGGTGGATGGGGACTGAGAGGTAGTTGGCAAGTCTGAATTCCTTAGAGCAGGCTGGAGGCTGGAAATTCCATTAGGCCTTATCTTGAAGTCAGGAGTTCAAATTCCTTAGACAAGAAACTCAGGAATGAGTAAAGGTGTAGTATTGAACCAGAATTTCTTTTTCTTCCCAGAACCCTCAATTCTTTCTCTGAATGGAGGAGGCTTACTCACATTACTGTGTGTAATCCCCTTTAGTTAAAGTCAAATGTCTGTAAATGTTAATCCCATCTACAAAATACCACCACAGCAACAACATCTAGGCTAGTTTTGCTTTGTTTTGTTTTTTCAATTAGGAAAGTTGTAGATTTATAGAAAAATCATGTAGAAAATAGTGTTCCCATCTCTACCTTCCCCAATTAACACTTTACATTAATGTGGTATCTATGTTACAATTGATGAAAGGATGCCATAATTGTACTATTAACTCTAGTCTATAGTTTACAGTAGGGTGTATTTTTCTCCCAAATGCTACCCTATTATTAATGCCTTGCATTAGTGTGGTACATTTGTTATAATTCAGGAAAGGACATTTTTATAATTGTACTATTAACTGTAGGCCATTGTTTACCTTAAGGTTCACAGTATTGTATAGTCTTATGTTATATCTTTTAATTTTTGTTCTAGCTAAATATATAAGACCCAAAATTTCCCCTGTTAACCAGATTCACATATATAATTCAGTGCTATTAATTACACTCACAATGTTACATTACTGTAACCAGCATACATTAACAAAATTTTATAATCACCCTGAATAGAAATTCTGTACAATTTAAGCATTGACTTCCCATTCCCTACTCCCAACCCAGCCCATGGTAGCCTATATTCTATATTCTAATTCTTTGAGTTTGTTTATTCTAATTGTTTCCTATCATTGCAATTATACAACTATTTGTTCTTTTGTGTCTGGCTTATTTCATTCGACATGATATCTTCAAGGTTCACCCATGTTATTGCATCAGTCAGGACTTTTTACGGCTGAATAATATTCCGTTATATATTTATATCACATTTTATTTATCTGTTCATTAGTTGATGGACACTTGGGTTCCTACCATCTTTTGGCAATCATGAATAATGCCGCTATGAACATCAATGTGCAAAAATCTGTTTGAGTGCCTGCTTTCAATTCTTTTGGGTATATACCTAGTAGATGGATTGCTGGGTCATACCATAATTTTATGCTTAGCTTTCTGAGGAGCCACCAAACTGTCTTCCACAATGGTTGCAGTATTTTACATTCTCACCAGAAATGAATGAGGGTTCCTATTTCTCTGCATCCTCCCTTCTCAGGCTCCACACTTATTTTTTTTCCAGCCCCTGGGCATCCAATGGTATTTCTAGATTTTCTTTACTCTAGACTGTTTATCCCTTCAAGAAGTCCTCTTGAATACACACACATGCATACACATATACACACATCTTTAGCACTGACAGACTGGGAGAGCAGATTTCTTTCCCATTCAGATACTGCACCTTTGGTTCATCCATCAACATTACCCAGAAGGCCATCTCCACCCTTCCTTCTGTGGTGGGCAGAAGTCTCTGAGGAAAACTTCTCTCAAAATCCTGCTCTCTGTTTACAGCTTTCATGGAAGTTAGGAAGAAAATTGGTCAAGTTAGGTTTTGACGGTCCACTTAGCAAATTATGCACAGAGTCTAGTCAATCTCTAGGAATGTGATATTGCCTCTTGGTATCTCAGCCAAATCTTTTATTTTAGCATCCTATTATATATGTATTATTTTGGTGGTAGAATATCCTGAAGCCCTAGACCAATCTCCATTAGTGCAAATACACCTTAACACAAGCTTAACACGGCTTAACACAACCTGGTTGAGAGCAGCACCCCAGAGAGAAGTGCAGCAAATATAGCAATAATATTAAGTAAGCTTAATATGAGCTCATCTAGCACAATAAGTAAGTGAGAGAGAGAGAGCAGATCAATGAAAACAACCCAGCAATGAAAGGACACCAAAAATTTGGCTCTATCTTCTGAAAGAAAACCACGCAGACCATGTATATAAACTCAAGCAAAAGGATACTCAATTTTCCTCCTATTACAGCATTGCCTATGTGTGTATGTGTGTTTGTGCATAAGTGTACATATGCGTATGCATGTATTCCTGAAATTGGGAAAAGGTAGACACTTAGTCAAATGCAATACAGTATTAGTCAAAATCATCAGGTCCTTTCTAGTTCAAGAACTAAAATCCTGATTCAAAGTAGCTCAATCTAAGGGCATAAAAATAATATATTGCTGAGTAGTCCAAGTGTAGCTCTTTACACCTGGTTAGAAGCAGGAGCTCAACTGATGGAATTTGGACCCTCCTGCTCTCACTGAATATTGCTCATCCTTTCTTGTCCCTGCCTCTCATTATGCAGTGGTCTCCTTACTTCCTACTCCTTATGGGCTTCCTATTTGTCACACCAAAACCCCAAAAGAAGAGGTGGTTCTCATAAAATGTCCAAGGATGAAGTGCTAGTCTGGTACCTTGATTGGCTTGGCAGAGGCATCTGCGATGCTGCAAACGCCCTGGATAGCCCAAATGCCATGGATTAGGGAAGGGATTTCCTAAAGAAGGTGGAACCCCTGTTACTTTTTAAAAAGGGGAGAAAAGGCCTTAATCTTAAGGCAAACCTCAACTATCATGTTCTACTTGACACACATTTATTACTTGGAAAATATGTAAATGAAATCTACTCACCCATCTTTCCTCTCTCACTCATCATATAAATAGACAAACTTAGACATTTTTTATATTTTTTATATTTTAACCTATAAATATATACCAAACTCCTTTTGTTTTTGCACATCCAGATTGTTTCCAAACTTAGGAGCATCTATTACTTGGTGTGCTCTGTGTATATATCTTCTGAACATTTTACTTCAGTTTGCCTCAAATGCTAAAGCTCTATGTGTTCTTTCAGACTATGAGCAGAAAAAATGTAATTAAAAACATTGATTCATTCTAATTATTACTAATAATATTAATGATATTATTTATGAATCCCAAAAAGATACTTGAGTGTTTGTAAACTGGTCTGTTCCTCTGGGCTTGATATCCTTTGACTGTATTAGATTCAGCTGAAATGCCTTTGATTAAATTATGTTAAGATTAGGGCTTTGTCCAAACTCAGCATGTAAATGCAATGCCTTCCCCCCAGCATGGGACATGACACCCGGGGATGAGCCTCCCTGGCAACGAGGGACCACTATCAACTACCAACTGATGATGCAACTGGAAAATGACCTTATACGGAAGGTTCAATGCGGATCAGCAGAATATCCATGTCTACATAAAATACCATGACTTTAAAATGCTGTTTGACCTAAAGTAAGGGGGAAATGGAAAGGAGAAATGAGTTTATATGGCTACGAGTTTCTAAAAAAGAGTCTGGAGGCTGGCAGAAGGTTTGCCCTCATGCACAACTGAGCAGAGTCAGAGAGACAGATAAAGCAGATACAACCCCCAGATATTGGTTCCTTTGAGGGCTAAAGAGACCCACGGGAGTTATGGTCATGGCCGATGGGGTTAACTACCAGGGCAGATGGCCCCTCTTTGGAAATGGTGTTTATGTGTGATGAATCTGGACTCAGATGGGATCTCCCTTTATAAGACTTTCATGCCAATGTGCTGGAGGTGCAGTTAATGTTGGGGTTTAAGATATATTTAGGGGATTTGAATCTCTGGACTGACAATGTGATAGCCAGATCCTGAGCCTCAACAGACTCCAGCACCTACAATCTGATTTATTGGACTTACCACACTCAGCTAAGATGGAGTTGAAGAAGGACAACCACCACACCATGGAGCCTAGAGTGATTACAACTGAAAATGGGAGGATTGCATCCAGCATCCAGGTGGAATCTGACCCTCCTCTTGACATAGAGGTGCAATGGACACAACCAATCCAATGTCCACATAGAAGAGGTGGCATTGGAATGGGAAAAGTGGACATAGTGGACGAAGGGTATGGGGAAAGGCAGGAAGAGATGAGAGGTGGAGGCGTCTTTGGGACATGGAGCTGCACTGGATGGTACTTCAGAGGCAATCACCGGACATTGTAAATCCTCACAGGGCCCACTGGATGGAATGGAGGAGAGTATGGGCTATGATATGAACCAATGTATATGAGGTGCAGAGGTGCCCAAAGATGTACTTACCAAATCCAATGGATGTGTCATGATGATGGGAACGAGTGTTGTTGGGGGGGGGGAGAGGGGGGGTGGGGGGATGGGGTTGAATGGGACCTCACATATATATTTTTAATGTAATATTATTACAAAGTCAATAAAAAATAAAAAAATTAAAAAAAAAAATTTACCAAAAAAAAAAAAAAAGATTAGGGCTTTGATTCAACCATGTCATTAGGGCAACTCAGTTTGAATCCCTGCCCTCTTGGTCTCTTGGTGAGCTATATAAACAGGCACTCACAGACGTAGATATACAGAAGAAGAAATACACAGAGGACTAGAGAGAGCTCCACAGACATGGAAAAGGAAGGAACTTTGATCCTATAGCCTGGGAAGAGAGATGAGCCATTTGCCTGATAGTCTACAGCTGACCTTGTGAAGAGAACAGAGCTGCTGAGCCCAGAAAGAAATGAGTCTTGCAGCCTACTACTGAAATTGGAAGAAGCTGGGCCCACGGAGCCTTAAGAGGAAGAGGAAGGCTGAACTCTCATAGACATTGCCAGCCATCTTGCTTCAACTCATGGCAAAGACATTTGGTGAGGAAGTACCACTTAAGGTATCTTGAGTTGACTCTTTAGGGCCTTGAAGCTGTAAGCTTTTACCCCAAATAAATATCCTTCATAAAACCAACAGATTTCTGGTACTTTGCATCAGCACCCCTTTGGCTGACTAATACAAATAGCAATATGCTTTTCTTCTCTATATGCATCTGAATGTTCGTATAAGCATTTCTCTTATTTGAGCGGCATCATATCTCAACTGAAGCACACATTTCATTCAGTGAAATCAAAGAGAGGTTTATTTCCCAGAAATCTTACTACATATTATCAAAAATATATAACATGCTGTATACATATGTATGTGCTATTTTTTCCCACAAGTTCCTTAGCTGTAAAGTCCAGATCTTCTTTATCAAAAGCAACACATTGAACTTTACTTTGTCTTAAAATATCCCTCAAAAATACTTGTTTCCTGGATGAATGAAAGCAATGACAATGTATCCATCAAGTAAAACAAAATAGAATTCTTATCTTTCTTTTCCATAAAAGCAAAAGACAAAAGGCAATTAAGGGATAATTTAGATAATTTAGAAATGACTCCTCACCACACACACACATTTAGAAACTATTTTCCATTAAGATAAGGCATTGTTTATTCTGAGGGTAGTTTGTACTTCTTTTGAGTAAGGAGTTCAAGTAATATGTGTTGGTGTGAAAATTAATTATTTTAGGGTAAGTAGATAATATAGTTTAAATAATGTATATGGAGAGTTTATAAATTTAGTAATTGTATATTCATGGACTTTTGAAACTTTGTTTTTGAAAACTGCCTTTCCAAATAATATAGTTTGGAGCAAATTTCCTTTTGGAGCTGATATGAAATATTTTTTGGTGCCAAAAGATGTGCCCCCACAACATGTCACGTGTCACGTTCTTCCTTTTACTTCCAGATGTTCACATCATTCCTCCTTACAAAAAACAGCCTCAGGAAAAGAACCATGTCAAATAATAGAAAAACAAATATGCAGGCTCTGGTACATTTTAACATAGACTAAAATATGTTGGAATCGATGACCCAAAAGCATCTACTTTACTACCAGATTCCATGTTATTCTCTATATTTGTACTCCATAGACAAATTCTGCACTCTGCAGGCAGTTCTGTCATCCTACATTAATATTATTGTAACTCTGAGATTATTATTAGTCTCAAAAATGTCTGATGTTATGGTTTAGCGGTTTAAATGAATTTAGACTTTCATGTTCTGAAACCTGTTTTATTTCTTCATTTGGAAGCATATTAACATTGCATGAAATATAAAAGACACATGACCCACATTTTAGAGGAGGGCACAATTAAAGATAAGAGATTTTATCTGTCTTAATCTGGAGTTAAGGTTTAATGCTGAGTGAAATAAACCAGACACAAAAGGACAAATACTATATCATCTCGCTGATATGAAATAGTGAGAATAAGGAAATTCAGAGTCAGTATCTAGAATATAGGTTATCAGGGTTTGGAGTGGGGTGTAGGAAATGAGGATTTAAATTGTACAAATTTCTATTTGAGTTGGTTGTAAAGTCTAAATAATGAATGGTGGTAATGGTAGCACAACATTGTGCACATAATTAATAACACCGAATAATATATGTGATGGGGTTAAAAGGTGAATTTTACATTGTATAAATGTCACTGGAAGAAAAAATTTAAAAACGTAGAACTGAATAATACAAACCATGGACCCTATTGTAAACGATAGATTAAAGCTAACAGTAAAATTATTAAAATGCTCTTTCATGCATTATGTCAAATGTACCACAATAATGCAAGTTGTTAATAAAAGGGTGTTACATGGGAACTCTGTATTTACAGCATGATATTTCTGTGAACCAACAACTTCTCAAAAAACAAACAAACAAACAAACATGAACCAGGAAGTCACAGAGATCAGAGTCCCAGATTCCAGCCACACTACTTTCTGGATATCTTGCTCTGGGGCAAGACAGCTAACATATTGCAGGTCAGACTTCCCCTCTATAAAATGGACATTATAACTATTTATTTTGCAATGGAAAGAATTATATACAATGACAGAAATATGCTTGGCTCATAATAGGTTTCTAAATGTTCATTCTCTTTCCTTTCATTTGCATTAAAAGAACAAAAGGAAAATCACCCAGTTAAAAGCATCAAGATTTAGTAGTGAGGCACTGAATAGATGGAATTAGTGTAACTGTGGGGCAGTGGAAGTGTTCCACAAGATCATGCAATAATGGATATAGGACATGTTAAGTTATACCAAAAATGTATACTAAAATGTAAACCATAATGTAAAACATAAGATAAAAATTTAGAAAATTGCATAGTCTAAAATATAAATCACAATAAAATCCCAAATGGAACCATGTTTGAAAGTTATTGTTTCAATATTTGTACATCAGCTATAGCAAAAATAATATGAACATGTAAAAAGATCATTGGTAGGGAAGGGACAAAGTATTTGATGTTCGACATGTGGGAGTACCATATATTGTATATGTGATTTACTGTGATCTAAACCTTTTGTGAAGCCAAACTTAATAATTAGGGGGAAAAAAAAGAAAAAAAGAAAAAAAGGATGTAGACACCAAGGAAGAAATGGAAGAAATTGCCTTGCCACAGTACATACAGGACAACACCTATAGCAGTGCTGAAAGGCAAAATGTCAAAAACAAAATTTTTTCATTTTTTGATACCCCAATTTATTTTTACTTTATTTAATTTTTCTAAATTAGTATGTATTCTATATCTAACCTTTAAACCCATCACTATATTCTATTTTACTATTAATGGAACCTAGCAATATATTAGGCTTCATTTTTGAAGAAGTTTTGGACCACAGAGAGGTTCATCTATGGCAGGGGAGGAACACTGGTGTGGGGTGTTACTGATAGGGGGCACATGGTTTGGAGGGAGTTCTCCAGGGCATGTACACAGGGTACATAAAATGTTTGGATATTTTCATTGTGGTTACAGTTAAAAATGACAACTGAGGGAGTGCTGAATTCCTAGCCAGGGGAGCTCTATCATATTCTCCAATGGAATAGCAACAATCCCCTAAGTGCAATGGCAAAGACCAATAAAGAAGGATGGTCCAACAATGAGCCCTTGATACTGATGACTATGCCTATGAGCCTATTAACCTGAAATATGAACTAGGCCTAGAGGTGCAGGATGCCTAAGAGTTATCTTCTGAGAACCTCCATGTTGCTCAGATGTGGCCACTCTCTAAGCCAAACTCAGCATGTAAATACATTACCTTTCCCCCATCATGGGACATGACTCCCAAGGATGAGCCTCCCTGGCACGGAGGGATTATTACCAAGCACCAACTGATGATGTAACTAGAAAAAGACCTTGAATAAGAGGGTCAACTTAGACCAGCAGAATATCTCAGCCTACATGTAATATCATGTGTTAAAAACTGCTTTTGACCTTGGATAAAAGTGGGAAATGGAAAAGACAAATGAGTTGATATGGCTATGAGTCTCCAGAAAAAAGTCAGGAGGTTATGAGAGGGGTAGAGCCTTAGCAGACTTGCAACTTCTACCCTCTGATTTATTAGACTTACCCCAGCCAGTGAATGAGGAGGTGAAGAAGATCAACCACCACAGCAGGGAGCCAAAAGTGCCTATAAATGTCAGCAGGAGAATTGCATCCATCATCCATGTGAAATCTAAGCCCTCTCTTGATATAGAAGTGTAGTGAACATAAACATCCCAGGGTCCACAGGATGGAGGAATGGAGTATGGATTAGAGTGGACTTACTGATATTCTACTCTGGAACTATTGTGATTAGTAATGGAAGAAATTGTAGCACTGATGCAGAAAAAGTGGCCAAGGTAGCTGTTAAGGGTAGGGAGAAGGAAGAAAAGATATGATGTGGGGGCATTTTCAGGACTTGGAGTTGTCCTGGGTGGTACTGCAGGGACAGATGCTGGACATTGTATGTCCTGCCATGGCTCACTGGGTGAACTGGGGGAGAGTGTAAACTACAATATAAAGCACTACCCATGTGGTGCAGCAGTGTTCCAAAATGTATTCATCAAATGCAATGAATGTCCTATGATGATGAAAGAGGTTGTTGATGTTGGAGAAGTGGGATGAGGGGGGTGGGGACATATGGGGACCTCATATTTTTTTAATGTAACATTTAAAAAAAAAGAAAGAGAAAAAACGATTAGTGGTGTTTGTGCAGACCCCCATTTCTCTGTTATCCCTTAAATGATGCTTTGATTATTCCTTTTTACTCAACATTATAGTCTTACACAGCATATAGGGTTACAATAGAATGGAAAATGAATAAAAAGGAAAAGGAATAAAGACCGTCTATTAAGTACAATATGTCTTGAAAGAGTTTGAATTTGGAAGAAATATATTCACCATATCATCAACATAATTTTCCTATTCATACTAATACTGATGAAGTAAATGGTTAACATAGGTTATGGATAAGTGACGATATATTTCATCTATAACTATTTTCCTTGTATTCATAATTTAGTATTCAGGGTTTGTGTAACTGTTTCTGAAAAATAAAATAAAATTTGTCTATATGTCTTCACAAACAAACAGATTGGGGAAAAACTGAAGAAAAATGTAACACATACCATTCTAAAGAAATGTTGTTTTAATACTTTCTAAAACATATAACACCAAATGACTCATAATATCACTGCACTATATAGTAAGCCGATATTACTAAATATATAATTATTTTAAACACATTGTTTTTATACAAACAGATAGTTCTCAGCTGCTTAACAATTTGAAGTTATTCAAAATAATATATATTTAACTTGTGTTTTTCTCCTTCACTACTAACTTTGTAGGAAACTCTTGATACAGAAATAACTGGAAATGTCTACACAAAAAAGGCACCACAGTGAGAATTAAAATGTGCACATATATCCTGGCAATTAATAGTCAAGGCAGAAAATGTCTTGAGATATTTACTTTGGAATTCAGTATAGAAAAGGATAACTGGAACAAAACCTTCTTCCCCCTAAAAGTAAGTTTTTTTGTTAACTGAGCCTCCAGGCAAGTCACTTTTTCTCTACTTAACATAACTGACATTTTGTCAACCTCACATTCTCCGAAAAATGGGAGAGATCTTAAAAAACAATAAGAAATTAAAAAGAAAAAAAAATTAGTTTAACTTTTGTGCCTATAATGGTGGTAGTATTGAGGATGGTCAAAATGTGATGTCACTCTTGCAGATTTAATCAATGCTTTTGAAGCATAAGTGCTATAATTTGTGCATAATAAAGAATGATCAAAAAATAGAATTGATAAATGGCTGGGTCAATGTCAACTATGATAATTCACTACATTAATTTACATAGTAGAGAAAAATGTATGAATTGTTTAAAATCCATTTTTACATATAGACACATCTTTAATAATAGATCCTCTGGTGAACATTTTATTATCTCTGATTTTGGTTCAAAAATGATTAATAATTCTTATGAGTTACTGTTTATGGACCAACCCCCATAAAGATTTTATGATAAATTGTCACATTGGGTCAAAGCAATGGCTCATCTAACTAAATGTTCTGTTTCCGAATGATACCAAAGGACATTTAATTAAGATGGGGAATAAAATTGGCCACAGCACCTATCCCTGGAGAATCCTATTGTTTATATTTTCTCATCCAAAAATACGTTCTCTCTTTAGTTTACTTTTTCTTAAGCCAGTTCCCTAGCCTTGTCAAAATATTTTTCATTAGCTTTTGATTTTGCTGCAAAAAACATGTGTGTGCATGCACGTGTGCACATACACGCACAGATTTTTCACTGTTCATCGTATTTTGCTCTCTCAAAAAAAACTAGAGAGACAACATAAGTTTTGATGCTTAACTGATAAGAGAATTACATTTTCTTAAGTGTTGCTTTTTGTTGATGTTATTTCCTGATTAGAAAATAAATAAGGCTGTTTGGTAAGAGCTCAAGAGCTGTCACACAGCAGTTACTATTATTTAGAAAATCATGATAGACAAGAGACTGATGGATTTTTAGATAGATGCTTAAAGTGGGAAGAAGGGCCATAGGAAGGCTCTTGGGGAAGTTGAAACTCGAATGGCATGTGGAAGGATGAATAAGGGTTCACCAGGTAGATAAGGATGATAAAGTGAGTCCAGGTAAAGGAGCAGCTATTGCAATGTCATGGAACCCAAGGTATGTTCAGGAAAGTACAAAATGTTTATGGTATAATAAGAATGTTGGGTACATTTGGGATGTATGCTTGGACATGTAGACTAGATAACAAAGGTATTCAAATGCCATCTTTACCAATTTTTTTCAAACATTTTTTTCAATTTTTTTTTCTCTCTTTAGATTATACATTTTTTTCCCTCATTGTCAGGAATATATCTGTTTTTGCTTTATTTAAAATTTTTATATCAATATTACAAGTTACTCAGTTAACACAAGATAATTACAGCAACTATAAATCTACTTTAGTGGAGAACTACCATGAAAATTACATTTTAATTTGTCAGTCAGGAGTTATATACAAATAGGCGTCTTTTTTTAGATACAGACAGTGCTTGCTTTGTATGGTTCTGGTAGGCACAGATTTCAGTTACCACTATTTAGTTAAATCATACCAATCCCCTAATATTTTATTTACTATGTGTATTAGTCAGCCAAAGGGATGCTGATGCAAAATACCAGAAATTGTTTGGTCTCCATAAAGGGTATAGTCTGGGGTAGGAACCCACAGACACCAGGCCACAAAGCACAATTAATTCCCTCACCAAAGTCTATTTTCAAGTGTTGGAGTAAGATGGTTGCCAACGTCCGTGAGGGTTCAGGCTTCCTGGGTTCCTCCCTTCCTGGGGCTTGCTTCTGTTTTCTCTGTGAGCTTACTTCCTGGGGCTCCAGCGTAAGGTTTCAACATCACACTCCAACATCAAAAACCCTCAACTCTGTTCTTTGCCATGCCTTTTATCTTGGTGGGTGGGGACTCAACACCCTAATCATAACTTAGTCAATGCCCAGGTACAGATCAGATTACAAACAAAATCCAATATCTATTTTTGAAATTCATGACCATATCAAACTGCTACACTAAGTTACATTAACTGTGAGTAATTACAGAAAGTACAAACTTCATGGCTATTTTCATACACAAACCACCATGTATACCATGTTCAGGGCCATTCATGCCATTTCTTTCAGAATCTTTCAGGGTTTGGCTTAATTCCCTTGAGATTCTTCCAAGGGTTGAGCATATCAATAGTTCATAATAAGATTTTTACAAAGAAATAAAATACTTCAACTTTCAATGTTTTGAATGTTTTAACTTGCAGTGTAATAAATAAATACTAGGTTTTTTTTTCCATTTCACTATACATTTTTAATTGACAATAAGTGATATTGTAAAGTTTTGATAAAAACTTGTAAAGATCATGAAACAATGATAATTTTTCCCACTGATTAATAAGATTAATTGCAAGGTTTCCATTTGAATGGTTATTAATAAGGTCCCACACTACCATGTAAACTGAGAACTATGTATGTGTATTTACATGTAACTGAAAGAAAGACTTTATGGGACATTAATTCTTACCACATCTACTAGTTTTCTATTGCTGCTGTTAGAGATGACCACAATATTATTGACTTACAGTACAAATTATTATCTGATGCTTCTGTAGAACTGCTCTGTATGACACAAGTCAAAAATCAAGATGTCATCAGGGCTGTGCTACTTTCTGAAAGCTCTAGGAGAGAACTGTTTTCTTTCATTTCCCATGTTCTATATTCCACATTGCTTGGCTCAAGGCATCCACCTTTTCATTGTCAAAGCCAGTAATGGTGGGTCAAGTCCTGCTCATACTGCCTCTTCTCTGGTTTCCTGACAACAGATGGGAAATGTTTTTCATTTATAAGGACTCTTGTGATTACATAGAACTTGCCCAGATAATAATATACCCATCTCAAGGTCCTTAAACCTAATTACATCTGCAATATCCCTTTTGCCATACACGATAGTCTATTTCTAGGTTCCAGGGCGTAGACCATGGACATCTTTGGGAGGCTATCATTGTGCCTAGCACAATCTGCCTTTTGGCCCCTCAAAGATCCATGGGTGCAAAATACATTCACCCATCCCAAGGTTGCCAAATATCTCAATCCATTACAAAAATCAACTCAATATTTCAATGTCATCTAAATCTCATCAGCTCAAAAGTTCCAAATCTCATCATAGAAAGCACCTAATTTATCTATTTTCATCCCATGGAAGAGTTCTTTTCCATCCAAGGGCCTGTGAATCTAAAAAAAAATTTATCTGTTCCAAAAATACAATAGGGGATAGGTATAGGATAACAATTACTGACATTTGGTTCAAAAGGGAGAAAATGTAAGTTAAAAAAAAGGAGTTACCAGTGCCAAGCAATTTAGAAACCCAGCTGCACAAACCCCATTAGGTTTCAAGCCCTGGAAATAGTACTCTGTGATTTGTGGCTCTGCCCTGCAGGCTCATGGCTTTTCCCCATGAGTTTTTCCCCCTTTTCATGAAATATAGTATGTGTTTGTAATTGACAAGTTTTATCTGCCTATTTCATGCCAATTTGATTATCGGGACCTAATAGCCTTCTTTCACTTCAAAATCTCCTTCCCTCTCTAGTCAAACTGGCAGTGTTTCTGCTGACAGAAAATTATCAAAACTCTTGTGAGTCTTCCATGGATATTACCGGGATTCACTCCATTAGATAAGAGATTCTTTGACAGATCTTTATTTTGGTCCTCTGCTGAGATGTTTGAGGGGCCACACCCTTAAACGTCCTAGCCACTCTCTGATTTGATTGAAGAGAGCCTTTGAGTCACAGTCTTAAGCTCTTCCAAAAGCCTTTTATGTAATGTAGTACTCTGAACTTTTGATCTTTCAGAAGGATTAGCAAAAGACTGAACAGCCGCATCTTTCACTTTTTCTCTAGATCATGCTTTCCTGATAGTGAATTTCTTAATTTTAGTGATTTGCAATATGGATAGGTTAAGAATTTCAAAAATCATTAAGTCTTGGTTCTTTCTTGCTTACCAGTTTTTCCCTCAATTTACATATTTCCTTTCACATTTTACTACAAGCAGCAAAAACAAGCCAGATCACTTCTTAAACACCTTTCTTGGAAATCTCAGCTAAATGTTGTTTCCTCATTTACATATTTTGCTTTCCACATAACTGTAGGGCACAATTAAAATTTCTGCCACTATATAATAATGTAATTCTTCCCTTCAGTTCTTTGTTTCCTTCTGAGCCCTCTCATCAACATTATTTTTTTCCCACTAACAGTCTGTGCATGAAGATTTAGGTGTTTTCTGGGGCAATTTCTGTTTTTCCTACCATGCTCCTCACTTCCATCTGAGCCCTCACTAGCAGGGCTGTTAGCATCTATATTTCTACTATGTTAACATCTATATTTCTATACTATATATATTTCTACAAGGCAATCTAGGATTTTTCTGTCATGCTCCTCATATTTCTTTCAGTCTCAACCACTGTCCAATTCCAAAGCCACATCCATATTTTTAAGGTATTTGTTACAGCAGCACATCATGCAGTGGTAGTGTTCTATTGCTGTGTAAAGAAATTACCACAAATAGAGAGGTTTAACAAAACACGAATTATCTTAAAGCCTGTACCACTCTCTCTCTAGGAATGCTCCTTAAATCTAATAGAAGCTCTCTCTGTCCCCTCAAGTTTCAGCTGAAGCCTCCAGCTGTAGAATCAACAGTGATTTTTCCCTTCTCGGAATCTGTGTTATGTTCATAAACTGCACACCCCAGGAGCCAATTCCTCTGTGCCTGTGTCATTATTTATCTCCAGAGTGTATGTCAGAGTGTCTTAAGAATGCTCTTAGCTATCAGAGAACAGAAACTGTGCTTCATAGTTTCTTGGATTCCTGGCATTTGTTATAATGTTTTTAAATGATAGCCACTCTGACCCCATCTGTAAACAATGCCTTAAAGCAGGACAGCTAACAAGGTAGTTAAAGGAAGGAAGGAAGTTTGCTTTATGAAGGGAACTCTCTAGAAAGCCAACATGTTTTACTAACATTAGAACACTTATGAACATTTCATATAGTAACTCATTGCTCTCCAATTTCTTAATAGGTACAGCTATTATTGATATATTTTAGTTTACAAATGCTTTTAATATACACCATATCATTTGTTCTTTACAAGAATATTATGGGAGCAGGTATGTTTGCAGTTCCTATTTTAAAAACGGTGCTCATTACAAACAGGAGGAAAATAGAGCAACATGTAGATTTCAGTTGGGTTTGCTGACATATACAAAGTCTCACAAGATGTCAATAGATAAGCTGAAACTTAAAATCAAGACTTCTGATTCTAAAACCTGTGTTTTTCCCACTACATTTCTCCTTTTAAATAGTTTTTCAATAAATTGATAACTGACACATATTATTTGTACCATTACCTTGAATTTCTTAAGAAGTATGGGTAGCACAGGAAGTGATAATTAATTTCACAAGCTCTATTCCCATTGTTATCAGAGGAAAACTGGAAATAATACATTTTTTTCAGAGGGAGCAATTTTTCTAATTGGAAAATGGAGGGCTTATTATGAACAGTTGAGTTAAATCATTACACTGAAAGAGCAACAACTATTTGATTTCCTTTCCCTAAGTATTTGATAAATTTTGATTATTATTAAAATGTCTTAAATTGTTTAGTTTAAAAAAGTTTTTATAAAAGAAAGCAATCAATTATAGGTTATACCTTAGGGATAGCCAAGGTAGTCCTAAACCCTACAGAAGCTATACCACTAAAAAGTAAATTACAAAAAGTCAGTAATTAAATGAGTGATAAAAGCACTTTTTTCCATGTGCTTCATTATCACTTCTGTAGCAGTTTGATATTATTGATGAATTCCTAAAAGAAATATTGGATTATGTTTGTAAACTGATCTTTTCCTCTGGGCATATTAGAGATATTGGATTCAGAGTTTTGCTTGATTAAGTAATCACATAAACCCTTTGGTGGGTGGGGACTCACAGATAAAAGGCAAGGCAAAGGACAGAGTTGGGGCTTTCAATGTCGGAGTTTTGATGTTGGAGTTTTATGCTGAAACTGGAGCCCTAGGGAAAGACAGAGTTTTTCGCCTGACAGTCTACAGCTGCCTGTGTGGAGAGAGACAAAGCCTAGAGAGCCTCATAGTCTACAGCTGTCCTTGTGGAGAAAACAGAGGCACTGAGCCTAGAGGAACCCAGGAAGCCTGAACCCTCACAAGTGTCAGCATCTTGTTCCAACATGTGAAAATATACTTTGGTGAGGGAAGTAACTTATGCTTTATGACCTAATCTCTGTAAGGTCCTACCCCCAAATAAATACCCTTTATAAAAACTAACCAATTTCTGGTATTTTGCATCAGCAACCCTTGCTTGACTAATACAACCTCTGAAGCAGCAACGAGGAAAAGGATTAACACTGAAAAGTATCACTCAACGTGCATTATGTGAAACATTAAAAGCAAGGAATCAGAGAGGAAACGTTTGACATACCCCTTCAAATACTTAGAGATTTTTAGAGAACTCAGAATATCTGCTACCTTTTTTCTTTCCCTCTAAAAAGAAATGTCCAGCTAAATAGAGTAAATATATATCATGTGAAGTCACAAAACTTTCACACAGATTACATGTTGATCAACTCTTCTGATTACAATGTGAATTACTGTATAGATTTCTCTTGTATTAAAATGTGCTGCAATAAGGTGCCAAAGCCAAGCCTTTGCAGTATTTTCTTCTTGTAAATTAATACATTTGCCTTGTGTGGCAGTTTGAAATTATTTTATGACTCCCCAAAAGAGAAAGATTATGTTTGTGAAATCAGTTCCCATTGGTGTGAGACCCCTTCAATTGGCTATGTCAGTGACTCAGGTTGAGTGTCCTCCCTCTGATATAAACAGAGATATGGGGAGAGACACATGCAGGAAAGCGGAGGCGCCATATTTGATCCTGCCTTGTGAGAGAAAGGAGTCCAGTTTTGAGATATAAGGGGAGAAGTCTCCAAGAAGCTCAAAGAGCTAAGGCCCAGGGAGAGTCGAGCCATATGCTTGATAACTTGCATCTGAATTCTGGAAGAAAGCTAAGTACCTAGTTTCCCACATCTGAGCACTGGGAGATAACCATAGATTCTGGAACAGAAGGCAGAGTCCTTAGCAGAGACTGGAGGCCATCTTGCTTTACCACATGGCAGCTGACTTTGGTGAGAAAACACCTGTAACAGTGCCTCTATTTAACATTTCACAGCCTCGGAGCTATAAGCTTTTATCTCAAAAAATTCCCTTTATAAAAGCCAACCTGTTTCTCTACTTTGATTCAGCAGCCCTTTGGCAAACTAAAACAGCTTGCTTTCTATAAAATAGTCTTATGAATTTTTCTTTTTTTTTGTGCGTATGGGTGAATTTGTTGCTTTCAATCAATAAAAGCTGTAACTTTTGCAGAATAATTATTTTTAGGAATCAAATGGGGAAGCACAGAATTGGTAGGAATGCTGGGGAACCAGGTTCATAAAATGATAAAAAATCAAGGAAATTTAGGTAGCAGGAAACAAAACTAATGTAATATCGCATAGATGATCTGATCTGATTAGGACACTTTAGATATTTGCTGGCACCACTAGACTCTCAATGCTATTGGCACCACTGTTATGAATAATTTCTTAACTGCTTGTGGTCTCTGTGCTTCCTACTCCAGGTTCAAAGTTATAGACATTGGCAATTATGTTTGGGTGCTAAGTAGTCAAAAAATGACAATTGTCCAGGCAACCAAGTGGTGGTTGATTTCATGTGTCATTGTGGCTTGGTTTTGGTGTCCAGTTGTTTGGTCAAACAAGCACTGGCCTGCATAATACTGTGATGGTATTTCTTAGATGGATTTGCCTCTACAATCAGTTGATTGCATTTATGGCTGATTGCATCTATGATCAACAAAGGAGATGGCCCTCAGCAATGTGGGCGTCTTCTCATCCAATCAGTTGGGAGTTTTAAAGCCAAACTGAGCATTTTAGATGTCAGAAATAAGAATCCCTGCCTCTATTTCAGCCAGCCAGTTTCCCCTGGGGAATTTAACTTCACCTTTATTAGAGTTTCCAGCTTGTAGAGTGCCTTACAGAATTTGGACTTACCAGCCCCAATAGTCATGTGAATCAATTCCTATAAAATTTTTCATATTGATATATGTATATCCCTTCAGTTCTGTTCTTCTGGAGCTAGGTCAACTAACGTGATGGCAACCCCAAGGGTCTTGCCTTAAAAAGCTGGAAAGCAAACTCTTTTTTCTTTTCATAAAATGACCAGGTCCAGGTGATGGGATGGTTCTTAAATATCATCTTGTCTGATGCTTCCCCAAGCTTCGGTTGAACAAAGACAGCGAGATGGTGACAAAGAAGCTCCCTGAGATAGAACATAGCATTTTTTTGCAGAAGAGATCCTTTTGTGAGAAAAATCTTTCTTGTGTTGAACATTTATCCTTTAGCAATTTATCTGCCCACCGAGCTATAGAATAAATAAATCCAAATACTTCAAATATGATTATCCTCTTTAAATTAAATATGTGCATGGCTTTTCTATCATTTCTCCAATTTAATAAGTTCTTGTTTGTATAGCCATTCTTCATATGACATACCCTTGACTCAGTATTCTGGCTATTGCCGCTTCCCCTTTGACACACACAAAAACATACATATACCACGTAAACACACTACACAGTCACACACCATACATTGACACACACTACCACACATCACACACACACACATTTATCTGTGATACTGAGAAATGAAACTAAAAACTGAATAAGGTCTGACTACAGCAAGGTGGGGAAGGCGAGTACCCTATATTGCTATTTATACCCACTAGTTTGTTTTTAGAGATAACACTATTCACTCATACTGAGTTCTTCCTACATAATTTTGAAGGTTCTCTTATTCTCATGTCTCCCCTTTGTATAATAATTTCTTTTTCTTAGACCATGATTCTAACATCTCTAGATGTGCTAACTGAACCTATAAGGTAGCAGGGAAACATGTTTCCTCAAATCTGTCATCAGGAAAACTGTTAGGCAAACCATCAATGTCTTTATTCATTTAAATATTATTTTTTTAAAAAAAGCAGAATAGAACACTGACAGGCATAAAATCCTGAGACTGTCCTTAAAGTCTCTAGCAGGTGACGGAACTATAGATCTATATTGTTTTGTGTAGGCATACCCAGGTGGTAGAATAGTGTCAATTTCCTTGCAGGGATTTAAAATATATGCATTTCTTTTCTTTCAAACTCAGAGGTCAGAGAGCCCCCTCAGAATCTTTATGATTTGGATAGAGTGAGGAATGGCTATTTTTTAGTCTTTTTCTATTTAGACTCGTTCATTCATCCTTTCATCTAAGGTGTTATTATATAACATGCCCTATATCAAAATCAATTGTGTATGTGTTTTCCAAATGATATTTTTAAAAATAACTTTATTTCAATATTTTTATGAAGTCTCAAAGATGAGTGAGAATTTCCCTCCCACTATAAATTAAATAGAATTAATCTTCACTTCTATAAGGAAATGCTCTTTCATTTATTTTCACTCTGAGAACCTCTGATGATATCTATTTTATCTAGATTTTAATACAAACAGAATTGCCGCCCAGAAAAATATTTCTTTTCAGTGTAAAACTGCAGGGCAAGTATGATGAAAAAATAGCACCGTCCCTCAGTTTTAGGGTTGGAGACTAGTGGGGAGTGGAGGTGACTGAGGTAAACAGAAGGACACATTTCGTTCCTATTGCTACATAGATCTAGCCAATTTTTGCCATATGGGAATGTGGGCCCCATATTGTCCAATTTTTTCATCAGAAGCCAGAGATCCGATCTGGGTTTTTATGTGAAACTTCCCAGTTTTAAATGTTGGTAACAATATTGTAAAACAATATATGAGCCAAATAAAACATTTTTGTGGGCCAGATTCAGCTTGCAGTTTGCCTGTTAGCAACCTCTGTTCCAGAGATGCAGCACTGGATCCCAACTACAACAGCAACCTGCCCAGTCTTTGTTGCTCCCCGAGACTCTGTGGCTCTTAACGGAAACAGAACCTCAAGAAACCTCCCCTGGCAACCCAGCCTCATCCATCCAGGTTCCAATGGTGGTGATCCCAATACACGAGGGTCTCTCACAACCCTGGCACTAGTGTTGCCTTTTCTAGCAGACCATCGGTTCTATGAGAGAAGGGAAAACTATTTCACTTTGCCTAATGATGGAGACATGCTAACTTCAAGAATGAATGAATGAATGTCCCTTGACCAACAATTCATTTTTCTATAGAATCGCGTCTCTTTCTATGGAATTAGGTCTATGGTATAAGTTCCATCATTTCTTTTCCTATATTCTAAAAGATGACTCTCCTGAAACATTGACTTAATAGTTTTATTTAAAAATTGAAAGATAATTTTGCTTTTATGACTATGCAATCTTAGCGATTAACTGGGAAGAAGGGTGAATTCTTTGTTGCTAAAGGCATAGCAGAGTTGACAGCAGAAACAAATTGATAAGCTGTTTACAAATCAACAAATAAATCAGCACCTATTATCTGCCCCAATAGACATGAGGGAAAGTCTATCAAAAAAGTGAGCATGCATAAAGTTCAGGTGTCTGTCAAAGCTGGCATTGGTGAAAGTCCCATGTCCTGACGCCTAGGGCAAAAGCGATTGCTTCCTGGGCCTGTGATTGTGCTAAGCTCTACTTCACTGGGTCTCCTCCCGTAGTGCTCTGGAGACAGCTCTGAGAGCAGGTACCCCTACCTTTCCTAGATTCCTCAAATCGGCTCTTATGCCGCTGCCATAAATCCCAACGAGGGCTTTGGGCCCAGGTGTACTTTAAAATAAAACCAAAAGAAGAAAGTTACAAAAGAAGGATATAAAAATAGGCTTTTAGTTACTCAAATCTAACTTTGTTGCCATTTCAGGAAAATGGTTCTAAAGTCAATATAATATGATTTGCTAGAAAAAAAATTAGTTACTAGATATAGAGTGGGGGTTATATATGTTAGATGTTTTATATGTGTTCCTTTGTCAAATACGAAAAATTATTAAGAGGTGATTACACATGCAGGATACTTTACATGTGTTACCTTATTTTTTCTTCACCAAAATATATATTGGATTCCCTGTGCCTCACCCCCTCCCCCACTTGCCCCCATTAACAATATCTTTTATTAGTGTGGTACATTTGTTACAATTGATCAACACATATTGAAGCATTGCCACGAACCATGGTCTATAGTTTACACTTTGTACCACACAATTTTATAGGTTTTGACAAAATGTATAATGGTCTCTGTCATTGCAATGTCATGCAGGATAACTCCTATGTTCTAAAAATGCCCCACGTTACACCTATTTTTCCCTCTCCTTCCCCTCAGAACCTCTGGTGGCCACTGTCTTTATATCAATGTTACAAGTTATTCCATTGCTAGAATAATAATATTAATAAATCTACTTTAGTCCACAGCTGCATTCCCACCTTGTTTTTGTTCATTCCTCATTCTTGAGGATTTTGGGATGGTGATGCCCACTGTGTTTCTGATTGAGACAGGGCTTAGATCCAATGGAGTAGATGAATGGAACTGTCTTACTTGCAGTTGTGGATATTCTCTGGTTTGGGATTGGCTTTGTCCATCACCATCATTTTGTAAGTTGTCCTGGGTGAGTCCAGTGAACTGGAAAGTAGGTGTTTCAGCTCTGCTGAGATTTAGGGCTCAAACAGTATATGAACAGACCAAAGATTTAAGTCTCTGGACATACATTTAATGAATATAGTGCTAATTATAGGTTTAAGTAAAAGGGGTAGAAGACCCAAGTGTAGGGAAATTGTAAATGAGTCTAACTTTGTTACACTTGAAACAGTGGCTGCTATTTGACTCTCATTTTATTTGTCTCCCAATTGCCTCTTATACTCATGTATAAGCTAGGAATAATTTGGGGCACAAATAACCAGAAATCTAATTGTGGGTTAAGAAACATTGCAAGTTGGGTTCCTACAGAAGCAGATTTGAGACAGATAATAACATCAGAAAGTTTTCCCAGGAAATGTTTACTTGGCCACATCACTATTATGAGTAGAGTTGAGTCCCGCCAAAAGACATGTTTAAGACTTAATCCCCAGTCTCATGAATGCCATTTTATTTGTAAATGGAGACTTTGAGGATGTGTTTAGTTTAAAAAAAAAAAAAAAACTAGATTATGGTCACCCCTAATCCAATTTGACCAGTGTCCTTATAAGAAGGATGGGGGGAGGAGGATTGAACACAAACAAACGACACAGGGGAGAACACCATGTGACGGCTGAGGCAGAGACTGAAACCCAAGGACTACTGCTAAACTACCAGAAACTAAGAAGAGGCAAGAAAGAATCTCCCCTACAGAACTGAGACAATAAATTTGTTATTTTAAGTGGGAGAGTTGGTTAGTACTTTGTTATTGTAGGCCCTAGGAAACTAAGACAATTTAAGACAATTACCTGAGGGGAAGTGAAGAATTACATGTAAAGGAAGAAGTTGGGCTGCATTTCACTTGCAACTCAGGTGAGTTTGGGGAGCTCTAAAGATGGGATGGTCCTTCAAAGTTATCCTGCATTGAGGGAAGATGCTCAGTTCTTTATAACCCCATATCTACCAGTTATTGGGTATAGACTTCCCCATAAGGGGAACTATCCTAGAGTAACGGGCTCCATTCAGCTGATGCCATTCCAGAAGAGGGTTTGACCACTGACAGATGTCCACTAATCACTTTTCCCAGAAGTGGAGGGAACAAATCCTCCAATCCTGAAGGGGGATCTGGGCTTCCCAGCACAGCATTCAGCCCAAACAAACATTTGGATCTTCTATAATATGACGAGAAGAATGGATATTAGTGACTTCTGAGTTTTGTTTGGCAATTCAAGTTAGTTGGGACTTTGCATATCTATGTTTCTCTTGTTATTTCTTTATGATCAAAAGATGGCAATTCCAAATCTAGGTATTAAGACAAGAACAAGAAGAAAGGAAGAATCCAACTATCATGCTTCTCTTTATCAAGAAAGGTAAAATCTTCCCCAAAGTCCTCCAGAAGACTCAGCCTTAATTCTTATCATCCAGAACTGGATCACTTGACAAAGGGGGTTGGAAACACTAGTAATTCATGGAAAGACATAAGATTATCTTGATTGGTTTAGAAAAGGGATTCTTAACCTTTTATTGTTCCATGGACCCCTTTGGCATTCAGGTGAAAACCACAGACCTCTTACTAAGCATACAACATACTGTATCTTATTTAATAAATATATCACACCTGCACCAACACATCCCTACAAGAATATTGCTGGTTTGTTTTTTTTTAAATTTAAATTCAAGCTCACAGACACCTTGTTAAGAACCCCTGGCTTAGAATAATTTTCGGATGCTAGGGATATTGTGGCCTGATGCGTTTGATTAATAAAGCTGCTGGGAATGGGTATGTTGAAAGCAGGATTTGCCACAGGTCATTTTATTCTTAATTTGCAATTGTAATGACCCTATGGAGAATATGCCTTAGAACAATACACAGGGTATATGAGCATTTGGGTAGGATGAAGGAGGATATGGCCATGGCATTTGGAAAAAAATTAAGTAATACTTCCCATAAACTCAATTTCATTCAAGTTAATCTCTCTGAATCTGCAGAATATGACAGAAGGTGAATACCAAAATAGAAATGGAAAATAGAACAGGGAAAATACACTGAAGATAGAAGGGAATTCTCACCTTGTAATAATAGGTAATAAAAAGAATGACTGAAGAAATACAACTCTATCTAATGAGAATTAAATCTGTGCTTTCATTTATATCAATCTCTGCTTGCACCATCAAAAACATTTAGCTTCTTATTAGTTGTTTCCCAATGCTGATGCTTATTGGCATTGATATTGGACAAGTGTACATCTGAGAAAAATTAAGTTAGCCAGTGAAGATTGTAAATGGGGTTACAGGGTCCCAGAAATTTAGAGCTGAGAGAGACTTCAGAAATCACCTAATGCAAACTCAATCTTTTACACATAGGAAACTGAGGTCAAGAAGGAGAAAGCTGCCCAAAGTAAATTCAAGTATTAATGTTTGAAAAATCATTTTTTTTCTTTTCCAATAAAGCAACAGGTATGCATTTTGCTTGTCTTAAACTGCTCTGTGGGTAGACTTGAGCAGAGTATGATTGCTACCAAAAAGAAATTCAAAAGATTCATATGTATTCAGGGAAAAGAAATGTGGATAGCTTAAGTAATTTTCAAAAGATTGAAGTCTATTTCATGAGCCAAAAAAATCAAACATTAGAAGTGCCACCTTTTGACAAAGTGATTATTTTAAAATAATGCTTGATGATTGTTACTAAATTCAAAGAACAATCAATGTATTTTTGAATCAGCAAAATAAAACAGATATTTCAGTAAGCATCTATTTAAGTTGGTGATGTCCCAAAAGCCCAAATCTAAACATAGATTTCAATGGCAAAAGTTTGTTTAATGGGAAAACCTATCCAAAGAGAAACATGTGGTTCATCTGTCGTGGGGAAATATCCATCTGCGATTAGGTTGGTACAGAGAGCCAACAGTTTTGCAAAAATTTCCACTGGCTGGTTGTTGCTTATGAGCCAAATGAAGGAAATATTTGGGGAAAAAATCAAGAGTGGTAGGTAGGTCAATCATTTTTAAAAATGCTACTTTGGCAAAATTTTTTGTGGAGTTTGGGGTTGTTCAAAAACTGAATAACATTTTTCTATTACTGGATGTGCTATATTTGGGAGTATAGATAGTGTTCCAGAATGGGTGATTTGGCAAAGTGAATATTGTAATCTAAAATAACAAAATCATTTGCAATAGAAGCTATTGTCAGTTTGACTCCCAAAATGCATGATGCTTTTATAGATTCTTTTTTGGCTTACATTAATTAACATGACATCCAAAATGAATACTTTGCTCTGCATTTATTGTTTCCATAAATATTTATTAATTCTGATTTATTAATTCTGATTAAAGTTTACATCATAAACGTTTACATTTGAGGGGACTTTAGAGAGATTGCCAGTAAAACCTCTTCATTTTATAATCAGAAGAAGCAAAAGCCTGAGAGGGTAAAAGACTTTGCCAAGATCACAGAATGTGTTAGTAACAGGTTCCAGATTCTTTTGTTGTATTGCATTAGTCTATAAAGAAAGACAGGAGGCTCTGTGGCTTCCAAGGCTGTGATAGTAAAGTACCACAAACTTTGTGGTTTAGTATAACAGAAATTTATTGCCTCACAGCTCTGGAGGATAGAAGTCCAAAATCAAGGTGTTGGTAGGGCCATCCTCCCTCTGAAACCCCTATAGGAGAATTCTTCTCTGCCCCGTCTAGCTTCTGGTATTTGTCAGCATCCCTTGTCGTTCCTTGGCTTGGAGATGCATTACTCCAGTCTCTGCCTCCATCTTCACATGGTCTTCTTTCTTGTCTCTATTGTTACATGCCATTCCCTCTCTGCCTATGCCTATGTGAGAACCCCAATTTCCTCTTCTTATAAGGGCACCAGTACTGTTAGATTAGAACTCACCCAAATCCAGCATGACTTCATTTTAATGACACATCTTCAAAGATCTTATTTCTAAATCAGGTCATATTCCTGGGACCAGGGATTAGGACTTGAACATATCTCTTTGGGGGACACAATTCAATCCAAAACATAGGCTCTAAACTTAAACTATTAATTGAACCAACATGACTTTTTTTTCAGAATAGGATAGGGTATGAAGGGTAGCTTTTAAGAATTGATAGGTTAGAGAGAAAACAAATGCTAAAAAATGGAGAGTCAATACACTTATCCAAGGGACAAATAACATTTTATATTTCAATGACCTTTGAAGACAACTATATGAAACACACTAATAGAGTTGACATTCCTATTGCTTGTGAATTATTAAGGCATTTTCTTATATGTATGCTACATTTTGAATATACATCAAATCTTTAGAGAAAAGAAATTTAAAAATAAAATATGACAAATTTTGCATGCAACTTCTATCATTTAGAAACAAAATGCAAACCATGATATGCAGGGATTTCTTAGCACTTCTGAGGGAAACAGAATATCAGTATATATTATAACATGCAGTTGAATTATATTTTTAAAGTGATTCTAATTTTATTGCTCTTAGTGATTCCTTCTTTCCTCTAAGTTCAATCAGAAGTTTATTAACCATACTAGTAATTAACTTTTAACTCACATAAAACTCTTCTCTCCTTATTAAAATTCCAAATCTAATATTAGAATTATTTTTAGTCATAAAGTTACCATAGAAATCTTCTCTTACTTTGACTTAAGGAATTTCAAAACAGGATGCTTTTGATATTTGCTGCTCATCAAGAATTTTTTGGTGAAATATAGATTATAGTTTCTAGCAACAGCTGATGATTAGGAAACATTAGCACCAGTGCTATTTCATGATCTTTATTAAGTATTGAGTTTATTAACCTTATAGAAAGAATTCTATGAAGTCACTGATTAAAAACATAATTCCTCTAATCAAAAGAGAACTAGATAATTTCATTTATCCTATTTTCATCTTCTTTTCACAAATTAGACAACCCTTGGCTTGTAATATTTTTCTCCTGATATAAAGTTTAAACTAATAATCTTCCAATTATTTTAAATGTTAATAATCCTAAAAATATGCCTTGCAATCTTAAATAAAGCCAAAGTTTCCATAGTTAAGATTGTACATATTTGGAAGAAGAATTCTTAGCTCTCTTCCTGAATTTCTGGCTAGATATAATTATAAACATTTTTAAAATTAAAAATTAAAGTACTTTATTGCCATTATATGCTATTTTTCATTAAATTCCTTCCCTAATTATGTCTTTCTCAGTGACTTGAGAGTATAAATGAGTGGGCTGTCACTTATCTAATACATTCTTTATGATGGATAAGACAGAATCACCTCACAATGGACACAATGCCCACCCCTGACATTAGAACAAAATCTTTTATGTGAAAAACTGTTGCAAATTAATTTTTGAATATTGTAAGTTAAACTTTGATATTATTTAAATTAAGCATTAGCCATAGAAAATAGTGCTGCAGAAGATTTGAGGAGTAACCAGCTAGTCCAAAAGCAACATGAACATGAACATGTGACAAGCATGATGCCTGCATCAAAGCAGGCCAACATGCTAGATGCTACTACTTCGAAAACAGTTTCTAGGTTCTGCGTACTTAGCACGCAAAGAAAAGTGGAGCAATAAAACTTAGAAAGGCAATAACAAAAAGCTGAATGAGTGTATCCCTTAATAGAATAATTCCCATGAAACTATTTATTTTAAAAAAGGACATTTAACATAAATGCATTTCTATTGAAAGCTTTAAGATTCATTTTTCAAAATTACTGTGTGTTGGATATTGAATCATATACCCCATATAAGATGTGGTCAAGTCTTACTCCATATCCATGTGGGTATCAACTCATTTGTAAATAGTAACTTGAAATATGTTAAGGCGAATGAGGGTGTGGACTCATTATTTTTAAATAGTATCTTCCAAACTGAATCAGGATGGACCTTGACTCATATAACTAGAGGCCTTGTAAAGAGCAGAAATTCAGGTGTAGTCAAAGAAAGCCACAGGCAGAGACCAAAGACTGCCATGTGATAGAGGCCTAGGTGCAAGTGAAGGAACCCCAAAGATTTTAGCAAGCCAGCATTAGAATGCTATAAACTCCAAGAGAAACATGACCTTGCTGATTACTTCATTTGGGACTTCTGGCCTCTAAAATCATTAGCCAATATATTCTTACTGTTTAAGCCAATCCATTGTGTGATATTTATCATAGTAGCCTTGGACAAACTTAGGCACTGAGCAGTTATAAAAACAACTTGCACATACCAAACTCTAACATTGTTTCTGTATTATTCAGGTATATCACCCATCTTTGATTTTTCCATATTGGGTTCGAAAATTGCTCTCTTTATATTTCCCTGGAGAGATGAAATGATGTAGAAATGGTTCTGTACCATGACACTTTATCTATGCAATAAAAGACATGACAATGACTTATTCCTTTTAGATAGCTGAGATGGCAATTGCTATTTAAACAACTTTGGCTCAAATATGGACTTGCGGAATAATCTTTTCAGCACCATGACATCTTGTAATACTCTGCTGTCTATTTTTGTAGTTTTAATTATCTACAGATGGTATTTGATATTGCTGATGAATTAATATGGCTACATGAAGCAAAACAACTACAATATAACACTAAAATGAAACTAATGGAATATCTTTTTATTAATAGATAACTATGATATATGCAATTTTATGGTTCTTTCTTGCTATTTCCTCTCATGTATATTTAATTCTCCCTTTAAAAATCTCACAATTTGCTAGAGGATGAGATTTAATACTATAGAACAGAAAATAAAAAGTGGAGAAAATGAATGGAAAGAATGTAAATCCTAAGGTTTGCTTTACAATTTAAAAATCAAAGAAAGATTGAAAGTTAGTTACCAAAATAACATTGTCATGCAAATCAAGACAGTGATCAATAATAGCACACCCCCAGGCTTTTGGGGCAGCATTCACTGGGGAATGTGTTTGCTGCTTGTTTGCAGGGGCCAGAGCAGAAAATCAATCTTTCAGAGAAAGACCTGATCATGGATTGTGGGGGTTATAAACTGCAAGATTAGAGAAGCACATGCTCTCTCCAGTAGCCATATGATTCGACAGAAGCTTGCTGTAGCTGTATCTTGCCACCTTGTCCCCTGGCATGATCAGGATTAGGACCCAAGCCTTTCAGATGACCAGAACTTTGTGTCTGAATCACAACACTGAAGTTAGTTTATGTGGGTTGACAACTTCTTATCTGAAAAGCCAACAGAGGTGTTTTGTCTTAGATGAATTAAACCTTTTCAATCTAACATGAATAACCTTTTCAATCTAACATGAATATGGAGGTTATCAGTTGTGTAGGTTGCATTATGCACCCCCAAAAACACGTTTTTATCCTTAATCCACTTCTCTGTGGGGTGTATATAGGACTTCTTGAAGATATTTTTAGTTAAAACTATGGCCAGATGAAACAGAGTGGGCCTTAATTTGGAGTATTGGAGGCCTTACAATGAGTACCTTATGGGTGGATCATAGAAGAAGAAAGTGAGAGGGAACCAAGAAGAGAAAGAAGAGGACAGTGCCAGGTGATGGGGAGCAGAGAAAGAAGCCAAAGAAGCCCGGGGTTTCCAGAAGCCATAATCAAAACACTGCGGTCTTCAGGTAGAAAGCAAGCCTTGCTCATATCTTGCTTTTGCACCTCTGCTAGCCTCAAAACCATGAGACAAAAAATCCTGTTGTTTAAGTCAACCCATTGAGCGGTATTTGTCATAGTAGAATGGGCAAACTAAGACATCCATCATCTATAGATATCATAGATAATGATCTCCTTGTATAGTCCTTGTCCCTTTGTCACCGTGGTGGTGAAGTTTGTGTGTCAACCTGGCTAGGTTTTGGTGTCCAGTTGTTTGGTCAAGCAAGCACTGCCCTGATTGCTACTGTGAGGATGTTTCCTGGACTTAACTCATGAGTTGATTGCATCTATGGCTGATTACATCTACAATGGACTGAGGAAATTGCCTTCCAACAATGAGAAACATCTCATTCAATCAGTTCAAAGCTTTAAAAGGAGATTTGGTGATTTCAGTAGTAAGAAGGCAGAATCCCCATATCTACTTCAGCCAGCCAGCTTCTCCTTGGGAATTTTTAAAAAATCTTCATCAGACTTCCCAGCTTGTGGCCTTCCCTACAGAATTTGTACTCGTCAATCCCTTTGGACACAGAGGCAATTCTCATTAAAATTTCACAATATTTATAGTTATTTCATGTTGGTTCTGTTTCTCTGGAGAACCATGATTAATACAGTCATGTTACTGAATTAGTGTGGCTGTTCACTTACTATCTGATTTACATTTATGGAAAGTACTTTTATTCAATTATAAGTAGTTTATTTTTATTTTTTCTAGGCCATAAAATGAGGAAAAGATAATTTTAAGGTACTTCTTCATATGTTTAATCTATCTATCTAATTTAATTTAAAATATTTGAATAGTACCAAATTTGGCTTACATTTGAATTTCTATTAAAGGAAACTTATTTGTCTATAGACACATAGGTCAGATGTCAATATTTGGAATATTCTCAGTATTTGTAAACCATATGTGGAAAGTGAAAGAACTAATTTTAGCTTAGGGCACTGAAACATTGCACAACAGAGTCCGATTCCCCAATGGTCCAACAGTTGGTATAAATTTATACTAGCACATTATTAATTAAGGTTGAATTAAAATCTGCGGCAGATAGAGTTACCTGAGCTGCTCATTGTTCACTACAAATTAAAAGATAGATGCCTCTGAATATACATAGACTGTAGAACAAAGTTTGAAATACATTTAGAAATTAAAATATTTAAAAGTTATATATGTTTGAGGGACAACTTTGATACAATGAATTAATCAGTTTACTCAAAGTAGTAATACTATGAAAGTTTTTTTATGGCACTTGAACTAAGGATTTTTTTTTACATTTTCCAATCATTCTTAAAAGGAAGAAAAAAATCAAAGGAGAATATTGACATCTCATAAGTGTCCTGCAGTCTCAAATATTTACTATGTAGCCCTTTTCAGGGAAAGTTCGCTGAACCTGTTCTAAAGTATTTGCTATGTATATAGTTGGTACTTAATTTAATGTGATTGGAATAGTAGGAGTACCATAATGATATTGAATCTAGGGGAAATGTGGATCAAAGAGTGCTGGGAAGTGGGGATTAAAAAGATTTTTTTTTTTTGTATAAATATAAGTTTTATGAACCCCAACTACTCTGTTAGCTATTGGTTAGTACAGCTTTGGTTGGGCAGGTGAAACATTATACTTTCTTATATGTTGTATTCAGTTTCAGCCAGAAGAAACAACCATTTTCCATCACATCATATTGTCTGCACATGTGGTGTGTGTGCATGTTTGTGTGAGAAACTTGGGCCAGGTAGGGAATTGATGTTTGAGTAATATTACAGGTCCTAACACTGACAAGCATTGATTTCAACATTTACAGAGGTGATGAGATTCTTAAAAAATGAGCATTGAAAAGTTAAAATAAGAACAAAAATAAGAATGAGTGGCAAATATTTGAGTAATGAAAGGTAAAGTTTACTGCAGAAGATTAATTATAAAGTTCCTCAATTACCACTACATATTCTATCCTATTGCAATTCTTTGCGTTGGTATTTTGCTTTAAATATTCAAGACATCTTTGGCTGCAACCTTCAAGAAAGTAATTGGCAACATGGAGCAACAAATTATTTCTGTAATATCAATACATAGAATGGAAAGCAATAGCAGTTACTGTACAAATGCAATTCTAATATCCAGCTGGAAATACATTTCCAGTTCTTTGATTAGAGTCTGGCCCCAATTATTGGATCTAGTTTCCCATGGCTCTTGAAGGAATTGTCAGAGCTTTTGATTCTGACTTCTGTATCATCCTTTCTCTTCCATGAGAAGTGGCCCATATTTGCAGCTGAGTAGCTTCTAAGTAGCTGAAAATCATGCTTCCTACACATAAAAGCCTGAGTTCAAAGAAGACCTCCTTTCATTGTGACTGTCTCTGAAACTCTCAGTCTATATGGACACGATTTCTTTTAAAACTTTGTGGATTTGTTAGGTATAAAAATTACAATTCACTCTGATAGGCAAAAACCACACCCATGTTTCCTTCCAGACAGGCCCCTCTTTCATTTGAACTACAGTGGGCCAAAGTCCTTAAAATTCTTAAAAGCCCTTTTGCCAAGTGAGGCAGTCTATGAGACACAAATGCCTATGGGTAAGGTCTTATCAAAGAGACTTATAGATGTGATTTTGAGAATGTCTTCAAGGGCTACATGTTACTGGCAGCACCAGATTTGATATCTGCCCTGTGGCTATTTGTTATATGGGAGCTGTATGTTGTCTAGAAAGTCTCAGAATTAGAAATTGTCTAACTTTCAAACCCAGTACGTTCTCACTTCTTTATATTTCCTTTGCATTCTCCCTGAAAATGGAATCATTCCTTTTTTAGTTCATCTTGTTTGTCCTGTACTTTACCATTGATAATTAAAAGATGTCGACTCTACCAACATCCTGCCTGGAAGTCTTAGCCATATCCACAAGCTTATGAGGTTTCTTTTTATTTTCCATTTGTTATCATGAGTTACCTTTTCACTGTTCTACTGCTACATTACTTGGATTACCTTGTCTCCACCCTTCAAAATCCATTTCTGTCCCTCAAACCTTTTCTAACAATCTTTTCAAGGCCATTCAAGTGTTCATATGCTGCTCAGTCCCACAGGCAATGATGCTTGGTGTGGTTCTTTATCTGGTATTATTTATGAATTCCAAAAAGAGATATTGATTATGTTTGTAAACTGGTCTGTTCCTCTGGGCATGATACCCTTTGATTGTTTTAGATTCAGCTGAGATGCCTTTGATTAAATTATGTTAAGATTAGGGCTTTGGTTCTATCACATCATTAGAATGCAACTCTGGGTTGAGTCACTGTCCCCTTGGTGGGCAATATAAATGAACACTCATTCAATAAGACACAGAAGAAGATGCATGGGAATAGAGAGAGCTCCATAGACACAGCAGAGGAGAGAATTGATCCTGGGGCCCCAGAGAGAGCTGAGCTATTTGCCTGATAGTTTGCAGCTGAAGAGATGATGAGAGCCCTGAGCAGCTAAGAAGGCCCAGAAAGAAACTAGTCCTCCAGGCTACAGCTGAAATAGGGAGAAGCTGGGTCCATGGAGCCTTAAGAGAGAGAGGAAGACTGAACTATCACAGACATCACCTGCCATCTTGCTTTAATATGTGGCAACAGATTTTGGGTGAGAAAGTACATCTTATGGTAACTTGAGGTAGATGCTTCAGGACCCAAAAAAATATCCTTTATAAAAGCCAACAGATTTCTGGTACTTTGCATCAGCATCCCTTTGGCTAATACACTTGGATTAGGTTTTTATTAGGCAATGCCCCTATTTTGATACTAAATTCTATTATAGTCCTGCACCCCAGAGTAGTGACTTAAAAACAATTCTTTAGTATCTCCTATGGTTCTGTGAGCTAACTGGGTTCAGCTGGGTATTTCTTCTTTTGATCTCACTTGGAGTCACCCTTGCAGTTACATTACAATAGTGTCTGGAATGGGAATCGTTGAAAGCTCAATTGGAATGCTGGGCAAATATTCCCCTCTACCTCTTTGCATAGTCTTAATACTTTTCCATATCAACTTTCCAGCCAAGAACTAAGACATCTTACATGGTGGCTCAGTGTTTCCAAGAGTTCAACATTTGTAAACCATGAGGCCTTCTTAAAGTAAAGTTTCAGACTGGCTCCTCATTCTTTGTGGGCAGAGACTATGTAAGAACTCAAACTCTGGGAGGCTTGTCCCTTGGAGGCCATCTTTGGAGGCGAGCTACCGCAACATGCCAGTGTAAATATACATAGTAGAGTTTTTAATTGCTTTTCTTAGCTATTTCTGTCATGTGTATTTCAGATAACCTCCTTCAAATGTGATCTAAAAATTCAATGCTTTAGATTACACTGTTATCTACAGTGTCAGTTCTACCTTTGACAATCATGCATACTTCCCTACCTTTTCTAAAGTATCTAAAAGTAAGTTACAGATGTAACATCATAAATTTGTACTCATGTCAATTCAAAGTTTTATATATACCATAAAAACTGTAAAACTCTAAAGTTAACAACTAGAATGAATATTTGAAACAAGCATCAAATCAATTATGTGAATTTGAAAATAAGACCCAAATAAATGTAAAAGAAATATTGGTAGAATGTATCAAAAATTTTTGAACAGTCAAAATAAATGGATAGCAACATGAAAAATAAAGAAAAATATGCCTCATTTTTATATGATGTTATGTTTGCAAAACAAAACAAAGTGACAAATAAAGCAAATATTTCTAAAGCAAAACTCCGTGTCCAACCTTGCACTACAGATGTTTCTGCAGGGGTTTGCCTTTAGGAAATCTGTCCAAGGGACACACAGTGAGTTACCAAAGCAATTCTTCCTAATTCTCAAATTAATTTCTATCAGAATACATTAAAGAAAAATCATATATAATTTAATTGGGGAATATCATATTCGTAGGAGTAAAATTCACTACAAAATGTTGCAACTAAAGTCATTTCTTAATTATTTGAAGGTGGTCATCTAACTAAATTAGTTGACTTGGGACAATGCTCTCCTCTCCATCATTCAGCCCTTGCTCAGGCTGTCCTAATTCTCAGTCCTCCATTTATGACATGTTCCTTTCCTTTCTCTACTCAGTAGAAAGCATGAGTCATAACTCCCCAACAAATTCTTCCCCGAGTATGACAATCCATAGAGCTTTACCTTTTTCTTTCTCTGGTAATACTCGGACTCAGTACTTTTCACTTTGGATTTTTAACTGTTTTGTATTGTTACTTTATTTTTATTTCCCTATTGAGAACTTCTCATTGAGACTCTTAATACCCTTATGACCAGAGACCAAGCCTAATGTCTTTTGTGTCTTCCATATTTCAAAGAGTGAATGCATATTTTAAGACTATAAATATTTACTAAATTCAACATAATCAAGTTTTAGCTTTTTTAAAAATATATCTCTTGTGTTAGCCTATTTTTAACATATTTTTCATTAACCTCTCAACTAGGAGTCAGTAACTGAAAAAAATGATATGCAAAATAATTTGAGCATGTAACATAATACTATGTTATTTAGAGATTCAGAAACTAGAAAGTCTACTCCCCAACACAGACCATATTACAATTCTTTACACTGAAAAACAATAAAATACTCTCTGTATCACTAAACCAAATCAAATACTGTGCTCATTGTAAACTATGTACTACAAAAAGTAACTGTGTTTTAGATACTCACCAAACAATAGCATCTACTATGGATCTTAAGAACTCAACCCTTTTGGTGGCTCCGATAATTGAATATATTGGAAGTTGAGCTCAAGAGATAAATAACTCATCTAGATTTAACTGTTAATTTTTGGAGAGGAGGCAGCTTGTCTGAGCATCACCATATCCTTAGCAGCTAGAAGGGATATTACTGAATGAGCATTCTAGCAGAATTTAGAAACTAACGATCAATTACTTTCAAGGGAGCTGTTGGAATTTTTTTAAACATTCTTAAATTATTTTCTCCACAATCTTTATATACTTATTTTTCACTGTTTAAGGAATTTTTATTAAAGCAAGAATTTTATAATCCAAATTACGTTTCCTTGCTCAGTTATCAATTCCGTTATCTAAAACAGAAGTGACATCCTGAGCTATTCCAGATTACTTATTGATTTAAAAACAAACAAACAAACAAAAAACACACAAAAATAGTAAAATATTCAAACAAATTAATGTTTTATAAACCCTGGGAAAAAGAATTTTCTGCAAAGTACAAAATTTAAAGCATTCCTTTCTTTAATTTTGTAATTCTTTACTGTGGAATCTTTATATACTTTTGACTGTCCTAATAATAACATTAGATGATGGATAAAATCAACCTGGAAAAAGCATCTTCATTTTGTCATTTATGTAAGGGTCTGTATAGAAAGGACTTTAAGTAACCTTTTTTATGCTTACATAGTAAAAGGAAACACTCCCACCTAAACTCAGATATTCTTAGTAACAATAAATCATCTTTGTAAAAAAAGTAAAAGATTAAAAAAAATGAAGACCCCAAGAAAAGCAGAAAACACTTATAAAGCAAATATAGAGCAACACTTTAACTAATAATGACTTAAACATTTAAAATAACATTTTGTGGCAGACCAATGTCAACCCTACACCATTAATGAGGTGCCATGATAGCATCATGATTCTAGCAGCAAATAATAAAGTCAAAAAATAAAATTCTGGCAGAGTTAGGCTTTGAACTTAAGGCCACAAAAAGCGGAACACAATAAAATCAAAAGTCGGTTCATATGAAGACAGAAAACAAGTCTTATTGGAAGCACCCTTACTCTATCTACATAAAATTATCATTTGGCATTGTTCCTAACTAACTCCCACTATCAATTTACTACTCACCACTTACCTGTGCTAGAATACAATTTTTATCTTGGAAACAAAAATCTGCATTTTATACTACCAGGTCGCTTTGATTGTGAGGGGTAATCAAAAACCATAGATAGTGTGTTTGTGTGTATGTGTGAGTGTGTGTGATCTTTTAACCAGTCTTTCAAAATATTCCTCTTAAAGTGAGATTTCAGTGGCATATAATATTAAGCATTTAAAAATTTATATTTAATTATATCTCAAGGAGAAAAAAGTCTTCAAAATGGGGATCTCCTTGTTTGGTACTTCTCTACTGTATGATTGTTCTGCAACTCTCAGGGCATTTTAACTGTTCAATTAAATTTTATTTTCTCTTGAACAGACAGCATGGTGCAGGTAAGCCATAAACTGCATTATTGAATAGTGAATGCTTTTTAAGAGCATGGTAGGAACCAGCAATTGCAAGAACTATTATTTATCCTAACTGATCCCAGCTGAGCTTGGAAGGGAGTCTGGCCCGAGCACCTTCAAAGACTTGCCAAAATGCTGTCAGATTTGATAACTCACACCACTCTGAACTTGGCTCAGAGAGGTCAGTTATGAGTGAACATTAAGCTCTCCCCAATATCCAAGCCTGCTTAAAAATGCAGACACATTGCCAGCTGACTTGCAAGCCACTAGCTTTTCAACTTTGTTTTAAGAGGCTCATGTTTTCTTGGAACTGGGGATGGGCTGCTAAGCAATGAGAAGCTGTTCCCATGTGGAGCTACAGGGCAGATATAATTGTCCTGTGTACTGGGAGTCATCTGTTTTTGTTAAAATATGGGTTATGCATTGGCCTGAAAGATTTAGAATGAACTGGGAATATAACAAAACCTTAAATTATGCTTATTTGATTAAATAACTGAATACATCCATGAATCTGTATTTTATTGTTTTATATTAATGTTTTTCACATAAAATTATTCATTTATTGAATACACAAAGACTGTCCTACGTTATCAGAACTCCAAAACTTAGAGTAATTTGCAACATAAAGTTGCAAGCACCATGAAGAAAAGAAAACAATATCTACCTCTTCATTGTTAAAGCATTTTTGCTGAACACAGTCCCTGGGCTCAGATGGGCCCTCAAAAAATGTTTGTCGTATGAATGAATAAATGAACACATAATGGTATGAATGAAGAAACTGGGAAACATGTTGTAAAGTTTTTCTTCTTCTCTTAGTTCAATACACTTCCCGGCTATCACCATTTTTAAGACATTTGGTAAAAATATGCCATTTTAAACCATGCATTTCAAGCATTCTATTCAAATTCTATTGATCACTTTCTAAAATGTTCATATTCTTCATGGAGAATTTTTTAAAGCAGGCCAGAAACAGAGATGAAATTTACGTATATTGAATTGTTTTCTTGTTTCTTCTAACTGCCCAGCAATTGTAAAATGCTTTCTTATTTTTCTCTGTGAGTTGCTGTGAATGATTGACTTAGCAATTACTGTAATTGAGATGGGTTAGGCTGAAGCTATAAGAAAAGATGTACCCCATCAGGGCATCCTTCTTTCTGTCTTAGTTAAGATATTAGTGAGCAGAACCTGAATGACAGTGGCTTAGGTAAGTTTGAAGTATATTTTTGTCTCATGTAAAATTCCAAGCAAATATGAGCTCCAGTCTTCAAACTCAAGAAGTTTAAATTTGTCTAGTGTTCAGCGAGAAGAGTAAGAGGTGAAGAGGGAAAGGAAATGACACTGCCTTTCCTCTTAAATGTCACTAGACAGAAGGTAAATGCACAATTTCTACCCACATCCTACTGTATCTAAGTTAGTCACATGTCCTTACTTAACTACAAAAAAGTTGGGAATGCATTATTTACGCTGAGCATCTCTGTGTAGAGCTAAAACTTCTATTACTATGAATGAATGGGAATATAGATAGAGACAGATCGTTTTTTTCATATTTTTCATCACTTATTCAATCTTTTGTGACCATCTAGTAGAGAAATGACACTTCCCAAACCATAGTCTTTTTAACATAATACTCAAAATATTCAAGATATGGAAGGTACTTGATATACCTTTAAACTACTTAAAAATTTAAAATCAAATGAGAAAAGAAATAGTATATAATATCAAGGTGACACAAGTTTTAGAAACACTGGACAAAGATTTCAAAGCAGACATTATAAATATGACCCAACTAACAATTACAAACACATCATCCCTCCTTTTTATGATTTTCCTCATAACATATTTTATCTTATTTTCATCCTAACAGCCATTAATATGCAACCTCCTTACATGATCACTTCTTGAGTAATCGCTTCACAAATTTTCTCTCCATTCCAGTCCTATTATTAACTTTATTATCCAAGTAGGTGATCCTTCTAGTATTTTGTCTCATGAGTCCTCAACTTTATGAAACGATGATCTCTCCACTTCATTTCAATTATCCACCAACATAATTGTAACCTTGATCCAAGTCCTTACAACAGTTTCATTTTTCTCTGCAATTTTGAATGCTGAAATTTCTCCTCCCAAAAATGAGAAATTACACAAAAACAGAGTAATTTTTTCATGCCTCATCTCTCCACTTCCATAAACCTATAAAACCGCTTTCTTTTAACCCTAATCTTAATCTCTACCACTCTCTATTCTCCAAATCCAAAACCTAATTTTGATATTACTTTTCTTCCTACACAGCCGGAGTTCCAAAGGCAACAATTTAACTCAAAACACATAGCACACAATGGCACCCAAAACTCTGGCCATACAGCTGTGACTGATTTGCCAATCCTTTATTATCTCCACTGTCTTATTTATCTAAATCTGCTCTCCAGATTACAACTGTTGATAAAATATTTCCAAAATCATGCTGACCATAGCCACTTCAAGTTAATGTTATTATCATTCTTCACTTGCTTTATTCTTGAAGCATCATCAGTTCCTTTCAGCAGGTGTTCCGAATAGACTTATCAACTAACTAGCAATTCCTCTACTCCCAGAGGACTAAATTTCCTACATTTTCAAGAACAGCAAAATCATATGTCAAGAGTTATTTTACTTCCATTGATCCAGTACATAAACATATATTCAGGGACTTGCCATGGGCCAGGTGCTGGAGAGAGAAGGATATTAAACCATGGCTTATCTGTTTAAAAGGTCATTTTTGGAAAGAACTACATAAATAATAATTTTGACTTATTAAGTTAAAGGTTACACTTGTGGTTGTTCTTTCTCTCTTTCCCAACTCATTTTTTTCCCTATTATCTTCATCTATTTTTGCTCCCCATCTTGGAGGAACATGTCCTTTTCTTTCCAAGGCTGTCTCCTTATGCACACACATATGCAATTGCCACACAAATGCTTGATCTACTGTTTATAAAGAATCCTTCTCTATTGCCTCTTTTCTTTGAATTCACAAACATTATTGTGGTGAATTGCCCCAGTTTGGACATGTTTTTAGTCCTAATTCACACTGTGGTCGACATGGACCCATTGAAAATAGATGTCTTGAAGATTTTACTTTAGTTAAAGTTTGGCCCAACTGAATCAGGTTTATATTTAATCTGAATTATTGGAGTCCTTTATAATCAGAATAAAATTTAGGCATAGAGAGGGAAGGCCACAGAAGAAGCTGGAACTCAACAGAACCTGGAGGAGAAAGGAGAAGAACATCACCATGTACATTGCCATGTCACAGAAAAGTCGAGAATCCAAGTATGCCCTGCAGCCAGCCTCAGAATGCTACAGTCTTTTGTGAGGAAGTATCACCTTGCTGACACCTCGATTTTGGACTTCCTCTAGTCTCAAAATGAAGCCAGTTAATGCCAATTTTATTATAGTTATTTTAGCAGCCAGAAAACCATATGAACAATTATCAAGTCTTAATTAGGGCAAATATCAAGTCAATTAAACATTTTCTTCCCTGGGGGTCTTAGCTCTTCACTGTTTTGAAATTATTTTCTCTACTCTGAATATAATTTTCTCACCAGACACCTAAAATCTAACTTCTATTCACAACAATTTCTGAGGCTTTATAAAACCTTACCAATTTTCAACCCAATTACTTTTACATAGTTTATCTTCCCTGAATATCTTGCTCTTTGAAATTGAAATTCTTTTCAATTATCCTTTCAATCATTCATTGCTCCTAACATCTTGCATACACTAGTGTTAATGTCTCTCTTCTGTGAAAACATTCTGACACCTCAAGGGACTCAGAATTAGTATCTTTAATTTGCATCACTCAGAATTAGTATCTTTAATTTGCATTTTATTTTATTCATACTGCTATCATTGCTAATCCACAACTGTTTGAATTTTAGACGAAGTAACTATATGAGTGTGACAGTTTGAGATTATTTTTGTGAATCCCAAAAAGAGAAAGATTATGTTTGTAAACTATTCTCTTGGGTGTGATACACTTTGATTATATTGGATTCAATTGAGGGCCCCTGATTAAATTGCCTGTTAAGATTAGGGCTTTGATTCAAACAACTCAGTAATGTGTACAACACTAATCAAGCACCAGGCTTTATTGAATGAATGGTGATCAGTTCTCATTTTCTTTTTCCTATTCTTAATATAATTCAGAGCATAGTCTCTTTAGCTCAGATGGAAAATGACCCTCCGATCCCTCATATCACAAATTTAACTTTTTATATAATTGGAGACATGAGATTATACAAGTAATATGTTGTCTCCAGTTATGTAAGTAATCTGTTTATGCCAAAGAAAAGATACTATTCTACTAAAATGGCCTTTTGGGGGAGGCTTTGATCTTGTTACATACAAGTGGACTTCACAGAGTTAAATCAGCATTGACTATCATATATTTGGGCAATAGTCCATCCTATACCTTGAGACACTGAAGATTGCTGGGAAGCAAAATGAAAACTACATCCCGGAAATATTAGCAAAATATCCCATTAAATTACTACCAGCTGAAGTCAATATAAGCCTAATAAATTCAAATTATCATCATCGTCTTAGACACTATCCTTTGAGAGTGGAAAGAAAGGGGGTCACAAGAGATTTTTGTATGTGATTTTGGGTTGAGCTATCAGGGCCTGAAATGGATACAGATTTGGAGGTATTATGAAGTATATCATGGCTTATACCACAGTATAAATAGTAGTATTCTCCTAATCTGGTGTCTAACAGCACATTTTACTTGAGTTTATGTTTTAGGGATATTCCATATGCAGTTTATGTAGTTGTGGATTCTGCCTAAGAGTTTGAACAATTCTGAACTATCCTCTCAGTTACTAAAAACTTTAAAAGATTCATGAGAAGATCTACTACCAGAATTATTCCTATTCTGCCAGGGTTTCATGGGCTTCAATTATTATTAAAAATTATCCTTAATCTATAAGTTATGTTCTATAAAGATGCAATATAAGGCAAAATATTTCTGGAAAAAATATTGAAAGTTACTTAATAAAATTTTGAGGTTCTAAGTCTGCATGTATACTTAAACACAGACTCATGTGCAAACATGTAAACAGATATATAATCCCAAGGCTCATCATGCAACCTTCTAACTAAAGTACTAGCAAAGAAATTTAACAGAATATTAAATTTATTCACTATGGCTAAGTAAAATTCATATGTTAGATTGTTTTAACTAGGGTTAAATTCCTCTAGGAATTCTTCTTGACCACATCAAGTCTGTTAGGTACTCCTAATGTGCTTATATAATAAACTACAATACCTTTCCATGCCAATTCAATGCTTAAAATCAAAGACTGACAAAACCAAGTGTTGACAAGGATGTGGGCCAACTACAACTTTCCTATATTGCTAGAGGGAATATAAAGCAGTATAACTACCTTTAAATAATTTGTCTGTCTCTTATTAAGTTAGACATAGATCTACCCTATAACCAATCAATTTCACTCCTAGGTATTTACCAAATAGATGAAAATATATGACCACAAAAAGACTTCTACCAGGATGTTCATAGCAGCTTTACATACAATAGCCAAAAAACTGCAAATAACTCATATGTGTATCAAATAACTCATATGTATATCATCAGGAGACTTAAGAAACAGATTGTGGAAATAAGCCCCACATGAAAAAAAGCATGAACTACTGAAAAATGGAACAACATGGATAAAACTCATTAGCATTACACTGTCAAAGACAAGTCATTTACAAGAAGAGTACATACACTGCATTTCAAAGTAGATGGCATTTTATTTTATTTTATTTTATTTTTTTTAATTTTTTTATTTTTTATTGACTTTGTAATAATATTACATTAAAAATATATATGTGAGGTCCCATTCAACTCCACCCCCCCACCCCCCCTCTCCCCCCCCCCAACAACACTCGTTCCCATCATCATGACACATCCATTGGATTTGGTAAGTACATCTTTGGGCACCTCTGCACCTCATATACATTGGTTCACATCATGGCCCATACTCTCCTCTATTCCATCATGTAGGCCCTGTGAGGATTTACAATGTCCGGTGATTACCTCTGAAGCACCATCCAGGGCAGCTCCATGTCCCGAAGACGCCTCCACCTCTCATCTCTTCCTGCCTTTCCCCATACCCTTTGTCCATTATGTCCACTTTTCCCAATCCAATGCCACCTCTTCTATGTGGACACTGGATTGGTTGTGTCCATTGCACCTTTATGTCAAGAGGAGGCTCAGATTCCACCTGGATGCTGGATGCAATCCTCCCATTTTCAGTTGTAATCACTCTAGGCTCCATGGTGTGGTGGTTGTCCTTCTTCAACTCCATCTTAGCTGAGTGTGGTAAGTCCAATAAATCAGATTGTAGGTGCTGGAGTCTGTTGAGGCTCAGGATCTGGCTATCACATTGTCAGTCCAGAGATTCAAATCCCCTAAATATATCTTAAACCCCAACATTAACTGCACCTCCAGCACATTAGCATGAAAGTCTTATGAAGGGAGATCCCATCTGAGTCCAGATTCATCACACATAAACACCATTTCCAAAGAGGGGCCATAAAGCACCTCGGTGTTTTCCTCAGGCTGTGGTGGGGACTAAAAACAAAGATTTACAACATAAAAGATATAACAGCATATGCATTTATAGAAATTCATTAAACTATACACTTTAAAATGTGTACATTTTATTGTATATAAAATATGCCTCAAATTTTTATTTTAAGTATTAGGAAACAAATTAATACTGTAATACATCAATGTAGCAGTTTGAAGTTGTTTATGAATTCCAAAAGTAGATATTGGATTGTGTTTGTAAACTTGTCAGTTCCTCTGGGCATATTAGATTGTATTAGATTCAGACGTTTTCACTTTTACTTTATTAAATCAAGGTTAGGGCTTTTATTTGACCATGTCATTAGGCTATGCAGGGTTGAGTTGCCACCCCCTTGGTGGAGATAAAACAGACTCTTACACTGAAGTAAATGCATGGAAAAGGAGAATACAGAGGAAGAGAGACAGCTTATTAGATAGGATCCTCTAGCCCCAGGAAGAGAGATGAACCAGATTGCCTACAGCTGACCTTGTGAAGGGACCAGAGGAGAGGAGCCCAGAAAGAAATGAGCCCCAGGAAGAGAGATGAGCCTTATGCTGCCCATGTTTGAGACTGGCAGAAGCTGGGACCATGGAGTCTTATGAGGATGGAGGAAAGCTGAACCCTCACAGACATACCCACCATCTTTTGTCAATACATGGCCACAGACTTTGGGTGAGAAAGTATCTCTTATAGAACCCTGAATTGGACCTTTAGGGCCTTGTAACTGTAAGCTTCTACCCCAAATAAATATCCTTTATGAGAGCCAACAGATTTCTGGTACTTTGCATCAGCACCCCTTAGTCTGACTAATACAATCAGTAATTCCAATATAATTCTATATATGATCTTTCAATAGATGCCAAAAAATAAAACAAAACTCAAACAACAAAACAAAACACCACAGCAATGTTTGTTTTAATTATAAAGGAAAGCAAAAGAGAAGAAAAATTGTAAAAATATCAATAGGAAGTTACTTTTAAAAGTTTACTTAAGAATAACATTATGAAATCAAAAGCCATTGGAACACTTAATTATAAAATAGTAAAAGCATTCCAATTAAATTTAGTTAAAATGTGTTAATCAATAAAATGTTCAAATTTAATAATTTTAAAAATCTAAGGTTTCTTTTAAATTATCCAATATGTGAGGATCCATAATTTTGAGATGTGAGTTAAAATTTAGTTTTTCATTCTCTCCTGACAGGCTATACCACTAACTTTCATAGGGAGGAATTAATAACAAATTCATTTGATGATACTGACCATGATATTATACAAACAGAGTCAAATATATTTCTTCCAGGATTAAAAAAACAACAAAACTGTTTAATATAGAAGTTTTTTTGCTTTCTTTATCCTACAAGCATTGTTGAACATAATGAATGCTGTATATTGAGCCACACAATTTATAGTTTTTGACCTCAGAGCTAATTCAGCACTAAAATCTGGTAAATTTTTCTACTTTGATAACATGTTCATATACCTATTTTCACCAATATACCCTATGACTATTTTCTTTAACTTATGTAGTTTCCTCATGCATAAAATAAGAAGAGCAATACTTAACATTGTAGACTGTGAGAATTAATTGAGAAAAGGTGTTTCTTAAGAATTCTACTATCAGGCACATAGTGTTTTCTACATAGAGGCTAGTGTTATTTTTACTTTCCTGTATTTAAAAGAATGTTTTAATATAAACTAATGCAAAATTTTGGAAGTGGCCATAAATACAAATGGCATTATTTTTTTAAAAAATTCTTTTAGAATGTTTTGAAAGAATCTCCTAAATATTACAATAGAATTTTAACCATATTATTTTTATATTTAAAAACACATCTCAAAAAAGGCCTATTAATTTCTTGACTTTTAAATCTTAAAGCAATTTTTATGCAAGTTACCAATTAACCTCCACTTGCATTTTAAAAATCTGTTTTGGAGATAGAATAAGCCAATGTTCACATTTTTGTTCTAGTTATATACTCGTCCAAGAATTGGAAGACTGGGGTAATTATTTCATTCATCAAATCATTCTATTTCTTTGAATCTTAATTTCCTCATCTTTACTATGATAGAATTAGACCAGTTTATTGCTAATCTACTTCCAATTTAAAAATATTCCTCTAGATTAGTTTCCTAGGGCTACTGCAACAAAGTACTGCAAACTAGGTATCTTAAAACAACAGAAATATATTGTCTCACAGTTTTGGAGGCTGGAAATCTGAAATCAAGGTGTTAGCAGGGTCATGCTCTCTCTGAAACCCGAGGGGACAATTCTTCCTTGTCTTTTTCTAGGTTCTTATGGTTGACCAGCAATTTTCCCTCATCACTTGGTGTTTCCCTCCTCTCCAGTCTATGTATCCCAGTGTCCAAATTTTCCTCTTCTTATAAGGACACTAGTCATATTGGATGAGGGCCCACTCTGATCTAGTTTGACCTCATTTTTAAATAATCATACCTTCAAAGGTGCTATTCCCACATAAGATGGCTTTTACAGGGCTGGGGGTTAAAACTCATGAACATAAAAATTTTGGTGGACCCAATTCCACCTACGAAACACTCTACTCTGAATTTTAGCTTCTTCAGGTATGTAAATAAGAGCTATTATTTCTCTTACATTACTCAAAACAAATATTGAAATTTTAAGATCCATTCATTGTTCTGAAGGGAATTTTGGAATTATGTAGCCATTCATGATCACCTATTCCAGAAATATCCAATGTGTTTCAAATTTTGGTCAGTTTTCTCAGAAAGCAGTTGCTCACATGGGCTCCTAGATCTGGATTTGGATTCATCCCTTTCCAGGGGAAGCTCACAATGTTGGGGCAAAATGACTTTCACTGTGTGTTTTAGTCAAAGGCACAGAAACTCTTCAGCTGGAAGCTAAATTAAGTTTACAAGCAGAAACCTGGCTCTTCATAAAGTTATACTATTTATTAAAAAGTCTGAATAGGAGCATCTAATCTGCAACACAGCAGCAAGCCAGTGTATTGTAAAAAGGGACATGTGCATAGCCAATGCCTGTGCTCCTGTTTCCTTGAAACAATAATATTGAGATCGTTATTATGACAATGAGACCAAAGCTGACTGTCAGGAATATTCATAAGAAATTGGGATAAACTCATGCATGATAGTGAAGTTCTGTTATAATAATATAATATTTTGACTTAAATAAAAAGCAACATATTGAATTGCTTTGTGAGTGAATGCATTTAATATAAGCTGTAGACCACGGAATATACACTAGCAGGATGGTGATTATATTTGGACCAGATGTAGTTTCTGGGTGGTCTTCAAAGTGAAGCCCAGTATAAGATCCATTGCAGCAAGGTAATTTGAAAGGGTTTATAAAAGTCATGGATCAATACTGTGTGGTCTATATTATGATGAAACAAATTAATATTGTTGTGGAAGCACCTAATACAAGTATTTTTATTTGGCAACCAAAAGTCAAATAGGATCTATTTTTTTGCTTATAAAATCTTTTAATGGACTAATTTGCAAAATATTTCAGACAATGAATTTAGTCTAATCAGGTTTTAAAACTTGGACTAAAATCAATTGATATGACAATATGGTTTGCAAATTTTTGGATAAACCAAATGTTATATGTCATATTTATTCTTAGCTCTCTAAGAATAGGCAGTGAAATTGATGTAACCCTTTTCAAACAGATTTTTTTCTATACCCTACTTTCCTTAATAAAACTTCTGTAAGATTCTGTCTCTTTAAATAGAAAGAAATAATATCATTATAGAAGATTTATTTTAATAAGTATACACTCACACTCAAACTTTTAAAAATTAAGAATGGTTTAAGTCTTAAAGCTTAAGGCTAAATACATATCATTATTTTCTGCCTTGAGTATATACCTTGAGTATATAGGTGCTGAAAATACTTTAAAACTATGAATAAAATATATTGAAATCATATCGAATTCTATGACTAAAGTGCTAGTTTCAAATAGCATTAATATAAGAATTTTCTCCATTTGAATATCTAAGGAAACTCTTTAAATGCAGTTTTAATTTTTTTCATGATTATTTTCAATATATCCATACTGCACAAAAATGTAGCATCTATAATTGTGGCCTCAACAATATTGTGTAAAAGGAATTTTATTATTACTAAGAAGCAGAACTGGTTCTTCTGATCACTGATTCTTTCCTCTTTCCACCAAACCATAGCTTGTAGCTTCAGGATTCTCTGGCAAGGCAGTTAATCAAGAAATGGAAAGAAAAGGAATATCAACCCTTATAATCATTGGTAATTTCCCATGTTACATCCTTCTTTGATTAATTTGCAAAGGAACCCCAAATTTCAGTCTGACTGTAAGCATGTTTGCAGATAAAAGCAGCTTTTTTCAATTTACTTGCTATAGTTATGAAATTGTATTTTTACATATAAAGTAATTGAAAAATATTATAGTATATCACTATGCAATAACTGGCAATGGCTGTTAGAACACAAGTTACTCAAGTTTTTAGAGCAAATGTAACGATAACCTATTGGCTTGGTCTGTCTTATATCCTTGTCAATACTTAACGCTTTCTTTTAGAACCCCTAGACTGTTCAGAGCACCTTAAACAGCAAGATTTAGAAATAATAATAATCAAGACTTTAATGTTATTTTAATTGAATCAAACTTTTGGAAATATAACTTAATAATGGCTTTGCAGGAAAATATTTGAAACAGTATAAGGTATAGTGCAAAATATCTTAACCCAACTTCATAACAATATTGTATAATCCCTGCAAAGTAACACGTTTTACAAAATATGCTTTAAATTTCTGTATTAATAAATTTTACTGCCAGCATATTTATACTGTAGGGTACTTTTCATTACATATTTTACTTCTTAAACATATTATGCACAATATATAGAAGTGGAAAAATGTAATTTTTCATGACTGAAAGTTATTTTATCACCATCAATTAATATAGAATGTCTGAGTCATGATGCTAAAAATTTCCTGCATGACAGCAGCAAGTAGTCCAAGCAGAATTTAAGGAGAATTAATTAGCTCCAGGATGAATCTATTAAATGTTAAGTTATAAAAATTCTCTCATTTCCCATACATTTGTTATTTATTTTTTATTTTATTTTTTCCAAGAAATGTAGATAGTATGAATTAACTTTTATAGAATAACTTTAGTAAGACTTTAAAAAAATGTAGTTATATAAAAGAGACTATTTAAACTAGCTCCCATTTAATAACATGACACTTTGTAGAAAGAATAGTATGAAATAGACTGTCCTAAGTAAAACAGCAATTTATACCAGTTAAACCAAACTTTTTTGTTTCACTCACTGATGGAGAATATTTTAGTAAAGCTTAAACTATTACGTTTGGAAGCACATATATGCAGAAAGGTAATGATTCAGTTATAATATTTTCATTACAATGGAATTGTTCATTTTGAATATATTTTTTTGTTTCTTTGTCTATTAAAATTATGTGGACCTAAACCATTAGCTTATGATCAAAAGTGAATTTACATTAAGTATGTGCTTTATTTTTTCTTTCACACTTTATTTTTTCTTTCACAAAATATTTGTATTGAAAAAATATGGAAACAAATGCATACCAAACTATTAACTAGCTGCCTGTAAGGAAAGAAGTGGAATTTGAGGGCATAGGGAAAGTTAAGAGAAATTTTTAGTTTTAATTCTGAACATTTCTAATTGTTTGCTATTTTTAAAAATAACATTTGCCTATTACTTAATAATGAAGAACAATGAAAATTAAAAATGAAAAAATACATTTTATATTGACTCCTCTATCTAATAGCCTGTTAAGTCACATGTGATGGAAAATTGAAGGACCTGGGCAGCGCTCACAGATGCCCAAGGCATCTCCTTGCTACTCCTTGCTTTGCCAGTGCCTTGCGCTTACATGTACCTTGTAATTATCAGTGAAGTGTGATACATATGGGATTAGTTCTCTGATTTATGTGAATCTGACTTGATAAGCTGACCATTTTTAAATGTTATATGCTTTTTTCTTTATTTCTAAAGAAATTTTAGATTACATAAATGACACATTTATATAAAATATAATTTTATAAATTATATTTTATATAAATATATTATATTTATATAAAATATATTATATAAAATATAAGAAAATATAGGGGGATTCCCATATACCCGAACTCCTCTGCTTCCACACTTTTCCCCATTAACAACATCTTTCATTAGTGTGGTACATTTGTTACAACTGATGAACACATTTTGAAGCCTTGCTGCTGATCAATACTTTACATTATAGTTTACACGTTGCACTGCACGTTTTTATAGATTTTGACAAAATTTATAATGGCCTTTATCTGTCATTGCAATATCATTTAGAACAATTCCAATGTCCCCAAATGCTCCATGTTTCATCCATTCTTCCTTTTTCCTCCCCTCAGAACCTCTGGTGACTACTGCCTTTTTATCAATGTTACAAATTTTCTATTGCTAGAATAATATTAAGTCTACTTTAATCCATTTTTCGTTTTTCCTCCTATGTTTGTTCATTCCTCAATCTTGGGGCTTTGGGGATGGTGATGCCCACTCTGTTTCTGATTGAGAGGAGGGCTTAGACCCCATGGGGCAGAGGGATGAAACTGTCTTTCTTGCAAATATAGATACTCTCTGTTTTTTTGGGATTGGCATTGTACATAATCATCATTTTGTTTGTTGTCCTGGGTAAATCCAATGAACTGGTAAGTACGTGTTGCAACTCTGCTGAGATTCAGGGCCCAACCGGCATAGAAAAGGCCAAAGATTTAAGTCTCTGGTACATATATTTATCAAGTTTAATGCTAGTTATAGGTTCAAATAAAAGGGGCAGAAGAGCCATGTGTAGGGAAACTGCAGATGAGTTTAACCTGGGCCTGTCTGCCCAGCTCACGGTGTCTAGATGTCTCTAGAGCCCTCAGCAGCTTCAATGTCTGAGACAGTTTACTGTGGCAGTCAAGGAGATCTTGCTGAGATGTACATAATTATATCCTCTGAAATGATGTCCTGACTTACTTTGAAACCTCTTAGCCATAGAAACTCTTTTGTGGTTAATATTTCCCCCTTTTGGCCAAGGTCTTTATCCAAATGCATCAGTAGTTGGCACTTGGTAATTATCCCTCAATTCCTGGGAGGCGCATCCCCTGGAATCATATCCCATGCCAGGTCAGGGCTGGGAGAAGGTAATAAGTTTATATTCTGAGTTTGGTTTAGAGAGATGTTCATAAGTACAGTCACCAATTTCAAGGCGATGGCATATTGGTCTGTTCTCCTTTGCTAGGCACTGCTCATGTACTCTAGGGATTCTTTTCATTCTATTAGAGAATGAAGCAAGACTTCCCAGGATGGGAATTCAATATTTTTTCAGTTATTGTGTGGGTCTCCATGCACTGAGACACTTGAACATATTCATATTCCATAGAAGCATGCCCCAGGTGAAACCCTGCTTACACATCCCCCTATCACTGACACCCTCCCCTGCCACAGTTGCAACCTTCTGAAGTCCAACACCTCCCCAAAAACAAAGCCAAAAAATAAATGAATAAAAACAATAAAACTAATAATAATTTAAAAACCAATAAATTAAAAGTTAAAAATAAAAACAAAAAATATTTTTTCCATTTTCTGTTTGTCTTATCACCAATATAACAGATAATTCTCCAAAGAGGAAATCTCAATTAACATGGGATAGAAGATCAGTTCACTAGTAATCAGGGAATATACAATGAGTCAACATGAGAAACTATTTCCCTTGAAACTTAAAAAGCTAATTATACCAAGTGAAGAGATGGTAAAAAAGTAAGAAATCCCACACACGGTTTGCTGGTAGAAGAACAAACTGGTATAAACATAATAGAAGGTAGTTTGTCAATACAATTATAAGGGAAAAACTACAAACACTAGAAACCAAAAATTACAAATATGTGCATGTGTTTGTTTGTAGACATATGTATATATGTTTGCATATAGGTATGTGTAGGTATGTATAAATTACATACATTTATATGTGTATGTATACATATATATGTGTAGATATATATTCTTGGTATATAAACCTCGTGAATCTATTTCACTTGTATATAAGGAGACATAGGCAAAGATTCTCACTGCAGCACTTTTTGATGTAACGCAAATTTAGAAATTATTGAAATGACCATCTACGAAAAAAATGGACATCTTTTAGTATTTTCATACAATGTAATACTAGAATTTAACTGTCATTTAGCCATGTATGAGTAAAACTTCAGGGATTAACATGGATAAATTATTAAAATCAAAGTTGAATGAAAGGAAGGAAATTGCAGAAAATATGAATATATTTGATCAGTGCAGTACAGAATACCGCATTGCTTTGTATTAGGGATTTAAGTAGTACAATAAAATAACAAAGACAGAAGGTCTCAACACATGTTTAGAAAATACTTAACTCTGGGGTAGGAGAGGGAGAAAAGAAATTGGTAAAAGGGTTTAACTGCATATAGTATGTTTAAATTTCTTATAAAGTATATTAAACAAATATTTGTAAAATCTACATGGCATGTGAAGGAGTGTTTAGTTGTAATATTTTCATAATTATTTTCATAATTTCTGTTTTCTTTATTTGTTGTTAAACAAATCAAATGGTTAGTGATTCTCTCAGATGTCATCCAGAAGGACATTAATGGGATTCTTGTTATTCTGGACGGAAGGCCCAACTTCTTTGTCTGGACTTAGAGTTCATCACAATTTTCCAGAATTTTTTTCCTTGCCCTTGGTGCTTTTCAGTGATCTGCTGGTAAATGTTTAATAGCAGATTGTTTGGAGGAAGTTTGGGGCAAGCCCTGATTGGTAGCATTTGCTGCTTTCTGTGGTGTCAATTCTCCCAACATGGTCAATTTCAAGATACCAATGTGATGTCACAAAATCCAGAATTCAAAGGGTTGTGCAGTGGCATAAAGGTATAATAGATAACCTCAAGATCATAGACAATAATAAAAGGTAGTAAAATAATTAGGAAGTGATGAGTTTGAGGATTTGTTACTTTTGTTCTTTATATAATTACTTTAACTTTCTGTATATAATTTAGAGTTTAATAATGCAGTTAACTCCAGCTTGCAAAATTTCTAGAAATTTAGCAATCAGCTCTTGCAAGCCAATACTAGTTCAACTCCAGCACCCTACTGGCCATTTGCCTCTTCCTTCCCCACGATAGCTGTGTTTCCTTCTCAAGAACCACGTGCTGGTTATAGTTAGCACCCTGATCTTGAGGGAGGGAGAAAACCAAATCAAACCATTGAAAAAGTATGGGTTGAGGCAGAAGAGTATTTCTATTTTTCTGATCAATGTCATTTTTTTGATGGCAAGGAAATCAGAAAAAGAGATTCTTTATGATTGTGTGATCATTCTTATAAGCTGTGAAGTTCATTCTTTTATACCTATCTACCTATCCATCTCTAAATGTTGTTTGATATTGTTGCTGTCATTTTGTGGTTTCTTAATTTATTTTTATTTACTCTTACCCTGTGCTGAGTGATGAAAACCCACACTAAGTTTCAAAATAATGACGGAGATGTTAGTGATACTGGTGCAGAGTTTAGGGTGTTGTTTTATTGCTTTTTGTTTGTTTTTGTGTCTAAAGTGGGTTATTTAGCAGGATGTAGAGTGGAAACTGCATCCTCCACAAATATGGAGGATGCTTTAATGAGATTAGATAGGCAGCTCATTCTAGAATTCAGGTGATGCCAACGCATCTTCTGAACTTCTTTGGCCTAACAAAATCTGCTTGGGAGACCACCCCATGTGTAGTAAATAGATATGTTTTCCCTGTTTCAGTCTGAGCTGGGTACAGCCTCTTGCAATAAATTTAATCTATATAATGACATACCTTAACCTTAAGGATATGGTCTATTTGGCAACATTTAGTCATCAAGATTTCTATTAGTAGAAAAGTGTCAATGATATCACAAGTGAGCATTTATGTAAACCTTGCATTTATGTAAACCTTTATTTCAAAATATTTTATTTATTCTATAAAAAACTATAAGGTAATTGTGGCCATTATATAAATATTTTTCAATTCAAATAGTTCCAGAGAGAGAATGCAAAACATCAATATAACAACAAAAATGACTCCTCCAAGTAAAAAACACAAATTCCATCCCTCAATATTTCCAACTCAGGACAGGGGATGAAAAAGGACATGGTCAGCAATAGAAAGATTTGGCTTGGGGGATTCTTCCCTTTACATCCTTTAAAAAATGTCCAGAACTTTGTTTACGATGACATGTTCAGGCAACTGTGATTGGCTTCAATCCTTCACATAAGAAATAATTAAAATATAAAGAAAACATAGTCTCTCATTTTCTCCCATCCAGAAAAATCACTCAAAGATATTAGTCAGAGAAATTCAGTTCCTTATCACTTTAACAAACCTGTTATAATTCAAAAGGTGGTTTGTGAGATCCATCAACAATATGAAACTCTAAAGTAGAATGACCAAAATAGGAGAGAATTTTAATTTTAATATGCTACAGTTTCAGCTAGAATGGATTGAACAATTTTTTTCTTAATAAGAGTTTAACTTATATCATAATGAAAATGATAAAGAAACAAGCCCGTCCAACTTAAAAATTAAAAAAAAAAGATGTTGTGGAGTTCATTCTTCCTTTAGTTATAACAAGAGGGAAATATAAACTCCACAAATGAAAAATAGTTTTGTTAAAAATTAGGCCCCCAACTGTTGCAATAAACCAGTGGTTTTCAAATGTTAGTGTGCACCAAAATCTCACAGATGCTGGTCTCCCCCACTGGAGTTTCTGATTTGCTATATCTGGATGGCCCTTGAGAATTTGTATTTCTAACTAGTTCCCAGGTGATGCTAGAATCACAGCTATACACAATGCCATATATTAAACAGAGATACAACTGTATAGAGTGTGATGGTTAAGTTCATGTGTCAAATTGACCAGGTTTTGGTGTCCAGTTATCTGATCAAGCAAGCACTGACTTGATTGTTACTATTAGGGTATTTCATGAATTTAAACCATCAGTGTGTTGATTGCATCAATGGCTGATTACATCTGTAATAGACTGAGGAGATTTCTTTCAACAATGAGAAAAGTATCATTCAATCAGTTGAAAGCTTTAAAAGGAGAAATAATCATTTCAGAAATAAAAAGGGAGAATTCTTAACTCTATTTCAATCAGCCAGCTAGATTCTCCTGGGGAATTCATCAAAATCTTTCATCCAAGTTCCCAGCTTGTGGTCCACCCCATGGAATTCGGACTTGTTCATCTCCACAGTCATGTGGGCCAATCCCTATGAAATATCTCATTATATTTACATAATACATCTATAGCTCCTGTTAGTTCTGTCTCCTTGGAGATCCATGACGAATATATAATGATACAACCGTATGCCATAAAATTATCAAGTAATATATAGAAACCAAAATTGCCAAATTGTGGAGTCTGTAAAATATGAGATGGAGTGCATGTATGCGTTTGTGTGTGTGTATGTTGGGGAATCTGACCTAGGAGAAGTATATAGCATGCTCTACTCCATTAGAAGAAAATATTTCCATTAATTAAGCTGAATGGGTAAATGAATATTTGCTCTGTTATTCTTTCTGGACTTTGTTATGTCTTGAAGATTTCATAATCAACTTTTTAAGAAGAGAAAAAGTTGCAATTACAAAAGCTAATATAAAGTTTTAAGGAGAAAATGTGTATATACTGCTGACCAAGTATATACTATTAACCAGAAGATAATTAGCTGTTAACTTTTAAGCTAATTTTAATCAAATAGTTTAAATAATATACTCTAAAATAATTGGATATCCTTGAGGAAAAAGTTAAATAATTGACAAATTTTTTTTAAAAAATTAAAAAGCTAGTTTTGCTATCTAAAAACAGTACTAGGAGAACAAAGGTAATCCTAAAGTAAGGAATTCTCTCAGCATATGCTGTTAAGGAAAAGTTAGTATCATAGCAAATTTAATGAAAACTGCAAATTTAATCCAATTTTCATGGGAAAAACTGACAAGGAAACTGCAAAGTGATTTTATCCTCTAAAGTCACAATTTTCCTACAATTTTTTTTCTTATAAATATCCAAATCAGTCATAAGTAATATTGTGTATTCACTATGGGTATCTTATTTAAGCACACAACACATTTTCCACAATCATAACTCTAGGTAGAGATGGTTATTTAGTGATGGGAGTATAAATAGATTCAGAGGACTCCTCCTACTGAAGTAAAACATTATTTTTTTACCTATTTCCTTACTGCTTCAACTAATTAATTTATTCATTCAATAAGCATGCATTGGATGATAAGACATAACCAGCACAGTGCATGGGACTGAAGATAAAAAGATTAACCGGCCATAGTCCTGCTCCTGAGTAGCCCAAAGAGTGTGGGGGAGATATGAACATGGGTAAGTACAAAATAGGACAGAGAAGAGCCCTAAAAAAGTATGCAGTAGAAAAATCTTTGGATAATATCAACTAGATGGAACAGGCAAGGATTCCCAGAGGAAGTGATGTTCTGGACTGAGCCTTGCAGCATGAAGAGTTAGCTAAGCAAAGAAGGTGAGGTAAATTGAAAAGCAAGGATGGTACCAAGGAAATGACTGTGGCATTTGCCTTGATCATGTTTGTGTTTTATCGAGGAAAAAAATAAAAACGATTGAAATCTAGATTTATTGTTTTGTGAGGGGTTCTTTCTGGCTTCTGCTCAATCTCAAGAATCAAATCCCCTGCTGGGTATCAGGTATTGCCATAGTTGTCAGGCATTCAAACAGGAATGAGACGTGAACTACCTTTCAGTGAACTTATAGTCCCATAAGAGATTTGTCAAATTGTTCTTTACCTTAGGGTCACTAAAATAATACTTAGTGTAAGTCATAAAATAGTCTTTAGCGGTACCCTAGAGCAGTACTTTCTTGCTCTTAAATTTTATGTTTTTTATGCTATGAGAACTCAATTTAAAATACCACAGTAATTAATGAATACATTTTTTGCAGGTAAAATCTCCCCTTGTCTACATATTGAGTTTCCTATTAAATAATTTTGGGTAAAATTTAAAAGACTTTTAGTACAGTGACTTACTTGCACAATACCTTAAGGGAAAATTTTTAAAAAGCAAAACAAAAATACATGTAACACAAAAAACTTGTTTTTTATTCAAACATAAAGTGTACTAGTGATATCTCTTTTTTCTCTCACATTTAAAATCATATCTTAAAATACATTAAAAAAGATATCTATTAACTATTGTTTTGAGTTATTATGCCTCTTCCTATATTAACATGGATAATGATATATGTGCAAAAGCCTGTCTTCTTTAAACTCATAGTTAATCTAACATAATTGAAATAATAGCAAATAAGAGAGGTCATTCACCCAAATATATTATATAATTTTTTATATAAAACACACAAAACAATCTGTGGACATGACTTGTAACATATATTCTCTTTAAAACAAATTATACACTGCTGTCCTATTGCAGTTCATGGAAAAAGTATGAAAACGCTTTGTGTTCTAAATTGGATCATGTTGTGCCCTAATTGGACCATTTAAAACTTGAATTTATTTTTCTTTGTTATCCATATTAACATTTATAGCATGTGAAATTTTCTCTTAATTATGTTTTATATCAAATTAAGCCAGGGACAATAGCATCCTTTATGAAATTTATGTTTAGCTGTCATTAAAGCAAAACTGGTCCCTGGTTTTAAGTATGAAAAATGAGTGACATCTTCTTTTTATTTATATATTTCTAAATTTCAGCTTAGTAATTCTTTAGTTACACAGCAAATTTCATAATCATGATTAGAACCTACTGATACCAAGATTTCATTTAAAATTATTTTATTAAAATACATATTATTTTAAATAATTGTTTTGAAACACTAATAATGAATCTGGATAGATGATCCATACCCTTTTCTTCTTCCAAACATTTTTCTTTTATTCTAGTGACAAGGTAGACATATCACAAAGATATGTTTAAGAGGTACCTTTGCTTGTATAGTAAAACTATTTCAGATATGGACAGTCTATCAGTCATCCATTAATCAAGCCTACCTAAGAAGGTTGTGGGAAGAAGGTGGAGTAGGGAGCCCGAGGATTCAGTTCTTTCACCAGAACTGTCTGAAAATATTGTTTTGAAACTCTGGCGGCCAGTAAAACACTGTAGGGCATCCAGGGAAGAGTAGGGGAAGGAGGCTGGTAAATTACTGTAAAAACTAGTAAATTGTTCTCTCCATCCACCACTCTTGTAATAAGCCAACATGGTGTTCAGCCCGTGGCTAGAACACTGGTGAAAGAAAGGAACATAAAATTCCTCTTCAACAAGACTAGAGCTGGGCATGGTGGATCACAGCTGTTGATTAGTGATTTCACATTACTGGAGACCCAGCTCTGAGGGCAACCATTGGTCCAAATCTCTCAGAACAATGTTGGTGGTGGAGGAGACTTAAAGATTATATGCTTCCTCAGGGTTAGGGTAAGTTAGTTGAAGGTTTCATTTACTGGGAAAGTTAAGAAAGTTCAGCTCTGGGGAGCTGTGGAGGAGTTCCTAGTGACTTTCTGATCCCCTCTTCAGGGCACTTTGGAGACAGTCTGTCCCCAGTTGTAGATCTCTGTTTTGGCTGTGAAAAACTGACTTGGAAAGCTCTTTTCTGGGGTACCCACTATCCAAGAACTTGTCCTCCAAGCAAAAGCAGCAGCTCAAGACAATGAAAAGCATGTGAGAAACTACAGAGTGGGCAGTCTGGGACAAAGACTTGCCTGCTTTATACACAAGGGAGAGAGGGGCTTATCTCCTGGGAAATAGAGGGGACATTCAAACTCTGTAAATAGGGGAACTCTGAAACAACTAACAAGAGACAGGCCCAGAAAATGCAGGGAGGGCCCTACACACTGCATTCACTTTGGAAAGACCTTTGGGAAGCTCAAGAAAATCTCGGTCATATCACCAGCTCTTTACATAATCAAGAAAAAAGATATCTTAAGGAATAAATATCAGAGTTAATATTTGAACATATTAAAATGTACACTGTGCAAGAAGAGTACAAGATAAAGAAATGAAGAGGATAAAAATTCAGTAAACGCCAATGAAGACAAGAATGTGGAGGGAACAAATAAACCCTTTAAAAATGATCTTGAAAATGCTCAAGGAGATGAAGTAAAATGCAGAAAAAGAAAACTAATGAACATCAGAAAATCAATGGTTGAGTGATAGGAGAATCTTAGTAAAGCAACAGAAATTTTAAAAAGGAACAAAACAGAACTACTGAACTATTGCAGCTGAAGACCACAATAACTAAAATGAAAAAAGTACCCAGGAGGGTTTCAATAGCAGAGTGAAGCTGGCAGAAGAAAGAATCAGTGAACTCAATGTCAAGACACTTGCAATGAGTCAGACTGAGGAATAGAATGAAAAGCAAAATTTTAAAATGTGAAAATAGTCTATGACACCTGTGGGACACCATCAAGCATAACAATATACTCATTATGGGGGTTCTAGCAGTGAGTTATGTAAAATGAAGTCCAACTTAGATTGAGTGCCAGTTTCTCATCATAAATAATGGAGGCAAAAAGGCAATAGATTGGAATATATAGTGTTGAACGATAACAACTGCCAACCAAGAATTTTATATCCAGCCAGACTATCTGTCAAAAATGAGAGGGAGATTAAGGCATTCACAGATAAACAAAAGCTGAGTCATTTAATCACCACCAGACATGCCCTACAAGCAATGCCAAAGGAAGTTCTTCGGACTAAGGAAAGGATACAAGACAGTGGTTCAAAGTAGCATAAAGAAATAAAGACCAGTGGAAAAGGTAACCATTAGGGCAATTGTAAATGCCAACACTGTATTGTATTGTATTGTTTGGTATGTAAATTTACTTCTTACTAACTACAGGTGCTAAAAGGCTAATGCATAAAATGTAATTACATATCTATGGTTTTGACAATACAATGTACAAAGATATAAGTAATAACAAGTACTAAGAAAGTAGGGGTATGGAGGATTATAGGAAAAGTGTATGTATCTGCTATTGGAGTCAGGTTAATATCAAATCAAATGTGATTGTTACATATTTATGATGTTAAGTTTTAACCCCATTTTGACCAAGGGGATATATATGAAAAATATATCTAATTAGAAAAGAGAAGTCACTCAATATAGTACAACACGAAAGTCAAATAAGTATAAAAGTAGTCATTAACAGAATTGAGGGACAAAATGGTATAAAACTACAAAGGCTAAGTAGTAAACTTGCAGAAGAAAGTCCTGCATTATCGGTAGTGACTTTAAATGTAAATGGATTAAATTCTCCAGTCAAAGGCAGAGATTAGAAGAATGGATAAAAAAGCATGACCCAACTCTATGTTTTCTGCAAGAGACTGCCTAAAATTTAAAGATACAAGAAGGTTGAAAATGAAAGAATGGGAGAAAAAACCATGCAAGTAGAAACCAAAAGAGAGTTGGTAAGGATATAGTAATATTAGATAAAATAGACTTTAAGTCAAAAAGAACTACAAGGAACAAAGATGGTCATTATATACTGATAAAGGGGTCAATTCAACAAGAGGATGTAACAATTATAAATGTATATGCACCTAACATCAGAGCCACAAAATATATGAAGAAAATGAATAGACATTTCTCCAAAAACAATATACAATGGCTAAAGATATGTGCAAAGATGCTCAACATCATTAACCATCACAGTCAAACCACAAGGAGATACTATTTCACACCCATTAGAATGACTGCTATTAAAAGTGTTGAAAGAATGTGGAGTAATAGTAGAACTCATGAATGAATATTGCTGGTGACAAAGTAAAATGGTGCAGCTGCTATGGAAGCAGTCTGGTGGAATAGAATTATCATATGATCTGGCAATCACATTACTAGGTGTATACTCAAAAGAATTTAAAGCAGGGACTCAAATAAGTATTTACATATTGATATTTATAGTGGCCTTATTCACAATAGCCAGAAGTTAGAGAAGCAACCTAAATGTTGATCAACAAATGAATGATTAAACAAAATGTGATATATACACACAATGGAATATTATTCAACCATAAAAAGGAGTGAAGTCCTATAGATGCAACAACATGGTTTAATCTTGAAGACATCATGTTGAATGAAATAAACCACATACAAAGGCATATATTGTATTATCTCACTGATATGAAATTATTAGAATAAGCAGACTCATAGAGTCAGCATTCTAGAATATAATTTACCACAGGTTGGGGTGGGGATAGGGAATGGTAAGTTAAGGTTTAAAATGCACAGGGTTACAGTTTGGAATGATGGAAAGATTTTGGTAATGATTGGAGGTGATGATACTATACATTGTGAATGTAATTAACAGCACTGAAATATATATGTGAAGGTGATTAAAAAGGAAAGTAGATTGCATATATGGTAACAGAATAGAAATAATAAAAATCCACAGAAATGCACTGCACATGAATCCTAAATTAAACCATGGATTAGACTTAACAGTACAATTATAAAAATGTGCTTTCATCTATTGTTACAAATGTTCCACACCAATGCAAGGTGTTAATAATAGTTTGGCATATGGGAATCCTGTATTTTAAGCATGATTGTTCTGTAAACCCACAATTTCTCCAATAAAGAAAAAAAGGCTACCCAGAGATCCTGAGAAAAAATAAAAGTGATTATGATTTTAATTCCTCTTGGGAACATACTAGCAGCACCAGCATTTATTGTACCTAGTGAAATGGTAGTTTGTTTCTTTATGTACTATCCAATTTGCAAGGTAAACATTCCACTTTTAATTACAAATCTTTGATTCAAACTGTGCACATTGAATAAACTGATTTGCATAGGAATAAAATTTTTCTATCTATCTCTTTACTGGTATGACAAAGACCTAGAGTAAAATTTAATATAACTCTCTATTAAAATGCATTCAAGTTAATATTGAGCAAAACAAATTTATGACAATCTAGATAGAGTGACAAAATATCCAAATGTTCAAGTCCCTTTCTCTATTCTCATTCTTATGTAAACAAATTAGGAAGAAATGAATTTGCTATCAAGACACTTCCCAGCTTGCTTCTAGTTGATACTTCCTCCTAGTTCTAACTCTAAATATGTTTGCTAATTCCAAAAATTATCTATGAAGATCTCTTTTAAATACTTATCCTCTACCCTGAACATAATTTCCTTTCCATTTGATCTGGTTTATGCTAAGATACTCTGCATTAGTTTCTTCAGATCACTATAAAGACTTTTCTGGATATTAAGCCGGCTTCTAGTAGGTTTGACTATAATAGCTTTATGATTTCTGTTTCTTGCCAAAACTGAAAAATTGCATTTTTTCTCCCAATTGTGATTTCCATACTTGAGTTCATTGTAGAGCAACAAGAGAAAGTTGATCAGAGAACCATCCATCCCTCAGCCCACTTCTAAATATGGTGGCAGAGATTCTAAAATAGATCTGGATTTAACTCTAGTCTTTGGCATTTATGTTTAACATTTAAAACATAATCTGTCTTGTTTAGGGTGGAACATTTGGAAGACTTGTTAAACTTATGTCTTAAAATTTATTTTGCTTAAACTATAAAACAGATGATAAGAACCTACTTACAGTTGTTTTTCACTTTTATTTTTTTGTGAGTTACAGGACCAGGGATTAAACTGTGGACCTCGTATGTGGGAAGCTGGTGCTCAACCACTGAGTTACATTGGCTCCCCTGAGTTGGCTGTATTGCTTGTTTACTTGTTGTTGTTGTTGTTTTTTAGGAGGCATCAGGAACCAAATCCGGGACTTCCAATGTGTGAAGCAGGCACTCAACTGCTTGAGCCACATATGCGCCCCCTACTTACAGTTTTTGAAATAAGAAATTTTCACCAGTCAGTATAAAAAGTGGGTAGCTAAAATTTGCCTCCTAGAACTCAGCTTTCTGCAGGTCTTTTTTTGAAATTGTTAGTTCATGTACTTGATTGAAAATGCTATTCTATCTCCACGGATAGCCTAAATTAGAACTTCTCACTATTAAAATTCCCTTCCTGGTAGAGGTCCCTGCTTTCCAGACGAGCTTCATTTCCCCACACCCTTGTATCCACCATTTCTTGTTCTAGCACTTGAGCCGAAGTCAGTGTATATGAATTAATCAAAACACAAGTTATAGCATATTTTGAGGTGTAATATGGTTTCTGAGGGCTGTTCTGGGTCCGTGATCTCAAATACCCAATTCCACTATTCATCTTAAAGCCAGAAAATATCAGAATCTTTTTATGTCTTATTAAGTTTCTAGCACTACTTCTTTTTGTTAGTCTGGTAATGGCTCATCTAACTCCTAATTCATGGAGCACTTTATTTTTTAATCTGTAATAATTTTTGCTTGCTTCTTTTAAATAAAATTTTATTTAAGTTTTAAATATATCATTCATCCTTGAACATACATAAACAGTAAGTGTGTAGTAAAAGTTGTGAATTTACAAAACAAACATTCAGATCATCACACAGGGCTCCCATACATCACCCCATCATGAACACTATACATTGTTATGAAACTTTTGTTACAAGCTATGAAATAGCATTGTCAAAATATTACCGCTAACTGTAACCCATATCTTACATTTGGTGTATTTTTCCCCCAACCCACCCAATTTTAACATCCTGTACTAGTATTTTATACTTGTTACAGTTCATGAAAGAATGTTCTTATATTTGTTCTGTTAACCACGGTTCATCTTCTACCACTGGATTCCCTGTGTTATACAACCCCCTGTTTTGTACAATCCATTCAAAGTGACATTCCATGGCTCTCATATTTCATCACAAAGTTGTGCTATCATCTTTTCAGTCAATTTTAGAATGTTTTCATTACTCCAAAAAGAAAAGTCCCATATCCTCTTTATGCCCCTATAGTTGTCTCTTAGAATTGATATGACATCTCCTTTGCCACTGCTGCAAAAATATATTATTGTTAGCTATCATCCATAAGTTACATTAGTTGTAATTTTTCCATGTAACCATATTCTATACTTTGTAAAAGAATGTTCTTATATTTATACTATTTACCACAGTCTTCATCCACCACTGAAATCACTAAATTTTACATTCCCTAGATTATTCTCTAGTTTCCTTTCAATTAGCATTTATGTCCACAGACTACCCCTTTCAGCCACAATCTCATTTATATATCAGCAGTGTTAGTTATACTCACTATGTGTTACCATCAAATCTATTCATTTCCAAATTTTTACAATAAACCTTATTTAAAATTCTACATAGAGTATCATCTCCCATTCACAACCCGCGTTCTTTCCTGGTAACCTATTCTCTAGAATTAACCTTCATGAGTTTACTCTTTGTATTTAGTTCATATTAGTGAGACCATATAATACTTGCCATTTTGTGTTTGGCTTATTTCACTCAACATAATATCCTCATAATTGACATATTAACTATATTTAGTCTTTCAATCCATAAACACAGAATGTCCTTCCATTTATTTAGACCTTTTTTGGTTCTTTTAGGAATGCTTTGTAGTTTCCTGAGTAATGTCCTTCATGTCCTTTGTTAAGTTTATTCCTAAATATTTGATTCTTTTGTTATTACAAATGGAATTTTTATGGTTTCCTCCTCAGATTGTTCATCAATAATGTGAGAAATGCTACTGATTTTTGAGTATTAATCTTGTATCATACCACTTTGCTGAACTGATACATTAGTTCTAGTAGCTTTGTTGTGGATTTTTCAGGATTTTCTAGATATAGGATCATGTCATGAGCAACATGTTTTACATGAACAACATGAACAACAGTTTTACAACTTCCTTTCTTATTTGGATGTCTTTTATTTTTTTATTTCATCTAAATTTTCTGGTTAGAATTTCTTGCACAATATTGAATAATAGTGGTGACAGTGGGCGTCTTTGTCTTTTTCCTAATCTCAGCGGGAAATGCTCTCAGTCTTCCAACATTGAGTATAATGCTAATTGTGAGATGTGAGTTTTTCATATATGTACTTTACCATGTTGAGAAAGCTTCCTTCTATTCCTATCTGTTGAAACATTTTTATCAAGAAAGAATGCTATGTTTTGTCAAATGCCTTTTTTGCATCAACTGAGAGTATCATGTGACTTTTCTTCTTCAATTTATTAATGTAGTTTATTATACTAATTGGTTTTCTTGTGTTGAACCATACCTTATTATTCTTTTAATGTTCTTTTGGATTCAGTCTGCAAGTATTTTGTTGAGATTTTTGCATCTATATTCATTAGAGAATATGGTCTATAATTTTCTTTTTTTGTAACATCTTTATCTGGTCTTGATATTAGGGTGATGTTGGCTTCATAGAAAAAGTTTGGTAGCATTCCTTCCTGTTCAATTTTTTGAAAAAGCTTGAGCAAGATTGGCATTGGATGTCTTTGAATGTTTGTAGAATTCATCTGTGAAGCCATCTGATCCTGGATTTTCATCTTTGGGAGGTCTTTGATGACTGTTTCAATTTCTTTACTTGTGATAGGTTTGTTGAGGTTTTCTATTTCTTCTAGCATCAGTGCGTTTCTAAGAATTTGTCCATTTCAATTACATTGTCTAGTTTGTTCGCATACATTTGTTCATAGGATCCTCTTATGATCATTCTTATTTCTGAGGGATCAGTGGTAAAATTCCCCCCTTTCATTTCTGATTTCAAGTATTTGTATCTTCTTTTCTTCTTAGTCAGCCTAGCCAAGGGTTTGTTGATTTTGTTGATCTTGAAGAAGCAACTTTTGGTTTTGTTGATTCTCTCTATTGTGCTTTTGTTCTCCATTTCACTTATTTCTGCTCTTATCTTTACTATTTCTTTTCTTTGGCTTGGTTTGGGATTTGTTTACTATGCTTTTTCTAGTTCCTTCAGGTGTGCACTTTGGTCTTTGATTTTAGTTCTTTCTCTCTCTTTTTTAAATGTAAGCAGTGAGGGTTATAAATTTCCCTCTCAGCCTTTGCATTGTCTCATAGGTTTTGATATGCTATATATTCTCATTTTCATTTATCTTATGATGTGTACTGATTTCTTTTGCAATTTACTCTTTGACCCACTGATTATTTAAGAATATGTCATTTAACCCTCATGTATTTGTGAATTTTCCTTTTTTCCATTTGTTATTGATTTCCAGATTCATTCCGTTATCATCAGAGAATGTGTTTTGTGTAATTTCAATTTTTTAAATTTATTGAGACCCATTTTGTGACTCAACATATAGCCTATCCTGGAGAAGGATCCATGAACCCTTGAAAAGAACGTATATCCCACTGTTTTGCTATGTAATGCTCTATAATTGGATATCTGGGCGAGACTGACCCAATTGGTCAAAAGGTTTTAAGAGCAGAACTTATTTTTCCCTAAGGAAAAAGAAAAAAATTCCTTCTGTGGTCTGTAGCTTCATCTCATGCTGGAGAGTTTTTGTTCTGCCATTCCTGGCAGCCTGCTCTAAGGATTTCTGACTTGCTTAGCTAGCCCATACAATTACATAATAATCTCATCATTTGTGTGCCTATGTATCTATAGCTGTATCTATATCTATATCATCTATTCCTATTCCTATACATATATCTATACCTACATCTACATCTACATCTACGTCTACAGCTTTATCTTCATTAACATTGGCATTGAAGTCTACATCTGCATCTACATCTACCATCATCTTACTGGTTAGGTTTTTCTTATGGAACACTGACTGATGCATCATGATTCACTCCTGACTGATAAGCCATGTATAATAATGTAGTATCCATCCTTTCCTTCTGGAACTATTCAAACTTGAAAAAATGTCTACATTCTTCCTTGCATCATTCACCTCCCCTTCCAGAAATGGTAATTGGGTCCTGGGAACAGCTCTTCACCTCAAAAATAGATTCATTAATTTAAACCATTAGAATAATTTCTGTCAATCCAAAGGTTTCGGTGGCACTTTCTATTCCTGTACTTATTATCTTCACTTCAGGAATAGTATCTTATCATAGAACTAGACTACAAAATCTATGTACATTGTTTCTGGATTCAGTTATAATTTATACCTATAAAAAATTCCTTCATGCTTTTAGATTTTAGAAATATTAAGGCTTAAGTAATTATATTTTCCCATAACACTGTATTCATGCTCTGCTAGCCTCATAGTCATATCTGATGAAGCAAGTCATATATATATAATGCATATAACTGGGTACCTAACTTCAAAAATCATGTGCTATTAAGTTCCCACTTATATTCAACTGTTCATTTAGGAATGAAGCCATTTCAAATTGTTCTTGTCTTAGTTTGTCAGGGCTACCAAGGCAAATAATGCATGATGAGTTGGCTTAAGCAATAGGAAATTATTGTTTAACAGTTTTGGTGGGTAAAAGTCCAAAATCAAGTTCTTGACAGACTGTGCTTTCTCAGTCTATGACATTCTGTTGGTAGCTTTCTACAATCCTTGAGGTTCTTTGCCTTGCATCTCTGTCCCTGTTCCATGGTGATCTGTCTCCTTGTTCTCCTGTGGTTTTCTCAGATTTCTGGCTTATTCTAGCAGATTGTGTCTGAATTTCCTCTGCCTTTTAAGGACACCAGTTATATGTATTAAGGCCCACCCTTATATTTGAAGATCCTGTTCCCAAAAGAGTCCACACGTGAACTAATAATTACATCTTCAAAGGTCTTATTTACAAATGGGTTCAAACCCACAGGACTGGGGATTGGGACTTGAACTTGATTCAATCCCTAATAATTCCCAGATTGTCAAACCATGTCAACCAGGCCAGTCCCTCATGCTCTTCCATGAGGACCAATTGCATGTGCTGCCTTCATATTTGGCCCTCATGAGGTTACTCTTCTCCAGGTCCCAGCACTCTTCCACTGATGTCCAGTGAAGTGGAAGGTGATTCACCTCTCCACACTGTGCCTCTACTCCCAGAACTAGGCAGGACCGTTCCTTTACTCTTCAAAGGAGATCATGTTATAGGTATTGATAAAACCACCCTGAAGATTCAAGGAAAATAGAAAGGAGACTATACATAAATGGAACCTAAAAGTAGAAACCTTAGGTGAAAATTAGTATCTAAAAGTGGTGATTTACAAGCCATAATTTACAACCAACCTCAGACATGGAGGTCTAGAATTGTTCCAGGAATCCTTATGGTTGGGTGGCTATAAAATTTGCCATCCAAACAGGATGCTTTGAGACAGAAAATGGTGTTACTGGGAAGCAGATGTGGCTCAACAGATAGAACATCCACCTACCAGATAGGAGGTTCAAGAGTTCAATACCCAGGACCTCCTGGCGCATGTGGTGAGCTGGCCCATGCTCAGTGCTGCTGAGTGCAAGGAGTGCTGGCCCATGCAGGGAGGCCCCAGCATAAGGGGGCCCCTGGACAAGCAGTGGCCCTTGCGCAAGGAGAGTCACCCTGCGCTAAACTGCAGCCACCCAGGAGTGGTGCCACACACACAGAGAGCTGACACAGCAAGATCATGCAACAAAAAGAGACACAGATCCCCAGTGCCTCCTGTTAAGAATACACAGAAGAACACACAGTGAACGGACACAGAGAGCAGGCAACGGGAGTGGGGGAATAACTGAATAAATCTTTTTAAAAAATGGTGCTATTAATTATACTTGGATAATAGGTGCGAACTGGAACTTGTCTGTAAATATACTCAACAAGATTGAAACTTCTATATATTGTGGCCAAGTCACATATTAAATGAATGGAAGCACATTATTAAATGAATAAAATTTCTACTAAAAAACAAACAAAAGACTGTCATGAGATTAAGTTTTATGATCTAGCTTTTTTTTTCTTCATTTTTTTCATTAACAAGGAGATCTTGGGCATGTCATTTAACCAAAATGTGCTCATTTATTCATCTTTTTAGAACACTGGAGAAACATTTGAATTTGTTATTTGGATTAAATAAGATAAATGTTCCCAGACAGATTTTTTTTTTTAAAGAAATGATTCTACAGTTTTTCAGCTGACTTTTGTCTGTTATTTTATTTCTTGAAGTTGAAATAAAGTTTAAAAACAAACTGTCATGAACATTGTAGAAGATTCTAAGAGCTGGAACTCTTGCCTAGTTATTTAATTTAATCAAGAAGGTCAAGTTAACATCTAAATAGAGATAATCAGGACTGTCTTCATGATCTCTGACACTTACATTAAGCATGATGTCATTTAAATTTTTTTTTGTGTGTGGTATAAAATGTAAAATCCTTCTGTGGCTCTGAATTTGTCAGCAAATAGAACCAATAAAACCTACATTTTTAAAGGATTCTAGCTCTCCCAGCCCTGTAAATATCTTAGGGTTCTGATGTGAGTTGTTTATGGAGTTAGTGTGATGTAAGAAACAGTTTTGTTTATACTTATTGAAATAAGTTAAACACATTTTAAAACCTAAATGAGAAATCTGTTACTTTTACTGTGAATGCCAATACCTTGAGACAAAACATAAGATTTGTTCTCAATTTAAAAAATACAATTTTCCATGCAATATAATGAGATATATGTGGCTGGATTAATTGCCTTTTGAATTAAGTGGGTAGCAGGTCATGATTTGTCTCTTTTGGGGAGATTTCAATGTTGCTAAGTCAAAACCTTCTCTGAAAATCAAGCAAAGGGGCCACCCAGAACTCAGGATCAGATAATCTTTACAGTCCTGCATCAGTTTAGCATTGTTGATGTTTGGGCCCAGGCTATCTGAATTCTAACCATTTAATGCCACTTATTAGAACAGGGAAATTGATCAAGTTTTTCTCTAACTCAATTTCTGTAGCTGTCAAATAGAGATAAAAATAATCTCACCTTCTAGGAATTTTATGAGACTAGAGTAGATAATGCAGGCAGACTTAGCATAGCATCTGGTATATTCTAAATACTTAAGAAATGTGAACTCTTATCATCATCATCATCATTACTATTATTATTCAAATTTGTTGAGATTTGTCATTCTATTTCATCAAATATATTGTTTGATTTAACATTAATATAATAACCTAAATGACTTTCCTTGAAGCAAAATCTAGTTCAAGGAGGATGGACCAAGTATAGATTTGCATGCCCTTTGGACAAAACCACATAAGCAGCAGTTTTTAGTAGTTGGGGTTTAGAAGCAGGGTCTTAGAAACTCTGAGATGAGATGTGTGAGTTCTTCCGAGATCTAAGATTCATAAAGCCCTCCGAACCCTGGGATGGGACAGCTGGCCATTTTAGAACTATTACCAGGGTACCTAATTACCTGACTACAGGACACAAAGAAACCTGATCAGGAAGGGTTGGAGTATTGATACTACACTCTGGGTGGTGGGGAGAGGGGAAGGCTTCCCCAGAAACCATGAGGGGCCACCCAAGGTAGAGTTTTACTGAGTAGAACACCTAATCTAAGGAAGTAACATGGGGAGCTTGTGGGAGGGACAGAAGGTGAAACTCTGCCTTGTTTACTTCCAACTAATCTCCTTGGCACACAGGTGGCATAAAAGCTCTCATGAAAGAATACAGCAAACTTTGGTCCCAGCGAATTACTCCTGGACTGTCAGACATAGGAGGGTAGTGGTGTGAGAGAGGAAGGGGCAAATAACTGGGACTCCTAAAGAGAGGAACTACAGTGGACATTAGGTATAAAGGAGTGGTTTCGATGAGATGGGATGAGCCCTGTTGGAATCCTTTTGTTAACCATTGTAAGCCATTGGAACTAACTTTTTCTTTTCTTTCTTTCTTTCTTTCTTTCTTTTTTTTTTTTTTGAGGTACTGGGGCTGGGGTTTGAACCCAGGACCTTATATATAAGAAGCCGGTACTCAACCATTGAGCCACATCAGCTCCCCTGACTTGGTTTTTTGTTTGCTTCTTGTTTGTTTTCTTATTTTGTTTTTAGGAGGCACCAGGAACCAAACCTGGGACCTCCCATGTAGAAAGCAGGTGCTCAACTGCTTGAACCACATCTGCCCCCCTGGAACTAAGTTTTGCCTTTGTAGAAATGACATTCTATCATTCTACCATGAACACCCAATGCAGTACAAAAAGTTTAGACTTGGTCTTCAAAATCCTAAATTATTCCCATTCTGCTACTTACTAGCTGACCAACTGAATAAAAGGCAGATGGTAACATAGAGCTCACAGCATTATTTCTAAGAGTAAGTTAGATAAGGTGTGTAAAGCTACCAGCACAGTGACTGACAGAAGTTCCATAAATGTTATCTTCTTCTTCCCCACCCACATTGCTTGTCAAAGTACCTAAATTATCATGATATTCTAGATGAATCATGCCAAGATATTGAGGGAGATGGTTTAGTGTGTGGGTTTTCTTATCTAACACAGAGCCAGTAGGAGGAAGCAAAGAAGTTAGCAGTCAAGGTTGATGGCCAAGAACTTCTGAATAGAGGCTGAAACTGACCAGAGAACTTAAGCCTCACCTGACCTTATGCATCCATGCTGTGACCTTGGACAAGTACTAGAACTGTTCCTTTTACAAGATTACGTATGCAAGTGGCAGGTTTTCGGGAAAGTGACTATCAGTTTCCTAGGACTGCTGGAGCTAATTGCCACGAATATGATGGCTTCAAATAACAGAAATTTATTGTCTCACAGTTCTGGAGGCTAGAAGCTGAAATCAGGGTGTCCACAGACCATGGTTCCTCATAAACCTTAGAGGAGACTCCTTTGCCTCTGGTTTCTGATTTCTGGTTGTTGGACAACATTCCCTGATGGTATAGCTGCATAACTCTAATTTCTGCCTGTCATTAAATGGCTTTCTTCTCTCTGGGTTTGTGTGTTTTCCTCTTCTTATAAGGACACTTATCATAGGGAGTCCTTATAAGGACTTCGTGGGACAGAAATGATGCTCCTGTTGACAAATGTAGGGACCTGGCTCCTCTAGCATGACTTCATCTTAATTTCACTAATTCTATCTCCAACTTCCCTATATCCAAATAAGGTCACATTCTGAGGTACTGGGGGTTAGGTCTTCAGCATATCTTTCAGCATATCTTTTTGGGGGACAAAATTCCAACCATAATGGTGCCCAAACAAATAATACAAGTTTTTTTTTTTGCATCAAATTTATCTTTGTTTTTTTCTTCTTGCTTTTTTTATTTTGCTTTTTAATAATTATGGGGTTGTTTTGGCTATGATTGCAGATATAGAGCCCTATTTATAACATTTATAACCATGATCAATACTTTGTAAATTCGTTGTAAAACTATAGGTATGAAATTAATTGCTTGCATAATAGAGAAAAATGATATGCATATTCAAACATTTGGATTATTCTTATAGCTAAATCTCTTCATATGACTTATATAACACTTATTTCACACATTGTAAGTTTAATTTTAAAAAAAAGAAAAACATTTGAAACCCACAAAATACTTTGGGATAATCAGATGCCATCATTATGTTTTGCCAAATTTAAGAAGAAAAGTAACAATATAAGAAGTATATTTTCACACTGACTCAATGTTTTGCTTTCATTGTGAGATAGTGCTAATAAAATTTTCAGGGATTTAGGGTATTTATTTTGTGTGATTTCCTTAGACCAAACTGTATCCTCTTTGAATTTTGGTATTTTATAATGGGGAAAAATTTTCTAGCTAAGTATCTGGTTGGGTTTTACAGTTCTTCTTTAGAATGTCTCCTACCCCAACCCCATCTTTTCTTTCACCAAACAGCAATTATTCAGAGTCCACACATCATATTACTTGATTTCCCTTTTATGAAACCTTCTTGTCACATAGAAAAAAAATTCCTTCTAAATGTACAAAGCATCTATCCATGCCCCCTATTACAGTGATTAAAATCATTTTCATGTAGTGCCAACAGGAGGATCATTTCTCTCCTTCAAAGAACTATTATAAACATGTAATCTCCTTATTTATATTATTTCTACTGTATAAGGCCTCTTTTATGATATCCCTGATTCTAGGGTCACATTGTCATACCCTAGACCTTTATAGATACATGAGGTCTTTCATCTTGCTCCAATATTTGCTTGAGAAAGGATGAGATTTGATTTTGACTTGGGTGAGCCCATACTTTAGCAACAACTGACTTATCAGGATCCAAACACTCTCCCTGCCATCTGTGAAGAGTTGGCACATCCAAGTTAGACAACAGATCAGATTATGAGGTCGCCATGGACCACATGGATTCCAAATACAATCCACAGCCTTCTTCACATTATGAAACTTCCAGAACACACTGCCTTCCAGTCCTTTCTCTCTATTCCCCGTCACCAAAATTTAAACAAAATTTTTTAAAAACATATTTTTATATACTTTACTGAAATTCTCACCTTGGGTAAAACCCTAAAAAAAAGTCCCTTTCACAGCACCGAGTTTATGCTTCTATTGATAGGGAATACCATCTTTCACCACCTTTGCCAAATCAATTCCATCCTAGAGGATAATGCTTCTGTATCAGAGGTTTATCTTTTAACTAGGTAGATCTAGGTTAGTACAATAATAGGCTTATTCAAATAAAGCAGACTCTCCTCTGCTAGTTGGGATTTCTGAAGGGTAAAGTGAAGATTCTTGATGTCAGAATTCCTAGCGTTCAAATCCAGGTTTCATTATGTAATAACATGTGACTTTGAGAAAGTTCACTACTTAAACTCTCTGAGCCTCAGCTTCTTTCTCTTTAAAATGGGGTTAATGATATGTTATTTATCTCCTGGAGTTGTTATAGGGGATCAAATATTAGATATAACAATGCCTGGCAAAAAAATAAGCAATTAAGGTATCTTAGGCATTTTTATCTTTTTAACATCAATAACTCTGAGCCATTCACTCTATTTCTCTTTTCACCCAGGTGATGGATTACATAATAAAAGAGCTGTCTGAAAATTGAGGTTGAAATATATCTTGATAAGCTATAGCTTTAACTTATTTTACTTTTTTTTAAAAAAGATTTATTTATTTATTTGTTTATTTATTTATTTCTCTCCCCTTCCCCCTGCACCCCGGTTGTCTGTTCTCTGTGTCTATTTGCTGTGTCTTCTGTCTGCTTCTGTTGTTGTCAGCGGCACTGGGAATCTGTTTCTTTTGGTTGCGTCATCTTGTGTCATCTCTCTGTGTGGGCGGCGCCATTCCTGGGCAGACTGCACTTTCTTTCCCGCTGCGTGGCTCTCCTTGTGGGTCGCACTCCTTGTGCGTGGGGCTCCCCTACGTGGGGACACCCCTGCGTGGCAGGGCACTCCTTGCGCGTATCAGCACTGCTCATGGGCCAGCTCCACACGGGTCAAGGAGGCCCGGGGTTTGAACCGCAGGCCTCCCATATGGTAGACGGACGCCCTAACCACTGGGCCAAGTCTGCCGCCCTATTTTACTTTTATTTACATCATAATGTATGTTTTTAATGTATATATAAGCAAACCACGATCAGCATCCAATATTGTATGATGTTTGTATACCACATGCAAACATACCTATTAATCAGTTACATTTCCAATGATTAAGAAATTGGTTCTTAATTGCTATATGTTAGGTACGAATTTTTGATGGTTTGGTATTTTTGGTGTTGAAGTATGTTTTGTGATATTTGGAGACATTGATTAGGTTTTTTTAAAGGCCCAAAATTTGTTGTTATTTTTCTCATATAAAAGAATGGAATTGAGATTCTTGCTATCTATATATTCCATACCCAACACATTTTAGATAACTAGGAATATATGTTTTACCCCATTTACTATGCCTTAAGCTATCGTCCTCTCTGTTAGCTTTCTTCCAATCCACAGGGAATAATTAAACCATTGTTCATCACTTGCTTACGATTTTCACACTCAGATACTAGGACTATTTTGCAATTGACTTTTTACTGACCCACTTTTTTTTTTTAAAGATTTATTTTATTTTTTTCTCTCCCCTTTCCCCTGTTCATTCTTTTTTCAGTCTTTTTATATATTTTTAATGTTACATTAAAAAAAATATGAGGTCCCCATATGTCCCCTACCCCCCTCACACCACTCCTCCCTCCATAACAGCAACCTTCTCTATCATCATGAGACCTTCATTGCACTTGGTGAATACATCTCTGAGCACCGCTGCACCTCATGGTCAATGGTCCACACCATAGCCCACACTCTCCCACAGTCCACCCAGTGGGCCATGGGAGGACAAACAATGTCTGATAACTGTCCCTGCAGCACCACCCAGGACAACTCCACCCCCCAAAAATGTCCCCACATCACATCTCTTCCTCCCACTCCCTACCCCCAGCAGCCACCAGGACCACTTTCTCCACATCAATGCCACATTTTCTTTGATTACTAATCACAACAGTTCATGAATAGAATATCAGTAAGTCCACTCTAATCCTTACTCTATTCCTCCATCCTGTGGACCTTAGAATGGTTGTGTCCACTCCACATCTCTATCAAGAGAGGGCTTAGATTCCACATGGATGCTGAATGCAATTCTCCTGCTTTCCGTTGTAGGCACTCTTGACTCCCTGGTGCAGTGGTTGACCTTCTGTACCTCCATGTTAGCTGAGTGGGGTAAGTCCAATAAACCAGAGTGTAGGAGTTGCAAGTCTGTTGAGGTTCAGGGCCTGGCTATCACATGGTCAGTCCAGAGATTCACCGGCCCACTTTCTTAAAGTCAACCAGTAACCAGCAAGTAGTGGTCTTTAGTGTTTCCTTTATTCCTATGCTTCTGCCATATTCAACATCATTGATCCCCAGTTCTTTTGACTCTGTCTTCTCCTAGTTTCTCGGACATGAGAAAACTGCTTTTTGTGTGTGTGTCAGTTGGTAGCTACCTCATCATCTTTTTGTTGTTCCCTAAAAATAATTTATGGGCATTGTACTTTCCTCAGTTTGTTTTAATCTAGTGGGACTCCACATTCACATACCTTCTTTGGTTTCTAGCTGGATAACACATTGCCCTATCTTGGTTTTAAAGTTCTAGTCCCAGTTTTTTTGTGTAATTACGTGATATTTCCAGGATATTTCATGGGCATTTTAAAAGGAAAGATAACCAAATTGATCTCATTTTTCCCATGAATTTGTTTTTGTTTTTGTGATTCCTATTTCTACTGAAGGCATAATCATTCTCCCTATTGCCCAGATTTGAAATCTCAGTCACCATAAACATTTTATTTTCCCTCATTTCTCACAGATAATCAATCCCCCACATTCTACCTTTTCTGATAGAGCGGCATTTACTGAATCCACAATTTCATTTTGATCTCAGTTTCCACCAACCTAGATCAAGCCCTAATTGACACTGTCCTGGTCAACTGCAATATTTGTCTAACTGTTTTCATCATGTTCTGAAGAGTGACCTGAATTTTGACAGTTAAACATGAAGGAAGGGCATTATGTACAGAGACCGAACATTTCCTTGAAAACCCAAGGCTCATTTGGGAATTTTAAACATTTGAAGATGGAGAAAATTATACAGGTAGGAGAGTAATATGACCCGAAAGGCAATTGGGAGGAAGATCTTAAATTCTAGAGTACTGCAAAATATTAGTGAACATGCTTCATTTCGCATGTTTTGTTTTTCTTCAGTAGCCATAGCACCTATAATTTTTATATATTTGATATGTAGTAATATGTATTATATATTTTATATATATTTTATTTAACAGTTATATTTTATGTACTTTTAAATGTGCATATTTTAGATGTTAGAAATCCTTATTTCAGAAAATAAAGGAAACTATTGCAAATACATTAAATTACTGAAATGCACATTGAATTATATCTTCAAAAAGCATCTGGAATATAGGAAATGCTTTCATTATTTTGTTACTATAGTTTATTTTGTAAGTAGTTAAACAATAAAATATACATTTTAATGCTTTTCTTAATTATCAATTATTAAATATCATATACACATATATGCCAACACACTCCTCATTGGATGTATACACATGTAATGTGTAATATATTGAATGTATATGTAATGTGTAATGTGTAATGTATTGAATGTGTAATGTATTGAATGTACATGTAATGTGTAATGTATATGTAATGTATTGAAAAATCAGTTGATGATTAACTTAAGGGGCTTATACTGTACTAGAGTATTGCTTTGCTTTTGAATTCTGGTTGGTCAGCCTCTATCTCTGGGGACCTTTTGAAGACCCTCCTGAGCTAAAAATGGTAAATTCTGGAAAATAATTCAGCTCTCCATACCTAGCCATGGTATTCCTCATCTATAGCTGATACATTTATAATGCAGTGATTCAAATACATGTGAATTTTTTGCATGTTTTCAGAAAATATAAGGACATAGATCATATAAGGTCATACACATATTCTTCTCACGCACAAAGTTCTCTTGTGGTTACTGATATTAATTCATTCCTGTGGTTTTGCAGTCAAGGGGAATGTGTGCAAAGAACCTTCTGGTTTAAAACAAAAAGACTTATGGTGTTTTTGGCATTCTCCAGAGTCCAGCATCCATGAGAGGGATTTGCTTTGTGTTTCTAGATTTTAGGCAGCTGGGTGAAGGAGCATCCAAAAATGCGAGCGAGGGGAATAACACAGAGAATGTCAAGATGTGCTGCTACCAGGTGTTCCCAAGTCTGAAGTTCTTAAAAAACCTTTGGAACAAGATGAGAAGCACATTGCAGCTGGACTGTTCCTCATGATAGAGTAAAAATATTAGTAATTTGCATACAAGAATTGATTTAGTTCCCCTCCCACTATGTTAAATGGGTTTAACAATTTTCCAGAAGGCAATTTTGGATAAAAAGAGTGACATGACATGCCTACAAGGAATAATTCCATTTCGTTTTGGCTTTTTGCTCATTCTCACATTCACACGCTCCACCCCTATCACACACACACAAACACACAAACACACATACCCATCTACACACTCATGTTTATGCACACACACACTGATAACACTGTCTAAATTGTTGAGATGACATACAAGGTCATTCATCTGTAATTTGATTACATAATAAAAGTGCTCAAGAACACATTGTGAAATAGCCCTTTGGGTTGTTTCTGAGTTGCTAGACTCATTTAATTATTCAGAAATATATCTTGAGTTGATAAAAGCTGGTGTAAGTTTTAGCTTGATAGATTTAAGCAGAGAGGTAGAAACAATAAAATCTATCTACATGAAAGTTTTCATAAACTTATATAAATATACATAAAATTTATAGGAAAATCATGATCTCAAAAGTTTATCTTCCGAAAAAAAAAAAAAGCCAAGACTAAAATTTTAGCAACATGCATGTTCTACCAGACCTTTTAGGAGGGGATGAATTAACCCTTAAGCTCCAATCATCAGTATGGCTCTTGCAAGAACATGTGCAAATCTACCACTTTATGGTGACCCAGAGGTCATTAAGGGCCAGTTTTAGAGCGAGAAGTAGTGACAGTAAGGAGAAAGGATTACAAGAATGGGCAGTTAAGTAAAAACACTCATCCCTTTGGCTGATGTTTCTTTCCACTCCACTCCAACACGCTGGAGCAGTTCATTGCCAAAGAAAGCTAGAAGACAGGTCAGAACTAGGTCTTGCCACATCCAGCCCCAGCCTACTCTGAATGTGTGGGTCTCAGATCAAACACAGGCTGGTTTAGAGAAACTGATTTTTCACACTGAATTGAGATTAAACCTTAGAGTGCATATATTCAATACCTACAAGTTTCCACAACATTTTGAAATAGGCTCAAATATCATTAAAGGGTAAGAAATATTAGCAAGGTATGCTTCAAGATAGTGATGGTAGAATAATAAAATAAAATCACTTAGCTAAAGCTCTGCCCAAATCCACAATCCTGTGGATGAGATTGAACTGGTTTTTTACTGATAAAATCTGATAGAGTCTTTTTTTTAAATTTAATTAATTTTTTTTTTAGGTATCCAGGCTGGGGATTGAATCTGGGGCCTCGTATGTGAGAAGCTGGTGCTCAATCACTGAGTCACATCAGGTCTGGTAAAGATTTTTAAAAAACACCTCAAATGATTTTGCCCTTGTCTCTTTTACCTCTTTAACATAAATATGAAAAGAGAATAGACAACTTCCCAGTGTTCTGAGCCAAATGTAAAGTCTGTATTTGAGACTTGTATTTATTACTCAATGAATAGGACTGAGTTCTACTCAATATGCCATTTTTAATATTATCAGTTGTGTTTGACATTCATGGTTTCTGTTTGTGTTTGACATTCATGGTTTCTGTTTGAATCATGTCACTTTATATTGTATGTCAGCTTTGTCTTTTTATATTAATTTTATTTTAAATTAACCAGGTATAAAGATAATTTATCTTCCTAAATTTTGTGAGAGTGTATTAGTTTTCCCCAATTTTTCCTTTTGTTTTTTTTTTGGGGGAAGGGTCATTACTGGTGGCAGGCACAATATCATAGCACAGTTTCTGTTATGATCTTCACACTGGCTTTTAATTAAAATCTATGCTATGCGATAAATACAAATATTGTTTCAATAAATATCTTTTACATAATCTGAATAATATTTTGGTGTCCAGTTGTCATCAGTAGGTAACATTGACATCAACAAAATGTCATCAATTAGTAGTATTTCCCAGGAAAAAATATAAATTTCATAAAGACTATTATCATATTATTGTTGTCTATTTTATAGGATTTGGTGAAAAATGTATTAAAAACAAAAGAAAACAAAATAAATCTTCTAAGACCGTGTGTTTCCCTTAAAGTTAAGCTGGAAAACTGGTGACACCACCAACCATCTCTTTACTATGGGGCACCTTTATTCTGTCTTCAAATTACAGATTTTTCTTTATAGGGAATGTAAGCCTTGCAGGCTCCCTCAACTCATATTCTTTACCTCACCAAGATCCGGGATATTATATATATATATATATGTATCTGCAAATAATTCATATAATAAGCAATCTAGAGTACATTCTTATGTATTTTAAGGCACATTAACCTCAGCAGTTTCCATATACAATGGTGCAGTCTGACTTCTACTGTGTGGAAGTAGGTCAGACCAATAACTCACATTTATCATCATATCAAGATTTCTGTTCAAAATGACATTTTTAATTTCCTTCTTTGATCTACATTCTCTGTCTCTAAAATATTTCTGACCTCTATATTCTGCTACATTTTGGCCTTTTTGAGTGCTACCACTCAATGTTTTTCAGTCTTTGCAATTTTTATTATCCTTCTGTCAGATATTTCCTTTTATCTCACTTTTTCCTCCTCAGTACACAGATTTTTCCACTTATTTCAGCTTTCCTTATCTTCTGAGCTTTGGCCCTTGAATGACTCTGTTTTCCTAGCTCTTTGTTTAGTGGGTAGCTAACCAGTTCCACTGACTCCTTTGCATTTAGGATCTTCTTGGCCAGCAAACTGAATGATCTTTGTGTTTTCTTTACCTTAGCTCTACTGAACTTTATTTGAACTATAGTTTTTAGTTCTTCTTTTGGCTGCAACTTCTGCACTTGAAAAGACATTCGTTACTTGAGGGCTCTGGTTAATCAAAATGTTACTGTACTTACAAATGGTCTAACAAATGAGTCTGGCACCCAAGAAAAACACAATTATACCTTCAAGATCTGATTTTGTAGTATGAAAAAATAAATAAATAAAAACTAGAGCAGTGTTTTTTTCAATTCAGTCAACCAAGTCAAGGTTGATTTTTCTTTCTCTTTTAAAAAATTTTGAGCTCAATAAAATGTACATGATCCTTGGCCAACCAATTATTTTTATTTATTTATTTTTAATTTTTAAGCCCATGGGTCTTTCAAGGGAAATTGAACCCACATGTTTCTGATTCATTTACACTTAATTCATTAAAATGTTGTTTTGTAAGAGCTATTTTATGTCCAAGGGCCCTTTGAGTCTTTTTATATAATTTTCATGGCATTTTTTCCCCTTAAAAACAGGAAATGGTATTTTGCAAATAAGTCAAACTCTAAAAGACTTGAATATCATATGAATCACATATAACACATCAGATGATTGTGTCTCTCCTGGGTCATCTTTGCCATGAGAAAGCACCTGTACCAGATATTTAAATAGACCATGTACTGTTAATGATATTCCAAATTTTTTCCACACAAGAGGAAGAATTCCAAGGTCAATATTTAAAAGGGCACAAAGAAAGAATCCATTTCATTTGAGTACAATTTTATTAATTAGGACAAAGTGTTATAGCAGAGACATGTAGCATGTGATAGCGGCAGGATGCTTCTGGCATCTATTTATATAGCCCTTTCTTCTTTCCTCATCTCATCCCAAAAGGAGAGAGAGGATGGATCAGAAGATTATGTTCTTAAAGTCAATTCATTTCTGTGCGTGTGGACCTATTATAGGTGGGACCTTTTGATTAAGTTACTTCAGTTAAGGACCTGTTGATTAGATTACTTCAGTAAGGCATTCTCCAGGGTAGGTCCTAATCCTCTTACTGAAGTCTTATATAAATGGGATGAATATGGAGAGGGGAAAAAAGTCACAGAAAGGGAAAAATAGTCAGAAGCAAGAAGCTGAAGCAACAAAACCCAGAGAAAAGGGAGAGACCTACAAATACTGCCATGTGTGTTGCCATATGACAGAGGAGTCCAGGATTGCCAATAGCTGGTCTTTGGGGAGAAAGCATCTCTTGTTGAAGCCTTGATTCAGACATTTTCACAGCCTCAGAACTGTACACTTATAAGTAAATAAATCCCCATTCTAAAATCCACCCAATTTCTGCATTTTAGTAACCTAGCAATTTAAACAGTTTGGAAAACATTTAACAAACAGAAAATGTTTATTCAATGACATTGAGAAACACTCTCATATGACACACCTTAGCCATGCTTTCTAAATTGCAGGGAAGACTGATAATGCCCTTTAACAAGACTATTTAGATAGTGGTGTGCAGTAGTCTTTCTGTGACAAAGACATATTAGAATGCTTATATAATGGGTCTACACTTCATTGGGTTCACTTTCTTTACTAACACAGTATTGAAGGCTATTGTCTAGAACCCTTGAGTTCAAGGGCAGTTCTTCAGTCTCTGAGGATAATTCAGGTCCCTATGTGAAATCCTGCACCAAATCCACTCCAAAGTGTTCTTCTGAATGTTTTATTTTCCAATATTCACAAATATGAAAAAAGAATCCAAATATCACTGAGACTAGCCCAGTTTAGAACAGATTGTCTGAAGCCAACATCAAAGCTATTAGAAACCCTAAATTGTCAGGCAACTCACTGATAAGGAAACTAGTCCAGGGCTGGAGCCAAGCCCATGTTTAACATATGTGATTTCATTCTTGTGTCTAGTGTCCATGCTAGTCTGAAAAAAGACTTTCAAGACCAGTCTTTAGGTTTCATTTTTGAATAGTTTAAAATTGTTATAATATGATGACAAAATAAAGACACTAATCAATTTGTGATTAATATTATGGTGAATACACAACATTTCAAAAAGAAAAAGAAGGTGATTTGATTGTAAATTATTAACTAAACTCTAATTTAGGAGTTCATATTTAACATATTAGATGAAAACTACTCTTAACTTTGCAAAAGAAAGTTAACTCAGCTTACCTTAAAAAAGGTAATTGCAACACTGAAATCCAAACAGCATCAGGTGGGATAAGGCCTTTCCCTCTAAGAATAGCAACCAGAACTGTTCCTGTATGGATGCTTGTGTAAATATGCTGCTGCGTCATTTGGGAAAGTTTTATTGGTTTTTCTTTTTCTTTTTTCTTTTTTTAACAGATAATCCTAAAATTTAGTGGCTTAAAATAACAGCCTTTTCTCATTTCTCACAACTCAAAGGTTGGCGGTGGTTCTGCTAATCTGGGCCAGACTTGAAAATCTCGACTGGGCTTCTTCCTGCATCTGAGATCAGCTGGCAATTTGGCAAAGGGCTGGTATGTCCAGGATGACCTGGGCTATCAGGTCCAGGATCTCTTCTATGTGGTCTCTCAGTCTCTGGCAGGCTATCCTGGACTTGGTATGATGGAGACAGTTGGGTCTTAGAGGGGGAACAAAAACTCAGAAATACTTTTTCAAGGCTCTGCTTGCATTGTATTTACTAATGTCCCAGTGGCCAATGAAAATCCCATGGCAAAATCTGGCATCAGAATGAAAAGAATCTATAAAGTTGTAGCAGAAAAGAGAGGTGTTCAAAGAAGTTGTTAATCTGAATCATGAGGACAACTGATATGTTGCAATTATCCTAAAAGATCCTCGAGATATTTTTTACAATGAAAACTTTGAACCATCTTTTCTATGTTAGTTAGCATAGTAGGTTATGACTATAATTCACATGAATACATTTTCTTTCCTGCTTTCATCATTAGCAATTTCTGTATCTTATTTTTCCCAATCAATACTATGAAATTATTTCATTTTTATGCCAGCTTTCTTCAAAGTGTCATTCTCTGATCTTCTAGGTAGTTCATCTTCCTATGTGCAATAATCTTAGTCTTTCTTCCTTTTCTAAATGTTCATCCCAGTACTTGAACCATTCAGAATAGATATCTTTATTACCCTATAAGGTACACTGAAACCAACATGTGGCTTAATTTTTTACTCCTCTTTCCTTAGCAGTTAATTCATTTTTTAGGCAGTCAATACAGACTTGTGGAATGAATCAGATGAATGAATGAGCAAAAACTAAATTGATACTGTAAAATATGGTGGGAAAATGAAAAACTTTGAGACCAAGAAAAGGAAGTTACAAAGAACATGTGAGAAGAATCAGCACAAATGGAAAGGATGGAGAGTAGATATAAAACCCCAGAAAATAACGCAGAAAATAACCAGAAGGGGACAAAATACTAGAAGTAGAATGGATAAAGTGTCTGAAATAGAATAGAAAAGTTGTATTATAGAAGGGAGGAGAAAGAAACACAATAAAACAAGTAAAGGGGAAACAAAGCAATTATTAAATTCAAAATCTATTTCCTTAAATCCAAAATACTTGGCTCACTCATTGGAAATAATAGAATTCTCAAATAAAGCAAATGCATGAATTGAAGTAATTAGGGCATCCACAATGTTCTGCCACATCCTATTATTCACTACTGAACCACTAGCTGGATACCTATGCCAATCTTTTGATATAATTTCAAGTAATGAGCACTGAAAGTAATGTTTTACAAAATTCTCAAGCTCAGCATTTGGATAGAGTCTCACAAACAGTGGAGCAGATTGCCCATAAATGGAAAGGAATAGCTCTTCTACATGAATCCTGTTTATTCTGACATTGACAAAGTTCCCATTACCCCAAAACCATAAATACACTGCATAAACATCAGTATTAATGAGTGCTCTTGTTCTCCACATCTCTTGTGTGCTTTTAATATTGATCCACAATCCTGATTTCTTCATAAAAGTAAATATTGAGTAAAAAGAGAAAACAAGTGCCACTTGTTTGATTTAATGTTCCTAATTTTTTTATAATGGCTTACAATACATTTACTAACTATAGATAACATAGATAAGTTGCCATTCTAGACTTTTTAAGGAATATAATTCATTTTAAGAGAAGACTCATTTAAGAATATTGTAATTTATTGGAGGTGAAATATATTAAAGGAACTGTAATTCAAAATCATATTTTAAATTTTATAAAAGAAATGCAAACAGATTTCAATAGATGCTAAAAATAATTTGGTCATTATTCTAATTAGATTTATTAAGAATGGTTTTATGTAAGAGTGAGCATGTGAATTAGGAATAATTTTTTATAAGAGTGGAAAAGAAACAAAAGGATGTACTAAAATACAAAAGCAGGTAAGTAGAGTCAGTGTAAGTAGGATGCCTAAAAAAAGGCTCTACTAGGAAGTTATATTGAAAAGTTGGATTGGAGTCATGTCATTGAGGACCATCAATACCAGACTATGTAATCTAAATCTGTACATAGTTCACTAGATCATGGACAATAGAAAATGTTTTTGAAAAGAGGGAGTAAATAGTCACATTTACATTTTAGATCTATCTCTCTTACTTCAGTAAAAGGAATTCTTAACCAGATGTGTGATTGGATTTCAGAGGTTCAAGAACCTTCTGAAATAGCACGCAAAATTGTATGCATTTTCTAGGGCAATTTTCATAGCTTTTATTAGTCCCTCAAAAAAGTCCAAGGACCCAGATTTGTGGTGATAACCAGCTTGTAATTAAAAAGGAAGCCAGACTTGGAATAAAGCTGATACTTGGGGGGCAGAAAAGGAATTAAAAACAAAAACAAAAACAAAAAAATTCTGTCTTTCAAATTATCATGGAGCTACTGTGGTCAAGTTTCTCTTGAAGCTTACCTTATCTTGGGCTTTCTAAGCTAAGGACACTGATACATAGCTCTTATTAATTGTACTTAGCTCTTTTATTGGCTTCATTTCTGAAGAAGTTTTGGATTACAGAAAGATTACAATTGCGGCAGGGGAGGATTATTGGTGCAAAGTGTCAGTGATGTGGGATACATGGGAGGAAGCTCACCTTGGCATACATGTAAAGCATACATATAGGGCATATAAACGTGTTCAAATGTTCATGGGGCATTATCATGGTAGGTGGAGAGTCACACAATAACTGAAGGAATATCCAATTCCCATCCTGGGGAGCTCTGCCACATGCTCTAATGGAATAGCAAGAATGCCCTGAGTACAGGGGCAATGATTATTGAAGGAGGATGGTCCTTTGATGTGCCCTTGATAGTGATGACTGTGCTTGTGAACTTTTTCTCTTGAAATTGAAACTTAGCCCAGTATTACAGGGTACCTAAAAGCTGCTTCCTGGGAGCCTCCTTATTGCTCAAATGTGGCCTCTGTTTAAGTCAAACTCAACATATAAATACATTACCTATCTCCAGTGTGGGATATGACTCCTGGGGATGAGCTTCCCTGGCACCAAGGGATTACTACCAAGCACCAACTAGCAATGCAACTGGAAAAAGACCTTGACCCAAAGGGGGAAAAGGTAAAGACGAATGAGATTGCATGGCTTCAAAGTGAGTTGGGAGATCATTCCAGAGGTTATACTTATGCACATCTCAGCAGGATCTCATTGACTTCCAAAGTGGATATTATCACAAATAGCTGGACTCCTCAGGGCATATAGACATGTAGACATTTTTGGCAGGGCAGATAGCTCAGGAGTTTGGTGCCTTGTCAGTGGGCCCTGCTTTGGAATGTATGCTCCCCACTGTGACAGAGTGGGACTCAGTTGTGGTTTCCCTACACATGGCTTTTCTGCCCTTCTATTTGAACCTATAATTAGAACTAATGTTGTTAGGTGTTTGTCTAAGAGAATTAAATCTTTGGGCTCTCCATGTGCCAGCTGGGCCCTGATCTCAAAGGACTTGCAACACCATAGTTGTCCTCTCACCCAGGACAACTAACAAGGAGGTGATAATGGACAATTACCATCACAAGGAACCAAGAGACTCTACAACTGCAATCAAGAAAGCTCCATCCATCAGCCTTATAGGATCAAAGCCTCCTCTCAAATAGAGATGGAGTGAGCATCACCATCCCAGAATCCTCAGGACTGGGGAATGAACTATGGACTAAAGTAGACTTACTGTTATTCTACTATAGACTTCTTTTGATTCTAGCAAAGGAAGAAATTATATTATTGATGTGGAGGCAGTGGCCACTGGAGGTTCTAAGGGCAGGGAGAGGGAAAAACAGGTGTAATACATGGACACTTTCAGGATTTGGAAATTGTCCTGAATGACATTGCAACAACAGATACAGGACATTATGTAACTTGCCATAACCTACAGAATTGGGTGGGAGAGAGTGTAAACTACAATGTAAGCTTTAATTCATGCTCAGTGGCAATGCTCCAAAATGTGTTCATCAATTGCAATGAATGTACCACACTAATGAATGATGTTGTCAATGTGAGAACATGTGGAAGGTGTTGAGAGCAGGGCATATGGGAATATTCTATATTTTTTTATGTGACATTTATGTAATCTAAGTATCTTTAAAAATAAATGAATAAATACATAAATAAATAAATAAAAGATAATTAAATGACAAACAAGCTTTGTGAGTTAAGGTAGAGATATCCTGAGAGATTGAGAGATATCTCTCCCCAAACCTATTTATTTTTATTCCATAATAGTTCCTATATAAATGCCAATTAAGATTGCTTCCAGTAGTGCAAGGTTGCCTCAGCATTATTAAATGCATTGATGTATTTCATCACTTGAAAATATTGAAGTAAAAAATAATGTAGTCATCTTATTAAATTCTAAAATAATTTGATTGAATTCTACATTCATTCCTAATAAGAGAAAGAAACAAACATCATAGTAAATTAAAAATAAGGAGATTCTTTAACTCTATTAATAATATAAACCACCAGTAGAAACCCGCTACAAACATTATGCTTAATAGAGGAAAAAATCCCAAATGTTTTAGTTTACAAGAAGAGAAGCAAAATTAGTTAACACTATGGAAACTTACTACTAGCATACATAATAGCAAAATATGAGACTAGTAGAGGCTTTTCCATTATAGTGAATAATAAAACATGTCCACTTGTTATGAATGACCAATAAATACATAAAATGTTCAGGCTCAAATGTAATCATGTAAATTCAAAGGGCAATAAAATAATTTTTATTCATCCATTTCATTGACAAATTTTAAAGGCATGAAACCCAGTTTTGTCAAGGATGTAGAAAAATGTACAATATTTGAAGTTATTTTAGGATTTCAAATTGTTGAAGTTTTGGATGGGATAGGGACAATTTGGCATTACCCAGTAAAATTAATGCTAGATTTACTGTTTGGCCCAGCATTTATACTTCTAAGATTCTTTCCTATAAGGATTATTATATATGTGCAGAAAGATGAAATTACAAGTGTGTTCACTGAAACATTTTTCATTTATAGCAAAACAAAACAACTTAAATGAGCTTTAAGAAGGAAATCATACAATAAATAATTATGCATATGTGTATGCATGTATGTGTGTGCAAATGCACAGAAAGGGGATGAGATGAAATGACCTCTGAGGAAAGAAATTGTATTGGTAGAAGGGAAAAGGAGAAATTGCAGAAACCAATTTGAGAAATGGGTGTTTTATTTTCCTAGGCTGATTAAACAAATGTGTTGAAATGGGTTGAGTTAAACAATGGGAACTTAATCCATGCACAGTTTTGAGGTTGGGAAAATGTCCATCATCAAGGAAATGCTTTCTTCCAAAAGACTCAGGCATTCTAGGGCTGACCACTGTTGAACTTCAATTCCTCTGTCACATGGCAAGCCACATCGTGGTGGGACCTGGTCTCTTCCTTCTCTTCTGGGTTCTCTTTCAGCTTCTTGCTTCCTGTGGTTTTCTCTCCCTGCGTGAATTTCATTCTGCTTATACAGAGCCCCAGTAATATGGTTAAGACCCATACTGATTGAGGCAGGGCACACCTTAACTGAAGTAGCCTCATCAAAAGGTCCTACTTACAATAGGTTCACACCCACAGGAATGGATTAAATTTGAGAACACATTTTTCTTCAACAGCTTTCAACCACCATATGGAGTGCTTCTATTCCCAAATGGTGTCATTCATCAATTCCAACTCTCTGACTTTGTATGGGCCTCTGGTTGGGAATGTACCCAAAGATGGAGGTACATTGATCCAGCTTGTTGGCTGGTAACGGGCAGGACAGTGAGCTCTTCTAAGGAGTTCAGAGTCATCAGGCAGAAAAACTGAGATCTTAGCCAGTCAAGTCTTAGACTTCTCATTTAATAACAAATATAGAAAAGGTGAAGATATAATTTGAAGTAAAGATTAGTTGTCACTGAAAAGAGAAAAAGGAAATGTGAGTTTAAAATTATATCATTCAGTAAAGAGCTTTCAGAGTAAAAGAGTGTATTTTAGTTTAGGCAGAGTCCAGGACCATTTTAACAGACAAATTCCTAATTTTCTTTTGATTCCTAACTGTGTTCACAGGTCTTGCTGATAGATTCCTATAATGACTTTACATGTATGATTATTAAAGCAAGACAAAAATGAAAGACAAAAATGAATATTTCTGTATTAGTTCCCTAGGGCTGCTATAGCAAATTACCGCAAACTGGGTGGCTTAAAACAACTGAAATTTATTCTCTTACGGTTGAGCAGGCTATACCATCAAAATGAAAGTCTTTGAGGGCCAATTTCTCACCTGAGTCACTTCCAGCTACTGGTAGCCCCCAGGTATTCCTTGGCTTATAGCTTCATAATTCCAATTTCTGTCTCTGTTTTTATATGAACTTCTTCCCTGTGTGTCTGGGTCTGGGTCTGTCTCTTCTCTTTTTCTAAGGACACCTGTCATATCGGATTAGCCCTCACCCCCAATTCAATATGATCTTATTTTAACTTAATTATATCTGCAAGACCTTTATTTCCAATAAGATCACATTCACAAGTAACAGGGGTTAGGACTTCAGCATATGTTTTCATGGGACATGATTCAACAATAACAACTATCTTCATTTTGTGTAAAATAGTTTTAAGGATAATTATAACTAATATATTCATTTAGAACTTGTTCAAATTATGCAGTGTTTGAATTTAGAAATGAATGTCATGATTTTCAAACATAAGTTACACTTCTTGAGAGAAAAAAGAATAAAGAGCTTTTTTTACCAATCGCAGAAGAATTTGGATGTGGACGTTAGCATGGGAAGAGCAACACATAAATTGTATTTCTTTAAAAAGTCAGTAATACCCTTGGCAATCTAATTCAGGGACTCTGCCAAATTACCAAATTGGTATTGCAAATAATTTGAAAATTTATCATTGTTAACATGTCACTGTGTGTTTCATAGTGAATCAGTTCATAGCATATGCTATTTCTGTTCATTTTTCCATTGTTCATTCTCAAGTATTTGTTAAGCACTTATTACGTGATAAATATTTACCAGATATACATTTCCTGCCATCCACAAAGTTCATTCTGAGCTGGAGAGACAAGATTTGGACTGAGTGACAGTGACACTAGTGGGGAACTAATTATTGATGACAAAATATGTGGTTGCTTAGTCTTCTTGTGCCATGCTTCCATACCTTCTCATAGGAAATTCCTTCTGTGTGATATATTCTATCCACTGCCTTGTCTATAGGTCTGGCCTCTCCTCATTCTCTAAACTCATTATACGCATTATTTCATGCCAAATTAACTTCTAAATTCTATTTTATTTAAATTATATTATTTCTTTCTTATCTTTATTTATAGTTGTTATCCCAACATGCCGCAATTGTTGATTAAATTATATTCATTTCCAACTACAGTGAAAGTATATAAAGTGAGGATAAAAGTACCTATTTTCAGGATTGTTATGTCAGTTTAATGACATCAAGTATGCAAGTTGCTTAGGATCAAGACGTGTCTATATAGTGATCTCCCACGAAGTAGTCTCTTTTATTATTTAATGTTGGTTAGAAGTAGAGAAGCATAGATTGAATTCATATTGGAGTACTACAAAGAAAAACTACATGAGTGCTCATGTGAGCAGTTTATGTGATAATATCAAAGAAAAAACGAATTTCAGCTCAAAATATTCATAAATCAGGGTAATGCCCAACTTCTGCATAAGATCCTGACAATCCACTGTTAAAAGAGATACTTGTCTGATTTCACTAAGCCCTTCCCTCCAATTTTAGCTTTTTGTCCCAAGATCAATCTTGTTTGGAAAAAGAAAGAAAAGATGAAGTCTTGAAGGAATACACTTGAGGTTAGAGTTTAAGGTTCAGTAGTAGTCAAAAGAAATTTTCAGGCACACACAAAATTAAAAAGACCCTCAGGATTAAAGATCCATAATTTCCAAGTTGAAATAAGTAATCTTGATAATAAAAGTCCATTAATTGGAGAAAAAAATACATAAAATATCATGCATCATCTGCCTATCTACTTTAAAATATATATGTATTTTTACCTTTCATTCTAGTAAGCTTGATTTTTCCATGAATTGGTTTTCTGATGTAGGAGGGAACAAGATAGTATTTTTCTCCAGCATTTCTGATTTAAAAACCACCAAAACAGGAATCCTTTAGCATAAGTGGGAGGTTATATTTGTGGAAGTTACTGCCTCCAACCAAATGGCATTCAAATGGCATTCTCTGTTTAACTGCTTGTAGTGGTCTTAATACATCCAGAAACTGGAGTTGTAGTAATTAAAGCATCTTGGGGTCTTAGGACAATGTTAAGGATTGGAGTGGGGGAAAGTATTCAGTTGTCTTGGAAACACGATTGTAGATTCAATAAAGAGAAGAGCTCTCTTATATAAGCTCATTTCTTTCTAGAGCAATTATCATAGACTTTCTAAAAATAGCTTGAGATATGTTACATATCATAGAATGCATATATTTAAAGTGTACAATTAAATGTCTACCAGGATATTCACAGAATTGGTCAACCAATACCACAAGCAGTTTTAGAACATTTTCATCTCCCCAAAAATAAACTTTATATCCTTTATTAATTACTTCTTTTTCTTAGACCCCCCCACCCCCCACCCAATTCAAGGAAACCATGTAACTATTTTCTGTCTCTTTATATTTGCCTATTTTAGGCACTTGGTATAAATGGTTTCACATACTATGTGCTCTTTTGGGACTGACTTCTTTCACTTAGCATAATGTTTTTAAGGTGTGTTCATGTTTTTGGAAGCACTTTACTTCTTTTCATTGCCAAGTAATACTCCACTGTAGTGATATACCACATTTTATTTACATTTTCATTAGTTGATAGAAATTCGGGTTGTTTCTACTTTTTGGTTATTATGACTATGCTGCCATGGACAGTCATGTACAAGTTTTTGGGTGGGGATATAGTTTCATTTTTCAAGGATATATACCTAGGAATTGACTTTCTGGGTCATATGTTAACTCTGTGTTTAAACTTCTGAGTAACTCCCGGATTGTTTGCCAAAGTGACAGCACCATTTTACATTTCTACCAGTAGTGCATGAGAGTTCCAGTTTATCCATAACCTCACCAACACTTACTATTCATCTTTTTTATTATAACTATCATAATGGGTGTGAATTTTATCTCATTGTGTTTTGATTTGCATTCCCTTGATGGTTAATGATGTTGAATATATTTTCATGTGCTTATTGGCTCTTTGTTTATCTTCTTTGGGAAAAAAATGTCTATTCAGATCCTTTTCCCATTTTAATTGGGTTATTTGTTATTTTATTATTGAATTGCAAAGGTTATTTATATATTTTAGATACAGGTCCTTAAATTGATAGCCAATTAGCAAATATTTTCTCCCATTCGTTTCACTTTCTTGATGTCATTTTAAGCACACATTTTAAAATTTTGTTAAGGTCCAATTTGCCTATTTTTTTTTTCTTTTGTTTCTTGTGCTTTTGCTGTTGTATCTAGGAAACCATTGCTTAATCTGAGGTCCCAAAGATTTATCCCTGTTTCTTCTAAGTGTTTATAGTATTAATTCTTACATTTAGGTATTTGATACATTTTGAGTTAGTTTTTATATATGGTATGATGTAGCTAACCAACTTCATGCTTTGCATGTGGATATCCAGTTTTTCTCAGCACCATTCCTTGAAAAGACTATTATTTTCTCCATTGGATTGTTTTGGTCCTTGGTGAAAATCATGTGACTATATATGTGAGATTTTATTTCTGGACTCTCAGTTCTATTCTATTTATCTATTTATCTATTCTTATGTCAGCACCAAATAATCTTGATTAATGCAGCTTTGTAGTTAAATTTTAACATGAGGAAGCATGAATCTTTCAATTTTGTTCTTCATTTTCAAGATTGTTTTGCTATTCTGGGTTCCTTTAATTTCCATACAAATTTTGGGGTTAGCTTACCAATTTCTGCAAAGAAGCCATATGGAATTTTATAGGTTATTACATTTAATCTGTAGATAAATTTCGAGAGTATTGTCATAGTAACAATATTAACTCATCTGGTCTTTGAACATGTGTTTTCTTTCCACTTATTCAGATCTTCCTTAATTTTCTACAACAATATTTAATAATTTTTATTGTATACATTTATGATTCTGATAGATTTAGTACTAATATTTTATTTTGGATGCAATTGTTTTCATAACTTCATTTGGATTGTTCTGTCTAGTCCACAGAAATACAACTGATTTTTCCATCTTGTGTCCTGCAATCATGATGAACTCATTTATTAGTTTTAAAGCTTTTTAGTGGATTCCTTAGGATTTTCTAAGGCAGTACTATGTCATATGGAAATAGAGTTTTACTTCTTTTCCAATCCGGATGGAGGACAGTGAGTTTGGGGCATTTCTTCTTCTTCTTCTCTCTGCGGGCTTACCACTTGTCTGAGGCATCTATCCACAGAAGCACACAGCTGCAGTTGGGCATCCCTCATCTAAAGCTATTCTCTGTAACAGTCGTTGGTTTCTTTCTTTGTTTCTTTAGGTCTATGGGTAGTAACATCTTTTTAGTATTGCTAGCCAAAGATGCCACACCTTGATTTTTCCCAGCCTTACTCAAGCAAATTTTCCTACCTTATAATCTTCTCTGAATTATATTTTCATGTATTAAAGTGTATAAGCATCTAGAATATAGTATAAAATGAGAAATTTTGTTATTTAATATGATACTACTACTTTTAATGTTAACTAATGAAAAAATTAACTATCCGAAGCTTCTAAATCCTAAACTACTGTGATTTTTAACTTTTCATTCAAGGACTCAGAAATATCAATGCAAAGCAGAATAAAACAATATGTAACATTTCTACATTGTAGTGGGAATCATTATTTTCAGAATTCTTTTAGTATTATACAGTTGGAAATTCAGAGTTTATTAAAACTTCATGAATAATGCCACAGTTGCCTTTCAATAGTTGGTTATATATGTAAGGCAAATACAATAATTGACTTTGATTCATAACTAACTGCTTTGGAAAATTATGTATTTGCTATAATTCAGATTAGCCCATATACTTTAATTTTATTTGAGAAATGAAATGCAAGACTTGAATAACTAACCATGAGTGACATGTCAACATCCTTCATATGATAGTATTTTTTAGCCTTCAAAATTCCCAACCCTATCAGTCAATTTTACTGACAACAATTTTACTTGTGTTGAAAGTCATCTTAATTTTCAAAGAGAATCAGGGCTCGAACAATTATTTGTTTCATATCATTTCATATCCTTAGAAGTCATATCCTTAGAAGTCAGTTTTTGAGTGAGACAGATTTTAAAAGAAAAAAAAGAAATCATTGTAAAGCAGCACCTTATGAGGGATACTTACAGATTTTAATTTAACGATAGTATCCTTACATTTCATTACCTGTATTTTCCATTTTTATTTGGATTTCTAAATCTTTCAGGTATGAAGGACAAAACACATGAGAAAAAGTTGGTTTATTTTGCCTTTGAACAATATGTAAGTTTTATGAGAATTCCAACCCAGCATGAAGATGTTTTTCCATATAAGGTAAATATGTTCCCTTCTTCTGTTGTTCCATTGCTATTCCACATAAGAAACTCAGGCCCTCCAGCACCTGCCTGCTTTATGGAATTTGCTATATTTTCCCACTATTCAACTTATAGCTGGTTTCATTCTTGCTTCCCTGCCCCCTCCCTATAATTCATCCTGCAGAGATGTGTTACTGGTCTGTGGAACGTTATCCTTCAACACACGCAGCAGATTGTACAGGGGTCTGTATCCTAGTTGCTTTGATCTTTTAAAGTTAAAAGAATACAAATGTAGTTATTGGGACTTACTTTGGAACGATCTTAAATCTTGGTAATCCATCTCTTTGCATGAGGAATGATTGTCTACAGAGGCCAGGAAGGTGAGGATAACACATAAAACCCCTGGTCTCACATATATTTATCATAAAGCATTTGCAGGATCAAAACATCTGCATTAATTTATGTCTGCAGATAATGACACTGTATATAGATTACTTTATAGCTTTGAAAATGTGCTCCATATACCTCATTTCATGAAATGTCTGCACTTACCCTTTAGAGAACAAAACTGTAGTTGCTAAACTTCTCTCTAAAACCCATACATACCCTCACTCCCACCATTCTAAAAGCAGTTACTAACCAGGGAGCCAAGAGTGCCTACAACTGAAAGCAGGAGAATTGCATCCACATCCATGTGGAATCTAAGCCCCCTCTTGATATAGATATGCAGTGGACACAACCATTCTAAGGTCCACGGGATGGAGGAATAGAGTATGGATTAGAGGGGACTTAACTGATATTCTGTTCATGAACTATTGTGATTAGCAATTGAAGAAAATGTGGCATTGGTGTGGAGAAAGTGGCCATGGTGGCTGCTGGGGATAGGGAGTGGAAGGAAGAGATGTGATGTAGGGGCATTTTCTGGGTTTGGAGTTGTCCTGGGTGGTGCTGCAGGGATAGTTTCCAGACATTGTTTGTCCTCCCATGGCCCACTGGGTGGACTGTGGGAGAGTGTGGACTATGATGTGGACCATTGACCATGAGGTGCAGCAGTGTTCTGAGATATATTCACCAAGTGCGATGAATGTCTCATGATCATGGAGGAGGTTGTTATTTATATGGAGACCTCATATTTTTTTAATGTAACATTAAAAAAATAAAGACAAAAAATGCAAAAAATAAAATAAAATAAACCATACAAGGGATGGTCCAAAATCTATTTTGTTGGTGTTAGTGTGTTAACCATTATATAGGAAAAGGATGGAAGAGAACGAGAGAGCGTTTATTTTGAGGAACTTAGTGTGACAGGTATTCCACTCATCTGTAACTCCCCAAAGTGGGGGTGAGGGGTGGGGAAAAGAGGGTATTACCCTTTCAGCTTAAGGCAAGTAAGAAGGGGAATTTCTGGAAAACAACTCTGAGAACTTGGGTCGTCCTTTGGATTTTAGGAGACTCTGGTAATTGTGTTGGAGCATGTCTATGGAATTTAAAGATAAGGCTTTTATAGTTGACTGAACAAGGATATAGTGAACTATAATTTTTCTAATGGTGAGGCGAAAGCATGGATTTTCCAAGGATGAGATGCAAGAATATGCTGGATTGGAACTACTGTAAAAGTGATCTTGACCATGAGGACCATTCCAAGTGGAAATATAACTCTAACAAGAGGGAGAGAGGGTTTGAAGTCTAATGTACACTTTGAAGGAAAAGTAGATAAAAGACCCCAGAAGCAATTTCAAGTAAACTTAAGTAATATCCATCCCATTGGAGAACAAGTCCACTTTCAACATTCACCAAGCCCAGAAAATACTGCCACCATGCTACAGTTGTACATTACACAGGCACCTGTGGTAATTACCCCATCGTCAACTTCTCTGTTCCTATCCAGCAAGTTTAGGAAGCAGAGGGAAAAAGGAAGGGAAAGGGAGGAGAGGTAAAGGAAGCCATTGGAACCTCTTCCACTACAGTCTTTGAAGGTTTGAACAAACCCACGTTAAGGGAGACAAGTAGCTTAATATACATATCTGGCACTTCCAAACACTGAAAAATCACAATTTTCTTTTTACTCCCAGAATTTTAATGGCTATGTCCCAAATCAATTGATCTATGTCAAATATGCCAAATACACGCTCTAGCTCAGCCCCAGCATACTGCAACTGGATTATTTCATAAGTCAAACACATTTTGTGAGATGACTATTTCAGGCAATTTAGGACTTTTCTATGAAATGCTAGTTTTGGTATGTTCAAAAAATAAACGTTGTCGAAAATGTTAATAATTTATATTTTTGTTATAACTATCTTAAAATAGAAATTCCATTGCAAGTGCGCTATTGAAAGGAGAACAGATCCAAAAAGAAACTGGCAAGGAAAAGGCATTTTACATGTTATCAAGATATGAATATCCTTTAATAAAGAAAATTCTGATTATGTCCAAAATGTTGAATTATAATTATATGTCATATGTAATATGTTATAGCATGTTTTCAATGAATCAGGAAGCTCAAAATGCTGATTGCATCTCCAGCAGGTGGCAGGTATTGTGTATTCATGAATCTGTTCCTAGTTATTTAGGAGAAGAAAAAAATTACAGTAGCAGAAAATTAAAAGGAAGAGAGCCAAAATGACAAGCAGCACAGAGGATAAACCCCATTTTATTATTACTATCTAGTTCAGAGTTAAAACTATATTACATAGTCCTTTTAAGTCTGTTAGTCCCCTAACAGCAAACATACTCCCCATTTCAGGAAAATCAATCAAATAGATATTTATTGAGAAATAATCCCCAACCAGGCACTATGTTCATTCAGCCTATAATTCTTTCACTATTTGAAATAAGATTTAACCAGAAAGTTTACGTGGAGTTAAAAAGTGACTAAATATTTAAAGTAACTTCAATTGAATATGCTTTGCTTAGTTCAGGTCTGTTAAATATCAAGGGTGCAAATGCCAACCTTGCAGTAGGTCAGCACTTAAATTGGTCAGCTATCGCAGACTGGGAAATAACAGAGGCAAAGATGACAGTTTAAAGGATTCTGAGAAGGTAAACGCTAAATGCTCTCAAAACACATCTGTAGCATGTACACACCCACACACGCTCTCTCTCTCTCACACACACACATACACACAATTAAAAAAAACCAAATCTCTTCACAGGAAAATATTTCTTCAACTACTAATACACACATTTTGGGAAAATGTACATGGAAGAGGATAGAGGAGCTCAATTTCAGGGGTAGTTAAACATGCCTCCACTTCCTGGATCTTCTTGAATAGGATTCTTGGGTAAGGAACAAAGACTGCTAGAAAAGGGTTTTAATTATCACCAACGTTCCCAAAGCAAGGGACAAAACAACCACTGTGGGATTTCAGATCCATCATCAATCTCTCTTACAGTTCACTCATCACAAGGCCCCCAGATTTAACAAGCACTCACCCTCTTCTACTTCAAAGGCCACAGGAAAACCCACCCCTTCAACAAAGTCTCCTTTGAGCTTAGGCGGAGGTATTTTGTTCTTACTCTTCATCCGAGAGGTTAATTCCAGGGTTTGCTGATACAGTAGTCTTGAATGATAGACTGGATATTGGAATGCTTGTTGGTCGACTTTTTCCCATTTGAAATGTATGAAAGTAATTATAATTCATGATCTGTCCTATGTGTTGAAGTTTTTAAATGCCTAGAACTCAGGACATTTGCATTCATTTGGCTTATATTGTGAGTAAAAGATTACCTTGTAGCAGTAGGAAATTATTTAAAAAGTAGTATTTATTAGTCATTGCCAGGCTTCATGGACTTCTGATCCATTAGCATGCCATACATTCTAAGAATTTTAAATAGATTGCCAAAAACTATTTACAATCACATTTCAAATTCCCTTGGAGATGAAGAGGAGTCAAGAATATATTTATTTATTATTACTCCTTTTCCTCTTGACCTATTTCTCTTTGTGTGTTCTTGGGTAACAACATTTGACCTGAAAACATTCCTCTTTTACTTATGGATAATAAAGATGGCTGATTATTCACAATATAGCGGCATGTTAAAATAATATTCACCACATGAAATGGATGCTGTTTTACTCTATCGAACACCTGAAAAAACTAAAATGTAGAGTGGTTAAGCAGCTTGCTCAAGGTCAGAGAGCAGGTACGCAGGAGAGCCAGGATTCTCATCCAGCTGGTTTGAATTCAGAGTGAGTTCTCTTAACACCTGGTGCTGTCTACCTAATCACCGAAGCCGGGTTCAAATCCATCCTCCTCCAAGATCCCTTTTCTGACCTCTTGAATTCCAAACCCTTTGCCATATCTTTAAGGTATTGACAGTGTCATCCATTGGAACATATTATGTGCCAGTTTTCCATTGTCTTTTGTCTAAGCTGACTGAAATCAACTGGTAGACATATCCCAGACTTTGTACCATTGAAGACCTAAATCCAGTGTCAGGTTTATAGCCTCATTGTTTATCAATTGCTTGGTTTTATAACCTCTTAAAATGTAGTTGGAATAAGGGAATCATACTTTTTTATAGCATTGCTTTATATTTAGAACTTGCATATATACAGTGTTTGTTGTCAGAATATGAGAAAGATAACATATATTTATTCAATTTTTTTGCATCTGATACTGATATTCAAGACATAGTCATCGAAATAAGCATTGATTACAGGCAAGTATGAAGACTCATTGAAGACAGACAACTAAACACAGGGACAGATTCTTATTCCTTGATAAATAGTCCAGGAAACAGAATGTATTAAGAAAGGAAGTTTTTGTTTGTTTCATTTATAGGTGAAGAGTGAAGGATATCACATTTCTATATCATTTCTCTTTTGATGTTAGGAATGAAGACTCCAGACCAGCATAAGTAGTTTTATTTTTTTGTTGTTATTTTTTGTCTGGCACTGGCTGACCTTGGTAATGTCTTCCAATTTTCCAATTCCAACCACTAGATGTCACAAAGAGACCACAAAGTAGAACATCTTGGAACTTTTTCACTATAGTCCTAGCCAAATTTGTAAGCTTTGACTTTTAAGGTGGTTTGGAAAAATCATAAGCACCAGGCATTAATATGCAGGTCAGTACAATTTATTTCACAGGATGTGTGCTTGTATTTTATGGCTAAAACATATAAAATAAAAAGTGCTACCTTGCCTACTGCAAAATTTTATTTCAGGAATGGGAAAAATTAATGCAAATAGAAAGTGTCCAAGAGAAAGTGAACCACAGCCTTCTTTGACCAGTGGTCATGTACCTTACACTTTTAGGGGAAATCTGGAATTCAAGCAACTGGAAAGGAAGAGTCATTTTGTAGGAAAAAAAAAAATCCAAAGATTTGGATCAGAGAGTTCTTGGATCAAATACTAGCTTGGCATGTGCTAATTGAGTAAACTTGGTAAAATACCCATCCTCTTTCAATATCAGTTATCTGCTCTGTGAAATGAGAATAATGCCTAACATGCCAGGATTGTGAGGATTCAAGCAAGTACTATATCTAGATTATCTGGAAAAAGTTCTTAACATATTGTAGGTGCTCAGTAAATCTTGTCAGTGTTTTAATTTTGTGTCATTATCATAGTTAAAATATGATGTAAAGACATTATAACAGAATCATGGAATCCAGATATAGAAGGAGGATGATTCACATATGAGGTAATTAGTGAGTTCAATTACAAGACACTGGGGAAACATATGGAAGAAATTATCACTGTACATACAAGATAACAGATCTTACAGTGATGAATGACACAATGTATAAAATTTCTTTATTTCAATTTTTGATTTTTCTGTTTTTTATTTCTGTATTTCATTTGCTATTTTAAAAATTATTTTTTCTTATTAGTTTTATTTATTTATTTATTTTTTTGCTTCAGTTTTGGAGAGGTTTTGGATCACAGAAGAGTCACAGTTGTGGCAGAGGAAGATCACTGGTATATGGTGTTGATGAAGGGGGGATGTGTGGGGTGGGGTATAACTGGGGCAGGCCTCTAAGGCATATGAATATGTTCAGTTGTTCATAGGGGTTTTCTTGGTGGGTGGAGACCCAAACAACAACGGAAAGAATATTGAATTCCTATCCTGGGAGTCCTGCTATATTTTCTGATAGAAAGGCAAGAATCCCCCAAGTACAAGGGCAGAGCCTTTGATCATTATGCCAGGCCCTTGATATTGATGATTGTACTTATGAGCTTTCTATTATGAAACTGGAACTTAGCCTAGTATTATATATTGCCTAAAAGTTACCTCCTGAAACCACTTTAATGCCTTCTTTTTGCCCAAATATGGTCTCTTTCTAAGCCAAACAGCCTATGAATGTAGTACCTCTCCCTACCCCCAACCCCATCCCCTGTGTGGGACATGACTCCTGGGGATGAGCCTGCCTGGCACCAAGGAAATATTACCAAGCACCAGCTAGCAGTGCTTCTGGATAAAGACCTTGACCAAAAGGGGGAAATATTAGATACAAATGAGTTTTTATGGTTAAGAGATTTCAAAGCGGGTCAGGAGGTAATTTCAGAGGTTATGCTTATGCATGTCTCAGTAGGGTCTCACTGACTGCCACAGTAAACAGTGTCTCAAACAGTGGGGGTTCCTGAGGACTCTAGAGACATCTAGACACCATAAGCAGGCAGACAGGCTCAGGAATTCATTACCCTTTCAGTGGAACTTACTTTGGAATTTATGCTCCCCAGTGTAACAGAGTTAGACTTATTTATAATTTCCCTACACATGGCTCTTTGCCCTTTTATTTGAACCCATAATTAGTACTATACTTGTTAAATATTTGTTCCAGAGACTTAATTCTTTGGTTTATTCATGCGTGGTTCAACTCTGAATCTCAGAGGAGTTGCAACATCTACTCTCCAGTTATTTGGACTCACTGAGAACAACTAACAAGGAGATGATGATGGACAATGTCCATCCCAAGGAACAGAGAGTGTCTGCGACTGCAAGCTAGAAAGTTCCATCCTTTTGCCCCATTGAATCTAAGCCCCTTCTCAACTAGAAACAGAGTGGTGGGCGTCACCATCCCCAAATCCTCAATTGGGGAATGAAGTATGGACTAAACTAGACTTATTATTATTCTGTTATAGCCTTCTTATTATTCTAGCCCTGGAAGAATTTGTATCATTGATATAAGATCAGTGGCCAGCAGAGGTTCTAAGGAGAGGCAGAGGGAAGAATAGGTGTAACATGCTGGCATTTTTGGGACATTGGAATTGTCCTGCATGACATTGCAGTGATGGATACAGGCCATTATACATTTTTTCAAAACCTATAAAATCATGAAGAGAAGAATGTAAACAATAATGTAAACTATATTCTATGGTTGGTAGCAATTCTTCAGTATATGTTCATTAATTATAATAAATGTACCACATCAATGAAAGATGTTGTTAATGAGGGGAAGAGGATGGATCATACAGAAAGTTCCTATATTTTTGATGTAACAGTCATGTAATCTAAAGCTTCTTTAAAAATTAAAAAAAACTTAAAAAATTAATAGGAATTCCTCAAGAAGGAGGATGAAGAGAATTCTAGATCATGGGGATAGAACAGGCTTTGAGTGAGAAAGAGAAAAATGTGTTCCTCTTTTGAGGAACCAAAATAAGTAAGTATAAGGAAGTCCAAAATGATTTGCAGAAAAACAGTAAAATATTCCACTTACCACTCCAGAAATGCAGTTTTCAATTAAAAAAAACTCATAAAATAGAAATGAATTTCTTCATTGCTTAAAATCCATACTATGCATAAAATATCTCTGTAGTATGGAATATATATTGAAATACTGACCCCCATATATATAGAAGAGTTTTGAAAAATGAAATTAAAGCATTTGTCCTCTTTCTTCAGTTTTGCTTATATCAATAAATACTGTGAAGTCACATTATAAGGGAGACCATGATTTACCTACACCATAAATATTGTTGCGGTGGTTCAGAATTGTATGTACCCCAGAAATTCTGTGAGCATAAACCTCTTGTTAGTAGGTTTTCATGCAGTTACTTCAGTTTAGGTGTGGCCCAGGGTGGGTGTCTTATTTTGCCACAGGGCTGCTGATGCAAAATACTGAAAATGGGTTGATTTTTATAATGGGAAATGAGTTAGGGTAAAAGCTTATAGTTCTGAGGCCATGAAATGTCCAAATCAAGGCATCAGCAGAGATGCTTTCTCACCAAAGTCAGTTACTGGTGATCCTGGGGTCCTGCCATGTGGCAAAACAAGATGGTAGCTGATCTCTGCCAAGATCCTTGCCTTCCCCTCCAGAACCTACTCTCTCAGGAGTGCATCTGTGGGTGACCAAGGATAGGGCTTGTCTCTTTCCCTGTATCCTCTCAGTTTTGGCTACTCTCTTTCCAAGTTCAGCTGTGGGCTATGAGGTACATGGCTCATCTCTTCAACCTTGACCTGCTCCATGGGCACAGTCTTTTGAGGGCCTCTTTCTGTGTCTCTGTGCTCTGCTGATTCCAGGCTCCAGGATCTCTCTCAGCCTCTCAGGGCTTCCCTGACTTTCTGTAGCTGTAGGTGAACCTGGAGTTCTCTCTATATATATTTCCTCCATCCTCTCACATGGCAGGATCAAAATGGCAGCTTCCTTTTTCTCTGTGTCTCTCTCTGTGTGTCTCCACTTACACAAAGCCCTAGTAAGAGGGCAGAGACCAAACCTGAGTCATACCTCACTGATGTATTCCAATTAAAAGAGCCCCACATCCACAGGAATGGAATAACATAAGCTTTTTCTTTCATAAAAGAACTTGAAACTGTCACAGTTGGTTTTTAATCTTCTTACTGAATTCTTTTATAAGTGGGATGAATACAGAGAGAGAAAGACACAGACACAAGAATCTCAAAGCAATGAAACCTGGAAGAGAATGGAGAGACCAGCAGATCCTGCCATTTGCCTTGCCATGTGACAGAGAAGTCCAGGATCACTGGCAGTTGGTCTTCAGGAAGAAAGCTTCATCTTGATGACGTCTTGCTTTGGACATTTTCATGACTTCAAAACTGTAAGCATGTAAGCTAATATATTCCCATTCTTAAAAGCCAACCTATTTCATGGTATATTGCTTTTAGCAGGCTAGTAAACTAAAATAATTGCCTGTATAGTTTATTTGGGGGAAAAATGAATTAAACTTTTCTGTGAGGAAAATTAAAAGTAAATTTTATGTTAAAATCATTTTATTTTCTATTTTTAAAAGTAATATTTTGTTTTCTATTCTAGAAAACTAGATTGAAATGCTGAATTACTTAAAAAACACAACCTTATAATTAATTAGTGCACTAAAATATAGACTGATGTAATTTGCAGGTTACGATATGCTATATAGGAAAGGATAAATTTTTAACTATGAATGGGGAAATTGTGAAAAAATCGACCTTTTCTTAGTAATTAATCAATATAAGAATAATTCAGCTCTGCAATTTATGTTTTAAGTCTTCAAACTTTCTTAGGGTTTAAGACTCTTTCCAAACCATAAACACACTTGTTAGTTTTTATAATCCATTGAATAGTAATTCAAATTTTATTGATAAGAAAACTGAACTATTTGATAGGACTATTCACAATAACCAGATTGGCCTCATATTCCTTGTCATTGTCTTCCTCCCCCAATGTACATATGTGCACCTTAAATCCATGTCAGTACAGAATTTGTTAACAGCTTCCTAAAAATTAAGAAGAAACAGGACAGAGAAAACAGATTTTGTTACTATCAGAGCTTAATGTGAAATATGCATGCCCCAGTTATGTAATTCTGTTACAGGGATAACATTTATTTTCATCACTGCCACTTCATTTAAAATTTTGTTTCTGTCTTTATATTTGGCAAGACAACCAATGAAAATAAGTTGGTTTATTTATTTATTTGTATTCCAAGGTGTGCATGTGTGTCTGTGTGTGTATGTCATAATTTCTTGTAGCTTGCCCACATGGAAACATGAGTCTGGGAGACATGGCAACTCATGTGGGAGTGTTTATAGACAGTGGGGTGGAGAAGCTCAACCATGACAAATTCTAGTTTAAATCACTTTCACCTTGGTAATGCTAAAAGCCTATGACTCTTCCCTACTCCCCTTCTCTCCTACACCGTTGCTCAGGAAAACATTTAGGTTCAGCTTAGATGTATTAATTAATAAAATTCTTCAATTTTAGCTTTTTGCAATTAATTGGAAGCCGAGCCCATATCTCTAGAAATTTCCACAATAAAACATTTGCTTTTATGAGCTACATGTATCTGGACAGTGATGCTATTGTTGGAGGAAAAATGAGAGCATTTGGTAACTATGGCTCTAGAGATGTTTCAAAAGAAATATGAACTCTTTTTCGTTGAAGAAATTAGATACTTTCCTTGACTGGTACTTAGGGATCCAAGTCTGGAGAGGGAATAGAATTTTTTAAGGGTCACTATTTTAAGTCTTGTTCTTTTGAAATTGTTCACTCAGCCACATCTAACAATAAAATATTTAATTTGAGGCCACAGAAATAAAATTACTGCTGGAATTTGTTCATGCCTACTCTAAGTGAGGGTAAGCAACCACAATCAACTCCCATTTATCTAGAATTTAAGCAATGATAATGCTCAAAACCTGACTTTAATTTTTATATTATTTCTTTACTTTCTCTGAAAGATATATGAAAAGTGAGTATTCTGATTACAGGGATTTATTGCAATAACTTTCTTCTGGTGTAAATAATCATATAATGATTCAACCTAACTTCTAAGTTATTAGTTTAAACAAAAAATTAATTTCACTACAAAGATTCTGAGTATAACTGTACCTTATCATCTATATGAGAATAAGTTTATTTTCACATAATTTTAGCATTTGGTCAGAATCATTCATGTACGGACTCTTTTTTTTTTTTTTTTTTTTTAATTTTTTTATTTTTTATTGACTTTGTAATAATATTACATTAAAAATATATATGTGAGGTCCCATTCAACCCCACCCCCCCACCCCCCCCTCTCCCCCCCCCCCCAACAACACTCGTTCCCATCATCATGACACATCCATTGGATTTGGTAAGTACATCTTTGGGCACCTCTGCACCTCATATACATTGGTTCACATCATGGCCCATACTCTCCTCTATTCCATCATGTAGGCCCTGTGAGGATTTACAATGTCCGGTGATTACCTCTGAAGCACCATCCAGGGCAGCTCCATGTCCCGAAGACGCCTCCACCTCTCATCTCTTCCTGCCTTTCCCCATACCCTTTGTCCATTATGTCCACTTTTCCCAATCCAATGCCACCTCTTCTATGTGGACACTGGATTGGTTGTGTCCATTGCACCTTTATGTCAAGAGGAGGCTCAGATTCCACCTGGATGCTGGATGCAATCCTCCCATTTTCAGTTGTAATCACTCTAGGCTCCATGGTGTGGTGGTTGTCCTTCTTCACCTCCATCTTAGCTGAGTGTGGTAAGTCCAATAAATCAGATTGTAGGTGCTGGAGTCTGTTGAGGCTCAGGATCTGGCTATCACATTCATATACGGACTCTTTGAAGATGATGACTGTAAGTACGGCATGCATCCAGCCATCAGCCTATAACAGAAGATCTCATTGTGAGCTCTCAAGGAGGCGATAAAGACACTGAAATTTGGATGTGGGAGCAGGGTGATATCCAGTGCAAAGGAGAACTTAAATAGAACAGCAGAGTAAACCCCTTTAATAAAAAGACACAGGCAAAAAATACCATTAATATACAAGACATCAAATGTAAGCCTGTGGATGAATAAGACTCAGAATTAGTGAACAAACCCAGGTGCAGCCTGGCAGTAATGATTAAGGGATAAGATGAGGAAACAGAGTGGTTTTACCATTATTTTAATGGAATGTTAATGTATGGTGCTTTATAGTTCAGAATAACTTGGTCAATGTTCCATGTAAGCTGGAGAAAAATGTGTGTTATACTGTTGTTGGATGGAGTATTTCATCATATCAGTTAGTTCAAGATGACTGATAATGTGGCTCAATCAAACTTTATCCTTACTGAATTTTTGACTGCTTGATTTATCAATTATTTAAAGAGGGGTCATGAAGTCTCCCTTATAAAAGGGGCAGAAAAGCCACATGTAGGGAACCTATAAATGAGTCTAACTCTGTTACATTGGGGAGCATAAATTCCAGAGTAAGGCCCACTGATAGGTTGCCAAATTCCTGAGTTTGTCTTTCCTTCTTATTGTGTCTGGATGTCTCTAGAGCCTTCAGGAGCCCTGTTGTCTGAGGCACTGTTTACTGTAGCAGTCAATGAAATCCCATTGAGATGAGCGTAAGTGTTAACCTTTGGTATAACCTCCTGACTAATTTTGAAATCTCTTAGCCATAAAAACTCATTTGTATTTAATTTTCCCACTTGTGGTCAAGGTCTTTTCCAGATTGTTACTTGAGTTTCGTAGTAGACCCTCGGGGCCAGGGAGGCTCATCCTTGGGACTCATGTCCCATGCTGGGACGAAGGTAGAGGATCTACATGCTGAGTTTGGCTTAGAGAAAGACCACTTTTGAACAACAAGGAGGCTTTCAGGAGGTAACTCTTAGGCAATGTATACTACTATGCTAAGTTTCAATTTCACAAGAAAAGATTTGTAAGTTCAATCATCAATATCCACAGCCAGGTATAATGGTCAATTTTCCTTCAATAGGCACTCCCCTTGTACTCAGGGGATTCTTGTTTTTCTATTAGAGAGTGTAGCAGGACTGCAGGATGGGAATTCATTATTCTTTCTGTTATTGTGTGGGTCTCCAACCACCAAGACAATGCTTCATCAAACTTAAACATAATCATATGCTTTAGAGGCATGTCCCAGTTTCACCCCTACCTACACATCTCCCCATCGACACCCAGCACTAGTGATCTTCCCTTGCCACAGCTGTGACCCATCTGTGGTCCAGAACCTCTTCAAAAACAAAGCCAACAAAATGACAAATTAAAATTAATGAGAAAATGAAATAATAGTTTTAAAAATAACAAGATACAAAAAACTTTATTAATATAAGAGTTGACATAATATAAAAAATTTTAGACATTGTGTCTCTCATCACTATAAATCTGTTGTCTTTTATGTATGGTGACAATTTCTTCGTATATCCCCCCAGTGTCCATTTCTTTCCCCATTTAATCTTCAAAGAAGATTTAGGTCACAGAGAAGTCATGCACAAAATATAGGGTATTCCCGTATACTCCACACCTTCTCCCTTTTCTACTCTTCCTTATTAATAGCATTTTACATGCAGACACTACATTTGTTACAATTAACAAGGAGATGATGATGGACAATGCCCATCCCAAGGAACAGAGAGTATTTTTAACTGTAAGCAAGATAGTTCCATTCATCTGTCCCATGGGACCTAAGTCCCCTCTCAGGTACAAACAGAGTGGGCATCAACATCCTAAAATCCTCATGATTGGGGAGTGAACAATTGACTAAAGTAGACTTATTATTATTTTATTATAGTCATCTTATCATTCTTGCACTGGGAGGAGTTTTATTTTTGGTATAAAGGCAGTGGCCAGCAAAGGTTCTGAGGGGAGGGAGAGGGAAGAATAGGTGCGATTTGAGGGCATTTTTGGACATTGGAAATGTCGTGCATGACATTGCAATGACAGATACAGGCCATAATATATTTTGTCATAACCTAAAATTGTGCAGGATAAATTATAATGTAAACTATAGTCCATGGTTAGTAGCAATGCTTCAATGCGTGTTCATCAATTGTAACAAATGTGCCACACTAATGAAGGATGTTTTAATGTGGGACAGTGTGGGAGGGAGAGGGGTTAGGCATATGGGAACCCCTTATTTTTTAATGTAACATTTATGTAATCTAAAGTTTTTTTAAAAAATAAAAATTAAAGAAAAAGAAATTCTATCACTTTTCACTTTATTTATTTTGATGTTTTGTTGTTAGATGTAAACTATTAAGGATTGCTGTGTCTTCTTGGAGAATTGATCCCTTTATCCTTCTGAATGCTTCTTTTTATCCCTGGGAAATTTCATTTTTATGAAATAAGTTTATTTGAAATTGATGTAGTTACTCCAGGTTTCTTTTGCTTACTATTAGCATGGACTATCTTTCTCCATCCCTTTACCTTTATTTTCATTTATTCCTTATTTTATGATCTTTCTTTTTTTGTATAAATTGAGTTTCTTACAGTATTACTTTCCTGTTGCTACTATAAAAACTACCACAAACGTATTATTTTACAGTTCTGAAGAATTCTGAAAACAGGTCTCATGGGGCTAAAAATCAAGGTTTTGGCATAGCTACATTCCTTCTGAATGAGGTGAAACATCCAGCCACTAAAGGCTGTGTACATTCCTTTGTTTATGGCCAATGTCACTCTGACCTTGCTTCCTCTCTCCTCTTCTTTTTTGTTCTACTAAAGACCTGTGTGATTACTTTTGGCCCAGTTGGTTAATGCAGATTATCTTTTTATCTAAAGATCCTTAACTTAACCACATATGCAAAGTCCCTTTGGCCATGTAAGTTAACATTTTCATTTATTCTGGAAATTAAGATTTAGACATCTTTGAGGGGTTGTTATTGTGCTTATTATAACCTATCCATTTGCCTTCAAAAATTTGCATCTGTTCCACATGTAATATGCTTTCATCCCATTTGATCATCCCCAAAAGTTCAACCCAATACAACCTCAATTCAAGTTATAAAATCTCATCTAAATCTTATCAATTCAATAGTCCTGAATTTCATCACCAAAATCTTCTAAATCATGCGTGGGTATGACTCTGCATATGGTCCATCCTGGACCAAAATTCCTCTCCATATGTAGGCACGTGAGATGAAAGAACAAGTTATCTAGTCCCAAAATAACTTGATTCTGATGCTTGCTTTAGCTCTTTAGAGTGTTGATTTTCTTACCTTTCAGAAGTTCTTGTTGAAAGCCAGGCAAAATTACTAGCAAATAGGAATTTAGGTAAATAGATTTTAGTATGAGGTTTTATGAAAATTTGATTAGGATTTGGGCTATGTTTAATGTTTATCGTGGCTGTAGGTGCCAGACCCTTCTAATTCTTCTGTTTTCTTTGTTTTTGTCTCAACTGTTATCTCTGTGATTTACTAAGAAATACTTCTTAAATTAAGTTTGTGTTTGTCAGCTCTTTTAGTTGTATTCCATTGTTATTATTCTGGAACCTTGTTTGGCTGAAGCAAGGTATAAGACAGAGCAGTTTTTCAATAATCTTATGATTTAATCTTAATCTTTTCAGTGGGCTTGTGTTCCTGGGCATTGACTTTCATAAGTGTTTCTAAGCTTACTTTTCCCCCTGAAGAGAGACAGGATGGCTAAAAGAAGCTGGAGTCAGGAAAATGGCCTTCAGCCAGATAACAGAAGTCTCTTAGTAAGTGTTTTTTCCCTGGACAGTAGGCCTTTTTAGGTCAAATGTTATATTTCAAAAATGACTCCTTTTCCTTCTCCTTTACCAGAGCCATGAGGTGATCTTTCTTGGTTCTTCAATGTGAGAATCTAGTGAGGTTCCTGGAAGTAAAACCCATGAAATTGATGGGAGGAGTAGGGGAAGCTCTAAGACTGGTCTCTAGGAGTCTCACTCAGGCCATACTCAAACTCTGGCGATTTGTCGACATTACCATTTAATTTTTCTTACTAGTTTAGGATTCCAATGGCTTCTACTTTGAACAAGCAGGTATGGGCTCTGACTTTCTATATTTACCTGTATTCCAAAGACCAGGGTGGACTGTGAACTCAATTTGGTGACGAGTCTAAGAAAAATGGTTGATTTTCAGTTATTTCAGCTTTTTTCTTAATGTGACGATGGGGTGATGACTTCCAAGTTCTGTACATGTTACAGCTTAAAGTCTGGGGCAAGTAATTTTTAAAAACCTTTTTATTGTAGTAGCACACGTAGAAATAAAAGTATAAAATAAATATATAAGGGAACAAAAATGAAGATCATTGAATTCAAGAACTCTAAAGATAAAATTTAATACCAGGATATGGGGAAAGTACACAGTAAGATCATTGAAGCACTGTAGTAGGTAGTATTCTAAGAAAGATCCCCAATGAACCTTGCTCTTGTATAACCTTCTCCCCTTGAACTTGAATGCTATCTGTGAATTTGATCAAATATTACTCCCATAATTATATTTTGTGGTATGACAAAAGGGATTTTGAAAATTTAATTAAGGTTATGAATTGGTTGACATTAAGACAGGGATATTGTCTGAGTAGACCCTATCCAATTACACAAGCCTTCTAAAAGCAGAGATTTTGCTGGTAGCAGAAGAGGAAGTCAGAAAGATTCGAAGAGTGAGAAGAGCTCAATGTACTGTTGCTGTTTTGAAGATGGAAGGGACTCCATGAAAAAGAATGCAGGTGGTTTTTAAAAGAAGAGTGATTCCAGGATGACAGGGAACAATAAAATAAAGTCTTCAAACTACACCTATAAGGAGTTGGATTTAACCAACAACCTAAATGAACTTGGTTGTGAATTCTTCCCCAGAGCATTCAGAGTCCAGCATGGCTCTAGCAGTTTCATATTATTGATGAATTCAAAAAAGAAATATTGGATTATGTTTGTAAACTGGTCTTTTCCTCTGGTCGCATTAGATTATATTGCATTCAGAGGTTTGCTTGATTAAGTAATCATGTAAACCTCTTGTGCCAGTAGGACATTCACAGATAAAGGCCTGGCAAAGGACAGAGTTGTGGGCTTTTAATGTTGATCTTGGAGTGTTGATGTTGGAGTTTGATGCTGAAGCTGGAGCCCCAGGGAGAGAAACAGAGCCATTCATCTGATAGTCTACAGCTGACCTTGTGGAGAAAACAGAGCCCAGAGGAACCCAGGAAACCTGAACCCTCACAGACATCGGCAGACATCTTGCTCCAACACGTGAAAGTAGACTTTGGTGAGTGAAGTAAATTATGCTTTATGGCCTGGTATCTGTAAGCTCCTACCCAAAATAAATACCCTTTATAAAAACCAACCAATTTCTGGTATTTTGCATCAGCTCCCCTTTAGCTAACTAATACAATGGTTTACAGCCTTGTTTTAATCTTGTAGGACCCTGAGCAGAGAATCCAGACAAGTTTCCTTGGACTTTTAAACTATAGAACTTTAAAACAATTAGTGGGTGTTTAAGTCATTATGTATGTGGTAGTTTTCTTATGTACCAATAGAAAATGAATACAGCCATCATTGGTGCTTTCAGGGGATTCCTGGAAACAGTAGAGTCACCACAAAAAAGAAGATAGGAAAATACTCTTCCAATTTTCAGAAATAGAATAAAATGGATTCAGGAAATTGAACAGCACCTTAAAAGGGATGATTTTGACTGCCTAAGAAACAAAGTCAAGATCACTAGGTTAGAGTCTGGGCACATTATATCACTAATATTCCCTTCCCATATAGGGCATAGCAACTTTTTCTGTAAAGGGCAAGAGAGTGAATATTTTGTTTTGTGGGTCATACAGTTTTTGTCTAGTTTTCTCTGGTAATGCAAAGTAGACCATGCATGAAGAAATGGGCATGGTGAGTGGAACAGTAAACATTATTTATAAAAGTGGATGGACTTCTGAACTAAGTTATGGTAGGATAGGCGGCAGACTTGGCCCAGTGGTTAGGGCGTCTGTCTACCACATGGGAGGTCTGGGGTTCAAACCCTGGGCCTCCTTGACGCGTGTGGAGCTGGCCCATGCGCAGTGCTGATGCGCGCAAGGAGCGCCCTGCCACGCAGGGGTGTCCCCCGTGTAGGGGAGCCCCATGTGCAAGGAGTGCACCCCATAAGGAGAGCCGTCCAGTGTAAAAGAAAGCGCAGCCTGCCCAGGAATGGCGCTGCACACACGGAGAGCTGACACAGCGAGATGTCGCAACAAAAAAGAAACACAGATTTCTGTGCCGCTGACAACAACAGAAGCGGACAAATAAGAAGACGCAGCAAACAGACACAGAGAACAGACAACCGGGGTCGGGGGGGCAGGGGAGGAGAATGGGAGAGAAATAAATAAATAAATAAATCTTTAAAAAAAATAAGTAATGGTAGGATAATATATTTGAAGCAATAACTTTTTTTCCTTCCTTTCAACTTCCTATTATCTCTTGACCCTAGCTGTGGTTCAAACTGATAATAATTGCAGCAGCCATAGAATTTGGGTAGGGATATTAAAACAGAAGGCAGAGAAAGAACTTTGATTTTCAGAGCTTTTGTTTCTAGGACTCTCACAGCCCAAGTAAAACAAGACTAAATTAAGTTTCCCTGACACTACTGAACAGAGACTATGCATTGTGAGAGTTGGAAAATTAGAGGTCAAATGAGAATAGGTTATATTCAGGTGATTCTTTAAGAAATGGCATTGTAACCTGGAACTCCATCCCTATGGAATCATGACGCAATTGAAATCCCTGATAAAATTAAAGAATATAATGACAGAAAGTTAATGCATGTCTTTTCTAAGGAATGGTCTGTGTAGAAAGCATAGACCCCATAATAATGATGACTACATATCATGTTTAGGAGATGGATGGTGAAATTTCAGGCAGATTCCCTATGCCCTGGCATGATATGCAAACTGCAGGAGTTTTCACTACAGAATTTTCTGTTGATTTGGTGGCATTAAAACAACAGAATAAAATATCCAAATTTGAGTTGGGCATGAAGACAACACAGAGGTCACTGGTAAATGGACTTGAGGGGAACTCACAGATAGAAACAAAAATAATGCATGAGTAAAGGATGCAGTGAAACAGGAATCATTTCTCTGGATTCCATAATGAAAGAATGATCAGATGTCCCTCAACAATGCTGTAATAATGTATATACTCACCCCTTCAGCTCTCTGTCCAGGAGAGATTTTATGAAAAATTTGGGGCAAGTATGGGTTGTATGCAATGAATTCACTGAGATTAGTTAATAACCGAATAACCAAAGGAATGAGACTCAAAATAAAATTGCCTATGGGAAACAAATAGCTTCATTAATTTTTTTAACTAATTTTGTGGAGTATGATTAGTCCTTGTTGTATTGTTATTTATGGCTACAAAAAATTACCCTAAAACTTATGATCTAAAAAAAACCATATATTTATTATCTCACATTATCTGAGGGTCGAGAATCTCAGAATAGGTTAGCTGATTGGTTTTAGCTTAGGATATCTCACTTGCAGCCAAGTGTTGGTCAAAGCTGTAGTAATCTCAAGGTCTATATCCTTTGTTAAATGATGAGGTAGTTGGATTACCTCAGAACCTCACTTGTTGTATGGCTGAGGGCATCAGTTCCCCACTGACCATTGGCCCAAGGGCTTCTTCTTCCTTCCTACCTGACCTCCACATAGAAAACAACTCAAAATGTGACAACTGACTTCCCCAACCAAGACAAGTGGTCCAAGACAGAGTGAGGCGGTTTGGATCTGTATGTACCCCAGAGAAATATATTCTTAAACTCAATCCATTCCTGTGAGTGAGACCCCATTTTAGGTGAGACCTTTTGATGAGGTTACTTCAGTTAGGGGTAGCTTACCTCAGTCAGGATGGATCTGAATCTTATTCCTAGACTCTTATAAGCATAATGATATTCAGACACAAAGAGAGAAAGCCATGGGAATCAAGAGCTGAAGGGCAATAGAATCTGGAAGAGAAGGGAGAGGCCAGCGAGGCTGCCATGTGCATTTCCACGTGTCAGAGGCGCCCAGGACTGAGAATCATCATCAGCAACCCCAGAAAACCAGTCTTTGGGAAGAAAGCATTGCTTTGATGATGACTTGAATTGGACTTTTTCCTAGCCTCAAAACCATGAGGTAATAAATTCCTGTTGTTTATGACAATCCGTTGCATGCTATTTGTTGAACAGCCAGGGAAACTAAAACAGAGGGACAGTGTAATGAAGATGGAAGCTACAGTGTCTGTATTTTGTAAAGATTTGTAAAATGATTAGGCTTTCCAAAAAAAGAAAGATAGTAAACATCAGTTTTGTGGAACTCAGAAAGTATTTGATAAGGACTCTAAGATTATTCTTGTAACCAAGAAGGAGACATATGGACTATATGAAAGGATACTTAGTTGGATTAGTAAATGATTAACTAGTAATGTGTACAATGTGTCAATTTTAGATGATCATTTCAGGTTTTCTAGAGACAGTCTAAACAATTTCTCTAGACTACTTTTTTTTTTTGGACATACTGAAGATTGAACCAGGACCTCATATATGGGAACCAGGTACTCAACTACTGAGCTACATCTGTTCCCCAATGAGATTTGTTTTTTTTTTTTATTTGTTTGTTTCTATTTTGTCTTTATGAGGTATTGGGGATTGAACTTGGGACCTTATACATGGGAAGCAGGCACTCAACCACTTGAGCTACATCCATTCTCCTTAGACCACATTTTTATTACAGCTGGAGGTATAGACGGTGGTCATGAACTTTTGATTGGAATAAAAATGAAAGACATAGAAAATGCATTTTATAAAGTTATTTTGAAATGGATAAGAAATTAACAGTAATAAGCATATGATCAGTAATTTGAATTAAAAAACCAACTGTACAGGGAGGTGGCTGTGGCTCAATTAGTTGCGTTCCCATCTACCATGTGGGGGGCCCTGGGTTCAGGTCCTGGGGCCTCCTTGTGAAGGCAGGCTCACCCACACACTGCGGAGTGCCACCCAGCCTGCAAGCACTGCGGACATCCGACTCAGCAAGGTGACGCGATAAAAAAAGGGAGACAAGCAAAAACACAGAAAAATGCACAGAGAATGCCCACAGAGAGCAGACAGCAAGCAAGCTGCAAGGGGGAGGGGAAATAAATAAATACAGACACAGAAGAACGTACAGCGAATGGACACAGAAACCAGAGAGCACACAAAAAGCCACAAGGCGGGGGGGGGGGGCGGTGATAAAAACAAAACAAAACAATTGCACAATAGTATAATGTGAGGCACATGAAAGGCATAGTTTCTGCTGATGTTTTGCAAAAGTTCACAATGTGGTACGACAAATAATGATAAGGTAATTTTAGTCTGCAGCAGGAAATGGATGATGGCAATAGTTCTGCTGTTTTCTAAACTGGTTCAATCACAATCTGAATTGCATAATTTAAGAGTGATGCATATCATTGGGCAATATTTGCAAGAGAGCAATCAAAGTTAAGAAAATAATGGGCTGAATGAAGGAAAGGAAGATAATTTTCTGAAGAAGAAAAGTATGAGCTTTTCAGGAAATTGGAAAACATGATAATGACCATATTAATATATTTAAAATAGTATTCCATTAAAGAGGAATCAAATGTCTCTAACCTCTTGGATCCTAAATTATGGAGTTGGAATCAATAAACAAGAGAGTTGGAATCCATAGCAAAATATGCAAGAGATAAATTTCACTACAAAGATCTCTTCTATGGTCAGAGATAACGAAAATTGGAGCAAGCTACCTTGAAATAGCTTAGTATGCCAAGGGAATGATAGATCATAGAACTAGGTGACTTTAAGACTCCACCAATGTAGAAAAAAATGAGCAATTTTGGATATATCAGTATAGGGTGGTATCATCAATAACAGTTATTATTTTACATATGATTGCTATCAAACATGAGACCAGATATTTTCTAACATGATTGATTTAGTAATATTAGCAATAGCTACTATTTATTGAACATTCATTTGTTTAATAGGTATGTGTATATATATGGTACATATATAATAGTAATACTGGAGAAGATTAATTTTGAAATAGTAGTCATTACCATTTTAAAGATGACAAGGCTAAGAGTCAATGAGGTTAACTGGTTGCCTCAAGTTCACTTAGATAGTGAGTTAGAGTCAGAATATGATCCCAAGTCTCTCTGGCTCTGAAAGTCATATTTTTTTATTTTTTAATATTTTCTACTGAAATTATTTTTTTAATTCAACTTTATCATTCATACATGAGGGACTGTTCTCATTGTTCTGTTAAACACGGTCCATCTTCCACCACAGGATTCATTGTGTTATATAGTCCCATGCCTTGTACAATCCTTTCAAAGTTTACACCCAGTGGCTCTCATATTCATCACAGAGTTATGCTGTCATCACCTGTCAATTTTAGAATGTTTTCATTACTCCAAAAGGAAAAATCCCATACTCCCTTATATCCCCTTATTACTATCTCTTAAAATTGATGTATTCTCTTTGCCATTACTGCAAAAATATTACAGTATTATTGTCAACTATAATCCATAAGGTATATTAGTTGAAATTCCCCATGTATCACCATATACTTAACACAGTTTAAGGTTAGAGCATTCTTATACTTCATCCACCACCAAAATCACTATGCTCTAGGGTTCCTACATTATTCTCTAACTTTCTTTCCACTGAAATTTTACATCCACAGACTATCCCTTTCGGACACAATCTCCCTCATTTATTAATCAGCAGTGTTAGTTATACTCACTATCATGTATTACCATCCACTCTATTCACTTCCACACATTTACAATAAACCTTATTAAAATATTCTACATAATTGACCATCAGTTCTCATTCTTAACCTACATTCAATTTCCTAGTAACCTGTACTTTAGAGTTTACCTCCATGAGTTTACTCATCATTTTATTTCATATTAATGAGACCATACAATATTTGTCCTTTTGTGTCTGACATTTCACTCAAAATAATGTTCTCAAGGTTCATCCTTATTGTCTTGTGCACCCTGACTTCATTTCTTCTTACATCTTGAATAATATTCCATTGTATGTAAATACCACATTTTGTTTATCTACTCATCTGTTGATGGACACTTAGGTTGTTTCAATATTTTAGCAATTGTGAATAATGCTATTATGAACATCGATGTACAAATGTCAGTTCACATCCTTGGTTTCAGTTCTTCTGAATATGTTCCTAGTAATGGGATTGCTGGATCATATGACAGTTCTATAATTAGTTTCTTGAGGAACCACCAAACTATCGTCCACAAAGGCTGCACCATTCTACATTCTCACCAACAGTGGAGGTGTTTTCTTCAGCACTTGCAGTTTTTCTGTTTTTGTAATAATGACATATCAGTGTAGTTTTGATCTACATTTCTCTAATAGTTAATGATGCTGGACAATTTTTCATGCTTTTTCACCATTATATTCCTCTTTGGAAAAATGTCTATTCAACTCTTTGACCCGTTTTTTAATTGGTTGTTTGTCTTTTTATCATTGTGTTGTATAATTTCTTTATATAACATGGATATCAAACCCTTTTTTGATATGAGATTTCCAAATATTTTCTCTTATTGAGTAGGTTGCCTTTTCACTTTCTTGACAAAATCCTTTGGAATACAAAAGTTTGACAAGGCCCCATTTATCTATTTATTCTTGCTTGCTTGTGCCTTGTGTGTAAGGTTTAAGAAACCACCTCCTACCATAAGATCTGGACGATGTTTCCCTACATTTTGTTATGTAAGTTTTATGGTTGTAACTTTTATATTTTGGTCTTTGGTCTATTTGAGTTAAATTTTGTATATGGTGTGGTTTGGGATCCTCCTTTCTCTTGGATGTGGATATCTAATTTTCTTGGCACCAATTGTTGAATAATCTGTTCTGGCCTAGCTGGGTGGACTTGTGGAGGTCAACTTTTTTTGTTTGTTTGGTTTTTTGTTGTTGTTGTTGTTGTTGGGGTCATACTTTTAACCAATAGGATATTCAGCTTTTTTATTGGTCATTCAAAGATATTGAACTTAAATAGGTAAGCACTAAGCAAAGTCTTCCACAATATCTGTTGATGAATTGATACAAGAACACAAAACTTTTACAGCTATTTGTTCTATCTTGTCCCCAAGAAATTATTTCATGTCAAAATAAATTTTCTAGCACTCTACATTCCTTTGTCAATGTTTACCTTCTATTATCTGTGATAATTTTTCAGATATATATTATTATACATACTTGAGTTTCACATAACTTTTTCTAAAAAATAATATGGTTAACATGAAATTGAGTGAAAAACATTTGGATGTTTCTATATCAGTGTGAACCATAATATATTAAATTACTTGAATTCCAAATAAGACTGTCCATGGGTCTCATTACAGGGTGCCTTTATGTCAGAAGAAATACAAAGAAAGTTGTGAATCAGTGAGTTTCCTTTGTTACAGTATACCTGTTCATTGCATCAAAAGTCCATCTGGGGAGCTGATATGACTTGAGTAGTTGAGTGCCTGCCTCCCAAATGGGAGGTCCTGGGTTCACTTCCTGGTACCTCTTGAAAAACAACAACAACAACAACATGCCAACAAGTGGAAAAAAAAAAGCAGTTCAGGGAAGCTGATGTGGCTAAGTGACTGAGTGTGGGCTTCCCACATTTGAGGTCTCAGGTTCATTCTCCAGAACCTGATACCAAAAAAAAAAAAAAAAAGTCCATCTGTATAATCAATATAATTATGCATTTTAAACATTTCAAAAATTATGTTCAGCTGCATTTATTTCTTAAGCAAGCCAGTAAAAAGAGAAAAAATTTAAACAAAATTATGTGTTTCAGATTTTATTGGCCTTAATAGAAAGAAAAATATATTGGGACATAAGTGTAACTCAGGCAATTTTATGCTATGATGAATCATTTGTTCAAGTGTTTTAATGTATATATTTTAATAGGCATAGATGAGAGGCAGTAGAAAATGAGGTCTTAAATGAAAAGGGGAAAATCTCTCATGAAGAAGTTAATAAAGTAATTTGTGAGTGACTAGTTATAGTATTGATAACTAGGTATCTAGGAGTGTTTCTGCCCTCTAACCATCATCCAGAGTTCAAATTCTCCATCTAAGCCATTAACATATCCAGTTGAATTTTCCTCCAATCTCACAAGTTTTCAGATTACAGGGATATGGCTAGAATATCCACCAACAATCCTTGAATGAATTCTTGCAGATAAGTTTAACAGGTAAGTTAGGAAGTTAGGAAGTATATCAAGTAGGATGTGGCCACCCTAAATCAGATCAAGTAGAATGCCTTAATAAATCAGATCACTCAATGTATCTTCTTTGACCACAAAGGAATGAAGCTAGGGAAAAAGAGCAGTGGGATAATTGGAAAATCCACAAATACGTGGAAATAAAGTACTATTATACAACAAATAGGTCAAAGAAGAAATCACAAGGAATCTTAGGAAATATCTTGAGGTGAATGAAAAGGAAACCACAGCATACCAAAATTTATTAGATACAACATGGGCAGAATGAAGAGGGAACTCTACATTACAAAAGAAGTTCTAATGCTTACATTACAAAAGAAGACAAATTATTAGCCTAACCTCACAACTAAGGAATCTAGAAAGAGAAGAGTAAACTAACTGCCAAAGCAAACAGAAAGAAGGGCATAACAAATATTAGAGGGTAGACAGAGAATAAAAAAGGACAATAGAGTCAACAACACAAAAAGTTTGTTCTTTGAAAAATCAGCAAAATTGGCAAAACTTTAGCTGGACTGATAAAGAAAAAGAAGAGAAGTCACAATAACTAAAATCAGAAATGAAATGGGGACAATACTATTGACCCAACAGAAGTATAAAATAGGATTATTAGAGGATACTATGAACAACTGTATACCAACAAATTACATAAACTAGATTAAATGGACAAATTCCTAAAAAACACACAAACTATCTACACTGATTTAAAAGAAATAGATACCAGCAAACCAATAACTAGCAAAGAGATTGAATCAGTAAGCATAAACCTCTCTACAAAGAAAATTCAGGAACAGATGGCTTCACAGGTGAATTTTACCAAACATTCCAAGAATTAACATCTATCTTTCTCAAAGTCTTCTGAAAAACTGAAGAGGAAAGAACACTCTTTAACTCATTCTATGAGGCAAAACCAAATCCAACAGCATATTAAAGAATTATATACCATGTTGAAGTGGGATTTATTCCAGGTGTGCATGGGTGGTTCAAAATTAGACAATCAAATAATGTCATTTTGATTGACAAAGAAAAGGCATTTGACAAGCTCCATCACTCCTTCTTGATAAAAACACTAAGAAAATGAGGAATAGATGGAAACTTCCTCAACATGATAAAGGGCATATACAAAATCCTCAGCTTACGTTATACTTAATGGTGAAAGACTGAGAGCTTTTCTTCTAAGATCAAGAATAAGACAAGGATGACTACTGTCACTGCTGTCATTTAACATTGTACTGGAAATTCTAACCAGAGCAATTAGGCAAGAAAAACAAATAAAAGACAACCAAATTGGAAAGGAAGACATTCTGCACTTACAGATGACATGGTCTTAAACAGAAAAACTGAAAAATCCACAACAATGCTCCTAGAGCTAATGAATGAATTCTACAGAGTTGCAGCATACAAGATCAACATGCAAAAATCAGTAGTGTTTCTCTATACTAGTAATGAACAATCTGAAAAATAAATCAAGAAAAAAATTCCATCTACAGTAGAAACAAAAAGAATCAAATATCTAAAAATAAACTTATCCAAGAATGTAACAGACTTATAAGTAGAACACTACAAAATATTGCTAGAAGAATTCAAAGACCTATATAAGTGAAGGGACATTTCATGCTCATGGATTGGTAGACTAAATATTGCAATTTGTCATTTACTCCCAATACAATGTACAGATACAATATATTAGTCCCAGTTAAAATTTCAACAGCCTTCTTCATAGAAATGGAAAAGCTGATCATCAAATTTATATGGAAAGGGAAGAAGGTTTTAATAGCCAAAGCCATCTTGATAAAGAAGAATAAAGCTGAAAGAATCACACTTTCTGATTTTGAAACTTATTATAAAGTCATGGTAATCAAATAGCATGGTACAGGCACAGTGACAGACACATAGACCAATGAAACTGAATTCAGAGTTCAGAAATCAACCCTCACATCTATGGCCAATTCAATTTGACAAAGGTACAAAGTCCACTCAAATGTGAAATAATAGTCTTTTTAACAAAAGGTGTTGGGAAATCTGGATATCTGTATGCAAAAAAAATGAAGGTGGTTCTCTTTTTCACACTATCTACAGAGATCACTTAAAAATTGATCAAAGACCTAAATATATGAACCAGAACTATAAAACTCTTAGAAGAAAACACAGGGAAGCTTTTTCAAGGCTTTGTTTTGGGCAATGGTTTCTTAAATTTTATATTCAAAGCACAAGTATTTTTTTCTTTTGTTAAATAAAAAAATACATAAATGAGACCTCATCAAAATAAAACGAACAAAACACCCCAAAACTTTAGCGCACAAAAGGACTTTATTATGAAAGTAAAAAGACAACTTATGCAATGGGGGAAATATTTGGAAACCACATATCCAACAAAGGTTTAAATATCCAGAATACATAAAGAAACCCTATAATTCAACTATATAATGACAAAAAAAATTAAAAATTGGTAAAGTCATTTCTCCAAAGAAAATATATAAAATGCACATGAAAAGATGCTCAACATTATTAGCCTTTAGGGAAGTGCAAATCCAAAGCATAATGAGATACCATTTCACAGCACTAGAATGACTATTATTAAAAGAACAGAAATTTATAAATGTTGGGGAGGCTGTGGAATAATAAGAACACTCATTCATTGTTTTTGGAATTGTAAATTTGTGCAATCACTGTGGGAACACTTTGGCTATTCCTCACAGAGCTTATTATTACCATATTACCCAACAATTCTACTTCCAAGTATATGCCCAAAAGAACTGAAAGCAGGGACTCAAGCTGATATTTGAATGCCAATCCTCATAGCAGCATTATTCAAAATTGATCAAAGATGGAAACAACCCAGTGCCCAGCAACTGATAAATGGATAAACAAAAAGTTTTATGTACATACAATCAAATATTATTCAGCTATAAAATGTAATGAAGTTCTGATTCATATGACAACCTGGGTGAACCTGGAAGACATCCAGTTAAATGAACTAAGCCAGGCACAAAAGGGCAAATATTGAAAGATCATACTGATATGATATAATTACATTAAGCAAATTCACAGAGTCAGAAACCAGAACCTAAGTTATCAGGGGATAATTTGGAAGTAGGGAAGGGGGACTTAATACTTAATCGAACAAAGTTTCTATTTGATATGATGGAAACAAAATTTATTAATGGATATAGGTGATGGCAGCACAACATTGTGAACATAATTAACTGCACTCAATCATATTTTTTAATGTGGCCAATAGGAGAAATTTTATGTTGTATATATATTATTAGAATAAAACTCTTAAAGAGCATAAGACTGTACAACACAAATGGTGAAGCCTAATTTAAACCATGGACTATAGTTAATGGTGTTGGGAAGTCAAGGACACACTCAGTGGCTATCTCCTAGCCCTCACTTATCTCTTTCTTTTTCCTCTTTTGTTTATTTGCATGCAGGGTTTTTGTTTGTTTGCTTTTTCTTTCTTTCTTTTTTTTTGTGTTTCCATTTGTGGTTGTATCATGCAGGGGTTCAGTATGTTTATATTTCACAACAGACCACAGACAGTCAGAGGAGACATTAAAACTTAACCAGTCCTAGCTTCAAGACAGGATACAAAGGTTGCCCATTTGCAATGCTCCAACCTGCCCCAGAATGTATAAATGTTCAGCTCTTGGTGAGTGCAGGTGTCCCTGAACTCAGACATGAAGAGAGATATGTGGAGTTGCCAAGTAGTTGGGCTCCCAGGCAGACCAGCCACTATTGTTCCATCATCTCTGATGCAAAGAGAGGCATGCAGAGCTGCCATCATTTGACCATAATTTGAGCAATTGGCATTCTCAGGGTACCAACCAAGATGGGATCATTTTTCTCTGCTTTTTTGGACCCTTCATGTGGTGCAGGCAGTAAAACAGTTCATTTGCTGGGAGTTTCTATTGTTCCTGAGCCTTCGTTTCCACCTTTTCCCACATAGCAATGTGCTCCACAAATAGTACAAGTATAATAATATTCTTTCATCGATTATACCAAATGTACCAAATTAATGCAAGATGTTAATTGTAGGAGGTTATATGGGAACTCTGTTTTTGGTGAATGTTTTTCTGTAAACCTAAAACTTCTCTAATAAAAAAATAAACTAGACCACATTAAACATGGACTAAAAATGGCAAGTATGCAAAAATACTAGGGCAAAAAATAAATATAGGAATAAAGCACAAAAAGAAAATAATAATTCATTTTAGAAGAAAACATAACTGGGAAAAGTCAAAAGAAAATTCCCCACAAATGTTTTATGCTTCAGAAAAACAAGAATGTGATTTTGTTGAGAGAAGACATGAAATATGAGATGATTAAAAGACAAAATGGGCTGAAAGAAGAGACTATAGAGTCAACAAAGTAGAGGACAACAGCAACACCACTACAGAACTAATTTAAAAGATCCAATAAGGAGCAGAATAGATAGTGTGGAAAGTAAAATTAGTAACAGAAGAAAGGTGTGGGGTAGTTTCAGTGAAATAAAGGCAGAAAAGACAAATAAGGGAATCAGAGTACAGTTAATGTATATGATATATATAGAAGATGTTGATACAAAATAATGATTGTGATCATTAGGCTAATGTATCAACTTGACCAGGAAATGGTGACCATTTTTCTGGTTAAATGGGCACTGGGCTAATTGTAATATTAGAGCATATCATTGACTTTAATCATCAGGGAGTTGATGTGACTACCACAATGAAAGTCAGAGTCAAAGTAGCAATCGAAAGTGTCCAAGTTGCATAGACCAATGGTGTTGGCTAATAGATGAAGGGTTACCTCGAAGTAAAATAGATGGGCAGTCTATTAAATTCCTACTTGATCTGTACAAGCAGAAGAATTCTAGGTCAAGTGAACAAAATCCTAACTCAGATTACATATGCAGAGAATCATGGCCCCTTAATTCCCAGACTTGAGGCAGTTTACAGACCCTGAACCTCTTGAATAAGGAGAAAGCCGTGTCCCCTTGGGGAAGGATCTTGTTACACTATCAAAAAAATTGGCAACTTTCTGCAGTAAGACCTATGGCCTTATACAAGGGTAATTGTGCACTAGGGAAAAGGAAATGAGCAGACATTTTGGAGGTTATTAGACACTGGCTCAGAAGTGACATTAATTCAAGGAGAGCCAAAACATCACTGTGGTCCACTAGTCAGAGTAGGGTCTTATGGAAATCAGGTGATCAATGGAGTTTTAGATCAAATCTATCTCACAGTAGGTCCAGTGGGTCCTGGGACCCATTCTGTGGTTATTTCCCCAGTTCCAGAATGCGTAATTGAAATAGACATAGTTGCTGGCAGAATCCTCACATTGGATACCTGACTTTTGGGGGCTATTATGGTAGGAAAGACCAAGAGGAAGCTGCTGGAACTCCACCTACTTAGAAAAATAGTAACTCGAAAGCAATAACAGATTCCTGTGGAGATTGAAGAGATCAGTGCCAACATCAAGGGTTTGAAGGATGCAGATGTGGGGATTCTCACCATATAACTTTCAACTCTCCTATTTGGTCTGTGCAGAAAACAGATGGATCTTGGAGGATGACAGCAGATTATTATAAACTTAACCAGGTGGTGATTCCAATTGCAGCTGCCGTCCCAGATGTGCTATCGCTGCTTGAGCAAATCAACACATTCTTTGGTACCTGGTATGCAGCTATTGATCTGGCAAGTGCTTTTCTATCAATTGTCATTAATAAGAACAATAAGAAACAGATTGCTTTCAGCTGGCAAGGCCAGCAGTATATCTTCACAGTCCTGCCCCATGGTATATCAACTCTCCAGCCCTATGTCGTAATATTGTCCACAGGGATCTTGATAATCTCTCCCTCCCACAAGACATCACACTGGTCCAATATATTGATGATATCATGCTGATTTGACCTAGTGAGCAAGAGGTAGCAATGACTCTAGACTTATTGGTAAGGGATTTGCCTGAGAGCCGATGGAAGATAAATCCAACAAAACTACAGGGGCCTTTCAATTAGGTGAAATTTCTAGGTGTCCAGTGGCATGGGGCATGTTGAAATATCCCTTCTAAAGTGAAGGATAAGTTGTTGCATCCAACCCCTCCTATAACCAAAAGAGAGACAAAATGCTTAGTTGCTGTCTTTGGAAAAAGCACATTCCTTATTAGTTGTGCTACTTTAGCCCATTTATTGAGTGACCAGAAAAGCTGCTAGTTCTGAGTGGGGACTGGAGTAAGAGAAGGCTCTGCATCAAGTCTAGGCTGCTGTGAAAGCTGTGCTGCCACTTGGGCCATATGAGCCAACAGATCTAATGGTGCTAGAATTATCAGTGGCAAATAGAGATGCCATTTAGAGCCTTTGGAAGCCCCTATAGAGAATCACAATGCAGACCCTTGGGATTATGAAGCAAAGCCCTGACATCTTCTGTGGATACCCACTCTCCTTTTGAGAAACAGCTTTTGGCCTTCTACTGGGCCTAAGTAGACAGCTTGCTAAACAATGGGCTGCCAAATTACCATGAGACCTGAGTTGCCTATCCTGAGCTAGATATTGTCTGACCCACCAATCCATAAAGTTGGGTGTGCACAGCAGAACTCCATCATAAAATGGAAGTGGTGTTATGAGATAGCACTCAACCGGGTCCTGAAGGCACAAGTAAGTTACATGAGGAAGTGGCCCAAATACCTATGGTCGCCACTCCTGCCATATTACCTTCTCTTTCCCAGCCCACAGGTGTGGCATCCTAGGAAGTAACTTACAGTCAGTTGACTAAGGAAGAGAAAACTTGGACCTGGATTAGACATGGTATTCAGGTACCACCTGAAAGTGGACAGCTGCCCCAATGCAGCCCCTTTCTGGGATGTCCCTGAAGGACAGTGGTAAGGGCAAATCCTCCCACTGGGCAGAACTTTGAGCAGTGCACCTGGTTGTTTACTTTGCTTGTGAGGAGAATTGGCTGGAGACTCATTTGTAGACTGATTCATGGGCTTTTGTCAATGCCTTGGCTGGATGGTCAGGGACTTGGAAGGGGCACGATTGGAAAATTGGTGACAAAGAGGTCTGGGGAAGAGGTATGTTGATAGACCTTTTTGAGTGGGCAAAAAGTATGAAAATAATTGTGTCTCACATGAATGCTCACCAGAGGATGACTTCAGCAGAGGAAGATTTTAATAATCAAGAGGATAGATGATCTGCTCTGTGACTAGCACTCAGCCTCTTTCCCCAGCCCCTCCTGTGATCACACAATGGACTCATGAACAAAGTGGCTGTGATGTTAGGGATTGAGGTTATGCATGGGCAATACTTTGCAGAGATGAAGCAAAGTCTCCAAGAGACTATGTATGTTCTAAGTCAGCATCCCTCTGTGATGTTGTTTCTTCCATAGCCAGGATTCACAGGCTCAGGGATCAAGGGATGGAAGTGGGAGTGGCACTGCTCACTATTAACCCTAGTGATCCACTAGGAAAATTTTAGCTTCCTGTGCCTGCATCTTTAAGCTCTGCTGCTCTTTAAGTCTCCCAGAGTAAGAGTGCATGCACCAGGGAACACAATAGTGATTCCATTGAACTGGAAGTTAAGACCATCTAGGCATTCTGGTCTTCTCATGCCTTTGAATCAACAGATAATGAAGGGAATTACTGTACTGGCTGGGGTGAATGATCCTGATTTTCAAGGGGAAATAGGACTGCATCTACATGGAGGTAAAGCTGAGTTTGCCTGGAATACAGGTGATCTCCTAGGGTATCTTTTAGTGCTACCATGCCCTCTGATTAAAATCAATGGTAAATTGCAGCCACCCAATCCAAGCAGGACTAACAATGACCAAGCATCTTTAGGAATGAAAGTTTGGGTCACCCTACCAGGCAAAGAACCACCATGACCAGCTGAGCTGCTTGCTGAGGGTAAAGGAAGCATGGAATGAGTAACTGAATAAAGTAGTGACTTTGACCACCTGGCCAGTTACAGAAAAGAGGACTGTAATGATGATGAATATGTCTTCCTTGTTTTGTTAAGAGTATGTTTGTATATGTACATAAACTGAATATCTTTGTTTCCTTCCCTAACCTTTTCCCTTATTATATGATATAAGTTGTATTAATTTCATGTCATAATATTTAAGGATGTCAACTTTAAGAGTGAATATTTCTCAAGGACTTGCACCCTATTCTGGAGGGAATTGTGTATTTCCAGTAGAATGCAGGATTGTTGAATATTGTTAATCAGGATAAAAAAAATGTATATATATATGTTATTGTTTTTATTTAGATTCTAGGTATGGTTTAAAGTGATGTATATGACTGCCAAGCTGACAAGGGGTGGACTGTGATAATAAGGCTAATGTGTCAACTTGGCCAGATAATGATGCCCCGTTGATGTTCAAGCAAGCACTGGACTAATTGTAATTAAAGGGCATTTCATTGACTTTAATCATCAGTGAGTTGATTGCATAGATGGCTGGTTACATATATAATCAACTAAGGAGATTGCCATCAGCAATGAGTGATATCTCATCCAATCAGTTGAATGCCTTAAAAGGAGAAGTGGTCTCAGCATTCAGAGACAGCATCTCCTGGAAACTCATCAAGGACCTTCATCAGAGTTCTTGGTTTGTAGCCTGTAGTATGAGAGAATTTTATAAAATCTTATACTATATACAGATATCTCCTGTTAATTGTTTCCCTAAAGTACCCTGACTAACACAATGATAAATGGTGCATCTGAAGAAAAGAACCTAACACATGGATTTAAAAATTATTTATGTATTACTAGAAAATCTCTTGAAATTAAAAATAATACCCAAAAGTCAAAGGCACACCATTCTCAAGAAATTCTTTAGATGTTTCCACTTACTAAAATGGCTGGTAGCAAAATACTTGAAATCAGTTGGCTTTTATAATAGGGATTTATTAGGATAAAAGCTTACAGTTCTGGTAAACAGATGTAGAAGATGTAGCTCAGTGGTTGAGCACCTGCTTCCTATGTATTAAGTGCTGAGTTCAACTTGTAAAAAAAATTTTATAGTTCTGATTCTCTGAAAATGTTCAAATCAAGGCATCATCAGAGATGCTGTCTCACCAAGGTCAGCTGCAGGCAATCTTGGACTCACATTAAGTGGCAAGGGAAAATGGCAGCTCTATTGGTCTCCCTTGACCTTCTCCTCCATGTTCACTTTCTCCAGGAACTCAACTGTGGCAGGGTTCTGTCTCTTCTGCCTTGAGCTGCTCCATGGACCTATGCTTTTAGGGGCCTCTTTCTGTGTCTTTGCGCTCCACTTATTCCAGCCCCCAGCCTCTCTCTCAGCCTCTCAAGGTTTTTCTGTCCTGAGAATGAAGGGGATCCTGGAGTCTGCTCTCACATTGCAAGGTAAAACTGGTGGCTGTTTTTCTCTCTGTATTTCTGCTTCTAGTTTTCTGCTTATATAATATTCCAAGAAGAAGGTAGAACCCCTTGCTGGTCATTCCTCACTGACATAGTAGAAAGTCCCTAATCTAATCAAAACCGATTTAATCAAAATTCTAATCAAAACTGATCTAATCAAAATTCCCTTAACTGAATCTAGTACAATCAAAATGTCTCACACCCAAAGGAATGGATTAGCTCAAAGAACATGATCTTTGCTGGGATTCACCAACCTTAAAACTGTCAAAGTAGACCAATTGATTTCATGACATTTTATGAAATTTAATGAATTTTATGGATAAAGAAAGAATTTTTCAGGTATCCTAGATTTGCAAAGGAGATAAATATTATGTGGTTCAAATACCTCTGTGAAAAATGAAGTTCCAGAAGGTAATAGAACAATATTTATGAAATCCTAAAGGAAAGAGTGTGCCTCAAGTTATTAAATTACTCAAATACAAAATGGCAAAAGAAGCATACTTCTTTTTGTTGTTGTTGTTTAATTTGTTTGTAATTTTTGTTATATGCTTTTACATAGGAAATATTTTATTTTGTTTTTCTTTTTTTTTTGTATTTTTTATTGTCTTTTTTAAAAAAATAGATTACACAAAAAGTTACATTAAAAAACATAAGAGGTTCCCATTTACCCCATAGCCCACTCCAGGCATACATCTTTGTTCCAAACTCAGAGAATGAGACACCCTTATCCTTTCTTAGAATACAACTGTAATAGAAAAAAAGGTTGTAACAACTGTAAAATAACTGAAGGGTGAATATTGAACCCATTTATTCATAAAATAAAGGGTAAATAATTGTAAGAAATGTTTTCTAGAATTAAATCAACCAATTAAAAAGTAAGAAAAGAATTATTTTGTTTCCTAAATTTTAGGTTTATATTCATAGTAAAGGTTTTTAGGTTTTTCACTGCATAATTTATAATTTGACAGAGTTTTAAAACAACTCATTGTTACAATTCAGTAATTCTTTATAATTAGAAGGGAGACAACTTTGATGACAAAATCCTTGATGGAAAGCCAATTTATTGGAGTGCCTTGGTTCTTAGGTGAGATCTGCTGATATGCTTAGCTCTACCTACCTGAGTTTAAGGATACTAAGCTTGTTTAGAAAGAAGACAGGAGCAAAGCTCCTAAACATGGTTAAAGCTGTGTGGTGAACTTCTTACCCACAACGGTCTTAAGATATTGTATGTAATTCAGTGATATTTATTTGGAGCTCAAAGATGCAAGCTATTTTCTTATTAGATATTTTTGATGCTCTCTGCCTCCTAAAAGCCTGAAATTCATTTTCACAATATGTCTTCTGTTTCCAAGGCATCCTGTTCAGTTCCTTAAAATTAGCTCAAAGATCACATACTATCAAATTCCCATGAAGTCTGAAATCACTGTTGGGTGAAGTTGTCTCAGAACGTCACAGAAGAGGTGGGATTTAAGTTGCACTCAGTAGCATTATTAAGGTTTGGTGAAGCATACCTGAGGTGGAAAACATTATAGATTTGGGAAACAGCAGAAATAAAAGCATGGTGAAAGAAAAACTAGATTTGTTTAAGTGCTCAAGTGAAGGGTTCATAAAGCAAGTAGTAGAAGAAAATAGTGGCAATGTGGGTAGAAATGGGTCTGCTTGTCAAGAGTCTTGAGTATCTACTGCATAGTTTGGACTTTGTTATTCCAGTAGCAAGGTCATTGAGGTTTTTAAGTGTGTTTTTAGGATTAATGAAAATCATTGTTTGTGGGAGAATAATCTATTAGTAATGGACAAGTTTGATGAACAAATTACTTGATTAATTAATTGTTTGAGTGTAACTTTCTCTGAATCCCAGTGCCTGGGTTTTGTGTAAAAGAAATGGAGAATTGGCATTTCATTTTATTGTCAAATTATTTAAATTTTATTGTCGAATTATGGAGTACTTTTCTTATTTTTTCCATTCCATTTATAACTTGAAAGTTCTTTTCCATCTATAAAATAGCTTAAAATTCACTTACAATTTTTCTATTTTTGATGGTTTCTAAGTATGTTTAGTTCTCCAATCTATCAGAATATATTCTACTAAATGGTATAGAAAGGATCTACTTTTTTTATAGCTTTTGTAACATACTCTGTGAATATTCCTACTTTTTCTGTATATTGAGATCCATCATTTTATTGATTACATACTTTTACATAAGAGCATTTATTCCAGGGCATCTCTTTCTTTTTGGCTTATTAACCCTTTGGTGGCCTTTTCTCTACTTCCCCAATATAGATTTTTTCACCCAGGACTTTAATTACTGGGTTATTAGTCTCTATTCCTAATAACTTTCTACATTTAGGAGGATTCTTGGACCAACGGAATCAGCATCCCCTGGAAACTTGTCAGAAAATCAGGCTCTTAGAAACAGTATTAAGAGGATCCCTTAATAATTTATGTGAACATTAAAAGTAGGGAAGCATATGACCCAGCAATACCACTGCTGGGTATATACCCAGCAGAACTGAAAACAAGGACACAAACAGATATATGTACACCAATGTTCATAGCAGCATTGTTCACTATTGCCAAAAGTTGGAATCAACCCAAATGCCCATCAACAGATGAGTGGATCAATAAAATGTGGTATATACACACAATGGAATACTACTCGGCTGTAAGAACAAACACACTACAAACACATGTGATAACATGGATGAATCTTGAGAATCTTATGTTGAGTGAAGCAACCCAGACATTGAAGGACAAATACTACATGACCTCAATGATATGAAATAAACAAGCTGCCTTAGATAGCAAGAGACTGAACGATAGGCTTACAGGAAATCGGAGGGTGGAGGAAGGATATGAGCCGATGTCTACAGGGGTAGAATTTAAGACGAGATGGTGGTAAGTATGAACACAAAGAAGAGATAAAAGGGGGGCAAGGGGTTGCCTTTGGTTGGGGCTTTGCGGGTTTGAGGGTGGCTGGGGAGGGACGGATGGGTGACATTGCCCAAAAGTGGGGGGAGGGAGGGGTAGCATACGAACACAGGAGAGGGTTAGGTGTTGGTGGAGAGTAAAATGCCGAGAAAATCATATCAAAATATAATAAAGAGGGTTACCTGTTTAGAATGCTCGGAGGGGAGGGTCTGATGCAGGACGGGCTCCTGGGGAATGTCTAAATGCTCATTCTGCCAGAGTGGGTGTCACCATGGGGTAGAAACCCAAGTAGTGAGAGTGGGGGTGGACCCACATCCTGGGGAGGACTGATGCCACCAAATAGAGGGAACTGTATCCCTCGAGAGAAAGGGTGGCTCCCAGGGCATGGGTCAGTTGAGCAAGTTAGGCCCTGAACACTATTCCATCTATCTCTGGAAGTGGCTCCTCAGGAAACGGAGGTTGTCTGTCACTGTGGGCACCAAGGTGGAAGGGAAAATGGATGTTAAATGTGTGGAACCAAGGTAAATGGGGGGTAAGAGAGGAGTTTCTTGAGAGTACACAAGGATGGATATAAAACATGTAATATTACACCATAACATATAGGAGATGACAGACTGATAATGTAAACCATAATGTAAAACATAGGATAACTAAGAATGTAAAGAACTGTGTATCCTAAAGTATGCACCATAATGTAAGCACAGATGTCACCTTGTTAGAAACCTAATGTCTCAGACTCTGTACATCAAGTTAAGTAAATATGATGTGAATAGGGTGTAAGTGTATTGCTCTGGAAGGAAAAAGGTTTTTGTGGGGGATGTATGGGAGTGCTGTATATTATATATATGCATTGCTGTGGTCTAGGACTCCTGTGAAGAGAAGCTGAATAATTAGGGGGGGAAAAAAAAAAAAAAAAAAAAGATAGGATGTAGAATTTTTTCAAGTCAACATTCTTTATCTAAGTTCTTTATCTAACTTTATCCAAGTTCTTTATCTAACCTTTAAATCCCTCGCTATATGCCATTCCCTAGTAAGGGACCATGACATTATATTGGGCTTCAAATTTCGGGGAGTTCTGGATCACAGAGTGTTTCAACAATGGCAATGGAGGGATACTGGTATGGGATACCAATGACAGGTGATATATGGCTGACAGGGAGCTGTACAGAACATATGTCCAGGGTGCATGGTAATGTTTGGATATACTCATAGTGGCAACAATTAAAAACCACAGCAGGGGGGGTACTGGGTTCCTGGCCAGTGGTGCTCTGTCGTGGTCCCTAGGGGAGCAGCGACAGTCTCCCAGGTACAGCGGCGGGGACCGGGAGGGAATGAGGGTTCAACGGTGAGCCCCTGATGCTAATGACTATGCTTGTGAGCTGATAAGCCTAAAATAAGAACAAGGCCTAGAGCAACATTGTGCCTGGGAATTTCCTCCTGTCAGCCTTCATGTTACTCAAATGTGGCCAGTCTCGAAGCCAAACTCAGCATGTAAATGCAATGCCTTCCCCCCAGCGTGGGACATGACACCCGGGGATGAGCCTCCCTGGCAACGAGGGACCACTATCAACTACCAACTGATGATGCAACTGGAAAATGACCTTATACGGAAGGTTCAATGTGGATCAGCAGAATATCCCTGTCTACATAAAATAACATGACTTTAAAATGCTGTTTGAACTAAAGTAAGGGGGAAATGGAAAAGAGAAATGAGTTTATATGGCTACGAGTTTCTAAAAAAGAGTCTGGAGGCTGGCAGAAGGATTGCCCTCATGCACAACTGAGCAGAGTCAGAGAGACAGATAAAGCAGATACAACCCCCAGATATCGGTTCCTTTGAGGGCTAAAGAGACCCATGGGAGTTATGGTCATGGCCGATGGGGTTAACTACCAGGTCAGATGGCCCCTTTTTGGAACTGGTGTTTATGTGTGATGAATCTGGACTCAGATGGGATCTTCCTTCATAAGACTTTCATGCTAATGTGCTGGAGGTGCAGTTAACGTTGGGGTTTAAGATATATTTAGGGGATTTGAATCTCTGGACTGACAATGTGATAGCCAGGTTCTGAGCCTCAACAGACTCCAGCACCTACAATATGATTTATTGGACTTACCACACTCAGCTAAGATGGAGTTGAAGAAGGACAACCACCACACCATGGAGCCTAGAGTGATTACAACTGAAAGTGGGAGGATTGCATCCAACATCCATGTGGAATCTGAGCCTCCTCTTGACATAGAGGTGCAATGGACACAACCAATCCAATGTCCACATAGAAGAGGTGGCATTGGATTGGGAAAAGTGGACATGGTGGCTGATGGGTATGGGGAAAGGCAGGAAGAGATGAGAGGTGGAGGCTTTGGGACATGGAGCTGCCCTGGATGGTGCTTCAGAGGCAATCACCGGACATTGTAAATCCTCACAGGGCCCACTGGATGGAATGGAGGAGAGTATGGGCCATGATGTGGACCATTGACTATGAGGTGCAGAGGTGCCCAAAGATGTACTTACCAAATCCAATGGATGTGTCATGATGATGGGAACGAGTGTTGCTGGGGGGGGGGGGGGGGAGAGGTGGGGGGGGGGGTTGAATGGGACCTCACATATATATTTTTAATGTAATATTATTACAAAGTCAATAAAAAAAATAAATAAAAAAAAAAAAGAAAAAAAAAATAAAAGTAGGGAAGCACTGTTTTAGCAGATTATAGTTCTTTGAGGGCAGAGATTGTTTATCTTGTTCACCATCAGATCATTCCACTGTGGATAATGCCTGGCATGTAGTAGATATTTAGTAAAAACTTGAATGAATAAATTAATGTGCCAATGCCTTATGCATATAATTCAAATATATTAGTTCATTATTACTTAGAAACATAAGCATGCCTATTTTAATGGAGCTAGCACTGTTTTGAGAAACCTTATGAGTGTTTATGAATCCTGTACTGCTGATGACAAAAAGAGGTATGGATTGTGACTTGTTAACAGAATATGGCATTTAATTACTCAATTTCTTACTCCATATAGAATATCCACTCTCATCACATTTATTTTTATGATTAATGTAAATGACAAAAAAGTACATGTATAGAACTTAAGTACTAATAAAGAATTTAAACATATTTTATCACCTGATCTCCAAAACAATTCTTTAGATAAAGTATCATTATTATTGTGATCTCCAGCCATATGAAAGTACAGAGATTGAACACAGAAAAGCGGTAAATAATTTGTGGAGCTGAGACTAAAACCCAAGTTTTCACTCTATAATTGGATAAACCACACAATTATATAAATCCTTTACAGAAGGAGTTTGGAAACAACATAATTTTCCAATTTATTAATAAATCATTGTCTGTTTAATCCTTCTGTTATGTGAATTCTAGTATTCTTGTAAAGTAAGAAAATTGTGCAAAAGATTCTACAAGAGAAAGGAAGATAAATTTAATGTTAGCTTTCTTAATCAGTCATAAATATTAAATGTCCTCATGTTTAGATATGCACTAAGGTGAAATTTTAAACATGTTCTTTATTAATTATATTAATAGGTATAGAGCTAAGAGGGTAGTAGATCTGTGGTGGGACACTGTGTTTCATGGATTCAAAGATGCCATCAACTATAAAACATACTGTTAAAGTCATATTATCTTTTGGGGGAACTACCACTTCATTAAATGTACACACAAATTGTAACATGCCTTCTATTTTTAGAGGAATTTTCTCCCCAAATATACAACTTTACTGTGCTACCAGCATGGAATTGACCTAACCAACCAAGGATACATTTGTGCTTTGGGGAGAATCTTCTTCCTGTTTATCCACTTCAGGGTATCATCTAGAGAGCTCAGACAAATCATTAACTAAAATAATCATAATTTTATAAATTGATTCCCTCTATCATAAAACAATCCTCAAACTGCTACTGGCCAACTTACTTTAGTTTCAAGGTTATTTCTCTAAAATCTAAAGTAGATTTATTCAGTACTGAATAATTGTTCAATATGACTAAGCGCTTTATTATATCGTATTTCATTTAGTGAATGAAATAGACTGAAGTTATTAACATACATGACACCATTGTAATGATGACTGCCTAAATTGAGAGGTTTTCAGCTTTGAATAATAGAATACCCAACCAAGAGTAGACATTTATTAAATCAAAGAACATGATGTCTAGATATTGGGTGCTTCCAAGGTTTATTCAGTGATTTACTCTACTGTGCTCAGCATATCAGCCATGTGTAAGTCCATATTTCAAAAATGGCTGCAGCAATTCCAGACATCAAAGGCAGACATGATCATAACCATTTCCTTTGAAGAAGAGGAGATTTTCCTAATCAATTGTTTTATTTTATTAATGATGGAATCCTTTTCACATTCTCAGCTCTAACTGGCACCACATAACACTGGATAGGACTCGGCTACATGCAATTCTAAATATGCTACATCCCAAGGAAGTTAGAATATCAAATATTGGGTATTTTCAGTTGCTCTAGTATGAAGCAGACTCTCCCAACCAGGAAGAAAGAAGGTGCTGGGGAAAGATTGGGCAAAATAAATTAGGCAATGAAAACCCTTTAGCACTTTCACTTTTCTTATTTTTCAATAACAATTAATTTTATGTATTTGAAGTTAAGTTATGGTCATAATGCAATGTGGATCAAGAAGGGCTAAAATATGTTCAAGAAAATGTCATAATATCCTATAACAATCTGGTTTAGCAACTCATTTGTCAAGTTCTACTATAAAGATAATAACCCCAATATATCAAGTTTCATCCCTGAAATAAAGGAACTATACATTATAAAGTCCTTGCTAAACATTAATGGTTTGTGAAGGAATGCTAAAATATTTTTTATCCTTCTGAGATTTCATCATAGTGATAAGTAGTTTGAGAAGTTCTTATATAGAATTAATGTTGAAGCAAGAAGCAGGCTTGATATAATTATTGTGAACAAAATCTTATCATTTAAACTGGTTTTAATTCACTTTCTATAGAGTTTTAGGCTCCTATTGTTTTCCTAAGAAATTACCACAAACTTGGTTGCTTAAAATAACAGCAATTTATTCTTCCATGGTTCTTAAGGACACAAGTCTGAAATCAGTATCACTGGGTTGAAGTCAAGGTGTCTGCAGGGTCATGCTTCCTCTTGAGGTTCTAGTTGAGAACCTGTTTGGTGCCTCTTCCAGCTTCTGGTAGCTGGCTTCCTTGGCTTCCCTTTGCTGCCTCCACAGTCACACTAGTTCTCCTCCTCTGTCTGTGTGCTGAAATTCCCCCCTGCCCTCCCCTTATTTGGATACATGTGACTCCATTTAGGGCCCACCTGGATAATCCGGAATAATCTCCCCATATCAAGACCCTTAATATAACCAAATCTGCAAACCTTTCCCCCTTTATTTATCATATAAGGTAACATTTATAGGTTCCAGGTATTTAGATATATTTTGTGGAGCAATTTTTCAGCTTACCACACACAAATTCATTCATTCATTCATTCATTCACTCATTCATTCATGCATGCATGCATTTAGCAAATACTTAATGACTATCCACTATGTTTCAAGCATTGTTCTGATGCTGGGGATTTAACAGTGAACTAACCAGACAAAGAGCTTTAAGTTTTTAGAGTTTATGATCTAGTGCAAGGGTTGGCAAACTTTTTCTGTAAAGGGCCTGATAGTAAATATTTTAGGTTTTGTCGAATATACTGTCTCTCTGTTGAAAAGTCTCAGCTCTACTATTGTAACATGAAAACAGCCATATAAAAATATGGAAATGGATAGACATGTCTAAATTCCAATAAACATTTATATGCAAAAATAGAAAATAGTCTAGATTTGGTTCATGGGTTATAGTTTGCTGACCCATCCTCTCAAGTAAAGATACAGGGGGGAAAAATAAACAATGACAGATAAATACAGACTGTGCCAGATGTGATAAATGAAATGGATGCAAATAAAGTCAGAGGAATAGAGAGTTCTAATGCAAGCATATTACTAACTAGAGTAACAGGTAAATCCCATATCAGAGTGGCTTTACAAATAAAAGTTCCCTCAGTGTTTGCATGAAGTCCAGTTCTAAAGCTTTGATCAGCAGGAAACTTTCCATGTGGTCATTCATGAATCCAATCTCCTCCTTCCCTGTCCCTTCCATCTTGAGCATTTTGGAATCCTCTACAATCTGTTGGAAGGGAGCGGAGGAAAGCACATGGGAGTTTTAATGGAGTAGGGCTGGAAAGGTTGGTCAATTCTACTCACTTTATTTTTTTAATTTTTAATTTTTAATTTTTTTAAGTTTATTTGGGGGACTAGAATAGGTAAATGTCACTATTGCAGGGTAGTGGGAATGTGGAGAAGCTTGGGAAAAATACAATTAATATAATCTATGGACTACAGTTAATAGCAATATCATAATATTCTTGCATCAATGCCGAAGAAGTTCTTTGTTAATAATAGGGGAGTATGGAAAAAATGTATGCTATGGACCATAGTTAGTGGTAGTAATCTGATGATATTATCTCATACACTGTAATAAATGTTCCACAACAGTGTGGTATGTTGGTGAAGGGGTATAATATGGGAATTCTGCACATGTCTTACACATGTTTCGTAAGTTCACAATTTCTGTAATAAAAATATATTTTTAAAATAAGTTTATTGGGGAGAAGTCAGTGTAGCTTGGTTGGTTGAACTCCTGCTTCCCATGTTTGAGGTCACAGGTTCAATCCCGGGTGCCTCCATTTTTCAGCAAATTCTGGATCACCTTCACTGCTGGCTCAAACCTGGTCTGGTGCACAGATCTTGAGTTTGCCATCCCCAGCTGCCAGCGCCAGCCCTGGTTCCCAAGGTCTGTTGGCTGGAATCAGGCAGCAGCAGCAGCACCAGCTTTCCCAGGAGCAGGCATGAAACTGGATATTGCTGGGCAAGGTCTTTCCCCTACTCACCTTACATACTCTTATATCCCTACAACTCGATCACTTGACCTCACCTAACTTCAAGAAAGGCAAAAACATAGTCTAGCTGTGCTCCCAGGAGTATGAGTTAACAGAGTTGGTGATCAGGTAGGAACATTTAACTCAGGGATGATGCTCTTTTTAACAGGAGAATCAGAGAAAGTCTCACTGACCTCCTGATGAAAGTGGGGAGTTAATGTGGCAAAGACTTTAGGATCAGTCATATATCTGGGCTATGAGGGCTTCTGTTCACTTAACCTCTCTTTTAGTTTGACTGGTCATGCAGCTGAGTTTTGGTTATTTGGAATGTGGACTCTCTTCTTGAAGGACACCTGGACTTTTGCTAGACTTAATTTTGCTAAACTGCTGAGATTTGTGGTATACCTTTTAAAAGGCAAGTCTTAGTTATCTTGACCAACATTCTAGGTCCCTAGTTGTCTGAAAGGAGACGTTTCCAAGCAGAGGTCTTGAGGCTGGATAAAGTTTGTATGTTCATGGTATCCAGGTTACTTAGAATGGAGTTAAAGGAGGAGAACAGTAGCATATTGGGTCAGGAAATAGAAAGGAAATCATGTAAGTCCATTGCTGAATGTGGCTTCTACTTCGAGAAGACATGTCAAAAAAGAGATAAGATTTAGTTTTCAATTAAAAAAATATGGTCTTGGCTATTGTGGTGAGGACTGTTCCTAGTTGAAGATACAGAGTAACCAATTAGGAAGCTATTTCAGTCATTCATAAGAAAGGTGATGAGGAATTGAAATAAGTGTTACCAGTAGGTGGATGAGATCGGTACAGTGACGGAAAAAACAAATCAAGGATGAATAGCAGATTTTCAGCATCAGCATTAGAAGAAAGTGTTTACCATTAACTGAGAAGAAGAAAACTTCAGACTTTTATTCAGAAGTGAGAAATGGAGAAGACCAAAAATGGGCACATTAAATTTGAGATTCTTTTCAGATTTCCAAGTGGATGTGTAGAGTAAGCAGTGAGATATGATTTGGGACAACTTGTCAAAGGACAAGTTCAGCCTGGAAAGATAAATTGGTGAACCATGGTAGGAACATGTATAGATGATATGAGACTGAGATCTTCTAATACACAGCTCTACAGAAATCCTCAGCAGGTTGAGCTATTAGTAGGGAATCAAGAAACTTTATCCTGGAAATCAACTGGAAAGTGTTGAAATGTTAGAATGTATATATGGCAACAAAATAATTTAAAAAGAAATCCATGGAACTACACTACACAAATAGAGAACCCTAAGTTAAATTAATAGCACAATTATAAAAATGTGCTATTATCAATTGTAACAAAGTTTCCCACAAAGGCAAAATCTTAAAAAAAAAAAAAAGGTGGTATGTAGGAATCCTGTATTTTATGCATGATTGTTCTGTAACCCACAACTTATCTAATAAAGAAATATATGTATATATATAAAGAGTGATTAAACAATTAAAATGCTCCTAAGACTGACCTTATTTTAGCAGTCTCAAGGTCAATGGAGGTCTGGGCAAGAGCTCTTGTGGTGGAGCGCTGGGATAGATAGCTTCACAAGACCGGTTTAAGGAGAGGATTGTTGGGAGATTAACTAGACAGAGTTAGAGAAGTGTTGACATAAATTAAAGGAGATAAATGGGACAGAAAGTTGAAGGAGATCTTAGATTAAATAAAGAAAAGTTTGTGATGCATGAAATAATGAGGGAAGATGTTAGAAAATATGAGTGCAATCTAATAAGGAGAGGCTCTCCTTGGATGGAAGCATGGAAAAATTCTTCCACTGCAGCAGGAAATAAGGCCAAGTGTTACAACAGATCCCAAGAGAATGGCAGTTTTTTTGTGGGAGTTAATATAGCTAATGATTTTTACTATTCTCTTTTTAAAATACGAACTGAGTTCATTAGATGAGATGTGTTAGGAGGTAGGGAAGGAAGTAGGGGAAGGATCAAAATAGTCCGTATTCATCTATGGAAATGAAATGTAATTAACAGCACTGAATTATATATTTGAATGTAATTAAACTATATGTATATATGTTACTCAAAATAAAAAAAACCCATAGGATTGTACAACACAAACAGGGAATCCTAATATAACCATGGGACATAGTTAATAGTACAATTATAATGTACAATCTCAATGGCAACAAAGGCACCACGTTAATGCAAGGGGTTAATAATGAGGGCGTTGTAAATGGGGACTTTGTATTGTCTGAAAGATTTTTCTGTAAACCTTACAATTTCTCTCATAAGAAATTTATATTTCCAGAGAGTCAAGACAAACACTGTAGAATATAGTAATGATGTTCTTTAACAGGCCACTTGAAGTTCATGGTTATTAATTTATAGTGAAATCAAGAAAGCATTGTTGTGGGTTTTACCATGTGTAGCAGACATTTATGACTTAGGCATACCATTGGATTTAACCAGGATGGGATTTTTCTAGACTTGTATGATGAAGGAAAATGACGCAAGGAAATTGAGAATAGATGTTAGGAAATTAATGTAAACTCAACGAAGGCAAAAACCCTTGTTTGTTTTGTTCACTGGCATATCTCTGGCACCTAGAAGGGTGTCGAGCACATGTAATCAATACATATTTGATGAATAATGAATGAGTGAGTAAATTAAATCTAGTGCTTTAAAATCTCATTTGGGCTAGGAAGCACATGAATACAGAAGGTAGGTGAAAGAGATTGAATAGTGAATTATAGAAATCATGGATTGTTAAGTCTTAGAGACGTAGGAGACATTTATATCAAGGTGGGCTATTTACCATTTCTGAGGCTTGTTTTTCGCAAAGGTAAAATTGAGATACATGTTTAATGCAATAATTTAGCACCATGTATAGCATATAGTGCATATTCTTTGCCTTTGCCATATATTGAGTATTAGTCATGATTTCATTTCACCTTTCTTAAATGGTTTCAGAATAAAAACTTTTTGGCACTGTGTGTGCCTGGATATTTCTAAGTATTATTGTCAAGGGAGTGCTTTTATGGGTAAAATAGAAAGCAACTTACTAAATTTAGAGATAAAATTAAATACACTAATCAGGGACTTCCAGGAAAATCAGGATTTTTTTCATTATTTAAAGTGCAAAATTTACATTAAACCTTCCTCTAAAATGTTTGCCTATTATAGAGTTAAAACTTTCTACAAGTTTTTCTTCTGGATTATATCGTTTTATCAGCCTATGAGCATTATGAATTAGAGTCAACCATGATCATTGACAACATGAGTTTTAGTAAACTGGATTAGGTTCCATGTAACTAGGACAGATCTCTCTGAGAGGTGTGCCGACTGATCACCAACAGAAGAACATAAGGGAACTGTGTTTTTCCTGCTTCTGCTGCTTACTTGCCATCTCTCCATCATTCACTTTTAATTAAAAGATTAGTGTACAGTTTTGAAAAAACAAGAGTGGAAGCTCCTTTCTTCTTCCGTGGTTTCAGGTAGCATGTGTGTATGGGCGGGGGGGGGGGGGGGGATGGAGGGTTTACTGATAGCAATAACTTTTGCCAAGGAAACTTGGATAAAATACAGATCTTATCCTTTCAAAGATGTGGCTTTCTTCTGGACCTGTGCTATTTAAGTTATATATCAATAAGAAATATGCTTAGAATAGCTCTGTATTTAGGGTTTGGGGGTAGCATTTTTTTTCCTGTGTGTTTGGTTTGGGTTTTGCTATTTAATGTCAGGTTGTTGGTTGCAACTGAATAAGCATTATGTTTTGAATCTCAGAATGAAAATGGGTTAGGATTGCTCATTCCACTTCCCAACCATTTCTCATATAGTTTTCAATGCTATGTTGTTGGTTTCCTTTATTCTAGGTTACCAACAACTGTACTCAGTTGAATAGGCAAGCAAAAAATGCTAAAGTTATAAAGCAAGGAACATATGGAAATTTTACAGTATTATGGAAAGAGCACTGAATTATAAGACAGGGTACTTGATTCCCTATTGTGGTTCTTCAGCTAAAACATTGAATATTTGTTTCCTGATACTTTAAATGAGAAATTAATCTGGAAGTTCTCCAATAGTACTTCCAAAGTTAATATTCTACCTGGGTTACATGAATGTGGATTGATTACTGGGGTTGAACTAAGAAACCTTGTATGTTTGTCATCATAAATCCCAATGAGAATGGATGAAAAAGGATAAGACCAGGTGAGTATATGTGTCTGCGTGTGTTTATATTTTGAAGAGTCAAAGGGAAAGCTTAGTTACATACATTCAAAGCAGGATGAAATTCTAGAATATTTAAGATTCATCTTTATCAGTTAAGGCATCTGAGGAAACTGAAGAAGGATTTCTTCAAAGAGGAGTAAGAATGAAACAATTCCATTAGTGTAATTGCTTTACTCTTCCATACTCCATATTTCATATCCACAGAGTATTAAAGACAAAAGCAAGGGGGCATGAATTTTAAATAGTTCTAAATAGAAAAAAAACCCAACATTTTAATCAATTTTAAGAAAAATATCCACATATTATCTTTATAATACTCATATAAGACTATTAATAATTGTTATGTGCTGAATTGTGCCCTCACCCAACAAGTTTTTTAAAGTCCTGATCACTAGAACCTAAGAAGGTGATTTTATTTGGAAATAGGGTTATTATGGATATAATCAAGTTAAGATGAGGTCATACTGAATTAGGATAGGTCCTATTCCAATATCATTGGTGTCCTCATGAGAAGAGGGGAAGAAACACAGAAAGAGATGGAGAGAGAGGGGAATTGGCCATGTCAAAATGGAGACAGTTTGGAGTTATGCTACAATCCATGGAATTCCAAGGATTGCCAGTCAACATCAAAAGCTAGGAAGAGGCAAAGAACAGTTCCTTCCCTAGAGTCTTCAGGAAGGGAATGGCCCAGATGACAACTTGATTTTTTTTCAGATTTCTGGACTCCAAAACTATGAGAGAATAAATTTCTGTTGTTTTAAGACACCAAGTTTGTAATATTTTGTTATGGAAGCTGAGCAAAATTAGTGCAGTGTCACATTTGTGCATTTTTATCTTAAGAAGGAAAGAAAAAAATTGATTTATTCAGAAACATCTGAATATCAACCACATTTTAAGTTCATGAATATTCAGTATTCCACTTATCGCAATGCTAGTATTCTAATAAAGAGACCAACACTGGAATGAACAGTGGCTTGTAAAAACACAAATTGATATTACTCACATCTTAATACTGGTGACAAAGTGAAAGTATGGCCCAGATGCCTTCTTTCACTCAGTTGAGAAGCATGAAGTTCCACGCATGTTTGGGACTTCAGCATGTCGTTCCAAGGTTGGTCTGGTTGTTATCGTCAGTCCTGCCAGCTAGAGGAGACAGGAGCATGGAGGAATATTTGTGAGACTTTTTAATGGGTCAGGTTTATAAATGTTGTATATTACTTCTGCTTTCATTACTTTGTCTAGAAATCAGTCCCAGTGGGACTGGGAAATCTAGTTTAACCATGTGCCCAGGAAGAAACAAAGGTGGGGATGAGTGAATTGTTAGCAGGCTCTGTCGTGAATGCTACAGATGATTATTCTGGTTATCACAAAGAAGACAAATCATAATGATTTGTTAGGATAGCTTTAATTACTTATAGTATTTTAAGGCAATTGATATTCAGTATTACAAGTAGGGCCATTGATCTGGTGTAGTTATTCTAAAAAGAGAATAAATCTTATAGGTAATTTAGCAGAGTGCTGTATTCTTTGTAAATGTTTAATAATTACTACTTATCATCATCATCATCATTGGAATTGAAATAATAACAGTGTATTTAATTTAATGCTATTAAATATGGTAAATAGATAATTTGCATAACTAAAACATATCATGCCACATATATAATGGTATTGTTGTCCTTTTGAAAAGTTTGCTTTATCTTCCTAAATCTAGGATATAATTGCTCCAATGCAAGATAAATGTGTTGTCATTCTTGGCATTAATCACAGAATATAAATTTTCATTAATAAATAGCACTTATTGATCAAGTAAATATGTACTATTTCTTTTGAATGAAGAAAATCAAGGTAATAAACCAGTGTTTAAATAATGTAATCAAAAGCCACATTGACAAGTCCTCAGAATTACTCTAAATTTTCAAATTACTGTAAATTTCAAATTAGAACCACCTACAAATTGATCATATATATACTCATATGTATGCAGTGATAATATTAGATTATAGAAAAACACAATATATGAAATGAAGATGATTTCTCTAACCTGGAAGGAAATTAAAATTTGGGAAAATATACAAATGTAATATTACAGCTTTGAGCATAAGGAGAAAATGCTAAAATTTTACTGAATGATAGTTTTAACAATTTTGAGAAATTTAAGAAATGCAAGCACTGAATAGGTTATACCATTTATGAGGCTTTCCATTATTACTGCTTTGTTAAAAACTCTTATTTGTTGGGAAAGATTTCCTGAGGCTCTCTTCAACTGGAATGCAATGAATCAGAAATAAGAAGGTCATAATATATATTTATATTGTTTCTGATATTTTTTCATAATCCAGTCCAATGATGAATATATGTAGTAGCCTAGATTTATATATTTTTGTAATTTTAATAAAACTAGCATCATTCGATTTTCACTTCATATAATCTTAACTTTTTCTTACATAAATTATTTCAAAAAGTGCTGAAAAAGTCAATTTATTAGTAAATACAATGTTATTATAATGAAAATATTCAATGCAAATCCCTTTCTTATATCACTGTAAATTTAGGCAACAAAAATATTTTAGTACTTCAATATATTGGAGAAAATAACATTTTGGAGGAAAATAAAAGACATTGCTTTAAAAGAAATGAAACATCTAAAAGGGAAGTTGAAAGAAATCCAAACCATCATTAAAGTTCAGTATAACATATATATTTCTCCAAGAAAGATATAGAAGTTGGAAATAAGCATATGAAAATATGCTTAACCTGATTAGCCTTTAGAGAAATGCAAATCAAAACCAAAATGAGATATCATTTCAGGCCCACAAGGATGGTTAATATATATATTAAAAAATAAAATGGAAAATAACGAATGATGGAGAACATATGGAGTAATTGAAACTCTAGAGTATTGTGGGAAAGCAAAATGATACACCCACCATGGAATGCAATATAATGGTTGTTCAAAAAGTTAAATGCAGAATTATAATGTGACCCAGCAATTCCACTTCTAGTGATATACAAAAATAAAGTGAAAGTAGGGTGTCAAGCAGATAGGTACACACCAACATTTTAGCAGAATTATTCACAATAGCTAAAATATTAGTCAACAAATGACTAGATAAAAAAAATATGATACATAGGTGTAGCAGTTTGATATCATTTATGAATTCCCAAAAATAGATATTGGATTATGTTTGTAAGCTGTCTGAGGTTTCATGTTTACTTGATTAAATTATTAGGGCTTTGTTTGGGCCATGTCAGTAGGGTGTTGAGTCCCTGGCCCTTGGTGGGTGGGGACTCACAGAGAAAAGACATGGCAAGGGATGTATTTGAGAGATTTTTGCTAGAGCCTGGAAGTAAGCACACAGAGGAGTAGAGCAGCTGAGCCCAGATAGAAACAAACCCCAGAAAGAAAGGAACCCAGGAAACCTGAATTCTTGGCAGATGTGGGTAGCCACCTTGCTCCAATGCGTGGCAACAGACTTTGGTGAGGGAAGTAACATGCATTATGGCCTTGCAACTGTAAGCATCTTTTATAAATACCCTTTATAAAAGCCAACAGATTTCTGGCATTTTGCATAAGCACCCCTTTGGCTGACTAATACAATAGGCAAAATGGAATATTATTCAACCCTAAGAAAGAATGACATTGTAAGATGTACTTCAACATGGAAGGACCTTGAAAACATTATGCTCAATGAAATAAGCAAGGCCCATAAGGACAAGTATTGTATAATATCACTTAGATGACTAGAAATAGCAAATTTTCATTGATAGAAAGTAGATTGGAGTTTATCAGAAGATGGAGGGAGGGGAAGTGTTTGTTTGGAAAATAAAAAAAACAATAACTTTTGAGTGGTTAAATATAGAATTACCATAGGCTCCAGCAATTCCAATCCTAGGTATATACCCAAGGAAAAAATTGTGTAAAATTGATTATAGCAGCACTAATCAAAATAGCCACAAATGGAAATGAACCAAATGTTAATCAATGTATGAATGTATAAACAATATGTGGTACATCCATACAATGTAATATTATTCCATAATACAAATTATATTATTATATAACAATATAAATAATGAAATACTGACTGATGCTACTATATGGATGAACCTTAAAAATATGCTAAGTAAAAGAAGCTAATCATACTCAAAAAAACACATATTGCATGAATTCATTCATATGAATTGTCCAAAATAGGGAAAAATATAGAGACAGAGAGAGAATAGATTTATGGGTGCCTAAGGCTGGAGGCATGGGTGGGTGAAGGAACTGGGATTTGCTGGAAAAAGACCCAATTACATCTGGTAGAGGAGATATGTAACAATCATTGTTTGTAGTTAGTAATTAAAGATCCTAAAATTTAATTTGAATTTTGGAAAGACACTAATTTGAGTGAATTGTGATACTCTTAAAAGAGGTTAGGAGAAATAGCTCAAGGCTTTGCAAAGGAACTGCCAGTCTTCGAAACCTTGACCTGATTTTGCGGTACTCTTTTTATGTCTTGTTCATACTTTATGGAGAAAATTATAGGCTTTTTGTGAATTTGATATTTTATAATGGTCTCTGGATGCGTTCTGAATATTCATAGCTGACTTTATTATAGGGTCTGATATCCAGGGTAATTTTATGAATAGGGATATATTTAATCTTTAATAGAAATTGAAATAATGGGGGAAAGTATGTTAGTGGTTGTAAATATTACTATGTTTTTTGGGAAGAGGTGGCCTGGGCAGAAAGATACAGTTAAAAATAAAAACACGAAGATCCATATAAAAACAGTGTGAGTGGGGTGTATATATTATAGTGTATACATAATGTCAAACTGTACCTTCATCATATAGATGGAGGTGTGGTAGATACAGAATTCCCACCAAGCTTCATATGAACAAACTTTTCTTCCTAGGATTGAAGACTTATTCACTGTATTCTGTTTCCCACAAAATATGTTACAATAACAGTACTCCTTTTAGGGTAAAAATTTCATAAAGTATTTTCTAAAATAACCAAGAAACGATCAAAAGTCAACATCCTTCATTTGATTACATCTTGGGAAGATAACCAATTTTACCCATATAAAATTAGTATAATATTATTTTATAATTAAATATATCTTCCACAGGAATTTTAAATAGCATGTTGAAGTCAAGGGTATCTACAATTACCTGTACAATCACCGACCCACTTGGCTCAATCACTGTGTACTTTAAACCTAATTCATATTCTGGCCTATCATTTCCTACTACCTCATTTCTTTTATCTCAGTTGTTCAGTTACTTTACTCTGCTCTCTGGACTCAACTACCATCTTATGAGACATTCCCTTTCCAGGAGACATACAATAATTAATTAAATCAACCTTACTACTACACCTTTCACTTTATGCTTCACTTTTATGCTTAAGAATTAAGGTATTGCCTTGCCTGAAAGCAAGTTCAGATATTTTGCCTTATTATCATGAATCTCTTGCATTTTTAAACAGTTGCTCTTGCCTGAATTCCTGATATGGTGATCTGACCCATTTTCCTTTGCCAGTTCCCCACTCTAGATTGGGATACTCTCTTCCAACTACAGAATTGTGATTGGAATTCTGCCTCCTGGAATCAGAACTCCATTTGGATGTTAATACTTTTTGGGATATTCAATCATCTCCATTGCATATTCCAACCAGCATTTCCTCTTATCATTTAAAACTGGGAATTGCCATTTTCATACCCAACGTAAAATCTTCAGGTGTCCTTGGATGAGTCAATGCATGACAACATACAGGGAAACAAAAAATTACATTTATTCTCCTTACTACTTATTCTACCACCAATTTTCAAAGTGTCAGGGGACTCTGGAAAAATCTACCTTTAATCATAGGATTCTAGATCTTCATAAATGTCTATGCAATACATTTATCCCATCTCTTTTTTTAAGAGCAAAAGAAATGAAAAGTTGATGAGACCAATCTGCACTCGATCTTGGGCTTCTAAGTAGACTTTGTATACAAAGGGTTGGAAAAAAGATGTCATTGAATTATAGTTATTGCTGCTAGCTGAAAATTTATGATTAGCTAAAATATGTTTCTTTTTAGAATATTTTGTTTATTTTGTTTTTCCTCAAATCATTATGGGGCATGGGTATTCTGTTTTTCTCAAACTAGGTTTTAGCAGCATATCATCAGACATTGAAACCACTTGCTAAAGTATAAAGCAGTCACACCCCTGGGAACCATGGAGACCTCCTGCTCACCATGGCCACCTATAAGCCTAGACTCTGCAGATATCCCAACAGCCACCATTTCTGTTGACCTTATCATGACAGTCTGGGGGCAGCTGACATAGTTAATCAGCTTTCCTTCCTTAAAACATTGGATACATCTAGGCAAGATGCCTGACCCAAATTCAAACCCAGGGTCACTTTTGCTTTTGTTTCTTGTGTTGATTCAAGAGAACATACATGGAGCTTCTGTATATGTACTGGCATCATCCCAGAACACTACAAGGACAAAGATTTAAACAACCAATATTTCAATTTCATTAACTGGCAGGCATTATTTCCTGCTATCAACTGTGGTAGGTTGAATTATATATCCCAACAAACATATGTTCTTAGCCTTAATCCAAGACCCTGTCGGTGTGATCCATTGTAAATAGGACTTTGAAGGTGTTCTTTTAAGTTAAGGTATGGTGACATAAACCAGAGTGAGCCTTAACCTGGATTACTGAAGGCCTTATGAAGAGAATCCAGAAGTCACAGTAGCCAGAAAAGAGTGGCCATTACCTTGGGATGGGAGGAAGAGATATAAACTAAGGAATCCCAAAGATTGCTTGTAGCTAGTACCAGGATACTAGATTTTAGGAGAGAAAACAAGTCTTACTGATAACTTACTTTGGACTGCTTTTATCTTCAGAACCAATAGCCAATACATTCCTGTTGTTTAAGCTAACCCATTTGTGGTACATCGAAGCTTGGCAAACTAAGACATCACCGTATCAAAACATCCCAAAGAATAGAGAAGAAGAAGAAGAAGAAGAAGGTAAGGCACTGTGACCAGTATAGTGATACCTTCAATTATTAAGTTCAGGAACTCTCACTGTAGACACTATAAGAGGCACTACAATAGATACTGTAAGAGAACTAATCTTACACCTTTGTTCGGAGATGCATATTTCCTGGAGATTTCTTTTGAGTACCTGTCACTGATCTTTGATTACTAAGAGCAACTAAGAAATTCTAAATTGTTTTAAAAACTGCAAAATTCTGCCAAATATAATATCTGGAAACTTATCTCACCCTCTCTAATTCCAGCCTTCTCAGTATCTACCATAGCTTTTACATAACTAATCAAGCTATCAGGGCCAACAAGGTAACTACCAAATGCTTTCAAAAACACTTTTTAGTGGGAAAAAACAACAAAAACAAGTAGGACAAGAACACAGTTGTTTAGGGCAAGCTCAATTATTTTGTGAGCTTGCTTAAAAAAGAAACATTTTAATGTTTTCTTAGCCTTTAAATATAAGATAAACATATTGTGGAATTAAACAAGTAACTAGATATCAGGTACTAATTGGATTTTTCCTCATGTTTTATTCTGGTGTCCTTCCTAGAGTATATTCAAATGCACTTGCTGCCTGCTATGAGAGGTTTTCCTCTGAAATTTCAGATTTATAGTTCCCAGGAAATAAATTATAATATATATCTCACTAAAACTAAAACATGATACAGCATTGTACACTTAAATTATTGATTCAGCTGTGCCCAGAACTTTTTCATGGTGAAGTCATATCATGATGGGAATAAGGCTTCCTCTCTCCAAATAAGCATGATCTTGTATATTATGGTAAACTCCTCAGTCCTGCCTACTGTAGTCCAGACTCTCATTCCATGCTTTGCAAGCTTATGAGATATAATAACGACCTTCACGAAGACTTCAGAAACTGATTTGCAAAATGGATTGCCCTTATCTATTATCAGGCAAAAGAATGTTGCTATCTTATAATTATAAAAGATTTTACATGTCCATGCTAGCCATAAACAACCAGTTTTATTTTATTCATTATATCTTATACAATCCAGTTTATATATAAAGGGACTTTAATTTATTGATTGACTCTCTAAAGGGTAAATATTCCTTGTAAAAAGCCATACATTAAAAAAGTAACAAGGAAGATATGTTAATTTTATTTTGAAAAATCAGGAGATAAGAATGGTACCATTCAACTGAAATAGTCCTTCAGGAGGTTGGCAGTGTTCCCCATGTTGCTAGTGATCCATTTTCTTTTTATCACACTTTGAATCTATTTATTTTATTATGGATCACGTATTCCTTCTGAAAACATATCATCTTCTCAATTTCCCTCAAATTGTATTTGAACTCCTCAATTCTCTGCCAGCTTCTCTTTCCCTGGTGTTCTTTGTTTCTCTTTGTATGTCTTTTCTGTCTTGTCTCTTTTCATTCCACAGTCCATCCATCACTGACCCCATTTACTGTGTTGGCATATGATCTACTTAACCCAATCTCTTAGTTCTCTTCTGTAACTCATATTTATTTCTTGTGGGAGTAGTTATCCAGTTTCCCAAGCTAGAAATATTGGAGTTACCTTTGTTTTTTCACTCTTTTTTATTACCCAAATCCATTATCATGAAATCCTGTCCTTTTTTTAAAAACAGTTTTAAATTTACATCTTCTTTCTATTTCTACATCTGTATTATTATGCCAAATTGATATCAACCTTTTCTTGCATTGCTATAGGAGCTCCTTTTTGACTTGATTCTTGAATACAGGTTGCTCCAGCAACATGCTCTAGCTTGCAAAATTCCCCAAATTAATTTTCAGACATCAATTCAATCATCAGTGAACATGACTAAATTCCCACTAGATAAAGAATTCTGAGTTTAACATGATATGGGATGCAAAGCCAAATAATATAGAAATATACAGTATATTTCTATAACTATATACTGTGTATTTCTATAACTGGAACTTCTAGAAGTTTGCCACTTATTAGGAGAAAACCACAAATTCACCAACAGCTATAAAACAAAACAGAATATGTGAAAAAGCATAAAATATATATGTACATCCTTTTCTAAGAAAAGTGTGAGGTTTGATACCAAAGAAATGAAAGGGAATGCCAGTTTCTAGGGATTTTAAAATACGTGAAGTATTTTTTTGTTTATTTGTGTTTTAACATTTTTTACTAGTCAATATTAGTACATAGCAGTGAATAAAGCCTGTTTGTTATGTAGTTTTTGGTACAAATCATGATAGTGTTTTCATGGTATACTATGTGAATCCTGGTTTGTAACATTCATTGTAAGTCAATTTAAGTACATAGCAGTGAATAAAGCATGCACGTTACTTAGATTTCAAATATAATCAAGAAAGTGTTTACAAAGTTTGCTGAGTCATGTTTTATTTTATTTTTATTCTTTTTTTAAAACAATTTTTTTATTCTTTTTAAAAAAAGATGTTCAGATTACATACGTGCTACATAAAAATATGAGATTCCCATATGCCCTGCTCCCTATACTTCCCACATTTTCCCACATTAACAACATCTTTCATTAGTGTGATAGGTTCATCAACAATTGATGAAAACATTTTGGAGCATTGTCACTAAGCTGGGCCTGAATCTCAATGGAGTTGCAACACCTCCTCTCCAGTTCACTGGACTCACCCAGGACAGCTAACAAAAGGGTGATAATGGACAATGGTCATCCCAAGGAACCGAGAGCGTCTACAGTTGAAAAAGAATCCCATCCATCAACCCCATGGGACTGAAGCCCCCTCTCAATTAGAGGTGAAGCGGGCATCACCATCCCAGGATCCTCAGAATTGGGGAATGAACTATGGACTAAAGTAGACTTACTGGTATTCTACTATAGACTTATTGTAATTCTAGCAATGGGAGAAATTATATCATTAATGTGGAGGCAGTGGCCACTGGAGGTTCAGAGGGCAGGGAGAGGGAAACACAGGTGAAATATGGGGGGCTTTTGGGGACTTGGGAATTGTCCCGAATGACATTACAATGGCAGATATAGGCCATTGCATATCTTGTCATAACCTACAAAATTGTGTGGGAGAGAGTGTGCACTATAATGAAAACTATGTAATTAGGATAAATATTAAGGGTATAAGAAAGTGTGCAAATAAAGGAAATGTAGGAAGTCATGGGCAACATTTTAAAAATCTTTGAGTAAGTTATCTCTGGGCTAAAAATGGAGTATAAGTAGAGGATAACATTGAAAATGATGGTTGAGGCCTGACCATCAACTAATGGATCATAAGTAAACTGATAAATAAATATGTAGTTAGGTCAATACAAATGAAAAAGATCCTTAGATATTAGACCGATGGAAGGATAGACAAATGACAGGATAGGTAAATGGATGGGAGGGACCAATAGACACACACTAGATACAGCTAAACTAATAATGAAGGAAAATTATGCATAAAGATGCAGAAATATGTCTTGGGTAGAGATGTTCAAGGAAACTAGTTTGGATAACTTTTTATTTTAATTACATTAAGAGGCAGTGTCAACTCTTGATGTTTCAGCAAAAGGGTCAGAATTGAAAGTTTGCCCAGAGATTAAAATTTAAATGACTGTAATTGTGAGGATTTTAAAGGGAGTAAAGTAAAGATAAATCAAAGCACTGCTAAATAACAATAAAAGTCCAGGTGGAATTGAAGTAGCAACTTCCTTGGCTCTATTATTACATTTTATTTCTTCGTTTTCACAGGTGGTAGGGTAGCAGTTGATGATGGTGATTCCCAGAGTCAAGAATACAGAGGAATCTGGGATGTTAGGGAGGACAAGTACCTGAAGATAATTATTGGCACATTTTTATGTATGTGGAAAGGTCTCTCTGGCTCCAAACTCAATCTTTTCATCTAGTCAATGCCTTTTTATCATCCATGTCTCCTATTTGAGTTCATGTGTCTTATAGGAAACACTCTAATGTTGTTTTACCTACTCTTACCTGGTTGTACTTAGCATCAGCTTAAGTGCCTCTTCCCATAGGGTCATTTTCAGTATCAATTATCCAAAGAGGTTATTCTCTCTCATAGAATCATATTATTATTTACTTAGTCACATTTTTTACAATTTTAAATATATCTATTTTTTTTTGTTTCTTAATAAATTGCATAACAACTCTCAAAAAATTATAAACTCCACAATGTCCCCATCCTCTATTGTAGTGATTTTGAAGGAAATAATGTCATTCTCCCAGTCGATAACCCACCAAAATTTCTTTCTGCTCTAATCATCAGCATTAAAAATGCCTTTAATAGTGGTCCATAATCTGAAGTCATGAAGACTAACTTCTATAACTCCTCTATTTCCTAATTTACCACTCTCCATTCCATTTCTATTCCATTACTCAAAGGTTTGTTTATTTAAAACTCTATAACCTACTGTATATAACTTGGAAATGCAGCTTTCTTTTTTTTTTTTTTTTGAATTAACACTCTCATAAGAAAAAGACAAATAGAATATAAGTCATAGACAGAAATAGACAATTTATGGGGCAAAAAAATCAAATGGCCAATAACAATATGAAAATGTACTCACCTCACTAAGAAATAAAGGAATACAAATTCTAACAATGAAATACTTTCTAATCCATGAATTAGCAAAATTAAAAAGCCTAAAGTTTTATTATGGATATAAGGAAAGAGAAACATAATGGCTAATTGAATATGAGAGCAATATTGCAATATGACTCTCACATAGAAATCTTACATATATATTCAAGAAGATATTCATAAGAACATACACAGTGATATTTATAATAAGCCCAAATAATTGGAAATGATTAAACTTTTCATCAATAAAAGAATGAAGAAATATATAACATATTCCAATAGTAGAAACTAAATAAACTGGTTCTATATGTTTCAGGATGGACATTTGAAAACCTAGATTTAACTTTTGTTTATGGATAGGTACACATATATGGTAAAAATATAGAAACATGCCTGAGAATGTTACATTCCAATTTTCAAATAACTCAAGAAAGAGAAGGAAGGGTATGGGGTTTTATGGATATTCAGATAGAATCTGTAGCATCACATGTTATCAAATATAATCTGACACATAACAAAATATTGACATTTGTCAAATTAGGATATACAAATATTTGCTACCTTATTCTCTGTTCATTTCTGTATGTTTAAGTATTTCAAAATAAAACTTTTTTAATACAAAGGAAATAAATTTCTCCTATCACCAGTGGGAAGAGGATCAAGAGCAAAATTTCCAGAAGATATATTTCTCTTAGATACTATGGACAAGATAACACTGAGATATTTTTACTTTTATTTAGAAGTATGCTCTTGAGAAGCTGAGAGAGTTCTCTAGAGAACATGTAGTACATAGACTGTGAGATGGGAGGTGTTTCACGGTATCACAAAGTTGATTAATTTATTTCCCCATAGTTTAGTTTTTTGCCTTAACTAAGTTACCATACAGTTACATCTCATACTTTTAAATTCCTTCTCAAAGTATAAAGTGCAAAATTTGTAGTTTTTCTCTTGGCAAATGTTTAACTGAGTGCAGTGATTGTATGGGTTCTTACCAAGCAATTTAGAAGAGAGGATATATTCTTGCCTTATTAGTCAGGTTTCTCCAGAAAAACAGAACTGACTGTAGACCTGTATGTATATATATGTAAATATCAAGAAATTTATCATAGGAATTGGCTCACATGACTGTGGGGCTGGCAAGACTGAGATATATAGGGTAGACCACAAGATGAAAACTCGATGAAGGTGAAGTTGAAACCACCAGGAAAAGCCACAAATTGAAAACTCCAACGAAGGTGACATTGAATTCCCCAGGAGGAACTGGCTCATGCAGCAGGAATAGAAATTCTGACTGCTGAAATTCTCAGTTCTCACCTTAAGCTCTCCAACTAATTAGACGAGGAGACTTCTCTTATTACTGAAGGCAATCTCTTTTGTTGACTGTCGATGCAATCAACCATAGAGGCAAGCAACTGACTAATGATTTAAATACATGTATAAAACACCCTCACCAAAACAATCAGGTTAATGCTTGCTTGACCAAACAACTGGACACCATAACCTAGTCAAGTTAGCATATGAAATTAACCATCCTACTGCCTTACTAATAATCTCTAAATAAGACTCAGAAATAAATACATTTTTACTTCTGAATTTTTTTCATTCATTTCTTTCAAAATCTAATAAAGGTATTCATGGAAATTTAAAGCAGGTCTACTATTCCAACTTTCAAATTTAAATAAGCCATTTTGTATTTTCTAAGTTCTGTGCAAAGGGTTAAAAAGAGAACATTTTGGGAATCAACCATTTTCTTCATTAATTGATTGATACAAATCAAGTCCCATTTGGGTGATTTTAGATGTGACCTTTACAATCTAAACCTTTTTTTTGTGTGAAAACATCCAAATTCAGTAAAACTTAATTGCATCAAGGTGTAAATTAGACCTTAACTTTTCCCAAGTGATATTATATTTACTGTGATAAAAGTCCAACTAATGATATTTTAATATTTTTTCTTAGTACTGATCATATATTGGCCTCAGAATACATAGTACTTTTCTTCACTTTGCATCTATAAATTTATTTTAGTTTTAACATCATGTAAACTTTTTACTTGATCTTTTCTAACCTCTCAACAGTAGCCAAAATTTAAGGAAAGGAAAAAATTTGGTTTGAATAATTAATGTGAAACATATCATTAAGAAATATTTCTTGAGTCTTTATAAGGTGCTTCCAATAATTTAGATCAGTACTTAGAGCAGGTGGAATTGAGTGGGCTTTCACCTTTCATTTAAATGCTATACCTCATTTAATTACTATAGCTAGAAGACACTTTTACTATCTTTGGTTAATTTACAGTCTCAAAATACAGTGATGGAGTCCATTAGAGTTCCAAGTAATTTTCTACTTGCTTCCTGCATATATTACAGAGTAAGCAAGCAAAACAGCAATGCAACTCCTCCCAAATATCAAAGTAATACTGCTAATATAGAAAAACTAAACTAAATAATTTATTCTTAACCTTAATTTTAACAGCTGAATAGATCTAGTAAAGTATTACCATTTGTAACCTACTGACCTTTTTAGGGAAATGTTTGCTCATGGCTAAACAAGCAGAGCTTTGCAGAGCGTAAGAAGATATGCGTCTGCACTTTGCTTTTTTAATTGATTCGGATCACTGTACAATCATTAAGCTGAAATCTATCTTAAAGGGTAGAGAAGGCTGGTAGCCTGGGGCCACAGTTCTGTGTTGTGCTTGGTGCATTCACAGAAACCTGGATTAAGATAGAATTATAGGAAATCCTATTGAGTAAAGGCCTACTGAATAAATGCAGGGAAAATTAATTTAATCCTCTCTACTCCTTCAACATAACCTTTTAAAATACTAGGTTACAGTGTGTTCATTTCAGTTGTAATTCTGATATAAGATACTAATGGAGTTGACATTTGAAAAGGGATTGACTTTTGTGTATAAACTGTCACTGGCGTGTCCTAAAAATACCTTTCCATGTGGGCCTTAAATGCGATAACATTTTCCAGGTCATGAGCATAGATTGGAAGTTATTCAATTCGAATCCTGCAACGTGTTTAATCTTTGTCTCTTCAAGAGTACAAAGCTCTGAAATTGGATTTATAGATTAAAATATTAACCTGGAAAACTGTTATGGATAGATACCAAAATGTTACTATTATTGTTTTCATTTGTAGGTGGAGCTTTAAAAATGCATCTTTGTTGTTACTTGCTCTTTATGAAGCTCATCACAATGATACTAGCCCAATGACACTTTAAGAAAAGAAAAAAAAAGCAGTTTAGCTTCAGTGTAGCTGTGGAATAGTGAATTGGATCCTTAGGTTCATGCCTCCTGAATCTGGGTCAGCAGTAGCTGAGAAATTATCTGGACTAGTAGTAATGCTAATATATTACACATGTAAGAAGGGAGCGGTATAAAGCTTTTCCACATATATCAGCAATTGTTCCTCAACAGTTTACAATAGACCTCATTTTGTAGATGAGGCTAAAGGGTTGAGAGAATGGAAGTGACTTCTCCAAAATCCCAGAGCCAGTCAGTGATGGAACAAGGAGATGAATTGAAACCTGAATCTATTCTTGGCAATGTATTTTCTAGCAGTGTCAGCTCTCTGTTGTCAGATATAAGTTGCTTTCGTTTCCTTAGCTGTTCAAGCACACACCATGCAATGGGTCAACTTAAATAATAGGAATTTATTAGCCTATGGTTTTGAGACTAAAAGAAAGTCCAGCATCAAGTTGTCATCAAGGCATTGCTTTCTTCCTGAAGGCTGGAGTCCTGGGGCTAGTGGCCAGGTAATTCTTGGTCCTGGGCTCCTCTGTCACATGGCAAGACACATGGTGGCCTTACCTGGCCTCTCCATTCTCTTCTGGGTACCAGCAAATTCCAGCTTCTGCTCCTCCCAGCAGCTTTCTCTCTATGTCTGAGTTTCTTTCTGCTTATAAGAACTAGAATAACAGGATTAAGACCCATCCTGGGCCACACCTTAACTGAAGCAACCTCACCAAAACATCCCACTTATAATGGGTTCACACCCACAGGAATGGCTTAAGTTAAGAACATGTATTTCTTGGGTACTTACAGCTCTAAACCAGCACATATGTATAGTCATATTGTTCTCAAAAACTGAAAGATAAGGAAAAAAATGATAAAGGAAAAAGAAATGAAACACAAAGAAAAGAAAAAAGCTCTCAGAGTTTTGGCAGAAAGAACTCTTGTGGTTTAAAATGAAGGCAAGGCCTCAGATTCCAAGGGCACAGATGTGTGGCATGCAACAAAATGGTCACAAGCCAGACAGCAGAATCCCTATCCAAGGAATGTGCAGTTCTGCTGCTAGAGGAATAAAACGGGGGAAGGGACAATAAGTGACTTGTGTGCCCAATAAAATGAAAAGGCCAAAATGTTGCTTGCTCAGCTTCGCTTGCTATTTTAACAAAAATTTTGGAAGCATAGCTAACTAAAGTATCCAAAAACGTTTGAGTCGATGCTGCATGAAACAGGCTGGAAAATGAAAATGGAAAGACACACACAGGGAAAGATACTGTGGGTGTATGTGTCCCTCATGCTGCAGTGAGAATATCTCAGCCAACTGGAAACTTCTGGGGAAGAAGGCTACTTCTCAGGAGCAATTTTCCTGGGGTCCTTTTTCCAAGTGTTTCTGTATTTTGACAGGCCTAACTATTTTAGTCACTAATGAGGAAAAGAGTAACAGAATTATTGTGTAGAGAAAACAAAATTGATATTTTAAAAACTAAACATGTCCTCTAACACATTAGTAATAGCTAGTGATTAACTAAAAATGGCAGACTTGGCCAGAAAAGACCTGTATCTTTTCTACTTGCTTTTCATTCCTAATTAATTTCTTTCTTTCTTTTTGATGTGCATGATTTGGGGTGCTGAGGGCAAGAAGAGAAGAAGAGAGACTGCAGGTTCAAAGTTTCAGTATATTTTTCAAATGAATAAAGCTTGTATGATGTAAAAAATTAATCTATCCAGTTTTTTAAATGAAAATTTGTTGTGTCATGAATAACATGGAGTGCTCATCAAGTCATTATTGCCAAAATATATTTTTGAAAAAATCTTAAGTTTATAATAGTGTTTGGGCTATATATGTTTGTGTATGTATTGCTATCTATGAAAATTCTTGTATCTATCTGTATCTATCTATCTATCTATCTATCTATCTATCTATCTATCTATCTATCTGTCTAACAGGCTGTTAAAATGAACTTTACCCATTTTCTCCATTCTCAGACAAACTGAAACATTGCTGATAATGATGCAGTTATTCTATACGCCAATACTAGAACAATCTATGCTGGATTTGCTAAGAATGTGTAAGTACTGTTTTCTTTGAGAAGAGCTGTCAGCCTGATAGGAAGTGGAATAGAAAGTGGGTGCTTCTTACTCCTTAAACCTGGTAAGAGGACAATATGTGAGAATGCTTCAGAAGCCACGGTGACATGATGCTTTGGGGAGCTGATGGTAGGTCCTGGAGCCCAGAAAATATAAAGACTGCCTTTCACCTATAAACTCTGAAGGTGAGAGATTCTGAAAGCAGAGCAGAGAAGAGACCATGGCCCTACCATCTGACAGCACTTTCAGAGTAAGCTGTGGAATGCTGTGGACGTACTCTGCTGACAAACTTCACTAATGAACCCAACTCAAGGAGGCTACTGGGCAGGTCCAGGCAATGCTGAGAGTGAGAAGCTGTACTATCATGATGGTGTACTCACAGAGCAAAGGAAGAGATGAGAGGTGGAGGCGTCTTTGGGACATGGAGCTGCCCTGGATGGTGCTTCAGAGGCAATCACCGGACATTGTAAATCCTCACAGGGCCCACTGGATGGAATGGGGGAGAGTATGGGCCATGATGTGGACCATTGACTATGAGGTGCAGAGATGCCCAAAGATGTACTTACCAAATCCAATGGATGTGTCATGATGATGGGAACGAGTGTTGCTGGGGGGGGGAGAGGTGGGGTGGGGGGGGTGGGGTTGAATGGGACCTCACATATATATTTTTAATGTAATATTATTACAAAGTCAATAAAAAAAAAAAGAAAAAAAAAAAAAGCTGAGCGGGAGGAGGCTTGCAGCTGAGAGCATTTCTTGTCTCAGAGAACTATAGGATGGTGATACCCAGTGAGAAGATTGACAAGAAGCCCTTAAAGCCCCCACCTAAGGGATAAATAGCTAGTATTTGCAATGGAAACTTCAGAGCAATGACTGTTACAGATGAATGGTAGTGTGGTAGGGTCTGTACCTTCCCTCTCAACCATCTTCCTCAGCTGCCTTGTGAGTGGACAAGAAGTGGAAAGACATTGAGAAAAAGTAGTAATTTGTTGATATTTATGATTAATCTTTACCTTTAAATGTCTAAATTTCAAACTTAGTGAGAATTTTCAGATTGCCTCATATTTTTGAGTTGGTAGAAGCCCATTCTGTAAGATTTAGTATATTCATCAAAGGTGTTTTCACCTTTGTAAATAAGCTTTGCTCCTAGCATTTTTACTTTTTTGATAAATGACATATTTTAAAAATCTTTCATCTGTGCCATGTCTAATTTTATTTGAAATACTTCTCACTGTAATAAACATGATTTTTATACTAATAAAACAGAACTTTTAGTGGATTCATATATTTGCAATGAAAGATTATTAAATTTGTTTAAACTGTGTGAGAATAATTCTTTAATCATCTTTCACTGAATTGAATGAACAACTGGGATATGACCTTTAAAGGTATTTAGATAATGGACATTACCAATCTGGAAAGATAAAAAAGAAAGTGAAGGGCTTCAAAATATAGACATGCAATCTGCTTACCATTATACAACTTTTCACTCATTGGTGGCCCATCAATGAATTATAAGGCAAGAGTCAGGAAAAACATACATGTAGTGACCACTACTTAAAATCAAGGTTTATATTTTCCTCACTAACTTATGTGCTATTTGGACTCAAAACTCAATTTTCTGTTAATCATTTCCTCTAGGGGAAAATATGAAATAATTTTATCTTCATATATTTTGTTATATATGTTCATATATTTTGTATATATGTTCCTTAGTAATAAAACACAATTTGTTATGGAATTCAAAATGCATTGTTCAAAAACATGATGGTTTTCCTTGCTACTTTCTATCACTAATAGAAAAATATCATTAATATATTTTTGCAGGTTAAATGTTTTCTTCTCATACAGAAGATGACATAATGGTAGAGCATGAATGAAGAAAAGAGTACACCTATTAGGTCCCCTCACATCTTTATTTTCAGGCTGTGTAGGTTGTTTTCTCTAGTGACAGTGTGTGGACAGTGCCTCTCAGATAGCTTTCTAGTTAACATATTCCCTTTCTAAGCAACAGGACAACTTGAACAGCTGCACAACCATCAGGCAGAAGTGATATCACAGGGGCACTGGCTATGGTGGCCAGGTTTTGTGGGACGGATGGGTGGTGATTATTCTGTCCTGCACAATAAGATATCAAGAAGCATTCCTGGCTCTTGGCAAGATGATAGACTGGGGATATATGGTGTGAAATGGACATTCTCATTCGCATTCCAAACATTTAAGCAATGATGTCAGCATTACCCTTGAAATAAAAAAGTAAAGGGTATGCAGAAGCAGACTCGCAGTCTAGCTTGTAGAGACCCATAAAACACTTTCTTATTTCATGGCTACCTATATATCCTTTTAATTGTTGTTTTAAAAGATTTGGAGGGTTTCCTCCATTGTTAAGTGATTCCTGGCCTGAGGACCCCTAAGTGGATTATTATGAGATGAAATTTGAAGTTCTACTTTCCTATAGGTCAAGTGTAGGTAATCGTTTAGGTCCTGCATAAAGGGCTCTGATTTCTCTTTTCCCTAAAACGCAAAAAAAACAACAAGAAAACTCCCGATGTTTAAGGATGTCTCACTCTCCTGTGGAATAAACCCTACGTGGTTTTTAATTTTTTTCTTGTTTTTCTTTTGGACTTTCTGCACTAAAAGGGCACTCAAACAGATTGATGTGAGCAGCTCATTTTAGGGATGAACTCACTACTTACAGTGGCTCTTTCATAGCAGCCTCAACAATTATCAACTGCGTAAACAACTAGGAATATATTGCAAAAGTTTATAGAAGGTAACCAGAAGTGTCCTAGTAAGCAGATAGAAAGGAAGACTGATATAATGCAAGATCATGTATTATCCAGAAAGATGAGAAGAGATTCTTATATTTGGGCAGAAGCCTACTAGGAAATTAAAGAGTGATTTCTACCTAAAACATAAGAAGCACCACTAAATATTTTCTGTGATTTAATTTTTGTCTAGACATAAAGGAGTTCAAAGTTCTAAATGTAAAATCCTCAAGACCTGGTTTACTTAGCATGTCATCCTACTTAACTACTATTACTATTTCATGTAAGGGCAGAGCAAAAGACCTCCACTCTCATTGGTAAACATCTGTACAAACAAGTATCTAGTGATGAAAATTGTATCCTCTCTATGATTACTATATACAATGATCACTTAATTAATTTGAATATTTAATAAAATTAAAACTTTAATAGCATTATATATCTACCATTAAATGTCTCTGACCAACAAATAAATAATACAAAGAATTCATTTAGGTCTTTTTTAAAGACTTAGACTAAAGATTTTGTATGCCATATGTTGATACAAAAGCTATATCTGGCATGAAAAATGGCAAAATCTCTTTACGTAAAGCCCGCATACGTCACTACTTACACACTGCTTCTTTCTAGTATTTAGGAGAAGTCAAATCATAATGTTTACATAAACCTGTTCATTTACTTCAAAACACCCACAAAAAGAAATGCAACAAAATTTGAACAGTGATACTACTATTTAGGTATTTCTTTCCATGAAAATTAAGCCATGTTATTTTCCCAAAAAAATATTTCCCAAAGAATGCAGAGCTTTACTTTATCGTGTGGTAAAGGAGGTAATTTTCCATGAAAGATTCTAAAGTCCATGTAGAGTTTAAAAGGTATATCACAGTATATTACATATAAAAATTGCCTTTAAACCTGTTTTAAAATTCCAGTGCTACATCTGAATGCTCCATGTAATACCTTTAATTGCCTCACAACTCCACTATAATTCTAGATTGGGAAAAAGGCAATAGTGGAACAGGAAGGCTAAAAATTCACTCCTTCATGTTATGATCTGTAAATATAAAATCATGATTAAGTCAGCAAAAGTTGTTTGATTTCCTTGGGAAAAATGGTCTTTAAATATTTTTTATCATATATTGTATCCTCAATTTAACAGTTTGTTACTAAGCAGAGTCTTTTATAAGAGAGGTTCTTATTTGAGAATATTACTTATATGCTAAATAATCCCCTTGTAGGTATGATACAGGATAATGGTCCTAGGACTTGAACTCAGACACAGCATATTAGCTTGTTTCCGGGGCAAAACATCTTATCTATAGTTTAATATAAAATAATTGGAGTCTACAACAAACATAATCATCTTCAGCCTAATGTGTATTTCCAAAATATTCATAAATAAAATATTGCTATATACAGATTTTTCAAGTAGTATTTACTGGAATGTAACCATGTAGTGGCAGAATTTAGTTCATAAACATATAAGGTCATGAGAAACCTGTAAATATTTAAACTGCAGCTCACTCTTACCTTACTTTCCTCCTCACTAAATTTAAGTGAGTGTGTGAGTGTGCATTCTCGCATTTGAACTGGTAACAGTAAAAGAAATAGAAGCTCATAGGTTCCCTCCTGGTTATAAGAAGGGGTTGGATTCTTGTCATGTGGATGTCCTCTCATGACCTTAACCTTCCTACAGCTAATACAACCATTTTCAGTATTTCAAAAAAAGGGATGAAAACTAAGATGTAGACTTTTCTTGCATTAGTGGTGGGGAAATTCTTCAGGCCTAGTCTAACTTTCTTTTTTTCTCTTTCTTGATTTTTTCCCCTCTGCTTTCACTTTAAAATAGGCCATCAGGAGTAACATCCACTTTTCCCTCTTTTGTTTGCATCCTCAACTGCCTGGTGCCTCCTTTGTGGCCCTCCTGTAATCAGGCTGGCGAAGAATGCAGTTGCCCCCAGTCTCCACTTCCTGGCTGCCCTCAAGGAAAACTACCTAGCTCCTTTTCATTGTAAACCATTTACTGCTCAGCGCCATGGGGAAAACACATAAAGAACAAAAACATTTCAAATAAAGAGGTTAAAAGTGCTTATATTCTAATAGTTAAGAGCAGCCTTGGTGTCAGATTGCCAAAACTAGATTACTAGTTCCAGCACTTGTTATTAGTTTTGTGACCTCGGTCAAGATTTTTAACTGTTTCTTTTCCTATTCAGTAGAAAAAAATAATGATATGCCTGCCTCATATGACAAACTACATGAAATAATGTCTCAAAAGTGGTGGATACAGTGTCTGACTCTGTATCAATATTCGTTAGCTATTCTTCATATCTATATCTATAGCTAATCTATGTCTATATCTAAACTTTCATCTATCAATCATCATTAATCTGCTTATTTTTCTCCAAAATTAGTCTTCATAGTATATTTCAGAAAAAAATAATCCTTCTTATCCTGATTTACCACCTTTCCTCGTATTCTTCTGAAATAAATGAGGGAATGAACCATGTGGATAATTATGGAGAGAATGTTTCCAGGTAAAAGGAAGGGGCAAATTCAAAGCTTGGGGTAGAAATAAACCTGCCATGGTTAAGAAATAATAGCGTGAAGCCGGTGTGTTCATAGTGGAGTGAGCAAAGGGGAGGGTAGTAGGAGATAGGTCAAACAGAAAGAGAATGGAATCCAAATTAAGTTAATAGAATATATTGTTCTCATTGAATTTAAATCAAAATCTAATTATATTGAAAGCTGTTGAGTTACAGATCATCCTGTGTCTTCTCATTTCTCTCATACTAAAACTGTTCGCTGGATGCTTAATAATGTCATTCAGTCATGTAGTTCAAGAGTAAATCATTTAGGGCTTTGAAAGCCATTGTAAGGGAGCCAATGGGGGACACAGAATAGAGAAAAGACATGAACTGACTTACATACTTAGAGGATCACTCTGGCGGCTATGCCCAGAGAAGGTGACATAGGGAGGAAGCAAAAGTCTGATTGAGAAGCTATGGCAATGATCTAAGTAAGAGCTGATGGAGACTTGGACAAAAGTGGGAGCAGCAGAGGTGAAGAGAAAGCTTTAGATTCCAGATATATATATATACAAGTTAGAACTTGAAGAATTAGAATGAGCATGTTGTTTATGATTGAGATAGGAAAGACTACAAGAAAAGAATAATAGTTTAAAAAGCTGGAATCAGTTTTGAACATTTGTATGTTTGTGGAATTTGAAATATCTGGTATTAGACTACTAGCATTAATGAAAATGAATATACTGTTGATTGATGTATAATTGGCAATACTGCAACTAGTTTTGTTACTCAACAAATATTCAACAAATATTTCCTGAAGAATTACTTTTGACCCACATTATGGTTGGCAGGGTATATCTCAAGAGCACAACACATGTTTATAGGTCCTGACTTCATAGTTTCATTTGTAGAAATATATATTAAAGACACAATTAGAAGCATATTCAAAGATATATTTCTAGTGCTATTCATTGTAGCTTGTTGTATAATAGGTGTGAATGGCATATGCTAGCCTGCACAGTTGACATATGTTTTAGCTTCCTTAGCTGCTCAAGCAAATATCATGCCATGGGTTGCTTAAGCAGTGGGAATTTATTCACTCATGGTTTCGAAGTGAAGAGAAAGCCCACATTAAGACATCATCAGACAATGCTTTCTCCCTGAAGACTGTGGCATTCTGGGGCTGGCTACATGTGATCCTTGGCTCTTAGCTTATCGTATGGCAAGGATCATGGTTGAGTCTACTGGACTCTCCCTCCCCTTCTGATGTTCTATTTCTTGCTGCTACCTCTGTAGCTTTTTCTCTCTCTGTCTGACTTTCATTCCACCTGTAAAGGACTCCAGTAACAGGATCAAGACCCATCCACCTCTGGACAACACCTTAATTGAAGTAACCACATCAAAAAGTCCTACTTAAAATGGATTCACACTCACAGGAATGGATTAGATTTAGAACATACTTTCCTAGGGCACATGCAGCTTCATACCAACATAACATATAATAATTGAAAGACAAGATTACTCTTAGATCCCTTTCTCATATCTTGTATTTATACCTCTCTTTTCCAGTCTGCGGTCTCTTCTGGTATCTGCCACAAGAATTACTTTAGTTTTTGTACATTTTACCCACATTGACTCCCTAACAGCTATAACCAACTCATGGATAATTCTTTCAAAATAAATTCTGGTAGTGAATTATGAAAAATGAGAAGAAACCCAAGTTAATAAAGTACCATATACTTATTATAGTTTAATGAGAATCTAATTATTTTGAAAACTGGTAAGTTATAAGCAATCTGTCTCTTTATTTTCTCTTACCCTAATTTTGCTTGCTGGGCACTTGATACTGTCATTCCATTTTTTTAAAAAAGATTTATTTATGAATTTATTTATTTTTAAAATTTCTCTCCCCTTACCCTGCCCCCAGCTGTCTGCTCTGCTCTCTGTGTCCATCACTGTGTGTTCTTCTGTGTTTGCTTGTATTTTTGTCAGCAGTACCAAGAATCTGTGTCTCTTTTTGTTGCATCACCTTGCTGTGTCAGCTCTCTGTGTGTGCTGCGCTGCTTCTGGGCAGGCTGTGCTTTTTTGTGGGGGGCAGCTGTCCTTGGGGGGTGCACTCCTTGCACGTGGGGCTTCCCTACATAGGGGCCACCCCTATGTGGCATGGCACTCCTTGTGCATGGCAGCACTGAACATCGGCCAGCTCACCACATGGGTCAGAAGGCCCTGGGTTTGAACCGTAGACTTCCCATGTGGTAAGCGGATGCTCTATCAGTTGAGCCAAATCTGCTTCCCTGTCCTTCCATCTTGTAGCTCAAGCTATTTCAGATTCAGTTTCTTTGGGCTTTACAAGGATTTAAGTCCCTGCCAGAATCTGATTCTTAGTTTTCTCTGTAGGTATGGACCAACTCTTAGGGAAATGTTGTACCAATGCAGATATATATATATATTTTTTTAATATTAAATATTCTGTCAAGAGCATAAATATAGCAAATAGCCAAATATAACTTGAATCATGTGCTTTGGTGAAACTTGGCTTTGACACCTAATTTTATAATCTTATTTACATGTCTATGTTGATTTCTGATCATCTATGAAGGCTGATGTCATCTTATTCTGGAACAGACTTAATTTGCTCAAGCCTTTGCCAGCAGTCATGTCAGGAAGTTTTGTTTTCAAATGTCTTCCATACACAGGTCCTTGAATGCCCTACCACAATCCTCTTTCCCAACTGAGGAACTCTTCCAATTCTCAGGTGATTTGTAGATAAAATGATTCATCCTTTCTTGGTACAAGTTTATACCTTTACCAGCTTTTCCATGTTCTCGCTCCATGTTTGTCTAAGCAATGCTTCCACATGGCTTAAAGTCATTTTAGAAATCTAATATTTTAAACAAGAAACATGTTGAACAGACATTATTTTTAGCATAATAAGCATTTTTAGATATAATAAAAAGTATTTTTTAAGACCATAAGCTTTATTGCTATTATAAATGAGCCAGTGGTTGTATTTGTACTAATCTAAAATTATAAAACTGATACACTATTTATGCAAGTTATGAATCTACAGATAAAATAAGTTTTGTGTCAGCAGCTATTGTTGAGTTTGACTAATTATTCCTGGTAGAAAATTAACTAAATTAGGTGGAAAGAATTTGGTAACAATCATTAAACATGCCCTACTTTACTATCACTGATAATGGCCCCTTTACCAAGGTTTACTTTAGGATTACTATTTGGAGGAATTTGGCAATGATCATTTAGGGCTTTATGAATGCTAGTAATAACAAAAATCCCTATTAATTTGTTAACAGCTATATATAATTCTTATACTTTCCTTAAAGAGGAACTACTATATTACTATATAAACAAGAAGTTTAGTTAGAGGGGATAAATTACAGAAATGTTAAAAAAACATGTGAGCTCATGGTAAAGCTGGAAAATTTTTCATGCTTTACACAGAGGGAAAGAATTCAGAAGTTCAGATAATCTTTAAAAACTTCATTTTGAAATCTTTCAGTTTAAGAAAAAACCTAGATATAGCTACAGTGATATTTTCTGATATTATGAAATATTTTGCCAGTGGGACCTACTTTGGAGTTTGTGCTCCCAAGTGTGACAGAGTTGAACTCAAATGTGACTTTCCTACACATGCCTCTTCTGTCCCTTTTATTGAACCTATAGTTGGTGCTAGAGTTGGTAGGTGTATGTCCAAGAGACTTGAATCTCTGGGCTGTCCATGTGCCAGCTGGGCCCTGGGTCTCTGTGGAGTTTCAACCCCCTACTCTCCAGCTCATTGGACTCACCCAGGACAACTAATAAGGAGGTAATCATGGACAACCACCACACCAAGGAACATAGAAAGTCTGTAATTACAAGCAAGAGTCCCGTCCATCAGCCGTATCATGTCAAAGCCCCCTCTTAATTAGAGGTGGGGTGGGGATTACCATCCTGGAATCCTCTGGATTGGGGAATAAAATAAGGACTTTTTTTAGACTTACATTATATATCTTGCCATAATCCACAGAATGGAGTGGGAGAGAGTGTAAACTACAATGCAAACTATAATCCATGCTCTGTTGCAATGTTCCAAAATGTGTTCACCAATTGCAAAGAATATACCACACTAATAAAAGAAGTTGTAAATGTGGGAAAAGTGAGGGGTATGGGGAATGGGGCATATAGGAATCCCCTATATATTTTTTTATGTAACGTTTTATGTACTCTATGTATCTTTTAAAAAGAAATAAAAGTATATTTTAAAAAAACAATCAGAACTATGTAGTCATTATTTTAATATTAAAATTGTATTCTTTTTGTGTTATGTACATAGCGCAATGTAGGTGTGCAAAATAATCATTCATTCACGTGTTTTTTCATTTAATAGGCCTGTTGCTAGGTACTATTTCCTGCACACTGGGATTACAAAGATGTTGAATCAATCATCTTACTGGCCCTTAGGTGTTTATGATACACAAACAATTAAACAGTAATAATGGGAGTGTTGGTAGAAAAGTCTATAGCAGGGATTCTTAAACTTTTTTGTTCCATGAACCCCTTTTCCAGTCAGGTGATGACCAGGAACCCCTTACTGAATCCACACTATATATTATTATTTTATATATATATATATATATATATATATATACACTTTATATTATTTTATATATATATATATATATATATCACCCACACCAACACAGCCCCACAAGAATAATGTTGTTGTTTTTTCTTAATTTAAATTCAAGCTCACAGACCCCTTGTAAAAAACCCCTGATCTATTGCTTCTATGTAAGTAAATAGAAAATTCACATAATCTCTATTAAGAGAGAGGAGTCCTTCTGTGTTATTGGGTGGTTGTTGTTTACTAAAGAATGGCAGAAAAATTGGTAGCTGAAAGAGTATGGGGAATGGTAGAGAGATTTGGTGATTTCCAGAGAGTAGAGAAATCCATGAAAGAAACCTTTGCATAGACCTAGAGATGAGAGCAGACACATCAAGTTTGAGGAGCTATAAGTATTTCATACGATAAGTTTAGGGAAATAGTAATAGAATAAGACTGGATGAAATATCCGGGCAAATTGTTTATGGACTATATAGACAATTTCAAAGAGTTTAAGCTATTTTCTGAAGAACATTCTGTGTTGTGTTTGTGTATGTGTGTGTGTATGATGGTGTGATGTATAATGAGGAGGAGGTGGGAAGAGATTAGTGACCTGATTTAAATTTAAGAAAGATTCAACAGAGAAGATTATCTGCCCCCCAGAGTTTAAGGCTTCAGCTGGGATCACTGAAATAACTAATGGCTAGAGTAGCTGAGGCTGACTGGAGGGCTCTTTTTCTCTCTTCAGGTAGTCTCAGCATTCCCTATGTGGTTTCTTCAGCATACAGATCCCAGAGTAGTCCACTTCTTAGAGGCATCTCAGATGTCTGATGGCCAGTGTTCTAAGAAACCTAAATGGAAGCTTTGAGGCTTCTTCTGAACTAGCTTCAGTGGCCCAAGAATGTCATTTCTGCTGCATTCATTTGGTCAAGCAAGTTATTAAGGCCAATCCAGATTTAAGGGAAAAGGAATTAGACTTCACCTCTCAAAAGTAAGTGTAGAGACGTTTTTGTTGTCATCTTTAATCTGCCACAGAAGGAAATTTTTCTCTTGGGTAGGGCACTTGAAATTTATATTTTTAACTCCATCCAATAAGGGAGAATTATTTATAATTGCCAAACTTGGAAGATAATGGGATCCCATTAACATAACTACAGTGTCATTTATTTAAGCTTTGAATCAGAAACTGGATTGGGTTGATTTTACTATGGGAACAGCCAGATTTCCTTATAAATGATGACTGACTCCTTCCCTGTGAAAGTGAGAGAATATAAGCACATGTGCCTAATTAAAGAATTTCTATAGCTAAACTAAATATTGTTTCCATTATAGGTTTCCTAAACGTTCTGATAGTCACCGTAACACGATTAGTAGAGACAACCATTCAAGTTAAGAGGAGAAATAATTGAAGGGCTGAAAATCCAAAAGACTGAAAGTTTAAGAGCAGTGTTATTCTGGTACTTGCCCATGAGAGAATGAGCAGCCAAAAGATTGTGAAGTCCCTGTTTTGGACAAATAGTAGTGATAAGGAAAACACTGGCATGATTTGAGATTACCTGGAGTCAGTTGTTTTTCAAAGATGGAATGCAGCTAGTTAGGACTAGGCTGTTTTAAAGAACACGGCAGAGGCCAAGCTTCCATGGGAGCACGTAAAGTTTTCAGGAGTTCTGAGCCAAGCAATTGGTGGGGATTTGGACTATTGTGCAACCTGGATGTCATTGCCGTGCATGTGTGAGGGCTGAATGTTTCCTGCATTAGAAAAGATGGAATTTTCCCAATAGTAAGCAGTGTTCAGGGTTGGAATGTTCTATGAGACGTCTTTATATAGAATAAATGTCAATTATCAGTGATTCTGTTTGGATAATAGGATGCCATACCCTTTATTTTTCTCCAGAGTTTTGATTATAGGTTATTAACAAAAACATATCAAGGAATAAATGTTCTTAAGTCACAATTTTAATTTACAGGGAGGAAAAACATATTTAGGCTTTAGCATCTTGGTTCTGTAGCTTCCAGATGTTCTTTGCATAAAGAAGATGCTTCCTAAATATTTGTTGAAGAGAAATACAATTGCTCTAAACTAAACTTTGTATGATTTGAAGGCACATGTAATTCTTTTGAAAAGGAATGTTAATTAGATGTATATATTTTCTTTAATATTTCCAAGAAAATGAAATGGAATAGAGTCTGTTTTCAGTAGCACTGCTAGAATATGGAAAAATAATTATTTATAATTCTAGGAAAATAATTTTATTGAAACTATAACCAAAGATGTTCTATACAAACAATGCTTTAAAATTTTGTAAAAATGCTGTTAGATTTTAAAATGCTTTCTTCACGTATTATAAAATATTGAAGATAAAGAATCAGAATGGTTTCACCTCCTGTATTAAATTATTCAAAGGGGTACAAAGTTTAAGTGCCCTGAGGTCATATCTAAGCAGTTCACTAAATCAACATTTTATAAATCCTTGTTTATTCTTCTTCTGATTCTTGAAGATTAAGCAAAGAACATGCCTCAGGCCTAGGCTTAAAGTCAACATTAAAAATTAGCAGGAAGAATGTATCCAAAAGGGAGAGGAAGTGTTTAGAAGTAAAAGAGGTAACAATACACAGGAGGAGAAGGATGTCAAGAAATAAATAGTAAAATTCAAAAGGGAACTTTGTCTAAAACCTGTGCTTCCTTCCGTCACACATAGTGCATAAGTATTAGCTATTCATTAACTTCCAGTGAACCTGTGAGAATGGCCCTTTGTGCATTTTAAAGGGAATATTTAGTGTATAGATCTAGCTTTAAAAAAAAAAAAGTGAATAACCAACTCTTCATACAGACATCAAAAATTCATTTAATCTCATCACTTTGAATTAACACACATTGGCAATTTAATGAGTTGCAAATGAATTAAATAAAAACACTAACATAGGATTGTATAGCATAGTAAATGGCATGTGAAATATGAATCTGGGTAATATTGCTTATATGACTGTTTTTCTTTGAAATTGAATAAATTTTATATATGTCAATGTTACAAGATTTTAATATCACACACAAAAAATCATTATGCTAAGTGAAAGAAACCAGACGCAAAGAATTACATATTGTATGAGTCCATTTATATAAAATGTAAATATAAATCAATTTACAAAGATAGAATTAGATTAGTGGTTATGTAAGGTTCGGGAAGATAGAGAGATTGAGAGGTGACTGCTAAGGGATATAGAGTTTTTCTTTTTGGCATAATGAAATTGTTCTAAACTTTTTATGGTGGTGAATGTACAACACTGTGATTATACTAAAAGCCATAAAGTATACACTTTGGATAGATCGTGTGGTATATGAATATATCTCAATGAAACTGCTTAATAAATAAATAATTGTGCAAGAATAGACAGAAATATCAGCTATGTATAGCAGGGGAAGCACAGAGACATTGAGAGGTGAGGAATTTTCTTGTTTATTTATTATTATTATTATTTAATTAATGAAAATGCTCTAAAATAATTGAAGTGATGAATGCTCAACTATGTGATTATACCAAATATCATTGATTGTACACTTTGGATGAATTGTATTCTTTATTAATATGTATCAATAAAATTATTTGTTACAAATAACATTGTACCCTTTGGATAGACTGTATGGTATGTAAATATATCTTAATAATATTGCTTTTAAAAAAAGAAAAAAAATACCTCCAAGTCATCATAAATCTAAGTTGATTTCACAAGAAGAAAAAGAGTTTTCTTTGGTTGATAGAAAGACTGGATATCTAAACCCTTTCACAAATATGCATTATATGTATGCAGTTATGTATGATCAGTTTTTCTCATTATGATTAATTTTCTTAATGTTTGCACACTCTTTCAGTTGCAGCAGAAAGGGAATATACATTCTGAAGTATTTTCAATTCACCAATTGATAAAATACCTCATTGACATAAAAAGCTCAGATAACATTTAGTGCACAACACTCCAAACCTATGGAACTTTTTAATCATCAATAAACAAACACCAAAAACCCCAGCCTGCATCAAATTATCTAGACGTATAAGAACTGAGTTTTAGGAATACTCACATCCCTCAATATCATCTGCATGTCACAAAATGGTTACTGAACACTGTACTGAATTGCATGAAATCTTCAGGAGTTCAGTTGTATAGAAGCATCCTTATCTAATTAAATCCATAGCCAGGAGAATATTTGATTCTACAGGAAAAGTAAAAGTAGTTTGTGTGTAAACCAGTATAATTTTACACTATCAGACACTAGCGTTCAGGGTAGAAAATAAAAGATCAAAATTATACATTCATTTGGAATGACTATTCTGGGACTTCAGCTGACGTGTTTAAGCTTTAAGATTGACTCCATTCAGTACAGGGAATCTCAGAATTGATCGAATTCTCAGACATTATCAGAATCAAGACGGTTTCATTAAAGATGACTGCAATCAAATTATTAGTATCACCATTCAGTGTTTTTTAAGGTATTTTATACAAAGGAGTTTCTTTTGTCAGAATCTCTGGAATGGAAGAGAAGGGGTATGGGGATTTTCAATATTTTCTTTTCCATGGGTCTTCTAAAGCCTGCCTAAAATCTGTCTACCCAACTTCCTTTTATTCTGGTGGAACCTTGGTTCTTTGCTAATTATTCCCAGTTGTATCAGATTCTGTACTTTGTATTTTTAGCTTTTCTTTACATGTTCTTACATCTGTGTACTTCTGGAATGGAATATGGGCATTAAGATGGGAAGTACCTTGGAATAGGTGAGCACAAAGAGATTGACTAAATGAAAAAAAGGATAGACTTCATACCAAATAACAGTCCCCTCTATTGTATCTATTGCCAGTCAACTACTTAAAAGGCACTGTATTTGATTTACCTTCAACAGTAATGGAGCGTTCTCTATCGGTGTCAGAAATTTTGATATAATTTAACTTTGAAAAATCTCCTCACATCTTCCCACCTTTCAGTTTTCTTTTAAAGGAAGTCAACACACCAAACTATAAATTTAAATACACCTACTGCCCCTATTATGCAGATTTTGTCCATTATATTGAAGGCTCTTCAGAAGATTCTTCATATTCCCTGATAAGGGAGGAATGACCCTACTATTGTAATGAATAATACTTTGGGCTTATTATTTTATCCTCTTCATATGAGTTGTGATGATACAAACACAAAAGAGGCACACAGTATAATTGAGGTTAAACTGGGGGAAGATTGCTGGGAAAAGGCAGTATTTTTATTATAAGTGTATAAATCCAGACTAAGCCATGAGAGCTTCAATATGTAATTATGCAACACAACTGTTCACTTTGTATTTATCCCTGGTTGGTATTATCTGTCTCTTGTTTTGGCAGAATCTTCATCATTTGTACTTAATTACAAGCAATGAAGAAAAAAATATCAGTAATCCCTCTGATTTTTTATTTTGTGGATACTTTTTTTAATTGTATTTTTTGAAAATATATAGATCACAAAAAGTGTTACATTAAAAAATATAAGAGGTTCCCATATATCCCACACTGATTTTGATGTTTAGCTGGTAATTTCCCAGTAATTTCAAAAGCTATAACTGTCTTTGTAAATGTTAAAACAATATGCATTTCCCTAAGTTGTAATATAAGTCTTTTGTAAATGGTAAAAACACACTGACCTTTTAATCAGAAAAACTTGCTAATTTTAAAACCATGGAACCCAGAAAGTAGTACTTATTCCAAGATGTTTGACATGCACAATAATTTTTAAAAATTCCATCATAGTCGATATTTTACAGATATTCATCATATAAAAATGATAGCTTTACACATACTTACATATGGCCCTTATACCAGCATATTTGTTAATATAGAAGAATAGGACAGATTCTATTTAACAGGTTTTTACCTTGATTTATAATTTTTGAATATTTAGACAGATGGTTCACGGGCCTTCATTTGAATTCTTGACCCTGAGCTCCACAAATGTTATGGGAACTAATGTTTAAATAAAGTTATTTTTAGTCGCATACCAGTGTGGTTCCTTCGTATTAAAAAGAAAGTTTTATAAGCATCTAGATTTGTTTTAGAAGGAGAAGATGGTTGATGAAAAAGTCATTTGGTTGATGCCACTGTCACCCAGATGGTTAAGATTTCATTGGTCTTCTTTTGCTTATTTCAAAGGGACAGACTTTCCTAACCCATGGGGTAATTTACAGGCTAGTTAGGCTTTATAGATTTAATATGTCCTGGTTTGAATGTTAATCAAAGATGGACTCCTTTTGCTCTCCTTGTAGATGCTTCCCCCAAATTTGCAAACCCCATCAGTAAATCTGAGCCTCTCCAGAATATATGAATGGACTGTCCCCCACATTTCATTTGGAATTTCAGTTCCAGGAACTGTTGATCATATTTCTCAGTTCATGGAATATCATTGGCTCTTGTGAATTCATTAATTTACCTTTATCCTTATATCTCATTCTTACCCAACTCACATTCTAATATGTATTTTTTATCTGCCCACCATCCCTATAGAGGTGGTTTTGATATTTTAGCTCAGAAGAAGTAGAAACCTTCAGTGGAGGGCTCCCTTATCATCCTGATGACTTTCACATCAGTATTCACAGCAGAAGAACATCCTATCTGATCTCCAGACTTACATAGACATTTGCTATCATACATCCACTTCCAAGTCCAAAGGCTGATTCAATTCGTCCTATCCAACATGAAAAACCATGATCTTCCTTCCTTTTAAACTTTATTCTCCTTCAGTGTTCCCTTTTCCATTATATGGCATCCCCACCCTTAGAGCTGCTCAGGCCAGAAATCTGGGTGTCAATGTGTCATACTTGCTGAAACCATCAATGAATTCCGATATCCTTGTCTAATAATTCCTCTTGAACCCATTTATCTCCTTCTCTATTGCCACCTCCCAGAGCAAGCTATGATGATGAGTCTCACATCAGCTGTTTTGAGAGCCTCTTAATTGGCTTTTCCACTCACTTTTCTATTCCTAATCCCTTCTTCACATTCAACCAAATAGAATGATCTTTTAATGGCTGCAAATATACTCATGCCACTGTTTAGATTACAACATTCTTTAGGATAACACAAGAAATACTTAAAATGGGTCATTAGTGTATATATATATATGCATATATTTATGTTAGAGTAGTTGTGAACTTACAAAACAATCATGCACAATGTGCAGAATTCCCATACAACACTCCTTCACCAACATATTACACTGTTGTGGAGCATTTGGTACAGATTATGAGAGCACATCATCAGACTATTACCACTAACTATAGTCTATAGCATACATTTGGTATATTTTTTCCATACACCAAAATGGGCCATTAGGTTTTGCATTTTCTGGCCTCTGTTGCCATCTGGCAACTTTGAAGTAAGAAACACTTTTACATCTCATTTTGCAAATGAAGACCAAAGACTCAGAAAAAATGGTGAAAACTTTTCCTGGTTTGCTGTAGATACTATAATGTCTACATCCTCTGAGGACAAATGCTATTATCTTTACCTTCAACACTGCTCTTAAGGATGACAATATGTTCATTCTATACTCAGGAATTATATGTAATTGTGTTCCTGCCACTCAGCTAAGATGTGAAGTAAAAAAGAAGAATTAGAGAAAGCCCTTCCCTATGGGATCCCAATCCTGTAGGCAGATTATTACAGTGATAGGTAAATGCTGCAAGACAGAGCTTTTTTTTTTTAAACTGTCTTCAAAGGAAATTTTTTCTTTTCTTTTTTTATTGTAGCAAAAATATACAACATATAATTTATCATTAACATCTAAATTATCATATAATTTAATAACCCAGAAACATACAATTCTAGGCATTAATTACTTTCACTATGTTGTTTAATCATTACCACCATTCAGTACCTACACTTTAGCATCACCCCAGAGACTCTGCCAATTTATGCTTTCCAATTTATGCTTTCCTCATTCCCACTATCCAGCCCCTGATAACTTGTACTCCACTTTCTGTCTCTATTAATTTCTGTGTTCTAGTTATTTCTATAAATGACATCATACAATATCTATGCTTTTATGTCTGAGTCTTCAAGGTTCATCTATGTTTTAGCATATTTCAGAGCTTCATTCTTTTTTCCCTCTATTTTCTTTTTATTATAATTAATTTTCTTCATTTTTAAAGAAGATTTGGATTACATAAAAGTTGCATAAAAAATATAAGGGATTCCCATATGCCCCATTCAATTTCCCTCCCATATCTTCCCACATTAACAACATCCTTCATTAGCGTGGTACATTTATTACAGTTGATGAAACTATACTGAAGCATTGCTGCTAACCATGGACTACATTTTACGTTATAGTCTCGGTCTCTTGGCTAACATCAAGTGTAGAACTTCATTCCTTTTTAGAACTAAATCAGATTTCTTTCCAAGTATAGGTCACATGTTGTTCACCTATTCATTTGTTGATATACATTTGCATTGCTTCCAACTTTTTGTATATTGTGAATAATGCTGCTGTGAATATTGGCATACAAATACTTGTTTAAATCTTTTCTTTCAATTCTTTTGGGTATATACCTAGAACTGGGATTGCAGTCATAGAGTAATTCTAAATTTAACCTTTGGAGGAATTGCCAAATGGTTTTGCCCAGTGGCTGCCAATTTCACATTCCCACCAACAATATACAAGAGTCCCTATTTCTCTGCATCCACATCAACACTGTTCTTTCCATTTTTTAAGCATTAGCAATTCTAGTAAGTATGAAGTGGTCCCATAGCTTTGATTTGCATTTTCCTAAGGACTAATGATGTTAAAAATCTTTTCCTGTGCTTCTTGGCCATTTGTATATCTTCTTTGGAAAAATATCTCTTCAATTCTTTTGCCCATTTAAAAAAAAATTGGGTTGTTTTCATGTTGTTGAGTTGTAGTATTTTTTTGTATATTCTGGTTTTCTTTTCGCTTTATTGATAATGTCCTCTGCACAAGAGGTTTTAATTTTGATGCAGTCCAATTTATCTATTTTTTCTTTTGTGGCTGGTGTTTGGTGCAAAGTCTAAGAATCTGTTGCCTAACATGAGGTTTTTAAGATATTTCCCTATGTTTTCTCCTTTAAATCTCTGACAAACTAGCAATACAGACATTTTGAAATATAATTGTTATGCCAGTTTAAAAAATGTGCTATATGGAATTTAAAACACCATGGCCATTTGATCCCTACCATTATCCATATAAAAATATTCATGAAAATATTTTTCCTTAGTAGCTAAAAATCTTTCATTGTTCTTTTTCTCTTTGCACACATAATTCTATTTTGCTTCCACACAGTTTTATCCCAATTTCTTGACTTCTTGTATTGAACATGCATTATAGTTCTCTACAACAAATATAGGAATATAAACAAATATTATTTGTATTCTAAGACAAATTTCTGGACTGCATTATTATTAGAATATTTAGCAGCACAGAGTATATAAAACACCTGAATATATTAATACTTTAAGACATTTAAATATTTTATAAATGTATTTAATAAATGTAATAAAATAGTAAAACTATGAAATACAGATTTTAATTAAAATGAATGGGATTGCAATTTTCATCAAGTTTACTTATTCATATTTAATTATTATTCATTGCTAGAATGGCATCCAGATCTAATATCAATTCTATTACAATTTTAATTTTTATAGCTGTTAACATTTAACATTGTTACAATCAATAAATAAATGAGACTTGAGGGAGTGTGTTATAGTAATGACATATATTCGTTTGATATCCTTAAGCGTTAGTTACGTGCTAACATTCAGTTACCTTTAAAAAATACATTTTAAAAATCTTCATTGTTGTTTACAAAGATTTGCAAGCCTACTTGAGTTTAGCAAAATGTTTCTTAGATATCTGAGGCATTCGTTTTCTCAACATTTCCACCAATCATTCATATTGTTCCTTTGTTTGGCCAACCCAGAGTTTGTTCCTCAGGGAATACAGTTAGTAGTAGGATGGACTGGAAAAGGGCTTTTCTTGTGTTAATGGGAGAGGGACCATTGTGAGCCGACAGATGGAAAAGGAAAATATGTGCCTACAGAACAGACACCCTTGGAAAGAATTCAGGTAGACAATGGGGATCCAGATATTACAACATCCCTCAAGAATGCATCTCTCAAGAATGAAAGAGAGACACTCATATTCCAGTTTGTTTTAAATTACCTGGATGTTTTTGGGAACCTTCCTCACTGAGACAGTATTTTGAAATATAACAAGGCTAAGTAAAGTGTTGAATGTTCTTTGAAAGTAGCAGATATATGTAGAAAATACTTTCAGTTACTAATGTTATTTTTAAGCTTTAAAGAATGTGTGATACAATTATTAGGTTCCTTTAGGGTTAAAAGTTTAATACAGATGCTGTTATCTCTTGCTTCCTGATGGATTATAAAATCTTGTCAATGCAACATCTGGAGTTTGTTTGATAAAAATACAAATTCCTTACTTTGTATTTGGTATTTTCTTGCTTGATGGAGGCAAAATTTAGACCTAGGTATTTGTGGTGATGGTGTAGATTAAGTAAGCAGAAGGTAAAAGATACAGCCACACTGAAGTACTTGGCCTCTGATTTTAGAGGAACCATTGTAAAATTGTACATTTTATTTACCAGTGCTCCAAATAATGTAAACTATATTTTCTTTAGTCATTAAATTGATACCACACTTTAGCAAATGAGATTATTTACACATTCATTTTATGTAAGAAATAATAAAATCTTGTATACATAAATTTAAAACTCATCTAAAGATTTATATTTTCATCAGTATTTGTTTATTGCATTTTTATAGTATTTCTGAGACAATATATTTCCAAGTAAATGATGAATATAGAGTTTAAATTCTTTAGGTTTGAATTTTGGCATATTTACCCTTCCTTACAATGATAAAGTCATTTACACTTTAACCTGCATTTGTGTGTGTATGTGTGTTAAATTCATTAAAACATTACTTTTAATAGTTGAGTTTAAATGATCAAGACATTTTGTCAAAGTGGCAGTTTTGTTTTCTCAGCCAGATCTTGGGCCAACCTTAGGAAAGCTTTAGTTCAAATTTCAAAGTGCATTAACCTTTAATCAATTTTTTATCTCATGTATTCTAACTGAAATGGCAGCTTATGTTTTATTTCATGTGAACAACCATGGTTTGAATAGTACTCACAGATATTGATACAAGCATAAAGGCATACATAAATTATATGTCATCAGTCTTAAGCATCATCAGTAAATATACTATATAACTTTCAAATTCTGTATTTATAACTATTTACCTTGATTGCATGATCTGTTCTCTTTGAATTTCAGTCCTTACCCAAACTTCATTTAATAAAATACAATAAATATGAATTGTCATTTTAATATCACTATGACATAAATTGTGTAAACACATTTTATATTTTGATATATGTCTTAGTTTCCTATTTACTAAGACAAATATCATTCAAAGGGTTGGTTTAAACAATAATTTATTGGCTCATGATGTTGAGACTAGGTGAATTCCAAAATTGAGGCAGCAGCAACATGATGCTTTCTCCCAGAAGACTGGCTTTCTGGGGTGGCTGTCTATGATCCTTGGGTCCTTATCTTTTCTGTCACATGGCAGTGCACACATGATGTCTTCTCCTTTCTCTTCTGGGTTCTGCTGACTTCCAGTTTCAGCTCCACCTGACTTGCTCTTCATCAGTAATAGGATTAAGGCCCAAACTCATTCAGTTGAACTTAAAATGACATCACCAGAGGTTCCGAGGGAAGGGAGAGGGAAGAATAGGTGTAACATGAGGCATTTTTGGGAAATGGGAATTATTCTGCATGATACTGCAATGACTGATCTGACCAATTATACGTTGTCTCAAAACCTATAAAATTGTGTGGTATAAAGTATAAACCATGATGTAAACTATAGACCATGCTTATTAGCAATGTTTCAATGTATGTTCATCAATTGTTCATCAATTAATGTACCACACTAGTAAAAGATGCTGTTAATGGGGGTAAAAGTTGGAGGGGAGGGGTTGGGGTAAATGGGATCCCCTATATTTTCAAAGTAGTAGCTATGTAATCTAAAGCTCCTTTAAAAATAAAGAAAAAAAAAGTAAAAAAAAAAAATCTTCCAAAGGTCTTATACAATGGGTTCACATCCCTGAGATTTGATTAGGAGAAAGACCCTGTTTATTCCTGGGGTATATAATCTACCGTAATATATATTTACATTGTCAAGTTGAAATCAATAATTTATATATTTCACAATATATCCAATGACAGGTTAAGTGAAAGGAGGCAATTTGGTACACCCAGACATTTTAAAGGAGAAAGAAGGCCAACTTCACCCTTCCCCTAAAGAAATTCCAACACCATTCTCTTGTATCTGGCTCTTCCTACAAGTAACACAAACAAAAAGCCTAACTTTGACTTTGGTATCTGCTTTCCTGCACTTGTTCATAAATTACTGAAAGCTGTCATGAAGAGAGGTTTCACTTCCCTTCGTCTCCTCTTCCCAAGAACCCCCAGGACCATCAGACAGAGAAGTATGGTCAGAGCATGTTGGATATTGTGTTCTGTGGGCTATTTTTTAAGTCTGTCATGTTTTCTATTCAACTGAACATATAATCTATTCCTAGAATAGGCCATTGATTGAATTATCAACTCACCAAAGAGGTCCTGTCTCCTTTCCTCTTCTTTCCTTTTCTTACCTCTCTTTCTCACACAGACATCCTTCAATTAAATTCAAAGTTGAAGCCATTTTGGGTTTTTTACCATAATGAGATTTTCTTCCACAGAATACTAACAGAAAATAGCTCTCTCTGGCAAAATAATTATCTTTTAATTTGAATGTAACATTTAAAAAATAGAGAAAAAATTATTTTTTAATAAAAAATAACATTTTCCAAAATTCAATAAGTATTCATTCCATAATTTAAAACTTATTACCAAAGATAATACCTGGTGTTGGTGGGGGCACCGTAAACTGTACATAATCATACTCTGCTAATGGAAATCCTTCCAAAAGATTCTTAAATAAGAATGAAAGGTTGGCACCATCATGTGGGACTCAAATTACCTGCCTGGGCAGGTTCTGGTCAGTGCACCCACTTTAGCTGTACAGTTAGAAATACCATGTGTCAAAGCATGAAAATGAGTTGGTGAATAGACCACTTTATTAAAAGGAAATTGATATATTAAATGAGAGGATCAAAGAGAATATTTAATAAAAGCGCAGTGGGAAAAGAGACCCAGACTTTATACATTTTGCAGCCTAAGTAAAATAAGCAGCTTTCTGATTTCCCTGACTTAATGAATTTTAAGACTTAATTTTAGGTTGCTTTCAAAATAAATTAAGTTTATAATACTTCTCTGTAACTCATTGCTAACATGACTCTGTTTTCCCCAAGTGTTAATGTTTGAAAACAATATTTATATTAAAAGAAAAAATGATTTTATTTTACAAAAATTGGGTAAAATTCTTATAGCACAAAATAAACTGAAAATAGTACATTTAACTCCACCATTTAGGTAAAATCACTTAAATATTTCATTATATTTCTTACTAGTCTTTCTATAAATACACATATCGTTTATATAAATATAAATATATATTATAAATTGTCCAATGTAGTTATTTGTAGTTACTATATTGTTATTCTATGCCTCTATTATTAAATATTCTTCAAATTAATGCATTTTCCGTGTTTTCTGTTTTATGAATATTCCGTAATTTTTCTCCCCATTTCTCTACTATTAAAAATTTAGGTTTTTGGAATATTCTTTAATTATAAGTAATACTGTGACAAGCAGTATATTAATAAACACTGATATTTACCTCTGATAATATCTTTAAATTGAACTGATAAAAATGGAAATACTGGGTAAAAATGGTGTGAATATTTTAAGAGTTTTGAAACATAATATCAAAATTTTGTCTACTATGATGAGGACATATTATGTAATGCTGTTATAAGATTTATCTACATACATATATTAACACATAATCACATATTTTTAATGTAGATATATGCATACAAAGCCAGACTTTTACACCTATTTCTAACTCTGGACCAGAGTAAACCTTGGCTCAGACATGCCCAGGCAGGCCAACTGAATTTCACATGGCTGCTTTGGCTCCCACCACTATCCCTTTTCCAAAAACTTCTCAAGGTCTAGTAATTCTCTGGTCATGAACTCCATGGAAGATTATTGCAAAGCTGTAAAATGAAAAAAGAATTCAGGTTAATTAGCTTTCATTTTCATTCTCCCCATTGTGTGATGCTTTAAAGGGTTGCTGCTTTAAGCTGCTTTAATTTAAAATCCCTTACAAAGGCAGCTGGGAATTTGCCATTTTTTTGTATCCTCAAACTTTCTGATCCTTTAAACTCTGTCCAACAGCTTTACATATCACATGATTCTGCTTAAAAGCTTCCACTAATGCTTGATGGCATTACTTTTCACCACTGATTATATCAAAATAAATTTGTTGCTCTGTACATTTAAAATATGTTAAATATATTAAAGCTTTAAAATGTTGGCTTAATCATCTCCTTACATCTTTTTGCTTGTGTGAGTTTTCTTTGAAGGTTAATATAATGCATTCGCATATACTTCATAAATGCAATAATGACCAAAGTAGTCACTGTATTGATAATTTTTCCAGGATTAATTTTGTCCCTTAAAGATTAATAATTCTATACCAGTCCAGATTCTTATTTCCTACCAGGAAAATTTCAAATGCTTCTCTTGCTCTACTTGTGTGTGTGATTGTGGTCCTTCACTGTTTTAAATGCTCAAATGACTGATCACTTTTGTCTAGTGTTTTTGGTTGTTTGTTTTACATAACATCGTAAAACATTGTGGGAAAAGCAGAGAGTAGAACCGCAACTTTAGGACTCGTAGGTAATCTTGAGAAAATTATTTAACTATTTAAAGTCTTAGTATTTTAATTTGCCAAGTAGTGATGATTTACTTAACTACTATAATTGCAGTAATTAGATCAGATAATATATTCGGGAAGGCTAGCATAGACAAATGTTTCTTCAAGTTTTCCGTCAAAGTACCTCTAAAAGCAGAAAAGAATAGTTGGGTATTCCCAAAGACTGGGAAGTGAAATGCTTAGCAGTGTGGTATTGATCTCTGAAGTCTCATCCTAACCATTCACGTTAAATCCTCAGTCTAATCCTCAATATAGTTCTGTTTATTTTCTTATGAATATAATGTGTTTCCTACTCCCATACCATTTCCCAAAACCTTGACTGAATTTGATACTGTGGGAAAGGACACCCTGTTTGTATTCCTTTGAAAAGTAAAGACATTCACATATGCTAGCCATTACTATTACTATTATTATTATTTTATATGAGGTTTTCCAAATCTGGCCCTCACTTTCAAAACCTCATCTTCACCCATTTTGCCTGACATTCCATCCATACTTTAGGGCTCAGCCGGGCCAGGTGCTCGCCATTCTCACCATTCTTCTCCCCTTCAGGCTGTTATCCGTGCTGTGCATAGCAGGCTCTCCCTCACTACTTTGGGACAATTCTTACTCCTGGCAGATTTATACTCAGTCTTTGATTATCTTGGATTAAGTTTTCTTTTAATCAATTTTCTTTAAAAATTCAAGTACACTTGAGAGCTAAAACACATCAAGCCAGTTTTTAACATCTCAGCATAAAATAAAGTTATAACTCCTGTATGAAACTGAAGTTCATATCTTCATACGGAAATATTTTTCTTTAGGAAATTTTATATTTTCCCTTAAGGTGATTTCTGAACCATAAAGAAAAGAAAAAGAGAAAGAGCTAGAATTTACTGAATGTTCCTGCCACTGGATAGTCAAAAGTGTGGAGGCATTCATACTAGTTAGCTCCTTTAGCCTTTTTATTAGCTTGAGGAGATAAATATTATCAACTCTCAATCAAAATTTACAGACAGTGGCTTTAAATCTCAGAAAAATTAATTCATTTTTTAATGGTTGGATAGCTAAAGAAGATTAGAATTAAAAACCCTTGGGTCCCATAGAATTAACATCAACCTCCTATTTTTCCTGTCTCTCCTTAAAACATGCACACTCTGATTGCTTATTACTAGTGTCAGGTAGTTTATAAGAGGGTTAAGTGACTACACACAAAGTTTGTTTCCCAGGACTTCTCATATTTCAATTTCAATCAAGTATCAATAATGCTGAGGTATTAATAAAGAGAAATCCAGAACTTGTGTAGCGGCAAAAGCATTATATCTGAATAGTTTATTCACTGGACTCTAGCAACAATGACTCTTCAAAGGTTTCCCTTTAATAACTCAATTGACTTAACCCATACTTCACCTATATTCAGCCTATTTTAAAAAGGAGGCTATTTTTAAATGAAATATTATAGCATTATGATTTGATGCATTCTCTGTAATGGTGAACATATTGGAAACATAAATATATTAAACATAACAAATGATAAGTTTTATACATATGTAAAAACACAAGAAATTTGACTTTTAGTGCCTTGTTTTCACAAACATTGGCTGTATTTGATATGGCTTAGAAAACCTTCCAGGCAATTTTTAATTCATATTGCCTCTGTAAGATTTCAAAAACATTGGAAATGCAAAATGACATATGAATATTCACAAGAGTTAATTTAGTATTTTTTATAAGCTTCAAAAGTCTTTTTTTTTTTTTTTTTGCCAAGGACTATTGTTAACATTTTAAAAATAAGCAGCAAGAATAAATTCCAATATTTTTACACTATAGCTGTGGTGGTGGTAATGGTGGGAAAACAGTAATTTCATTGAATAGTACAATGAACTTTGAATCTTTTCAAAAAGATTCACAGACATTGACATATTTGACAATCATGATATTTATTAATAGTTATGTGGTGTGCTCTATACTATCAGTAATTACACTGATAAATAAATTAATGTATGTTAAGTACTTAGAAAAGTACCTGGCACATTGTAAGCTGTATGTAAATGTTAATAGTTTTAATGGTTATTGTTTCATTAGTTAAAATATATTTGGTGCAATTAAAATGTTCCAATGAACAGTTCTTAGTTTTATTGTCTTACACATTTAGAAATCTAGATGTGGGGATATTCCAGTGGTTCTTCAATCTTATTTGAACCTTAGTGGATTTCTATCTTTTCTCTTGTCATCTTCAGCCTATGAATTAGGTTCCTCCTCATGCCAGCAAAACGGCTTTAACATTTCCCAGCATTGCCTGCAGACATAATGACATCCAGCAATGAAAAACATTTCTGTCTGTGTAGCTTTTTCATTAGGGTAGAATATCTTTTTCCTGAAAATCTCATTGTATAATATTAGGTTCTTTGTTCAGGTCTAAACCAATCACTGTTAAAGAGACTGGAATTTATATGGTTGGCTAAAACCAATCATTATTCAACCAGTGAGACTTGGATTTGGATAGTGAAAGGTGAAAAATTTAATAATGTCAGGCTTTGTCAGCAAGGAGTGAGAGAGCAAGGAATGGTGGTGAGAGTGATGAATGGTTTGGGTTGCATGGCTGGCAGTATCTTCCATATTATTAGAAATTCTTAGTATTACAGATTAAAATTCAACATGCCTTCCGAAGTGGACAATGTTGTTTCCTATCCAGAAACTCCTTGGCTCCCTTTATGGGAACTATGTGCCCACTCTCTAGATTCTATGTGCTTTAATGCTCAAGACTGGCAGCTGAAAATGTCAGAGGATTGCACTTCCCTACCAGAGCTGACTGGTCTATATGGACAGCTTATGTGCACTAATGATCCAGAACTAATGAATGACTGTGGTCCAGAACTAATGAATGACTGTGGTATTCAATAGCCCAACTCGCATTACTCCAAATGGGGCAAACTCCGAGATGGGGTAAAATTTACCTTCCAGGGCTTTCCAGGGAATTGGTATGAGGTTAGCACTTACCTGAAATCACACCCTTGCTTGGCTTTTTCCCTTTTCCTTTACTGCTCTCCACACTGATTTTTGCTGGAAGAAACTCTTTGGTAAATCACATGCTCTCAAATTCTGGGCTCTTTGTCAACTTCTAAGAGATGCTGACCTAAGACAGCTCCAGATATATTTGTTAACACCTTCAATATTTATCACTTTTTTAATGTTGACAAATCATACAGCAATCATATTTATAACAGCTCCAATTTTATGTCAAGACAAAGAAAGCTGTACAAGTAAAAGATAGCAATTCCTCAATTCAATTTCTTGATTTATAGCCTACCTTTAAACTGTTATTTTCATAACTGGAATATCTTGTACTCCATCATTTATCTTTATATTAAAGTGATTTGCAATGATTTTTGAGGCAAATGCATTTCACTAAGTTCTTATTATTAGGTCTTGGATACAATAAATCAGGTGTAAATTATTGAAAAAGGAAAATAATTTAATGGAAATATAGCTTCTCATATGACTATTGTTGTCTTAAGATACACTTGCTTTTCTAAAAGTTTCAAATAAAGTGTTTACGCACACATATATATTATATACACATGTATTTAAAGAAAATTGTTGTTGTATTTGAATTTTGTGAAGCCATGTAGTGAATAGAAATGGCATATTTTATTTGTCTGAGGCTTATTTTTTCACTTAAAACTCTATTTTACTTCTATTAACTTGGGTTTCTAGAACAAATATAACATTATTAACTTTTGACCCTCCTCATCCACTAACATACTATTTCAGGATATAAGCAATCAATTAGTTACTATTTTGGAAAAAAATAGACATATATAGAGTCCAGTTCTATCATACAACGCAGTTATACATTTATGAAACATTCCAGTTCTTTGAAATTCATTATCAAGTTATTGCATTAGCAAATAGTGCTTGCTTACTCTTCCCCTTCAAGTGAACAGGTTGTAATAAGGTCTATACTCTGAAACTCTCTAAGATCTCTAAAGACTGCAGTTACTCTTGAAATAAGACATTTCCTTTGGTGGTGACCTCATTTAAAAGGTCAAGGAGTAAATAGGAAATTCTTAATGTTGAGATGGCATTGCCAAGAGAGGGAAGGAAATTACTTATTTCATTATTTTCAAAGGACTTTTTGTTTGAAGGTCAGATTAGGGATTTCCATCCTCCGGTTTTACCCTCATTAAATCTTTCACAAGAACGAAATACATCTCTTCCTTCCTTCCCCTGTTTGTGGAAGGCAGATTTCTATGCTTCATATGTATTTTCTTTAGGGAAATTAGATAAAGAATATCAATAAGAGGTATCTAATTTAAAGAACATATAACAGTTAATTTTCTTAAAGTTATCATGGCTTAAATTTATGTATGCATGATATCAAGCATGCCTTTATTTAAACAATATTTATTGGAACATTTGTATATAAAATATCTATGCAATTTACTATGTCTGCCATTCTTATCCAGTTATTTTGGCATGATATTAAAAGAGAGCCAAGAAGTATCTCATTGTGGAATTATTTCATAAACTTTAAAATATATTTTAATCTAAAAATTTATAGTTACAGTCACAAACATTTTTGAAGGCAATATATATACCAAAAAGACCATAATATATTGATGCAGAGGTGATATACAAATATCTCCAACACAAGAAACATAAGGCTAATTTCCTAAAAGAAGCATTAAGACTAAGGCAGTTCATAGGGGAAAGTCTCAGGGGGAATCAAGAGGTTCTTTCAAGGGGTGCATCATTTATCCTAAGTCTTCTTGAGGATAGTCATCGAGAAAATGCAATCATATTCCCTATCCCTGAGAGTTACTGTAATGGTTAATTTTATAGGTCAACTTGACTGGATTATGGTGTACAAGTTTTTGGTCAAACACCTGCCTAGATGTTGCTGTGGAGGTATGTTGTAGATAGTTTTAGCATACAATCAGTTGACTTTAAAGTAAAGGAGATTATCACCATCATCAAAAACATAGCTTCAAAGTGGTAAAATAAGTCTGAGTACAATACTGTTAGTGATAGGACTGAATTTATGATTTTTAAATCTGATTTACTCAGCATTTTTGGAAGCATAAGTTATGTCTTCTTTTCTCTTACCAACTCACACTAACTGCAGTATGAATGAGCTATGTCTATGTTTTCCATTCACATATTTTCAGAGGTAAAATTTGACTCTGATGCTTTCTTAAAATTTTTCTGGTTTATTCAGAGCTTAAACTATTTTGTGTTATTTTCAATAGACAGAGAAAAACTATAAATACCTTGAGAGTTCATGGTTCTTATTTTCTGAAAAAAGTACAAGCCTAGGTCTTTTCATATCATTTGAATGGCAGTAACAAACATTCCAACAGCTCATCTCATTTAGCTTGAGTTTATATTTTTAAAGTCAAATTATATTAGCATTCCATTTTATAGTATTGTGAACTATAAGATGCCTTAATTTTTTTCTGGATATATCTAACATATAAAAGCAAAATGAAAAATATAATTTATGAAAATAATTAGAATATTTTTACTATTGTTTCCTAATACCTATCACATTCTCTACTTCTGTATTAGGAAAAAATGATTGATTTTTAAATTTAAATATCTAGACAATGGTAAACTCTTTATGAAATAGTTGTGGTATATTCTATTATGATTACTCAAAAGTACTACATTTCTTCAAGGTTCCACATCTTTTTATTCCTGGAGATATGAAGTGGTATCATGGGAAAAGCAGAGAATTGGATAAAGATAAACCAAAGTTTAATTCTTTGAGCATCATCTTTATATTTGCATAAAGGGCAATTAGGAAGATTAAGGTAAATAACATAATGCAGTGTGTGTATACCCATTTGGAAATATTGACAAAACTAAATGCATTTTGTATGATCTATGTATCTTTAAAAAAAGATAATAAAAAAGGATAATGAAAAAATGAAAAAATATTTTCAGAAAACAAAACAAAACAACTAAATGCAAGTCCTTATGGAATCTCTGAAAAATACGTACTATTTTCTACCACGTTGAAGATAATAGGGAACATCCAGAAGACTTATGAGTCTTAACCAACTATGAGTGACTAATTTAGTTGTTAGTGGCAATTCTTTTGTTCTTTTTGCAAACCATAGCCATGAATCAGATTTAATCCCAAATGTTTTCTTGTTATGTGAAAGCTTTAATGGCTTATTTCCATTTGGAAGACATACCAAGAAGTGATTTGTCAGAACCTACCTTAGAGGGACTTTTAGGTAAGGATTTTATACATTAAGTACTTAATCTGGGAGAAAGGCTTCAGTTCAGAGAGAATTTTTTATTTCAGATTTCACTACTGATTGTTGGCCAACTTCAAATCATAAAAAAGTGACATAGCTTTCTTTCCCCAAACAAAGATTTTGAGTGGGAGAAACTGTCAGGAAGTGACTTCATTCTGAATTTTATTATTTTCATGTGAATTGAAAGCAGGTCCTCTCTATTTCAAATAAATTCTTTAGCATATACATTTATTTTTTTCCCAAAAAGATTTTAGAACAGAAATATCATATAGCATTGTGAACTGAATCATACCTTGCACAAAACGCATATTCTCATCTCAACCCCTAACCCTGTGAGTATGAACCCATTTATGTAATTTATATAATAGGACCTTAGTTAAGTTTTGTCCAAACTGATGGAGGGTGGGCCTTAATCCAATATGGACAAAGTCCATAAGAGCAAAGGAAATTAGATACAAAGAGAGAAGTCACAGGGAGTGGCCAATAGCTGAAGTCAATGGAACTTGGAAGAGAAAGGAGAGGATACCCGCCATGTGTGTTGCCATGTGACAGACAAGCCAAGGAACCCCAAAGATTGCTGCCATCCTGGGAGGAAGCAAGCCTGTTAGCTCAAAAATCATGAGCTAATAGATTCTTTAGTTAAGTCAACCCATTGTGTGGTATTTTCTTTAGCAGCTGGGTAACTAACACATTTAGTAATTTACTTATATTTATAAATAATATTCAGTGGAAAGAAATGATGTATCTTTATATATGATTGTAGCAGTTTGATATTGTTTATGAATTCTAAAGTTAGATATTGGATTATGTTTATAAACTGGTCTCTCTGAAGTTTCACTTTCACTTGATTAAATTATGATTAGGGCTTTGATTGGGCCACATCAGACATGGCAAAGGGCAGAGTTGGAGTTTTGAGCTGGAGCCCAGGAAGTAAGCACACAGAGGAGCAGAGCAGCTGAGCCCAGAGAGAATCAAGCCCTGGGGAGTGAGAGAGAGCTGGTTACCTGTAGTGTACAGCTGGCCTTGTGGAGAGAGTCAAAGCCTAGAGAGTTTCATATTCTACACCTGACCTTGTGGAGAAAACAAAGGAGCTGAGCCCAGAGAGAAATGAACTCTGGTAAGAGAGGAACCCAGGAAGCCTGAAACTGGCAGATGTCAGCAACTGTCTTGCTCCAGCATGTGGCAATAGACTTTGGTGAGGGAAGTAACTTTGCTTTATAGCCTGATAATTGTAAGCTTCTAATCAAAATAAATATCCTTTATAAAAGCCATCTAATTCCTGGTATTTTTCATCAGCTCCCCTTTGGCTGACTAATACAATGATGATGGAACTATACAAGATAGTCAGCTAGTCTCAGGTCAAAAAAATGTGGAAATTATGACTATTAAATAAATGAGGCAAGTAATGTTACAAATAAGAATTGTATATAAGAAATATACAGAAAAAATAAATATATAAAAAAGCAAAAAGGGATCAATGAACACAAGGTTAACAACTAAGATCGTTTTTTAAATTAAGGGTAAAAATATGATATACAATACCCACCCAATGAAGAACTTTTCAAACTTTCTGTTTCTGTATTCTTTATTTTCTTAAAAATCATTTGACCTCTAAATTTGTTTTTGTTTATGTGGATTTTATCTAACAGTATTTACCACTGACGACTTTTTTTTAAGAATACCTCTTTATTAATTGATTCAAAATAAAAATAATAAAACTAAAAAAAAGAATTCTATATAATGAATCTGTTACTATTTCAGGCTATTTGTTATTGATGATCTTGTTGTAAATTATCTTCATTAGTCCCATATATATTTATATACATAGAGTTTTGTCTGTAGAATCTTATTCCTGGTGATAGTCTAAGAAAGTATTTCATTGGTACTTTCAAAATAATTTTATATTAGGAGTGATTAATATTGCTTTGGTCAATGGATAATGATGGAGTTAAAGGTTGATGGCATTAAGAAGAGGTAGAAAATGAAACTTAATTACTTAAAAAAATTCTGGGAAAGTTACAATAACTCTCTCAGGACCAGGGCATATAATTAGAACAGAATATTAGACAGGAACAGTTTATATTTGCTTTGTAGTTGTAGGAAAGCTATTTCATATCTAAAGCTATCATATTTGCCACACTTGATAAAAGATAGATTTAACCCAATGAAATTAACAGCTGGCAACATTGATCAATTATTATAAAAGTGTCTTCCCCATAGTCTATAAATGAATGTGATAGGGGTCTTAGTTTCCTAGGGCTGCTATAACAAAATACTACATACTGGGAGGCTTAGAACAAACAAACAAAAGTTGTTGTCTCATAGTTCTGAAAGCCAGAATACCAGAATCAAGGTGTTGGCAGTGCTCTGGGGAAGAATCAGCTGATTGCTTTTCTCCTGGCTTCTGGATTTGGCTTGCCCGTCAATCTAGGACATTATCTGCCTAATCTGTCCCATGACATTCTCTTCTCTGTCTCTACCCAAATCTCCTCCTTCTTATAAGGACATTAGACAAATTGGATTAAGAATCCAACCTCCTCCAGGATGACCTTATTTTAACTTCCTTAATCCAATCTGCAATCTTATTTCCAAATAAAGTCATATTCTGAAGCACCGAGGATTAGTATTTGAGCATAACATTTAAGGGACCCAATGCAACTCATAACAATTTCTGTGCAGATGTTTTCATTTATACAAAGACTTCTTAAAAAAGCATCATTTTAGGAATAAGCCTTTGGTAATGGACATAATGACATAGATCCTTGCACATATCAGAAATTTATGAATGAAGGAAAAGAAAGGGGAGAGAGTTCAAGCTGCTTGTGATGGTTAGTCTAATGTGTTAACTCAGCCAAGTAATTGTGCCCTGTATTTTGATCAAGCAAGCACTGGACTAATTGTAATACAAGGCATTTATGGACTTTAGTTACCAGTGAGTTCACTGCATAGATAGCTGGTTACATGTACATCAACCAGGAAGATTATCATCAACAATGAGTGACGCTTTATTGAATCATTTGAATGCCTGAAAAGGGGAAGCGATTTCAGCATTAAGAGAGAATTTCCCAACTTGTCTTTGGACAGCCAACATCTCCTAGAAACTATCGTGTGCCTTCATTGGATTTTCATCGGAGCCCCTGGTTTGCAGCCTGCCTGAGGAACCTGGACTTTTGCATCCTCACGGTCACGTGAGAGACTCTTACAAAATCTCATACTATTTACAGATATCTCCTGTTGATTCTGTTTCCCTAGAGAACCCTACTAATACAGCTTAGTACTGGGAGTGGTTCTTGAGAAACAGAATCTTAAAAATGGGATGTCTGAGGTGGTTCTTGGAGTTTTGCAATTAGCTCTCTACTCTAATTGGACTCAAGGGTACTAATAACTCCCTTTCTAATAATGAGGAGGCCACTAACAGTCCACGGTGTGTGTTGACAATGGAGATACTCAAATTATTATGACTGGGTTCCCCTACTTTCATGATTATAAGAAACAAGGATCTGGGTGAGAGTGTTTTCAACACCTTAACAGAAATTTGTGGAGTCAAAAGGTATAATGATTTTGGATGGCTTCTCCTACACATTCTGGATACAGTTACAAAAGAAAGAGAGGAGCTAAATTCTTCATATTTGAAACTTAAATGCCGCATGTACGATGTGAAAGTTTCTATGTGTGCTCTGAAGGAAAATCTTGTCTCCTGTAGCCACAAGTTTGAGATATATGAGAACCAAACCAAACTCTCATTGTATGAGTAGCAGAGTTACAAAGGAAACTAAAATGTCAACCCCACAGGGTTTCTACAGTTAAAGTGAAGGCATTGATTGGAAAGGAGTAGAACCCAGAGGATTGGGAAAAAGACATATGGGGATGATGATAATATTGGTGGGGACATTGGAACCTTAGATTCTGCTGAGATTTTAACAGAAAAACCTGCGATGGCTTGCCCTGTGGAGACAACATCTTGTCAACCATTTAACACCCAGCCTCCAGCTTGTCCCAGAGAGTCCAGACCCTTTGGCCTGCTGCTGGGCCTTAGTAGAGACTAAACACTTAACCATGGGCCATCAAGTTACCATGAGACCCGAGTTGGCTATCATGAGCTGAGTATTGTCTCTCCCTCCAAACCATAAAGTTGGGTGTGCACAGCAGCACTCCAAAATAAAGTGGAACAAGTAATTTACATGAGGAAGTAGCTCAAATACCCTTGGTGACACCCATGCCATGTTATTTTCTCTTTCCCAGCCCACAGCTTAGGCCTCTTGGGGAGTCCCTTACAATCAGTTGACTAAGGAAGGGAAAATTTGGGCCTGGTTTAAAGATGGTTCTGCACGACACGTAGGTACCACCTGAAAGTGGACAGCTGCAGCACTGCAATCCTTTTCTGGGACATCCATGAAGGACAGTGGTGAGGGCAAATGCTCCCAGTGGGCAGAACTTCGAGCAGTGCACCTGGTTGTTCATTTTGCTTAGAAGAAGAAATGGCCACAGGTGCATTTGTACACTTATTCATGTGCTATTGCCAATGGTTTGGCTGGATGGTCAGGGAATTGGAAGGAACATGATTAGAAAATTGGTGACAAAGAGGTCTGAGGAAGATGTATATGGATAGCCCTTTCTGAGTGGGCAAAAAACATGAAAACATTTCTGTTTCACATGAATGCTCACCAGAGGGTGACTTCAGCAGAGGAAGATTTTAATAATCAAGTAGATAAGATGACCTCCTCTGTGGCTAATGCTCAGCCTCTTTCTCCAGCCACTCCTGTCTTTTCCCAATGGGATCATGAACAAAATGGCCATGGAGGTAGGAATGGAGGTTATCATGGGCTCAGCAACATGGACTTCCCCTCACCTTGGCTGATTTGGCTACAGCCACTGTTGAGTGCCCAATATGTCAGCAGCAGAGACCCACACTCTGCCCCCTATGGCACCATTCCTTGAGGTTCCCAGTCTGCTACTTGGTGGTAGGTCGACTACATTGGACCCCTTTCACCATGGAAGGGGCAGGAATTTGTTTTAACTGGAATAGACACGTACTCAGGATATTGGTTTGTATTTCTGGCATGCAATGCTTCTTCCAAAACTACCATCCATGAACTTCCCAAATGTCTTATTTACCACCGTGGCATTCCACACAACATTGCTTCTGATCAAGGAACACACTTCACAGCAAATGATGTGTTCAAATGGGCATATGCTCATGGAATTCCCTGGTGTTACCATGCTTTCCATAACCCTGAAGCCGCTGAATTGATAGAATAGTGGAATGGTCTTTTAAAGGCTCAATTATGGTGCCAACTAGGTTGTAATACCTTGCAAGGCTGGGACAATGTTCTCCAGTAGGCTGTGTATGCTTTATATCAGCATCCACTCTATGGTGCTGTTTCTCCCATAACCAGATTCATGGGCCCAGGAATCAAGGGTTGGAAATGGGAGTGTCACCACTCATAATTACCCCTAGTTACCCACTAGGAAAATTTTTGCTTCCTGACCCTGCAACCTTAAACTCTGCTGCACTACAGGTTAGTCCCAAAAGGAGGAATGCTGCCAGCAGGCAACTCAACAATGATTCCATTGAACTGGAAGTTAAGACTGCCACCTGGCCACTTTGGGTCTCTCTTACCTGAGAATCAACAGACAAAGAAGTATTGCTGTATTTGCTGGGGTGATTGATCCTGACTATCCAGGAGAACTAAGACTGCATCTACATAATGGGGGTAAAGAAGACTTTTCCTGGAATACAGGAGATCTTCCAGCATGTCTCCTAGTGCTGCCATAACCTATGATTACAGTCAATGGAAAATTGCAACAACCCAATCCAAGGTGAACTAACAATGGCCCAGAATCTTCAGAAATGAAGTTTGGGTCACCTCACCAGGCAAAGAACCATGGCCAACTGAAGTGCTTGCTGAGGGTAACAGGAACATAGAATGGGTAGTGGAAGAAGGTAGTGATAAATACAAACTTTGACCACATATCAGTTAGGGAAACAAGGACTGTAAGTGTCATGAATCTTCCTTCCTTGTTTCATTATGAGTATGATTGCATATGTACACAGTATGAATTTCTTTGTTTTCTTCCCCAATCTTTTCCCTTATCATATGACAAGTTATATTAGTTTCATGTCACAATATTTAAGGATGTCAAGTTTAAGAGTGAACTTGCAAGGACCTGCATCTATTCTGTAGGGAATTAATGTGTTTATGGTTGTACACAGGAGAGTTGAACATTTTTAGGTGAAAATAAATATGTATATATGAATGTCTGGTATTGTTTTTACTAAGGTAATGTGTATGGTTGCCGAGTTGACAAGGGGTGGACTGTGATGGTTAGGCTAATGGGTCAACTTGGTCAGGTAATTGTGCCCAGTTGTTTGGTCAAGCACACGCTGGAGTAATTGTAATACAGGGATATTTATGGACTTTAGTTATCAGTTTCCTGCATAGACAGCTGATCACATCTACATGAACCAGGAAGATTGCCATCAGCAGTGAGTGATGCTCTATCCAATTAGTTGAATGCCTTAAAAGGGGAGGTGATTTTAGCGTTCAGAGAAAATTTCCCAGCTCATCTTTGGACAGCCAGTGTCTCCCGGAAACTTATCAAGGACCTTCATCGGACTTTCATCAGAGTCCCTGGTTTGCAGCCTGCTTGTGGAACACCTGGACTTGTGCATTCCCAAGGTCATATGAGAGATTCTTATAGAATCTCATACTATTTACAGATATCTCCTGCTAATTCTGTTTCCCTAGAGAACCTTGACTAATACACCCCTAAAGCTATAGATATTCCAATACCCAGGGAAAAGAATAAGCATGGCATCTTCTTGCGTTTTCTTGGTCCAAATCTAAGGGAAAAAGTTAAAATCATATTTACTTGTTTATTTATTTATAATTGTGAATGAAGATTCTATGTAATAAAACTATTTCCTGATACCAACAAAAGAATCCACAATGAACTTTTTGCAACATGTCTATAAAATGCTTGAGCCACTTACTGTCATTGAAAGGAATGGGTCATATTCTGTGATTATTTTTAGCAGAAAGAGAGGTTCTGAAGTGACATAAGTCTGTAATATTCTGATGTGTGGTAATCATAATAAGGTTTTGTTATTAAGAAAAACATTGTATATAATAACATAATATTTTAAAGTTCTCTCTCTCTCTCTTTTCCTGCCAGTAATCTGTGAAGAAAGAATGTTAGACTACATGACCCTTATAAGATTTCATCTAAGCCTTAGGTTACATACCTCTGGTAAGTTCATTTAATAAATGAGAAAGTCGAGTATTTCAAATGTCAAATGGTTCACTCAAGTACATGTGTGGAAAGGAAACAGAGCAAGGTATGTGAGATTCTGTTGGCTTCTGGCCCACTGCCACTGCCTCTCCCATTCTCTTTCACCTCGATATTTTATCATTTCAAAAATTGAAATCACCAAAACAAAATTCACTGATAGCCCCAAGCATCTTAAAAGTAAAGATGAAAATGACATCAGATCCTCCAAAAAGAAATCGTCAGGGATTTTTGTTGTAGAACATTCCCCTTCAGTAGCACTTTTTAAATTTTCTTATTTATCTACTTAAAATAGGAAACTTCAGTGGTTTTTTAGCCTATAACTTCTGTGGGCTGATAATATATATATTTTTTAAATGCCAGGATAACAAATATACAGTTTGCAGAGTTTCTACCTTAGAGTTTACTAAAGCTGCTGGAAGCAATATACCAGAAATGAGTTGGCTTCTATAATGGGAGTTATATGTTAAAAACTTACAGTTCTAGAACTGTGAAAATGTCCAAATCAAGGCATCACCTTGATGCTGTCTCACTGAAGGGCAGCTGCTGTCCATCCTGGACTCCTGTCACATGGCAAGGCACAATGGTGGTTCTGTTGGTCTCTGCCTCTCCCCCAAGTCTACTTTCTCCTGGAGTCCAGCAGGGTGATCAGGCACATGGCAGGGTCCACTCATCGCTCATCTCTCTTCTGGGCCTCTTTACTTCAACTTGGAGCTGTTCCATCTCTGTTTTCTCCCTTTTTTCCCGAGTTTGTCGGCAGCTGGAGGTTTCTTTCTGTCCTGGACTTTTTTCCTGTGTTCTGTGGCATTTTATCCCTCCATTTATAAAGAGCTCCAGTAAGAGGGTTAAGACCCATTCTGGGTCATGCCCTACTGAAATTATCTAAGCAAAAGGAAGGTCTCTTAACTGAATGTAATCAGAAGGTTCATGATAGCTTCCATTTAAGAACATAATTTTCTGGGATTCACATAAAAGACATAAACCAACACATACCTCTTCCTCAATCTGTGGCTGTTGCATATCACTTATTTCATGGCCCTCTTCACGAGAGATGTTCACTACTAATTGATCACTATTGGCATGCAAGATAATACCAATTTCCCCTCTCTGACATATTGTAATCTAGTTATTTCTTAGCAATATACTATTACAACAAAATGTTTTGCTTCCTAACAAAAGAAATTATAAAGGACTTTACTCTTAATTCAGAAGTCCAGCATGGCTTATCACATAGTATCTTGTCTTGTATATTTATTCCACAGAAATTAAAGGAAGTATAATAATCAGGAGCCCAGGAATTAAATTAATTTTTCAGAGTTTATTTCATTATTCATCTTCATTTTTTTTAGTGCTATGGAACTAAACTATGTTATTCATGATACATACTTAATATTATAATTTAGTAGGAAAACATAATCCAATTTGTACATATTTTCACAATATATTTTCTAAAGTATAGTATGGTGGCACAGGGATATACTTGTGTGCATAATGAAGAACTGTCCTCAGGCTCAAACTTTGCAACTCCAGTAATTCAGATATCTCTTAGTATGTATAGTATATGAGACTGATGGCTGAGAAAAATCTTTGGGATGCTGCAACCATTATTAAATCTCTCTATTATTAAATCCCATTAACTGAGCAGAGATTGGATAAGCTGGGAGATATAGCACATATTTATTAGTATTTCCTATGTGCTGAAGTCTTAATATCTATTATGCAATTTAATACTTTTAAAAACCCTATAAAGTATATGTTACAGAAAGTCCTATTTTGCATATGGAAGGATTTCAACTTCCGGAAGTTAAATAACTTGACCAAGGTCTAGGATGACATTCAAACAGAATAGGATAATATAAGGTATGCAAGTTTGGTGTGGGCATGATATGCAGGGTCAGCATGTTTGAACTAGTCGATTTGTGTCCTCTGTGAAATACGAAATTAACAGAATATGAGACAGTACTCTTTTTGATTCAGCCTAGAGGCAACACAGGTGGGAATAAAAGTGTTTGTCCTGATTCATTTCAGCAGGAGCATGGAAGATGGCAGTTTAACCATCCCAGGAAACTCACCCTTTTACCCCGGAGAGTGGGCTTGTCAATGTGTTTGAAGTTCCAATGATTGACATTCTGGTAGTAAGTTAGAGAGAAAAAAATGTGTTACTGTTTTAATTTTGCAATGTATTGTACTGTTGATAGGAAATAACAGAGACAAGTATTAAGCAAGAATAAAATATTATTTGTTGAAATAGATATCGTATTTGTTTTTCCCTTATCAGATGCTGTTTCTGATGGAAGGAGAGGACATATATAAAACTGCGTGCATAGCATACCTGGCAAATAGTAAGTACTCAATATATCAGTAGTCTCTTTTTGCTTTCTCTTCAGTGAGATAGAGTTGCTAATTCAGATATTTGCAGATCATAAGACTTTTTTCAAGACTAGGAGTTTTGTAGAAGTTTAAGCATGTAGCTATTACTTGCATGATAACTAACAAGGGATAACAAGGGATTTTAATATTCAATTCAGTACTAAGTTGCAGTTTCTTTTAGGCATTTTTCCTGGGCATCATATGGCTTTCTATCTTTCCACACACCTAGGTGTCTTTACTATAGAAAGCACTTTATGTTTAATTTATTTGGTGCATGTGTGTATGTGCATATGTCAAAAACCAAAGCAAAAACTGTATACCCTTGGGAAAGCAAGATGTTCAGGTAATTTGTAGTGTCTGCTTCTCAAGGTCATCTGAATGGGCCTATTTTAACATATCTTCAAAGACACTATTTCCAAATAAGGTCAATTTCATGGGACAAGGGATAAGAACAAACACATATCTTTTTTTGGGGGGGGAGGCGGGGAGGCACAATTCAGTCCACAACAGAAATCTTCACATTTCTTTAAGGATACATTGATTTTATAGAATTTCTTCCATAAATGAAGCACTTTGCTTTCTGAAAATAAGCCTTGAGCTGATAAATTCAGAATGCTAAATATAGGCCTAGGAATTCAATTATTAAACTGACATAATAAATTAAATTAATGGAATCAGACACTTGACATTTCTTATTACACTCCTTAAAAGATAAAACTACAATATATGTAAATTGGGTAGTGTCTAGTATCAGGTCAACATCTTGTACTAGTGGCCACAAATTTCAGATTTCTAAAATTATCAGAAAAAAATTTCTATCTCTTCCTACTATGTGGGATACATGAGGTTTCATTATTATCTGACCTTGTCTTCCTATTGCATAAAGGATAAAAGAAACATAGAATGTTCCTTCTTTATCATGTTATTTTTAAAAGAATTGCAGCTGTTTGAATTCTAGCTATGCCACTTGCTTGCCACGTGATATAGTTTAGATGTCCCCTTCCTCTATCAGCAGATATCCTCATCAGTACAATGTGAACAATAATAATACTGTCTCCTAATTGATGTGGTGTTTTTAATTTTATAATCTCTAAAGTATCTAATAAGTATCTGGCACTTAATGCATTGTCTGAACATATTAGCGATTTCCCATCATCTTCTATGAACAATGATGACACTCTGGCATTATTCTTCACAATCATCTTGACTGTCTGTGGCATCCAGTAAAATCAATGAACAACAGGACAATACTGGATAAGCATTTGCTCCTTGTGATTATATTTTGATGCTCCTTGGATGCCACTCCTACTCCAACCATCATCAGCTATTAGAAAACACCCTGGGAGAAGTAAAGGGAGAATTTCTTCCTGTCTTTATTTCTGAAGACAATCATTTCCAAATGGTGCTCTACAAATTAAAGACACCAAAGTCATAACACAGAAGTTTCTGATTCAATATACCTGGGTTGATCCTCAGGAATCAAACGCCTTAACATGTTTCTCAGGTGATTCTAATAATGAGTGCACTTTGAATACCACTCCTCTAAGACACTGTATTCAATCTAAATTTTTAATTAGTCTTTGGAGCAGATAGGTTGCTCTTATTTTGAAAGGTCAGCAATAGTTTAAAGTGTGGACCTTTCAGTTTAAAGAAGATTCTGGCTCCATCTTGCAACTTGGAAGTAAACTGGACTTAAAATATGCTTGGTCATAAACTCCCACTTTCTCATTTCTCTCTCCACTGCTACCTTCATTAAAAACATTTACTGGTATATCTGGAATAAAGGACCTGGCTCATTAGCAGTTAAAGATGATGACCTTCATGTTATAAAAATGCTTTATTGTAATACAGATATCATCTGCTGAGAGAATTAAGAGGATATTTCCCTGGAAAGGTTCCTGAAGATCATATAGTTTATTACTCTGAAATATATTTCTTTGCTACTTCTGGCAGGACATCCAGTTCCATTTGGATGTTTAAGATGAATTTTATTTATGATCATTAACCTTTCAGTTAAGACCATTCTGGTTGAAACTGTTCTTATGTGATAGCATCCATCTGCCTCTTCTATTTTGTGTTAGGAAATAAGGAAATTGAAATACACTTTTGGCTTTAATTTAAATGTTCATCTACTTAATTACAATCAAGTTCATTTTAAACATTAAATCTTTGGTGACTCTAACTTTTGGAAAGTTGTAGAACTAAGGTTGTCCCTACAGTATCTGGGTCTGTAAAATAGATGCCGCAATTTGTGATTTTCCTATCAGGAATATAAACTTGTTATAAAGATATATACACTAGAGTACTACCCTCCCAAGTAATCGCTCCTACTGCAATAGAAAGAATTTAAAACAAAATTCTCACTCTCCATTTTGTGCCTGTGTAGAGATATCTACTAATATTGCTGCTAATTTAATAGTCTTCGAAGGGAGGCCAGAAAATTTTTTAAAGTATCATGTGTATCACTACTTAATTAAACTACTGCGTAAGTGGATCAAATGAGAACCAATCTGTACAATGCTCTATTGCAAAGCAAACAACCAAGTGTATGGATTTAATGCTATTATTAATACTATGCATGCTTTGCATCTTTTTCAGTTGGGAAATCCTTTCTTGTGAATCTTGTGATTTTCATGAAATTTCTTTGGGACATTTTACCCATAGTTCTTGTTTTCCTGAGTCCAGAGCATATGTGCCAAGCATGTTTTCTCTCAAAGTTTTTACTTGTGTGTCAAAGAAAATTTAATTCTTATGCTTCTCATTTATTTACATTTACAGTTAAACTCATCAAAATTTGTTATGCAGGAAGTTTTTTTTCTTTTAATTTCCAGAAGATATTAAGGGACCATTGAATCCCAGGAAAACACTGCTGAAATAAAAATATTTCATAGTATGGATACTCATTTTTCTCTCTGAAATATATATTATAAGACCCAGACAGCTATGCACATAATGAAATGACTGTTCGAATCCACCAAGTTTCAACTGCTTTGTTTAGCAGCAAAAGAGAACCACAGCAATCCTGATATATTATGAAAATGAGTTTTGTTAAGAATTATACTTACCAGTGTAATTGAAAGTCATAGATTCTTCATATTCTCAAATTCATGGAATAATGCAAAAATAGTTTTTAGAGTGGCTGTGCAGAAGTACATTCCCAACAGTATGTATAATTTTTAAATCAACGTTTCTGATAATTATACTTATTTAAACTTCCTCTATAGCAAAATGCCCATTTCTGTCTTTTGACCGTTTTAGGGATTGTTTAGGAGATTTTCTTACTGATTTGTAGGAGTTAGTTAAAGAATTTGAAAACGTACCCTTTCTTGATTATATTTGATTTTTCCCTCCTTTGCCCTTGATATAGTCTGATGAACAGAACTTAATCCTTATCTACTTAAATTCGTAAACATTTTCTTTTATGTTTAGCATGTTTTCTATCTTCTTTAGGAAATTTCTCTCTACTAACAAATAGAATATATTTGCCTATGTTTCCTTCTGAAAAATTAACATTTGTCTTTTGTATATATATCTATAATCTCTCAGGAACCTAGTTTGTGGATTTTGAGTGTGTTTGTGTGTTTATGTATGTGTGCCCATGTGTGTGCAAATGACATAGCGATCCAGTTTTACTTGTTCTCATGTCATTTAAGCACCATTGGCTGGTCAGTTCTTCCTTTCACAAACCTTTATAAATCAGGTATCATTTTATGTAGGGATGTGTCTCTGACTTAGTCTATTCAGTTCATCTATTTATCTATCCTTGTGAGACTGCTACACTGTCACTGCTATATGCTTAGCACCTATGAAAGTGCCTAGCAAATGATAGGTATCCAATAAACAACTATTGAATGAGTGAATTAATACTGCCCTATAATAAGTTTTAAAATGCTCACTTCATTCTTCTTCAGGAGTTTCTTCCCTAAACCTTGGTCTTTTATCTATTACATAGATCTTAGAATCAGCTTAATAAGCTACTTGAAATACAATACAGTATGGTCTATGATCAAAACAGTATAAAAATATCATATCTAGTCTTAATTATGGACTAGACTAATTTCATCTTCAGTAAATATCAATGTTTTGAAATCTTTTTTCATGCATTCCACTTTTTTATCTACAATTATGTTAAAGCATATCCTAGGCCTCATTCAATTTTATACATACATACTTTTGGTATCAGGACTTCGCTAAAGTCCATGCTACAATAAAGCCTGACTAAAAGAATTCCTGAATATAGTACTTAGTCCATTTTCAAATTCTCTTAATTGTCTCAATTGTTCTTGATTATTTCAATCAGATCCTAAACAAAGCTCCACATTGCCTTTGGCTGTTTGGTGTCTGTCTTTTTTTTTTTTTTTTTTAATAGCAGTCTCTTTTAGTACCTCAAAATTATTTTCAAGACTGCTTTTCTCTATTAGCTATTTTCTTTTTCTTTATTTTCTACTCTATTTTTTTGTTGCCAACTTACTTTGAATTTAATTTATGCTTCCTCTACCTTCTTAGGATAGAATAGACCACTGAATTTACTTCTTTCTTGTTTGCTAATATATGCACGTAGAGCTATAAATTTCTCTCTACAAACTGCTTTAACTGATTATGGTATCTTTTGTTCATATTATCATTCATTTCAGTTTTTCTATTTCCTTCATTTTTTTTTGGAGCTATGGGTTATTAAGAAGTGTACTGTTTAAATTCTGAAGATTGGGGGTTTTCTATATAAGAGCTTTTAATTGGACTTACTCTGACTTTTGAATTTTTTTAATTTATTGAGACATTTTACACACTACCATTTACCTAAATAAACAATGATTAACTTTCCACATGCACTTCAGAAAAATTTATTTTGCTTTGTTAGAGAGTTCTACACATGTCTAATTGGTCAACTTTCTTGATAGTTTATTAAATCTTTCTATATTTACTTTTTTTTTTTTGCTGTGTATTCCATCAATTACCAAAAGAGGTGCATTAAAGTCTCCAAATATTTCTCCTTTAGTATGATTAATTTTACATCTATTTTGGGGGAAGTTTTATATAGGATAAATAAACATATAAAATTATTGTATCTTCAAAACGAATTATTTTATCTTATAAAATGTACCTTATATCTCTCAAAATATGCTTTCTCTGGTAGTCTCGTATTAATATAGCCACTTCAGCATTTTTATTTTTAGTGTAGCATTTTTATTTTTAGTGTATTTAAAGTGTGTTTCTTGTAAAAATCAAAACTGAAACCAAAAACATATGTTTTGGCTGGGTTGTTATTTTTTAATCAAATATAACAAACTAGCTTAAATTGGGAGTGGTTAGTCTATTTCATGTAATTATTGATATGTATGTGCATAGTTTTACTATCTGGGTGTTTAATTTCTATTTGCTTTATCTGTACTTTCAGTTATACTTCTCCTTTTTATTTTCAAAAATCAAGTATTTTTGTTATTAAATGTTACTTGTGTCTATTGGTATGTCTTTAAAGGTGGCTCTAGAGAAGGGCTGTCCAAAAAAAACTTTCTATAAGGGTAGAAATAGTCTACAACTATTCTATCAAGTGTGGCATCCATTAACTACATATGGCTTTGGGGCCTTGAAATAAAGAACCATATTTTTAATGTTATTTATCTTTAGTTGATGTTAATTTTAATAACCTCCCACGACTAGTGGCTGCCATATTGGGATTTCTAGAAATTACAGTGCCTTCATCTCATCATACACTGCCTTCAATAACTATTCAACTACTTCACAAATACTGTAAGATCTGTACAATATACTTCCAATTATCATGCTTCTGTCTTTTGTGGTCTTGTTATATACTTCTACATCTGATAAATCTCACATTATATTATTATTTTGACTTAAGACATCAATAGTCTTCTAAAGAAGACTTTATAAAGAACTTCATATTTACTTTCTATTCCTTTGAGGTTATTATGTTTTTATACAACGATTTATCTTAAGCCTACATAACATCTGTTAGCATTTCTCATAGAGCAAAACTGTGAAGAAGAATTTAATTCTTTTAACTTTTTTGGTCTTTGTATCTCTTTTAGCTTGTTATTTTTTCTGGGTATAGAATCCCAGATGGATTTTTTTTTCCCTTTCAGCACTTTAAAAACATCACTCCATTGTCTTTTGGACTACAGTGTTTCTGAAGAGGTAGGTGGTCATCTTTGCTGTTCTGTAATTGTGGATAATGTCTATTCCTCTGCCATTGGCTCCTTTCAAATATTTTCTCTTTCATCTCCAGTTTTCAGAAGTTGTATTATGTTGTATCTAGGTATTGTTTTCTTTGTATTTGCCCTGCTTGGAGTTCTTCCGGCTTCCACACAAAATATAGTCCTGAGGGTATGTGTAGCATCCCAGTTGGGCCATCACCAAGTTGAACATACATCAGTCAGGGAACAAAGATTAACACCTCCATCATGTTGTCTTCCAGCTGGTGGCATCTCTAGGGTTCACAGTTCAAACTTAGTTCAGTTTGGATAATGAATCTTCTCCTTGATATTAGGAGAATTTCTTAAACCATCTAGTCAATTATGTCCTGATGCCCACACCACTGATTAGGTGGTATTTGTATGCTCCATAGAATTACTAAACAACAGTTATAGGGAAGGAGACAAAGAAGACACATCGAGATACTGACAAGTGTTTTCCATAGCAGGTTCAAAAGCCTCATCCCAAATATGGCAAAAAACTAAAAGTTTATTTTCTGGAGAGGATAAAATAAAGGCTCAGTGGTCTGTGGGCCATGATATAAGGTTGGTAGCAAATATACTTCCTTTAAAATATAGAAATTAAGTGAAGGTATGCATATTGGATACTGAAATCCCCTCAATTCCTCTTTCCAGAATTGGCTCTCAAAACATTTGCATCCAGGTTTAACCATCGATGCAGGAGATTGGTGAATATTTCTCTGCAGAATCTGAATGGCCCAAGGATAAAGAAAAAAATTACTCTGCCCAAACAAAGAGCTGATCTAGATAAGCCTGTGGTGAATCTCAAAATTCATAGGTTTTTATCACTCTGCTCTTAAGTTCTTAAGTAAAAGTAGATTAACAAATATTACCAATAAACTAATATGATATATGAAGAAAAAAATGAAATACAACTGTAACTGGAAAGTGATGTTGACAATTCAAGGAGAAGAAAAATGCAAAAAAATTATAGCAAATATTCTCAATTAGATAAGATGCAATGCTGCATCCGTGAAATATAGGTATTACCAAAATTATATTCCCTTATGAAAATAGAAATAATAGGAATATTGTATCTTTGAATCCATGTAAATAAAAAAACAATGCATTTGAGTTCCTCATATTCATTTTCCTGCAGTGTTTAATTTGATTCCAAACTATTGATTTTGATTTTTAGTTAACCTAAAATATTGGGAATCTAATGTCAAGGAAGTAGAGTAATAATCAAGTTTCAGCCAAAGTGGTAAATTCCATGGCTCATCTCAAATGAGCTTCCAGTGCCATATCTGCCAAAATCTGAATTTAACAAAAAATAAAAATGAAAGTGAAATACTAAGGAAAGACATTTTGTCACTTGGATATTGTGTTTTTATCTCTCATCTTTCATAATATACCAGAGTCTCCCTCTCTCCAATCTTCTCCTTCATGTCTCACCTATCTAAGGGAGTTCTTTCTTTCCTAAGTCTTCCAATGCAGTAAGATATTTTCAACAAGCAATACTGGTAAATAACAACAAAAAAGAAGCTATAATTTACTCCAGCACTTTTTGACATATGTCCCACCCCTGTCTAATAAATCAAAGTGTATGTTCCTTTTTGCAATATATACTTCTAATATTTTCCAATTTAAAAAAAAAAAGCTTAAAATAAAATTTAAGAAGAAACCATTGGCTCTCTCTCTTCAATGAGGCAGAATTAACCAATTGCTTTGTTTCATTTTTTTCCGAGCTGCTAAAACAAATACCATACAATGAGTTGGCTTGAACAATGGGAATTTTTTTTTATTCGTGATTTTGAAGCGAGGAGAAGTTCAAAGTGGAGGCATCAGCAAGGTGATGCTTTCTCTCTGATGACCAAGGCATTCTGGGGCTGGCTGCCAGAAACCCTTGGTCTTTGGCTTTTCTCTCATATGGCAATACACATGGTGGCATCCTCTCCTTTCTCTTCTGGGTTCTGTCAACTTCCAGCTTCTGGCTGCTCCCCATGGCTTCTTTCTTTCCATGACCAATTTCCTTTGTGTTTTTTTTTTTTGTTGTTGTTGTTTATAAAAACTTCAGCCATATTAGATTAAAGTCTACTCCCTTTCAGTTTGGACACACCTTAACGAATAACATCTTCAAAAGTCCTGTGTAAAAATGGGTTAATTAAGATTAGTGACATGTTTTTCTGGGGTACATAGTTCAATCCCAAATACCTTTTAAATTAGTGAATCACTCTAGAACATCCTGGTATTTGTGATAGCTTTGTTTCTTCCAAAGACTCATACCTGTTTCAACTGGTATTGTCAGGTTGAATGGACTTTTCTAAATTGTCTGGGAACTAGAAGCCAAAGATTGGTTGATATTGGCTTGCCAAATGTGAATGAATTTCTAAAATGGGCATGTTTCTGAGTATATATGATAGATTTTGGCATAACTTTTGGAAATCATGCTCTTGACCCAAAAAGCCACTTGCATGTCATTAATATAAAGATAAACACAAGTTCATCATCTCTTGGAACTTCAGATCACCTTGCAAATGTCCCATCATTCTGTGATGAAGTCATTTATTTCTTCTCAAGTTGAATAGTTTTAATCAGGTCAAAATGTTCTCTCTAAAGAATTGTTTTCAGTTCAAGGAAAGATTTCAAACATTCTTTTAAAAAGTCGTCTAAATACACTTCATTTTACTTTACTATGCATGTACAAATATAAAAAAAAAACTTGTTTATTTTGAAAGTCTGCACATAGTGAACTAGTTCAGAACCTGACCAGAAATATAATATGTATTATCTATCTATTTATCTACCAATCCTTTACCTCTATATGTATGTATATATTTACCGTTACTATTTGACAATGCAGGCAATATATTTTAAACAGCACAATATATAAAATATGCAGCTCAAAATAAATATATAGTGTAACTATCTAATCTTGGAATAAGTCTCTTTTATGGAGTTGATTTGACTAGGTTTCTGTTCTTTGACAGCAAGAACCTTGATGAAGGCATTCATTTTGTGGCACTTGCATAAAATTTATTATACAATTTGTGACATGTTGAGTGTGAAAGAGGAGAGCTATTCATAATTTCTCTGTACAACAGGAACAAGCCAGGACTGTCCCGGGCAAACTGGAATACATAGACATCCTATTTCTAAAGTCAATTTATAGAGGTGCTGACAAATAATCCAAAAAATTGTCCAAATCTTATTTCCCATGGTTAAAAACTTGAGCAGTTGTACCCTCAATAATTCATTTAATTTTTTCTTGCCAATCTCTATATATTTTTTAAATTTCAAAATATGTTTTTTTGTAAGTGTATCTCTTTTACTTTTGGCTTAGTTTTTAAAACTTCTTATTTTGCCTGGCTTGGAATCACAGAAATTGCAGCCTGTGATGACTGGTGGTATGACCCTATGTAATTTTCCTTTTTCTTTTTCTCTAGTGGAAACTATTTACAGTTTAAATATTCCACATATGGTGATTAATTCAAGGAACTATCACTCTCTGACCAGAATAATAAGCCCTCAATATGATCATGCTAAACAAGTGGCATATTCCACATTTTGAGAAATGTTAACTAAGACTCAGTACATAGTATTGACCTACTTAGTTTGAGACACTGAAGGAAATAGACTGAAAAACATTCCTAACCCTAAAATACTTAAAGTCATCTTGGAGTTCCAGTCATGCTTAAAACAACAGCAACAATAATAACAACAAAGGAACAGAGACTAAATGACAATAGGAATGATTTATAGCAGAAAGAAGTTCACAGTGGACAGGGGTGCTCATGGAGATGATGACCTGCCTTTGGTCTTAAAGATCTGGAAGATCTGAAATAGAGATTTTTTTTGTAAGCATGGTTAAAGGTCAAAAACATAAAAATCACATTTTAAAATGTCAGTGAAATGTGGTCTTAAAAGTACTGAGGCGGGGCTTTATGAAACCTTCTGGGTTGATCTCCCATAAAGTAGGGAACTTGCCTTGAAGCAAGACAGATGCACTTGAATGTTGCCCTTGAAAGAGACCTCCTCCAAGGGCCGAGAAGAGTTTAGATTCTCTCATCTGCATTCCATCCCTTTCTACTCCCTGGAGACTGACAACCAGGGATTTGTGAAGTGGGCATTTATCCACTGCTAAGAACAGTCCTGGATGATTTATTCAATTCAGGCAAGCTATGAAGAAACCATCTGTGGGTTGACTACTTTTGCATGATATTTTGAATAAACTTGAAATAATGTCCTAGAGGCAAGAGTGTCTTATTTCTCTGTCACAAGTAATCCCCAGACAAAAGGGCTCTCAGCAAGAACTGACGCAACTGGAAATGAACAAATATCTCTAATCACCTCTCCCTCTTCTATCTCTAAATATACTTTACTCTCCTCCAATTTATAAATGATACATATATATTTATTGCAATAAGCAATGTAATTTATTAAATGTAAACCATATATATATGGTTTACATATATAGGACACTGCCTCCCCTTCCTGCCATATGAGGGGCTCCTTTGACGCTTTCCCGTGTTAATTCTCAATAGTGATTCTCATATTGTATGAGGGATTATAAATCAAGAGTATTATTATAAATCAAGGGTGTTTCTAAACCCACGAGGTAACTAGCTTCAAATTGTCTGTCCATACTCAAAGGATGGATTTAAACTGGCAAAAGGGTTGCAATTAGAGAGTGATTCAACAATGTTATGAGCTTGGTCTGAGACCAACACTCCTTAAACTGCTGTTTGAAATATAATTTGATCCAATATTATTAGAAAGCATTTCAGCAACACACATTTAGAGGCTTACAAACATGTGTACCATTTGACTCTAATTATCAAGTCTGCAAAACATGCTATTCACATGTATAGAAATACCTTTAGAAGGAAAATATAAAAAATAAACAAGGCTAGTTATTTATGGACAACGGAGTGATAGGTGATTTTTCAAAATGCCAAAGCCATTCTTTATAGCTTGTTGATAAAAGGATATTTTAGCTGGGGTTGTTCCTTACCATTATTATTATCATTGTTCTTCAGTGGATCTAAAATGTTTTCACACCTTGTGTACACACATACGCAAACACACACTTAAACACATACTCCCTAAAAGAAGAAAATAACCTTCTAACAAAAGAAAATCTGGAACTTTCCTTTCCCAATGAAGTTAGTTTAAAGAAGAGTACTGAATTTAAGTCCTTAGACCACATCTGCTAACCTGATTAACTGTCTCAGATCTTTTCCTCCCTCCCAATAAAGTCCAAATATTCAGTGTTTGATATGAATCCCTGAGAGAATGGTATGGTGGGATTACATTTATTGTAAGTAAACACTCATAATCATTACTATTTATATACATGTAAAGTTACATCATACTTTTCATCCTCAAATATACTTGCTCTGATAGTATTAGACCTTAAAGAAAGAGCAATGTACTTATTAAATATAACTGTAATTTATCAATGAAATAGCAACCACAGTCATATTTTGTATCAAAAGTTACTTCTTATTTAAAATATTATAATCTAATTCTATAGTATATTGAAAAATACTATATCTAAGAGTATTTATTATATACTATTTTATTATATAGATATTTATAAAATCTTATTTTTTTAATACTATTAAATTCTGCCAGTCAGTTTATGGCTCTCACTCTCCTTTCCAAATTGATACAAATGTGACTATTTGATCTGTACTTAAAACTTCTGCTAAAAGATAAGGACCTGTTGGCTGGGAACTCTGGTAGTAGGTAACAATATCTATATGATGGTGACAAGGTTTGAAATAAACTGGTATTATCAAGAAACTTTCATGAAAAGTAAGCTACAGAAGAAATGATTTGTGTGATCATTTCATTTTTGAGTTATGAGTTGGTAAATATTTTCTAACTTTTTAAACTCTTGCTACTCAAACTATAAATTGTTAATGAACTATATCCCAAAATGTATACAAAGTTTACATATATATATCACATATTATGTATAAGAATATTAGCTCTAGAAAATATCATTGAAATGGTCTCTTCTAAATCTTTTGCTCTATATAAAAAAAAAACATAGTTACATAGTTAACACCAGGTGAAGCATGGCTACTTAACTTCAGTCCAGGGGATTTTGTTATATAAAAAGTCAAATCTGTCAGGTACTTAACTAGAGGTGGTGCCATGTAATCACAAGATGAAGGAACAAATTCAAGACCTGTTTTCATTTGGGACCCTGTGTATACCATGCTCCTGATGCTACAACCTCTTGTGAAATCTATGAATGCTAAAGAGAAATAAATTTTATGGAAGATCTATTAAGTTTCATATTTTTAATAAGACTCTAAATATTTAATCCATTTAATGTTTACAATCACCTTTAATATGAAATATCTTAATCCTTATCATTCAGATGATAAAACTGAGACTTACAGATCCAAATCATACCCTGAATGATTTGAAACCAGAATTTTAACCAAAGTGTGTCTGATTCTAAAAGTCTGTGCTTTCTTTACTGTATCTGTACACAACTCGTTAACAATGTATTTGTCATAAATTTCAATGCATTATTTTTTTCTCTTTAGAGGGAGAGATAAATATCAACCAAAGAGAGGTGTTTATTGACCAGCTAAATAGCTGATATTTACTCTTAAATTATTCAACCTGGTTGAATAAGTTAACAAATGACACATTGCAAATATGATCCTTCTAAAAATATTTAATGGCAAATGGATTAAACAAATATATATACTAAGTTTGGGGGAATCTCAAGGATTAGAACAGGTACCTGGGCTAGCATCAGTGAAGCTGTTATTAAGCCTAGAAGCAAAGGTGAAGAGAGGGGAGAGTCCATGGAACCTGGAAGGAGAACACAGTCCTATTGCAGAACACAGGCTGGTTTAAGAGGAGCAGTGAGTGGCTTTTGCCTAGAGACCACCTCACAGGAGGGGATCCAAGGGGTTTAATACCATAACTTCATTCTCAACCCTTTCTCTAATGGTCTGCTAGGACTCCTTATGCATTTTCTTGATCACGAATTCAGTGCAAACAGATTAGGTGACGTAGTGCCAGAAAAGCTAAAGCTAACTCAGGCTTTATTAGTAGATAGATAGCATTCAGAACAAAGAGGGGGCTAGTGTATAATATGCATTGGTCATGTAACAGATTTTCACTCCTATCTGGGAAATGTGTTTTCAAGAAAACAGTGAAATAAATGTATCACTTTGACAGAAAGAACACCATACAGGAAAGAGTCTGGAATAGGTTTGACACTGATGATGGAAAGAGAATTGTTACAAAAGGAAAAGAAGAGGTAAAGCATGATTTAGGCAAAAGAGCCAAAAAAGTTACTCACTGTCAAGGAAGGCATTGAAATCTAAGTTCATTTAACCAAGAAGGCCAAGGAGGCTCCTTCTTTGTCCATGAGCCAGCCGCTGAAAACATGGTTATAGTATGGGCACAGTGTATATTTCTGGTCACTCCAACCTCATGCCACTAAGGCAGTCTCATGAAGGCAGGATGGAAAGAATGAAGTAAAAATAGGTCAAGGAGGGGATACAGGCCAAGAAGAACAACATCTTCAATATAGCTGATGAGTGTTGTCCTTAAATGATCATGATAAGAAAAGAGAACCAGAATTTGTCTATATAGGTCCATAGGCCTTAAGTTAGGCAATTGTAGGAAATCAGATATTGCCTAAATTATTTTAAAATGTTGGAAAATGAAATTGACAGTGAAGCACCTATCACCAGAACCATTAAAGCAAAGATTAAGACAATTTTCCAAATATGTCATAGATACTTCTCTTTTGTCTGTTGAAATGATTGGGAGGCTAGTAATCGTTCTAGCTCTAAGGGTCTCAGTGTGATTCTATTCGGCAGTGGAGCTTGAAAACAAAACATTTTTCACTGCACGTTCAAAATCCCTTTTCTTTCTCTCCCAGTATCCCTCAGAGTTCTATATGTGGGAGAGGAGCATCTTGCCTCAGGCACAATGATATTTTAATGAACCAATGAGTAATTCATTAGAAAGCACAGAATATAAATAAACTTAATGAGTAAGCTGTAGGAGTATGATACACAGAGAGAAATGTTCTTTATGTTAATTAGAACTCATCATTTTCTCCTTTGCTGAAAGAAAGGTAGAAAATTATACATTCACATAGTTTTCAATAAGGAAAACTTTGGCATCAGCACTTCTTTAGAATAAGCAGTGTAGCTTTTTAAAAGATCTTGTATTATGTTCTGTTTAAAAAGAAAAAGAAAATGAGGAAAAACATTGGTTCAGTATTTTGTTAAGAATTTGGAGTGGATTAAAAAAGATCAGGGCAGTGTCAGGGGCAAGTTATCAAGTGTTCGGTCATGAAAGAATATTATATCTGAGACTCAAGGATGCACTTGAAAAAAAGAAAAGTAAAAGCTAGGTATTTGATGTACTTTTCTGAGATGAAGTTTATTAAAGATTAAGAGAATAGCCAATCTTTGATAAGTGTGCATAATTATTCACTAGTGTTTCTCATACAATGTTTTCTTTATTGGTTGTTTCTTATCCACAACTGCTAGGTAAATCTCCCACAATGATAGCATAAATGCAATGTGCAATCTTGGAACTTTTTAAAAGTTATAAAAATGACTCTGGTTATTTATCATGTGCATTTATAAACTAAATTACAAATGGAAAAATCTATGGGCTGTTAGAAAATATTTAATTTAATACCAAAATATCCTGTGGTAAGATACTTAACTGCTTATATCCTTTATTTGTTAAGTGGTGATGACAAAATATTCCCTTCATAGGAATCTAGGAAGATTAGCTTAGGTTATGTTGATAACCAATTCAGTGACTTTCTCAGAAGAAATTCTCATAAATATTTCTAAGGTTGTTATTTAAAACCCACTATTGACTAGATTTCTCTGGGAATAGGATGTTCTAGTTAATTTAATTTAATTTTCTGTAGAACTAAGCATGAAAGGATAAAACCATTTTCTTTCTACATGATTAAATGACTTATAAAATCTGATGCATTTTTCTTACCTAATCACAGCCCAGTGAATATAAACAAATTTTTCTATGAAAATTTACAGTTTTATGATTTTATAAATTAAGTATCTATAAGGTATGGAAAACTGAATAAAGCCTGAATAACCAATCCCACAATAAAAGAGTGTGGGGAAAAGTACTTTATATCTATATCTCATTATGATTAAATTTATTATTCTATCAAAGTTTGTAACTGAAAGACAAATTTGTTTGTGCTTGAGTCACTTCTCTGACTTTTCTTTACTTAGTGGCTCATGTTACACAACTGTTTTCCTACTCTTTGAAGAGGCAACTGATCATCTGATTTTACTGAACAAACAGATTAGAAATCTGATCTTTCCCAGGGTCTGGCCTTTCCGATATTATTTAACTTCTTTAAATTAATGTATTATCAGCAGAAAGTTAGTAACTGTTAGTTCATTCTCCTAGTCTGTTGTGGCTACATAGTGAATCATTAATCTTTAGGTCATAGAGCTGCAGCCAGAACAATGGCAGGTGTCTACTTTTTGGATAGGTTCCGGAAAGCAGGAACGAATGTTGCTCCCATTATAACAATGAGATAAAGTAAATAAATTAAAAATCATAACTTTTCTTGAGCCAATGAGAAAGCTAAGGTTGCAATCCAACCAAGCAACTTGAATTCCAAAGAGTAACCTGCTCCTCGAAGAAGAGAGAGGACAAAATACTGGCTCATTTGGGTCAAAGAATGGAGAAAAAAAGAGGGGACTTAGCAGCTACTGTAAAAGCAATTTTAAAAATCAGCTGAAATTTTAATGCATTTTCAATGTCCAAGTGTGACCTAAGATGTAAGATTGGAAGAACTGGGCGTCCAGACACTTAGCAAATTCATTATTCATGTACCTCCCCCAATAACTCACAAGAAAGTTTGGAATGGAGCAGGAGACCAAAGTAAGCTCTTCTCACAGGTGCAAGCCAAGAGAAAATAAAGATTTCGCTGTTGAGGAGACAGACAGAAAGCACTACTTTCTTTCCCAAGACTCTTCTATCCTGCTGCTCCTGAAAGAGGGGCAATGACCCATTTAAAGGGCCAAGCAGACACCCACTGTGACTGCGGAAAGGGCAGAAAAAAATCTCTAGGTGAAGGGTGAGGACAGATAAGCATCTTGGCCCAGGATCCTACACCTAAGACCAGTAAAGGTCTGCTTCCAATGGGATAGGGTCAGGGAATACTAACTCAAGACCAATCGCAGATCAAGGGCAGAGTTGGGTTTTATACAGGGAGGAAGAAAAAGAATGCAGAGAAAATTCCTCCTCCAGTGCCCTTTTTGCCTGTGTGGCACAGAAGAGCTGCCTAAGATGAAACTGCACCTGCACAATAGAACTCCCTTGCCAGCCTCCATCCATAACACTAAGCTCAATAATAAGCAACAGCATTCTATCGCTGGGAGAGGGCAAAACAGGGAGTGAGAAACCTTCCATAGTGCAGAATTCAGAGATAATAAAAGTTGAGGTTGGTTCACAAACTCTAAGGAGAAAAAAAACAAACGAACAAAACCTCTGGCACCCTGGCCACTACTCTACACAAGGCAACAGTCCTGCTAAAAGAATGTGAAGTCTGTGGTAAATTACAAAAAAAGAGTGACAACAAATCCAGACCCAGTTCAAGGGAAAAACAGTCAAATAACCTTAAAGAAGGCAGAAAGGGAAAGACAGAAGAAGGAAAAACAGAGTGTAGAGAAAAAATAATGATAAATTGGTAGGTAAATTCCAAATGTCAATACTTACATTGCAAGTAAATGATCTAATCACAGCAATTAAAATGCAGTGAGAGAACAGATAAAAAATAAGACCCAAATATATTCTGCCTGCAGGAGAGCTACTTCAAATATAATGATATCAGTGAGATGAAAAGTAAAAGGATGGATTAAAGATATTTAAAGCAAATGCTAATTAAAAGACAGCCAAAGTGACTAAATTAATATAAAAGTAGATTTCATAGTAGAGAAATTTACAAGGGAGCAAAGATGCATATTACATAATGATAAATGTGTCAATTCACCAAGAAGATATACATATTCTTATTGTATATGTACGAAGCAATAGAGCTTCAAAATGCATGAAGCAAAAATTGATACAACTGAGTTGGCTTATTCTAGTTATTTCAAATCAGTGTGATTATATAGTATTTGCCCTTTTGTGTCTGTCTTATTTCACTCAACATGATGTTTTAAGGTTAATCCATGTTGTGACTTGTACCAGGATTCTATTCCTTTTTTACAGCTTTATCCATTCATCAGTTCAGATACTTGGATTGCTTCAATCATTTAGCAACTGTTAATAATGCCACTATGGAAGGGTCACAACTGTGGCAGGGGAGTATCATTGGTGCAGGGTGTCAGCCATGGGGGATGCATGGGAAGAGGCTCACCTGGGGCATGCCTCTAAGGCATATAAATGTGTTCAAGTGTCCATGGGGCATTGTCTTTGTGGGTGGAGAGCTACACAATAACTGAAAGAATATTGAATTCCCATCCTAGGAAATTTTGCTACATTTTCTAATAGGGCAGCAAGAATCCCCTGAGTGCAAGGGCAGTACCTAGTGAAGGAAGAGAGACCATTACACCAGGCCCTTGATATTGATGATTGAACTTATGAACCTTTTCTTGTGAAATTGAAACGTAGCCTAGTATTATATACTTCCTAAGAGCTACCTTCTGAAAGCCTCCTTTTTGCTCAAATGTGGACTTTCTCTAAGCCAAACTCAGTGTATAAACTACCTTCCACCCAGCATGGGACACGACTCCTGGGGATAAGCCTTTCTGGCACCAAGGGATTATTACCAAGTGCCAACTAACAATGCACCTGGAAAAAGGCCCTGACCAAAAGGGGGAAATGGTAAATACAAGCGAATTTTTATAGCTAAGAGATTTCAAAGTGAGTTGGGAAGTCATTCCTGAGATAACACTAATGCAAGTGTCAGCGGGATCTTATTGGCTGCCACAGGAAATAGTGCCCCAAGTAGTGGGACTCCTGAGGGTTCTGGAGACATCCAGAAACTATAAGCAGGGCAGACAGCTCAGGAATTTGGCATCCTATCAGTGGTCCTTACTTTGGAATTCATGTTGGCCAATGTAACAGATGTTAGACTCATTTATAGTTTCTTTTCACATGGCTTTTCTGCCCATTTATTTGAACCAACAGTTAGCACTATACTTCATAAATGTATATCCTGGAGACTTAAATCTTTGATCCATCCATGTGCTGATTTGGCCCTGAATCTCAGCAGAGTTGCACTACCTACTCTCCAGTTCATTGAACTCACCCAGGACAATTAACAAGGTAATGAAGATGAACAACATCCATCCCAAGGAACACAGAGTCTGCAACTGCAAACCAGATAGTTCCATCAATTTGCCTCAAGGAATCTAAGCCCCATCTCAATTAGAAACAGAGTGGGCATTGCCATCCCCAAATCCTCAAGCCTGAGGAATGAACAATGGTCTAAAGTGACTCCAGCACCTACAATCTGATCTATTGGACTTACCACACTCAGCTAAGATGGAGTTGAAGAAGGACAACCACCACACCATGGAGCCTAGAGTGATTACAACTGAAAATGGGAGGATTGCATCCAGCATCCATGTGGAATCTGAGCCTCCTCTTGACATAGAGGTGCAATGGACACAACCAATCCAATGTCCACATAGAAGAGGTGGCATTGGATTGGGAAAAGTGGACATGGTGGACGATGGGTATGGGGAAAGGCAGGAAGAGATGAGAGGTGGAGGCGTCTTTGGGACATGGAGCTGCCCTGGATGGTGCTTCAGAGGTAATCACCAGACACTGTAAATCCTCACAGGGCCCACTGGATGGAATGGAGGAGAGTATGGGCCATGATGTGAACCATTGTCTATGAGGTGCAGAGGTGCCCAAAGATGTACTTACCAAATCCAATGGATGTGTCATGATGATGGGAACGAGTGTTGTTGGGGGGGGAGAGGGGGGGTGGGCGGTGGGGTTGAATGGGACCTCACATATATATTTTTAATGTAATATTATTACAAAGTCAATAAAAAAAAATTTTAAAAAAAAGTAGATTTAATATTATTCTACTGTAGACTTATTATTAATCAGCAATGGAAGAACTCTTTATCATTGATATAAAGTCAGTGGCCACCGTAGGTTCTAAGGGGAGAGAGAGGGAAGAATAAGTATCACATGGGGGCATTTTCAGTACATTGGAATTGTCCTGCATTGCGGTCACCCCTCGGGCTGAAGTGTGGTTTGCTGGCCTGGCAGGGGAGCGGCCGCGGTAGGCCTAATTCCAAGCCACTGCCCCCATAATAGGTGGCTGGTCGGACTCACCGCCACCCCTGAAGGGAGCTCGGCATGGGCGCAGAGTGCCCTCGGGTCTCCCCTTCTCGGCAGCCATGCTTCCGCGGCTGCCCCTCCTCCTGGATAGCGCCACACGATGCCTTATGAGGCAACACCCTTCTTCTTCTTTCTCCCTGCGCAGGCGCAGGGCGGAAGATTCCAGTCTGCCCTTTTTTCCCCCCCACAGCAGCAACAGCCAGGCGCTAGGCGGGAAACTCAAGTCTGCCCTCTACCCCAGCAACAGCAACCACCAATCACTAAACCCTGCCACTTCCCCCAGCAACAGCAACAGCCAATCCCTAACCACCACCCCTCCCCCGTCCAGTACCTCCCACTGACCTTTCTCCGGCAACCAATCAGAACAGGGCATGGCTTCGACCAACCAGCCTTCCCCAGCCCCTATAAAACTGTTGCCTCTCCCTCAGTAAAATTGGACTTGCGTGTTTACCTTGTCTCCGCAGTAGTTCTTCTGCCGTGCGGCCTCCAGTCCTGAGAGCCCCCGACAAGGGCCTGGCCTCCCTTGTCCCCAGTTCGTCGCCTGCTTCTCCGGGTGACCCCTTCGTCGCCGGCTTCACCGGGCGACCCCGTCAGCCAAACCGCGCAACCCCTGTGAGACCGACCCCTCGTCTGCTGCCGGACCGACCCCTCGTCCCAAGCGGGACCGACCCCTCGTCCCAAGCGGGACCGACCCCTCGTCCCAAGCTGGACCGACCCCTCGTCCGCAGCCAGACCCCACCTCTACCGACCAAGCAAGCCATCACACTGCATGACACTGAAATCATGGATACAGGTCTCTACACATTTTGTCATAACCTACACAATTCTTTGGGGCAGAGTGTAAACTATAATGTGAATAGTAACCCATGTTTAGCAGCAATGCTTCAATAAATGTTTATCAATTGTAATATATGTTCCACACTAATGATTGATGTTGTTGATGTGGAAAAATATGGAAGGGGAGAGAGTGGAGCATTAGTCTTTTGTATTTTTTCATGTGATATGTATGTAATCTAAAGTTTCTTTAAAAATAAAAAATTAATTTAAAAAATGTTACTATGAACATTGGTGTGCAAATAATTTGTTTGAGTTCCTGCTTTCAACTCAGAGTCAGAATCTAGGATATAGGTTAACAAGGGATGAGACGGGGATAAGGAATGGGAAGTTAGGACTCAAAATGCACAGTGTTTATATCTGAATAGATGGCAGTTTTGGGTAATGAATGGTGGTGATGGCAGCATAAAATTGTGACAAAATTAACAGCACTAGAATATATATTTGCATGTGATTAATAGGGGGAATATTAGATTGTATGTATGGTAACAGAATAATTTTTTTTTTTAAATCCATGGAACTACACTACAGAAACAGTGAACCCTGAGTTAAAACTTGGACTATAGTTAATAGCACAATTATAAAAAATGTGCTACCATCAATTTTAACAAATATTCCACACCAGTGCAAGTTGTTAATAGTAGGGTGGTATGGTATGTGGAAAACTTGTATTTTATGCATGATTTTCAGTAAACACACAACATTTTTTAATTAAGGGAAAAAAAAACTGATACAACTGAATTGACAAATAGGAAAAACACTACTATAGTTGGAGACTTCAAAACTCCTCTTCCAGTGATGAACAGAACGAGTGAACAAAGAAAGGAGCTTTTTGAAGAATGGCTTAGAAGCCATGTTTAAACCTAATCACCGTATTACCAGGAATATGGGTACAGAGGTATTGGTTAGCTTATATTTCCATACTATCTCTTTGTAGAATTAGCAAAATATCTATCAGTTGGCCTTTTGCTGAATTGGACAATAAAACAAATGACACATGCACACACACACACACACACACAAAATTGCACTCTTCTACAGCACCTGTTTGGGAGATGACAATCATTGGTACTTCCTTATATGAACAGTAGGATGCAAAACATTGAGTGAGAAAGTTCACTGCAACGATTTTTAGGTTGCTTTCAGCTCTAGGTATTACCTGTAAGCAGAGAACTGTGAGAGGAAGGAAATTTTAATGTTGTTTAGGGATGAGTATGGGAAAATCTACAGTTTGATTATTTGACTTTGTACAGCATAACTAATATTTGTCAGTAAATTTAAATTATAAAAACTGAAGCTCAAGGGACAGAGTTAGATGAAGGTATGTGGCGTCCTGGGACAACTAATGATTTCATTCTCAGCCATCCAATTCTGTTAAACTGTTTTCTCAACATTTGTTTGGAGAAGGGTTGAAGATGTGTTGGTGAAGCATGGGGAGAGTAAAGAGCCCCTATTTGCCACTCTTCTGCCTGAGCTCCAGCTATGAACTTGAATGTCTCCCTGAGCAAAACAAAGAAATGCAGACCTTCCTTTCTAATAACATTCTTCACTTAGCTTCTGTTTTTGCCTAATCATGACTCCTCTGTCACCTCCATGCACTGCCCCTCTTGAGAAAAATTCTGGTAAATACAATTTTTTCTCTGTCATTAGAGTTCAAATGAGTCTCCAGATAATAAATGAAAATCAAGTGGTTCCTGCTAACATTGTTTCCTTTCCCTTCCCAAAATGGTCAACTTCATGTCAGTACGATAACACGGAGTTCAATATGGTAACTTCCTGTATATTACTCTGGAGAGCCTTCCTTCCTGCTCTCCCAGATAACCCTGCCAACAGAGGGATCTTCCAGAAGAGAGATATGTGGAAAAAAAAAAAGACCCTTCATTTTCTTTGCTGGGGATTGTTGCAGGGTTTGAGTGGGAGGATCTAACTAAGTCCAGTGGATTCGAACAGCTGAATGTGGAGCATGCAACACTTACCCACAGGGATAGCAAGAGCACAATTGTGCTGATACTTCCCTTGGGCATCTATGGATGACCCTATGGCAGTCCTCAAGGAAAAAAATAGACATTTTCTTAAATTTGGTATTGAGGCATACTCTTACAAGCTTGATTTTACAAAAGAAAAATAAGAATTTCTCTGTTTTCTTTTCATTTCTTTTGGAATCTTATTCTTGTTCACTACTTCCCTTGCTTTAAAGAGGATGGGAAATAGTGGACAAGCATAAGATTCCAAAAGAGGTGGAAGGCATACAAAACTATGTGGGGGAACAATAGATTGCTTCAAGGAATTTATGAATTATACCACTTTTGGTAGTAGGCCAGCTGGCTAAGTTTTGGTTGTTGGTGGCAATTTTATAGCAAATTTATAAAAAAGATTCCAATTCAGAGCTAGTTCTGCAGAAAAATGGAGGAGGTAAGAAAATGCTAAGACAAACAAAAAAAGAAGGGGGGGCTTAGACAGTTACCACTTAATAATGGGTGGCTGCATTAGGAAAAAAAGATATTAGTGTCCAGAGGAAATATAAATAAGAGAAGCACATAAATCTTTCCCCACCTCCATAACTATACACTAGCACAAAACCTAACTTTTTATTCTTTACAAGTTATTAGTCATGATTTTTAAAAATTTGGCTCTTTTCCTCTACTAAGTCGTACATTTAGTTCATTTATGTAATATTTTCTTGTAGAATTACATGGTTTGTGCACATTGTGCAAATGGCTTAAAAATGCTGATACCAGGGTAGAGAGATGTGATTGAAATGAGAAAATCTCTATTCTAAATTTTAAAAAATGATAAGAGGGAAGTCTGCTCATTATGCTTAGAAAAAAATCTTATGGCTATCCTAAATTTTAGAAATTATTTCAGCATTTTATAATATAGATAGGAAAACATTAATCGCAGAAATGTTTACATAAGAGGTTAGAAACAGAGCAGTGACCAGAGCTCTGGTGTCCTGACTTCTTGGCTAGTAACTCCATGATGACTCTAAGACGCAAATATGATATCCAGATATTCCCCAGATCAAGAGATAGTTGTTGAAACTAATCCTTTAAATATCATAGAGGTAGTAATCAATACTAAGTAGAAGTATCTTTCAATGTTTCATTTTGCCCGGTGCATAATAAATGGGTGTGTTAACTTTTCATCCCATTTCTCCTCTACCACTGGCTAATTTTGGAACTTGAAATTTAATGCTTCTCAGCCAGAGTTCCTGTTCAGGAAAATAGGATCATTGTACAAGAAAAAGAGGCTTCAATTCTCTGCTTAAATAAAGTTCCTAAATAAATGAAAAAGGAAAACTGAGCAAAATTAGGAACTAATATGAACAAAAATGTGATTCTACATATTTAACCTAAAACATTATATATTTATGTTATATAAGGATACCAAATTCAGAAACCCATATTCTTTACTTTGAAACTATTGATCTAGCTTAAAAAGCTTACATTTTTAGTAGATAATTTCAGTAATGCAGTTTCATAAAAATAATAGTTACTAACTCTTACAGAAGTCTTACTGCCTGGGAATGATAATGGAAATGAACGTGCTGGCTTCATGAAAAATGTTTCCCAAGTTGTGTAGATTAACTCCAATTAAAGAACAAAAGGATCTTTGCACACAGCTTTGATGCAGTTTTTGACAAAAACAAGTTGATTGAAGGGTTATAATAAAAAATTATCTCTTACAGGAAAATGCCAATAGCTCAGAGTATCATTTGGTGAAAGAAACAGGTCTAGAAGAATTACTGGAGGATAGAGGATCAGTAAGAAAAAGTGAAGAGAAAAAGATATGCTGTGAATTAAACTAGTATGAAACAAAATCTGACTCCTTTTCCTAATAAAATAGGACCAGACATTATTTCATACTGCCTTGCTTTCTACCCTGGCCTCCAATGCATTCTGCCATAGCAGGATTGCGTGTCCTCTGCCTTGAGTTGACATAGGACTAATCCTTTGCTTCTAATTAAAGCAGGCAGGGGCATTACTGATTAAAGGTAGGGAAGCAGAGAATTGTTTGTATTTTATACTAAATTAGTTTGTACTTGTCCAGGATGAAGGGAAATGCAGACCTGAGAAAGCAAACAGATCACAAACAAGTAATTTGTTGCCCTGAATCTATTTCCTGGAAGTAAAAATAACGTGTCACTTCAGAAGGCTGGCCCAGCAATCATGACACCATCAAAAGATCTTCTAGCCAGGGAGCATCTCATGGTTCCCTGTTTATGCAAGTGCATTTGGAAAACAAGTTAGGAATAACCTCATTGGACTTTGAGTGATTTGACTAATCATTCAAAGTCCTGTCAGGTTATTTACAAAGGTCAAAACCCAAGTGGCTTCACGTTGAAACAGATGCACAGATGCACACACACACTTCACCTGGCATGTAACAGTCTATTTGCGCAGGGTTCTGGTTGTGTGTGTGTCATCAGAACAACCTTCTGCTCTAGCAGCTCAGCCACTTCATAGGCTGTGCCAATAAAAGCCTCTTTCAGGTATTGTTCTGTCAACATTTCTACTTTCTTACTGTATTCCAAATACCAGAATTTGTTGGAATCACTTATTTTTATGAGGTTTCCCTTTCTTTCTATTTCTTTTTTCAGAGTAGTGACAAAGATGTACTTATCTAATGTCCTAAAAGTGCTGGTTACTTTCCTTTTAACCAGACACTGGTTACAAAGTCAACTTAAGATAGAGGACAGGACTGGAGAGGGCGTAAATGCAAATACTTTGGATTTGGGTTTATTGTTAAAGTTTTTATAAAATTATATAGAGAAAGCCCTGGAAACCCCTCAGAGTAAAACGAACAAAGTGCTTTTCCTCTTTGAACTCCATCTGGAGGCTTCTCTTGAGTTTATTTTGGAAATTTGAAATCCCCATCAGGACAGACAACCCAAATACCCAATCAAGTGTATAGGTTAGTTAAATTTGAGCCATTCAAAATAAAGTTTACCTTGTCCTAAACCCACCCCATAACATGAACAAATCCATCCAATCAATAGGATCCAAACTAACTTCCTTTTTAGGTCTATAAAAATCACCTGCCGGGAAGCGGACTTGGCCCAGTGGATAGGGCGTCCATCTACCACATGGGAGGTCCACGGTTCAAACCCCCGGCTTCCTTGACCCGTGTGGAGCTGGCCCATGTGCAATGCTGATGCACACAAGGAGTGCCATGCCATACAGGGGTGTCCCCTGCAGAGGGAAGCCCCACACGCAAGGAGAGTGCCCCGTAAGGAGAGCCACCCAGTGCGAAAGAAAGTGCAGCCTCCCCAGGAATGGCACTGCACACACGGAGAGCTGATACAGCAAGAAGATGCAACAAAAAGAGACACAGATTCCCGTGCTATTGACAACAACAGAAGCGGACAAAGAGGAACACCCAGCAAATGGACACAGAGAACAGACAACTGGGGGTGGGGGGGAGAGACAAAGGGGGGAGAAATAAATAAAATAAATAAATCTTTAAAGAAAAAATCACTTGCTTCTCAAGAAGCTCAAACCTGCTTCCATTTTTGCAAGTGTTCCAGCATCTTTGCTGCAAAAGAACATTTGGTGTCCTGTATAAAATGCTGTAAACTGCAAACTTGATTCTGATTTCTCTTTCAACAGTTTGGATTAAAATCAGCATGGCCAAAAAGCAAACATGTGAACTGCAATATAAAATGCTTCTGTCTGATTTAAATAAAGCATATCACAGCATAACATTATATTTCTGAAAGAAGTGTATAACTTCCAAACTGAATAATTAGTGGTTAAGATATGAGTTTTGAAAATTCAATTTTACCTTATATTTAAATTTTAAATTTAATGATGAGGATCAAGTCAATACATTCATACCAGATGTTTAATAGGTGTGGATGAGTGGAACTGTAGTTTTCTATTTAGACGAAGTCTTAGTGGGCATATTTATCAAGTTTGTGCATGACCCCAAATCATAAAGGAAAACATATCAGTTGGATGACCATGTTGTAATCTGACACTGTCTTAGCAGGCTAGAGCAATAGAATGATTCTGACAAGAGGAAATTACATACAGACATCTGGATGTATAGAAAGAACAAATATTAATAATGCAATGTTAAACAAGTTCATTGACCTTTCAATAGAAATACTAGAACTAGAAGAAAACTAAGCAATGCCTTCCAACCACTGGGGGTGTTTATCTTCAATCTTTAGTTATATATTCTGCCAAACTTTCAACAAAAGGGAGGGTAGAATGAAAATATTAGAGAACAGATAATACCTTGGGGAAAATAATTTTTGAACAAAAATTCTCTACTTAGTCAAATTATCATTCAAGTTTAAATTAAAAATAAAAGTATTTTTATGTATATTAATTTCTAAAAAATATAAATGTTTAAATACCTTCCATGCACTCTTTCTTGCAAAGCTCCTTGGGGTTGTTCTCTGCCAAATAAGGGAATAAAACAAGAAAGAGGTAACATAGGATCAATGAAAAATATGACCCAATGCAAAAAGGAACAAGAGAAAAAAAATCTCCAGGGGTCATTCAACAATTCACAAATCACTTTTAAATATAATTTCTGTGGCAGTCACTGTTGTGGATATGTTAGGTATGACTGTGAACACAGAGACAAAGACCTCACCCTTTTGAACATATTAAATTAATTTCCAGAATAATGGTGAAAGGAAATCATGTTATGATAGCTAAGCAGAGACCAAGAGATCAAGCAATTCAAATGAAACAGTCAGGATAGTCTCCAGGAGAGACTCCTTCAAGAAGATAAAATTTATTCAATATTTAATTGAATATATTTAAAAATATTAAAAGATGGTTTTAAAACTTGGGAAAGTTTGTGATTATTCAGTGATAATTACTGAGCTACACCCACTCCCCTGAGGAAATAAACAGTTATTATGGCCAAGAAAAATAATTTTCTTCCAAAGCAATTAATATTAATATACTGCATTTGTCACCAGTCACTAGCATTTACACATTGAATATTGATGTATTAATAATAAAAAATACAAAAACTGTCTTGGAAGAATTAGAGTCTGGTAGCTATAAATGTGCACATATTTGGAAAGGGGGAATTAGTGAAAGATAAATCCTCACTTTCCAAAGTGGAAGTTAACAGATAATGTTAAGTCAGTGTCCTGTAGACTTAAAACAGAGATGTGGAGGTAAATAACAAAATGATTAGTTAGCATAGTTGAAAGTGGAAAGAGGATGGGTTAAGGTTGAAATATTGCTGGTCTCTTTCAGAAAAACAAACTTTATAGATCTATTTGACTCTAAACTTGGTGAATGCTTTTTGACTTTTTATTTTGAAATAATTTCAAACATACAGGACACTTCCAAAAATAATGCAAACCCAATACAGACACCAACATCTTCCCAGCCCTGATACCCAGAACCTGCATTTGACATATCATTCTATTCTTCTATCCACCCTCCCATCCATCCATCCATCCATCCGTTACCTATATTTATATCTATGTGTCAATTTTATAACATATAATGCTAGATTGCATATATGACACTCCATAAACACTTAATATTCCATGTATGTTTACTAAAAAGAAGGATATTTACTTTTTTTGTTTGTTTTTTTGTCTTTATTTTATTAATATTACATTAAAAAATATGAGGTACCCAAATACCCCCCCCCACCCCACTCCTCCCCCCATAACAACAATCTCCTCCATCATCATGAGACATTAATTGCATTTGGTGAATACATCTCTGAGCACCAATGCATCTCATGGTCAATGGTTCACATCATAGCCCACACTCTCCCACATTCCACCCAGTGGGCCATGGGAGGACATACAGTGTCAGGTAACTGTAGCTGCAGCACCACCCAGGACAACTCCAAGTCCCCAAAATGCCCCCACATCTCATCTCTTCCTCCAACTCCTTATCCCCAGCAGCCACCATGGCCACTTTCTCCACTCTAATGCCACATTTTCTTCGATTACTAATCACAATAGTTCATGAATAGAATATCAGTAAGTCTACTCTAATCCATACTCTATTCCTTCATCCTGTGGACCTTAGAATGGTTGTGTCCACTCCACATCTATATCAAGAGGGGGCTTAGATTCCAAATGGATGCTGGATGCAATTCTCCTGCTTTCAGTTGCAGGCAGTCTTGGCTCCCTGGTGCGGTGGTTGACCTTCTTCACCTCCATGTTAGATGAGTGGGGTAAGTCCAATAAACCAGAGTGTAGGAGTTGCAAGTCTGCTGAGGCTCAGGTCCTGGCTATCACATGGTCAGTCCAGAGATTCAGGTCCCCTGGGTATACATTAAACCCCAGCACCAACTACAGTTCCAGTAAAAGTAAAAGGAGAGGCTTGTGGACAAAAATCACATGAGTCCAGCTCCATTGCACAGAGACACAAACTCCAAAGTAGGGCCAACTGAGATGGCACTGAACTCCATCTGCCATGACCACAGAACCTATAGGTCTCTGTAGGCCTCAGCAGAACCAATACCTGGGGTTGTATCTACTTTATCTGTCTCTGGGACTCTGCTCAGGTGTGAATAAGGGCAACCCCTCTGATAACCTCCCGGCTCTTTTTGGAGACTCATAGCCAAATAAACTCATTTGTCCTTCCCATTTATCCCTTTCATTCAAGGTCAAAAAGCAGTTTTTAACACCTGATATTACATGTAGGCTGAGATATTCTGCTGGTCTGAGTTGACCCTTTTATTCAAGGTCTTTTTCTAGTTACATCATCAGCTGGTACTTTGTCTAAATTATAAAATAAACTAGCCAAGTTATATTTTGAAAATACTTCTTTATTTGATAGTGTTAGGGCAACATCTAAACTTAATTTACACAAACACGAAATGTGTTGATATGTCTTACTTATATATATTTGATTTCTTAATAGTAATCAACTGATATCTTGATGTTATTTCTGGTAAGCAAACATGTAGCGAGGCTCATTTTTTTCCAATTTATTTTAGCAGAAGAAAGATTTTCTAAAATTAAGTGTTATGTAGAAGACCAATATTAATTAATGTATATATTAACTCTGTCATAAATATTTCATGACAATTACTATGGGACCGTCCTAGACAATATAGAAAAGATATAGCTTAAGTGGAGCACCTGTGGGCAAATTTGGGTGAATCATTGGTAATCTCACTTGCTCGTCTTTGTCCCTTCACTTTTTGTCACTCATGAGGCACTTTCATTGACAATCTAAGTTTCTGTGGGGGCATAAATTGAACACCAGTGGCATAGTGTTGTATTTTTCAGTATATATAACAAAAGAGTGTCAAATATTTGGTAGAATGTAATTATTTACCCTACGCCATTTACTGCTCTACATTTTTTCAACAAATTAATTATAAGAATCTCTCAATAAACACTTTATTTCCACTTTACTGTTGAGGAAGTTACCTATAACTTAATAATTTTCCAAATGTCATATGACCAGTAAGTGGTAGAGATACAATTTAAACTAAAGTAGCCTGGGTTACATTATTTTTCCACAATCTTAAAAAAAATAGAAATAAATTTAAAAAGGTACTAATAATACAATTATATAACTTTAGTGTTATGACTTTAAAATAATTTATTCTATTATTTTTAATAACTTAATTTAAAATCTCTTGAAAGGATCATTTTGCCTCTTCCAGTAAGAAGGAATTTACTATATTCTGAGGCAGTCCACATTGTATTTCTTATCCTTTGGTCCCTCTGATTTTTAAACTTCTATTAAAAGCTTCAGTCTATTTGTCTTAGATCAGCAGAATTCCCTCAGGCTATATGGAACACATTTAATACCTTTTTACATGGCACTTCTTCATATATTTGGAGATGTTTGGCTTCACTCAACAGAGCACTGTCTAGTGTAAAATCCTCAGTTCTTTGAACTATATCACTTGGCATCAAGTTTCCTTTAACCTAGCTGATTTCTTTTTGCTGAACACAATCTAGAAGGCCTATACTTCCTTTGATATGCTGTATCCAGAACTAATATTTCTAACATCATAAATGGAACACCGAGTGGACCATCAATTCCCATCAGATTTTATTAGTATTTTCCCCTAAAATTCACACTGTATTTTTCATGTTCTACTAAAACTACTATAACTTTTGAGTCTTTTTCATGTTGCTATTCACTTATATTATCCCTCTCTAGTGCTTTTGGAATTAGTTCTATAAATCCAGATGCCTGTATGTAATTTCCTCTTGTCAAACTCTTTCTATTGCTCTAGCCTGGCAAGACATGTTCCAATTTGGTCATCCAACTTACATAGTTTCCTTTATGATTTGGGGTCATGCATACCCTTGATAAATATGCCCACCAGGACTTGATCTAAATCAATGAAACAAAATCCTGAACACTGTAAGACTTAATCTTTTAGACCATCCTTCCATTCACTTTGAACACCTCACTCACGTATTGAACAAATACATTTAATACAAACAATGACTGTGAGTTGAGCAGTGCCAGTCACATAGGATTTGTCTGAACAAGATGAACACAGTCTTCTGCAACAGGAAATTTACAACTTACCTTCTATACATCACAAAAAATGTTCTTCAAGATTCAGAAAAACCCATTAGCAATTAACATGCGGATATAGTTATTGCACTAGGTACTAATTTACCCAATTGCACTATTATTTAATCTGAATCTTCTAGCCTGAAGTTCAAACTATGAGACACTGTAGAATGATTTACCAAAGCTCCAAAACAATAGATTTTAAGCATTTTTCATTGACCTAGAAATCCTATAACAAAGAAAATGAGTTAAAATGATATGACTTATAATTTAGGAACTATTCTGACTGCCTTTTACTAAGCCACTTCTGCTTCACAAGCTACATCTGCTTTTGTCCTGTTACCAAGTAATATTTCATCATCTAGCCCAAGAAACTACAGGAACTCATCACCTTTTGGCCTGGAATATAACCTAAAAGTACATTTAATTAGTTACAAATTTTTATTTTTTAAATTTTTTGTAAAATATTTTGTGTCTTGATACTTGTAACTTCTTTGACACTTACAGGTTCATGTACTTCCTCAAAATATTCTGTGTTTTGTGGACTATGAGGCATAGTGATTTCTTTAGGACACCTCTTATTTTTCTCTATCTGAAGAGAGAAATGGAGAAAAATTGGTCTACATATTGTGCAGTAAGAAATTTTTGGTCAGATTACTCAACATTAAGATATACCTATTCAAAGATTAAATTCAATGTGAAGAAATAATTCATCAGGCATCTAGGGCAGAGAAAGCAAGATGCAAAAAAGGAAGAAAATCCAGATAGAGTCCATAATTTCTCTATGCCAATATGTTGTGACTAAAAACAATGGCACAATATCTAAAAGTTCGAAAGAAAAAAGAGGATGAGCCAATGATTTTATAGCTAGCTAAGAAATCTTTCAAGTATAAATAGACTGGAGAGACATTTGCAAAGATGAAAGAATTAATTATTTAAGAAATATAAGAATTGAATTAAATAAAGACCTCAAATATAGAAAGCCTTATAAATGATCTTGATGAATATTTACTTTCCATAAAAATAGAACTAAACCTCTGAACCTAGATAACATAAATACAAATTAAGATATTGTCAGAGGAGGGACTGAAATGCATGTCATGCTAATGTTTTTCTCTTTTAGAATAAAAGTTAAATGATCATCCTACTGTCCAGTTCACCGGACTCACCCAGGACAGCTAAAAAGGAGATGATGATGGACAGCGTCCATCCCAAGGAACAGAGAGTGTCTGCAACTGCAATCCTCATAGTCCCACCCATCTGCCCCATAGGATCCAAGCCCCTCTCAATCAGAAACAGAGTGGGCATCGCCATCCCCAAATCCTCAAGATTGGGGAATGAACAATCATCAAAGCACACTTATGATGATCATACTAAAGGCATTATTATCCTAGCAATGGAATAATAAAAATGTCTAGCAACTTTTATCATTGATATGGGGTCAGTGGCCACCAGAGCTTCTGGGTTAAGGGAGAGGGAAAAATAAGTGTAGCGTGGGGATATTTTCAGGACACTGGAGTTGTCCTGTATGACATTGCAGTGATGGATATGGGCCATTGTATATTTTGTTATAGCCTACAGAATTGAGCAGGACAGAGTTTAAACTATGGTCCACGGTTGGTAGCAGTGCTTCAATATGTGCTCTTTGATTGTAGTAAATGTGCCACAATGGTGAAAGATGTGGTTAGTGTGGGAGAGTATGGAAGGGAAAGGAATGGGGCATGTAGGAGTCCCCTATATTTTTTGTGTAACATTTATGTAATCTAAAGCTACTTTAAAAATAAAAAAAAATAACTGATAAAAAAGAAATTAAGTGATGTCTAAAAATGAAAATCTGTGATAAAAGTGTTAATTCATACCTTTTAACCCTATTTTCTTAGCCTCAAGTTATTTTTAATATAGCACATCTCCTTGGTGAGGAAATATTTATTTGAATGCCAATAATATTTATGCTGCATTTCAGATGTCTTTATTCTTATAAATAAAAGTAAAATTAAATTTAATAATTTTATTATAGTAACTTTAATGGTATGATCCAATTTACACTAAACATTTCTATCTGTTTTTCTATCTTCTTCTTTTTTTTTTTTTTTCCTCTGGATTTTTTTTATTGTTGTTGTTGTCTTTCTTTTTTTTTTTTTTTTAATTTTTTTATTTTTTATTGACTTTGTAATAATATTACATTAAAAATATATATGTGAGGTCCCATTCAACCCCACCCCCCCACCCCCCCTCTCCCCACCCCCAACAACACTCGTTCCCATCATCATGACATATCCATTGGATTTGGTAAGTACATCTTTGGGCACCTCTGCACCTCATATACATTGGTTCACATCATGGCCCATACTCTCCTCTATTCCATCATGTAGGCCCTGTGAGGATTTACAATGTCCGATTTATTTCTCTCCCCTTCCCTCCACCCCAGTTGTCTGTTCTCTGTGTCTATTTGCTGTGTCTTCTTTGTCTGCTTCTGTTGTCATCAGCAGCACGGGAATCTGTTTCTTTTTGCTGCGTCATTTTGTTGTGTCATTTCTCTGTGTGTGCGGCACCATTCCTGGGCAGGCTGCACTTTCTTTTGTGCTAGGCTGCTCTCCTTACGGGGAGCACTCCTTGTGTGTGGGGTTCCCCTACGCGGGGACACCCCTGCATGGCAGGGCACTCCTTGCGCTCATCAGCACTGCGCATGGGCCAGCTCCACAGGGGTCAAGGAGGCCTGGGGTTTGAACCGCAGAACTCCCATGTGGTAGGCGGACGCCCTAACCACTGGGCCAAGTCCGTTTCCCTCTATTTATCTTTACATATGCATAGGAAAATATCCAAAATGAGCTTCACTCACAGTTAATGATTATGTCCATATGAAAAGATTTGATGTGATTGTTTTATCTTCTTTTTTGTGATTTTATGCAATTTTAAATGCTTTAAAATAAAATCAATGGAAATCAAAGATACAAAAATAATGGAGTCATATTTATTTTTAAAAAATAAACTGGAAGCAATTAACCTGGGATGGTAACTCTTTGCGTTAGGAATATAGATGTGCTGGATTTCAGATTTTTCACTCTGTTCCAAATCTATTCTTCATTTTTGTGTGCCCTTTATGTTCTGACCTCTTGGACTATATTCACCTGGCATTCCTGTCTGACTTTAGTTTTCTGAGTTCAGCCAATGGGAAGCACTAGCAGGGGATTATAGGGCAAGGCGATTTGGGGTGACTGTTTCCCACTTCCTATCGTGGTTGACAGTATTTTCTCTCAGAGGCTGGTTCCCTTTATGTCTGAAATTCTGACAAAAACAAACAAACAAAAATCCTAATTGAAAGCTCCAGCTCTCTCTGAGTGTCAGTAACACTTTAGGCTAAGGGGGTACTAATCTCTTAGTCCCCAACGTCCACTGTTCAGGTCCTTACCTCAGTACAGTTCCTTGATTTACCTGATCTGTGTTCTGTTTCCTTCAGGACTTTTATTGATAGAATAAATAATGCATGGTGTTTTGTTTTGTATTTCTGAATTAGTTTTTTAATTAAAAACAAATGTTCTCATAAATTGTTTGTGGTAGGCTGTAGGGTTTCACTTTAACATTGGTGTTGTGTATATAAGGCTCAGTTATAGGGGAAAAAATTGAGGACCTCAGCAGTTTGTAGCAAAATTTTTATTCATGCAGATAAATATGGTGTTTGACAAAACATTTTATTTAAGCATTTTATTACGTAAGCAGACAAGAAATATTGATTAAGTTCATTTTAAAGTGCTTGCTAATTATTGTTATTTATCATATTCTAGGTTAGATAAAGGAGAATGGAATTATACTTGGACAACTGGGAATTCTCTGATGTTGGAAATCTTGCTATCTAATCTACATAGAGCTTCATAGGCACATTTCTCCTAAGAGAATTTTAGGAGATTTTTGGTGCCAGAACCTTTCACCAACGCTACTGGTGAATTTATCTATATTGAAATATTACAGGTAAAAGTGGCAGTAGATAACATTTAATGGAACATATTAGCTGAAAGGAACTCTCTCCCTCCTCCACACTCACTGCCATCAAACATTTTCTCCCCCTTACCTCTTAAACTCTGAGTTTAGCTGGGATTTGAGGTAACTGCTGGGAAGTATTAAAGCTCATTATTTGGTTGACCAGAATATTTGCCCTCTCTTATTTTCCAATAATCCTCTCTGAATGATTTACTTAATATTTTTAAAAGCTGTGTGGCACTGCGGCAGAGCACAGCATAGGACAGGAATTGTAGTTATCATTTCAGATGAGGTGTGTTGAAAGAGTTCAGGATGACGCAGTTGGCAGGTCTCAGGACTTGCCTTTTTATTATTACCATCTGTGTCAACTTGGAGCTTCCATTTCAGAAAGGACAAGAAAAATGAAACTGTGGCTGTGTTTTGAGGAGATCTTTTTTCCATTATGATTGACCCTGGTAGACACACTAAGTATATGAATGAAACTGAAAAATTGTTTCAAGCTTTTGCTGGATGTTACATGTGACTATCTGCCTGTACAATTTGTATTTAAAAACTTTTATCCTCTATACAATTTTCTTATGTAAATTTCTTTAGAGAAACTGTAATAGTAATGGTAAAAATATTTTACTTTCTTTATTGAACCTGGTGAAAGTTGCAATATAACATTTACAGCAAATATATTATTATTGGCCAAAAAAACGTGTTTCGTTTTTATAACAAAGTTACCTTGGCAGTCAAAATAAGCAAAGAATAAGTATTGTGCAGCCTATATGAAGTGCTTGGAATACTAAACTATTTGGAAGGAACCTGACTCATTTCAGGGAATTTATGTAGGTCACAATTAACCAAAAATGAAAATGCTGAGAGTTAACTTTTAGATTTTAAAGAAATTACATCACTTAATAACATTATTGTAGGGGTACACTGAAAAGCATCAATTACACCCGTAAGTCATAAGGATAAAAAAGGTAAACTGAGAAGTTTCTTCTTAACAACATCTTAACAATACACACTAAGTCATTTTCATTCAGTGAAACCAGAAGAACCCTTTGTTTTTAAATAACATTCGACTATAGCAAATGCCATATATGAGAATGGTTTAGATTTTAATGCCAGAAACACACTACATTTTCTGATATTAGGTTATATATACGTATACATAATTTAATTATTCAACAAAAGTTTATGTTTATTATTACAGAATGTGGGCACAGTGATACTCAATTAATATTTTCATTGCTAATAAGAAATCCTGAATAAAGAAATTTAAATATTAACTATTTGAGCAAGGTTCACCTAAATAAGTAGCATTAAGATTCAAATGTGCAAATATGCATGTTTTCATTGACTTACTCCTGATGTGGTGTATTCACTTGATAAGTTAAAATAGTTAACAAATATTTCTCACGTCATATATAAAAGAATCCAGAAACAAGACCTAGGGAGTAGATGAAAGACCTTGTGGAGTCAATATGATCTCTTTCAGTAGTGGACCTCACTACATTATCTCTTCTCTCTGAAATTTTGATAATGTTTTATGGCTGTCAAGCTAATTATAAGTTCAAATCAAAATTTCTCACAAAAGCCATCATAATTATTAAAACTAATAGCCTGTTTCTGCAAATAAAATGTGGATTCTACAAAGACTGAAGTAAGTACAAGTGAGGATGTTGCTTGAGGAAGTTCAGTTGAATGAGTACATCTCATGAAGATATCCATAGATTTATTAATTTTGTAGTGAAGACTTTTAATACATGAGAGGTATAGATACTAACCCAAACTGAGATTCCTTCTGATATATATTTATCTATTTTGATGGGATTAATAAGGCCAGGAGAAGACAAAATGGAGAGGAAAATAATAAGGAATTACCTAGAGAAACTAAGGAAATTAAGGTGTGAGAAACAGTTTTAACACATAAGGAAACTGGTTTGAGGTGACATGTAGTGAAAGCCTGTACTTGAATCCACTTTCAACAATATGCCTCTAGCAGTCCAACCCACACCACATAGGTCCCAGTCATTACAAGCTGTTTGAGTAGAGAGAAGATGCACTGAAGAATGAATGAAGTTCAGGATGCCTCAATGGCACCAAGTGTTAAGCTCCATCAGAAAGATAGGAACGAGGTAGATGGCTAGAGCCATTTTTTACAGTGATGGGAATCTGGAGATATGTTCCCATCCCTCTAATGACTGAGCTTAGGACAACATCAGTGTAAGAGAACTGTCCCTGTGACAGTGGACAATTCCCATATCTGTATGAGTGGCAGCTAGGACCAAAGGATAGCTGTGGCAAGCAGCATCAAAAAGTATATACGTAATACAAACTCATGGACCCCTTTGGTGATTCAAAGAAAAATTTAAAGAAAAATTTAAAGTAAATACTGATGCCATTAGAAAAGGTTGATTTTTATTCTATAACCCAAAAATAGATGAAAGGTGACCTGGATATGCAGGCACTCAATAAAATTTATTGAATAAATAATAGCTCTCATTGGACAAGAAGCAAATACGCCAACTTCAGCTGTAAACTTTCTTAATATGAACAAAGTGATTTGTGCTACTCAATTAGATTTAAGTAAACATACCTCCATCACACTAATTAATTTATTACTAACTCTAACTTGATGAAAGTCACTGTTTTAATACAAAATTACTTGTAAACTGTCAATGAATGTAGAAAAACACAAAAGAAAAATCAGTGTACAATTATTCTGGTTAGACCTTAACATAAAATATAGTGGATTACTAAGGAATTAATTCAAGATTTTCCTGATAATTACCAGCTGGAAAAATGTCCAGCCTAGCATTTTCCTGTTTTCTCTGTTTCAAAAACTGGAAAAGCTCTCAATCCCTTCTGTACTTAAGGAACTATCCTTGATCCTTCTCTCTTATTTCAGTCTTCATAGCAAATATATCTGGACTCCTGCCACTTTCTCAGTACCTCCACTACAAATACCTTAGGCCAAGTCATCAACTCTGGTTTGGACTATTGCAGAATCCCCCATGCAGTTCATTTACTATTTTGCAAAGAGAAATGTACCCTCAAAAGGCAAAATAGATCATGTTGTTGTTCACTGCTGCCCCCAATCCGCATACTCCTGATCCCTTTTACTCTCATTATTTCCCCCACAGTATTTATACCCTTCTAACAAACAGCATAATTTATGAGTTTACATTCTTTGCTGAAAAGAAAATGCAAATGCCTACAACCATGTCTACAACCTATAGGAGACAATAAATATTCATAGAATGAACTGTTGAATGCTCTTAGAAAACAAACCAAACTTCTTAACATAATGAACAAGCTCCTGCATTGTATCACTTTCCTCCTTCTTTAGCCCCAATGCAGAAGTTTCTTTTCACTTTTTCTACTCTAAGTTCACCAGAATTTGGTTAAAAAGAAGTGGCAGTGGGATTCCTATGTCCATGGGCAATGGTCTGTTAAAGTGCCAACGAAGTATAAGGGTTTGTTCATTTCACTGCAGTGGGCAGTCTAGCAGTTTCATAAAACACAATTACATTACACTATTGACCAGAATATTTAACCCCAGCAGTACTGCTGCATCTTTCTTCTTTGGGACCCAAAGGTTTTGCCTTCATACCTTCCAAGCATTCTATAGTTTCCATTTGAGTAATCAATTTCTTGATGAAATCCTCCATAAGACCAGAGGACTTCCTTTAATGATCATAAATGTATACTTAGAAATTATTTCATCTATTTCCTCTGTTTCATTTCAGTTATTTCTTTGGGGATGCTAGGATAGTGTTTTAAAATATTGGGGACATTTTTGTTCAAGGAAATTTCATTCTGAACCTTATTCATGAAATAGTCAAAAGAAAATGAAATAACAGTTGACAGCTGGGAGATCTTTTCACTTCATTCCTTCTTCAACATCCAGTTTTAATCCCATTGATCTTAGTGATTTGGAAAACCTACTTAAAAGAATAAGTAGCCACTATTAACAAATACAGACTGGGTCCTGGATGCATGTATAGTGCAAATACTTTCAGTAACCTAGTATGAACATCAAATTTTGATGCACTGAACTTTGAAATTGATGATGGATGGGCTTCTTGCATACTGATATCTCTTCCAAAGTAATTTTGAAGTTATTCTCCCTTTGCTCCATGTGGTTCTACAGCCAAGCCCCTAGGAATGCAGGAAATCTACAAGGTTAGCTGTGGGCAAGAGGTAACTTCTGATCATCCACACACCTGAACTCACAAAGTGTAGAGAATATGAAACTTTGAAAGTCTGCCCAATATAAAAACCAAACACTGTTAGGACAAAAATATAATCTTGTGTGCTTTTTTCCTTCCACAATGGACAGATAGTTAAATTTGCCTGTTTGACTTCACTTGTATGGACCACGTTTTAGTAATTACTTATTTTTCCACTCAGTTATTTATTTCTCTCTCTGTTGGCTGTTAATATCTCTGTGACTTTTATTTCTGATTAATTTCTTCTGAATTTCTCTGGATTGTTACTTCTTGGTCTCTTTCACTTATTTTGCTTTTAGTTTATCTTCTTTCCTTAAAATTTATTTTATTTGGTTTTAATATATTTTTTATTTATTTTAAAAAGATACATAAATCACACAAAATATTTCAAAATAGGAGATTCCCATAAGCATCACTCCCCACACCCCCCACTTTTCCCACATCAACAACTTCTTTGATTAGTGTGGAACATCCATTGCAATTGATGAATACATTTTGGAGCACTGCTAAACAGTATGGACTATAGTTTACATTGTGTTCATACTCTCTCCCAGTACATTCAGTAGGTTATGGCAGAATATATAATGTCCTGCATCTGTACTTGCAATATCATTCAGGACAACTCCAAGTCCTGAAAATGCACCCATACTACACCTCTTTTACCTCTCCCTGCCTTCAGCAACTCCAGGGGCCACTGTCTCCACATCAACGATATAATTTCTTCCATTGCTAGAATCACAATAATTCTATAGTAGAACACCAGTAAGTCCACTTTAGTCCATATTTTATTCCCCAATCCTGAAGACTCTGGGATGATGATGCCCACTCTACATCTTAATTGAAAGGGGGCTTCAAACCCACTTGGTTAATGAATGGGACTCTCCTGTTTGCAGTTGTAAACTCTCTCCGTTCCTTGGTATGGTGGTTGTCCATCCTCACTTCCTTGTTAGCTGAACAGGGTAAGTCCAGCAAACTGGAGAGTAGGTGTCACAACTCCGCTGAGGCTCAGGTCCCAGCTGGCACATGGACAGCCCAGAGATTCAAGTCTCCTGGACATACACCAACCATTGCACTATCAACTCCAGCATCAACCACAGGTTCAATAAAAGGGACAGAAGAGGCATGTGTAGAGAAGTCACAACTGAGTCCAACTCTGTCACACTCAGGAACACAAATCCCAATGTAGGGCCCATTGGCAAGACCCCAAACTCTAGAACCACCTGCCATGACCATATGACCTGGGTGTTTCTGTAGCCTTTGGGAATACCACTACCTGGGTTAGTATCTACTTTGGCTGTCTAAGAGATCCTGCTGAGAAGTACATAAGCGTGACACTTTTGATGATCTCCTGAATCATTTTGAAATCCATTAGCCATATAAACTCATTCGTTTTTACCATTTCCCCTTTATTCAAGGGCTTTTCCTAGTTGCATCACCAGCCAGTGCTTGGTAGTAATCTCTTTGTGTTAGGGAAGCTCCTCCATCCCCAGGAGTCATGTCCCATGCTGGGGGGGCAGCATGTTGAGTTTGGCTTAGAGGGTAGCCACATTTGAGCAACATGGAGGATCTCAGGAGGTAACTCTCAGGCACCCTGCAATACCTGGCCAAGTTGAGATTTCAACTATAAGCGGATCATAAGCATAGTCATCAGGATCAAGGGTCCATAATTGGACCACTTTCTTCACTGGTCATTGCCCCTACACTTGGGGGATTGTTGCTGTTCCACTGGAAATTGTAGCAGAGCTCCCCAGGATAGGAACCCAGCACTCCCTCAGTTGTCAAGTCAATTTCTACCCACTGTGTCAATACCCACCTGAATATATCTATATACCCTATATGCATGCCCAGGTGAATGCTCTCCTGTGCATTCCCCATCAATGACAACCCACACTGATACTCCTCACCTGCCGTAATTGAACCCCACTATGTTTTTAGTTTAAATTTCACTTTATTACTTTCTTCATAGGCCTCTGGGTACAATCCATTTCTATTGTACTATTAGATTCAATTTTACTTGCTTTTCTTGTATCATCCTAGTTTAACTCTCTCATCTTTCGGTGAAAGTACAAAAATATAGATCAAGTTTCACTTTGTACTGAAATTTGCTTATTTCATAGGATAATTTTTTCTCTCCCTGCCTCCAAATAATACACTTTATGTACTGAAAATACTATAGAGAAAAAAGATGTTTTCATATAAACAATAAGATAGTACCCATCTCTGCACTTCAAATTCCAGTCATCAGCTAAGGAGAAAGGATTCCTTGAAAGAATGCTAGGGTGACTTAATTGCAGTATTTTGACAAGGGGTGGATTAACCTCAAAGAATCAGCTTTAAAGATAGGAATGAGAAGTGTTAGTGTTTGCAAGAGGAGAGGATAAAATGGTTGAACAGAATAGACAAAACACATCATCCTTGGGTAGCTGGGAAGAAAGACAATTCCAGCTGGGAAGAAAGACAATTAAAAGATGCTCAAACTATTGGAAAGCCACTACCTTTTCTGATCAGAAGCCATATTCTTTGAAATAATACCACCTTTCTTTTGATCTTAGGCACACGTTCATGGGTTTGCATGGATCCATGAGCATGCACACCAGGCAAAAACATTGTATACACATCAACTGAGATATACATGTACACATGCATACACACACACACACCAAACAAAAAAATTGAAATAAATAGTAAATAATAGAATATATAATAGCTTGGGTGGTCACAGTTATTAGGGAAAAAGGAGTGCAAGGAAAAGTGAATAAGGAGTTGTGAGGGGGAGGGAATGGAATGCACTTTTAATAGTTCATCAGGATTATCCTTATTCAAGACACATCTGAGAAATGTGAAGGCTGTGCAGGAATTAAGTTCCACTGATATCTGAGGGAAGAGCTTCCCACATGAGGGGAAAGTCAATGCAAAGTACTTAAGGTGGGAATAGGACAGGTGTGTTTGAAGAAATCACAGAAGACAGTGTAAGTGGATTAGAGAAGGAGAGGAAAAAGCAGTGCAAGATGAAGTCAGAGAAAGAAAAGGGAAGAGGGAGGCAGATTCTATAGGATCCTATGGGGCATTTAATAGACTTCGGTTATGCTCTGAGTGAAATGGGGAGCCATTGAGGTTTCTGAGTAAAGTGGTGTGGCCGAGTTTATGATCTTAAAAGACCTTCATTAAACAAATCACTGCAAGATGTTAAACTGGCCTAAATATCCCAATGCAAAATTTAAAAATATCTACATGAACACTTAAAATCTCAGTCAGTGTAAAAAAGTCGGACCTTGTTTTATGCAACCAATACATTCCAAGACCCTTCATGTAAGCTGAAAATCGTGCATAACATGAACCCCATTAATTAATAAGTATTTCTTATATGAATGTACCTATCACACATTTTTTATAAATAAGGCAAATAAACCCTCTAGTAACAATAAGTATACAAAATTGATCATAGAAATAATTTTTTTAAATTTAATTCTCTCTGCCTTTATTTTTTTCCATTGCCAATTACATATACCTGAATTGCGGTGTTTTGAGTTCATGTAAAATGTGGTCCAACTGTATTATGATGTGCTCAATTCTATATGCATTTGGCACATAGATCAGCACACATGAGGTGTTAGGCAGACCTGAGTCTAGTCCTTGCTTGGCTTCTAGATAGCTCTTGATACTTGGGCAAATCCTTTCAGCTTTGTGGGTCTTAGGACTTTTAATTTTAAACTGAGAATACAGGGCTAGATCATCTCCCAGGATTTTCCCTTTTTCACACGTCTTTATAGAATTTAAGTTCCATGAGGTATTTGTTTTGATCATGATCTTCACTATATATTGCAGACTGAACTCATTGCTTACCACATTGCATTTACTCAATAATTTTTGTCAAGTGAACTCAAGGCTTCATTACTTAATAAATATTTATGAGTAAAGGAATAGATGTTGATGACCGTATTTCTTTTACATTTTTATAGTTGCTATAATTACTAGCCATTGCAAAGTACAATTTCCTTAATGAATTGAACTAGTTTGTAGTAATTATTAACACTTTTTAATGAGCTACATGAAAAATGTATCACTAATGCACAGAATTTTAAATACAAAAAATGTATGAACTATATTAGTATGCATTTTAATCACTGTGCTTGAAAGGAGCAACTGTAGAAAATGTGACAGATTTTTAAAATTTTAATATTATATTGGCTGTCATCCCAAGCAGGTGCAGTCATGAGAAAAAGTTGCCCTCAATTGCAAATGGAAATACTGAGTGAAGGAACGGTCCCAGTGTCCTTTTTAAACACAAGTACATTCCTGCATTCAATTTTACCTGCTTCTTTAAAAATAATTTTAGAAAACCAAGATTAGTGAGGATTCAAGTCAGGTAGATGGGCTTTTAAATTAACTAATTAATCATAAAGACATGCAATAAATTTGCAATATCAAGTTATGAAATCTCCAATAAGGTATGATTCAAAGGGTCAACAGGAAAGAAAAAAAAAATTAACACTTTGGTTCTTAGCAAAATGTGAATCTGCAATAGCTTTGTGCCTTCTGAAAACAGTAAATAAATTTGTAAGACTTTGTGCAAGTTAAGAGATGCCATCTACCATAAACTTGACCATCATTCTAATGTTATCAAGAAACTACTTAAAATTAGATCTTGTCTAATTTATTCTTTATAATTAAAAAACTTTCTTATTTATTGTTGTTTTAATCCATAAGAGCAGCAATGGAGAGCCCATTATATAAGATCTGTTTTACTTGACTTGATAGAATATAATCCTCCTGCAGGATATTATTATCAGGTTTAAAGAGAAGACGCAGCCAGCTAAGACAAAGCCATGAGCTGAAGCCCAGGTGTTTCTTTTGATTATACCACACTTTACACATGAGAAAATGGAGAATCAAGTGATTTTAAGTGATTAACCCAATAGTGTGCAACTGTCAAAGTGGGAGTCACTGCAGTAACCAATATCTTCTTTTTTAGATTCCAGAGCCTTGCCTAAACCTGGAAGACACAGTCTTAGGTTCTGGAGGGATATAAGGATATTTAATACACAGCCCTGTCCTCTAAAGTTTAAATCTAATAAGAAAATGTCTGTCAATGATCTAGAAACACAGCATAAATTTTTAATGGATTGGACTTTTGGAAAATAGCAAATGCAAAAATTTTAATTACCATGCAATTAACAAGTGTGAAATGGTAATATACATATAGAGTGAAAAAATGAAAATATCACTAATTATATTTTTTTGTAGAATAAATGAAGTCAAGATGTAAAATGTACAACACTATGTAGATATTTATATTACCATTTAAAATGCAATCACTTACAATTTTAAAAACTATTCTATCTTTTATGCCATGCAAAAATAGGCAGTGAGCCAGATTTTGGAATGGCAGACTATAGCTTGCTGATTCCTAAAAAATGTATAAGTAGGTTTATTTGAAGTCAGACAGTTCTTCCATTTCTCTAGCTGAAGCTATATCTGCCTTTTAAGTCAGGGCATCAGAGGGACTAATGTACCATCTCTAAGAAGTGACTAAAGGGCTAACCTTAGCTTATTTTGATTCCTGGTGGGAGGAATGGAATGCTTTCCAGGAATTATTCCTTCTGGCACATGGTAAAAAGACATTGGGAAAGACTAGCTATTTTATTATTATTGGTCACTATATTAATTAATGTTCTTCTATGTAAACTTCTGTTAAATTTGTGTTTCTGTGCAGGTAAAGATGAACCCAGGGCTAGCTAACTTCCTGGTTAGCATGGGGCTATCCAATTGGAAGGGCTCTGCTCCTGATTTAATGCCCCACTGTTGCCATCTTGAAATTGTCAACAACTTTTGAACAAGGGGACCTGCATTTTCATTTTGCACTAGGCCCCCAAAATTACATACTCCATCCTGAATGGGCCTTCATGACAAAATACCACATAGAAGTGATCATTTTGTTTTTATGTTGTCTACTATGAAATGCATAGTGAAATTTACAGCCAACCATGAATAACGATTTAAGAATCTATGACCCTTATCTTCAAAAACAAGCTTTCTTCCTTGTCATTGCTTTCTTTTTAATACCTATTTTCCATAACCCTGGTTTTATTTTTTTATTTTTTATTTCACTTTCATTGCATACATTTTGGTATGTAAGGGCCAATTACATCTTGGAATTAAGTAGAATGTGAATATAATTATTTATAAATAAAGATTAAATGTAACACTGATGTGTAAATATTGAATAACAGTGAGTGAATAGACAAAGAAAGTAATAAGCTGTCATTCAGGTGGTAGACAGAATCCATTGCTTATGTTTTTTTGTTTAAAGGAAGGGACACCATCTTTTTGGCTGATATCTAAAACTGGATAAGGGAAGGACTTGTGCTGAATGGCACTTTTTTCCATTCCCACCCCTTGCATATTCTTTAATGTATCTAAGAGGCTACAAAACTTAAAACTACATTTTGTAAAGTCTCTAATGGCCACATTTTAATGCAAATTTGGTTCTGCTATTGATAATCACTCACATGACATTTGAACACTGAAGTGAAGTAGAGGTCATTTTCTTACTTCATCTGGATTGGAGAGAGATTCATATTTTCTGTGATAGATTATGCTACAGCTAGTTGTGGTGATGGAAGCTTCTTTCTCTCTGGCTCAATTATGGTGACATGCCATGAGATCTATCTTCTATTGGCAATCCAGTTAATTCTACTCCTTCTACAGTAACCACCTAACTTTGACTGAATTCTTTTCTGCTTAAAATACCCAAGTAGGAGTCTGTTTCTTCTGAATTCTTAATGAATTGTATAGTGGGAGGTTGAATTATATATCCTAACAAACACATGTTCTTAATCTTAATCCATGTCTCTGTTGGTATGAAGCCAGTGCAAATTGGAACTTTTTTTTGAGGTACTGGGGCTAGAGATTGGACCTGGTACCTTGTATGTAGGAAGCTGGCTCTCAACCACTGAGCCACATTGGTTCCCCCTAAATTGGAGCTTTTGAAGATGCTATTTTTAGTTAAGGTGTGACTGGCTGAGGAAGTGTGGGCCTTAATCTAGACTACTGGAGGCCATTTAAAGAGAACTGGGTAGTCATAGAAGCAGAAAGGCAAGGATATCACCATGAGATGAGAGGTAGAAGGAACCCCAAAATGTGCTGGGCACCAGCACCAGAACGCTGCATACTTCAGGGAGAAAGAAAGCCTTGCTAATTTCTTGGTTTTGGACTTTCCTAGCCTTAAATACCCATTGTTTAAGCCAACTCATGGTGTGATATCTATGGCAGAGCTCTGGCAAACTAAGACACAGGTATATAGGATATGGAGATGGTGGCCACGGGAGTTACTGAGGGTGGGGAGAGGGAGGAAAAAGTATGATATGGGGCATTTTGGGGACTTAGAATTGTCCTGAATGATATTGCAGGGACAGATATAGGACATTGTATATCCTGCCATAACCCACTGGGTGGACTTTGGAAGAGTGTAGACTACAATGTAAACTATAGTCCATGCTGTGTGGCAGTGCTCCAGGCAGTGTTCACCAAATGCAATGAACATGCTTTACTGATGAAAGGGGATGTTGATATGGGAGGAGCTGGGTTGTGAGGGGGTGTGGGGGGCGGAGGGGTGGGGAGTAGGGTATATGGGAACCTCTTATGTTTTGTTTTTTATTGCCAACCCCCTTGCTGCTTGCTTGTTGTCTGTTCTCTGTGTCCATTTGCTGTGCATTCTTCTGTGTGCCTGTATTTATTTTTATTTATTTCCCCACCTCTCCTTGCAGCTTGCTTGCTGTTTGCTCTCTGTGTCCACTCACCGCATGCTCTTCTATGTTTTACTTGTCTCCCTTTTTGTTGCATCACCTTGCTGAGTCAGCTCTCTGCTGCGCTTGTGGGCCAGTGGGTCTCCCTGGCATGCGGGCAAGCCTGCCTTCACAAGGAGGCCCCAGGATGTGAAACCAGGGCCTCCCATATGGTAGATTAAAGCCACAGCTGCTTCCTGCTCTTATGTTTTTTAAGGTATCATTTTATGTAATCTATTTATCTTTTTAAAAAAGATAATAAAAAAATGAAAAAAGAGCTATTTTTATTTCACTGAAAATAAAATAAAATAAAATGAAAGGAAATAAAAAATTTCTATAAAACATTGCATCATGAGGATATTATATGGACAACTATACTTGCTAACAAATCAAATCAAAACTTACCAGTAGCAAAAGATCCCTGCCGCATATCAACACAAGCAATCTCACAGTTTAAACACTGTGACGCAGACAGGCTAAATTCTCACCAACCCCATTTTTTTCATTCTTGGCACATGAGAATATATATTTCTCAATCTCCTTTATAATTAAAGTAAGTTCTCATGATAGTGTTCCATTCATTAGGAGGAAGGCAGGAAGGCTGTCCATAGTGGCATGCTGGTAAAGCAGCTCTCTGGGGGAAAAAGGAAAAGCTCTGGCATGTAGCTTTTGTCAGTTTTCATGGTGGAAACACATGATGTCTAATATCAAGCTCTCAACCTAGCATCAGTAAATTTGGATTTGGATATTATATACAAAATTGGCACTTGCAATTCAGTTTAAAATGCTTCAGGAAACTACAGGATTTATATGATTCCAGAACGAATCATTAAATCCCATGTATGACCACCCATGCTCTCTCATCTTTCCACAGTCATCATGGATTATGAAATCCACATTTTGAAGATGGACAGCATTATAAGGTGGAAAGATTCTGGAATCCCAATTCCAGTATCAGATTGTGATATAAATGAGAAACAAATCTCATTATATCAAACTACTGAAATTTTGAGGCTGGCTGTGATTGTCGCATAGCCTAATCTGCCCTGATTCTATCTAGACTAACGCTGTTTTTGTGAGGCATCAGCACACGTTGATAGTGATACTCAACATCTGTTGGTCCTTAGCAGAATCTATAGCATATCAGAGATGCACACATGTGAAATAGCATCCAGAGAACTTCCAGAATTTTTTGGAGTGGAGCTCTACAGAAATCTTGGGTCCTGTATCATATAGGTTGGGTTATGAATCAATACTTCCATTCTATGGATGTAATATAATTTAAATCTATAGGATTGGTAGGAATGAGAAAGGCATTTGTTTTCTTTTGTTGTTCTCAACATAATAAAATGCATGATTTTGTGATTTTTTTTCCATTTATGAAGTCAGTATTTCAATCTATAGATGTTTAAATTATTTCCACAGAATAAGTATTATTTGGGACAATTGTTCCCTTTTGTTGTTTCTTCTTAAATGAAGAGAATAATAAAACCTTGGGCTCTCTCTACCTCTTTACTCACTTTGCTTTAGCAGAGGTATAATAACTTATCTGTGAGTTTGGAAAGAGAAATTGAGTATATAGTACCCAACTTATTCATCCTATTTTCTTGGAATCTAGCTTCTAAGGAGAAGACTGTTTCTCCTTCATGTTATAAAGCTTAAAATACCTGGCAGTTACTTGTTTCTTTTTTTTTTTTTAAGATTTATTTATTTATTTCTCTCCCCTCCCCTCCAGTTGTCTGTTCTCTGTGTCTATTTGTTGCGTCTTCTTTGTTCGCTTCTGTTGTTGTCAGTGGCATGGGAATCTGTGTTTCTTTTTGTTGTGTCATCTTGCTGCGTCAGCTCTCTGTGTGTGTGGCACCACTCCTGGGCAGACTGCACTTTCCCTCGTGCTGGGTGGCTCTCCTTACGGGGCGCACTCCTTGCACATGGGGCTCCCCCACGCAGGGGACACCCCTGCGTGGCAAGGCACTCCCTGAGTGCATCAGCACTGCACATGGGCCAGCTCCACATGGGTCAAGGAGGCCTGGGTTTGAACCGTGGACCTCCCATGTGGTAGACGGATGCCCTAACCACTGGGCCAAGTCTGCCACCAGTTACTTGTTTCTGTTCACTTCTGGGGTTCACTTTAGAAAACACTTGCACAGAGAGATAAACCACATTGTCCATTATAAGTTCAATAGCTCAATGAGAATCTGTTATGAAGGTAGCATTTGGGCTTCCAATGTGCCTTATTCCTCTGTCTAATTTCTCAGTTCTGATTTTCAGCAGAGAAAAGAGGTGCTATTACTTGGGTAATGTATAGTGATCCCAACAATAAAATGGCAAGCTGGGAGTCTGGTTTATAATTTTTAATACAGGGAAGCAGACTTGGCCCAACAGACAGGGCATCCACCTACCCCATGGGAGGTGATTCATGTGCAGCTGGCCCATGCACAGTGCTGATACTCGCAAGGAGTGCTGTGCCATGCAGGGGTGCCCCCTGCGTAGGGGAGCCCCACGCGCAAGGAGTGCGCCCCATAAGGAGAGTCAACTAACGTGAAAGAAAGTGCAGCCTGCACAAGAATGGCACCACACACACGGAGAGGTGACACAGCAAGATGACACAACAAAAAGAAACACAGATTCCCGGTGCCACTGATAAAGGATAGAAGTGGTCACAGAAGAACACACAGCAAATGGACACAGAAAGCAGACAACTGGGGGAGGAGGAAGGGGAAATAAATAAATAAATAAATCTTTAAAAAAATTTTTTTTAGTACATTTTATCTTCAAGCATAGGGAAGTATCCTATTAACTACCATATAGCAATATTATGAAGGAATGGTGAGCCAATTGCAAACAAAACCAACTGCAATCGATAACAATTTACACATTTCAGTGTCCAAGAAAATATTCTACAAAAGATAAGAGGAGACTTCTCTGCATATGCAAGTTTTGTTGAGAAGGCTTATTTATCAGGGACCACTGCAACCACATGAACTTATCGGCTAGTTAAAATAATTAGAGGAAGGAAAGACACTTAGAGAGGGATACTAAAAAGCTTGACTGTGTTGGATTACAAATTGTGGACAAGAAATGTGCCAACAGATAAATTCTTTGTTGTGGGTCGGTGTAACCAATTAAGGATCAAGGGCTGAAGGGGACTTATAATTCAAAACTATACTAGAAAAAAAGCACTGAGATTTGAGTTGGTTTAGGAGAAAGACTGTTGTTCAACGAAAAAAAGAGACTGGATGTTGGTGAGTCAGCACATACCTACTGCTCAAATAATAACAACTGCCACAGTCATGGAATTTAACTCCTTTTCCCCCTTATTATAAGTAAAAAGAAGAATGGTTAAAAAGATGTGTGTCTCATGGATACCTGAGAATAATTTCTTTCATATACATTATATAGTTAATAATTCTTTAGTTAATTAGCAGTTTGAAAAACCTTAAATAGAATTTTCAGAATTGATACGTTATCCTTAGTGGAAAAAAAAAAACAGATTTATAAAAAATAAATGATCAAAGATTTCAGTGTTCAACCCCAATCCATAAAATGCTTGGAAATTATCACTCCCATCCTTACAACAAAAATGCTAAAAAAATTTGAGAATAAAGTAGCAATTTTTCTTGGACCCATCAGAGAATTGAGGTCACAGGCAAACATCGAGGTCAACATATAGAGAGAAGGAGCTGAGATCTTACCTGAAGCAGAAAATGCTGGACCATACACTGGTGGAAACACTGAAATGGTAATTTTGATAAAATTCTGGAAGCTAAGAAACTCCCAAGGGTCCCTCCTTTTAGGGGAGCAACTATATTTCAATGGGTTTTACCTATCAGATTCTAATGGCCCTTGCAGAGAGAGAGAGCTAGTAATCATTGTGGAATACACTCAGCCTTCTCCATAACAAAGCCTACACTGCAGGGATTAGGGCTCAGCTAGGGCCTTTTCCAAGATGAGGAAAAGAGAATTCCTCCCTACTCCAGGACCCTCAAGTCTTCCTGTCTCAACTAAGGGTACAGCAATTATTAAAAAAGGGTCAGAACTACATGGAAACATGTTGGTAACACTGCAGCCAGGGAAGGGAATAAGAGTAAGGTGAGTATGGGGCAGTATAGGTGAAAGCTTGCTTAGGTGACCACCTTGAGACACGAGCTGACTAAAAGCCTAAGATTTAATTGGAAGGTTGTAGAGTGATCTCATTCCAACATACCTTATCACCACACCAATAGAGCTCCAATATAACAATAGTGGATTACAGACGAAAAGACTGTAAGGCAGGGACTCTCACTGAGGAAGAGTACTAGGGAATTTCAAAGTCAAGGAGGGAGACAAAAACAAGAACTGTAGAGGAATTAGACACATCTGGTACCTATAGCTCAGCAAATATTGAATACAGTCCATTCTAAGCCAGATTAACATAAATCCTCACACTAAAAGCCTATTTATCTCAGTTCTTATTACTTGATACCACATGTCTGCTTTAAGCAAACAAAAAAAAATTATAAGGCATGTCAAAGACAAGAAAAAAATTCTGAAAAGACAAAGTATTCATCAGAACCAGACAAATAAGACACAGATGTTGGAATTATCAGTCAGCAAATTTAAAATTATTATGATTAATATGCAAATATTCAAATGGAAAACGAGGCTCACATGCAAGAAGAGATGAGCATTGTAAGCAGGCAGATAGAAAACAGAAAGAATCAAAAGGAAATTCTGAAAATCAAAAACACTGTGTGCAAATGAGAAATTCCTTCAACGGGTTCATTAGTAGATTTGTCACGGCCAAGAATTAATCACTGAGCATGAATATAGTTTAACAGAAAATCTCCCAAACTGCAACACAAATAGAAACAATGAAAAAAACAGAATAAATATGCAAGAATTGTGGGGCATAACTAATTGTTGCATAACTGGAATACCAAAGGAGATGAAAGAAGAGAGCTGGAGAAATATTTGCAGTAATAGTAAGTGCTAATTTTCCAAAATTAGTGGCAGAACCAAACCAAAGATCAAAGAAATTCAGAACATTGGGCTGAGTAAATACCAAGCAAAACAAAACAAAAACCAACTGCAGAAAACCAAGGAAAAAGAGAAAATCTTTAAACAAGAAAGGAAGGAGAAAATCATCTTACTTAGAAGAAGTGTGTAGAGCACTTCTCATCAGAAAGCATGGAAGCAATAAGAGGGGTATTTTCTTTTCTTAAGCCTGCTGTGACAAATTACTGCAGACTGGGTGGCTTAAAACAGCAGAAATGTATTCTCTCATATTTCTGGAGGACAGGAGTCTGAAACTAAGATGTCAGCAGGGCCGTTAATTGTTCTAGGGAAGAATCCTTCCTTGCCTCTTTCTAGCAATCTTGGTGTTCCCTGGTTTGTAGCCGCATCCCTCCGATCTGCCTATATCTCCACATGTCCTTCTCCCTCTGCCTGCTGTGTGTTTATCTGTCCCTATGTTTTAAGGACATCAGTGATTGGATTTAGGGCCACCCCAATACAGTATAATCTCCTCTTAAGTAATTATATCTCTAAAGACCCATGTTTGGGCTTTTATTTATATCCAAATAAAGTTGTATTCTGAAATTTAGTGGACATGAATTTTGAGGGGACCCTATTCATTACATTCCAAGAAATATTTAGAACATTGCAAGAATAAAACACCAATTTATAACTCCATATCCAATGAAAGTATCCTTAAAAAGTGAAGGAGAAATAGACTTTCTCAGTCAAACAAAAACTTAGGAAATTTATAGCCAGTGGATCTGAGTCACAATAAATGTTAAAAAAATTTTTCAGGAAGAAGGAAAATGATAGAAAATTGGATTTATGTAAAGAAAGGTAGAGTGTTGTGGAAGGAATAAAGGTACAACCAAAGATGAAATAAGCACTGTACCCTAATTGAAAAGTTGCTTCACTCAGAGGTTTAAGTTAACAATTGTCATACCATTGTACAAGTTTACTGGACTGGAATGATTATGTAAATAATGGGAGCCAGCCTTCTCTTTTTGGAGTGGGAGGTGACAGCCAAGGAGATATGGCTAGAATGATCCATGTGGGAATGGATTAGTATTGAATAGGTCAGTATTGAACAATTGTTTAACTTACTATTGACACTGATAGGTAATATAGAGAGAAATATTTATTGATATGCATACACACATGGGCTATTATACACAAATATATTTCCTTGTTCTGTCAAGTGAAAGGCCTAGAAGCATCAATAACTTGGTAGCAATGAATATACCTTGCACTCAGATACTGGTTCCTAATATCATTCTCCAGTAAAAGGAACCAGGACTGTTTAGAGAAGTGCTGATTCTAGGAGTTAGGCAAGAAATATAGATGATGTGTCTGAAACATCTTTTGGTGCCAGAAAATAAGAAAGTGATAAAAAAAAGAAACCTTCAAGGATGGGGGTATGTCAAAAGGGACACAAGGGCCAACTGGAAAAGCTCCAAATGACCAAAGCTGAAACTTTTTTGGGGAAAAAGTAATATTTCATATAACCCAAAGTTTAAAATAAATAACTAGGAGTTCATATTGATGTAAATATATTAATGAATAAATAAATAAATGATGGAAAAGAGACAAATCTCCCATGCAGAAGAAATCCAAATAATTTATTTAGATATTCTTCCCTCAAGGAGGTGGAAGACAACTCCCCACTCAAGTGTGCACTGCACATAGTGACTTCCTTCCAGATAGTAAAGTATAGAAAGGGGGAAAAGAGTAACTTTACAGTGGGTGTTTTAGTGTCCTAGGCTGTTCAAGCAAATGCCATTAAGTACTTGGCTTAAACAATGAGAATTTATTCACTCACCATTTTGAGGACAGGTAAAAGTCCGAATAATTAAGGTGATGATTTCTCTCCAAGGACTATGGCCTGCTGGGGTGGGTTGTCAGCGATCATTCACTCCTCTGTCACATGGCAAGGCACATGGTGGCATATCCTGGTCTCTTCCTTCTCTTCAGGGCTTCCTTTGTTTCAGCTTCTTACTTTTGGCATTCTCTCCCTCATGTCTGAATTCATTCCATTTATAAAGGACTCCAGTAATAACATTAAAATCCACCCTGAATGAGGTGGGTCACACCTTAACTAGAGTAACCTCATCAAAATGTCCTACTTACAATGGGTTCACACCCACAGGAAGAAATGAAGTTCAAGAATATGCTTTTTCTGGGGTACATACACCTCCAAACCTTCACAGTGGGGAAAATGGATAAATGCTACCTTATCCAGATGAACGAGATTAACATCAAAAATGATATATCATGTTCAGAGTATCTTATCTTGATAGGTTGTGATGAGAATTGCACTATACCTTGAGATCTTCCTCCTAAAAACTTATGACCCCTTAATAGTCATTACAAAAACTTCAGACAAATCCTAACGAAGGGATGTTCTACAAACTACCTAACTTGTATTCCTCAAAATTGTAAACTAAACGTCATTTAAAAAATGGAAAGTCTGAAAAACTCTCACAAACAAGAGAAGCATAAGAAGACATGATTACAAAATATAATGAGGTTTTCTGGACCAGATCTTGAGACAGAAAAAGTTAAAAACTAAGGAAAGCTGAATAAATTATGGGCTTTCATTGATAACAATATGCCGATATTGGTTTATAAATTGTGACAAATATACCACAGTAGTGTTAGATGTTAGCAATAGGGGAAAATGGGTGTGAGTTATGGGAACCCTCTGTATTATCTTCTCAACTTTTCTGTAAATCTAAAGCTATTCCAAAACAAAGAAACTCTTAAAAATAAATGTTTATGGTTTTGAATATTGTTGTAATTTTTGTAACATTTTACTTTCATAGAATACTTAGATTTGGTAAAGTCCAGAATGTTCTTATTTCCTGACTTAACCCTTATAAATAAATTTACCATGTTTCTCAATGGTCAGAGAGTATGTACAGGATGTCAACTTCATAGTATATCTATATGTGTATAACTTGTATGTATATATACATATAAGTTGCATGTATACATATAAGGTTATCTGTATAAAACTTGGCATATATTTTTGTTAGTTCTCCAATTGAAAAGGCTATTATATATTTTATTAATTAGCCCAGATAATTAAATTTTATTTTGAGCCAGTACTAGTCAGTAAACATCTGATTCAAAGTAATAAATTTGAAAGCCTGGATTTTCCTAATCTTCTCAGCAACTTTTCCATATCCAGAAAAAAATGTAACAATATACAACTTGCCAATTTTAATAAGATAATGAATATTCTTTTATGATTGCTCTGTGTCAATAACAAAAGTTTCCAAAAGAAAATAAATCTGTCATGGAATTGCTCTACAGCTGCACGACATTTTCAGGAACTATTGTCAAAGACTGTGGGCAACCAGATGAGAAGAAATGGGGCAAGGAATAAAGACTGGCATAAAAAGTGTTGACTTAGACATTCATTTGTCCATTTGGCTCAGTGCCATTTGCCAGTCTCTTTCACAAGCTCTTTCGTTTCTTTTTCATTTCTCAAACTGCTGTATTAAGAATTACAGTTTCTTTTTGCTAAATGTTAAAACATTGCTGTATTCCCTCAACTGACATGTTAGGTTATTCACTTTGAAAAGCTTCCTCCATAAATTTAGGAACTTAAATCTCTTTAAGAATACTTTCATCTTCATTATATTTCTAGATGATAGCATAATTTCCAATCACAAACACATGATTACATCAAAGACAATCATAAAGAAACCTTGGGCAGGCAATCTGCTTACACAGATGTCAGCATCACATACGTTTCTAGAAACTCTTGCCATTTCATTCTCTTTAATCAGTTGCTGCAACGTAGCTTAATTTCTTATAAATAATAGTGGATGAAAACGTGGAGAGGAAGGCACAATCATTCTTCTCACATCTTTTAGAACAGTATTAAGTGGACAAATGGGGAAATGATGAAGTATGTTGCAAAGAAATGATGAAGTATGTGGTCCACATGAGGGTCTAGATTAAATTATTTCTGATTCAGGGGTCCCCATTATCAGCTGCCTTTTCAAGAAAAATTCTCCCTGAAAGATTTCCTTTTCTTTTACGTCCTGTCAGTATTTCTAGAGTATGTTCTAAAAATGAGGAATATGCTTTTAAATGATAATTTCTTAGGAAATAATAAACATGAATAGAAGAGGATTTGTAAAAAAGATAAAGTAAAAATAATGAAAATAAAATAGCCAATGTTTTATTCTTGGGAGTTAACCAATTCCAATATTTTAGTTTTTAAGCTTTCTGGACAAATTCAGTATTCATACACTGCATATGGCTTTTTATTTCTAATGTAACATATTTTAAATGCTTTTTGTGCCATTAATTTTCAAATACTTCATGTCTGATGGTTACAAAATATTGCAAAATGTGAATGTTCTTTATTGCAGCTACTAATTAACAATGGTTGGTTATTTTTTTTCCATTTTTTTAGCTTTTTAAATAATACCAGGATTTCCATATTTGTATATAACACTTATTTATGTGGTGTTTAATACACTGGAGACAGTCTGGGTTTGAATTCAAGCTGTTCTCCTTAAGCTGCAAAACTGGAGCATCTTATTTATTTTTTCTGTGCCCAGTTTCCTCATATGCAGAATAGGATAATGGCACTAATTTTATTGGATTGCTGTGAAGATCAACTAAACTTTATATGTATGTGATAATACGTATATATGTATATATGCTCAATGTTCAGGAATTAATATTTTATGAAGATGATGAACAATGTTTGCTACAAAAAAGTTCTTAGTTGACTCATAAGTAAGAATGCAAAGCAAATGTTAACAATGAACCCAATAAAACAGCCTTGAACACAAATCCCCCTGAAAAGAGAATGTAAAATGAGACAGGAGTCATCAAAGCAGTGTGATGTGAGTCAGGCTAGAGAATTTTCTTTTTCTTTTTCTGGAGTTGTACATAGTTTATGAACCATAAAATCAATGGAGTTGCATTCAATGTTTATTCTCCTCAATGAACGATAATTGGAAAAGAAAATTTAAAAGAGAAAGCACATCAGCACTGACTCAAATGTTTTTTATTATTTCTGCTTCCCTGGTTGATAAGGAAGAGAATAGATTAAAAATCACAGTGGGATGCTTATATGGGATTAAAGGCAGCTTATTAGTATCTCTGGACTAGCCTATTTTTTTTGGCAGACTGACATCTTGTTACTTGGTTGTAATTTAAAATATCCTATTTGACAACTCTGCCCTTTGGGTCAATATACTCATTAATATACCCAGAAAGATGCTACATAACACCCACTGATGATTCTGAATGGAAATATTTGTAATACATATTTTTGACATACTACCAAAGGTATGAAAGTATTGACCAAAAATTTCACATAGGTTATATTTTCCTTCTTTTATCAATTCAATGATTAACTTAACAATTTGTTTTTGAGTGCAAAAAATGACCCACAACTATTCTTTTTTTTTTTAAAGATTTATTTTATTTATTTGTCTCCCCTTCCCCACCCCCCCAGTTGTCTGTTCTCTGTGTCCATTTACTGCGTATTCTTCTTTGCCTGCTTCTGTTGTTGTCAGCAGCACAGGAATCTGTGTTTCTTTTTGTTGTGTCATCTTGTGTCAGCTCTACGTGTGTGCGGCACCATTCTTGGGCAGGCTGCACTTTTCTTTTGTGCTGGGTGGCTCTCCTTACCGGGCGTACTCCTTGGAATGGGGCCCCCCTACGAGGGGAGCATCCCTGTGTGGCACAGCACTCCTTGCGAGCATCAGCACTTGCATGGGCCAGCTCCACACGGGTCAAGGGGGCCCGGAGTTTGAACCGCGGACCTCCCATGTGGTATGCAGATGCCCTATCTGTTGGGCCAAGTTCGCTTGCCCACAACTATTCTTAAAAGCAATCATTTTAAAGCACAAATATTAAAGTTCAACTTAGCTTTTTACTTGAATAACAGGAAAAATAACACAGTGTAGTTGAAGAGTGTATGATTTTTAGCCATATAGTGAAAGCTTAATAAATGTTCAGCTTTCTTTCCAACAAAGTATCCAGTATTATGAATTAAAAAATGTTCAGGCAGTATAATAATTCATTATGCATATGACTTAAAAGCTATCATTTTAATAAAACAATTAACCTGGTTTTCACACGCTGTAAATACTTAAAACACTTGCAATATTGGTTATCCAAAAACATTTCATTTAAATCACTGTTAATACATTAGGGCTAACTCAACCAGATTTTAAAGTCAGTAACTACTGTTATAAAATATCACCTTAGTTTAAGACTATTTGGGGGCAAGAACACTAGAGTACATACAAAAAAATTTAAACTAACAAGCATTTATTGTTCCTAGGTACATCTGTATTTTGTGGCTTCTATTCAGTATTGTGTGGGACTAGATCAAACTTCCCACTTATAATTGGAATAAGAGACTTGACACAATCATTATAAAATTTAACTCTTGGTTGTGTTGATTTCATATTTTTCATTTTTTCTGATCTTTTCCCTTCCATCAGAGATATAAATGGTGAGCAGTATGCTTAGTTTTGTTTATTTCACTGTTTGAGGCTTTTGATTTTCAGTGAAACCCACTTTAGGCATAAGAATTTAGCCAAAATTATGGAATAAGAAGTTTTAATAAGAAAGAAAGATATAAAGGGAGTAAAAGAGTTTAAGAGGATTTGAGGGATTGCAAAATCAAGAAGGGAAAAAAGCAAAATAAGAATAATAAATAGCTGTTATTGCTTTTTGTTCCTGTAGTGTGATTGTGCTATTGATTGTTTATTTAGTAACTTTTCTAAACTAATTCTGTAAAATTTATATTCCTTGTCATGTGTAGTGATTAAAGATTAAAGATTACATAAAGATTAAAGATCCTGTATACTTAGTGATCATCTTATGACTGGACAAAGATTCCCTTAAATGTCTCCCAGCCTCTGCTTGGGGGCTTCATGTGTGTATTGGAGCACATCTTCAAAGCTCAGGCATATGGTTTATAACTCTGCCTTAGCCTTCACTTCCTCCTTGTGCAGAACTAAATGTCAGCCACAGAAGCAAGGTTAATATATTCTTAGGTCTTTTCTGAGCATGTATACATTCTTGTAGATGTACACATCCCTGTAAACTCCTGGGCATGTGGGGCATTTCAAAGCCCTTTATGTGCCATTGATTCCCCAGATTTCTTTGAAATTGTTTGACTAGGGCTTTAATCATCCATCTGGTATCACTACCTCAAGCACCTCAATGTTAGACAATAGCCAATAATGGTTTTCTGAAAATTACCTAAGAATAAGACTTTTTCTACTAAGCAAGATATGAGTTTGGTCAATGAAAGATAGGTCCTGTGAATAGGGTTTTCCCTGGATAATTTGATCAGACAAATTATGACAATTTTCTGGGGATTCGTTTTTGGCCAAGCTCCAAATACATATGACTCCTCCTGTGGCTGCTAGGCTCCTGGTTTCAAGGCTATGGCATAACTAGGGAAAGGCAGGTTGGATTAGGACAAATAAAAATGCTACAAAGCTAACTCTTACCTAGATGCAGCCTCTTGGTTTTTTTTTTTTTTTTTCTTGAACAAATGCTACTTTGATTCTTATAAGTTTTTGCTTAATATTAAAATTTCAAAAAATTTGACTTGATAATTTTTTGCGATAGTTTTAATGGAGATATAGATTGTTGGAGATTCTTTTCCAACCATTACATAAATATTTTTTTCCATTATGTCTTCATGGCTGTTGAGTTTTCCTAGCTTGCATGATACCCTGAGAGATGTCACATGAATGAGAGAGGATCCTTTTAAAAGAAAAGCTACAGTGCTATTAAAGTCTTTGATGTTTATTTCTTTAGAAATAAGTTTTAACTAATGAAGAGAAAAAATGTGGGTTTTTCTTCTTTTTGCAGAAAGCCAAAAGAAATTCTTCATTTTTTCTTAACAATACCCTCCATCTACCATCATTTTCAGCTTTTTCTATTCTTACGAGTCTTGGTGGTATGTATAACACAGAACAAGAAATTTCATGATCTAATTTTGGAAATTGTTGACATAACTCTGACTTGCACTGAGTTAAAGTATTTGATGAATCCTTATATACTTTTTCTTTTTTTTACTAAATTTTATTTTTTAAATTATCTTTTTTGAAAGTTAAGAGATGACATAAAATATTACATTAAAAAACAGAAAAGGTTCCCATATATACCACTACCCACCCTTCCACCCCATCATTTTTTAATTGTATTTTTTGAAGATACATAGATCATAAAAAATCGTTACATTAAAAAATATAAGAGGTTCCCATATATCCCCCACCCTCTCCATGCCACTTCTCCCAGATCAGCAACCTCTTTCATTATTGTGGCACATTCATTGCATTTGATGAATACATTTTGGAGCACTGCTACACCACATGGATAATAGTTTTCATTGTAGTTTATACTCTCCCCCAGTCCATTCAGTGGGTTATGGCAGGGTATAAAATGTCCAGCATCTGTCCCTGTAATATAATTTAGGACAACTCCAAGTCCCCAAAATCCTTATCATTTTGAACAGGTGCAAAAACTATTCATAAGCAATAAAATAAATAATGGCCATTATTAGTTGCTATGTATAAAATATGGAATTAAATGTATTTTTTACTTGCATTCACCAATCAGTGAACCAAACTACAGATAAACTGGGATAAATCTCTCTTACATCCTCAGCAATTGACTATGTCTTTTAATCCCCTTTTCACACACATACACACACACTCTCCTAACCAGGAATAGTGTCTTAACACAATTAAAATGGTACTTCTTTTGAAGGTCTTTATGAGATTACAGTGTAGAAAATTTCAAAACCATGTTAAGTCTAGGCAATTTGCTCTTAGAAAAATATACATGAAATTTTTTACATAATGTAGAAAAATTTGCTTACTTTCCAAATAGATTTCAGTAGATTCTAAATAGTAGTATACAATCTCAGATGGGTCCACGGATATGTCCTCTCTGTAATGGTAACAAGGGAACATTTTTTTTTCCTGTGGAAAGTTTGGATGATGAATAACTGATGAGGAGTAATTAGACATTCAGAGGCAATGATCTTTGCCCAGCTAGAAGAGTTGTTCAAATGCTTAATTCTGTTACCTTTAGAGTATTCTGTCATAGCCCTAAATTATTCAAATTCAAGACCAGTAACACAGTAAGTGAAAAAATGAAACTGGTTGATGACTCAGCTTATCTTCCAATCTTAAGTTTCTTTCATTTTAAATAAGTTTGTGTTGTCTCTGAGTTTTTTTCTTTTGTTTTTCATTTTGTCACTGGAAATCCCCAGAACAAACCTAAGAACAGGCCATTCAAAAGCTTGCACTGAGGCAGCACACTTAACAGAAAACCATGACTTCATTTTGGCATGATCTGTCTTCAAATCAGGTCAGTGATTTAGATGTGAATGAGTGGATTGTTCATGAGTACCGGATCAAATTAGACTTTCATTTATTTTTAGAAATTCATTAAATCAATTATGACAACCACAAAGGGATGTCTTATGACTGAGAAGTGCAAATTATAGGAACAGTAATATTCATTGTTAAGTATGAGATGAGCATTTCTGTGAAGCTTACTCATTAAAATCTGTTTCGCTTTATGAAAAATGCCCTTTATATATTGCAGATTTCAGGTAAAAGGCACTGTACCAAAACATAATTACTGATTGTACAACATGCTGATAAATTCAAATTGTTTGTAAAATGAAATCAGGTCTGGGAGTATAATAAAACTGAAACTACGACTTTGCTCTTTACCATTATATTCTCGATTTTGAATATATTGAGAAAAGAAAAAAATATTATGGACTTTGCATTTTATGCCCACATTTAAACAATTTGAGTACAAATACTTAATGTGTACCCAAGTCTAGTAGAAAGAGCAGGGGCTATGGAGTCTGACCGCTCTGCATCCACTCCTTTTTGACATTGACCAAATCCTTAGATTCCTTCAACCTTAGCTTTCTCATCAGTAAATTGGTACCCTAGTGTTTATTTTCAAAGAATCAATCTCAATTAAATGAAAAGATGAGGAATGTAAAGTACCTGACAAATAATCAGTTCTTTATAAATACATATATTCCACATATTCACATAAATATGCAAGTATCCACAGATGGAAAAAAAAACATTAATTTTATTCATTCTTTATAAATCTTTAGAAATATCACAAAGTTGCATCACTTACAAAAATATTTCTCATTTGCTGTGGTTCGTCATTACCTAACACCTTAACTCTGTCACTCCACAAATAGCTAAGAATACAAAAGGATCTCTAAAATCAGACACTATTGGCATTCAAAAGACATTTCCTTGGAGTTTATATTTTGTTGGAACTGAAATATTCCATTCAGGGAGAAACCTAAATCATTTGCCAGACTGAAAAACAACCTACTAACAATTCCACAGCACACATGAGAGAATTTCGGTGTTTTATAAAAGCTTGAATTAGCAATTTGTGTCTTTTTGCTCACCTTATCTTATTTAGGCAATTAGCAAAAGAAACTTCTGAGTAGCATTATTCTCCATTAGCTCTTATGCCAGATTATGGAGACAGTATGATATTTGGCTGTAATTAAAATATTAAATCAATTTTCTTAGCTATATTAATATATTTTTTCTATTTTGAGACTAATCAAAATGCCTGTAAAATAGTTTTGTAGTACAATTAAATTGTAAATGTTTGATTTGAAGGGTGTTCTTATTATCTTATCATTTAGTTTGCAAAACAGATATTTTATCTTGAAGCTGTAAAACTAGGTAGCATTTATGAGAATTATTCAAAATGAAGCCAATAACTATTATATAAAGCAAAGTTACCAAATGTGATTGTCACAAATAGTTTTGGCACCAGTTTTACTATTCACTTCTTTAATAGTAGAGCCTATTTCAGATTAATGGTATCATCAATATGTCTAGATAGATGGATATTATTGTAAATATAGACTTTAGAGCAAGAGCAACATGATTTAAAATTGGGGTTTAAAAAGATTTAACTTTTTCCATTTTCTAAAGCTGAATAAATTTATGGTTTTTTAGAGAATGATGATGATGGTTGATGATGATGAGAGAATTGTTATCCAGGCCCACAGGCAGAAAAAAATAAAACAGAGACTCTATGTGTTTCTTTTACAGCTGTAGATGACAGCTCAACTTCCTTGTTTTTGGTGTGTTATTTATGAGTGAGTCAAAAATAATCATCACTGAGATTTCTGGGGCCTTTACAACTAACAAAGGAGTTGTGGTTTTCCATTGATAGATGCTCTTGGCTGGCCTGTTAAAAATGGAAGTTGTTAAGAAATAAAACACCGTGAGTAGCCAAGACGGTAACCAGAAAACACATTTGCATGCAGATTTGTCAATTTGCTTATCTTGTCTAGTATGTCTTAATAATTAAGTTGTACTCTAATGAGGACTTTTTATAGGAACTGAATTATGCTTTTAAACAGAGCAGACTTAATGCCCCTGTTGTACCTATCGACCATGTCTAGGTAACCTGTCACAGAACAAGGCAGAGTGGGAAAGACCAGGAGATCAAACTACTAACCCCATACCCTAGAGCAAAGAAATCATCGTAGGAGTGGATAATGCCCTTTTGAAAATCAGAGTCTTGGATGCAAAAGTTTAACAAAAGTTTGCATTCCAAACAAGCAGTCAGCAAATACCAAGAGAATCAGAGCCGTGTTCTCTAGAATGGGAGGGAAGGTATTCATCAAGAATACAAGGCCACGAGTAGAAATTGAGTCTCTTCAGAAATGTCAATTGGTAGAACATTTGAGAAAGGAATATAGGCCACTCCTAATTACAGGACAAGAGTGCTCAGTCCTTTGCTAAAACATGGCCTCAGACAAAAGGCATAGGACTGAGGTCAAGGGCAAATTTGTGAAATCTTGTATTGTCTTTATGCCTTTGGTGCTGAGAAAAGATTGTCAACTTTTGTAATTTAGCCTGGGAGTTAGTTAACTCTTCCTGTAAAGGTCCAGATAGTAAATATTTTATACTTTGTGAGCCATACTGTCTCTGTCAAAACTACTCTACTCCTCACAGCTCAAAAGTCACACAAAAGTGTGACTACAGAGCACTTCTATTTGAATGGTCATGGCTGCCTTCTAACACTATTTACAAAAACAGGTGGATGAGTCAGACTTTACCAGTGAGTGTGAGTAGGAGTCCATTGATATAGATGCTAGAGGAGAATTGTTTCAGGTCATACGACAACTTAGATCAGTGGCTATTTGGATTAATGTGTTCAGCATAATTCTGTACTGGATTTTAGACACAATGGGAATGCACAATGGGAGTGACCAACCTGCATTTCTTCTCTGCCCTCACCTTCTACTCCTCAATCTCTTGGTTGCTCTCTTCAGCCACGACCAGCCTTCCTTTTACTCAAATATCCAGACAGGCTATAAACCGAGGGTCTTTGAACCTGGTGCTATGTTTGTCCAGAACACTCTTCGTTGGATATATTTGTTGAAATATCACTATATCTGTCAGGATATGTCAGGAAATAGAATTCATGCCACATGTTCAAAAGAAGAGAATTTAATCAAGAATATACCTGCATAGTGTAGGCAAGAATATAGGAATGGACGAAAAAATGGCACCCAGGATTTAATTACATCAGGAGGGGAAATTTAATGTTCTCTTGACTAAAATAAGAAGGGAGTAATCATAGTACTAGAATGAGAATCAAGACAAAGAGCTGAGTAGATACTAGTCCGGATTGGAGTGATCTCCCAAATTTGGAAAAGAAGTCATGTAGATGATCACATGGGAGTGGGAAGAAAATGTGTGAATTGTTATCTCACAGTAATGCCCATAAGAAGACACCCACTGAAGAGGTGAATAGGATAATTTCCTCTGCAGATGTCAGTCAAGATGTGTCCTTGGCCAATGCTATGTCTGCACAAAGGGTCCATTATGGGAGTAGCCAAGGTGGCATGGCAGCATGAGCTACCATGCACTGTTGATGTAGAATAGCTACACTGTCATCACCAGAGACCAAACCTGGGTCCTCAATATGACACTTCAAGGAGATCAACCAGCCACTTAGTTACAAATGTATTATTTTGAACCATTTCCAAAAATGGCAGCAGTTGTTCCTGGGCAGGACTGGCACAATTGCAAAGTAAAGATTTGCCCTTTTTGCATTCAGTATCTAGGGCAGTATCACTACCTAAGAGATTACAGATATACCAACATGGATTCTGTATTATACCACCTCAAGCAAGGAAATCCACTTTATGGTGAAGGAAGTATGACAGTGGGCATCTGGCTGCTGTATAGTAAGTACCACATCACTTAAAAGGCATGGTCTGAGAAAATGTTGTAAAAATCTCTTTGAAGTGAAGCTATACACAAGTTTGGAGATGGTAGTTCTTGAGTTGGGTACTGTCTTTTGAGATTCAGAATGTATCTTGACCTAATAGTCATTTAACCAGTAAGATAGAATATATGAGTCCAGAATCAATGAATAGAAATAGGAAAAGTCTCTACTTACATTACTGCCGGTGGCCCAACTTGTGGAATTTGTGACTCCCATCATTGTAACTTTAGGTTTCATGGATCTAGTTCCTCCTATGTGTGCATATTTCTATGTGTGAGTATGGGTGTGTTTGTGTGTATGCTGGATTGGCAGTAATGCATCTATCATGGAACCAAATAAGCACTCCACTGAACTGAGAAATGTGAATGCCAAGAATGACCAGGGGGAAACCACAGCTTCCCAAGAAGGGACGAAGGTCAAACAAAATCTTATACCAATACAGTTCCAGGAAGATAACTTTGGCACAGTCCCTCAGAAGAGCTCTGAAAAAAATGTGCATTGCCTCTTAGTGTTGTCCCCATCAGTGCACAGGAATTTATACTCCCATAGCTGTCAGTCATTTGTTCAGTGGTTTGCAGAGGAGGAAGATTCTCAGGCACTTCTGAATCTCCATGCACAAGAGAGCTTCCTTTTGGCAATCTGAGTGCAGCTCTCTGAAGCACTGGCTGTTGTAAAAACCAATTGACAAGTGTGCATAAACATGGTAAAATGATCTGAAAGGATTTAAGTGGGGTACTGATGGCATCTGTTAAGACTACTTGTACTTCTTAAAACTACTCATGTCTGACATTAACTTCATGCTACTGATTTTTTCAAGATGATGACTCATCATTATGTCTAGAACAAAGAAAAGCATAAGAATAAGATTTATTTGGAAAAGATATAGCTCCTGTTCCTGCAGATGATCCCAAAACTATAGATGAAATTTATTATTATAGTTATAAATTATAATCTAATACCTGTTCTAGATTCCACTCACCCTCAGCCAAAAATTCTGCCTATGATAAGGGGCCACAAAGTGGGAATTGTAATGATGTTGGATATGGTATTCAGAATTCTAAGATGGTCTACAAGATTCCTGCTTTCTGGTATATTCATACTTTCTCCAGTTATTCATTCAAATAATAACCTGGGTGCTAATATTAGGAGATTTTGCAAATAGATACAATTAAGGGTCCAAATCAGTTTGATTAAGATAGGGAGATTATTTTTGGTACACCTAAACAAATTAGTTAAGCCTTTAGAAAGCACTGGAATCTTCCAAATAGAAGAGATGCAAAGCATGAGAGTGATTTGATGCAAGGCAAGTTTTCCATTGATGGCATTAAAGATGGAGGGATCATAAGGATAGCCTTTAGTTGTTGAGAGTGGCTTTCCCAGCTGAGAATGAGCAAAGAGATGGGGATCTTAGTCCTACAATTGTAGGGAACTGAATTCTTACAACAACTGGTGAGCTTGGAGTGGAGTTTACTCCAGATTCTCCAAATAAGAATTCCATCCAGCTGACAGCTTGATTTCTAACTTAGAAGACCTTAACCAGAAAACCAACCACGTGGTGTCTGAACTTTTGACCTGAAGAACTGGAAGGTAATGAATGGGCATTTTTTTAAACTATTAATACTAAAATTGCAGTCACTTTTTACATAGTAATAGAAGACTAATTTGAAGTTTTCTTCATCGAAGGAACTTAAACATTGTCAGAAACATGGCTTAAATCACCAGGGCACATGTAAGAAAACCCATGAGTCTTCTATGGCTACTTCCAGTGGCTGAACCAACTGGAAGCCAGATAAAGTAGTTCACATGGGTTAACCTCTTGAGGCACAGAGCCTGGTTTAGAAGGGCAGAAAATAGATTGGGGGGAGGGGAGAGTAACTAGCATCATCTAGTCCTATGTTTTCACTCAAGAGGCTTCCTCATCTTCACTTAGAGAGAGAAACATTTATCAAAAGTCACAGACAAAGCACAAGTCACATCAGCCCAACTGTCATTATAGAGTGATGTCAATTCAAACAATTTTAAGAATCTAAAGTGTAACACTACCTGCCATAATCAGGAAAAATTAAGGAAAACAAAAGACATTAATTTATCAACACTTAAATTCATAGCTGTTGCAGTCCACTCTTCTGTAGCTTGTCATTAGGCCAAAACTCAGAATAGTAAATTTCTTCTTCCACCATCTGTTCCATGTTCCCCTTATCCTCTTTTGGCGCCTTATCTGGACAAGATTCCTTATTCAAAACTTTGATCCAAATATTTCATCTCTTAGTTTTCCAATCCTTATTGTATTGCAAACATTTTTCATTGATTGCTAGTATTGCTAAAAGGTACCCAAGAAATTTGTGCTCTTAAGTGTGATGGAGTTGGACTAGATGTGACATTTCTACACATGCTTCTTCTGTCACTTTTACTGAACCTGTGGTTGGTGCTGGGGTTGGTGTATACTCTGGAGACTTGACTCTCTGGACTGGCCATATGCAAGCTGGTCCCTGAGTCTCAACAGTGTTGCAACACCTGCTCTCAGTTTGTTGGACTTACCCAGGTCAGCTAACAGGGAGGTGAAGATGGTCAACCACCACACCAGGGAACCAAGAATGTCTACAACTGCAAGCAGGAGAATCACATCCATCAGTCATGTGGGATCTAAACCCCCTCTCAATTTAGAGGTGGAGTGGACATCACCATCCCAGGGTCCACAGGATGGAGGAATAAAATATGGATTAGAGTGGACTTGCTGGTATACTACAATAGAACTATCGTGATGCTAGCAATGGAAGAAATTGAATCATTGATGTGGAGACAGTGGTCATGGGAGTTGCTGAGGACAGGGAGAGAGAAGAGGTGTGATATGGGGGCATTTTCAGGACTTGGTTTTGCCCTGAATGATATTACAGGGACAGATGCAGGACATCATATATCCTTCCATAACCCACTGATTGGACTGGGGGAGATTGTAAACTACTATATAAGCTATAATCCATGTGGTATAGCAGTGCTCCAAAATGTATTCACCAAATGCAATGAATGTGCTACAATGATGAAAGAGGTTGTTGATGTGGGAGGAGCGGAGGTGGGGTGGGGTGTGGGATGTATGGAAAGTTCTTATATTTTTTAATGTAACACTTTTTGTGATCTATGTATCTTTAAAAAAAAGGCAATTAAATAAAAATAAAATTTTTGAATGATACCCAAGAGTTCTCAAGTTCCAAACTCTTTCAATTCCTATTGTGTTGCAGCAACTCAATATATTCTTCTTAATCAAGATCATTTATCCAGACCGGTACAGTGACATCCCATCACTCTTCACTGACTGTAGTCTGTTTTGTTGTTGTTGTTTTTTAAATCACAGTTTCCAATTTAATCGAACCATTTTTGGTTCTCTTTTAAAATCATCAGACTTTTGGCTAAAAGAATTTCCTAACCCATGAATGCCAAGTTTGTAGAGATGAGACTCAATCATCCTGTAAGTGAGTTCTTACGTAAACTCTACATAGGGGTTGCCCCCACCTTTGGCCCTTGGTTCCTCAACTCATGTTTTTTTTTAATGGGGAAAATGGTTCCATTAAATAATCACTAATTTAATTCATGTGTCACATCTTATAGAGTAACATCTTAACATTACTTCATAGCCATTGCCGTAACTGAGTCTAGAGTTGATTTATCTACAATTCTATCAAGTTAGCTGCCTCTGGGTGATGGATTGCGTGGTTAAACCAGTTAATTTTGTGGTTGTGAGCCAATAGCTATACTTCATTTACCATGAAAATGCTTTTTCTCTCAAAAGTGATGTTACCATACAGATCTATGTCTCAGATCTGTATGGTTTCTTTGTTTCTCTTTTGGCTTAATGCTAACTGGAAAAAATAGATGGGAAGTCCAAACTCTTAATCTGATTTCTTTACCAAATTCAGATATATTATAAGGTACTACATCCTTAGTCTGATCTTTGCCCTGAGTTACTTCATCCTTCAAAGGCTTTCTCAATTTCACCTCTCATCTTTTGAATGTAGAAGAGGTATGCTTTCCCAACTTTGCAAGGTCCTGAATATATTCAATTTGTTTATTTAATTTATTTCTGCTTGAATACTAACTAATCCCCTTCCCCTCCCTCCAAGCTTATCTCTTTCTGTAATAGCCCACCGAATGCAGCAATTAGAAACAGCACACTTTGCTAAAGTTCTTATAGGGGATTAGTGCTAAGAATTTCATTAGACATGTTGGTCTACCTCACAAATTATCATAGGCAAATTTTACCTGGTATTTTGCTACTGCTCTCATGGGCCATCATCTTTTCTTCCTCCTAATTCAGTTTCTTTTTTTGCCACTGTCTGCCCACTAAGCCAATACCAGATCTTTTAGATATTATGTTATTTTTAAATTATGGAATCACCCAATTTCAAGATAAAAATCCCTGTATTTGTCAAGATAAGCCAGCAATGTTGTAATAACATGGTTTTAAAACCTCAAGTTTCAGTGGCTTAAAAGAGTGATGGTTAATTTCTCATTTTAATAAAGTGAGTCAGGCATTTCTATTGGTAGTTTTCTTCCATTGTTGTAGAGAATGGGGTGTGTGCAGTATTGAAGGCCAGGACACGAGAACTCTGAGAAGGAAGTTGGTTTATTTCGACTGGCTAGACTCGGTGGACTTTTGTCCTAATAATAACTGAGCCCTGAATAGCATTTTTTGGTCCCTTTTACACAGAAGTTTAAGATTAGGGAGAAAAAGGATGATGGTATGCAAACAGACCTTTGGTTAGTTTCTTCAGTGTTTGATCTGAGTATCAGATAGGTTATTTCCTCCAGGTGAGTTGCATATTCCCCATATTCCAAACCAGCTTGGATTTAGCATATCTTCCACAGCTTGGATTTAGCATATCTTCCACATTCCATCTGGATGCAACCTTGAATACACCTTCAGTCTTACATCCTTTCTGAACAGTCAAAGACTGTAGGGCCTATATTTCTTATTTGGACTTTTAGGGACTAGGTACACTTGGAAACAATTTTGAATTTATGCACAGGCTATATCACCATATGATGACTCAGAGAGCTAGGTGCTTTTACCTTGTGACTTTATCATATCAGCACATGACTCTCTGGTTTTTTCCATAAGGAACACAAGGGATGAAGTTACATTAACTTTACCTATCTTATTCAGCAGAGATACACATACCTACTGTTCAAGTCCATTAGCCAGAATTTCACATGATCAGACTTCAAACACAAATGAGAGTGTAAATACAGTTACTTCATCTGTATTTACTACAAAATACAGTAGTAAATACACAAATTTGTCTTTAGCACAAAAGTCAAAATAACAAATAGAGAAATACACAAATGTTATTGTGTCAGAGGTCTTCAAGACCTTCCTCAGGCTGAATGATTCACTGGAAGGATTCACAGGAATTCAGAAGTTGTTATGCTCACAGTTTTGGTATATTATATTGTTTAAAATAGCAAAGAGGACAGGTGCATCCTGGGAGAAACCAGGAGCAATTGTCCATTGTCCCTTCTTAGTGGAGTCATGTGGGATGTGTGCAGTTCTCCCCTCAATGATGTGTGATAACATGTGTGACAACACAGGCAGAGTGTTGCCAGGTGAGGAAGCTTGCCCAAGCCTTGGTGTCCATGGAGGTTAGTCATGTAGACAGGCAGCATTTCTCTAACTGACCTAAGCTTCTCAGAGGTCTTCTCCAGACCTCCAGACCAAAGACAGTATTCATACTAATTAACCTTCAATCATACCATTGGCATAATCTATGTTTGATCATCAACTTGATAGAGTATGACCCAAGGGCTCAGGTGTGAAAACCATTCTTATCAGGCAGAACATTCCAAGAGCTCTTTGTTTAGTTTATAGGAGCTAGCCAAAGACAAGTCTGAAAATAAGAATTTCTTGAAAATGTGGAAGGTTTGAGCAACCCAGGCCTACTGACTTACCCTTTCCAGCACAGCTATTTAGATATGTGGAAGAAAATACCAGGTGAATACCAAAACAGAACAAAACAAAAGACTCAACTAAGAAATGTGAAAGTATTTATATTTATTTTGTGTAACTGGGGAGATGTGAAGAGTCGAACAAAGTGTTCCTGGTTTTGGTGATTTTATGAATGGCAAGATTAGAATATATTTACAATCCATAAACACTGTTATATATTTCTACACTACTGATATTCCAAATTAAGCTGTTTTTTTCCTTGTATATTCCTAACAGAGAATGATGTCTTCTTTAAAATGTATTTCTTACAATAATTTAACTTAAACTAGGAAATAGTATTGCTTATTTCAAATTATTTCAGTAAATTTAATGCATTAGTGATTTTCTGGCCATTTTCTAATCTCTTCCTCTCTTCATCTTCCATTTCTCCACAATATATATTTCTTCACAAGATCAAACCCATACCTTAAAACTTTAGCATGTGTCTCAACATCTCCTGAGTAGCCTTTTTTAAAACAACAATTTCTGTTGAATCTTAACATCATATTTGTTTACTATGTTTTTAAAAACAATATTACTTGGATATTTAATACTGTCAAAGCTAAGATGCAAGACCTTTTTAGACCATAAACAAGAATATCAGTAGAGAAAAAATATGTCATTCCTAATTTTTACTTTGCCCAAATGTGACCTATAATTTGAGACTGAACCATGCTAACTACTTGTGAGGGATGCAAGCATTTACACCTGAAAGATACTGGTAATTATAAAGATAATAGCAATGAAAATGTTATATGCAAATCACACTGTCAAGAAAAGAAAGTCCTTTCTGTTGTGGTTTTGATTGGCATATCCATTTCCTTAGCCAGCAAATCTCCCGTGGCATTATGTAATCAAATTTACATTTGCCACAAAGGAGAGAAATGCTTTTGATCTCTTTAACAGTAAAAGGATTCTGGTTTGTAATGGAATAGAGCTTTAATTAGACTCCAACAAAGGATTCCATGAAAATTTGTTCATGTCAGTTTTAAATTAGAAAAGAGATGGCGCCTTGAGGAATTACTACCAAGCACCAGCTGATGATGTAACTAGAAAAAGCCCTTGAATAAAAGGATCAACTCAGACCAGCAGAATATGTCAGCCTACATGTAGTATCAGGTGTTAAAAACTGATTTTTGACCTTGGATAAAAGGGGTAAATAGAAAGGACAAATGAGTTTATTTGACTATGAGTTCCAAAAAACAGTCAGGAGGTCATCAGAGGGGTCACGCTTATGCATGCCTCAGCAGGGTCCCAGAGACAGCCAAAGTAGATATAACCCCAGGTATTGGTTCTTCTGAGGGCTACAGAGACCCACAGGTTCTATGTTCATGGCAGATGGCTCTGGAGTTCAGTGCCATGTCAGTTGGCCCTACTTTGGAGTTTGTGTTCCTGAGTGTGATGAAGTTGAACTCAGATGTGACCTTTCTACACATGCCTCTTCTGTTACATTTACAGGACCTGTGGTTGGCACAGGCGTTGGTGTATACTCAGGAGACCTGAATCTCTGGAGAGTCCATGTGACAGCCGAGCCCTGAGACTCAGCAGACTTACAACTCCTGTCCTCTGGTTTATTGGACTTACTCTGATCAGCTAACAGGGAGGTGAAGAAGGTTAACCAACACACCAGGGAGCCAAGAGTTATTACAACTGCAAGCATGAGAATTGGATCCATCATCCATGTGGACTCTAAAGCCCCCTCTAGATATAGAGATGGAGTGGACATAACCATCCCAAGGTCTACAGGATGGAGGAATAGAGTGTGGATTAGAGTGGATTTACTGATATTCTGCTATGGAACTATTGTGTTTAATAATGGAAGAAATTGTAGCATTGATGTGGAGAAAGTGGCCATGGTAGCTACTAAGGGTAGGGAGAGGGAAGAAGAGATATGATGTGGGGGCTTTTTCAGGACTTGGAGTTGTCCTGGGTGGTACTGCAGGGACAGATACTGGACATTGTATGTCCTGCCATGGCCCACTGGGTGGACTGGGAGAGAGTGTAAACTATAATGTAAACAACTATCCATGTGGTGCAGCAGTGCTCCAAAATGTATTCACCAAATGTAATGAATGTGCCATGATGATGAAAGAGGTTGTTGATGTGGGAAGAGTGGGATGGGGGGGGGGTGGTATATGGGGACCTTGTATTTTTTTTAATGTAACATTTAAGGAAAAATAAAGAGAGAGAGAGAGAAAGAGATAGAGCTGCTATTGTGGCTCCATGACTTACTTTTAGTTTGTTTTTGTAACTATTAATTATTTTTTCACAATGATTTATTTGGCCTTTTTTAAAACTTAAAATACAGTGAGAAAATGGGCCTCTATTTTAATATTCTTGTTCTTATGTGAAGAAATAATGCTCAAACTTTTAATAATAATACAAATTATATTCTTCTTGTGTTACGTATTATAATATATGTCAAAATATAGTTCCATAGCAAATATTTCTTGGACAAAATAATTTCCTTAATTCCAAAGACAAAAGTAGTAATAAAAGTGGCCATTTGTCTAATTGCTGCAAAATGCTAACTCAGGCTTATTAAAAAGAACAGCTAAGTGTTTCAAACAAAATAGGATTCCTGGTTTGCTGAGTAATTTTGTGTGCTCATTAGTTCTTTTATTTTTATCACTATATTTTTTTGGCAAAACTTGTGAATTTATAAAACAAGCATGCATATTCTCATACAAGGCTCTCATACATTTCCCCACTTTGCATTGTTGTGAAACATTTATTACAAACTATGAAAGAACATCATCAAAATATTACTATGGGGAGAACCAGTAGGATGGTGGTGGAGTAAGGAGCTCCTAGAGTCAGCTCCTGCTACAGGGCAGTTAGCAAAAACCCAGGGCTCTCTGGAGCTAGCTGAAGCACCTGTTTGGGGTCTCCAGCAGGCCTGAAGAGGATCCTGCCACATCCTTGAAGGAATGGAAGAAGGAGGCTGCCCATCTCAGAGATGACTCGTAAGTAGAGTGTTCCATGCTGTGAAGGCTGGTGCCCATCCTCCACTGGAGGAACAAGCCACCCTGGGAGCTGTTCTGTGGCTGGAATTGAAAGCTCCACTTCCCCAAAATGGAGGAGGAAGAGATGGTTGGTCGCCAATTTCAGTTACTGATGAGTAAATTCAGTGGGTTAAAGTATATTCCTGAGAACAGCTAAAGTTTGAGCCTGTCCAAGCCAGAAAGAGGCCAGGAACTGCCATCTTAAGTCTGTGCCTGGCATGAGGGGAAGCAGGGCAGACTGAGAATCCCAGTAATGGTGAGAACCGGCTTCTTTCCATCCAGGTCAGATTGCAGCTCCAGCATAGGCCCCAGTGCCACCTTCAGCAGGAGGAAGCTGCAGGGACCTGTGCCATCCTCTCTGGGAAATTACTGGCCAAGCTGCAGAGGCCGGTGATTGTCCTACTCTGGCAGCACAAGCTGCCCCAGGAACTATTCTGTTGCTGGAATTGGAAGCTCCATTTCCCAAAAATAGGGGAGAAGGAGACAGTTGGCTGCTGATTTTGGCTACTGATTGGTAGACTTGGCTAGCTAAGATATAACCCTGGGAACAGCTGGGGTGTGGATCAGCTCAAGTCTGAAAGAGTACAGTAGCCACCATTTGACTCCACCGCCAGCCTAAGGGGAAGCCAGGCTGAAAGAAAATCACATTGACGGTAAGAACCATTTTCTTTCACTCAGATTGGCCTGCAGCCCTAGCCTAGGCTTCAGCCCACCTCTGGGCCTGAGCAGCCTATCCAGGTAACTGCATGCAGGTACCTTTGGCTTTCACAGACTGAAAATCAGAAGTCTACCAGGGCAGCTGTGGTTATCTTGGACTCGCACTGCATAGATAGCTGCTCACACCGCCAGTTCCATCCCTCCCCCAGGTAGGGGAGAAAGGGGAGTGAAGCTTCATCAGTCCCTCTGTGCAACTACAGTCTAGGCCTACACAACATGAATTATTCAACACAGCTGTGACTCTGTCCCTACCCCTGACAAAAGAGAAAGTTGGAAGAAGCTTCATTGGCCCCTGGTGCAATGAGGGCACCTCCACAGCTAACAGCACCAACTACATGCTTTGTTCCTACTACACAATCAGCAAGGGAGAAAGGGCATGAAGCCCTATAAACTAAAGAGAAAACCTGCACCAAGAATAAATACTCTAGTAAGCCAGATGCCAAAACACCAGCAAAATATTATAATCCACACCAAGAAACAGGAAGCTATGGCCCAGTTAAGGAACAAGATAAGCCTCCAGATGGCATAAAGAAGTTAAGACAACTAATCATAGATGTTCAAACAAAACTCCTTAATTAATTCAATGAGATGGCTAAAGAGATTAAGGATATTAAGAAGACAGTGGATGAGCACAAAGAAGAATTTGAAAGCATGCATAGAAAAATAGCAGATCTTATGGGAATGAAAGCTTCAATAAATGAAATTAAAATAACATTGGAATCATAGAATAGCATATTTGAGGAGGCAGAAGAAAGGATTGGTAAGCTTGAAGAAATGGCCTCTGAAAGTGAACATACAAAAGAACAGATGAAGAAAAGAATCAGAAAAAATTGAGCAAGGTCTCAGGGAACTAAATCACAGCAAAAGGTGTGCAAACATATGTGTCATGGGTGTCCCTGAAGGAGAAGAGAAGGGAAAAGGGGCAGAAAGAATATTTGAAGAAATAATGGTAGAAAATTTCCCAACTCTATCGAAGGACATAGATATTCATGTCCAAGAAACACAACAGACTCCCACCCAAAAAAATCCGAATAGACCAACTCCGAGACATGTACTTATCAGAATGTCAAATGCCAAAGACAAAGAGAGAATTCTGAGAACAGCAAGAGAAAAGCAACTCATAATATATAATGGATACCCAATAAGATTAAGTGCTGATTTCTCCAGGAACCATGGAGGCAAGAAGACAGTGGTCTGATATATTTCAGATACTACGAGAGAAAAACCTCCAGCCAAGAATCTTATATCCAGCAAGACTGTCTTTCCAAAACTAAGGGTGAGATTAGAATATTCACAAATAAACAGAAACTGAGAGAATTTCTAAGCAAGAGACCAATTTTTCAGGAAATACTAAAGGGTGTGCTAGAGCCTGAAAAGAAAAGACAGGAGAAAGAGGCCTAGAAGAGACTCTAAAAATGAAGATTACAACAAATTGTCAAAAGAGTGGTAAAAATAAAATATGATAGATAAAATTCAAATAGTCAGAAATAAACTTAACTAACAATGTGAAGAACTTGTATTCAGAAAACTGCAATTCAATGTTAAATCTAAAAAACGTCCTAAATAGCTGGAAGAACATTCCATGCTCATGGATTGGAAGACTAAATGTCATTAAGATGTCAATTCTACTCAAATTAATATACAGATTTAATGCAATCCTGATAAAAATTCCACCAGCATTAAAGAAAGAATTGAAAACTCGACCACCAAATATATTTGGAAGGGTAAGGGGTCCTGAACTGCCAGAAACGTCATAAAAAGGAAAAGTAAACCCTCATCTCTAGACTTTAAATCGTATTACCTAGCTATAGTGGTAAAGACAGCATGGTACTGGCATACAGATAGATACAGTAGACCAATGGAACCAAATTTATGGTTCAGAAACAGACCCTCACATTTATGGTCTAGTGATTTTTGACTAGCATATCAAAAACATACAGCTCAGGCAGAACAATCCATTCAAAAAACGGTATTGAAAGAATTGGATATCCATGGCCAAAAGTAGGAAAGAGGACCCCTATCCCATACCTTATCCAAAAATTAACTCAAAATGGATCAAAAACCTAAAAATAAAAGCTTCTAGAAGAAATTATAGGAAAATATCTTCAAGAGGTGGTAGTAGGTTGTGGATTCTTAATAGAGATAAGAGGAGGACTGAGTGGATTATTGATGTTTATTGTATGAAGAAGTTTTAATTAACTTTACTGTAAAAGTATGGAAATGTATAGAGTGGATGGTAACACACAGTGAGTAACAGCTAGGTTATAAATAGGGATGTGACTGAAAAATGGCAGTCTTGGTATGTAAATGCCAAATGACAAAATGCTAAAGAATAATCTAAGAACTGGATAACACAGTAAACCAAGAGGTGGATGAGAATTGTGGTTGATTGTACAGATGCAAGAGTGTCCTTTGTGAGCTAGAGCAAATGTATATCACTACTGCTGGGTGTTGGGAATGTGGAAAAGCATGGGAAAAATACAATTGGAGTGATCTGTGGACTGTGGTTAGTAGTAATAATATAATATTCTTATATTATCTATTTGAAAGATGTACTGTGTTGATAATGCATCTATTTGAAAGATGTACTGTGTTGATAATGAAGCAGTATGAAAAATGTGAGCCAAATGTACACTATGGACATGGTAACTATCAGATGATATTATCTTACCTGTAGCAAATTTTCCACCACAGTTTGATGTGTTGATGGAGGGGTGTTGTTTGGGAATTCTATACATGTGCATGATTGTTTTATAAGTTTACAACTTCTGTCATTAAAAATATATTTAGAAATTAATAATTTGGTGGGTTGGGGAAAGAACACACCAAATGTAAGATAAGGACTATGATTAGTGGTAAGATTTTGACAATATTCTTTCATAGTTTGTAACAAACATCTCACAACAATGCAAGGTGTTGGTGGAGGGTTGATGTTTGGGACCCCTGTATGATGTTAGGCTTGTTTGCTTTGTAAGTTCACAAGTTTTACTATACTCTTAATTGTTTATGTATGTTCATATATAAATGACATAAAGATAATAATAGGGTTGGTTGGGGAAAATTACTTTAGTTAGTAGTAATATTTTGACAATGCTCTTTAATCAATAGTTAAAAATGTTTAATAACAATACAAGTTATTGATGGTAGGGTGAGTTATGAGAGTCCTCTATGACGTTATATATGTTTGTTTTGTAAGTTCACAACTATTATTATATACTTATTGTTTATGTATGTTTATGTATGAATAATATACTTCAATAAATTAACTTTAAAAATATTACTACTAACTACAGTCCATATCTTTCATTTGGTGTCTTTTTTTTTCCAACAAAACCATGTGATAATTAACACCCTATATTAGTGTTACGTATTTGTTATCATTCAAGAGATGATGTTCTCATATTTGTTCTAATCATAGTCCATCATCTACTGGATTCCCTATCTTATACAGTTCCATGCCTTGTACAATCCTTTCAAAGTGTACACTCAGTGGTTCTCATTTTCACCAGAGTTGTGCTGTCATTATCTCAGTCAAATTTAGAATGTTTTCCTTACTCCAAAAGGAAAAATGCCATACTTCCTTATACCCCCTATTGTTGTTCCTTAGTATTGAAATAATATGTTCTTGCCATTGTTGCAAAATATTACAATATTACTGTTAACTATTATCCATAAGTTTCTTAGGTTGTAATTTCCCCGTGTATCATCATACTCTTAGCACTTTGTAAAAGAAGAGCTTTCTTATATTTTTACTACTAACCACAATCTTCATCTACCACCCAAGTCACTACGTTACACTTTTTGAATTAACTTTCTATTTCTCCTAGATAATCACCTGGTATCTGAGCTAGTCAATGTAAAAAAATAAAGCTTGAGGCAAAAATGGAGACTGGAAAATGCTGGTATGCCTTTATGGCAGTTTGATATTACTGATTAATTCCAAAAAGAAATATTATGTTTGTAAACTGGTCTGATCCTCTGGGCTTGATACCCTTTGATAGTATTAAATTCAGAGATGTAATTTTTACTTGATTAAATTAAAATTAGGGCTTTGATTTGGCCTTGTCACTAGGACATTGGGTCCCCACCCCCCTGGTGGGCAGGGACTCACACAGAAAACTACATGGCAGAGGAGTGAGCTTAATGGTTTTTGGATTTTTTTTGATGATGATGCTGGAGCCCCGGGGAGAGAGCTAAGCCATTCATATGCTATTTTACAGCTGGCCTTGTGGAGAGAGCAAAGCAGTTGAGCCCAGAAACAGATGAACCCCGGGAAGAGAGATGAGACTTATGCCAGTCTACAGGTGAGATCAGAAGAAGCTAGGACCCTGGGGCCTTAAGAGGAAGAGAAATCTTGAACTCTCACAGAGACCGGCAGCCATCTTTGGTGAGGGAAGTAAATTACGCTTTATGACTTGTGACTGTAAACTTCTACCCCAAACAAATACCCTTTATTAAAGCCAACAGATTTCTGGTACTTTGCATCAGCATCCCTTTGGCTGACTAATACAGCCTTCTGTTCTTATGTAGGCTAACTGCCTAAAATAATTAAACCATTTAATAGCAGAAAAAAAAATTTTATTGGAATTTCAAGTATAAAATGCTGTAGCAGAGGCAGTAAATGTAATCTCAGTTTCATTCAGTGTACCTTATTTCAGTTGCAAAGACTTTCTTTTTGAAATAAAAAAAAAATAGGCATTTTAGTTATGATGCAGAAATTGAATCTCTAGGAATTGGTGACTGCATAATGTTAAGGTTAATAAGTAATAGAATTTATTTCCTTTCCTGTTTGTTTTAATAACTAAATGATTTCACTCTTTTCATTTGGTGAAGGAGGTGAAAAAGCATAAAATACAAAATCAGCAAAATAGAGCTAAACCAAACTTGCATAAAATAACCAAAAATATTTGTCCACCAATGTTTTTGAAACAGTTAATTAATATAAAGTGCCATTATGTTCTTGTTGTCTCAAAACTCTCCACTTTAAGAATATGAGTAATTATTTCCTTTTCTTTCCAATAAAAAAAAAGTACATTTTTATATAGGAACATTAGTTTATTTTCTGCTTGTATGTCCCAGAACGTCCCATAATTTTACTTAACTTCTATTTTAATGGAGCAGAAACACTAAAATATGACCTTTTATAGCAAACTAACACTAATTGAATGAAATGCTGAATCTAATAGTTCTTTGCTTTTGTGTGTCAGAGAGGAGAAATTTTATAAAAGCAAAAGTTGAAACTTTTCTAACCGATATCTGTAGTATTCATTCAGTTCCTGCTTTGTCTTCTGCAAACGTATTTCTTCATTGTATTCATTCTCCTGAATAACAGAGCACTAGCACTTTTGAAACATGAGGCTGAGGACTGCTGGCATACTGTTTCCAAAGGACACTAAAATTTAACTTGTAGATTTTTGTTTACCTGTTTAATTTATTTTTTAATTTTTTTCCTATGTGTGTGAGAAAGCAGGATTTCTGCTTTCCCTATATCTGTCCACAATATTTCTCAATATCTGTCCACAATTTAGTTTACTTAGTCAATAGTTTTGGCTGACTCTGAGAGATCCCTTATTTTTTAAATTACCACCGATAAATGACAAAATAACATAAATATCACTATTTATATTACCTAATCATTTACTCCATTTCTTTTCCCTTTTTCTTTTTTTTCATATTGTAACCAAGCAATAATGTAGCAAAATCCCCAAAACTGAATCTAAGAAACAAAATGAAGACAACCACACAAATATGTTGTGATATCATTGAGTCTGCTTTGAAGTTATGACAAAGATGGATCCTGATTAATATCACTATAAATCACTCTATATGCCAAATCAACCGTGTCTTTATGCATTGTTATAGTACAGCAAAATACATATATTTATGAATTCTTTCTCTTTATTTAGATTGTTTCATATCTTTGACATATAACCAGAGGAGGAGCCAAGAAAGAAATATGCTTAAGTCACATTAACCTTTATTTTACCAAATCATGGAATTAAATTTCCTTAAATATAGGCAACAAATTCCTGCATTTCAGTTCACTCCATCATTCATAGTGAAAGAAATTATTTATTTATAAGACAAAATGTTTGAATAATTTGCAACAGAAAATTATTTACCTGATATGTCTTCACCCTTTATAGCATTAAATAGCATCTCCATCCAAAAATTTAAATACTGACTTTTTAGAAGCTAGTCTAATAGGAATTTTTCTTATTCTCCTTTTTAGAGGAATAATTCTTATCAGTACACATTCTTAAGATTTATTTCACTTTTGCTTTAATCCTCCTTTAAAATATTATGAATCTCCTTCATATTGTGTATTTACATGAAAAAAATTGTAGTGAAAATTGTGCTTCTCTTGGAGTGTGAAAATGGAGGTCTCTCCCCCTTAGAGAACATTGTAATAGTCAGATTTCATAGGCTTTCCCTGGAGTAAAAGAAAACCATTTTATTTCTTACTATAAAAGAAAGAATGTGTCTATGCCAAGACTTCTAATAACCCTAACCAATTCTAGCTGTATTTTTATGAACCAGGGTCAAGAGTTCACAAAGTTTAGGGGCATATCACATTCTGTCACAGGCATGAAAAACTACCAAAAGGTATCCTGAGAGGAAAATCCTACTTTACCTTTATTTTTAAGGTGATTTTGAAAATACCTCAGTTATTTCCCATCACTTGGAGCTCATATGGAACTTTTTTTAAACTTTTTTTTGTCTTTATTTTTTTTAATATTACATTAAAAAAATATGAAGTCCCCATATACCTCCCACCCCCCTCACCCCACTCCTCCCCCATAACAACAATCTCCTCCATCATCATGAGACATTCATTGCATTTGGTGAATACATCTCTGAGCACTGCTGCACCTCATGGTCAATGGTCCACATCATAGCCCACACTCGCCCACATTCCACCCAGTGGACCATGGGAGGACATACAATGTCCAGTAACTGTCCCTGCAGCACCACCCAGGACAACTCCAAGTCCCAAAAATGCCCCCACATCACATCTCTTCCTCCCACTCCCTACATAATTCATATGAATTCTTCTCCAAGGAAGGAGATCATGCTTCGTTTTATTTTCCTTTGGAAAACTCACATGGACATCCCAAAGTAAACCTTTTATCTGAAGCAACCACTGAAAGGTTTGTGGAATCAGGGATTCAAATTGAGACAAATTCAATGCAAGAGTTAAAATAATAAAAGTTGAGCTAGGATTTAAACATTAAATTTCTCACAAAATTCTTCATGTATCCATGAATTTACTTCACTTAAGTCCTTTAAATTGTACAATTTTAAATGTGTTCATTCTAGAAACCAAACTATTCTGATGATCATGGTTAGCATAAGGGAAGTGCAAGTAACAATGGAAGCAGCCAGCAAGACTCAGAGCAAAGGAGAGCCAATTAGCAACAGTGTTTTCCTCCATACCACCTAAGAGAATACTTCTGGAAGGCAGCTGATTTTCAACTCAGTATAACAGATTAGGGAAAATTTCTAAGACTTTTGCCTGGGATTTCCAAATGTCTAATTATAGTGTGTACAAAAGTCCAGGCCCTGAAGGGATGGAGCAGCCTTGTCTGCCATCTACCAGATTGATCTAATAGAGACTCTCTCTTTTACTAATAGGCCGAGTGTAAGGCCCTGGTTATTTCCCACACCGTTTTAGGAGCAGTTTTCACATTTACTACTGTGACGATGCAGACATAGCCAGAGTAAAGTTGGTTGATGGGGGTTCCCAGACAGCCTTCTCCATATATAGCCAACTTTGGGTCTTTGCTCTGAAACAAGACACCTGCATCCTGGGAGAAATATATTTCCTCTCTTTGTCTCTAAAGAGTTTGAGGGTGTCAAAATTTTATGAGTATGAAAATAGTAGATCTGAATTGCACATTTAAGAGCATTACATCTAACTCATCCACCTACCCACAACCCCTCCACGACCACTTCTTATATGAGGTCCCTTTAACTTAACCATACCTAGAATTTCCATGTGGCCTCCATCAGCTCTCAGCTTTCTGTGACAATTTAGAATGATAGGACCCTGTGCTGGGACACTCTGAGCAACCCTCCAAAGTAAACAAATTCCTACAATTTTTATAACACATAAATTTTTAGAATTCTTTTTTTTACTTTCCTGGTTTTCAAATGATAACTTTATAAAAAGGATTATTAAAATACAATATACACATACATGATACATACTGTTACTATGTACCTAAAATAATACTTAATATAATAATGTCTGTCACTACATATTGATATATGTGTGCCATATATAAGCAGACATATATTAATATATACCAGATTCTCTTAAAGATGGTAGAGACATATTTATTTATTTATTTATTTATTTATTTATTTATAGATTTAAACAATTTTTTAAGGATACATAGATTATACAGAATTTTACGTTCAAAATATAAGAGGATCCCATATACCCCTACTGTCCACTCCCCACCCCCACTCCTCCCACATCACCAAATTCTTTCATCAGTGTGGCACATTCTTGCATTTGATGAATACATTTTAGAGCACTGCTACATAGCATGGAGTCTAGTTTACACTGTAGTTTACACTCTTTCACAGTCCATTCAGTGGGTGATGGCAGAATATATGATGTCCTGCATCTGTCACTACAATATCATTCAGGACAATTCCAAGCCCTGAAAATGCCCGCATGTCACACATCTTTTTCCCTCTCCCTGCCCTCAGCAACTCCTGTGGTTACCATGTCCACATCAATGATATAGTTTCTTCCATTGCTAGAGTCACAATCATTCTATAGTAGAATACCGGTAAGTCCACTCTAATCAATATTTTATTCCTCCATCCTGAGGACCCTGGCATGGAGATGCTAACTCTGCCTCTAACTCAAGAGGAGCCTAGATCCCACATGGTTGATTGATGGAATTCCCCTGCTTGCAGTTGTAGACTCTCAGTTTTCTGGTGTGGTGATTGACCATCCCCACCTCCCTATTAGCTGACATGGACATGTCCAACAAACTGGAGAGTAGGTGCTGCAACTCTGCTGAGACTCAGGGCCCAGCCCACATATAGTCACTCCATAGATTCAAGTCTCCTGAGCATACACCAACCCCAGTGCCAACCACAGGTTCAGTAAAAATGACAGAAGAGGCATGTGTACAGAAGTTACATCTGAGTCCAAATCTATCACACTCAGGAGTACAAATTCCAAAGTAGGGCCCACTGGCAAGGCACTGAGCTCCAGAGCCATCTGTCATGACCATAGGATCTGAGTGTCTCAACAGCCCTCAGGAGCACCACTACTTGGAGTTGTATCTACTTTGGCTATCTCTGAGATCCTGCTAAGATGTGAGTAAGTGTGATCCCTCTGATGACCTCCCGACTCAGGTTGAAATCTTTCAGCCATATAAACTCGTTTATCTTTACCATTTTCCCCTTTTATTCAAGGTCATTTTCTAATTGCATCACCTACTGATAGGCATATTTTTATTAATCTACAGAGCCACAAAACTGTTATCTTGAAGCTCTGCACTATGCATAATGGAAGTCTGCTGCTGGGTGTCTGTGGTGGATGCTGTGATATGCTGCCCAGACCTTTGGACTGAAAGCCTTCTTCTTCTTCAGAAAAAACCCTCTGCTCTCAGCTCTCTCCAGTAATTGCCCTCAGCTGAAGAGATCCGTCTTGCCCAAGATCAACCTCCTTCTGGGGCCAGACTTCAGGCACTGAGGGGATTGAGGCGACTGCATTAAAGCATAGACCCTGGCTCCAAATGGAGACAACCCCTGTGATGGTTAGGCTATTGTGTCAACTTGGCCAGGTAATTGTGCCCAGTTGTTTGGTCAACAAGCACTGAGCTAACTGTAATACAAGGGTGTTTATGGACTTTAGTCACCATTAACTTTACTGCAGTGGCAAATCATAGATAGCTGGTTATAATTACATCAATCAGGGAGATTGCCATCATCAATGAGTGACCCTTAACCCAATTAGTTGAATCCCTTAAAAGGGGAAGTGATTCCAGCATTGAGAGAGAATTTCCCAGCTCGTCTTTGGACAGCCAACATCTCCCAGAACTTGTCAAGAATCTTCATTGGAATTTCATCGGAGCTCCTAGTTGCAGCCTGCCTGCAGAATCTGAACTTGGGCATCCCCACGGCTGCATGAGAGATTCTGATAAATCTTACTATCGACAGATATCCCTTGTTGGTTCTGTTTCCCTAGAGAACACTGAATAATACAACCCAAGGGCTATTCTAGCTTCAGAGCTCCCTGTAGTTGACTAAGGCCCTCTGAGGGATCCTGCTTACTTTCCTTCACCTGCAGGAGCATGTTTCCTTGTAAACTGCCTGCAAACTAATCTCTAGCTGAGTCAGAGGGAGCCCAATCTGCACAGTGACAAAATAATTTATTGCCTCAACTTTTTGCAAGTGAAAGGGGATGCTAATCATATGGAATGTGGATATGCAACAGGCATGGAGTAGAATAGTCCCAGGTGAACTGAGACTTGAGGTCACTCTCTATTTGCAGTAATATAAACCTGTGTTCAATACCACCTTATGAGTTATGGAACATTGGGCTAACTATTAACCTTGCTAAATCTCAATTTCCACATGTGTGCAAGCAAGCTAATAATACCCGGTTCACTGGAGAATTGAAAGATTTGGCTAAAATGATGCATAGAAAGCATTGGTATAGTGCTTGAGACATAGTAACCACTTAATTCATAGTAACCGTTTCATCGCTCTGTCTACTTTACATATGAGGATACGAAGCTCAGAAAAATTAAGTAAACTCAAAGTTTACACCTCTCATAAGTGGAGTAGCCAAAATTCAAACACAGTTTTCTGACTCCAAAACCTCTCCTCATAACCAATTTGTGAGACTATCTTCTTTATACCCCTTTCTTGATCATTTGAAGAATTTATATTTTAAATTATATTCACTATGCCTCAATTATCTGATACATGAAGCACTCATTTTGATTATAAGTGAGAGAAACCAAACTCAAACAAGCTTAATCAACAAATGACTTTATTTATGTAAGGGAAAAGTCCAGGGGAAAATCTGCCTTCAAGACTGGCTGCTTTCATGTCCCTGAGCAGTGATATCAGAATTGTATATCTCTCTTTCCATAACTGTACTACTTTGTTCTTAGCTGGCTTGATTCAAGTCACACTTTTCAGCATTTAGGATATGTGGCAATTAGCAGCTCTATGTTGGTATACTGCATAATTCTAGAGTTGAGAGGAACAAACCGCTTTGTTTTCCACCATCCGTCTTGATCCCTCAGGATACTCTTTTTGGGTTTGTTCTGGGTCACATGCCCATCCCTGCTTTATACCTTCTTCTCCTCAAGTCTCCAACTCTTCTTTCCCCCTCTCAGCTGATGCTCTTGCTTTTTATTTTGCTCAGAAAATAGAAATATTCAAGAGAGAATTTCCTGATCTTCCTGCCACCACACCCATAGGCATACTTTCATATGAAATCTTTTGCTTCCCCTCTTTCAAGAGTGATTAATATGTCAATGCTCCCGACAAAGAACAAAACACATAGCATCCTCTTATTAGAGAACATTTTCCTGAAAATTGTCCTATGTGGTTTATTTGCCATGATTTTGTCTATACTGAATCATTTGTTATTAAAGGAAGAGCTATGACTCATATATTCCTTAAGTATAGAGTGAAAGGAAATCAATGGTTAAATTTAGCATGAAGGATTGGTTCAGGAGATAAAAGTGTTTTTTTTTTTTTGCCCCGAGTTTGAATCTATTTGAAATACTATCTTCAAAGTATAACTTTTCATACATGCATCTCATTGCCCCTTGATTTTGCTACCTTTCTCCCTCCAAATAAATGTACCTGTAACTGCCCTATTTTCTCTTTCCTCAGGTCCTCATTTTTCCCCAAATGAGAGTAAGCAGTAATGATAATTAAACAATCAACAATCCAGTGAAAACCAACTCCTGAGATAGTGCTGGCTGATTAATAGGTAATACCTCCTTCTCAAGTTGCTCAGACTTAACCTACTTTAAAACTACTGACTCCAACAGGGTTGACAGAAGACTCTTCAGATGATTTTAATAATGTGGTAGGTCCATGAGGCAGTGTTTTTCAGGCAAGTTCTTAGGGCCATAATTTTACCAGGTTTTATATACATTTGGTCTAGAGAAGAGGAGGAAAGATTAGTCAGAGATGACTTTTAATATTCAAGCAGCCTCCAGAGTATACATAATCATGGAGTAAAATGGTGGTGGAGGTGGGGGATGGGGTTTGACCTGGAACTTAAAATCTCTGAGGATAGAGAAGAAATAGTTTTAAAAGGGAAGAAGCAAATATCCCATACCAATATTAACAACAAAAAAAGCACTTTAGTGTTTGCAAAGTCCATTCATGTTGGCTATTTTATTTAAATGTGACACAACCTTGTGAATGAGTAATTGCCATATTTTCAACGAGTATGGAAATTAAAACCAAGAGAAGTTAAGTAAGTTTTCCAATAGTATTTCAAACGTAGGCTGTATGTAAGGAAAGTGGTTACACAGCTGTAAAATCTATCAAGTTCCCTATTATAACACCCTGCCTATGGTAGCTAGTCTCTAAGTATGATCCACCAATAAACCATTCCTTCCAGTATTCAGACCTTGTGTAGTCTTCACCCACAATGGATTGAGCCCGGTCTTGTGTAAATAATAGAATGTGGTATGCCTCTGTTGGCATATGTACTCCAGGGAAAGCCAGTTACCATTTAAGAAGTTCTAGTACCTTAAGACCCCAAGCAGTGAGGAAGCCCAAGGTGGTCGTGGAAAGGTCATGTAGAGAAAGAAAAATGCCTATCCAACCATCAGCTCTTTCAGTCATCATAGCCGAGGTGCCAGGCACATAAATGAAGAAGTACTCCTGGATGACCAGTCCAGTTGGGCCTTCAGATTATTCCAGATCCTTCTACCATCTAATTGCAACTTCAAGAGAGAGCTTAAGTGTGAAATACCAGTCAACCCACATATCCATGAGACATTCTAATAAAGAGTTGTTTTAAGTCACCAAGGTTTGGGCTGATTTGCTACACAACACTAGATGACCAAATCCTTGCCTATTTCCAAAGTTGGGAATGTGGAAGAAATAAAGACATCATATAAGGAAATTAAAGGGAAGATTATTTGCAAATTTTGAAGAGTGCTATTTAAAACTCAAGGAAATAGTGAAAGACACAGACACCCAAAATCATAAGCCTTGTGTCTGAACCCTCCCCTTGACATTTTCTTACTTATCTTGGATAAATCTCATTCAAACTCTTCCAGTCTAAAAGTGGATATCCATGAAAATGTATAATAAAGCTTAGCTCTGGTCAGAGTCTCAGATGAGAAAATTTAGTGTTCCAGTGTGTCATAAATTGAAAAATCTTACAGATACCTGTATATTATATTGATGGATAAAAATATTAGAGGCAGGAGACTGGTTCTATGTACAAGAGGCAAATTATGTTCTTATTAATAGAATGGAATTTGAGCATGAGAGTCATTCATTCACTCCTTCCTTCAACATGTACTATTGAGAATCCATTATTGATCAGGTGTCGTGCACATAGCTGGGGAGCTGATGCTTAAAAATGACAGGTAAAATCATTGCATAGATGGAGCCTATCATTTTACATCAGTCAAATGAATGATGTCCATTTAAACAGCCATTATTAATATAAAATGAATCAATTTTTCCTGATTATTAATAGTTCAGTGTGATAGTGGTGTAGGAGTTCTAGTTACAATGCCAAAGAATTTTTATTTTAGAGACAGTCGTAGCATAATGAGGCAATAATCAATTCCTGTAAGAAAGTTTGGAAAGTCTTACAAACCATCTGGTTAAGGGGAAGGGGAAATAAAAACAGTATATTTTCCTTAGAGGATAATTTACTAGAATGCCCCTATTTTTCAAATGCTGGAATATGAAACCTGGTGAAACTTACAGAAAAATGTAAAATAGACTTTTGTCTGCAGAGAGTCTCTCTTTCCTATCATAAGCACGTCAGGAATTAAGCATGGAGTAGTTTTCAATGAAAATCATTTGCTTTAAATTCTTGTCTGTGCCTGAAAGGAAAAAAAATATATTACTAAAATAATGGGCCTATCAAATAGATAAATATACAGAATCCACTTCATTGTCATATGAGCTCTGTCTTTCTAGGTTTGCAGCATGCAGTTTCAGAAATTACAGCCCTCAAAAAGATTTAAAGTAGGCTGATATGATGTAGCCAAAGCAAACAATATCGTTGAGATGCATGCCAGGAAGGTGCAGGTCTGAGAACATGTATGGCCACTCTATCTCATATGTAGAGGGTATATAGCCAAATGCTTATATATTTGTATGTCATTTCATGACCAAGGCCTCCATCGTAAATTGGAATTAAAATCAGATATACAAAAAATATCTTATTAGCATTCATTGCTAATTCATTCATTGCTAATGAAGATATTTTGATTTCTAGTGACATTAAATTCTAGCATAATATGGAAGATAGAGAAGGGCTGTCAGCAGAAATGATGGAGGAAAGAACTCTGAAACTTATCTCCCTTCTAACAGCAATGAGAAAACTGGCAAAAATAGTTAGAATCAACTTTTTCAGGATGTTAGAAATTAATCAAAGCTTTGCAGCACTCTAGGGACTGTGTATTAATGAAAACTTCTGAATCTCAGTAATAACAGAAAGGTCAGTGATGTTTTCAGTTGCCCTATTCTTACCCCCATCCTTTCCAGGCCTGCAGTTAGCCTTGAAACTCAATAGCCCTCAATCATGGTGAAACCAGATTTCTGGCAGCCACTGGACTCATTTCCAGAGAATTATTCATTATTTGACATGGTGGTTCCCTGGAAGACCTCATTTGCAAGACAGTCTTTATTTGACCTAACTTGGAACTCATCCAGTGAGAAAAGACTTTTCCTCAAGGCATTTGTCAAAAAACATTCAGAGACAATTGTTTAACTTTGTGGTGGTTAGGGCTAACCAAAAAGCTTAAAAGGAAAAGCTGAGGAATGAGATGTGCATGGGGTTTTGAAAAGTCTGACATTTTCCTGGGACTTTAAATGGCACATGTATGTGTAGGGCTGTTTGCTTGCCCAGGATTGTGTCCATGCTCAGGAAGGACCTGAGAAGGCCTTGAAGCGCTTACCTCTGGCTGACCTAGAGGCTCTGGGATATCGTGGAGTGAAGACTCAGTTGTCAACTGCCTGACTAAGGGTTGGAGATGTGCCTCAGAATACACACAGACCTTATTGGCAAAGGCTGGCAAAATTATTGATTCCAAGCATTTGAAGAAGTTTCTGTCAAGCCAGTCACTGACCATGAAACTAAGTGAACAGAGACTCCAGTGCCCATATAAGACAAAGAATTCAGACTTCATAGAATTAGAAGAGAACAGTTACTAAACAATAACTAATACAATAAACAAATAAACAAATAACAAATTTCAAGAACAATAAAACCTGGGGAAAGGAAAGAATCTGATTTCCAGAGTTTCCAAACTATATTATTTAAAATGTCCAGTTTGCAACAAATACACTGAAACATGCAAACAAACAAGGAATTATGTCCAATACACAGGACAAAACTGGAATTAATAGAAACTGACTCAGGATGCCCAGGTATTGAACATAGACTTTAAGTAAGCTATTTTAAATACTTTAAAAGAACGGAAGGAAACCATGTCTAAAGAACTAAATGAGGGAAGCAGACTTGGCCCAGTGGATAGGGTGTCTGCCTACCACATGGGAGGTCCGCGGCTCAAACCCTGGGCCTCCTTGACCTGTGTGGAGCTGGCCCACGCACAGTGCTGATGTGCGTACTGCCATGCAGGGGTGTCCCAGCACAGGGGAGCCCCATGCACAAGGAGTGCACCCCGTAAGGAGAGCTGCCCAGCGGAAAAGAAAGTTCAGCCCGCCCAGGAATGGTGCTGCACACACAGAGAGCTGACACAACAAGATGACGCAACAAAAAGAAACACAGATTCCCATGCCGCCGACAATAACAGAAGTGGACAAAGAACACGCAGCAAATAGATACAGAGAACAGACAATGGGGGGGGGGGGTGGGAGGGAGTAGGGGAGAGAAATAAATAAATAAATCTTAAAAAAAAAAAAAGAACTAAACGAAAATATGAGGACAATGTCTCACCAAATATCTTTCAAAAATAACATAGAAATTAAGCCATTATAACATGAAGAAGAACAGACTGAAATAATCACAAGCAAACCTATCCAACAAGAAATGCTAAAAGCATTCTTTTTGGCTGAAATGAAAGGGCACTATATAGTAACTCAAATTCACATGAAGAAGAGATATGATGTGGGGGCATTTTTGGGACTTGGAGTTGTCCTGTGTGGTACTGCAGGGACAGATGCTGGACATTGTATGTCCTGCCATGGCTCACTGGATCGACTGGGGGAGAGTGTAAACTACAATGTAAACCATGATCCATGTGGAGCAGCAGTGCTCCAAAATGTATTCACCAAATGCAATGTATGTCCCACGATGATGAAAGAGGTTGTTAATATGGGAGGGGTGGAGTGAGGGGGGTGGGGGTATGTAGGGAACCTCATATTTTTTTAATGTAACATTTAAAAAAATAGAGAAAAAAATAAAATAATTAATTAAAAATATATATTTTTAAAAAATTTCACATGAAGAAAGAAAGAGTCCTGGTAAAAGTAATGACATAGGTAAACATGAAAGACTGTAGAAATGCATTTTTTGGTTGTAACTCTTTTTGTCTATCTGATTGAAAAGATAACTGCATAAGGCAAAATTATCAATCTGTGGTGATAGGCATACAATTTATAAAATATAATTTGCATGACTATACAACATAAAGGAGGGAGGTATGAATGGTGCAACAAAGAGTAAAAGTTTTTATTTACTATTGAAATTAAGTTGGAACTAATCTTAACTAGATTGTTATAAGTTAAGATTTTAATTGTAATCCTCAGGTCAACCACTAAGAAAATAAGTCAGAAAAATAGTCATAGAAGTGATAACAGAATTAAAATAATACAATGTAAAAAATCTATTTAACAGAAGGAAGGCAGTAATGAGGAAATAGAGGAACAAAAGAATGGCATGAGACAGATAGAAAACAATTAGCAAAATGGCAAACATAAATCCTACATTATCAGTAATTACCTGGACTGCCAATGGATCAAAGAGTACAATTAAAATCAAAGAAATGGAAGAATGAATAAAACAACTATCCAACTATATTCTTTCCAGACTCAAGACACAGTTTGATTAAAAAGGATGAGAAAGGTATACCATACAAACAGAGACCACAAGAGAGCTAATATCAGACGTAATAGACTTTAAGATAAACATTTTTACTAAGAGACAATGAGGAGATTTATAATGATAAAAGGGTTGATCTATCAGGAAGATATAACAATAAACTTATATACACCTAACAAGAGAGTACCAAAATATATGAAGCAAAAAATGTTATGCTTGAAGGAGAAATAGACAATTTAATAATAATAGTAGGAGATATTAATACACAACTTTGATAATGGGTAGAACAACTGGACAGATCAACAACAAAATAGAAGACTTGAACGATAGTGTAAACCAGCTAATCCTGAAAGAATCTGAAATTAAGACTTTTAACTTTGTCAGCCTATGAAAATGAAATGTATTTTCATTTGAATTTTACCCAGAAAGGGTGGCCAGGAATACATTTAAGTATTTCTTGTGGTTTGATCAGAGTCTTTCTCATGAGGTATATAGATGTCAAATTACCAAGGTGTCTAAGACAAGGGATCCCTCTTCCTCTAATGAATTTAGGGGCTTTCTGGAATACCAGGCTTCCAGTATTATCTCTGTTCTTTTCTTTCTTTTGATTGTCCCGTTCATTTTCATATCTCAGTGCAATAAAACTCTAGGAAATATAGTGAAATGAAATATATATAAAAAATATCCTGAATAGAATTCTTTGGACATGGAAAAACACTAAATTGAGTTAATAAACTTCTTAGATTCATTGATAAAAAGAGTGAAAATTCAGAGTCTCCTAGTTGTAAGTATGAACTGCAGATAACTTTGAGAATGACTATGTTTGAGGTATAATATAATGATTTTAGGGAAATTTGCAGTGCATTTGCTCAGCCTATATTGAGTGTTTACAATGTAGCAGGCTCTATTCCAAAAGTTTTGAAATTTTCTGCCTGTTATGAAGGAACTAGTTGGGGAAATTGGAAAAAGTCACTACTAGAGAAATGAAGTGGTGATGAGATATACTTCACACCTTGAGTTTGCATCAAGAATGGGTCTTAGGGAAGGGACAGATCCATTTGGCCTGCAGGTCTCTGTAAGCTTTCCTGGTAGGGAAGTTGCCAAACTTGAGAGATGAAAGATGCAGAAAGTATATTAAAAATGGAAGAGTGAAGGACATTAGAGATGGGTTAACAGTGGATAGGAAGACACTGGTCAAACTCTAAATTTAATAAATTGTACCATTGCAAATATTTCTGGAATGTGGAGTATGAGCCATGACCACTTTGTTTATTTTAATAACCCTAATACCTTACAGATGGGTATCCAATAAATAACTAAATGGCTGGAAGGTGTGGAAGAATGTAAAAGCCAGTGTGTTTGGAAAGCACATTGTGTGTGTGCATGATAGGAGTATGAACATATATCAAAGGTGCTAGGTTTTTTGGCTGGAGATTCTAATGGTGAAAGAAATTTAAATTTAGGGTTAGATTAAGATGGGCCTTGAATGATATAATCAGAAACATGGATCTTATTTTGTAGAAAATTTGGAGTAATTGCAGATTATTTAGCAATGAAGTGATTTTTTTTTTAACTCACAATTTGCCATGTAGAAAATAAAGGACTTGTCTGTCAACACACAGACAAATTTTTAAATCACTTTCACCTAAAAATAAATTGGCATCAGAGTCAAATAACCTTGTTGTACATTCAACTTTTTTCTGTTTCCTAATTTTCTTAGATATTTTTAACTAGGTCTTTGGACAGGATCCAGAAACCTAAGCTTTGAATTAAAACAAAAGGAAAATGACCAACTTTCACTGAATTCAGAATTGTTCATTCTAAGGGTGGTAAAAAAAATGGAGGCTAATTCTCTTTCAGTGTAGGTAAAATGTATACAATTTTAATTATAAGGATTTTATTTAATTCCTTATAACATAGTAATAAGCTCTCAATTTATGTGCAAAATTTGAATGGTGCTTCAGTATTGCCAGCTGAGTACATTGCAAATTTTGCCTACACTACTGCCTTGTGGAGGTATCATTTAAGTTTGTAAACAGAGTTACTCACATTTTTTATCATCTATATTAATTTTGATTTGCATGTGGTTTGACTACTATGTTCCCCTACAATAAATACAATTATACTCTATACATGTATAGTTCTGGCTCTTAGCACATATGCAGGGAAAATTTTCCCAGATTTTTATATATCTATATCTACATCTACATCTGTATCTGTATCTATATCCATCTATATCTATACTCAAATACAATCAAATGGTGCTCATAATATCAAATTTTAAGCTCTCTGGTGAGTGCATATACTCTATCTCTACAAGTATGTCCCTCAGGACAGCCATCCTACCATACCTCGGTATCTCCATATGTACATTCATCAGAATTCCAGGGTGACCAGCTGTTAAGTTCCCTATCTTGATTAGCTCCATTGCAAGTGTATAAAATAAAATTTAAAACATCATCAAAATGAAACCATGTATTGAAACAAACTACATGGCCCTTGGCAGGGGAAATATATATTAATACAAATTGATTTATCTTTCTGAGAACCTCATCTAGACACAGCAAAGGAGTCTACTATTAAATAAATTGGTCATTCTGACTTTACAGTAGATCAATATCATTTTTACTTTGCAACCCCTTTAAATGTTCTTTTCTCTGACAGTTGGAAAATAAAATGGTCTGAAACTCTGACATGAGAAAATTGAAGTCCTAAAATTTGGATTTCTTGTAGATTTATATAACTAAAACCCTTCTGAAATGCCAAAATAGCTGTATCCTCATCTTTGTGCCCTCAAGCTGCTATGCTCCAACAGAGAAATTGTAGCCCTTGTGAAGCGTTCCCTGAAGAGTCTATCTGAAGTGATTTTGCTGGAATGGCTTATTGGCTGGTATGTGCCTGCTTCCCAGTGCACTTCACATCCAAAACCCTACTTCTCTACAACTACAAGGCTATTGCAGAACAGGCCATCCTGATATCTAGTAGTACAAGAATCTTCAGGATTTCTGAACTAAGTCACCTTTGTTGGCAAGGAGGGAAATTATAAGAAAGATAAGCAAGGGTTCTCAAAAATGATTCTGGGAAAAGAGGAGTTGAGGAAGGAGAGCTTGCACATGAACTCTCAGATTGTGTGAAGTAAAATGAAGAGGACCTTTTTATGCTTGATTGCTTCACTTTATTTATTTATTTTTCACTTTTTATTTTGTAAAGATACATAGATCACACACAATGTTACATTAAAAAATTTGAGGTTCCCTTATACCTACTCCCCACACCCCCCGCTCCTCCTATGTCAACAACTTCTTTCATTAGTGTGGTACATTCATGCATTTGATTAATACATTTTGGAGCACTACTACACAGCATGGAGTATAGTTTACATTGTAGTTTACACTCATTCCAGTCCATATATGGCAGGATATAGAATATCCTGCCTGTGTCCCTGCAATATCATTCAGGACTACTCCAAGTCCCAAAAATGTCCCCCATATCATACCTCTTTTCCTTCTCCCTGCGCTCACAACTCCTATGGCCACTGTTTCCACATCAGTGATATAATTTCTTCCTTTGCGAGAGGCACAATAATTCTATAGTAGAATACCAGTAAGTTCACTCTAATCCATATTTTATTCCTCCATTCTGAGGACCCGGGAATGGCAATGCCTACTCTACCTCTAAATTGAGAGGAGGCTTAGATCCCATATGTCTGATGGATGGGATTCTCCTGCTTGCAGCGGTAGACTCTGTCAGTCCCTTGGTGTGATAGTTGACTTTCCTCACCTCCTTGTTAACTGACCTGGGTAAGTCCAACGAACTGGAGAGTAAGTGTTGGAACTCTGCTGAGGCTCAGGATCCAGCTGGCACATGGACAGTCCAGATATTCAAGTCTCCTGGGCATACACCAACTCCAGTGCCAACCACAGGTTCAGTAAAAGTGACAGAAGAGGCATGTGTAGAGAAGTCACAACTGAGTCCAACTACATTCCAATCAGGAACGCAAATTCCAAAGTAGGGCCCACTGGCAAGGCACTGAACCCAGAGCCATCTGCTATGACTGTAGGACTTAAGTGTCTCCATCGCCCTTAGGAGCGCCACTACCTGAGGTTGTACCTACTTTGGCTGTCTCTGAGACCCTGCTGAGACATGGATAAGCACAACTCCTTTGATGACCTCCTGACTCATTTTGAAGTCTCCAACCTTATAAACTCATTTGTCTTTACCATTTCCCCCTGTTATTCAAGGTCTTTTTCTAGTTGCATCACTAGCCAGAGCTTGGTAGTAATCCCTTGGTGCTAGGGCAGCTCATTCCTGTGAGTCATGTCCCACTCAGGGGGGAAGGTAATGCATTTATATGCCGAGTTTGGCTTAAAGGGTGTTTACATTTGAGCAACAGGGAGGCTCTCAGGAGGTAACTCTTAGGCACCCTGCAGCTCTAGGTATAGTTGAAATTCAAGCACATAGTCTCATAAGCATAGTCATCAGTATCAGGGCCCATCATTGGACCATCCTTCTTCACTGGTCTTTACCATTGCACTTGGGGGATTGTTGCTCTTCCATTGTGGAATGTGAAAGAGCTGCCCTGGATGGGAACTCAGCACTCCCTCAGTTATCGTGTAAAACACTACCCACTATGTCAATACCCAATGAACAACTGAACATATTTATATACCCTATATGCATGCCTGGTGAACTACCTCACAACCGTGCATCCCCATCAATGACACCCCATTACCAATGATCCTCTCCTGCCATAGCTGAACTCCTCTGAGATCTAAAAGTTCTTCAAAAATGAAGCCTAATATATTGTCAAATTCAATTAATAGGAAAATGAAATACTAATGATAAGTTTTAAGATTAGAAATAAAGTATATAATAATTTAGAAAAACTAAAACAAAGTAAAAAATAAATTGGGTTGTTAAAAACATGAAAAACATCATAAAATTTTTTGACGTTTTGCCTTTCATTAGTGTAAAAGGTGTTATACTGTATGTACAGTGACAAGGCAATCACTTCCATCTCTTCCTCAGCGTCTTACATCATTTTTTAAAAATTATGTCTTCAAAAAAGTTTTAAGTCACAGTAAACTCACATATCGAATATAGGAGATTCCTATATACCCAACATCTTCCCTCTTTTCCCCCTTCCCCAGCAATGATCTTTATACATGTGGATGTTACATTTGCTACAACCGATGTATAAATATTGAAACATAGCTATTAACCATGGTTATATTATGGTTTACATTATGGTTTACATTTTAGACTGCACACTTCTATAAATTTTTCCATTACATTATGGGTTATGTTATCCATTTTAGACTATACACTTTTTAATAACTAATTCAGTGGGGAATCTTGCCTTCCTTAGTCGGGAAAGATGGTCAAGTATTCCCCTTAATGGAATTCTAGAAAAGGTTACAAAAGGAAATTCAATTCAGGACACCCACACACACATACAAATGTATAAAAACAGGAATATAATTACCCTGGTCTAAATCCCAGGTTAATCAAATTGCTAGCAGAGATCTGGTTTCTCCATAATCACTCCATATTTCCCATGAGACAAAAGACAAAAAGTTTTTAATTGTCACTGTTGACCACCTTTTTACTCTGTGAGCTATCACAGCAAGGATCAGGGGTTGAAAATGAAGTAGGGTAGGAGGAATAAAGTTTCAAAATCAGAAAGCAAAGGAAATTTCTGTCTCTCTTAAAAATCAACCTTGGGATAGGCCTGAGCTTCTAGATATGTGATCTAACTGTTAAAACCAACACACACTCACAAACAAACAGACTCACAAACAGCACCCGGTATGATTTAAAAAAAACATTCTCCATAGGCCTTATGGTGAATTAAAGGCACTGAAGAAAGAGGTGTCCTAAGTGGATCCACATAGGCAGTCTTGCTGAGAGGTGAGGGGAACCATCCAGGCCATCTTGGTGAGAGGAGGATGCTCTTCATAGAATGCTAATCTCACCATCCATGGTGTCTCTGACCAGGTGTGTCTATCACAGGGTTTTGCACCACCTGGTCCACACCAAGCAGAGCTGGGCTGGGCAGATCTCCCTTATTTGTCTGCTGGCACATGGCCATCTGGAAGGTATGGCTCTCAACACACACATAAATTTCCTCACATGAAGGATAATAATGAGGATGTCTAAAGCCCTGTATCCCATGTTGGGAAACAGTTTGGAAGACCTGATCCGAGCACCTGGGTACAAGCAGGAAGCCATGCAAGAATCAGTTATCCCTCTCAAGCCATCTGGCAAGATGTCACAAATAACTATGGTGGGCCTGCAAGACTTAAAAAGAGACTGTGTACACTGACAAGGTTTGACTAGAAAGGAGACTTCATTCAGTTCTGGTTAAAAGTTCAGAACATAAACTCACTAAAACCATAAAAAAATAAATACCTCCTCCATTTCTGCCCCTCCTCATTCCCCCAAAAGCATTCAGAATTTCTTGGTGCAATGCTCCTAATAAGAGGAGATAAGTCAATAGCTAATAGATATTTCTTGGTCAAAATTCCCTTAGCGTCTGTATGAACGATTGCCCTTTGCTCAAGGGAGAGTGTAATTGCTGTTCTAGGGTGAAGTGCAACTGAGCAGGCTCAGGGAGTATTGCCCCCTAACTTAGCATCAGCTCTGCTTCCAGTTTGAGTTCACAGCCCTCTTGATGCCCTGCTAGGTGCTACAGAGAAGATACTAACAACTTGGTTCACTGATGGTATTTAGCCCTCCTTTCTCTCACATATGAATCTGTATGATAGGAGATTAAAGTAGAACAATGCTTCCAAATAAATGTAGGTTTTCTTTTTTTTTTTAATACTGGAAGATGGGCTCTGGAGTCCAAATGCCTACATTAAAATCTTGACTCATACTCTATGTGCTATAGTATGTACCTAGAAGGAGTTGCTGAAATTTTCTGGCCTTAGTTTCCTCAAATGTGAATAATAATATATATTTCATAGTTTTATATAAGCACTGAAAGAGATTGATAAATGTAGGTGAAGTAGGTGATATTGGCAGGTAATAAGCAGTCAATCCATAATAGTTGCTATGATTATTATTTTTATCATTAATCAAAATCCATATTTTTAACCAGGAAAAAGGGGGAAAAACATTCACCATCAATAAATCATGTTGACATTTCTGAGAATACAACTTATACACATCATCTTCATACCAAGGTTTTTAGGCCTGAGAAGATTTAATTATGACTCAGGACTCCATGTGTGAGATGCTTTGAGATTAATCAGCTGAAGAACTTATTTCAAAATTCAAAAATATCTTTTTTTTTTTTAATTCAAAAGACAGTTCAGGGTCAGCTGAGGAAAAGGAGGATTCCACTTTCCTTTTGTAAAATGAACTGCTCCCTCTATTTGCATTCTTTTCACTCACTTCTTTTAAACTATTAGCAATCGAGAGAGAGAAGACAAGAGAAACAGAGAAAGAAATGCAGGGGTTATGAAAAAATTTATTATGCTATGAAGGTTGTGGCAAACTTTAAATTAAAATTCAAAGTATCATGTTGAATATGAAAGATTTTAGAGAGGAGAAGAGAAAAGCTAAGATTATCAAGAGGAAAGAGATTTAATGTTGGGTTAAACATTTCATGTGAAGGAATAAATATTTAAAATTAAGGTAACAGTTTAAAAGAGAAACCTAGAACTAATAAAACCATTAAAACATAGATCTTCAAACCAACATAAAATCACTATGCAATAGGCAAGGTAATCAGAAGAAAGGATGAAGGAAAAACTCAAAATGAAAAAAAAAATGAAGAAAAACGCAAAAAGCTGGAAAGTGAATGAAACCAAGGTCACATGGGGAAGTTTTGGCCGTTACCAGGATAACCTAGAGGATAGCTTTTGCCTGAGGTGAAGGGCATGCTCTCTTTCCTGACGTAATCATCAAAGGGCAGGAAGTCATTTTCCTTTTGGACTCATAATAAGAGTCTCCTGAGAGCAAAAATCCTTTCCTTCCTAACTGCAGAAGAGAAAAAATCTATGGCTTCTTAATCTCAAGATTCCCTAAACATTGGGCAGCAGAAAAATTAGCCAAGGAAAAAGTTACAGCCATTTTCACCAAATAGGTTTCATCTGGACCTGCCCAAATCCAATGACCTTATCTCTTTCTAAATTGACGCTCGAGGAATTATTCAGTAATGTGCAAATTATGCTCTTCCATCCAATAAGCGATCATTAGAAAAATCTCCTGAAAAGAAGTTACTTTTCAGCAATTTATAAAATCTTACTTGGAGGTTTTATATGTGTAAATGCATGCACATTATTGATTTCTTCTTATCTCTGCTGGATTTCTTAAGCTTCATTTTATTTAGAAAATATAGACTTACACCTCTTTAAAAATAAATGTCTTGCTAAGTGATAATTGCAAAATTGTAATACCTCTCTTTCCAATTTGCTTTTGTGTAGCTTTTGTGCTTTGAAGGACTTTGGCATTGGAATTGATTCCCAAAGTGATAGTAACAGAAGAAAAAAGGAACTAAATTCAGCAGTACGGATTAGTAGAGGAAGAACCACGGCCCCAGGAGTAAAAGTGCAGGTTGCTGGAATGTAGTCACCTTATGCATGTTGCCATGGAAATTAAACAAATGATCACGACAAAGGAAAATGAATTCTGGAGTCTAGCATCACTAAGAACAATTACCAGCCATGCTAACTGAAGACCATGTATTTAGAAAAAAAAAAAAAGGACCTATACAACTGAACCTGGAGGACTGACATGACTTTGCATGTTTCTGATAATAATATTGAGAAAACTTCCATTGTTCTGAGACAAGCAGTTAGAATGTTTAAAAGCTAGAAATGATGGGACTGCATTTGACTGACCTTTAACTATCTTTCCAGTACGAAAAAACCTCTCATTAAAAGAAAGCTCAGCATCTATCCTCAAACTCTTGCTGATATTTTTTGGCATTGTATTTATATCTAAGGTCTGAAAACTCAGTTGGAATTCTCATGACGAAGCTAATTTCACTGAGTTGACTAAAGGGATGCTTTCCAATATTGTTTTACAGCACAGCTTTTTCTAAAGGCTGGCTCCTGCGCTTTAATTGCTTATGCTAGTTCAAATCACACAGACCACAATTTCCTGGTATCTAAACAAATGCTGTGGGCGGGCATGAACAAAATTTGGCCACAGACAGTAGTAATCCCCAATTTCTCTCAAGCTTTAATAAGAGTCCTGTGGCTACCATCTCACTGCCAATGGGCAGAAGCCCTCACATCAACAGCAGCCATGAATTTGATTTATTTCAAAATGGAAGAAACCAGGAGCCGTCTGGGTAAATCTGCTGCCTGTGGTATGAACCTTGATCAGCCTACCAGAGTACCATCCAGCACCAAAACCTCTGAGTATAGGGAAAAAATACACTAAAGTAATAAAGAAAATATGGGCAGAGAGAGAGAGAGCAAAATCTTTCAAATACTCTGTCAGACTTAATGCTCCTTAGCTGTGGTAATTTTTTTTTCTTTTGAGGTAAAAGTCTAAAATTTTGATAGTATCGGTCTCCTCACGTGGCTTTGTCCGGAAAGGATTCCTTGAGTAATTAATGCTAATGCTTACAGTGGCAATGACTAATGATTATTGAGCACTCATGATGACCCAGCTTTCTGTATCAATTCTTCTGATCCTTGTAAGTGGAACTTTAGAGATATAAATAAATTGCTCATGCTCTCATAGCAAAGAAAGATGTAGCCAGATGAAAGCAGATGATTTGGCTCTTGATTCTTCACTTTTAACCATGATGTTCTCCCACCTGAGGAGCCAAGTTACAGATGGGAGTTACCTTTCTGTGTGAAAATTCCATAGTAGGTGAAAACCAAAACCATGATCACCTAGAGGGTTTTCTACTCTCTGATATGGTAAAGTGTATATTAGCTTATTTTAAACAGAAATGCTACCTGGTCTCAATCCCCCATCCTACCTAGCAGAGAACAAGGAACAGATACTAACAATACTGAGCATCTACCAGACACCAGACACCTTTCTCATTTAATAAAATTAAAAAAGTAAGTTTGAAGAATGGTTAATGGAATAGGCCTTGACAGTTCTTGACACTGTAGCATACTTTTGGGTGTTTTCTTTGCATTGTTTGTGTGTGCAATTAAGATATAATAAAATGTTCAATAATGGCAGCTTGATCCAAAATATCTGTTAATATTTAGAATATATTAAATCATTAGCTTTTACTATGTGCTAGATATAGCTATAGTGGCTAGAATTCCCTCCTTAAATATATAATGATGTATTTCAAAATATACATACAATCATAAATCTCATATTCACTTAAGAAACTAACATAATTAAAATAGGACCTCATTCCCCATAGCCTTCTCTAATAGCTGTGTTTTTGTAAATTTCTATTACCATTAATGCTTCTTATTTAAATTGAGCACAGAATAACTATTTTTTGTCCCATTTTGCAAAATAAAATAATGTAGCAGTAATGATATTTAATATGCATTTACTTTGTGTTAGGATATGGTTTAAGTAAATTAAGTCTATTTCTGGGTTAACTACCTACCAGTAGGCAAATTATCTAAGTATAAATACTATCATATTGATAGCAGAGGAAATTGAGGCAAGGAGAATACAAATGACAACAGAACTAATCATCGTTAGTGGACAGGGGCCAGGATTTGAGCCAAGGCACCCTGACTTCTGACCTGGAAATCATAATCTATACAAGTGTCTCTGGAGTCTCACCAAATTTGTGAATATCTAACTTAACTGCAGACAACGCAAGGGTCACAGAGTTTCTTTCAACTATTCCTTCAGAAAAACTAAGCTAAGAGAATATTGGTTCCTTCTCACCTAGGCAAGCTACAGGTTACACTATGGCAGCAAGGATAATTTTATTCAAGAACAATAAATAATGATCCAGTGGAATCCTGAAAAGTCCAGCTAGTTTAGAAATATAACACCAACTAGGATTATGTTAAATATAAAAAATCCTAAAGTGCAATTATGTATCATTCAATTACTTTCTTTCATCAACAATTATAGTTTAACTCAATCCTATTTGTTCTCTGTCCTAATTTATAGATAGGCTGTTATGCAGTAGCTTTCCAGGCTGACCTGTAAAAAATGTCTCTCACAATTTCCTTCTTATACTAAGTTCAGAAAGCCTGTATCATGCCAAAGCCGTTTTCAATAACTTAATTGAGTTATTGGATATTTACTGAGTAATTGGTATTCAGGCTTTTTTTAACCATTACAACTCATACCCAAGTGATCCCATTATTTATCTGAAAAAAATAATTTAATGTAAGAAAAGTCTCAATCCACCTTCATGTTTCTCTTTCAGAAACAAAATATAACAAACATGTTTCTAAAAACTTAGAGTTATTCCTTTACTTGTACTTTTTTGACACTCATTAATTCCTAGCACATACCCCAAGTAGATATTTAAATGGAATCTTAAGTGAACATGAACTGGAGAATAGGAAACTGTAAAATCTGTCCTCCACCCCAGATATTTGTTGTTATTGCTGTAGTTAATTGTTGATATTACCCTTTATTAAAACCACATTCTATAATTTCCTTGTGAGAATGAGTGGTCATAGGATTGATTTAGGATGCTGTGAACCACTCAGAGTTTCTCCTGTAATGTGAAGAGAAACTTCTGAATAAGCACTCACTGTGAGGGAATAATGCTTTATTAGCTCAATGGATTGCCAAATATTTCCATGACTGAAATGTAAATCTAGAATTTCCCAACATTTAATCTATCCACTTATGATATACAATAAGAAGCTGAAATTGCTGAAAAAGGACATCACATTCAAGTAATGATTAAAGTGTTATTATTTTGATTTAGATAGAAGATGCTTAGCCATGCCTATCTCGAACACATGCCAAAACATATACATAGGAATAAAAAATGTTTCTGTTTCACCAACCAGTAGAAAAGAAAATTAGAAAGGCACTATTCCTTATTGATGGCCTTTGTGCCAGGCATTAACTACTCATTTTATTTTACCCTAGAGCAAATACGTTTCCTTGCATGTAGGTAGGACCTAATGAAATGGGTTTGGATTCAAAGTGAATAGTGTTGAAATAATTTCAGTTTTATTCAATTGTTAAATAGAAACATGATTGAAAGGAAACAGTAAAATCAATCAAATTACAATAAATGATTTTAGATGATGAAACAGTTAAGAGTGTGGGTTTGGAAATTTACCTCATTTATTAATTTTAAGTTGCTTTAATCTATCTTGATATTTATCATTAGACATTTGTTTTATCCAAATTTCTGTTCTTAATCTATCAAAATCGCCAAATAAGAAGACACAAAATCTATGTCTCAGGGATACCTTCTCCTTGCTTTAAAAAAAAAAATACAAGCCTATAGTCCTAAAATCAAGGAAAAATTGGCACATGCGCCCATTCTACATTATGCTAAAATTGCATTGTAAATTAACTCCCTTCCCTCCAAATAACAGCAAAACATATAAAATGAACACTATAAAATTGTGCAAGTTAATACTAATTCTCTCAAATTTAAACTAAGCCTAAAAAATAAGCAATGACATAAGATTCACTGGCATAAAAAGATGGATGAAACTAAATTCAAATTCAAAAACACCACATTTTGTCATAAATTAACAGTTAAGCCTGTTCATTCTCTGATGAGAGGTCATGTTTTAAAAATAATTGGGAGCAAGACCAAATGTCATCAAGAAACCAAATTCTTCTTCTCTTAGCACCATGGGCAACTTTTACAAGAAATGAGAAAATTGTATTTACTGAAAATGAAATTTTAATGAAGTACTATTGAAGCATAAAATTCTGTGAAATCTCATGTTACCCTAGAAAGAGCTAAACGACAAATGATAGATTATTATGAGACAAGGATGATTTTACATTTGAATTTTTCCCCTAGATTGTGGGGTAGTAACTATTTTGGAGTTCTCTGCAATGTTTAAATTATTTTACTCAACTTTTTAGTTCAAATCTTAGCCCAGGAACTTCCTGAAACCTAGCTTTACTACAAAAACTTTTCTTGTCCTTCCTCAACCCTCTGAACAATGGTAACATTTAAACTTTATACCATGCAATTATCTTCTAGTCTTGGTAATGTTGCATATTTTGTCTTGTTTTCTCAGCTCTTTTATAAGTGAGCTCTTGGGTCAAGATTTATGCCTTAAGCAGGTTTCCCTCCTTTCACTACACATTGTTTCTAAAATTATACTATGTCCTTAGCAAGCATGTATAGATAAATTGGTTGAGTGTATCATTAACCAGGAGACCAAAGCTAGTTTGCTAGTAAAAGAATATGGATAAAAAAATTGTCTTCCTTACAAATTTAAGGATAATTATCATCTTAATTCTCCTGATATAGAGATACAGTTTCAGTTGGGAAACATCTTCTAAACTGAGTGGGCCTTAGCATTGCCACATTTTAACATTTACTTAGAATCTTTGTGCAGACTGCACAGGGTATTGAATAAAGATAATGAAGAGACTGTACCCCACACTGTAAATAGGTGGTTTTAAAACATTAGTGGACAAAAGTTACCTGGGCTGTTTGTTTAAAATTCAGATATTCTGGTCACAGGCCCAGAGATTTTGGTTCAGTAGATGTAGAAGAGGAACTGGAAATTTTGCATTTTAAATGAATTCAGATTACATTTTAAATGCACTCTCATGAAGGCGATTTCATTATGTGAGAAATGCCATGGAGGAGTTTGCAATCATATCTGAGATAAAAATAAATCATGTGCTTAGTCACTTAAAAGGGAAGTATAGGAATGAGATATGATTTCGGTGTATATTCTGCCAAGCTCTTCTCATTTGTAGTCCTTCTTCCTTTGTTCAACTTGACTGTTCTGTGAATTTGCTTGTGAATTTCATGAAAACTGCTGCCACCTTTGTCAATTCACATAGTATTACCTTGCAAGGGCCTTGTCAAATGCCCTCTTCAGATATTATTCCTGAGTGGATGAATTGTTTCCTCATTTCTCCTTTATAGTGCTTAAGTTAAAGCACTCATGACAATTATTTGTGCTATAATTTCTGAAAGATGTCCTTGTTTTATTTCTACCACTCTTCCTTGCTTTACTGGAAAAAGAAATATACATGCATAAGGTTATCTATGATATGCCTGAATAACTTTCTTTACTACTCTGCACATAAGAAATGGAGTAGCAACAAAATAATTTGAAAATTAAAGGCGAATATTTCTGAACACAATGAATTGTTTGCTTTGTCAAAATTTAATCCATTAAAAAATTTGAAACCTTCAACATTTTCTACATATTTAGTTACTTAGCCTAGCAAAATACTTCAGAACACTTACTTTTTTATTAGATAGTCATTGATATATTTCATTTCTATCTATGTAAGAAAGGGAGCAGAGGTGAACTGAAAGAACTACAGGAATAAGACTAACATCAAAAGGTTTTTCTTTTTATTGTCTTTTTCTTTTTAAAGATAAATAGGTCACACAAAACATTACATTAAAAAACATAAGAGGTTCCCATATATTCCACCCCCACCCTCTCCCTGCTCCTCCCAAATCACCATCCCCTTTCATCAGTAAGGCACACTCATTGCATTTAGTGAATAAACCCTGGATGACTGCCACATTGTGTACTATCTGTCCCTGCAGTATCATTCAGGACAATTCCAAGTCCTGAAAATGCCCCATATCACACATCTTTCTCCCTCTCCCTGACCTCAGCAATTCCCGTGACCACCATCTCCACATCAATGATACAATCTCTTCCATCGGTAGAGTCACAACAGTTCTATAGTAGAATATCAGCAAGTCCATTCCAATCCATATTATCTTCCTTCATCCTGTGGACCCTGGGATGGCAATGTCCGTTTTACCTCCAAATCGAGACAGGGGCTTAGATTCCACATGGCTGATGGATGCAGTTCTCTTGCTTGCTGTTGTGGACATTCTTGGTTCCCTGGTGTGGTGGTTGACCATTCTCACCTTCCCATCAGCCAACCTAGGTAAGTCTAAGGAACCAGAGACTAAGTGTTGCAACCCTACTGAGGCTCAGGGCCCAGCTGGCACATGGACAGTCCAGAGATTCAAGTCTCCTGAGCATACACAAACCCCAGTGCTAATCATGGGTTCAGTAAAAATGACAGAAAAGGCATGTGTAGAGAGGTCACAACTGACAAGACTCCCTGGGATGAGCCTCCCTGGTGCCAAAGGATTCCTACCATCACCAGCTGGTGATGCAGCTAGAAAAGATCTTGAATAAAAAGGGGAAATGGTAAAGACAAATGAGTTTATATAGCTAAGAGATTTCAAAATGAGTTGGGAGGTCATCAGAGGCATGGTGCTTATGCATATCTCAGCAGGATCCCAGAGACAGCCAAAGTAAATACAACTCCAGGTACTGGTGCTCCAGAGGGCTACAGAGACACATAGGTTCTATGGTCATGACAGATGGCTCTGGAGTTCATTGCCTTGCTAGTGGACCCTACTTTGAAATTTGTGCTCTTGATTGTGATGGCGTTGGGCTCAGATGTCACCTCTCTACACATGCCTCTTCTGTCAATTTTACTGAACCTGTGATTGAAATGTTTTTTAAAGGTATTATTGCTCAGAGAATTTATACTTAGCTGTCAGGTATTCAACAAAGGAGTCGAAGGGTAGAGAATGACTTGTGTGCATTGAATATTACTTAGTCTTAAAATGAGTGTTCAAATCCATAGATAATGTAATACAATGAGGATAAAACATTTTACCTGTCATTCCTCCATTAACACTACTTGCAGAAAAACTAAATAAGGAAAATAGAGAACAACAGTTTTAAAGAAACAATGATAGCTCCAAACTGTAAATTATGAAGGAAGCCTGCTAAACACGTATCTCAACTAAAATAAAGGGGGGTAAGTGTGTGAATGCTTTTACATGCATAATTAGTTTATGTTTAGAACAAACATTTTGCTAAATACCATTGCTAATGTTCTAGGAAATTTAAAAACAAAATCATGTTATTATAACAAAACATGTTATTATTACAAGATCTGATGGTATGACATGAGCACAGAAAAAGTAGGAAAGTCTCTGTAGAGTATCTCAGTGTTGGCTAATCATTAAATGGGAGAAGTCTAGAGTTGAAGGAGAATCCAGGTTGGTATACCATTTTTATTTCATGTACTTTGGACTTCAAACAGAAGGAAACTCACAAAGGTAAAGAGAAGTTAAAGGATGAGAAAAGCATGAACTACTAGATGATGATCCAGAGATTGTATAGTCCCAGGAAACTAAATCTGAGTCATACCTCCAGAATAGTGACTGTTAATGTAAAGCATTTGCACAGTGCTTAGAGAATAGAAACCTTAGTGAGAGAATATTCTATAACACAAACCTAGATCAAATATGATGCAAACTGCAAAACCACCTCACCCTTCCCCAGAATTTCCCTTAGCTATTTTAAAATTTTACTCCAAAAATTATAATGAGAAGTAAATAGGTACAGGATCTATGCATGTGTTCTGTTCCCAACAGGAAGAAAGAAGCATAAGCCAATGGCAGCTAATGAACCAAAATCATAAGCACAGATACCAAAAGAATCAAAGAAAGAACTGAAGAAATAGTTAATGCCTAGGCTCACAGAAAGTGTAGAATATGGATTTTCTCTAGAAAATATTTTCTCTAGAAAAAATATATATGAGGCATATTTTTAAAAGAAGAAATAAAGTTAAAATAAGGACACGAAAGCAAGTTGCCTGATCATGGGATGGAAATGGAAGCAAAAAATTAAGGGATTTTAAGAGAGTCATAGAACCCATAACCTCAGAAATTATCTCCAGGAAAATGGTGAAGAGCTAGAAGAAATCACACAATTTGAAATGGAAAGGATAAAGGCATAAGAATTCTTAATAAGGTGATGATAAATACCTAAGCACAGTAATGGAGACTCAATAACTACACAATTGGTATTTTGAAGAGGAATAAACCCATAATAGTAAATTTAATTATTGAAGAATTTCAAGAAATAAAACAAAACATGAATCTGTAGATTAAAATGACTCATTGATTTTTAGAGTGAAGTATATGTAATCATCAACACTAAAACTGTCCCTGATTTGATCTCTATTTACCTATATATATCTTACTAAATTTTAAGACTAAAGAAATAACACAGTTGACATTCAGGCCTAGAGCAAACAAGTCTCTGATAATTCTACTATCACCTGTGAAAGATTAATTATTGCTGAATACCTTTCCTCTGAAATATTGTAACTCTAGAAAAAGTATCTGAATCAACTGTCTTCAAGGATTAGAGAACAGGTAACACAAAACACAAAACTGTGATTCTTGATAGAAGGAAAGCAGTAATACATCCCCTACTGTTGTTAAACTTACAATATTTTACAGCCTATAGCACTGAGAGGGAAAATTTAAACAGAGCAGATGATTCACTAACTTGAAGAGCCAGACACCAAAGTCTGGGAGGCTATGGCAGTTGGAATTAACATAGAAGACTAACAGAGGCAAGAGGGCTTCACAAAGACTGTGAAGATCCACACACAGGTCTTTGGAAGCTTTGGGTGAGTACTCACCCGTATCTACATGAAGTAAAACTGCAAAAGATGAGAATGAATTACCACTTGCAATATTAAAAAAAAAAAATTCCTGGATCTCATATGTGTGTGAGAGGAGTTCACATTTGCTCTAGTTAGAGTGACATACTTGTATCAGGTAAAGCTCTGAGAAGAATCACACCTTAATATTGGGTCAAATTAGCTCTAGATTTAAAACTTTCTGACTGTACCAAAACAAAGCTAAAAGGAGCACTCAAAATCACCCAAATAACTCCAAGTATTTAAATTGCATGCCAATCGAAGGTCCACAGGATGGAGGAATAGAGTATGGATTAGAGTGGACTTACTGATATTCTATTCATGAACTATTGTGATTAGGAATTGAAGAAAATGTGGCATTGGTGTGGAGAAAGTGGCCATGGTGGCTGCTGGGTGTGCAGAATGGGAGGAAGAGATGAGACGTGGAGGCATTTTCAGGACTTGGAGTTGTCCTGGGTGGTGCTGCAGGGACAATTACTGGACATTGTATGTCCTCCCATGGCCCACTGGGTGGAATGTGGGAGAGTGTGGGCTATGATGTGGACCATTGACCATGAGGTGCAGCAGTGCTCAGAGATGTATTCACCAAATGCAGTGAATGTCTCATGATGGTGGAGGAGAATGTTGTTATGGGGGGAGTAGTGGGGTGAGGGGGGTGGGGGGTATATGGGGACCTCATATTTTTTTAATGTAATATTAAAAAAATGAATAAAGACAAAAAAAAATAAAGGTAGTGGCCACAAAGGTTCTGAAGAATGGGAAAGCTAAGAATAGGTATAACATGTGGGCATTTTAAGGACTTTGGAGTTGTCCTTCATGACATTGCTGTTGTGGATACAGGCCACTGAATATTTTGTCATAACTTACAAATGTTTGTGGGTCAAAGTGTAGAGCATAATGCAAACTGTCCTCCATGGTTAGTAGCAATGCTTCAATATGGATTCATCAACTCTATAATAACAGATGTATCACACTAATGAAGGATGTTGTTAATGTGACAATGTATGGGAAGGGAAGGGGGTGGAGCATAAGGAAATCTCTTTTACTTTTATGTAATATTTACGAAATCTAAAGCTGCTTTAAAAATAAATATAAATAATTATTTAAAAAAACAAAAAACAAACAAAAAATAAATAAATTGCATGCCAGAATAAAATCCTTCTCTCTCTAAAGAAATAGAACAAAATTCAGCACCCAACAGCATTAAATTGACATTTCTAGCATCCTATGTAAAGTTACCAGGAATGCAAAAAAGCAGTAAAATATGACCCACAAGGAGAAAAGTCAATCAATAGTAACAGACCAAGAAAAGGCAGAGTTGATGGAAATAGCAATAAAAATAAATCTTATGTGAGCTACTATAAACAATATAAATATGCTCATATGTGTAAAGGAAACACTAACAAGATTTAGGGTAAAATAGAAGATATAAAAAATATGTAATTGAAACATCTAGAGGGGAAAAGTATAAATATCTGAAATGAAAAATAACACTGGTTGATATTAAAGCATTTTAGATACTACAGAAGAAAATACCAGTGAACTTGTATACACAGCAACAATAACTACCCAAAATGAAGTACAAAAGGAAAAAGATGGAAAACTTATTAAAGAATTTGTGACTTTGGACCAATATCTAGGAATTTAACATATATGTAATTAAAATCCGAGAAAATGGGGGTAGGGGGGTTAAAAAATATTTGTAAAAATAATGGTTGAATTATTGTTTCAAATTTGATAAAATTATAGATTAAAAGATAAAAAAGTACAATGGATGCCAAGTAGAATAAACATAATGGCCAAATTGAGGAAAACTAATAATAAAGAAAAAAACTTAAAAACAGCCAGAGAAAAGATGCATTGTACACAAATAACATAGTATAATAAAATACTTCTCTTTATAACAATAGAGCAACATTTCAGTACTACAAACAAAAGGAACAAATGAAATGTCAATTGAGAGAGTGCCTTAAAAGTAAATGTTTTGTTGGTGTCACTTCATCTAAAGGTAATTGGTAACTGACTCTTAGGCACATCTGTTATTTATGTTATCTTTGTGATGATTTGTGAACTGAAGAGCTGGTTGGTACTTCAAGTAATCATTCATGGTTAATTTACTGTAGTAACTGAAATTTGCACTGTTTTGTTGGGAGCCAGGTGTTATTTAACTAAACTGTGTAACTGAGTCTGCGGCTATAAGGACCAGGCAAAATGAAGACTTACCGTAATCCAAATCTTAGTACAACCACTAAAAATTAAAACAGCAATATATTGCTAAAAGCTAAGATGGAGATAAAATGAAATAGTCAAAGCAAAAACCTCCATTAGTTCAAAAGTATGCAAAAGAGGAGCAGATGTATTAATAGCTCAGTTGGTTGAGTGCATTTTCCTATGTATAAGAACCCTGGTGCCTCCGAAAAAGAAAGAAGTATACAAGAAAAGGAAAAAAGTGAAAAAAAGAGATGGGACTTACCCGGACATTGGTATTTAAGATTTTATTGGGGTTCAGTAGAGTATGCATAGAGCACTTTATGACTAATCTTAATTTCTCAATCTCTCCTGGAGAGACCCCCTCCTCAGAGATGAAATTGATACAGCATGGCCAAAGTCTCCACGCCTACAAAAATTGTTCTAAGAGATACAAACTGGTTAATGGTCTAAAGTGCAATGAAACATTATCTTTGGCGTTGTCTCCTCCTACTACAGACATCACCAGGTTAATATGTGACTTTACAGTGTCTAGTCTAAGATCAAACAGTAATTGCAAAATCAGACACTGCAATAGTTCTTGGTAAAATCCTGTTAAACACTGTCTTAATATGACATTGAAAAACCGTATCACCCAACTTTTGCCTTATTTCCAAGTGTTTCTTTTTTCTTTCTATGCATTTGAACTTTCGGTTCATGTCATGTTGCAGATCTTTGTAATAGCATAATATATACCTAACTAGAATAACGTATCTAAATTTCAGTCTTTATTAATTTATTCCTTTTCTTCCTATCATAAAGCAGTGCTTTAGTTTGCCAGGCTGCTATGACAAATACCACACAATGGGTTGGCTTAAACAACAGAAATTTATTGGCTCGTAGTTATGAGGCTAGAAGAACTCTAAAATCAAGATATTTCAGGACAAACATACCTGATTAACTAGCTGGAGTGGTAAAATTAAACTGGATATGAAGTTTACAAATGAATTCAGATTACCCTCAAGTTTTAGTCTCCTATTGAATAATAAAATGGCATATAAAACCATTAAATTTAAGTTATATATTTATTTAAATTCTATGATAAAATTCACCATTTCTTTAACATCCATCCCAAATAGCAAATGCACATATAATATAGATCCAAGTTTATTCCAAATATCCTATCTCTTAATGAATATAAAAGGAATTTTCAGACTCTTTGGAGATAGGACCTTGGCATTAGTAACTCTAGGAGCTTCTTTGGTTATTCTATGGCACAGTTAGGACTATTGTGGCCATCAGGTTCTTTTGCATTTTTTTTTTTTTGGCTGGGAAGAAATAAACAATGGACTTTGTGCAGCTTCAGTTTTCCCTACAAGCAAAGACCTTTAAGCCCTCAGAACTCTGGATATTTGTGATACCCAGATACCTTCTCTGTAAAAGCCCGCAATCACTTTATTCATACTCACTTAGTGAGACAGAAAAATAGTCATAATTCAAGTATGATTTAAATGATGTCTATCTGTCATATAGTTTTGAATTTGCATTTAATTTGGTTTATGTATAAAATAAGCGGATGTAAAAAGATATAAAATACTCAGCAGTGCCACAGAGTGAGGGGAATTTTTTCGCATAATAGATTGAGATTAAGTAGGCACAGAGAAATAAAAAAGTAAAAGTGAAATGCTAAAATTTAATCATTTAGCATTTAATTTTTTATATTGCTACAATGACTAAGGGAAAGTTTCATGGAATACATAATTTACATAAAATATTATCAATTAAATACAGGCTGCTGGAAGGAGTTTCTTTGCCCCTAACATTATGGGCAGAGAATTACCAAAAAGCTTAGCTATTTAATTTAGATATGCTTAATTTTACTCATTTTTACCTAGTTCTTTCTCTAGTTTCTTCTTTCTTTTTCACTTATGCTTTAAAGACATGGCAACTTCCCAGGTATAAAAAATGTTTAAACAAACTAATGTTTATGCTACAAAAATTTGTATTAAAAAGTTGAGGTTAAGTTAACATGAATAAATATGTCAAACTTTTAATAAAGAAAAAACTGTGTCAGCTTACTATAACACATATCCTGGAGTAGGCAGAGGCAGGTCCCGTAAAAGCCAAGATTCTGCCTGCATTGGCTTAGAAGTTTATTGTAAAATATTTCAGAGCCAAGGACATTTAGAGAAGAAATGCCAAGTTACTATGAAAGTGCCAATGTAAAGTGATCGTTAAAAAGTGGAGATTTCATCACTGAAGTAACTGAAAGTACAATTCATGTCACGTCCATTTAACTGGAGACATCTACTACCAAGATACAGAAGTATATCAGTCTATTAATTTCTAAGTAGAAATTTTTGGACTATGCTCATCCACTTAGTTTTAATAAATGGTCTATAAAAGATTTTTTTCAAATGTTACTTTTTTATGAAGCCAAATTTTAATCTGTGCTACTCCTTAGCCGTTATTTCAATTTGCAAGTTCAGGTAGAAAAGGGGAGAAATAAGGAAACCTTAAGCCATCTTGGAAGCTGAGCATTTCTCAGGAGCTGTTATTTTTCCTAATCACAGTATAGATCTGAGATCTTCCATGTTACTTTTACACACTGTTCATTCTTGACTTGGTTTCTTTATTTTGTCCATTTTAAATTTCCTTTGAACTGGGTTTCAAATATTGTATAGACTTAATGACCCTCAATTGCAACCCCAGACTTTTTAAAGAATAAAAATGATAATTTCTAGGTTTATAAGAGTTTCTGAAAATCAAAGACACTAAATACAACAAAGAATTGATGGAAGAAAAAAAGGAGATACATTAGCAGTGACAAATTATTCCTTTGGATAGATAAGCCTTAAGATATGGCAATGCATATAACCCCAAAGTTCAAAAATAGTTCCAACAATTTGTTTCTTTTGATATTTATTTGGCTCATGCAATGGTACATATCTCACTCAAAAAAAAAATTGTTCACTTCACCATATAGTGCATATTCTGATGTGTTTTATAACCGACAGTAAGTTTCATTATAGATGAAGTAACAAAGGAGCCCACTCCAGAAAATACAAAAGGCAGCAATTACCCAGGAACTTCCTACAATCTTAGATGGTTTAGAGATAATCTTGGTTTCTGTTATTGCTTTAGGCAAGTTCTATAGTGAAGGCATTGACACTGACTGAAGCTGGTTCATAATCTACTTTGTTCTAGAGCCTAATATCAGGCCAAGGTTCAAAAATCATGAGTATATAGATTATATCCATGAACCATTAGTTTGCTTGGCATAAATCAACCTTAAACAGAGGAGTTCTGTTAGATTTCCACAGGTTCAGTGTTGAATAGAGAATTGTTAATTCAATTTATTGAAGGACTTGAATTAAATCAGAAAATAAGCTATGCTCTTCTTCGATTCTCGAGCAGCCTTTTCTGAGCATGGAATCTCACTTAAAATTATTTTAAAGCATCAAATGAGGTATTAAATTATCATAAACTCCTTATTAGGCCTATTTGATTATTACATTTTTCTGTCAATTAATATAATGCTTTTGTTTTACAAATGGAACATAGTAAGGATCTATCAAGTAAGGATCTGTCAAAATCCAGGTTCTCTCAAAAATGATAACTGGATATCGATTACAAGATCTTAAGTAAAAACGTGTTTTTTATTCTTTCTGGCTTCAGATTATGATGTTAAGGCCAATTGTTAGGGGAGTTAATATTTAGTGTTAAAGGACTGAAAATTCTGCTGTGTATTTAGGTATTAACAGTTAAGTACAGGTTTCTACATTAAATTTAGTTGGTTGGGTTGAAGAGTGACCTCAGATTTAGGAAAAAAAATATGTGTACACTTCCAACTTCTTATGCAAACCACTGGTGGGATGCCAAGGCTAACTCAACAGAACAAGACATGATTTTTATATTTCACTAGCATTTCCCAGTTTCTAGGTCAAGAGTAATCTTATACAATAAAATAAAAACCATACTTTAGTTTTCATTTTAAATATTAAAAGAAAATTAACCAGAACACAAATTTGAAATAATTTTATTTAACCATGTTTTTAATAAGATTTCTCCATCTAGTTTTTATAATTAGATTTGAAACCCTGGAATTACATATTCACCAATACAAAGCAGACACCAATCTCCATTTTCTAGTAGGAACTCTCAACTTCCTTAGAGAGATACATTATTTAATAAAATACTGTTAGTATGCTTTAAAAGTAATATTTTAGTGAATTATATAGAAAACCTTCTTTCAGAAAGTGCCAATGTCAAGATCAAGCTTCAAAAATAATTTTAACTTTCAGTTGGCTTTAATACTAATAGGTAAATTATTTTATTGTGACTGTATTTAAAAGAGTAAACTAGTTTGTGTTTTCAAGTTTTGCCCATTTCTCTCTCTTATGCTATAATTGTCAAAACCACCGATCTCAAGAACAACAACCCAAATGTTCTCCAGTCTCCCTTTGAGACTTGGACCACAGAAATAAATCATTAGTTGCTACCCAGTATGCAAAGGTTGAATTATAAAATGCCTTATTCTGGCTTAAGAAAGGCACCCTACCAAATAAAGTGACAGGAAGTGCTCTAAATTAACCCTATGTACTGATTTGACCCCTAACATAAATACACATTATAAATAAATCATTAGAAAAATACATGGAAAATAGTCTTTTAAATAATGTGTTTTGGGAAGAAGGAGACAGAGAAAAATAAAGCATACCATAAAACTTCATATCAGTGTGAAATGAAAAAGACAAAGGGCCTGCCTAATGAGTTACCTACTCAATTTTTGTTCTTGCACTCTGTTACTCACTCATTTTAGACCATTAAGCAAAAGGTGAGAGAAATCCTGCCTTCATAATAATTTGTAAGGACTTGGATGCTATATGAAAGCATGTAAGGAATGAGAGTTAGTGTATAAATTAAAGTATAGATGTTAGAAATGAATGTTTTTTTTTAATTGATAGGAAATAACAGTTGACAGCTACACATGAAAGAAATTGATAAATTATGCAAACAGAAAAACTTCTATTACTTTTAATCAACCTGAAGGCAGAATATAATTGAGAAAAATAGATTTGGATATCTGATTTTGGTATGAGCTTTGCCAAGATGTAAGATTTGGGTCTCATCATTTCTTTCCAGTGAATTTTGTATTTATTACCTATCACATGAAGCTCTTGTTTCAGATCATCGATAACTCTAAAGTTGACTTTTAGTCAAACAAATGAAAGAATTAATACTGGGCTTTGGTCTCTAACTAGTTCTTTCCGACCCTAAAGGAAATATTCAAGCAAAGCAAGACTGGAAGAATTGTCCTTCAATATTACCATAAAAATGGTTTCAGAAATACAGATGCTAATTTTTAAATTTCTTTTTAAATCATAAATTACTCTACTGAGAAATGGCTTCTTCTTTGGAGAAGTCCATTAACATAATCTCTTTTCATTTATTTTTCTAGGTTTTTTTCATGGCTTTAGCTACTGTATAAACTTCTCTTTAAAATTTCTAACATCAGAAATTAACAAAAATGTTTCTTAATTCATTAGATGTTTGTTTCTTTCCTTGATTTTCAACACAATGGGAATTTAGATACTATTGGTAGTGTTGGTCATTGTTTGAGAAACATTCTCTCTCTCTATTGAGGATCAAATATGTCAGACTTTCCCCATCATCAAAATATTGTTTAGATTTTCCTTCAACTCTGTATGTATGTAGTTGTTTTGCTTTGTCTCTTTGTTGCTTATTTTAAACAATGTTCATACCACAGAAATTATTATTATTTAACAGAGTTAATTATCACATATCCCATTTATCAATACATTATTTCTATTTAGGTCAGAAACCACTTGGATCCATTTATACATGCTGGTCCTATCATGATGAGGAACACATTTTTATCGAAGATTGAGACTCAGACACTTAAAGATTGTTGAATTATGTCGATTACTTTGGCTTCTATAGTGACCAGGGAAGATGACATCTGTAACACATCTGACAACAAAGGCCCTTGACAAAGGAAGTTGATGGCTACATAGAGGGAATGATTAAACTAAGTTAAAGGAGTGACCTCACCTGGTACAGGACCACGTTCCCTTGGGCCACTGGTATCACTGAAGCTGTGGTGGCCATCTGTGTGCATTTTACCAGTGTTTGCCTTTAGTGAATGTCATGGCCAGAATGCTCTGCTCTGCCTCAGGACTCTCTCTGATGCTCAGACCTCAAAGTGTCTGGGAGTTACACTCAACTAATATGGGGTTAAAAGTCAAGGAATAAAGGCTCCAGCATCCCTGTTCTTCATTGGAACAATTCTGAAGTATGTTCTACAGAATTCCTCAAAAAGTCAGCAGCAGGATTGGTCTCATTTCCCCAGAGTGGTAATCAGCTCAATAACATACCCTTTACTGGCTTGTCTCCCTCTTCCTATTCCCCTTATTTCTGCATCCAGAAATATCTAAATAAAATACTTATGCCAAGTTCTTTTCTCCAGTTCTAGAGAACCCAAGTTATGAAAATCACCCAGCCTTATTCCATCTTGTAATTTTACACATAGAGAAGTAGAGCCACCAGCAACAATCCGATTGATAAGTAGAATCTCACAGTTACTCAGCTATTGATCTTCTTGTGGTTTAGAATGACTATCTGCTATGACAGTTGTCATTACTAATATAATGTTACAACTACAATTTTACCTCTCACAGATCTCATCACTTGTCTAATAAATGTCTTTAGAAGAGACCATGCATTATTCAGGCCAGTATTTCCACTGGTTAGCACCAGTCTTACTACATAATATTCTTTGAACATTTTATAAATGATAGAACTAATTAGGTTATACTATATTTTGTGTTTGTATGAGTAGCTGTCACTAGCCACATAATGGTGGTGGTATGGTTAAACTCAGTAAATTGAGCTAGGATCAAACATTAAGAAAAGTTATCTAATGTCTGAAATATTGTGCACAGTCAAATCACTTATGCTTTCTCTGAAAGAATTATTTGAAATTACTGAAGAACTTTTATATACAGTCTAAGTTCAAACACCAAGTCACAACATTATTTCTAGTAATCCTTCTTTCACTATTATTGATAGGCATGTCTTTGTCTTTGGATTAGTCAATTTATTTTAAATTACTTTTTCATATATATAATCTATAAAATTATAGATTTAATTATAATATGCAATATTGTGTCATTTATTCATTTAGCAAAAGTGCTTTCAACTTGCAAGTAATATTTTGAACATCCTTCCAGATAAACAATTTATTGAACGCTCTTGGATTTGTAAGGTAAATCCCTGTAGAATGCAAATATCAGCCAATAACTGGATATATTCCATGTCAGGTAAAGACTTGAAATGGTGAAAACTGCTTGTGAAAATGTAAGCCTAGCAAAGTCTCATTTAATTTCTGTGGCTCAATTGTATAAAATACTGCACAATATGTAGTGAGTGCTCAATAAATGTGGGTACTTTTATAGACTCTTTGACTCATGAGTAGGATATCTTGCACAATTATTCTCTAATGATTTCTTATCATTCTAATCAGTTAAAATTTTTACTTTTTCCCTTCAATAGATTTTTTGAAAAGACCCTGAATATTTTATTAATTTATCAACTTAATACAGTAAACGTATTAGTTAAAAAGAAAGTAACATTTGTCAACATTCTAATATCATCTATATGAGTGGAATTATGCAGGGGTCATCCCAATTGTGCTGAACATTCTGGTCTTAACCTCCAGAGGTCCATCTTCATGGTGAATGCACCTGTTCATTTTGTCTCAACTCTCTTCAATTTCAGTTTATACTCTTAAGGGTGTTTCAATACTTATGAAAATAATTTTCCATGCTTCTTTCAGTTTGCCATCAGATTTTCTGCTTTGTATCAAGTGCCACAACATACCTATTAAACTCTAAGATTTAACCATTAGAGTTCATAGGTTTATTGTGGATAGAAGAGTAAAGGCAATGAGATACTCAGTATCATTGGCAAACCATCTGGGAATTTATAGGAAATGACAAAAGAGTAATGGTAACTAGGGCATTGAATGTTAGGCCACATAATCTTTGGGAAGGAGTGTTAACTCTTCATCTTCTGTAGTATTGCATAATTTTGTATTTCTGAAGAAGCCTATAAAATTTCTATATACTTAATCATGTAAGAATGTAAGTCTAAGAAATGTTTAATGAGCAAAAAGGCTCATTAATTTAATAAGTTATTGTACCATAACTGTTAAGATTAAGGCAAATAACACTTGAATAGTACAAAATTTCTATGTGAGGAAAAGACTCAAAGAATCATAACTGTAGAAACAATCTATTTACCACATGAAGACTTGATTAATAATTTTTAGACTAATTGTATTCACATGTACCAGTCTGAAATGGTGTATGGCGAGAACCATTAAATAAGAGAATAAGTATTGAAGTTCTAGATAAACTTATTTATGCTTATTACACCTAATTCTTAAAAAACCTAACCCTTATGAAATTATTCTCTTTCAAATCCTGGACACATTAGAAAACATTTTGAAAGACAATGGTCAGATTTATGAAGTTAAATGTCCTTCTCCTCTTTGTGGTTTTAATCTATGATATCTTTCTTTTTCCCTACTATATTTCCTTATACTACACTAGTCTTAAAAAAAAATCCCCAAATTTGTTTGATGGGAGCAAGCAGATAATATGCCACATAGTAATAAAATATAAATTTTTTGCCTCTACTTTTTGCACTACACTGGCACAGATATTGCTCAAAAATTTAGTTCTTCTGTAATAACAAAATTAGTCACTTAGATCTTTGAGTGAGCTTTACTATGATTATTGACCATTAGAAAATATTTTCACATCATCTGTAGCCTCCTTAAAACTGTTAATTCATCTCAACCTTTATGGGAAAATGATACTTTGTTAGGCTAGTCTCAGTCTTATTTTTTCCTCATCTTTTATTACACTGAACTTCTAAATATTATCCAAATTTAACTTTATCTGGAAAGGTCATTGGCATTCTCCTTAGTCTGGAACCCCTTCTTTTCTTTAATGGTATAATCAGAAGTCTAAAGATGCTCTCTAGTGCATTTGATTATTTTTCTAACTTCTGTAGTTCAGGTTTAATGGACAATACAGCCTGTCTTTCACTGCCTTAGTTCAGATGCATATATCTCACCTAGTCACTCTCAATAATTTTCAAATTCATTTTTCTGCATCTTGATGCCTACATCTCTATGGCTGTTCTACTTTACCACTGGAATTATCCTTCTAAAATATAAAACTGTTTACAGATGAAGCAATGAATCCACACCATGAATAATATGGCCCTTCAGAATATAAGTTCAAACCAGTATTGAATCCCAACTTCCCATTGCTCCACATTCATTTTACCCTGTCCTTACAAACACAATCAAACCCCATAGCCATGGGGTTGTTCCCAAGTATCTGGCACTTTGTATGCTCAGGTCACTATTTGCATATTTTCTTCCTATGTCTAGGTCGAATATTTTCTTTTAAGCATTTCCCACATGGCACACTCCCATATAATTCTTTAAAGCCCAGTGTAAAGTCCCATGCTTCATAAGGCCTTCTCCCAATGCTTAAACATAACTAACTGGCTCTTTTCTCTGTATTTCAAAGTCTGAAGTATACCACTATATAAAGTGCTAATTATATATGGATAACAATTGTTTCCCTACTAGATTCCATGTACCAATAGAGCAGAAACCACGTATTATCAAACATTATAGCTTCTCTGCCTTCCATAATTCAAGGCCTTGCAAAGTGATTTTCACATGGCATGCTTTCAATAAAGGTTAGTTAAAAACTTAAGCCATAAGATTCTAGAGAAGAAATATCATTCTTGTTATTTCTTTATATAAACTTTGCATTGAATGTTTGTAAATGACACTTTTAACAACAGTGCTAGATTCCAGAGAGAAAATTTAAAATAGCATTGTCATTGTCATAGAGTAGCCCATGGTATAGCAGAGAGAGTGGTGAATACTTAGATAATACAAATAAATATGTGCTATAATGTTTAAAGAAAGGTAGAAGTGCAAAATGAATTTTAGTTGATTGTTGATTTCTTGACATATACTATATTTTAAAAATAGAGAAGTATTTAAAATATTCATAAATCATGCATGTCTAAGACATATAAGGTATTTTTCCCTAAATTTCTCCAAGCCATCACTATTGCCAAAATTATTAACAATAATCATTAAGTTTTTTGCAATTATATCAACAAGTTTTTGTTTATGCTATGCTTAATAATAAATAACCTCAAAAATCTGGGTGGCTTGTGAACACTAAAGATATTTCCTTACTTATGCACACTGGTGAAGGATGTTCTATCCATTTAGTCTCTTAGTGACTCAGATGGATGAAACAGACACTGTCTCAAACATTTCTGGTTACCATGCCGGAATGAGTCTCCAAGGAAGTGGACTTGGCCCAATGAATAGGGCATCCGCCTACCACATGGGAGGTCCACGGTTCAAACGCTGGGCCTCCTTGATCTGTGTGGAGCTGGCCCATGTGCAGTGCTGATACATGCCACGCAGGGGTGTCCCCCCTGTAGGGGAGCCCCACCTGCAAGGAGTGCACCCCATATAGAGAGCCACCCAGTGGGAAAGAAAGTGCAGCCTGCTCAGGAATGGTGCTGCACACACGGAGAGCTGACATAACAAGATGACACAACAAAAAGAAACACAGATTCCCAGTGCCGCTGATAAGGATAGAAGTGGTCACAGAAGAACACACAGCAAATGGACACAGAGAGCAGACCACTTGGGGGTGGGGGACATGGAGAGAAATTAATAATTAATTTTTTTTAAAAAAAGAATGAATCTCCAACCAATGCGGAAATCACATGCATCACTTGCACTGAGAGTTCATTGGCAAGACCTAGCCACATGTCCCCCACTTAAGAATAGTAAAGTCAGGAAGGTCGTTCTACTGTGTGCCAATATTGCAGGGAGCTGAACACATTTAGGGTACAGCACATAGACTCACATTACTTAGGAAGTGAAAGGTCTACATGTAGCATTGTAGAACATCCTCACTGCCCTCAAGCTATTTAGAATTTTATCTGCAATGTAAATTTATAGGAGGAAGTAGTTGGGAGGTGTTTTGGGTTTAATTAAATGGTAGGATTTCCTCACATTCATCTTCCTATTTCATTCACAACAATAATTAAGGAGCATTTCATAAAAATAGCAAGAGTATGGGAAATTATTAATCAAAGTTTTCTTTAAATGCTTGCTGTCCAGTAATTCTTAGCACATGTGTTATTTTCAGAGGGTGCTCATGTCTGAGCATCTGAATTCCTCAGGGTTCTGAAGATGGGGATTCAGGCAGTCAAAAAGCACAGTTCCACCCATCAGGTTGATCTGACAGGTTACTATAAATCCAGTAAGCCTCAGAGCCCATCTCTTTAGATAATCCACAAAACTTTTATATAGTGCAGTTGTTTGGCTTTTATATTTATACCTGATAGCAATAACTTTACTTTCTTAGAACAGAGAGGTAGATTGAAAACCCTTTTATACAGCATTGCTTCTAAAGAATTTGTTCTATCTTGACCTATATTACTTCTATAGAATTTGATTCTGTCACTCATAAATATGAGTGTCTGCTTTCTATTTTATTTTTGTAAGTTCGAGGTGCCTTGTCCAACCTCAGTTGTGGTTGTGGTTTACTGACCACAGTGAAGCCACTTCAGAGCTTGAAGACTAGGGTGCCAGGAAACATTTATAAATGAAAAGAATCTATATGGTTCTCTATTTGCCAGCCCATAACTTACCCAGAACTGTAAGCTCAGTTGGTTAGTAAGCAGTGGATGGATAGAATGTATAAGTAGATTAAGAACAAATCTAGAAATTATGGAATTTTGTGAATGATTGAATAAGGAAGATGGATAAAGAAGAAAAAGATGACTGTTTTGGTGCAGTGAAGCCAGTTCACATTAGCAAAGGACAGATTTTGTACATCTTTCCAATTTCCTGTTTGGTGATACTAATTTTTAAGTTGAATTAGTCAGGGTGAGAATGTTCATACCACCAAAATGGCAAACAGTGCAAATGAAGACTTTGTGTTTTTGTTTTTTTTTTCCCCTGCGAAAGTGACTGTTAAACATTTATAAGCACTTCACTGGATAACTCTTCTATCTTAAAACTTAACTTGCTAAGAAGATGATAGTGCTATGAATTGAGGAAGATGAGATAAAAGCAGTATGACTTCCTGGTAGAGACAAGAGAAAAAGGTAATGTGTTTGCTAGCAGTCTCATGGATTAAGGTTCCAGTGTTAGCACTGTGTTTGGCACGTGGTTCTACATTCAACTAACATCTATTGAATAACCAACCTCTTTGCCATACTAGAGCTAATTCTAGTAGGAGGCTAGAAATGTGAAATTTGAAGTAAAGATTACACTCACAACGTTAAAATATGGAATCATCTATACAAGGTGGTAATTGAAGTAGTAGCAGGAAAGGAGACCACTAAGGAAAAGTGTATAGAGTTATAAATAAGAAAACACAGGGCAGAATTTTTATCAATTTATGGACAACAGCATTTGAGGAGATAAAAGGATTGTCAAAAATCTGTGGTTGGTGTTGGGGTAGGTGTATACTCAGGAGACCTGAATCTCTGGACTGTCCATGTGACATCCAGGCCCTGAGCCTCAGCAGACTTGCAACTCCTACCCTCTGGTTTATTGGACTTACCCTGGCCAGCTAACAGGGAGGTGAAGAAGGTAAACCACCACACCAAGAAGCCAAGAGTGCCTACAAGTGAAAGCAGGAGAATTGCATCCATCATTCATGAGGAATCTAAGTCCCCTTTTGATATAGAGGGGGCGTGGACATAACAATCCCAGGGTCCACAGGACGGAGGAATAGAGTATGGATTAGAGTGGACTTGCTGATATTTTCCTATGGAATTGTTGTGATTAGTAACAGAAGAAATTGTAGCATTGTTGTGGAGACAGTAGCCACGGTAGCTGCTGAGGGTAGGGAGAGGGAAGAAGAGATACGATGTGGGGGCATTTTCAGGACCTGAAGTTGTCCCGGGTGGTACTGCAGGGAACAATGCTGGACATGATATGTCCTGCCGTGGCCCACTGGGTGGACTGGGGGAAGAGCGTAAACTACAGTGTAGACCACTATCCATGTGGTGCAGCAGTGCTTCAAAATGTATTCGCTAAATGCAATGAATGTTCTGCAATGGTGGGAGAGGTTGTTGATGTGGTCGGAGTGGGGTGAGGGGGTGGGGGATATATGGGAACCTCATATTTTTTTAATGTAACATTAAAAAAAACAATAAAGAGGGGAAAAAACCAGGTGGGAAAGTGTTTGAAAATGGGAGATGAGAATCAGGATCACATGCTGTAGAACCAACAAGGATGTCTGTGAATCTGAAGATGATCTGATGATTAGTGATAGGGATTGGAGATTCAATGTTAGTTGAGAAGTTGGGACAAAATCGACATTAAATATTTCTCAAACTGCCATCATCCTAAAAATCACCTGGGGTACCTGTTAACAAAGCATTTTCCTAGGCTTTTGTGTCAGCAATTCTGATTCAGTAGTTGCATTCATGCAGAAAATCTATAGCTTGTGGTCTGAGAAACACTATGGAGGGGAACGTGAAATAGGACATGGACATAAATATACTTAGTATCACAGTTTGACTTTCTTGAGTGTTGGCAGTGACTAGAAGAGAGAAATGTTGGAAGTTTGGTTGGAAGTGGGTTCATGAAGAATATTTTAGGGTTTGGAGTGAATTGAATATGTTAATAAAGAGTATACAAATTTAAAAAATGCAGATGTGAAAGAAAAAGAGAAAAAATAAAGCGAGTGAGGACATGATAGAGGGAGAAGTGATTGTTTACTTTTAGAGATGATCAGAGAGAGAAAAGTTGTTCACATGTAAAAAAAAGTAAAGACACTTTTGTTAAAGGTAACACTTAAAAGTTGAACACATTGTACCAAATCACATTGTGCCAGATTTACCAGATAGGTAAAACCAATAACTATCATTTATTATTTCTATCTTAATACTAAATAACACATATTTGATGGGAAAATGAGAGGAGGGGTTTTCTTTTAACTTTAATTAATTTCCCACTATAGGTAAAAATTCCATTCATATTAAAAAGGCTCTTAAAACTGTCTTTTCTCCAATGGGATTCAAGTGAACAACAACTTCTGCTCTTTTCCTGTAGATGTCTATCTAGTTAAGAAACCAGTGTCTAGTCAGATAAGAGTCACCACTCTGAATATGTCAAATAGAAAGATATTTCACATAGGGAATTGGTTAGAAACATCTTGTCTGGGCTGGAGGAGCAAAGGGAGAAGGGGTTTTCCCCAGAGATTAAGAAGCTGCCGCCATCACTGGATGGAGATCAGGATCTACTGTTACAGCTGAGCTATCCTCACTGCCGCTGAAGGAGCCACTCCTGTTGTCATCACTAGATCTGCTGAGGATACTGACACTAGTAGCCCCCAATGGTGTACCTGTAGAGGTGGAAGCATAATAATTTCTCTCTTCTTCCTGCTTCCAATTTCTTGCAAGTATCTTTCACTGCCCAAACCCAGCTAATTTCCATTTTTGCAAGGGTGTTTTCAAGCTTCCAACCCCTCGTATTACTAAGAAGAGCCCAGCAAAATCAAAACTGAATTCAATGCTAATAGACAATATCTGACACATTCACCTATACTTCTCCAACGGAGGAAAATGGGGTGTTTGAAAACATACAAGGATATTTTGAATAATTTAGGAAATCTTATGAAAATACAGTGTTATAATGGACAACTATCTATTACTGTTATATGAGTTGTAAGATTCAGCTGCTGCTTTTGGCTTTCCCCCTCCCCTTCCCCCATTATCTTTGTACTTGTGGCTAAATCTGGAGCTTTATTCATGGCCAAATTTTACCAAAACATATATTTTCTTTAGTCATTATATTCATAAAGCAACACATTTTTTAAAAACTTCCTAAGAATTACCTTATTCAAGGAAGAGTTATAGATTTGATAACTGATTGATTTATTCAAGAAATATATGTGGGTAGCTTGCTATGTTCATTTTACTAGGCTCCATGAAAAGTACACTGACAATATTAGCTGTATCAGATTCCTAGGGCTGCCATAATCAAGTTCCACAAACTGGATGTCTTCAAACAACAGAAATACCTTCTCTCACAGGACTGGGAGCTAAAAGTCCAAAATTGAGATGCTGGCAGGTTTGGTTCCTTCCACAGGCTCTGAAGGAGGATCTGCTCCATTTCTCTTTCCCAGGTTCTTGTGATTACTGGTAATTCTTGCTATTCCTTGACTTGTGGATGGCATTAACTCTTTGTGGTTTTGTATCTGACTCTTTATAAGGACATCAGTCATATTGGATTTAGGGCCTACCCTCATCCAGTATGATCCCACTTTAACTTGATTTCATCTGTAAAGATCCTATTTCCATATAACATCATATTCAAGGTACCAGAGGTCAAGAGTTCAACGTATCTTTTTGGGTGATACAATTCAACCCACAATACCAGGTAAAATTTGTTGGGAACTTATTTTGTTTTTGTCACTTTTGTAACCAGTTATGCAGTATCTCATATCATCCTTACAGATACCCTGTAGCATAAATCTTCTTATCATACCCATGCTCCAGATAATAACAACAAGCAAAACCTGACTGTTAATGAAAGAGGAAATACAGAGACTTCATGAAATTTGTCCAACGTCACAATTCCTTAGTGGTAGAGCAGTCAAAGCAGTGAGACTTTTATAACATCTTTAAAAGAGATACGGTACATATAAAAACATCATTCCATAAGGTGCAAATTTTTTCTGCCATAAGAAATTAAACAATGTGTTGAAATGGTAATGACATAGAAACAACTTCTTTTTCTGACAGTATGAATTCCAGTTAACCATCAATATTCAAATATCTTAGTCTATAGTCAAATATATTTTATGAAAAGTTCTTATTAAAATCAACTAAAAGTTGGAAATATTTGACAAAGTATAAATAATTTTGCAGGATCATTTTTCTGAGGTGTTTACTTCAGAGGGGATTGAAAGTTTACACTATATTTTTAGAGGATAGTAGCATAATATTTAATACTGAGACCATTATGGAATTTCTAAATTTAGAAAAGTAAATGTTTTTATGTAAATTAAGGTAAGTTCAAGTCTTAGCATCATTTCTATTCTAGCAAGAAAAACTAAAGAGAACTCTGAAGAGTTTTACATATATATATATACATATATATGGCTTAGAGAACAACCACAGAAGCAAAAGGTACCTCCCAACTCTTTTGACATTAAATTATTTTCCTTAAGTTTCTCCATGCTGACCTTTAGGTGCTACCTAGGCCTCCCTATTGCTGCATTAGTAGCCAGTTGGTTGATTTAACCCTTACTGACTGAAAGTCTGTGTAATACCAGATCAGAATGTCTCAAACAAATGAACCAAATAGGGTTTGACAGTATAATTTTAATTATATTAAGATGTTTAGAAAATTGGACCTATTCCAACCCCTATATCGTTTTTTTCCAACTTAGAAAAATGCCCCTCTATATAACTTATATACCAATGAATGGAGGCAAATTTTATCTGTCTCTTTTATTATATGGACATAAAAAATGAAGCAGGTATGTAAAGAATTGCTCTCAAAGAATTTTTGGTATAAGAATAGGTTGGGTAGTAAAGCTAGTAGGAAATGGTGAAGGAGAAAAAGCAATAAAGTGGAGAAGAGAATGGTAAATATGGGATATTTGAGAGGAAGAAGAGAGAGTGGGTGTGTGGTGGGTAGGTGAATTTATGGGTGTGGGGCTAAGAGTGTGTGTAAGCAAATATTCAATTTCACATATTTGTACAAAGATTAAAAACAGTGAGTAGTTTTAAAAATAAGAAAGGAAGTTAAGGTGAGGAATTTCTCTGAAAATGTGAATAAAATATAACTGGACATTGGTTTTTCTAATATCTCAAAACTTGGGTTATAACTTGGGTATAATACCTAAGAATGATTTCATTAGCTTAGAGAGTTTCTAACCTTCAAAGAAAGGAAATCTTCCCTTTAAGAGTAATAAGATGGGATCTGAATCCATAAAGGGCCAAAGTGAACTGATACTAATATCTGTACTGTTTTATATATTTCTTTGGGGAACTTTCACATCTGTTTTCTTATTTTAGTCTCCATAACTTTGTAAAGTAGAAAAGACAAATATTACACTCCTCATTTTATTTGTGGTAATTTAGGGTCCAGTAAGGTCAAATGACTTGGCTAAAGTCAAACAGCCACCATTAGAACCCAGGTCTCCTAATGCTTCACCTAGAATTTTCTAACATGCTCTAATGCCTACTACCATTTAGGCCTCTTGAAAGCAGCTTTGTGTATGGATAGGTCAAGTTTTCTTCCTTTGGATGAATTCTTTTCATTTGCTTTATTTTCCTGAATTAGGAATTTTGAGAGGTTTAACACCTTAGTGTATGTACAATGGATTTTTCCTATTAGGTAACACTGTCCTTTGCTTCACCCACCACACAGCTGGGCTAAGTAACTCTAAAGGAATGTTGTCACGCCAAAGGCTCAAGGAAAAGGAGGTTGAGTAAAAATCAATTTATTAAAACAAATCCAGGTTTTTTCATTGGTTAAACGTTTTAAGAGTCCCTTGGTTAAACATTAAGGTGTTCCTACCACAGAAATAAATAATGATTTTATGTGTTTGGATATATGGCAAAAAGTAAAAAGATTACACTCTCTGAAAATGTGACTGTTTACAAAGTCCTAGAATGTGTACTTTCAAAAAGCTTAGAAACCAAACTAGTAAAAATACAAACAACAGTGCTTTACACCATGAAGCAGTAGACTGTAGAAAGATGAGGGCTTTTTGACTGGCAGATAATAACGCCATATTTTAATTTTAATTATTAGCTTGGAAGTTCTATGAGACATTGCTCAGAAATAGATTTGTTTCAGGTGCTCATTAACAAAAATAAAAAGATATTCATAGCACCAATCTAGCAAAGCTTAAGAGCTAGTTTTGTTTTCCCTAGTCTAGAGCATGGCTTGTTTGGCTCCACATAAGATAAAGCTCAGGTGATTTTTACCTTCCCCCCTGCAATCTAATCTTTCAGCCTACGGAAGACTTGTAGTCATCGGTTCTAAAATATCTGTTTCTCCAATAGTCTTTTCCCTTTAAATAAAACCCAGTTGAAATGACACTGTGGCTTATGTTTCAGTCATGGAAGATAAACATCGATGATTGAATTAATCAGAGTACTAGATTTTCTCAGTTGTGTCAGTGAATTTAGAATTTTGAGTGAACTGAAACCTACAGAATGATAGGAAAATGATGCTGCTTTGATAATAGCTGGGGCAAAATGTGGGCCATTTTAAATATTCAAGGATATGCAGTAATATATAACAACTTCTAAAATCATAGTATGACTGTAGGACTGAATTATTTATTAGGTCATAGTCTAAAATTTAATATTATGGAGATCTGTGTACAAAAAGCAGTAGCTTCGATGTCCAATATACAGATTATGAACTATCAGAATGAAGGGCAGGCAAACAAATACTCCAGAACCTGGGAAATGTTTGGTATTTTGTGTTTCTTTTATTTTGCTTGCTGAATATTTTTATGTTCATTGGTGAAAAGAAACAGATAATAAATTGAGGCACTTCATTCTACTCAAAGGTAATAACTCTCAAAGGTGAATTTTGTCATTTTATAACATAAAGTAAGTTTGAAAGTATAAGAACTGTCCCTTGGAAGTAATGCATTTCTGACTTTAACCACTAGCCTTAACATCAGAAAATATGAGCATGTCTACTTAGTTTTACGGGATATCAGAAAGCTCCTTCTTGCCCCAACATTATGAGTGTGATTGCTAAAGAAACTGTAGTTTCTACTACAATAAAGTACTAGAAGAATCTATATTGTACTAAATAGACTATATAACAGATTTTGATTCCAAAAATAGTAGGAAAAGGTTTTTCAGCTATTATGCCAGGAAACTATGACTAGGGGTGAGTTTCTAAGAAATTCCCATGTTCACCTGACAAAGGTATTCTGAGCCTGGCATTTTTCAAATTGTGCTGCTCCTCAAGTATCCTAGAAGCTTTGAGATGGCAGCAACATACATGTTTGGTCTTGTTTGTACAACTCTAACATCTCTATCTCTGGGCCAATGTCTCACCTCCTCAAACACTCTCCACTCCAACATGGAGCTTTCAATTCTATGTCTCTTTCTGTGTACTCATAATTCTCTAGTATTCTCTCTCACAGAGAGTTTTCATTATTCAAGTGTTCCATTCTCCAGAAATACAAAGATGAGGGAAGTCTACTCTCTCAGTAAAGTTGAACTCAGATGCATGAAGGAAAAATACCCCAATTAAATTAATTTGTCTAAATGAGAAAGGTTCTGAGCAAGCTTGATCCAATAAAGTGTATTCGTATTGTCAAAAGGAGAAAGAATTAACTAAGTCAATCTTTAATTGGTGAAATTTCAGGAAGGCTATAAAAATTTAAGATACGTAGGTATATTAGTTTAAATTATATTTAATGGCCATTGTTTTGACCAAAAAAATGGTTGAATGTCAGCAATCTCATTTGGTTTCAGCTAGTAATGTAGGGGCAAGGAGGGGGTTTCTGGTGGCCCATGTATCAGGTAGACTGACTCAGGTTTGCCTGATGGTGAGAGTATTGGTTAGAATCAGTACCAGCGTAGGAAGGAATATATGATACCTGTCTCTGAAGTCTTCAAGGAATGGTTGTGAGAGCCGCCATTTTGTTGTACACCCCGGCTTTACTGGCCAGGGGAAGAATGTAGTAACACATGCTTTGGAGTAGCTACCCCACCAGGAGGAGGACACCTAGAGGAGTGGTTTTGTGAGTACTGCTTAAAGGTGGCGTCTAGTTCTGATCGTAGAGACACTTCCTTAAGAGACTGCCAGCAACGAAAGCTGCTGTTTGCTCAGGCATCGCATTTGATTTGTTAGAAGTGCTTCCGGTCATATTTGGGTAAATTTGGATATTTCTACTTTTGCTAAAAGAGGAAAATATTTCTTATTGTCTGTTGAAAACTCCATGTGTTAACTTGGTAATGTTTGGATTTTCAAATATAAATGATTATGTGTGCATGTGCGTGCATGTGTGTAATTACAAAAATATGTTGTCCTTGAAATGACCCTAAAACTGATTTGTTTGTAGAGGATAAGCATCCATGTATCCAGATGTTCGACACCCGGGCTATATTGTTTGATCTGTAGTATGTACAATGATATTCCAGCCTTATAATGATGAAGAGATGATTTTGAAAGTCTATGAGTCACAGAAGAAAAAATAGTGTTTCATAGAATTCAAATGTATATTATATTTTGGGCAACAGTAATCAATGGTTTGAGTGGATTAAGTTTTCATCTATTGTTCCTATCTCCACACATTCCTGTTCCTTACTCATTCTTGATTAAAGGGCGGTAAGCTCTGTCTTTCTCCAAGGGAAGTTTGGGTGTAGCTAAGCATTGGACATACTGTCTCCTGAAATCCTCCTCTGGCCGCAAGGTTGTTTTCAGCTGTCTTACAGAATATGACTGACTTTGAGTATGGGCAACATTAAGAAATAATCAGATATTAGGAATAAACACATAATCCTAGAATAAAATGATATGCACCCACCCAAACTTGTAAGAAAAACTCATAGCACAGCATCAAGTAAATAATCATAAGCATATTTTAAAAATATATTTGGTCTAGTCAGTAACTCCCTCTGTTCATCAGGGTTTCTTTTAACCTCTGCTAAATGATTTCTCATGGCAAAATATTTGCTTTTTTATTCAGCTATCTTTATTGTTTTTGAGATAACTTTAGGGGCCATACAATTTGAAAAATAGTCATGGTTTGGTTTTTGTTTTTTTTTTAATTTAAGTAAAGACATACGCCTTGTCAAACATGTAATTTCGTAAGGACTATTCCAAGTGGGGGAATAAAGCAAGGAGAAATCTATGACTCAGGATATATATATGTATGTGTGTGTGTGTGCATATATGTATATATATATGTATGTTTTGTATTTTTTTTTCTTTCTTTTTCAGCCCTGCTTTCACGACCAAAAGGAGAATAAGGAGCATGTGGTAAAGTGTTTGCCGCTCAAACACTGGCTTTTTCTTCTTGTGGAAAAAGACGCTGCTGTTTTACCGTGGCCTGGAGGCCGCGGGCAGGTCGCTGCCAGGGCGGCTGCTGCCTCGTTGGCCTTGCTGGAGCTGACTCCCGCCGCGGAGCAGAGCGGGCAGCCTCTCTCGCCATTTGTTTGCTCAGTAACCTGGATCTGAGGCTCTCTGCCCTCCGGAGCCCAGCCCTCTTTTATTCGCTCTCCTTACTTAGTCTTTTCTCTTCTCATTTTGTACCTCTTCCTCAAGAGAATTAGCACAAAGTTTGTAAGAGGTTTCCCACTGCAGTTGCAAAGAAATTTTTTTTTCATTTTTTCTAAACTCGACAGAAATGCAATATATCTAGAGATGAGCCAGGTTATTGTATTAAAACTCACAGATTTGGGGGCCACAAACAGAATTTTTATACATCTGCTATTGCTGACTTATTACGCTTATTATTAACCATAATATTTAGCAAGGAAAGTGTTTATGGCAGTGTCAGGCTCTGAAACAAATCTTGGCTCTACTTAAGGACCTTGTAAAATTTTCTCTGCCACTATTGCTACATCTACAAAATGCAGGGCTAAGATGAATTTAAAAGATTATGTAGAAGAGTGTCTGGGTAATAGGTGGCCATCAACGCATTTTTATTATTTATGTTACTATGAAAGTAATTGTATAGTATGCTTGAGTTGAGTGGAAATATTTTGTGGTTCTTTTATATAAACCTAATACACAAAATGTTTAGCCAATCTAAATACACTTCATTTTACTACAGTACAGTTTTAAATGGGGACATATTTTGGAAATACCTGGGAAAGGAAAAGTTATTTTAAATCATATTAAATTAAAAGTAAGTTGTCAAATAACTAAAAAACTTCCTAAAATTTAAAAAACTGAGATTTAAGCTTATTTTATTTTTGTGTGGTGTGTGTGTGTGTTTTATGGGCACCTGTTTTGTTTTGTTTTGTTTTGCCCTAACTCCAAGCAAGCCATGTCTATAATTTGAAAATAGTTTAATTCATTCTATAGTACTAAATCTTCGGTATTCAAACTATGTTACCCTTGATCGGCAGCACTGTCATCACCAGGGAGCTTGTTAGAAATTCAGAATGTCAGGCCCCAATTAGAATCTATGATTAAGAATCTAAGTTCAGGTGATACATATGCACATTATCTAGCCAAAAACACATCCTTACATCTGCAGATGGATAGTCACAAAATATTGCTTGATAAACTAAGTAATAACAAAATTCCCATGTCATGAGAAGGCTTGCCTCATTAGCCGACAGTCTAATTATTGGAAGTATCTTTCATGTTTATAGTTATTATGCCAAAAGCATAAAAATGTCTATCCTTCTATAGCTTATTTTATGTCATCTGATCTCTGAGCAACACAGTCACAATCCTATTCAGAAAGGTGCCAGTAAAGCATTTTAAAGAAAAAAAGAATCATATCTACAAATAATTCTTTCTGGTCAACACTCTTGTGTTGGCAAGTTACTGCTCTTAGGCCAAACCTGGACAGCTACATATTTTTGTAAATGAAGTTTTATAAAACACAGTCACAACCATCAATTATATATTGTTTCTGGCTGTTTGGGGGCTTTGACAGCAAATTTGAGGCTGTATGGCTTACAAATCCTAATATTTATTATCTGTCCCTTTACAGACAGGTCTCTACCCTCAACCCTGGTCTACACCAAGTATTCCTGGTTCTCCTGTAACAACTCTTCATGAATTCTCATGGGTGTGCCAGGTAGTGTGCTAGAGCTTGGGGTTTCAGGAGAAAGACTCCTCCCCTCAAAAAGATCGTCCTTGGAATAGTCTTCTTTTTGTACTATTACTTGTAAATGTTGGCTTAAAATCTGGAGACCAGAATTAAACATCAAATGAGCTTTAATGCATTCAGAATGATAGCATTTTTATTAATACCAACTATTGACAGAAGCAAATATTCATTTTTATATGGATTTGCTTAGTGATGTCTATTACCATTTTTCACATTTTTAGCTTGTACACAAAATTTTGATCAGCAAAAATTTTCATTTAGTGTGTATGTGCATGTACTATTTTAAGCTAGCTCTCTTTTATCCTGTGATTGTTCAATTAGATAATTTTTAAATAAATGCAAAATAGTTAAATAGAAAGAACCTGCTGTGTGGAATCAGATAAATCAAAACCTGGGTATATTAGTCAGTCAGCAGGTGTGCTGATGCAAAGTACCAGAAATCTATTGCTTTTATAAAGGATATCTATTTGGGATGGAAGCTTACACTTACAAGGCCCTAAAGGGTTCTATGCAAAGTTATTTCCTCATCAAACTCTATTGCCATGTGTTGACACAAGACGGCGGGTGATGTCGGCAAGAATTGAGCCTTCCTCTTCCCCTTTTAAGGTTCCCTGGGCCCACCTTCTTCTGATCTCAGCTGTAGTCTGGAGGATTTGTTTCTTTCCAGGTTCAGGTCCTCTCTTTTCATCACAAGGTTGTCTGTAGCCTATCAGGCTCAACTCTTTTCCCGGGGTTCATTCCTCTTTCATTTCTGTGGTGGAATCTTATTCTGTGTTCTCCTTGACTGACTGCCCATTTATATAGCCCACGAAGAGGGCAGGGACTCAAACTGAGCTGCCCTAATGATGTGGTTGAATCAAAGCCCTAATCTTGATTTAGTAAAGTAAAAGTGAAACCTCTGAATTTAATACAATCAAAGGGTTATCACACCCAGAGGAAAAGACCAGATATTTACAAATATAATCAATATCTCCTTTTTTGGAATTCATAAATAATATCAAACTTCCACACTGGGAAGCCCCTTGGGATTTCAACTTTGAAGAATATACTTATTTTCTAAGAACAAGGTTTCCAAATCTAAATAAAGAGAATAGTAATAACATCTTTTTTTTTTTTTAAGATTTATTTATTTATTTAACTCACCCCCTCCCCCGGTTGTCTGTTCTCTGTGTCTATTTGCTGTGTCTTGTTTCTTTGTCCTTGTCCGCTTCAGTGGCAAGGGAAGTGTGGGCGGCGACATTCCTGGGCAGGCTGCACTTTCTTTCACGCTGGGCGGCTCTCCTTACGGGCGCACTCCTTGCGCGTGGGGCTCCCCTATGTGGAGGACACCCCTGCGTGGCAGGGGCACTCCTTGCGCCCATGAGCACTGCACGTGGGCCAGCTCCAAGGGTCAAGGAGGCCCGGGGTTTGAACCGTGGACCTCCCATGTGGTAGACGGACGCCCTAACCACTGGGCCAAGTCCGTTTCCCAGTAATAACATCTTCCTTGCAGGGTTTTGGGGTTGAGCAAGTGAGTTAGTGTCCACAAATGTTCAGAACATTCTTCCTGACCTGAGCAAGACCTCGATAAATAGAAATTATTATCATCATAGGGATTATTATTATGTTAACATGCTCAGACAATTTTTTCTACTCTGTGTGATAGCAACACCTCATCTTGGCATATTTTACTAATGCTGGTTAGTAAAACTGGGTGGGTTTGTCTTCTAGACAATCAATTTAGTTATATGTATTTTCAGAAGAGAATATAGTGTAAGGGCAAACCCCTAATACATATCAACTATTACTTTCATCTAGTTCCATATTTGTTTATTTTTTTACTTTTTTTAACTTTATTTTTAAAGAAACTTTAGACTACAGAAAATTTACATTGAAAATATAAGGGACTCCCATATACCCCCCTTCCCCTCTCACATTTTCCGCTATTAATAACATCTTATATTAATGTGGTAAATTTGTTACAATTGACAGACAAATATTGATGCATTGCTAGTTACCATGGTCTAAGTTTACATTGTGGTTTATACTTTGTACTGTACAATTTTATAGGTTTTGACAAAATGTATAGTGGCTTGTATCCATCATTGCAAAATCATACAGAATAACTCCTATGCCTCCAAAATGCCCCATTTTCCCCTTATTCTTCTTTCCTCCTCCCCTCAGATCCTCTGGTAACCACTGTATTTACATCAATATTACAAGTACTTCCATCACTACAATAAAAATAAGTCAACTTTGGTCCATGTTTGCATTCCCCCTTATGTTTGTTCATTCCTTAATCTTGATGACTTTGGGATTTTAATGCCTACTCAGCTTCAGATTGAGAATGGGTTTAGATTTTATGGGAAAGATGGAAGGAACTGTCTCGCTTGCAGTGGTAAGTATTCTCTGGTTTGTTAGTTGCCCTGGGGTGAGTCCAATGAACTGAAGAGTAGGTATTGGCTGCAACTCTGCTGAGATTCATGGCACAACTGGCATATGAATAGACTAAACATTTAAGTCTCTGGGACATATATTTAATGGGTATAGTGCTAATTATAGTTTCAAATAAAGGTTTAGAAAAGTCATGTGTAGGAAAATTATGAGTCTAACTCTGTTACACTTGGGAAATAGATTAACATGTATTCCAAGTTAAGGCCAACTGACAGGGTGCTGATTTCATGGGTTTATGTGCCTTGCCTATAGTATCCATATGTCTCTAGAGACTTTGGGAGCACCCCTGTTTGAGGCTTTGTTTACTGTGACAGTTAGTGAGATCCTTCTGAGACATGCATAAGCATAAATGCTGGAATGATCTCTCAACTCACTTTGAAATCTCTTAGCCATAAAAACTCTTTCATATTTAATATTTCCCCCTTTTGGTCAATGTCTTTTTCCAAATGCATAGCTAGGTGGTGCTTGGTAATAATCCTCAGTGCCAGGGAGGTTCATCTCCGGGATTCATGTCCCATGCAAGGGGGAAGGTAGTGAGTTTATATGCTGAGTTAGACTTAGAGACATCACACTTGAGCCATGAGGAGACTTTCAGTGGGTAATTCTTAGGCAATATATATTATTAGGCTAAATTTAAATTTTACAAGAACAAGCTTCTTAAGTATTAATATCAAGGGCTTGGTGTATTGAGATTATTTTTGTGAATCCCCAAAAGAGAAAGATAATGTTTATAAACTAATCTATCCCTTTGAGTGATAACTTTAATTGTATTAAATTCAGTGAGCTGGCTCTAATTAACTTTACTTGATAAAATCAATTTAGGTTCTGATTGGACTATGTCAGTAAGGTGTAACTTAGGTTGAGTACCTGCTCCCTTGGTGATCTGATATAATGGACAGTGACTCAAGAAGACATGTAGGAAGAAGGAGAACTCTGTCATTTTTGATCCTGGGGCTCCAGGGAGAGATGAGCCATTTGCCTGATAGTTTGCAGCTGAGCTTGGGAAGAGAGCTAAAACTGATATAGAAGGCCTGGAAAGAAATGGGCCTTATGCTAGGAGAGAGAGGAAGCCCTGAAAGACAAGCCCTATGCCAGCCTGCAGTTGAGAGAATGGAACCCAGAGGAGAAGGTTGAACCCTCACAGAGATCAGTGACCATCTTGCTTCAACACATGGCAACTGACTTTGGTGAGAAAGCAACCTTGAGTAGACTCTTTAGGGTCTTGTAACTATAAAATTTACCCCAACTAAATACCCTTTATAAAAGCCAACAGATTTCTCATACTTTGAATCAGCACTCCTTTGAATACGGTTGCCTTCTTTTGTTAGGCACTGCATATGTTCTCTAGAATTCTTCCCACTCTATTAAAGAACATAGCAGGACTCCCCAGGATGGGAATTTAATATTTTGTTAGTTATCGTGTGGGTCTCTACCAACTGAGATAACATCCCATGACCACATGAACACATTTTTATGTCCCAGTTGTAACTTTCTCCATATATCCTCCCACCCAACACCCTGCACCAGTGACCCTAACCTGCCATAAATTTTCTATAATCTAACACCTCCAAAAACAAACCCACAAAACTTTTTGCATTGTGCATTTCATCACTGTAATACCCATTATCTTTTTATGTATGTTTACAATTTCTTCTTCATGCTCCCCCAGTGTCTTTTTTTTACTTTATTTTTAAAGAAGTTTTAAGTTACAGAAAAGCTACATCAGAAATATAGGAGATTCCCATATATCCTACCCCTCCTCCTCTCACATTTTCAACTATTAATAAAATCTTACATGAGTATGGTACATTTGTTACAATTGATGAACCAATATTGAAGCATTGCTACTAACCATGGTCAGTAATTTACATTATGGTTTACTCTTTGCACCATAAAATATTATAGGTTTTGCAAAATATATAATGCACTGTATCCATTATTGCAAAATCATGCAGAACAATTCCAATGCCAAATGCTCTATGTTCCACCTATTCTTCCCTCCCCCTCCTCTCAGAATCTATGATAAACACTGTTTCAATTTTATAGGAATAGAGTTCATAGTTGTATGCATTAATATTGAGGGCTTGATATATTGGTATATATTTTTTCAATGGGTCATGTGTCTTTTTATTTTCAAGATATAGGATTTCTTTATATATGTTTGATATTAGGCCCCTATTGGATAGATGATTCCCAAATATTTTGTCCCATTGAGTAGGCTGCCTTTTCACTTTCTTGACAAATTCCTTTGAAGCACAAAAGTTGTTTTTTTTTTTTTTTTAATTTTAAGGAGGTCCCATTTATCTATTTTTCTTCCATTGCTCATGCTTTGGGTGTAAAATTTATAAAAACTTCCTATAATATGATCTCATAGATGCTTCTCTATATTATATTCTAGTTACTTTATAGTCTTGGCTCTTATATTTAGATTTTTGAGCTATCTTAAGTTAAATTTTTATAGAGTATGAAATGGTGATTCTCTCTCATTCTTTTGGACATGGTATCTTATTCTCCCAGCATCATTTGTTGAAGAGGTGATTCTGTTCTAGTTGTTTGGTTTTGGTAGCCTTGTTGAATATAATTGACCATATGCAAGGATATAAGAATTCTCAGTTTGGTTCCATTGGTCAGTATATCGATCTTTGTGCCAATACCATGCAGTTTTGACCACTGTAGCTTTGTAGTATGCTTTATATTTAGGTAGTGTGACTCCTCCAATTTTTTTCCTTTTTTTTTTAAGATTTATTTATTTATTTATTTCTCTCCCCTTCCCCCTCCCACCCCGGTTGTCTGTTCTCTGTGTCTATTTGCTGCATCTTCTTTCTTTGTCCGCTTCTGTTGTTGTCAGTGGCATGGGAATCTGTGTTTCTTTTGTTTGCGTCATCTTGCTGAGTAATTCTTGGGCTGGCTGCACTTTCTTTCATGCTGGGCGGCTCTCCTTATGGGGCGCACTCCTTGTGCGTGGGGCTCCCCTATGTGGGGGACACCCTGCGTGGCATGGCACTCCTTGCACACATCAGCACTGTGCATGGGCCAGCTCCACACGGGTCAAGGAGGCCCGGGGTTTGAACCGCGGACCTCCCATGTGGTAGATGGAGGCCCTAACCACTGGGCCAAGTCCGCTGCCTTGTTTTTCTTTTACAGTATGTCTTTGGCTGTTCAGGATTCCCTTGCCCTTCAAAATAAATTTCATAATTGACTTTTCCAGTTCAGTAAAAGATGCTGCTGTATTTTTTATTGGAATTGCATTGTCTGTAAATCAGTTTGAGTAGGATAGACATCTTAATATTTAATCTTTTAATTCTTGAACATGGAATATTCTTCCATTTAATTAGGGTTTCTTTGATTTCTTTTAACAATGCTGTGTAGTTTTCTGTGCATCAGTCCTTTACATCCCTAGTTAAGTTTATCCCTAGATATTTGATTCTTTTAGTTGTTATCATAAGTGGAATTTTTATCCTGATTTCCTCCTCAGATTGCTCATTATTTGTGTACAGGAATGCTAATGATTTTTGTTTGTAGATCTTATGTCCTGCCACTTACTGGACTCATTTATCAGCTCTAGAAGCTTTGTTGTAGATTTTTGGGGGCTTTCTATGTATAGGATCATGTCTTCTGCAAATAATGAAATTTTTGCTCCTTACTTTCCAATTTGGATGTCTTTAATATCTTTTTCTTGCCTAACTGCTCAAGCAAGTACTTCTAATAGAATGTTAAATAAGAGTGTTGACAGTGGTAATCCTTGTCTTGTTCCATATCTTAAGGGGAAAAGACCTGAGCATTTCACCACTTAGTATGATGATAGCTGTGCGTTTTTCATATATACCCTTTATCATGTTGAAGAAGTTTTCTTCTATTACTTTCTTTCAAAGTGTTTCTGTTAAGATAGGATGCTGTATCTTGTCAAATGTTTTTCATGCATCAAAAGAGATGGTCATGTGATTTTTTCTTTCAATCTGTTAATGTGGTATATTACATTGATTTTCTTACGTTGAAACATCCTTGCATATCTGAGATAAACCTCACTTGATCATGGTGTTTAATTCATTTGATGTGTTGTTGAATACAGTTAACAAGTATTTTGTTGAGGATTTTAGTCACTAAGTTCATTAGAGAGATTGGTCTTCAGGTTTTTTTGTTTTTGTTTTTGTTTTTTGTTTTTTTGCGGCATCTTTATATGGCTTTGGTATTAGGGTGATGTTGCCATCATAGAATGAGTTAGGTAATGTTCCTTTCACTTCTATTTTTGGAAGAGATTAAGCAGGATTGTTGTTAGTTCTTCCAGAATATTTGGTAGAATTCACCTGTGAAACTGTCTGGTCCTCGGCTTTTCTTGTTTCACAGGTTTTTGATGAAAACTTCAACCTCACTACCTGTGATGGTCTGTTGAGTTATTCTATTTCTTCTTTTGTCAATGTAAGTTGCCTATGTGCTTCTAGAAATTTATCCTTTTCACCTAAGTTATCCATATTTTTTGCATACAAATTTTCCAAGTATCCTCTTTTGAAACGTTGTATCTGTTGGGTTAGGGGTAATATCCTTTCTCTCTATTTTATTTATTTGCATCTTCTCTCTTTTTTCCTTGATAGGCCAGTTAAGGGTGTGTCAGTTTTACTTATTTTCTCAAAGAACCATCTTTTGGTTTTTTTACTTTGTTGTTCTTTTTCTAGTGTGCAATTAGGTCTTTGATTTTAGCTTTCTTCTTTTTAAAGTATAGACATTTACTGTTATAAATTTCCCTATCAGCACTGTTTTAACTGCATTGTATAAGTTTTGTTCTCATTTTCACTCATGTTGAGGAAGTTACTGATTTCTTTTGAAATTCCCTCCTTCATTCACTCATTAAGAATGTGTTGTTCAACTTTCGTATATTTGTGCCTATTCTGGTTCTTTACCCCTTATTAAATTCTATGTTCATTCTGATGTAGTCAGAGAAATTATAAAATTTCACTCTTTCTAAATTCATTAAGACTTGTTCTGTGACCTAGTATGTGTTCTATCCTGGAAAATGATCCACATGTCCTCAAGAAAAAATGTATTTCCTTCTGTACTGGCATGTAATGCACTGTGTATGTCTATTAGATCTAGTCCCTTTAACATGTTATTCAAGGTCTCAGTTTCTTTATTAACCTTCTGTTGAGGTTTTCTATCTATTAGTGATAATGATATGTTAAAGACCCCACTAAATTATAGAGGTATCTATTTCACCCCTTAGTTTTGCTGTTGTTTCCCTCATGTATTTTGGGGTGCCCTGGTTAGGTGCATAAATATTTATGATTGTTCTTTCTTCTTGAAAGATTACCATTTTATTATTACATAGTGTCCTTCATTGTCTCTTGTTTGCATTTGAGGTATATGTTTTCCAATATTAGTATAACTACTCACACCATTTTTTGTTGTTGTTTGTGTGTAAATTTGTTTTCCAACCTTTCATTTGCAAGCTCCTTGCATCCCTGGGTCTAGGGTGAATTTCTTGTGGACAGCACATATAGATGGGCTGTATTTCTTTATTCATTATGCCAATCTGTGTCTTTTGATTGGAGAGTTTAATCTATTATCATTCAATGTTTATTACTAACAAGGCAATACTTACATTAGCCATTTATTCTTTAGGTTTATATATGTCATATTTTGTTTTTAATTTCTCTTTTTATCTTTTTAGTTTACTTCCACCACTAATCTTCCTTCACTCTTCTCCAACCCTCTCTCTCTTGTTTTTCCCTTTAAGCCTTCAGAACTTCTTTTATTATTTCTTGAAAGGCAGGAATTTTGTTGACAAACTCTCAATTTATGTTTCATTTGTGAATGTTTTGAATTCTAGCTATATTTTAAATGCCAGTTTTGCTGGATACAGAATTCTTGGCTAACAGTTTTTTTTTTTTTTTTCTTTTAGCACCTTAACTATGTCATACCACTGCTTTTTTGCCTCCATGGTTTCAGATGAGAAATCAGCACTAAATATTAGCAAGCTTCCCTTCTATGTGCTGGATCTCTTTTCTCTTGCTGTTTTCAGAATTCTCCCTTTGTCTTGAGCACTTAACAATCTGATAAGTTTGTGTCTCGGGGTAGGCCTCTTAGGATTTATACTGTTTTCAGTGTGACATGCTTCCTAGACATGTACATCCATGTCTTTCACAAGATTTGGAAAATTTTCAGCCATTATCTCCTCTAATATTCCTTCTGCCCCCTTTCCCCTCTCTTTTCCTTCTGGGATGCCTATAATGTGTATGTTAGTTCATTTTATGTTTTGATTCAAATCCCTGAGTCCCTGCTGACTTTTTTCTATATTTTTAATTTACCTTTTCTACTATCTGGACAATTTCAGATGTTTTATATTCAACTTCACTAGTTTTATCCTCTGCCTGTTCAAATCTGTTGATCTGTTATTATGTGCCTCCAGGATATTTTTTATAATTTCTTGCAATGTGCCATTCATCATCATCAGATTTGTTATCTTTCTGTGTATGTTTACAATTTCTTTTGTATGTTCCCCCGACATTTTCTTAATATCTCTTATCTCTTCCTTAACTTCATTGACCCTTGATATTTGTTTGGACATCCTTGATTAGTTGTTCCATGTTCTGTGTTTCCTCCTGCTATTTACTTTGTTCATTAGACTGAGCCATATCTTCCTGTTTCTTAGTATGGCTTGCAATTTTTTGTTGATGTCTAGGCATTAGTTTATCTTGATGGGCATGTTCAGTTGGTTAGCTTTGCATTCTAGTCCAGGGTTTTATTTTGTTTTGTTTTTTGTTAATACTCTTCTTTGACACTTGATTCCACTTATTCTATATCCTTGTAGTTGCCCAGTTCCCTGCCATATTAAGTGCATAAAAAAGAAAAGAAATAAGGAGAGAAAGGAATTTTTAAAAAGAATGGATAAGGAACCATAAAAGAGCCAGAAAAAAATAATAAGAGAAAAAAAATAATAAAAAATAAAAAGGAATAAAAATTTAAAAGGTGGGAGATAAAACAGGAAGAAATAAAATAAAAAACTGAAAAAATGGGAAGGGAAGAAAGAAAATGAAAACCAAATAAGAAAAGGTGAAATGAAAGAAAAGGAAAAGAAGGGGGAAAAATGAAAGAAAGAAAATAAATAAAGAGAATAAAGAGGGAAAAAAAAAAAAAGGAAAACCAGAAAAAACAGGCCTTCCTCTCAGGCCACTAGCAAGCTTCTCAGGTTGCCAGTGCTCACCAGTCAGTCAACATGTGGCTCCTCCATAGGCAAGGCACCCAAGATGTAGAGAAAAAAATAATAAAGAGTAAAGAAAAATTTTTTAAAAATCTCAGTCTATATTCCCTGTCATGAGGCTGCTTAACTGCCTCCCTCTTCTTCCCCCAGCCCCCCCCAACACACACACAGCTGGCTAGTGCCTGACAACCCTCTCTGGCTCCCTTCTCTTCGGGCCAGGTATGTGCTTGACAGCTCAACAGCTGCTCCCCATCTGCTTTCACTCAGGTTGGTTGGGCATCTGACTACTTGCCTTCTGCCTCTCCCTGCTCCCCTCTCACCTGCCTGTTGGCCCACCCCTCACTAACCCAGTTCCTCTCTCTCCCAAGGCAGGTGTGTGTGACAGCCCACCTGATCAGCTCCCTCCTCCCCTCTCCCTGGAGCCACTTCAGCACAGCAGGCATCTCTCTTTTTCCCAGGAACCAGTTGAGATCCTGTCCACCCACCCTGTCTCCCCTCTCTCCCTTTTGCCCTGCAGCTCCCCACTTCAAGTGCCTCCTGGGCACCAGGACACACCTCTGGTCCCCCAGTGGCTTTCCCCAGTCTCAGAGTTGGCTGAGCTGAGCACTGGCTTCCAACCCAATCACTTCCCCAACTTCCTGCTTCCTCTGAGCCGGTTGTGTGATGGCTTGTGTGCTCTAACTCCAGCGACTTCACTCTCCCCCTCACAAATGCGAATGCCCTCTCCGATTGCCCCCAAGGTCCCACCACTTTTAGTCTGTAAGGTAAATCTGCCTACCTTCCCATGGTTTCTGGAGGAGTGCTGCCTGCCGCTCCCTTCTCTGCCATCTTTCCATTTTATCTTTTTTACTTTTTATTTTGAAATAACTGTAGATTCATATGCAGTTGTAAGAAATAATACAGAGTGATGTCATACCCTTCACACAGGTTCACACAATGGTGACATATTGCATAAGTTTAATCCAGGGTTATAACCAGGAAATTGGCATAATTACAGTGTAAGGACATTGTTCAGTTCTCAGCAGTTTCACAGGCACTTGTTTGGTGTGTATGCATGTTTTGTGTTTATTTAGTCTGTGGTATTTTATCACGTGTAGGTTTGTGTGATGGACACCACAGTTAAGCTGCAGACAATTCTCACAAAGACCACCCCTTCCCCCCAGCTATAGTTTTATAATCACAGTTTCTTCCCTCTTGCCTCCACACACTCCTGAACCCCTGGCAACCACTAATCTGTTCTCCATTTCTGCTGTTTTGTCATGTCAAGAACAATATATGTATAAAAAGTTATACAGTACATAACTTTTTGAAATTGACTTTTCACTCAACTTAATTCCTTTGATTCCCCTCAAGTTGTTGGGTTCATCAAGCATTTATTTCTTTTCATTGCAGAGTTAGGCTAGTGATATTAAAGCATGTTTTTCCTCTTACTTAGAAACCCAAAATACTAGTGGCACTCCTCCAGGTGGGGCTGGACAGAGGTCCTGAGTCCAGCTTAATCATTCCCTCCTGGCCCCCATTCAGTGGCACATGGGGTGTACTGCAGAGCTCGAAGACAGAACAGATGCCAAAAAACTTCTCTAGGCTAATTAGGATATATTTTAGCTTGAATTGAGCAAACATAGGGCCTATGCTGTTCCTCTGTTTATAAATCTAGACTCTCTAAAATAGGAAGGAAATGAGTTTGTTCTGACATCTTCTTAGTCATCCCACCCTGGATCCTAGTGACCTCCTCTTCTTTCTGTACTGGGGACAGGCCTGCAAGGGAACATGAGAGAAACACTAGAGTTAATCAGTGTCACTCAGCAACTTCCCCCGAGTGATACGCAGAGCAGACTACTTAACCTCACTTGTGCTCCATAATTGGATCTATTCTTGATGTATGAGGTTATAAGGATCAGAGATATCAAATACACCTGGAACTGAATTATTCCCTAAAAATTTCAGAAGAACTATGAATACTGATACTCTAACTTTCAGCTTACCTGTAAGCTCAAAGCCAGGTACCACTGTTGAAGGCTAGCTTTTTCTTCCTCTGGCCCCAAGGGCTCAGTCTACTCCTCTTCCTATTTTTACCTGCCTCCCTCTATTCCTGTCTTTCTGCTCTAAGACTGGCTGTGGAGTGACAAGCCATGTCTTCATTTCCTCTCTCTTGTTTCCCACAAAGAAATACAAAGAAACTCATTTTGTTTCAATGGTTGTAATTTAAAGTCAATCCCAACTGAAAACAAATAGGGATTAAACCCCTAGCAGAAACTGTAACATGAAGTAATTTCAATTTCCATGATCTTATAACAATATCTACATTATGGATCCTAGTGGATCATTCTTGACTTCTTTCCAAGGCAGTAAATAAAAGCCATGACAGATTTGTCATTCTCAGTTTTGTCCTGGTCACAGAGCTATTCCACTATGGATTATAGCCCTTTGCCAGAAGCAGGCATGATGAATTAATTATAGAAAAAAAGTATAGACAACATTTTGTCTTAAATGGATAACATTTCTGAGGGTCTTCAGAGAGATTGACACCAATTTCAAAGTGATGGTTTTTTAAAAATAACTCATACAAATGTAAGGGAAAGAGGGTTTATCAATTGAGATTTAGAAAAAGAAATGAACTTGCTAAAAACTTGCAATCTTACTGCATTGATGGCACAAAATTATACTTTACAAGAGCCCAAAATCATGAGAACATATTCAAAGTGTCTAAGAATAATTTGGGGGTAATTGGCCAAATAGACTTCCAAAGACTTCCTGGGATCCATTGTTTATTAAATCATTATAACCAGCTGGCTAAGTATCAGTGTATTATTATATCCCCAAATTTTGTCTTACTAGGCTTTGGATTTTTTATTGAGCAATAGTATTCCCAATACATTACCTTTCTTATTCTATGCACAAAATTACACATAAATATCCTCTTTTTCCATTCAAATCCAGGTTTTTTGGACACCCAAGACTGGGTTGCTTCCTACTCTGCTAGATGATCTTCTGGGTGATTGATCCCAGCTTCTCACCTTTCCCTTCTCTACACTTATAGAATTGCTGTTTTGTGGGCAGAACAAATGTCTTTTTCCTTTAGTTTTGGACTTAACCATATGATTTGCCAGCACAATGGCATTTGGTCAGAAGTAACAGTGTGTCAGTAAAAGCTTAAGTCTTAGGAGGCCATTCATACTAATGCTTCCACTATTATATCTCTGTCATGTCCTGCCTAGTCTTTGGTTCAAGGAGGTTGTTAGACACATATATTAGCACTTTTGCAGCTGACCTATACTCCAAGGGTATGGAATAGAGGTGTCCACTGAGACAAAACTGAAGCAGAGCCACCCAGATAAACCCTTCCCAGATCTACCCAACCCCAGTTGTTCTGACATGTGTGAGAAATAAAAGGTCAATATTTTATGGCACTAAGATCTGTGGTTTGTGTTATACAGCACTACTGGACAACAGCTAGCTGATATATCAGGGCTATATATTCTGAAATGGAGATGAGAATTTAAAACAACTTGAAGAAAATTCCAAAGAACAAGTAATTAAAAGAAAGACATATACTGAGCTTGGAAATAATGAAATTCTAAAATTGAAATAAACAAATATTTCCACAGAAGAGATGACTTAAAGAAGGGATAAATTAAAGAGAATATAATAGTACTGAATGCTACAGAATGGTTGAGGTTGAGAAACTGAGGGAAAACTATAGATTTGTCACTTCACAAAACATTGAGGAATGAATGAGGGGTGAAAAGAGAAGGTAAGAAATAACTACTCAGATAGGTTTTGGGTGATTAATCATAGGAGAAATAAATGGGTATTAACTTCAGAATGTACCACAGTTGAAAGAAGGTTGTTCACTCTTTTAGTGTTGTTACTTTGGGTAGGGAAATTGTTGTAAAGTAGCTAGAAACAAGGATCCAGGGGAAAGAAAGAAATTTAAAAAGCAAGGCAGGGATTACACAATTGCATACACTAGGTAATCATCTGTGACTCCAAGTATAATCCTGCCCCCACAAGCTTTACCCTGACTCTCTTCACCATCACTGAGAAACTAGAAAGGAGTTTCAATTTCCCAAGAGCTTCGATCTGTGCTCATTTTCAACTTTATAGTATCCAGTCACTTGTCATTTCATTCTAAAAACGCTCCATCCCCAATCCTGAGATGTCTTGTAAATGTCTCCATCTTTAGAGGGTTCATATTTTGGTGATTTTCATTCCAATTCTTGACATGTAAGTGCTTTCCTTAATATACCAGCAGTTTATTGCTTATATACTTATTTAATCCTTTAATGCCACTAATATTTCAATCTCTAAATTATATTACATGCTGTGCTTCATGTTAAAGATTGTTGGTGAACAAAATGAACACTTTCCTTGCCCCATAGGCCTTACAGACTAATGTGAGATATAAACAAGTGACCATGGACTTTTAAGACTAAAATAAGGGAAGCTTTCAAATCCTTTATATGCCTTAACTTTCTAGTCCAAAATTATATTATGATATATTATGCATTGTTGTAAGAGCATTTCCTATGTCCTCCAGTCCTTATTACAACAAAACCCCTTAAGGAAGTCACTGCCTCATTTTACTTTATATTCTCCTTATTGGGGATTTTATCAGATTTAATGGCAAAGCACATCATAAACTGTTCTTGAACAAAGCAGTTTTAATCTAATAAAAAACTTTAGCACAATATGTCCTGTACCCCTCACTGATTTCTAGCAAACAAGAAAATTCCTTTAAAAAAGATAGTACACAAGTATATTTAAAATAGTCTACTCAATTATTTCCTTGAAAAAAAAAAGACAAAAAACAAATGAATGCACAGAAGGTAGGAGAAATTCAAATTCAATAAATCTAGGAAGATTTCCAAATTCCTAATATCTGATTGTAAAGCTTATCTTCAAAGTACAGAAAATTTTGGGCCAAATTTAGGAAGCTTGCTTAGCACTGATCAAGCTTAATAGTAAAAAACTAGAAGTGGGGACATTTTTGTATATTTGTCTTCTTTGCATATGAACACCATCCTACATGGGGATTCCCCATTTTTAGTGGAATCCAAAGATTAAGTTTTACTTTAGAAGCCAAATACAAAACATAAATAAACAGGAGGACAAAAAAAAAAAAAAAAAGAGCCCCAAACTTTCAATTAAAAATGGCCAAAGGAGAGAACCTGGCCCAGATGTGGGCTATATAGAAGCTCTGCCCAGACAATGATGACAGGGAAGTAGAACTCCCAAACTGTCAGGGACTGCTGAGGCCATGTTGTTGAAAATGTAATCCAGTGGCCAGGGCCGTAGTTTGGAACAAAATGAGGTAAGGTACCTGGGTTTGGCAGTGATTTAACTTCCCTACTGAATTTGCTATGTGACACAATTTTGCCTGGCCTTAGTGATTCCTTACTGGTTTTTCAGCCTCTTCACCAGATTCTCTATCATATTTATGAGCTTATCAATGTACTTTCAACAAGCTCTTTTTCTACCATGTTTAGATTTTTCTGTTTAAGGCTAATAATTCCATACATTTCTTTAATGATGACAAGAGGAAACAGATTCCAAGGGTAACCACAACTATTTAATGCTATTATTAAAGTATTAATTAATACATCAAAAAAGACAAATAAGTAACCCAAAGTTAGAAAGGAAAAATTATTACTTAGAAAATATATGACTTTTTTCCTCTAGAAAGTCAATGAGCCAACTAAAACTCTAAATAATGAATACAATAGGCTCAAAGGTAAAAAACTAATATTAAAAAAAATAGCTATCCTTTATGCAGTTAATAACTAGTCAGTTTATATAATGGAAAAACTACATCTTATTTATAATATTAGCCAAAGACTTTAAATGCCTATCAAACATGGCACACTTAGACAGTAAAACGTAAGTAAATAATAAGAGAAACTTCATTCTTAAATATATGATTGATTCACTATAGTAAAGATATCAATTCTTAGCCTGTGAAGTCAATGCAATTGCACATACACTAACTGTAGATAATTTTTTGTTTCAAATTTGAGAAAAGAATGTTAATAATTATTAAGGAAAACAGACATGCAAGGTAAATAAGGAAATTTTTTTAAAAGAATAATAATGAGGATTGAGTAGGTAATATACTATATTGTGAAGCTAATATAATTAAAATGAGTCAACACTAGGAATAAGCCAGTGAAAAAGAACAGACCGAACATAAATAAAAACATGTAGGGATTAGATATATGATTAAGGCAGCGTTTCAAATAAGTGGGGAGGAAAAATATAATTAAGTGATGTTTGGAACATGATTAGCCTATCTCAATAATTTCAAAGTGGATAAAAGATTAACCTGTGAAGTATGGCATCATGAACCTAGCAGATGAAAATTGGTACTAGCTAAAAAAAAATGAAAAGATTGATAATTTGACAACTATAAGCAACAACAAATACAATAATTGTAATACCATAAAGTAAGCCCAAAATATAGACTGACAATGAGTAATCCAGAATACAATATCTGCAACACACATACAGGTAAAGAACTGATTTCCTTCATGTTCAAAGAGTTTGTACAAATCAATTACCCCATAGGAAAATAGGCAACACATGTGATTAATAAGTTTAAATAAATATGTGTTAATAAATATATAAAATTGCTCAATCTTAATTTATGTAGTAGCATATGCATAAAACATGAAGTACGACCTTTGTCTATGAGACATGACAAAGAAAATAAATGCATTGGTCCTCTGTACCATAAGTGTGAGAACATGGGCCATTTTCACTTATGATGGCATAAACTTTCTACAGGCTAAATGTCATTATTCATCAAAAGTCAAAACGCTGACTACCCAAGATGCCACAATGCCACTTTGAGATATTTATATCACAGATGTATGCACAAATTCACCAAGTTATATAAATAACCAGATTTTATTTAGGTTCTTGGCTATGCTACAGAAATTAATTTCAAGAGTACACCAGGTGAATTAGATCAGTAATTTATTCAGGCAGGGAGGGGTGCGAAATGGGAGAAAATAACAGATCATGGGTCCCAGGTGAAGAGGAAGGGGTTGAAAAGTAATAAAGCAGGCTGATTTACAGACTACAATTCCCCATTATAGGTTATAAATACCCAAGTTTTACTTACATGAAAAACTTGGAAAAATGGTGAGAGCGGTGCACAGAGGGCAGGAACGGGTCCAGAGGCGAGACAGTGTGAGAGAGCTCGCTTAGGCTCTGTGCCTGCCTTTTTGAACTGTTAATTATTCTACCCCTTTGCTAATAGCAGGTGAGGGGTTCCAGCTGTTTGATGTTTTGATGGATTACCCCACCCATCAATCCCCTATGAGGGCCCAATGATAAAGTCCTTGGGGAATATCCAGGGCTTCTCCTGGCATCCAGAAGAAGTCTTCATTCTGAATAGCAGAATCTTGGGGGTGGGGGTCTTCCAGCAGTCATCTTGGGGATTATTAATGTCCACGTGGACTCTCTGCCAGGTTCCAGATCCATCTATGGATTCCGTATTATACTACCCTGTTTCATAAGGATGTTCATTGCAGCTCTGTTTGTACTTCCAAAAGACCCTGGAACCAACCCCAATTTCCATGAATACAAACTGATTTAAGAAATTTATGAAACATGTTTACCTTACTCCTGTTAAAAAAGAATGAGCTACACATGAGTGTATCAGTTCGGAAATATGTCAGTGATTTATTGATATGCAAATAAAGGAAATTTCTGAATTATATGTTTAGTATAACTTTCTAAAAAGATAGATAAAGGATAAGAAAGCTTTGGGGATTTTCTATTGGATATTGGAAAGGGAGACTTTTTTTTTTGATCAGTTCATTTTTCAGTGTATAATTTTTTCCAAGAAGGTATATTTTTTTAAGTAAAAAATATCTATTCATGATTAATTCTTTAAAATAATCTCATGATCAGTTAACCCATGTTAGTTTTCCCGTTTCTCTCCTCTTATTCTTGTCAAAATTTACAATAATATTACTATAAAGATTTTTAAAATTAGTGTATATTTGATTTCGTTGTCCATACCATAGCTGACTCTCTAAGTTTAATTGTAGAGCATTTCAGAGGCCATAAAGAATACCGCTGAGAGGTGTTGCTGAGACAGGTGCCAGTTAACTCATGGAAAACCGGACTAAGTTAACTTGCATGCTTTTCTTCTTTGATAACCTGGACTTGCAGTTTGTTTCTTTTTATTTTATTTTATTTTATTTTATTTTATTTTATTTTATTTTATTTTTTCATTTTATTTTTTTGTCTTTATGCTGTTAGTTTCTTGCGATTGTTTATCTCCTGTTAAATCATTCATATTTGTATTCTTGGAATGAAAAACTGGAATTATCCCACATTCATCACAATTTTATTTTTACCTCTTGTTGGTCTCCAAGCAATTCTGAAAACAAGCTTTGCTTCCAGGCCCATTATATATATATATATATATATATATATATATATATATATATATGTGTGTGTGTGTGTGTGTGTGTGTGTGTGTGTGTTTGGTTTTTTTTTCCATCTTTCTCCCTTAAGAGACCTATGACTGTATCTTCTTTCTTGCTTGGTATTTCAACATTAACTTATTTGAAATTTACCGATACTAAAGCTCCCTTCCATATTCTGCTTGGCAAAGTTTTAGTGAGCCTCCATGAACCATAGTCCTGCCTTGGCAGGTGGCTCCCTGTTAAGGGTCAATAGAGGAAGAGAGTCTGAAAGGAAAGTTGGAAGAGGAAATAGAGAAACTCTCTTTTCTGTCTGCTTTCTATTCCAGTGCTTGCTTCCTTTTCTAATTCGCCTCACCCTGAGAACACTTCCTTACTCTAGCAGAGGAGATTTTCCCAGATGCAGCTTTTGGTCTCTTTCTAGGCTTCCCAGACCAGCCTTATTGTGCCTTCTCAGAAATGGAAGCAGGAAAATAGAAACAAGTGATGCCTTCCTCAGAGGTGTGACTTCCACCTTCCTGGAGCCCCTTCCACAACCTTCTAAGCTTTAAAAATTCAAATGCTTCCCTTTATTCTCATAGCTCTACAGGAAATAGCTTCTTAATACAGTTGCTGTCTCTGAAATACTTTTTAATTTTGTTTCCAGTTCATCAATACCTAATGAAAAATTCCTTAACTTTTCTCTGTTAAAATGACTGATGCAGCTTCTTGTCTTAAGTGGTACAAATCTAATTTTTCTTCAATACATAGTTTATAAGATGGGGGCTTCTCTTTCACTTTAAAAATGAGTATTGCTTTCTGATAATGAAATATGTGGTGTCTTAGCTGCCAGATCTGCTAAAACAAATACCACACACTGGTTTTGGTTTAACAACAGGAATTTGTTGGCTCACTATTTTGAGACTAGAAAAAATCCCAAATCAGTATATCTACAAGGCTGTAACAATTTGGCTATGGCTCCTGACAATCCTTGGGATTCCTTGGCTTACGTCTTTGCTCCCCAGCTCATGGTGATGTCCTCTCCTTTCTAGATTCTGCGATTTCTAGTACCTTTATAAGGTCCCCAGTAATCCAGATTAAGGCTCACCCTGATCCAGTTGGCCACAGTTTACCTAAAAATATTATCTACAAGTGGTTCCATTTATAAATGGGTTCACTTCCACAGGAAGGCCATTTATCCAACATATTTTTGCTGGGGTACATACCTCAATCTACTACATGCGGTTCACACATATAGGACTTTGTCTGGCAGTATTGTGGGGGTACGGTTCTGTTATTGGGACTATCAGAATATTCACTACTGTGACCATTGAATTCAACCAGGCACAGTTAGGTCTCTATACTAATCTATTAGACATATTTACGTGACGCTATTAAAAAAATTAAAAATATTTTTTAGATATTTACATCAGATTATGTGGGTGATGAGGGAATCTACATAGGTGTAATAGCAAAATAGTCATTAGTTTATTCACGGAAGCATGTAACGAAGAGTAATTAATATGCAGATACACCTATTTGTACAAATATAAAGCTTTTCTTATAAGAAGAAATGGCTATACCCTGTTTTTTCCTGAATTTTTTTCATTTTTCCTTGTTTAGGTATGCATATTTTTCAGACCTGGTCTCCATGTTGATACATCTTTTTTTTTTTTTTTTTTTAATGTTGCCTAGCCTAGCCTAACCTAGCTTAGGCTATCCTATACTATCCTCCCTTGCCTTCTTCTCCTGCTCCTCTCCTCTCCTGCTCCTTCCCTCCCCTCCCCTCTTCTCCCCAACCCTGCCTGCCTTCCTTCCTTCCTTTCTAGAAAATCTCTGGTATTGGGTCTTTAATTCTGATCTCTAGTAATTATAATTACCTTTGTATGAAAATATTCAACATTTAGACCTTGGGTAACCAATTCTTTACCAGTTGCCTATATCCCTAATTAGCATTTACTTTTTTAATTAGATAAGTTGTATGTTTACAAACCAATCATGCATACAATACAGGATTCCCATATACCACCCTACCACCAACCCCTTGTTTTGGTGTGGGGTGTTTGTTATTATTTGTATTAGTCAGCCAAAGGAATGCTGATGCAAAGTACCAGAAATATCTTGGCCTTTATAACGGGTATTTATTTAGGGTAAATGCTTACAGTTAAAAGGCCCTAAAGAGTCCAGCTCAAAGTTGCTTTCTCACCAAATGAAGCATGATGGCAGACCATCTCTGCCTCATCTCTCAGGGTTTCTTATACCAGTCTCTGGCATGGGGCTTGTTTCCTTCTGGGCCTTCTCTGCTGCTCAGCTGCTCTGTTTTCTTCAGCTGCAAACTATCAGGAGAATGGCTGGTTCTCTCCCCAGGTTTTAGCTGTTTGAGCCTTCTCCTTTCTGTCACATGACAAAGTTCTCTCCTCTGGCCTCTATGGAGCTCTCTCTCTTCCCATGTCTTCTTTAGTGAGTGTGTTTATATTGGCCCACCAAGGGGGCAGGGACTCAATCTGAGTCATGACCTTCTGAGTGGTCAAATCAAAGCCCTAATCTTAACAGGTAATTTAATCAAGACATGTAAGCTGAATCTAATGTAGTCATTCAATCTACGCCAGAGGAGTAGATTAATTTATAAACACAATTTCTCTTTTGAGGATTCATAGATAATCTCAAACTGCCATATTATCAATGACAGCATTTTTTACAATTGTACTATTTCTAGCAGTAGTTACCTTTGTTACAATTGATGAAAGATTATTGAAATAATTCTATCATCCGTTATTTACATTAGGTGCATTTTGTTTCCCATATACCACCCTATATTTTAAAGTGTATTAGCTTTGCACATTTGCTATTATTCAAGAAAGAACACTGTTATACCTATACTATTAACTATAGTCCATCATCTACAGTAGGGTTCACTGTGTTGTACACTCCTATGTTTTATCTTTTAATTTTTATTCTTGTGATATACACATGTTAATGTTTCCTCTTTTAACTAGATTCATCTATATAGTTCAGCATATACTTTTAATCACTGCTTAGAATTATACTTGGTAATTACTTAGGAAAACAGACATCTGCATCTTCCTGTTGACAAAAATGGACTTCTTTATGTATTGGTTATATCTCTCTACATATCTATATCTACATGTAGCTCTCTATTTTAATAAACTTTCCTTGAAATATGTAGTTTGGGTTTAAATTGGGTTTAAGAGAACCCACAATTAAAGAAAGACATAAAGAGAAGCTAAAGATCAGAGGAGCAGAAATAAGGAGAGAGAGAACTCCATGTGTTAGGAGACAGAAATGCAAGTCCAGGAACCTCAAGAATTACTACAAACCAATGTCAGAACACTACAGACTTTGGAGAGAGAATATGGCCTTGCTGACACCTTGATTGTGGATTCTAGCTTGTAAAACCATAATACCATAATTAAGTCAACCAGTGTGTGGTATTTGTCATAGCAGTCTTAGCAAACTAAGATAGCAACTCTCCCCACCATAGATAATTCTAGGACAAAAGAGATTGTCAAGTCATATGACTCATTGGTAGGACTGCTTACTCTACAGCCTACGTCTATCACAGGTCCTCTTCCTATTCTGATCTCCTCAAAGCTGTCAGCTTTCTATTGTTATCCTTGGAAATGCAGAGAAGTATTTCCAAAGGTAAGAAATGTGCCTACAGAGCTCAAAGATGTCTAGTAAACTTTGTACTTCTTTCACAGTGCTGGGAAGAATGAGATACAATAATGAGTTCTTTTATTTGGAGGTTATGTCTTGGCATGCTCAATATCACTGGGCCCTATAAAACATTACTATACTAATGTGGTAGTTTGGGATTATTTTATGAATCCCTAATACAGAAAGATTATATTTCTAAACTAATATATTCCCCTGGGTGTGATACCTTTCAATTGTATTAAATATAGTTGAGGGGCCTTTGATTAGATTACTTGATTAAGTTTGCTACAGGGCTATTTATTGGACTACAACAGTGAGGTGTGACTCAGGTAGAGTCCCTGCCCCTTTACTGGGTTTGATATAAATTATCACCACTCTGACAGATACAGAAAGAGAGCTCTGCCAGTTTTTTTGTCTTCCGTTTGACAGAAAGGAGAGGCTCAACCAGCTGAGGCCCCAGGGAGAGAGGAGCCATTTGTGTTGTAGCTTACAGCTGAGTTTGGAAAGATAGTGGAGCAGCCAAGACTAACATAGAAGGCCAGGAAAGAGACAAAGCCTATGCAAAGATAGGGAGAGAGTAAACCCAGAAGGCAAAGCTGAAACTTTGCAGAGATCAGCCGCCATATTGCTTCACCACATGGCAACACACCAGGATCAACAGTGGCTGACTTTGGTCAGAAAGCATTTCTGATGGTGCCATGGTTTGAACTTTTCATGGCCTTGGGACTGTGAGCTTTTATCCCAAATAAATCCCCTTTATAAAAGTCAACCCTTTTCTGGTACTTTGCATTGGTACCCTTTGGCAAGCTAAAACAAGTATTATGATGGACTAGAGGAATGAGTGCCTCTGTGCTCAAGGCAGGAGCTGCTACAGTCTTACTCATTCCAATGTTGCATTTGAGATTCTTGTGTATATCTTGTTTGAACCTTTTATTTTTAAATAAACTTTTACTTCAAGAATTAGTGTAGATGTACAGCAAAGTAGTGAGATTGTGCAGAGAGTTCTGATATAGCTCACATACAATTTCCCCTTTTATTAATATCTTACATTAGGATGGCACATTTGTCACAATTAATGAACCATTAATGATATGTTATTATTAAATATAGTATATACTTGTTATAGGTTTCTGGGGTTTTTGTTTGAGTCCCTCTTCTGTTCCAGAATCCCAGTCAGGACAAGACATTATATTTAGTCATTATGTCTCCTTTGGTGCCTCTTGTTTGTGACAGTTTCTTAGATTTGCCTTGTTCTGATGACCCTGGCAGTATTGAAGTGCACTGGTCAGGTATTTTTTACAATGTCTGGTGAATAAGCTTTTGAAGTATTTATGTATAAATATGGGTTTTCCTGATTTTTTTTTACTAGGTTCACATTTCTGGAGGAGGTCAGAATGAATAATGATATTAAAACAAACCAGCTGTTCCACTGCTTTAGAAGTCCAAGAAAGGATCTAGACTATAGAGAAGTGAACAACATTGTCATCCTTTCGGATCCTGTCAGGTTGATGATCCATTAATGTCTGATGATTTCATAAATAAGCACCCCTTTCCTGATTTATCAATTTTAAAGCCAAAACATTATTCAAATTCTTATTTAAAGAAGACACTACTTCTCGATGATGGTTGTAAAGTGGAAATGTTGTGAAACCTTTGCATGATTTGTAAATTTATTGCCTGTAAATCCCCGTCCATACAAAATGATTACTTAATACAGCCATATTTTGCAAAAACAGTTTCAATCTGTTTCTCACATTCTCCCCAAACAATTTCAGCTAATGGCATGTTTACCAGCATAGTACCACAGACCACTGTTACCATGACACTTTCAGAGTAATTACCTACTTTGTAAACAATTTAAAAATATTCTAGTTTTATCCAAATAAAAGACAATGCACTTTAAAGTGTTTTAAACATGCTTTTAGTTTTTTTATTATTACTTAGTTTTATTAATTGTTGTTATCATCATCATCATCATTGAATTATTATTGTAAGAAATTTCAGGTGAATTTCAGTAATGGGGTTCTATCACTCATATCACTCTATCACTCATACCTCTTTCTTTCCAGGTTATAAGCCAATGGCATTTACAAATGAAGAATTCATACCAAACGGATGCCAAGCTGTAAGATTTATTCATGGTATCCATAGCGTCCATTGCGTTGGTCTCTCTGGCCACAGACAGGTGGTAGAATCTAAAGGAGTTTCATACCTCCCATCCAGGTTTCAATTCAGCTGTCTTAGAGCCCTAGGATTAGCCCATCCAATCTCAGAGAGGCAAGAGAGGGTGGCTTTGTTGAAACAAACTTTGCTTGTTCAACTTAGTGCAAAGAAGATCCAGCCTAGGTACATCTGGAAATATGCCATAATTGGGGTTTGCATTGCATGGTCTGCAAGACCATATGCAGAGTCTTAAACTATATGCAGAGTCCTAAATCATGTCTTTTTCACCTTACAATAACCAAGAAGCCTGCTCAAGAATACAGGTCAAAGCAAAATGATTGATTTTACAATAGTGAATATATAATAACTTAATCAATCAACTAAATTGCAAAACTGACCAAAATTTATTTAAAGTACATTTATTCGGATATCATAATTCTAGGTTTTTAAAAATATACTGAGGTACCCACTTTTATCTAAAGTTTTGAAACTATTTCAAAAAACTAGATGATAAAAATGTCTTAAAACAAACAAACAGCAAATAAAAGCTGCTTTGTTTGGATTAATTAAAGTCTTTCTCCTGTATACAGTGGTTCTCAGTGGGGATGATTTTGCTCCCTGGGTGATATTTAGCAATATGTAGATATATTTTTGGTTAACCTATGGGGAGCTGGAGGATATTCTCCCAGTATCTAGTGGGTAGAGGTCAATGTCATTGCTAAATATCTTACAATGAACAGGACAATCCCCTACAACAAAGATTTATCAGGCACAATGTATCTGTAGTGCTGAGGTTGAGAAATTCTGCTGTAAACATAAAGAAATCTGATTTTAAGTTTTAAAGTTTGCATTCTTAGAATTTCTCAAAAAATTCTTACTTGGGACATAATTGTTAAATGGAAGGAAGCAACCACAAATGTTGGCATTCAAGTACTAGATGTCTAAATCAGTTTAAAAATAATTATGCCAATGAAATTGTGCAGATTGTAGGTACTGACCATCACCTATGGATCTCACCACTCTTAACCTCATAAAAAAGATAGCGATCTAGTACCTAAGGCAGGGAAGATTGCAATAATATTCTATATCTGAGAATTTCATATCACTCTTTTTTGAGAATTGATGTTGGCTAACAATGACAACGAAAAATATGTGTATCTTTTAGATAAAACCAGCAACTGCCTAGAAAAAAATGCAATTTACCAAGGCTTACATGAGAATAAATAAAAATCAGAATAATCTTCTATCCTTTAAAGAAATTTAGTCTGTAAAACCTTTTGAATAAAGAGAATTCCAGGCCCAGAGGGATAGATTGTTAAATTCCTCCGAAGCATTTAAAGGTAATATATACCACCTATTATGCAAATCAAAGCCTATTATAGAATAGAAAGTAAAGGAAATGAATCTCATCATCTTTTCTGAGGCTTTGTCCCTCCGTAAATCAGACAAGCACATTACACGAAAGGAACTTTACAGACCAACCTCTCTTATGAACATGCATGTACAAATCCTAAACAAAATATTTACAAATCAGATACAGCTTTATGAAATTAACAACAAGTAATTTCTATAGCAAGTAGTGTTTCTTCAAGCCATACAAGTGTGGCATTATATTAGAAATCAATTTTGCAACTAACTGTGCTAACAGAATAAAAAAGAATATGAAGATTGTTTTGATAGAGGCAAAAAATTTGATAAAATTTTACCTCATTTATTTTATATAATATTTTTACAATATTATGATTTAATATACTTGAAATAGAAGATAGTGCCTTTCTTCTGAAATAGGTATTTAAAGGTAAATCAACACATATATTTACTTGTGAAATATTGAAATCTTTATCAAAGTAGGAATGAGCCAAGGATGCCTGTTCTCACTCCTTGTTTCCAACCTTGTACTGGAGGCTCTTCTCAAGGTAAGGGAAGAAAAATAAGTAAAATTTATGAAGATGGGGAAACAGAAGCAAAGTTTTTATCTTTCATAGGCAACTTAAGATTTACCTAGAAAATTAAAAAGAACGTAGTGATAGTTAGAATTCCTGAGTTTAACCATCTTCAGAATATAAGATCAATAAGCAAACATCAGTTGGATGAGGCAATTGAAGGACTATTATATCAATCAATCAAACTATTACTTTATGCAGCAAAAAAGATTTTATTTCAAAAGCATAATAAAACAAGTTAATATTATATGATTCCATCTGCATAAAGTTCAAGAACAGACTAAAAGAAAAAAACGTTTTTACAACTCAGGACAATGTTTACATCTGGGCAGCAGAGGAATGGGTAGTGACAGAGAGGACAAGAAACTATTTGGTGATGGTTCTTTCTGGTTCTAGGTAATTGATGCATTGCTGTATTCATTTCAAAAATCTTTCCAGGTGAGCATTTATAACTTGGACAGTTTGCTAAGTTTCTGTTAAACATCAATAACATTGTTTCCTTGAAGAAAATTTACATGCGTACATACTCTGCACTCCTTTATTCCTATCTCCTTAATTCTTCTCCTTGCCTTCTGCCCATTGGAGTCTTGTCTCAACATAGTAGACACAATAATCCTGCTAAACCAGAAGTGAGATTACCTTTCCCCTGTGTTCACACTGGCCAATGATTTTCCATGTCACTTAGCCAAATTTCTTCTGATAGCGAAAGTTCCTCTGTGATCTGTTTCCAATGCTCCTGCTCTCATCCCTTTTGCTACCAGACTCCCAGCTGTTCCTTAAACCCCTCCACATCAATTATTTCACCCATACTCTAGCCCCCACCCAAGTCTCCTTCCCCATAGAGCACAGGAAACAGTCCCTCATTTCTTTCAGTTCTTTAGTTAAATATCACCTTCTCAATTAAGCCACTCCACTTGAAGGTGAACCCCTACACCTATCTGCAACATTTCCTAACATCCTTTCCCACTTTCATTTTCCTTTTGGCACTTATAATTGGATATCCAAAGGTTATTGGTTATATTTACTTTTAGTTTCTCTTATAAGAATGCAAGCTCAATAAAGGCAAGCGTTTCTTTACTTTTTTTTTTTTGCATTCCTGTTGTTTTCCATTGTATCCTTAATGTCTGATATGTAGAAGTACCTAAAAAGTATTAGTTAAATAAATTAGTGAAGAAGCAGGACAAAAGATTAGACACAAGTTAAGAATATTTAGATGATTGTTTCCAAATGTTGGGATAAAACATCTTCAGTACTGCCTAAGGCTAGAAGCACTCTAGAAACACAGGCAGGAATAAACCTTTAGCTGAATCATTTGTATACTTATTACTGTTAAATAAGCTAGTGAAATGGTTTGTCCACAGCTTGTAATTGCATTAACTAGGAGGAAACCTCTTGAAAAGAAATGCAATAGCTTCATTTCACTTTCAATAATGAAAGTAGGGACAATACCCCAATTCTTTTTAATCTAGAATTCTAATCTGCTGAACTTGTTTTGAACTTAACATTAAAATACTCTCACACACACAAAACTAACAAATTCCTCTTACCTTACTCTTTTCACACATATAAGAAAATCCCAAAGTAATTGAATTACTAGAGGGACTTTTACTATTAAAATGATACTTTTCCAGACCCCAAAATGCTATTTTGACAAGAACTGATAATATAGCTTGAAAAGTCACTTGCTAAGCAAAAATCTTTCAAAAGCAGTAATTTGGATGGGACTGAAGCAGAATTAAATCACAACAGGGTCCAGGAACATGAGCCAAATAACATGAGATTTACTAGAATTTGGTTAAGGAGTTGCTGAGAAACTTGTCTGATTCATTTCCAGTTATAAAAAGGATTTTTGCATTACCCTTTCACGGAGGCTTAACTTCAAAGAATTTATTAGCAATTGCCACCAGGAAGGTGTGGGAGAGGGGCTTGTTCACATATGGTGTTCAAGAGCATGGACCCCTCACCATTTTATAACAATTAATTAGGCTGTTAGAACAGGATCTTGGCCTTTATCTGAGTATTTTAAATGTAAAACATTCATTAGAGCAGTAGTTCTCAATTTAAAATGCCATGATATGCATGAGAATCACTTGGGGAGTATATAACATACCTAATGGCCATAACCCCACTTATATATTCTCATTTTATGATATTTCTGGAATAGGGCCCAGGTACTGAAACATTTTTTTAAAATTCTTTAAATATAGAAAGGGTTTTTTTTTTTTTTTCCTTTCAGCTTTTTAAAGTTCTTCAGTATTTAAAGAAGCACCAGGGATTGAAATCCACTACCTTTGTGGTAGTTAGGATTTTATTCCAGTTGAATAAGATATTTGAAGCACTTTGTCAGACCCAACTAGGGTTAACATACCTGTATATATAAAAGGGCAAAGTAGGATAATAAATTAGTTACATTTTAATATAAAATTGTAAAGCTTCAAATATTTTTCAAACATATTATACAGCAATTCCATTCAATAAATATACTCTGTTTATTGACTTTCTTATATATAATTGTCCCCTAAAACTACAGGTAAGAATGAATATAAACAGAATGTGAGGATGATTTGTTTTTATAAGAGTTTGAGACATTTCATTTCTCTCTTCCATTAGTATTCATTCTTAATTAACAATGGAATAATTTCATTTACTGGAAAATTACTTGATTCTTTTCTTGGAATTTATTGCAATTAATCAAGACTAAGGTTTAATCGAAGTGCAACGATGCCACAGAAAATTTCCCATTAGTGATCAGCTAGCAACTTGTTTTCATCAGAAATGCAGGCTGTAAACTGAAGACATATGTGTGGAAATGTGATCATTCTTGGTTGGTATAAATTACAACTGACTACCCAAGGCCCTTCAGTCCTGAATTATTCCTAGTAAAATGGTTTCATCTTTGTTATTAAATTTCTGGTCATGAGCACATTACTCAGGGTAAATCTTTCCCTTCAGCCAATGGAAGAAAAAAAAACTTGAGTAAGAGTCCTTAACACCTTTCCATGACATGAGACTCTCTTTTGGAAACTTCTTATATTATAGATCCCATTCAATTCATACTGCCTGAATGCCAGTTCTTAGGCCTTATGGTTAATTAAGATTCCAGATGTGATTTACTCCTCTCTTCCTTGGCACACGTACATTTTCTTCACCTTGTGAAATATTTTTGAGTTGTGAATCCAGTTTCGACCTCTACCCTGACTTGGGACATAATTGCTTTCTAAAATCCCATGAGCCTGTGAATTGAAGTCACTATTTTTCACATTATTTAAATTGGAATTTGGCCAGACTTCTGAGACTTGTAGACATGGTCTTGTGTGAAGCATGGCGGGATTTTTTTCCTAACCACAAATAGTCAAGGGATGTCATATAACCCATGGAGTGCTCTTATAACATGCTAAAGTGCTAACTTGAATGGGAAACTTCCAAAGAGCAGGGCATTCTTCTATTATACCCTAGAGGTGTTGGACTTTTCTGCTTGAGTTAAGTGTACTGATTTACTATAGTTTATAAAATAACTGCTCCAGATTATATGTCATAAGTGCCTGGAGGCAATAGGGAATTTTAGGGGAATAAAGCTCTATTTTGAATATACATTTAAGGGTACCTACTGGATTTAAAAGATGAAGTTATGACCTAACCTCAAAAAATAATTCAATTGAGAGGAAAATTGATATTTAAGGAGACTTCAAGCACCACGTTCTAACATATCTCTCTCTTCAATTTTATTTGTCTGAAGTTTCTGATAGTATCTCAAGTAAGCACAACAGTTGTAGTTATAGCCACTATTTATTGAATGGTTATTTTGTCAGGGATTATGATTTGTGTTCTGTATATATTAAATCATTTAATCCTTGAATAGAATATTATCTGTATTTAAAGATGAAAAAACTAACATTTCTGCAAAAAGAGGAAGCAAGTTGCCCAATATCCCACAAAAGTGAGTGAGCTAGATTTACAGTATGATTTATCTAACACCTAAGTCCATGCACACATGCTTCACATGGTTCTCTTCAACATGCCAAATGTCCCATATCTCACTTTGAAAAATGGTATAACCATTGTTAATAGAGATTTCTCTAATACTAGAAGCATGGCATTAGTTAGTTAAATAGGTTAAATGCAGTTTGTTGAATATACAAATCTTAGTGGAATGCCCGTTTACTGCCACATGGTATATTTTCCAGTAATTTATTGGTCAAACAATGAAGTATTTGCGAAACGGAGTTTCAGGTAATTTCCTTGAGTATGGATACCTTAGTAGTAACAGAGCAAGGATTGGAACGCTGAATCATGAACTCTAGGTCAGTACTTTATTAGTTTGTAAAAGTTTAGGTTGTTATATGAGATGGGAAACTAATGGCTTAAAAGATGGAAGTGTAATCTTCCGGATAGGTTTCCTAGGTATGGAATGGGGGCTTTCTGGCATCGCTGCACCAGGTTCTTCTAGCTTGCTGTTTCTTCATCTTCTAGATTGTTCTTCTTGTTGGAAAAGACAAGGGAGGCCCATGTATATTGTCTACTAGTTTGTTATTATAGCTTGCAGGGTGGAAGAAAGAGAAAATGGAGTGTAGGTACTCTTCCTCGTAAGAGCATGACTCATAACATCAATGTCATTCTCATTTCATCCGTCATTCTTATTCTCCTTCCATTGAACTCCATCACACAGCAAATCTAGATGGAAGGATGAGTGGGAGATTCAGGCCATACAAAATAAAAATTGAAGGATAAAATTGATAAGAGAGCAGAAATTTATCTGTTAAAAGGCCAATTTCATTATATCAGAAAATTTAGTATATTTATTTTGTGATATTTTGTACTTAATAATTGTTTCGTACATGGATACAGATGGTAATATATTAAAAATTCATGCTTTTTAGTATTTTTGTTCCTCTCACTACCCCTAATTGAGTTTTGTCGTTGCCTAACTTGTTACCAAGTGGTTAAGTGAAAAAAAGCACTACTTTTAGAAAGCAGATAAAATTGTATGTTCTAATTTTGATAGATTGAATTATGTTCCCTTTCAAAGGACATGTTGTTAATCTTAATCTGCATTCCTGTGGGTGTGAAGCCATTTATCCCAGGATCTTTTGACGGGTGATTATTTTTAGTTAAAATGTGGCCAACTGAATCAGGATAGGTCTTAATCCTATTACTGTAGGCCTGAAGAAACCTGAAGCTAAAAGTCATAGAAAGCCACTTCAAGAGCCATACGCCAAAAGTCAGCAGAAACAGTAATTGCAGAAATGAAAAGATACCACTATGTGATGGGAGCAGAGATACAAGCCAAGGAACCCTAAGGATTGCCAGCAGCCAGCATAGAATACTACAGAATCCAAGTGAAAGCAAGTCTTGGCTATATCTTGCTTTAGACTTCTTATAGCCTCAAAAATCATGAGTCAATAAATCCCTGTTGTTAAATCAAAACCAATTTGTGCACTTGTGATAGCAGATCTGGCAAATTAAGACCAAAGAAGGATACATTTACAATACTGTTTACCATAGAATGTATTAAATTAGGATATGGATAAAGAAACTTCAAATAAAATCATAACTGCAATTCACATGATGAATTAGCATAAACAATCATCAAACAACCAAAATTGTGTAAATGTTTTCACTCTTAAGTATATGATATTTGAACATATTTGCAAATTTTACTGAAAGAGGGATATTTTTTCCTCTCCTGCCCACCCACTCTTTGTTTCTGAGTATAAACTTACTTGTTAATTCCTTCATTAAACAAATATTTACTGAGCATCTTCTACTTGCTAGGCACAACTCTAGGCCCTGGAAATAGAGCTCTGAACAACGCAGACAAAAACCTTTGTTCTTTTGAAACTACAATTTATATAAACATAAAATATAATCTATGTTAGAAGTTGAAAAGAGTGTCAAGGATAAGGGAGAGGGTATCCTTTTCAAATAAAGAGTTAGGGAACCTCTCATTGAGAAAGTAGTATCTGAGAAAAGATCTGAATTAAGTGAGGGGTCTGGTCATATGAATATCCAGAAAAGAGGTTTCAGGCAGAATAAAACAGTTTAACTGCAGTGCCCTGAGGCTGGAGAATACCTGGAGATGTTGGTTTAAAGGGCCAAGGGCAAAGTGGAGAGAAGCAGGAGATGCCATATGAGAGGGAATAAAGAGTTGGGTCAGGTTCCCAGAATGGAGTAAAGACCTGGGCTTTTAAATTGAGCACGCCAGGAAGCCATCTAGAATGGAGGAGTTAGCTGAGCTGTCTTACATTTAAGAAAGGTTACTTTGCCTGTTCTGTTAATAATTATTTATAGGAGGACAAGGAATAAAGAAGGAAGCATATGTAAGACAATGTAATTCAGCTGAGAGATGACGGTGTCTTCTACTAGGGTAGAAGCAGTGAAAATTGTGGAATGTGTTCAAATTATGGATAGATTCTGTAAGTAGATCCAAAGGATTTGTTAATGAAAAAGGAACAGTCACAAAGTTTAGAAGAAAGCCTGGAATAAATTGTAACAAAATCTAAGGGAAGATAGAGTCTCACAAAAAAAAACACGACAACAGAGTAATCAAGTGCATAGATTGATTCAAAGATGGCTATGGTTACCAGAATTAGTTAGGTTTCCTCACTGGACAATTAGAGCATAAATTTACAGATGAATCATATTTTAAAGATTATGTCAGTGTGTGTGGGTGAGGGTGTGTCTTACATTCATGTGACTAAGAAAGAGAATGGACATTAAGCATATAATATTGGCAGTTAGTGTTAAGCACGAAGAAAACATAAAGTAGGGAGATGAGAGAGATGGGCTGCAAGTTTGGGGGGGATTGGTGGTCTGCCAAAGTCAGTGAAGATGTTGCATTTAGCAGAGTCCTGAAGGAAGAGGGAGTGAGCCACATGACTTAGGTTCTGAAGAATGAATGCCTCTGGCTAAGGAAATGAGACCTACAGTGGGGCTAAGGTGGGAGTTTTTTTCAGCAAGAAGAGAAATACGGCTGGAGCCAAGTGAGGGAGGACATGAAATCTGAGTAGTAGACGGTTTTTACGGCATTACAGAATCTCATTGGCCAGGGTGAGAATCTCAGGTTTAGTTTAAGCCTGCTGAACAGCCAGCAGAAGATTTTATGGTGAGAAAGGGTATGATTTGATTGACATTATTAGAGAAAAAGAAAAATAAATAGTACCTTAACACACGAGCAAGCATCATGGAAATAGGTTACTGTAGTTTTGTCAAATACTACTCTAAATTTTTTATTTAGTTTTCATGTAAATTAAACTTCTAATCAAATACTCAAGAAATAAGCTCTCTGAAGGCATTAGTTTTCATTATTAATAATATACATAGTCTTCTATTGCCAATGGAATATAAGAAAAAATTGCAAGAAATTATCAGTTGAATGTTTTTGGAATTTATTATGCTTCTAAGAAATATATAAATCATTTAAGACTCAGATAATTGTCATATGGTGCCCAATTTTTGGTTAGCAGTTATTTGTTTAAAGTGCAAAACATTAATTGTAGATGCTAATACATCAATGTACTAACTACAAGTAATTGAACTCTACAATAAGATTAATGGAGAAAATAACCTACTGTTGAAAATATAATTGGTCATTTTTCTCTGACACATGGTTCTTTTCTTCTTTTCTCATAACAAAGTTCCTAGGGTTTCCATGCATAAAAATATGCAAGATATGCCCTGAAGTTAAATCTAGTTGCTTAATGTACAAATAGTTTCCTCTACAGGTTTTATACCCCTTGTTCCTCTTACACATTTAGAATATGCCAGTGTTATTTGGTCATATATTTGATGCAATTATTAAATTTATTATGTTCTTGCAGACAAATTTAATTGTTTTTCTCCAAAGCCATATCTTGGAGATGCTGCAGGTTTTATTCCAGACAACTGCAAAAAGCCAGTATCACAAGAATGTGAGTCTCACAAAATTTTCAGTTTCCCAGTGCTTGTAAACGTTATGTTTACACTATAAAGTAGTCCATTAAATATTAAATACCATTACATCTAAAAAAACACAATGCATATACCTTAATTAAAATTGGACACAGAGGCATGAAGTGAGCACATGCTGTTGGAAAAATGATGCTAATACTGTTACTTGACATAGCATTGCGGCAAACCTCCAATTTGTAAAAAAACTCATTATGTATGAAATGCAATAAAGTAAGGTGTCACTGAGTATATAATTGATTCTCATTATTATTATTCATGGTAGTTGCACTATAATGTCAGCACAAAAACTGCATTAACAAATTCTGAACAATTGCTCTTAGGAGAAATGCAGGGCTGGATTTTCATCAATTTTTTTCATCAATACATAACCTTGTCTTAAGTGTGCTTCTGCTTAAGGACACTTAATTTAGTATATATGGCTGACTCATTAACACGGAATTCACAGCCAACAACACTGTGACTCATAACTGAACAACGAATAACTAACACATGTAGTTTCTCCATATGGCACATCACCATTTTTTTGCTGTCAGAAACACTAGACAGCACCTCAGCATTATGCTTAGGGAATATTTTAAATAATTAAATCACCAAAAAAAAAAAAGACAGAAAAAAAGCATAGCATTAAATATACCACAAAAAGACATGAATTTACATTTGAGAGTTGAAACAAGAAGGCAGAACATTATCTTGTTCAACCTCAGCTGGGAATGTGTACATTGGATCATTGAATGAATAAAATTTTTCACAGAATCATAAGTATTGATATTGTGGTTACTGATAAATTTTAGTTAGTGGGTGAATTCATGAATTCACAAATATGGAATCAATGAATAATGAGGACTGACTGCTTACACACATGAATACACACACATATATGTTTTTGATCCATTATTAGTATGTCATCCATTTGTATATTACCTCCCTATTCCTAATTATGTACTTCCATTTGAAATTGAACTTGATTTGCCTAATTATAATAAAGGCAAAAAATGTGACTCAACTTCCAAAACTGAATTTGAACACTGCCACTAAATCATTTATTTTCAAACAATGGCATAGAATATTAGTATATTAAAATATTGTTGAAAAGGCTTCTAGTTGACAGTGTTGGTGGCTTAAGTCACTCCAGAGTGTTGTATTCCAAAGCATTCTTTGAACAAGTAACAAAAATAGGCAGAGCCATCTTCCCCCAAACTCCAGGAAGCAGTTAGTATGTTGTAGTAACAGGGCAAAGGCCAAATCAAGAAATGCAGCTTTAAAAATGGCTGATCCTCCCCCAAACCCTCCCCTGCAAAGAGAGGAGCCAACCTGGACTCATATTGCAGGTCCCTGGCCCTGTTCCAAAGGGAGCAGAGTAAACCCCATACATATACTGGGGTACCTTTTTATCAGTGCCCATCTATTGAGTGGCAGTCAGAAAACCTGCACCAGGAAACTTGGCTCTGGCTTGTTTGCACAGTCCTTGCCATGCAGGCTGTGGACAGCTAAAAAAAAAAAAAAAAAAATGTGAGAAACAAGTCGAAGCAGCCTAGAGCAGAGGATTGCTGCTTTTATAACATTGGTCACTTGGGAGAGGAAGAAAGTCTAATTTGTAGGGAATAGAGAGGACATTCTACTCCTGAAAATGGTGGATTTCCTAAGTTCATGAGCAAGTGCAAGTCCAGGACAAGAAAAGGATAAAGACAGGAACAATTCACAAACTCAGAAAAGATAGAGAGGAACCTGTACCTTACTTTTCCTTGGTGCTGTTCTTACTAGAAAGGCTGATCTCTGAAGGAATGCACAAGCCAATATAGAGCCAATTTGCAAAGGCGGAGATAAGTCTTTTTCGGCTTTTGTTTGTTTGTTAGCTTTTGGCACTGAAAGAAATATCAGTTATATTACTAGTTGAACACAAACAAGAACATGCAGTTGAAGTTCTAAATCCAAGAGTTAACACATTAAAATATTAAAATTTACAGTGTGCAACAGAATACTACAATACAAACAAGGAAACAGGCAATGATGACCATCCAAAGGAAAAAGATAAAAATCCAGAAACCATCAACAAATACTAGACTTTGGACATAACAACAACTTAAAAAAAAAAGATCCTCAATTTGTTCAAGGAAATAAAGAAATACCAGAGAAATAACCAAAGGATATCAGAAAGATTATTTATGAGCAATAACAAATTTTTTAAAAGGAGTCAAGTGAGAATAAAAGAGTTGAAAACCACAATAACTAAAATGAAAAATTTTCTAGGGTGCTTCAACAACTAACTGGAGAAGGCAAAAGAAAGGATCATTGATCACAAAGACAAGAAAATTGAAATGATTCAGGCTGATAAGCAACAAGAAAAAAAGCTGAAAAGAAATAAACAGAGACTAAGAGACCTGTGGAACACCATCCAGCATACCAATGTACACGTTATGGAAGTACCAGAAGGAGAATAAAAGGAAAAATGGCAGAAGAATATTCAAAGAAATAATGACATAAAACTTCTCAAATATAATGAAAGACATGGATATACACATTTAAGAATCACGCAAAAACCCTAAACAGTATAAACACAAAGATCACACCCAGACACAAAGTATCTAATGCCAAGGAGAAGGAAAGAATTCTGAAAGCTGCAAGAGAAAAACAATGACTTCTGTACAAGGGAATTACAATTAGATTAAATACTCATTTCTCATCAGAAGCCATGGAGGAAAGAAGGCAGTGGGATGAAATATCTAAAGTCTTGAAAGCAAACAGTGGCCAAGCAAGAATTTTATATCCAGTGAGGCTGTCTTTTTTAAATGTGAGAAGGATGAAGACATTCTTAGATAAACAAAAGCCGAGGGAGTTGTTCACCACTAAACTGCCCTGCAAGCTATTCCAATGGACATTCTTCAGACTGAAAGGAAAGGACTCTAGGCAGTGGATAAAAGCTGCATAAAAAAATAAAGATTCCAGTAAAGGTAATTTTAAATGACCTTGTATTATTTTAGAATGCATTACCACCTTTTACTTCTTAAAGGTTCTAAAATGAAAATGCAAAAAGTAATGAAAAATCTGTGATTTTAGAGATGCAATGTATGAGGATAAAATTTTAACAAGTACAACAAAAAGTTGGGGGATGAGGATTATAGGAATAGTCTATGCGTGTACTATTAAAGTTAAGTTGACAATAAATGTGAATGATATTTATTTAAGGATATTAAACTAAGCCCAATGGGAACAACAAAGAAAATACATGAAAAAAAATATGTAGTAAAAAATGTGAAAGTACTCATAATGGTACATTATAAATGATCAAATAAGTATGAAAGTAGGTATTAATGGGAGAATTGAAGGGGAAAAAATATATATAAGACTTACAAAGACAAAATAGCAGAATGCCAGAAGAAAGTCCTGCATTATCAGTAGTTACTTTAAATTTAAATGGATTAAACTCTCAAGTCAAAATGCAGACATTAGCAAAATGGATTAAAAAAGACAGCATGACCCAACCATATGCTCCTTACAAGAAACTCACCTTAAATTCAAAGATTTGAGTAGAATATAAGTGAAAGAATGGAAATATAGGTAGACAGACAAATAGATAGACTCACACATGTCATGCAAATAGTAACAAAAAGAGATGGAATGATTATATTACTATCAAATAAAATAGACTTTAAGTCAAAATCTGTAAAGAGAGTAAAAGAATGTTACTTTGTACTGCTAAAAACAAGAAGGCATAACAATTATATATGCATCTAATGACTAAGCCCAAAAGATATGCAATAATTATTGACAGGTTTGAAGAGAGACAGTTCTACATCAGTAGGAGGAGATCTCAATATATCATTTTCAATGATAGAACATTTAACCAGATGGCCCATAAGGAACTAGGAGATTTAAATGATAGTATAAACCATCAATACCTAAGAGATATACATAGAACACTTCACCAAATAGCACCAAAATACACATTCTTCTCTAGTGTATATGGGTTATTATCCAGGTAGACCATATGTTAGGACACAGAACAAATCTCAGTACATTTAAAAGTAGTGAAATTATACAATGCATATTCTCTAACTACAATGTAATGAAAATGGAAATCAATAACAGAGGAAGAAATGGAAAATTGGCAAATATGAGGAAATTAAACTATATACTCTCAAATGACAAATGGGTCAAGGAATATATTTCAAAGACAGTTAGGAAATATCTTGAGATGAATGAAAATGAAAATGAAACTTGACAAAATTTATGGGATGAAGTGCTTAGAGGGAAATTTATAATTTTAAATGCATACATTAAAAAAAGAAGAAAAATCTGAAATCAGAGACCTCACCTTACAACTGGGAGATGTAGTAGAGAAAAATTATCTATATCCAAAATGAGCAGAAGGAAGGAAATAACAAAGATTGGAGCTGAGATAAATGAAATAGAGGAATAAGAATATACAGAATCAAGAAAAATAAAAGTTGGTTCTTTGAAAATATCAATGAAATTGCCTAGACCAGGGATTCTTAACAAGGGGTTCTGTGAGCTTGAATTGAAATTAAAAAAAAAACAACAAACTTATTCTTATGGGGACGTGTTGGTGCAGGTGTGATATATTTATTAAATAATACAAAGTATAGTGTGGACTTAGTAAGGGGTTTGTTGTTTTCATCTGAATGGCAAATGGGTCTGTGAAACAAAAAAAGTCAAGAACCCTTGACAGACTGAAAAAGAAAATGAGAGAACGTGAATAAATGAAATAAAAAATGAGAGGGGAGACCCTACCACTGACCTCACCAAAGTAAAATACTATGAGCAACTGTACTACAACAAATTAGGTAACCTAGTTGAAATGGTCAAATTCCTACTAAGACACAAACCACCTTCACTGACTCAAAAAGAAAAGATGATTTTAAAAAACCTAGAGAATAAAAGATATTTAATTAGTAATTAAAAAAAAAAAATTCCTCAAAAGAAGATCCCAGAACCAGATGGCTTCACTGTTGAATTTGACCAAACATTCCAAGAAGAATTAACATCAAACCTGCTCAAACTATTCCAAAATATTGAAGAGGTAGGGACACTCCCCAACTCATTACACGAAGCCACTATCTCCCTATTACCATAAATAGATAAAGATAACACAAGAAAAGAAAATTACAGATGAATTACCTTTATGAATATAGATGCAAAATTCCTTAACAAAATACTAGCAAACTGAGTTCAAACCACATTAAAAGAACTAAACACCATGATCAAGTGGGATTTATCCCAGGTATGCAAAGGAGGTTCAACATAAGAAAATCAATTAATATATCACAAAAATAAAATGAAGGAAAAAAAACTACATTAGCATTGCAGTTGATTCATGAAAAGGCATTAAACAAATCCAACATACGTTTTTTAAAAAAAAAACCTAGGAAAGCAAGGAATAAATGGGAACTGTCTCAACAAGATAAAACTCACAGCTAATATCATACTCAATGTGAAAGACTGAAAGCTTTCTCAATAAAATTAAGACGGAAAGAAGGATGTCCACTATCACCAGTTATTCACTGTTGCACTAATTCTTGCCATAGTAACTAACCACAAAAAAAGACAAAAAGGAATCTAAATTGTAAAGGAAGAGGTAATACTTTCCTTATTAACACATGCCATGATCCCATATATAGAGAATCCTGAAAAATTCACAAATGTACCAGAGTTGATAAATGAATTCAGCAAAGTGGTAGGGTACAAGATAAACACACAAAAATCACCAATGTACAATGTTAAGGAAAATCAAGAAAAAAATCCATTTAAATAGCAATTAAATGAATTAAATATATAGAAATAAATTTAACCAAGGGTGTAAAGAACTTATACAGGAAAATATAGACTTGCTAAAAGAAACCAAATCAAAGAAGACCTAGATAAATGGAAGGACATTCTGTGTTCATGGATTCAAAAACTAAATATTTTTAAGATGTAAATCCTATTCAAATCTATTTACTGGGAAGCAGATGTGGTTCAACTGATAGAGCGTCCGTCTACCATATGGAGGTTCCAGGGTTCGATCCCCAGGGCCTCCTGGTCCATGTGGTAAAGTGGCCCACACAGAGTGCTGCCATGTGTAAGGAGTGCCATGCCATACAGGGCACCCCAGTGCAGAGGTGCCCACATGCAAAGAGTGAGCCCACAAGGAGAGCTGCCCTGCATGAAAAAAGTGCAGGCTGCCCAGGAGTGACACCACACACACAGAAAGCTTATGCAGCAAGATGACACAACAAAAAAGAGACTCAGTTTTCCAGTGCCACTGGATAAAGCAGAGAAGAACACACAGCGAATGGACACAAAGAGCAGACAACGGGGTGGAGGGAGGGGGAGAGAAATAAATAATATAAATCCTTAAAAAAAAAAGCTATTTACCAATTCAATGCAATCTCAATAAAGTTCTCAATAGCCTGCTCTGCAGAAATTGAAAAGCCAATCATTGAACTATATGACAGAATATGGGGCCCCAAATAGCCAAGACCATCTTAGAGTTTGAGGACTCACATTTCCCAATTTTAAAACTTAATACAAAGCCACAGTGTATTAGTCAGCCAAAGGAGAACTGACGCAAAATACCAAAAACCTGTTGGCTTTTATAGAGGGTATTTATTTGGTGTAGAAGTTTACAGTTACCAGACCATAAAACATAAGTTACTTCCTTCACCAAAGTCTGTTGCCATGTGTTAGCAAGATGTCTGCAAGGGGTCAGGCTTCTCATCCTTTTAAGGCTCCATGGTCCCAGCTTCTTCCAATATCAGTTATAGGCTAGGATAAGTCTTGTCTCTCTCCTAGGCTCATTTCTTTCTGGGCTCAGCTGCTCTGCTGTAAACAAAGCTGTCAGAAAAATAGCTCTTCCCTCTTCCCAGGGTCTCTGCTGCTGCGGCTTGCTCGGTCGGTGGCGGTGAGGTCTGGCTGCGGACGAGGGGTCGGTCCAGCTTTGGATGAGGGGTCGGTCCGGCTTGGGATGAGGGGTCGGTCCGGCTTAGGACGAGGGGTCGGTCCCGCAGCAGAGGAGGGGTCGGTCTCACAGGGGTTGCGCGGTTCGGCTGACGGGGTCGCCCGGCAAAGCCGGTGACGAAGGGGTCGCCCGGAGAAGCAGGCGATGAACTGGGGACAAGGGAGGCCAGGCCCTTGTCGGGGGCTCTCAGGACTGGAGGGCGCACGGCAGAAGAACTACCGCGGAGACGAGGTAAACACGCAGGTCTAATTTTATTGAGGAAGTGGCTACAGTTTTATAGGGGCTGGGGAAGGCTGATTGGTCGAAGCTTATGCCATGTTCTGATTGGTTGCTGCAAGCAGTTACTGGGGAGAAAGGTCGGTGGGAGGTACTGGAAGGGGGAGGGGTGGTGGTTAGGGATTGGCTGTTGCTGTTGCTGGGGGAAGTGGCAGGGTTTAGGGATTGGTGGCTGCTGTTGCTGGGGTAGAGGGCAGACTTGTGTCTCCCGCCTTGCGCCTGGCTGTTACTGCTGTCTGGGGGAGGGGAAAAGGCAGACTGGAATCTTCCGCCCTGCACCTGCGCAGGGAGAAAGAAGAAGAAGGGTGTTGCCTCATAAGGCATCGTGTGGCGCCTTCTGGGAGGAGGGGCGGCCGCGGAAGCATGGCTGCCGAGAAGGGGAGACCCGAGGGCACTCTGCGCCCATGCCGAGCTCCCTTCAGAGGTGGCGGTGAGTCCAACCAGCCACCCTATTATAGGGGCAGCGGCTTGGAATTAGGCCTACCGCGGCTGACCCCCCGCCAGGCCAGCAAACCACACTTCAGCCCGAGGGGTGACCGCACTCTGCCTCTCTGATGGAGCTTTCCCAGGGCTCCAGCATTAAAACACCAACTAATTCTTGCTGTGTTGTTTTTTCTGTGATTCCCCACTCACCAAGGGGGCAAGGACTCAATATCCTTTTGGCATGTCCCAATCAAAGCCCTAATCATAATTTAATCATGTAAAAGTGAAGCCTCTGAAGATAATACAATCTAATATGCCCAGAAAAATAGACCAGTTTATAAACACAATCCAATATCTATTTTTGGACTTGATAAACAATAGCAAACTGCCTCTCCCAGTAACCAAAATAGCATGGTGCTGAGATAAGGACAGACATGCAGGGAGAGTTCAAAAATAAACCTCCTCAAATATGACCAATTTGACAAGGCTGCCAAATCCACTTAATGGGGAAACTATAGTCTCTTTAACAAATGGTGATGGGAAAACTAGATATCGATATGTAAAAAACGAAGGTGGACCCCTACCTCACACCATATAAAGACAAAAACTGATAATGGATCAAAAAGATAAATACGAGAAACAATACTATAAATTTCTAAAATAAACTGTAGGGAAGCATCTTAAAGACCTTGTGTCATGCAATGTTTTCTTAACTTTTATATCAAAAGCACAAACAATCATTGGGACTTTATTAATTAAAAATGTTTGAGCAACAAAGGAATTGATCATGAAATCAAGAGACAGAATGTAGAATGGGAAAATATTTGGAAATCATATATCTGATGAGGGTTTAATTATCAAAAATATATGAATTATTCACAATTCAACAAAAAACAGACAATGCAGTTAAAAAAATGGGCAAAAGACTTTTTGCCCATTTTTTCCAAAGAAGATACCCAAATGACCAATAAGCACATAAACAGATGTTAAATGTAATTAGCTTTCAGGGAATTGCAAATTAACAGCACAATGAAATACTATTTCATACCCATTAGAATGGCTGATATATAAAAAATGAAAAATCAGTATTGGACAGGATATGGAGAAATAGGAACACTCTTTCTCTGCTGATGGCAATGTAAAATGGTGTAGTCCCTGTGAAAGACAGATTGGAAGTTCTCAAAAAGCTAAGTATAGAACTACCATATGACCTGAGAATCCCTCTACTGATATTTACCCAAAAGAACGGAAAGTAGGGACTTGAGCAGGTATTTGCACACTGGTATTCATAGCAGCAGTATTCACAATTATCAAGAGATGGAAGCAACCCAAGAGTCCATCAAATGATGAATGGAAAAATAAAATGTGGTATATCCATACATTGGAATAGTATTCATCCCTAAAAAGGAAATAAGTCCTGATACATGTGCTGTGAGGAATAGGCTAATGTGTCAACTAGGCCAGGTAATTGTGCCAAGTTGTTTGGTTAAGCAAGCACTGGAATAATTATAATTCAAGGACATTTATGGGCTTTAGTCATCGGTGAGTTTACTACATGGATGACTGATTACATCTATGTATAACCAGGGATATTGCCATCAGCAATGAGTGACATTTTATCCAATCAGTTGAATCCCTTAAAAGGGGAAGTGATTTCAGCATTCAGAGAGAATTTCCCAGCTTGTCTTTGGACAATCAATGTCTCCAGGAAACTCATCAAGGACCTTCATTGGACTTTCATCAGAGTCCCTGGTTTGTACCCTGCCTGAAGAACCTGGAATTGTTCATCTCCGTGGTCATGTGAGAAAATCTTACAAAATCTCATACTATTTATATATATACATATATACCTTGTTGATTCTCTTTCCCTAGAGAATCTTAACTAATACATGTGCCAACATGGATTAACGTTGAAGACATCATGATGAGTGAAATATGCCAGACCAAAAAAACAGATATTGTATAACTTTACTTATATTAAGTAATTGGAATAAGCAAATTTATAGTCAGAAATAGAATACATGTTACCATGGGTCATAGAGAATGGATAGTTAATACTTAATTGGTAAGGCTCTCTGTTTCAGGTGACAGAAAAGTTTTGGTAATAGATGGTGGTGATGGTAGCACAACATTAAGAATGTAATCAACAGCACAGAATTGTATATTTGAAAATGGTTAAAAGGGGAAATTTTTGGTTGTATGTATTTTACCAGAAAAAAAATTTTAATAACCATAGAACTGTACAACACAGTGAACCCTAATGTAAACTATTAGCTATAGTTTAATCTTATTGTTTAATTATTTGTAATAAATTTACCACATTAATGCAAAGTATTAATAAAAGGGAAAACTGGGGGGATGCAAGAGGTGAGGTATAGAAAAACCCAGGATTTTCTGGAGGCTTTCGATGTAAACCTTTAACTTCTATAGCAAAAATAAAAGTGTCAGAGAATAAAACTTTGGCTGTCTGTTATAAAATTCTAGAAAAAAGAAGTAATAAAGTTATGGATTTAACTGCTGTGATTTTTATTCTGTATTATATAACAAAGTTTGATTCAAAATTTCTGTAGAAAATAAAACATAATTTTTAAGGACAACAATATTATATCAGTAAATTTTAGCAAAGCCATAAGTGTTGAAATCATTTTAAAAGATGAGAAGAGTGCTTACACTGAGCACAACCAAGTGGGGTTCCTGAAGTTAAATGAGGAATGAAGTCTGGAACTGTGGAGATCAAGATAGGAACAATCCATGAGGTGAATAGTTTCAATTTGAGTAAAGGCAATATCATTTCAAAGCGGTAGAAGAGTGATCTGGCTATGACAAAAAAAGAGCATAATGGCCCCCATCTTAGTACTGGAAGACATTGAGAATGGAAGTAAAGCTTTCTCTAGAGAAGGAAAAAATATTTAATCAAATGTTTTGGTCTCAATATGTTATTGTTTCCTATTGTTTGAACAGCACATTTCCATCTCTGCTGAAAGTAGATATGTTTCATCTCAGCCTGCAAAAAAGGTGGGCCTTTCTCCATAGCAAAAACAATATGGGGAATGGATATGGCTGAAGTGGGTGGTCATCTGCCTCCCACATGGAAGTTCCTGGGTTTGATTTTCTGTGCCTTCTAAAGAAGATGAGCAAATAAAACAAGCAAGACCAGGACAGTGCTAGACAACTCCCAGGAGGGTGAGGGACAGAGAGATGAAGAAACCAAAATAACAAACATGAGTTAGGCAGTCCCTGTGACAGCCAGGAAGGGCTCCCTTCCCCCAATCCCAAGATATTAAGCTGGGGTAAAAGACCTGGCTCACTGCAGCTGACAGAAAGGGGAGCAGACATCTTCCTCTCTGTCAGTTATTTCAAGGAAAAAGGGAGGGGTCGGGGTGATTTTCTTCAGTGAATTTGGCCAGCAGAGTCCACTTTGAATCACCAATCTAGAGTTAACACAGGAACACAGGGAAGCCAAGGCTGAAATACCTCCAATGAAAGGTGGCCTGATTAGCACCATCTGCTGGCCAGTCCGGAAATTGCGTGGACAAAAAAAAATGTTTGCTTTCTGTATCTAACCCCTGGGAGAAAATCTGTGCCCCACTATTGAGTTCCTAGCCCAATTTTGAAAACTTAAGCTAGGAAGTTTTAAAGAATAAGAATAAATGGAACCAAATATCGAAGGAGAGTTGTGGGAATTTAAAAAAAAAAAAAAACAATAGGCAAGGGAGAGAAATCAGTCATCAGATTAAATTCACCAACTTATTCAGATGGATGCCTGGACAGGAGCAAAAAATTACAAGCTATACTAGGAAACAGGAGGAGAAGGTCCAGCCAAAAGAACAAACCAAATATACTGAAAAGATACAGGATTTAATACATTTAGTCAGTGATAATGACACAGCTCTCCTAAATCACTTCAAAGAAATTAAGGATATTAAAAATACACTGGGAGAGTATAAAGAACAATTTTAAAGCCTGCAAAGAAAAGTAACAGTCCTTGTGAGAATGAAAGACACAATAGGTGAGATTAAAATTATATTAGAGACACATAAGAGCAGATTTGAATTATTGAAGACAGAATTAGTGATTTCAAAGACAGGACATCTGAACTGGAAAAGACAGGAGAACAGAGAGAGAAGAGAATGGGAAAAAATGGAGCAGAGTCTCAGGTAATTGCATGACAATGCAAAATGCACAAACATTTGCATTATTGGTGTCCCAGAAGGAGAAGATAGTAGAAAAGGAGCAGAAAGAATATTGGAGGAAATAATGATAAAAAATTCTTAATCCTTATAAAGGACATAAATATCAATATCCAAGAAGGACAATGCACCTCAAACAGAATAAATCTGAATAGACTTATCCAAAGACACCTACTGTTCAGAATGACAAATATCCCCAGAATGAAGGAATAAAATATGGATTAGAGTGGACTTACTGATATTCTACTACAAAACTAATGTGATGAGTAATAGAAGAAATTTTAGCATCGAGGTGGAGAAAGTGGTCACAGTAGTTGCTGAGGGCAGGGAGAGGGTAGAAGAGATGTGATGCAGGGGCATTTTGGGATTTTGAGTTGTCCTTAATGATATTGCAGGGTGAGATGCTGGATCTTATATGTCCTGCCATAATCCACTGAATGTACTGGGGGAGAGTGTGAACTACAGGGTAAACTATTATCTGTGTAGTGCAGCAGTGCCCCAAAATGTGTTTAATATAACATTCCTTGTGATCTATTAACTTTAATTTTTAAAAAAATTTTTAAAGAAATAGAGGATTCTGAAAGCAGCAAGAGAAAAGCAAAGCATCACATACAAGGGAAACTTGGTTAGATTAAGTGCCAACCTCACATCAGAAACCATGGAAGAGAGAAGAAAGTGGTATGATGTAATCAAGGCACTGAAAGAATAAAACTTCCAGCCAAGAATTCTATACCTGGCAAAACTGTCCTTTAAAAATAAGGGTGAATTCAAAGTTTTTACAGACAAACAAAAACTGATAGAATATGTCACCAAAAGACCAGATTTGCAAGAGATACTAAAGGGGGTTCTGCAGCCTGAAAGGAAAAAACAAGGGCGAGAAATTGGAGAAGAGCTTAGAAATGAAGATTATTAGAAAGGGTGAACTAAAGGATAAGAAGACAGACAATAGAATGATATAACAACAGAGAGCTGAAGGACAAAATGGGTGAAGTAATGCCTTTACAGTAAGAACACTGAATGTTAGTGGCTTGAACTCCCCAGTCAAAAGACATAGACTGATAGAATGGATTTAAAAATTTGAGCCATCTATATGTTATCTACAAGAGATCCACCTCAGACATAAGGACACAACCAGGGTAAAAGTGAAAGGTTGAAAAAAGGTATTGCATGCAAATAGTAACCAGAAAAGACCTGGAGTAGATCACATAGCATAAAATAACAACATTATAACATAAGAACAATAATTGCTCATTGCAACTGGCAAATTGTTCCTGTGATCAGTATTTTGCGATATTTTTCATACAAAATAAACACTTGCTTTTAACTGAGGAGGGCTGGAGAAGAGATACATTTTGGATACTTCATTTATCTTTAACCCTTTCTTATTCTCTTTAATTACAACAGTCTATCTGGATCAATAATGATTTAGCATGACTACTGTTGAACCAGAGTTTGAGTTTTTTTGCCTCGTAAAAATTATGTTGGCAGATTGTTATCTGCTGTAATTCATTCCAATAAGATGTGAATAACTTCCAAATAGGAATTTAATTACCTAGAAAGAATTATGGCCTAAATGGAAATTAAATAACTAAACTAATAATTTATTTCATTCTTAGAGAATATTGTGTTCAATAGAGCTGTAATATAAAAATAAAATTATGTTATAATTAATTTTTATTATGTTTGAATTATTATTTACACTTATAAATGTTTGTTGCTACGCTCTTTTTTACAATTGATTATATTAAATCTAACCTGACCTTGCTCTCTCATTTAAAATTTATAATTTCTTTCAATATATTTATTTATTTATTTTACAATTTTACAACAAAGAACTTTTCGACAGCTAAAAAATTAATAATAAATGAAAAGTTTATTTAAAAAAATATGAACTAGAACAAATGTACACCACTATCACAAGGTGGTAAGAATATAGTGATGCAGGGGAAAATAAAATTAATGTAACTTATGGACTATAGTTAGCAGCAATATTGTAATATTATCAAAGAAAGTACTGTATCAACACTAAGGGTCAATAATAGGGGGGTTTGAGACTTTATCTTTTGGACTAGAAACTTCAAAAATTTAACGAGGTGATGACTGTGTAGCTATGATGAAACTGAAAGCCACTGAGTGTATACTTTGGTTAGATTGTACAAGGCATGTGATAGAAGATGGACTGTGTTTATCAGTACAAGTATGAGAGTGTGCTCTCCTGAACTATAACAAATATATGATATTAATACATGGTGTTTATAACAAGGAGGTGTATAGGAAAAAAACCAAATGCAGGCTATGGACCATAGCTATGATATTCTTTCATACTCTGCAACAAATGTTCCAAAACAATGCAAGATATTGAGGGAAAAGATGCATGGGAATTCTGCACATTATGCATAAATTTGTAAGGTCACAACTTCTCTAATAAAAATAGATATATATTTAAAAAACAATAAAAATGAAAATTTTTAAAAAGCAAGTTTATCCTGTCTTAGCCACCCTTTCTTTCTGTTATCCTATGTTCTTTCTCTTAAAATATCTCATATTTGTAGTTTATTGCCATTAACATTGTATTTTGCAAAATACATTCTCTCTTTAACTCTTTCAACTCTGGTTTCCTCCTACATCAATCTGTGGAAATCACACTAACAAAATTCAACAGTGGTTCTAGAATCCGTTGGTCTTAGAGATGCTTCGAAATCAGTAAAGACTGTGAATTTCATGTATGTGAACTCTTTTGGCTTCTAGGAAATCACAGTGTTCTTATTAGACTACTACTCTTTTTCTAGTTGTATTTGAGTCACTTAAATGCACTCATAATTCTACTCCTTCAAAGGTTTGGCTAGTCCTGTACTGATTTACTTCCTACATAATTCCCCCTAAAGAAATGCATGGCAAAACTTGCCACATCTGTTTTCAACAGATGTGTATAACTCTAGCTCTGAATTCACTCAAGTTGTAGGTTCATATTTCTATCAATATAATATACCCCTGAAATATCTCATTGTCACATTGAGCTCATTATGTCTAAATGCAACAAATTATATTTTTCTTCCAAGTCATTTAACATTCCAACTTTTACTATTTCTATTAATGTTAGCACTATTCTTCCCATGACCATTTTTAAAATCCTTGGTATCATATTTACCCTCTTGTCTTCATATTCTACCCTCCAACATTGTCATATATTTCAGGAGTAAGGTTTGTATGCTCTGCACACCAAAATGAGTTTGGAAATACTTATGAGTACATCGTTAATTACACATTAAGAATTCATATTTTGGTTGTTTCATTTTTATTTCTATTTCACAGCCTAATAGTGGCATCCTTTCAACAGAGAAGCCAGAATGACTTACAGCTACAATTTTGAGGTTCTTTTCTGATCCAATGCTCCTTATATTTCTGGGCTAAGCTCACTAAGTGTTGGGACCAATCCAAAATTCTTGGTTCATTCCAGCCCCCTCATTATACATAAAATCATGGCATTTGGGAGTATATGTGATTATGTGGAGGAGGGAGAAAGGCTTCTGAGCATGTATTCCTGAAGAATTTCTTAAATGACATAGATTTATTTCTGGATTCAGGAGATGAAATTTGCCAAGTCACACTATGAAGTTCTCCAAGTTCAATATCTGTTCCAGCATATTCATAATAATGTTACTTTTTATATGTTACAATGTAGTGGTGACCAGCTTTCAGATGCTCCTTAAGTGTTTGCAATGTGGCAATGATGATAGCAAACAGTTCTTAGTTTTGAGAACTTTTAAGCAGAAAATCTTCAGCAAGGGTTCTATTACTGCAAATCTATCTCTTCTCTTACTGTGGAAAAATATTCTGGTTTCTTCTTAATATAAATACTAGATTTTCTAAGGGAAATCTTTTGCTTTAGAATGTTTGGATTTGATAGTTTTCTTACTACACTTTTTGGATGTCAGTTATCATTTGCAATTCTGTGTCTATTACAGCATTTGTGTCTTTACAATTTACATTTGCCATGTCTTTTCAAATCTTCCTAAAATTTTATTTCTTTTAAGCACATTAAATTTCTCCATAGAGAAAAATGTGATAATTTAATTAAATTTGGTCTAATTTGGCCCATGGGAAATTATATGAATACAGCAAATTACACGAAAACAAAGCAAAAGTTGACATAAATAACTTGACCTCTCTGTTGATTTAATTTTAGCTAAATAAAAACATAAATACATTTTGAGTTTCTAATTTAGGAAAGGAAGTGAGTCAAACAACTACAGATAAAGATGGGTTCAAGAAAATTCAGGAAGTAAGAAACAAATCTATTTCCATTCTTATTGTTATTTGAAACAATATGTTCCTTCCTATTTTGAACATGTATCATTCTCATAAGAGCACACAAAAGCCCTTTCAGACTGAAGAGTTTAAGACAGAGCATGGCCCATTAGAAGATCTCGAATATATGCTCATTCCTTGCCCTGCAACCCGTTCTTCAATGAGAAGTTCGTGGTAGAGAAAGGCAGAAACTGGCCAGTTGGAACGAGAAGAGAAAAAAAAACTCTTAATCCCACCTTTGTCACAGACTTTCTGTGTGGTCTAATTTGCCGAATCCATCCTAGAACAGTTACCTTCATTAGACATGATTCACTCGTATTTGAAATGTGCTTGAGGGTGTGAAACTCCAATCAGCAACGTTGTTATTGTCTAATTAACAAGTCTTCATTTTCTTTTTAATTCCACTTTCTCAAGAAAGCAGTCCTGCCCATGTAATGTGAAGTCTAAAAGTTAAAAAAAAAAAAGTGTTTTCATTAACCTAAAGAGAATATTTCTTCAAAACCATTCTAGCATATAGTAAAGTCTCTTCAGAGTCATTTACTTAATTTAATATGATTTCATTCTTCTCTACAGTAACCATTTATTCTTTAAAATAGCAAAGGTGCTGGAAAGATACTTTCTTAGATCTACACTTAAAAATAATTTCTATATCTTTAATAGTTAGCCTTCCTTTTGAACTTTGTGCTGTCCGGAAGGGTTCCTGTAGGAAATTATAAAAATAACTCAAGTTCTAATGAGAAAACATGTCTCCCAGGTATTATTCAGAGAATGTCATCCCCTGAATTGTATTTCTATATGCATGACAGAATTCTATTATCTTATGCCATTATACATGATCTCAAACTGTCCTAATTTCCAAGATATGCTGAGCAAAAGGAGGTTTTTAAAGTAAGGATGAAGTCTTTTTTTTCCTTTTGATGATTGAATTTCAACTGGAGACATGGTGGATGAAACAAATGCCACACATTTATTCATGAGTTTCTTTAAATGCTGCTTGAGCATCCTTTGTTGCTAAGATGAAAAGATCAACTTTTGGCAAAGGTTAATAAAAAGCAATTCTTCTAATGCTATGAAATGCATTAGGAAATGTTAACATTTTCTTGTTGCCTTAATATTAAACCTGGCGTTTTGGATGTTAAGATTTGCAAAAGAAATATATCATATATAAATATGTGATACACACGCACCTCCAATGTTGTCTGAGAGTTTTAACAAGGCAAAAACAAAAACAAAATAACCCATATCCTTTTACATAATGAGTCTGCATTGGGATAATATCTACCCTCTTAACTTTCACATCACGTATTCATTTGTCATCAAACATTAAGAGAGTGAGTCTTTCACTACCAGATGTAGAGACTGCCCAGGAACCACTTGTGGCTCAAGTCAGCAGACTTCGATACCTAAGCCACGTGGTTTTATTCTGGCTCTCCTCCTGCCCTGGCTGAGCGACTTGAGGCAGGTCACCTATTTTCTGTTGTCTCAGTTCCTTTATCCCTAAAAGGTGGGGCTTGGAATAAATCACCTCCAAGACCACTTACAGATTATTAAATTTGTTTGCTTGTTTTAACTGTCTTTTTTTGTAAATCAGAGAAGAATGTGCTCATTCTGTGTGAAAGAGCCAGAAAACTAAATACATTGAAGTTGTTTGCCAATGATTAGAATTGTGCTTCATTTTTTTGGCTTCTTTTTTTGCTATGTGAATTCTAAAAAGTAAGGATTATCTGTTTCAAAAATAAAAAAATGCTTCAGTTGACTTGTGGCAAGCCATGTTCAGATAAGTGAATCCATTATCCATGTAATTCTCCCTGTACATTTTCTCCTCTAGTATGTTCATCAAGAACCCCCTCAGCCCTCTGTGCTTAGTTAAATCAAGCCTTCTTTTAAGTCCCAGATAAAATCCCGTACATGATGCCTTCTCTTATTTCACCATCCCATGTGCCTACTTACCCATTTTTTCCTTAACTCTTTGTATACTAATTGATATTAATATAGTTCTTGTATAGAAATGAAAGACAGTTCAAGCAGGGGAAAGTTTATTCTTCTATGGGATTCACTCTATTTCTTTCCTGAAATGCCTGTGTTTTAATTATTAAACAAAAGAAATAAATAAGATAAACCTCTAGCATGCTGAGATTATATGATGCCTATGGTGGCAGGACCACACTTTAAAGGAGTGGGCAACCCTAGCTTGCCATATCATTCAGCTTGCTGGATAGGGCACCTTAAAATAAAAGCAGCAGATGAATAGGAGTATATGCAATGTTTGAAGGAGCAATGGTAGAAACATTAGAACAAAGTAGTCACTCAAAGATGAAACTGTCAATGCTGTTTATCTCTGAGTTGTGGGTTTATACATGAATTAATTTTGTTATATAGCTCTTTATTTTTCATGCATTCTAAAGTAATCCTGTATTGTTTTAGTAATCAGGAAAAAAGTTATTAAAATGGGGACAGGGAGTGAAGGAATGACAATAGCTAATTGAGTTCATAAAAAGAGAGTTGAGGATCATGTTATTTTGCTGCAGAGTAAGAAATAGATTTATTGAATAGTGATATGGAGATGTACGCTCCTCTGTGCTTACGTGTGTGTGTTGGGTAGAGGAATTGACTGTTGGGACTGGAGATTGCTAAGGTTTTGCTGACTATTCTATGCCAGCAGGGGCTCAATTGCCTGCATTCCCTTCTGTGTCCTTCTTCTAACTGGTGTCTTGGGGAAAATTAAAGGCCAAGTGACTCCTGGGTTTCTTCATTTTAAGTTGCTTTATCCACCTCCTCTTCACCTTTTTTTGATGAAAGAAGGAGTCCCACTAGGATTATGGGGATGGCTGACCACAGGGCACCTACCTTGGAGTTGGACAGATGAGATTTGCTGCAGTTAATTAGTCACAGGCACTGTTAGCTCAAGCAGGGGGACACTGCCCACCATGCAGGGCCACTCAGGGCGTCACACTCAGAAGCAAAGAGAGAACAGGGGATGTGGGAGGCAGGCTGGGTGGGTGGAAATAGGAAGATAAGGCAACCCCTGGTTCCTCCAGAAGAACGTAATTGGCTTCTTTGAGTAATTGCAGGGCTGGCAGGAAACTGAAGCCGGCTTTTCCAGAACAAGAAGGTACTGTGCTTGGTCCTCCGGATAAGGAAGGGTATTTGGCTAGGACATCATATCCGCCAGAATGGAGGTGGGAGGGAACTCGCACTGGGCCTTTGGAGGCCCTCTGATTTTACCAGATGTCATTTCAGCACCTAATATTAACTTCAGGCCTTACACTTCCAAACTACAAATCCTGAAAGTTAAGACTTAATTTAAGTACCACTATTTTTTTTTAACTCTAAATACCTAGAGATTAAAGGAGTAAATTTATCAATTCATTTTACAAATAATTATTGAACATTGCCATTATCAGTCAGGATCCAGTCAGAAGAGAGAATCACACAGTATTTTGGATAGGGAAAATTAAATATGAAGAATCATTACCTATAACAGGAGTTTGGAGGAATAAGGACTAGACTAGTAAGAAATAAAAAGACCTATAAAGGATATAGGGTTTGCAGATGCAAAGAGTAACCCTACCCCAAGGAATGAAATAAGCACCCCAAGTAGACAGCTGCCACCCCAGGGTAAGATCCAAGCCTTACTGGAGAGGTTTGCTGGCAGTGATGTGACTCACTGGACTCATCCTAGGTTGCCAAGAAAAGCCATTCATAGGCAAGGGTCCTTTCAGGAGCGCTCCACTACAAAACCCAACAATGGTGTTGCTTAGTGGGGATCCTACTGACCTCTGTGCCCGGAGGCACCTAGTGCTGGACTGAGCTGGCAGCTAGAGAGTGATGAGAGAGCACTCTGCAGCAAGACTCCGTGCCTCTCCAGTGCCCTCTGACCAACAAAACTTTACATGTGGCAGGTCTTCAAAGGGCCTTGAGCCATTTCCTCTGATCTACCAATGGAGAATGAATTTGGGACTGAGAAGCAAAAATATATATATAATTAGCACAACCACTAGTCATTGGAAACAGGTTTTTATTACAGGATATTTCTTATTGCCCTTTGTTTGATTATTTCCTGGATAAGAATTCATAGCAATTACAGAGATATATGACATTGTCTGTGTCTGAAAATTTATGTAAAATATGTAAATAAGACAAAAAGGCAGGCAGTATGTCCTCTTAGTAGCAAAGAAAATAAAAACCACCCAAGGTTTATTAAGTGCAGTGGTTCTAAAAGTGTGTCCCCTGGACCAGCAGTTTGAGCATCTACCTGGAAACTTCTTAGAAATGCAAATTTTCAGATGCAGCAGACTCAGACCTACAGACCTACTGAATGAAAAACTTTAGGGGTAGGTTCCAGTAAGCTCTGTTTTAACAAGCCCTCTGGTTGGATTTGAACTGTGATAGTCTGAAAGCCACTGATCTGAGTTAAAGTACTGTCTTCAATTCAGAATTTACTATTAAATAAAGGTCCCAGATGTAATGAAGTTACATGTTAACTTATAGAATGTGTACAGTCAGAAATTCTGTTCCATGGAACAAAAAACCCCAAAAGTTTATAGCCTTCATAAAAACACAGAATAAAACTTTCCTTAAGTACACAAACTCATTTTTCTTAAAGTGTCAAAAATTAACATATTTGTTACCATGCCTCCAACATAGAGTCACTCTGTAGCATATAAAAATAGGAAGCAAAAGTACATAGACATAAAATTATGCTTAAGGACTAATGTTTCAGTATTTAGTCCACTTGGAAATTATGCACAGGTCCAATAATTATACTTAAGTATAACAGCATAGATTCTTCGGGACAGGCTTTCAAACTGATATCACTTAGACGAGTTGCAGGCCGTCACAGTAGACTTCTCTATGGATTCTAGGACTCTTCTCAGTCTGGACAAAGATGGAATGCTGAGAATTGATTGGGGACCAAAAATCTGGTGGCACAATCAAGGTTGAATGAGCTAATTAGGAAGATTTTTTGTAGTTATTTGAAGGCAATACTACTAGCATTACTTTAAATATTCTATTATTTCTGAATGTATGGACACCTCCTTTCTCTTTTTTCTTCAGCTATCTCTTATCCTCGATTTAGTAGACTGTGTTTGGATATTGAAATGAACCATATCTGAAGCCTACTGGCCTGCTTAGAATTCAGAAATAACTAATTTTACCATCTCCTTTCATTTCATGGCAATATAGTACTATACACGGGTTCAGTAATACCCTCCCCTCTTTGCAACAGGATATAATGGTCATATAGATTGCACAGCAAGGCCATATATGGAGTGTCATATTTGAGAAGGATTCTCATTTAATCAGACAAGACAAGCACACTATTAAGGAATAAGGTTTGATTTGTGTGTGGCGCCACGGCCTAGGATGCCCATTTGAGAACTGACTTGGCTCCCAGTTTACAGGGTTCCAGGCTCAAAGGTGGTAAGGAGGATCCCTTCCTAGCAGGAATTCACTGAAGTTATAGGTTCTACACACAAACAACTCATGGAAAATGTTTCTTGGACTTTGGTTTCCTACACTTAGGATAGAATTGCAAAGAATAGAGGCTAAAATGCATCCCAAGAGTCTGTGAAAACTTCCTGAGAGAAGTTTATTTTGTAACCTTCATAGTTCCCTTAGATTTTTAGAAAAAACTAAGAGTCTTGTATGGCTAACTAAAAACTGTTGCTGCACCTACATTCACAATTGAGCCAAGTCTGGTGATACCAGCCTTTTCATGATCAAGGATAATCTTTGGGGATTAAAGAGACTGTCAGGAAAACATAGGAATCTTGGAAATAAGGCAAACATGTGGGCAAGGATCTTTTCAATGCTTTGCAGGGAGAAGGCCACACAAGTTTTATCCAGGGGACTATACTTAATGCAGCTCACTGTTTTCCATTAACTAAAGATCTTAGACTTAGGGAAGTCACATAGTAACTTATAGATATTTGCTCCATGAAAATAGACATGATTTATGATTTGTGTAACAGATCACAAAAATTCTGGCACTATTGGACATGAACCAGTTTTGCATATAATACAGTAATCTTATCCTAACATTCTTGATGTACACTTAGCATCTTAAATGCTCATTGAAACACTCATAAAATCTAACTCATTCCCTCATTTAAGGAGTTAAATAAACTCTTAGTCTGTTGGCCATTTTTTGTTTGCTTTTACAGGAGAGCCATGTTTTTAAACTACTTAACAACTGCCCTTCACTTTCTTTTTTCAATACAGTATACACCCAAAGTTATATTACCTTATTTCGTCCTTTAATTATTCTGTTTTTAATCAATATTCATTTAGTAAACATAAAAATTTATTTTTTTGGTTTTCTTTGAAATTTTAACCCAATGTTTTCACTTTATAAAAAAATTCAATAATATTTTTGGTCTTTTTTTCATGTTCAATTAAAATTTCAACTAACTGATTAAATGTGCTTAAAATTAACCCAATTTTCAAAGTTAGTAAATTAATTTTAGTAAACTTTTCAAATTATATTTACCTATTTGATATTAAAATCTTCTTAAGCACTTCAAATACCCATTGTTGCGTACTTATAATTCTAATATGAAAAATCTTTCTAGGCATAGATTCAAATATTTTAATAAATCACATTTAGAAATTAAGTTAATCAGATTATCATAATTTATTTAAACAAATAAAAGCAGCATACATAAAGTCAGATAATTTAAAACTTTTTCTGCCTTTAAAATTAGAAGGCATGCAAAGATTATTTTATTTCATTATTAGTAAATAATGAAATTAGTATGCATTTGCTCCCTCAACCAAGAGGATGAAAATTGCCATCTCTGATTGGTTGTAGCAAGTATATTTGCAAATCTGGAAGATTGAGACCTGGATAAGTGATTTGGGCAGTCCTTCCTGGACACTTCTAATCAAGGTACTAAAGACCAAACCAAGTATCTTTCTTAGAGCCAGATTCAGCTTGCTTTACCCAATGTCCCCTTTCTAGTAACTTCTTTCTTACCATTTTACTGCCTGCTTTCTTGTTCTTACTCTCCTCTTATTTGACATTCATATTCATTTTCATACTACCATTCTATGATCACTTTATCATTGTGGTTAGATGTGCACAGTTAACCAAAATTTTGCTCTACTAAACATTCAAATTATACATTACATCTCAACTAATGAATGTTTCCAACTAGCTCTCTTCTGAGAAGAGTTTTATGTCTTAAAAGAAAGATGATTACATGCCAAATTTTGAGATAATCTTACATTCAATATTTATGAAAATTAATAAACCATGTAATTTTCTTAGGGGATAAAAAAAGTAGGCATACTTATATTCTTATTTCTAAAAGGGAAGGTAAAATCTGTACTAATTAGATGGTTATGGTATTAATAGTAATATAGATATTAGGAAATAAAATCTAAATACAATGAAAGCTGTTATTGAGGCATGGTAAAACTGGTAAAATGTTATTAGATATTTAAAAACCCAGTTTCCTTGGATTTCAATTTGGACTATACATTCTCTGTGAAAATTTCTGATTTTTAGAGTTCTTTTAATTCTGTGATCAAAGACAAGGGAAGATTAAAATGTCTGAGGTTTTAAAGGTTGGAAAACATAAACCAAAAGAAAACAAAACAAAACAAAAAAACAGAAATGAAGGGAAGAAAAGGAATTGAAAGAAATGTTGAAATGTTGAGTACAGTTTTGAATGTGAGTCTATAGTTTAGGTTGAATTGGGACATCCAAATAGGAAGGTCTGGGAAACAGTTGGACTTAGATTATGGAAAAATATTAGTTTGAGAGATATGCTGCTTTGTAATTTTTTCAAATTATTTCTTAATTGTGGCTTTCTCTGTAATAAAATTCTAACCCAATGATCATAGATACAATTGTTTTTATTTAAAACCCAGACCACATGAAGCAGTGCTGGGCACAGTGGAGTTGAAACAAATTGCAAAGGTCTGAGCCAGATCTGGCCATGGAGTGTTTGGATCTTGAACTGGCAAAAAATTATAATGATACTTGACTTGAGTTGCTTCAACTTTGGTGTCTTACTGGTTTAGGAAACAAGCATTTCTTAGGGCAAAAAAACAAAGAAAACAAGAGTTGCACAGCAATTCTGTTTCACGAATTCCCAACAAAAGCATGTCAGAACTGCGGTGGCCACGTGGGTAAGAGCCTGTCAGGTCAGAACAGTCAAGGAATGAGGGGCTAATGCCATTAATATGAGGGAAAGTACACCTCACTGCTCAAAAAATATCCCAGCTGCTTCATAATTATGTATTTGAGGCTTCTAAGTTGTACGGTGTCACCACCCATGGCCTTGCAAAGGTCCAAATAGAAATAAGATATCTTGATATTTGTGTAATGATATTTCCAAGCATCTTTCTGAAGACTCTAAGCTGATTTGGTGTGGTTAACGTAACTCTGTAGTCAGACTCTTGGTTTGAAGCTACCAGCTTCATGATTCTGGACAAATTACTAACTTTCTCTAAGACTTAGTTCCTCTTTTGCGTAATGAGGTATTAATAGCACCTTTCTCAAACTATCACTGGGAGGATAAAACTAATTGATACTTGAAAATGTTTAGGACAATATCTGACATAAAATAAATCTTCAATAAATCTTAACTGTTATTATAATGTGCAATTAGATTGATTTTCACAAATACTCTGAGGAATAGCTTGCACTCATGTCATAGAAGAGGAAACTGATAAAGGGCTTATGTGCAGCTGAAGACAATGCAGATTGAAAGAGGCAAAGCTTAAAATCACAGACCTCCTGGGCCAGATGATTTTGCACTGATAATGGGCACTTGTTTATCAAAACTTGTACATGGGTGTCTACTGAGAATCACTAATTCCCAAAGGGGAAATAATCAAAAGACATGAAAATAAAAAAATAACTTAATTATGCAGTCATAAAATTTGCAACTTGATAGCTGGGAAAAAATCATTTATTCAAGTTTTTAATTTTAATCAGTAGGAGTGCTTATGTGCTGTCCAAATTCAATGATGTTCTTTTCTCAAGACGTTTCAAGTTCCAACAGCTGCAACATGCATGCAAAAAATTAGTAAATGTACCATATGATATAAGCCTCTGGTAAGTACATAATAATGTAGAAAAGATATCAAAAAGAGCAGATGCTATGACAAATACTACACAATGGGTTGGCTTAAACAAAAGGAATTTAGTGGCTCATGGTTATGAGTCTGGATTCCAAAATCCAGGTATCGGTAAGGTTTGCTTTCTCCTGAGCCATATATTCTAGTGCTGGCTGACGGCAATCCTAGGGGTCCTTGGCTTCATTTTCTGCCTCCCATCATATGGCAATGCTCTCTCCTTTCTCACTTGAGTGACTTCTTTATAAGGTCTCCAGTAATACGGATTCGAATCCAGCCTCATTCAATTGGGCCATACCTTAACTAAAAACGTCTCCAAGAGGTCCTATTTACCAGGGGTTCACATCCACAAGACTGTAGATTGAGATTAAGAACATGTTTTTGCTGGGGTACATAAATCAACCTACCACATATGGTTCCCACACATAGGGTTACTGTCTTTAGGTAAGGCTTAGCTGTTGTAATAGAAGCAAGGGTAAGCAAGTAATCACTGTTCCTTCTGGAAGTTGCATGGCTCAAGCACATATAGAGTACATACCTATTGGAATGGATATATTTGTATCTTACTTAATAGTATGGAAGAGAGTTGGCAAGAAGAAAGAGGGAAGAAGGGAGTATGAAATAAAGCAGTCATGAATGTATTGATTTGACTTTGTATTAGATTCTTTGAATGCAGGCAACAGAAAACCCCAGCTAACCTGGGGTAACATTACATTAGGGTAAGTTATTAGCACACTTAATATGACACCCAGGAATAAAAAGGACTCAGGCATGACAGATGATAATTCCGGCTTCATTTCTATCTGGCTACTTTTGGGTCTAGTCTCCCCTGTGTTTGATCTTTCCTCTCAGGAAGATGTCAGCATGGGTCCCACTGTTCAAGCTTCAAATACAAATGTGACAACTTCCAGAGAAAAAGGGAATTCCCCTTCTCAAGGATGAGGAAACCTTACTTAAGGTGATCCAGTTTACAATTAACCATTGATTTTGATTGGCCAGAACTACCAAAGGAAACCTACTATATGACTGGCTTAAACAAATCAGGATTTATCACCTAATTGAGGGTCATCTCTCCCTTGGTCACATGGGAAAGTAATGAACAACTAAACAAAGCCAGAGTTTCTTTAACAACAAAGGAGGAACAATGAATATGGAGAAGCCAATAAGAGTTATCTCCTTCTGGTAGTCTCTTGTATCAAGGATGAAATGTTTTCAGTATGCAGGTATGTAGCAGAGAATGAATGTTGCTGCCACCTGATGTAATCCATTATCCCTCTCTTCTATGGTAAAAAAAATCCCCCTCTTCTTCCATGAGTCCCTGGTCAAGCCTACATTCTCTTGCATTCCTGGCCATAGTTAAGTATAGTATCTATATGATGAAATTCTGAAAAAGTGTAATAAAAGTAAAAGCAGTACATGTAGATTCTGTGAAGGCTCCCTAAAGTGAAGTATTTGCCCTTCTGCCCTTTTGTACTTTCTGCTGGAAGATGGTGATATGATGGACAGAAATTGAGCAATCATCTTGGACCACAAGGTTGAAGATAAGTGCTTAAGATTGCAAAGCAATAAGATAAGAAATTTCCTAGTTCCCTATTGCAACAATCTGAAGCTTTTGTGGACCCAGAATATCATTTCACTATGGCTATTCCATCCCTGTGCATTTAAACCTATTGTAGGTGAGAACTTTCGATTAAATTACTTCAGTTAAGGAACTTTAATTAGATTGTGTGACCTAAGGTGGCTCTTAATCCTTTTACTGGAGTCCTTATAAATGGAAGAATAAAAAGTCAGAGATACAGAAAAAAGTTGCATGGACACACTAGAGCTCAGAGAGAAATCCCCCCAAAAGCTGAGAGAGAAGGTCCCGGAAGTCAGAGACTAAAGTAATGGGGCTCAGAGGAAAAAGCAGAAAGCTGAAGACAATGCCATTGTGCCCTGCCAGGTGAGAGGAATCCAGGTCCACCAGCAGCTGGTCCTTGGGGAGAAAAGCATCACCAGATAAAGCTTTGATTTGGGCATTTTCACAGCTTCAGAACTGTAATCTTATGACTTCATAAGTCCCCATTGCAAAAGCCAACCCTTTTCTGGTATATTTCATGGCAGCCCTTAGCACAGAAAATTACCTATTAGTGGTGCAGATACCACATAAAGCATGGACTAACTACATTTATGTGAGAGAAAAAGAAAATTTGGTATTGTGTGGGCCATATAATTTGTGGCTTTCTGCCTTTGGTTGCCAAACCTAAGCCTAATTAATACTTGTGAATGTATTAAGAAGAAGCCAGGAGGTAAATGATCAGCTGTTACTTAGAAAAAAACTAAATCATTAGTACCTCTTTATACAGATATTATGCCATTTTTGATCACTTTAGCTTATTATTGAAATTAAGAAAACAGTTCTCATGGGGAGACAGAAATATCTAGAATGATATTTATTCTGGAATTTAGTGAGGAAATGTAAAATATTTCAAATTATCACTTTCTAAAAACATATTTTAAAGTTGGCAAAATACCTGCTGTTTCTTGCAAATGAAAATTTTCTAATCTCAGTTAAGTTATACAGTGCATTGCACAAGCAACCATTTTCTTGTTAGTTCAAATGTTCATAGGCCTTTTCCCTGAACAGACTCAATATTGATTTTGATCCTGGTTGCAACATAGCCTACTTATTAATTATTCCTTCAAAATTTTAAGATAGATTTAAGTACAGATTTCAAAATTTTCCTCAGCCTCCTGATAAAATAAGACTTCAGTTATGTAATAATATATGAAAACATTCTTGGGTATAGGACAATTGCCCAGTACCTAGAGTTATAAATATGGATTTAATAATGTGTAAATGGTTTCTTTCCAAGTATTTTCCAAAATTATCTAATTTTAAATACTATGTCTTATTGTAAGAGATTTCAAGAATTAAGAAAATTATGTCATACTTTTCAAATACCAGCCTAGATGATAAATGCTTTTAAACAACCAGATATCATGAAACAACTGAAGGAATAAGTAAGAGTTCAGCTAGGGTAATCTGCTTTATCACATAAAATATACTACATTTTATGCATTTTATAAGGTAACCCAAAATACAGACCCCTTAATTATTTTAACCATTGTGATTGGTCAGTATGAGTTAGGCCAGCACTTCATATTTCTGGGTTGAAATGTATTAGTTTAAGAGGAGAAGGGAGGTGAACTGTCATTTATCAAATGTTAGATGCTAGGCATTATTGTACCTGGAACTTTTAGGCTGTAATGCTTTCATTGTGAAATACATTGGTTTCCCCAGTTTATATGTAAGAAAATTTGCTCAAACAATTGAATAATTTACCTAAGATCACAGTTAGAAAGCAGTATACTTAGCATTGGTACTCAAGTCTGTTGGACTCCAAACTCTTTTCATTAGTGAGTGAGAAATTACTCAATGCCCCTTCTCCACTCTGCCTCAGGAAACTAATATTTATGAAAGAAAATCAGTGGCTCCTTCGTTCTCTGGTACCTGGTTGGGTTCAGCCTGTAAGAGTTACCAACAGGTGATTAGAGGGATCTAACTTAAGAATTAATAGTGTACCATGTACAATTATATTTAGGGCAGAGGGAACTCAGAGATATGAGCAGACAGTGCAGAGAAGAAAGGAAATAGGGTATATTTGTGCTTCACTGGTCAGGTACTACTGTATCAAAAATACTATTTGAGAATGGGAAATAATTGTATGCTCACATTATTCATCATAGAATGATGTAATTAAATAATACATGTGGATTTGCACTCATGGCTTTTAGTCTAGTATATAATAAATGCATATAAAACTAATAGATATGATTACATGTTATGATAAAACTTTTGAAGAAAAGGTATTAATGAAACAAGCAATTAAAGACTGAGTAGAGCATTCTAGGAAAGTCTTTCTCAGTAAGGGTCGATTATTCTGAGATTGGAAAAGAGAGTATTCAAGAGAAAGGCAAGAAACAAAAGAAATGCGGGGGGATCATATAGCAGGATCTTGGGTTAAAGACATAAATAGAGAAAAGTGGATGTAGATTTATTTTGGTGGATGAGTAGGGAAAATAGGAGTTTTATACAAGTAGATAACACATATCTAGAGTTTAAAAAGGGAAGGAATATGGAAATATAAATTAGAAGGCATAAATATATTGAGTACCTGGACAAAAACAAGTATGCATATCCTAAGTTTTAGGACAAAATATTTGTCAAAACTTTTGTAAAACTTTCAGAAACTTCATGCTTATTTATCTGGAATTTTCAGAGTAAAGCATAGCAGACTCATACCAAGCCTGAAGTATTTAGTCAGTCTAATTACCATAAACAATAGAAACTGCATTTCTAAATCTCAGTTCCATCATTTGAGATGAGCTATAACACACCTGACAAATTGGATATTTTGGTTCTTTGATTCTGCCATTCTTTCCAAAGCCAAGCCAAGTGATGCTATTCAATCTTCTAGTCTGGATTCAAAATAGTTTAGCACCACTCTACACAGTAGCAAATTAATATAATTGAGGAAATAAACAAATACATGGGTGGCCCCATCTGCATGCTCAAACTGGAATTAATATCCCCAAAGTTCTTTGAAGCTCTGACTTTACCAACATAAACAAGGGAAGATAGAAGTAGTTGTAATCATAAAATATAATTTAATTTAAAAATTATCAAAGAAAGTTAAGCTGTTTCAAGTGAATATGCTGAAGATAACTTTGCAAAAGTTACTAAAATAATGTCCCTATAATAATGGCCTATTTTCAAATACAGGAAAGACACACTATCTCATACTCACAGACAAACGCATGTGCACATGTACATATACACACATACATATAGTTTTACCTGAGACTTTGATCCTTTTAAAAAGAATAGTATTGGACAGAGTGGAAGAGGGAATGGTTTAGAATTAGACTATCCCATGAATTGGGGTAGAACCAAAAGGACCAGTGCCTGATGTAGGTACTGATTAGAAGTGAAATAAACAACAGAAGACCAGTGAATGAAAAGTGAGGTGTGAAGTAGGGATTGCATTTCTGTAAACTGGCATTAGTACAATTGTTAGAGTACAGCAAAAAATTATGGCAACAATGTCACCAAAAGTGAGGGGGGAATTTGAGCCCTTCATCTTAGTCCTGAATGATGATCATATTCATCTTAAGTTTGGGGGTAAACCAAGAGTAGAGCTGAGAGTCCAGTGGTTCAACTATGAATGAAGAAGACTACAGAGACTACAATAAAGTCTGGGTCTAACTGGTCACTTGTGTTAGTATGATCAAACATCAGACTAAAACGTTGTGATTGTTTTACTCCTTAATCAGTCTTGACAGACAGATAGATAGATAAATATATAGATAAATAGTAAATAGATAGATTTAATATAGATACAAATGCAGATACAGATAAGGATATATAGATCTGTTCATTTAAAATTTTTAAGTTATTTGGTTTAATGTAAAGTATTTATCATAGTTCCTCAAATATTACCTGTTCTTTTTATTGTGACCAATATTTAAAAGTTCTTTAACACTTGATTTTAAATGGTCATGAGTTACAGTTTGTGTGGCATCATTCCTTATGCTTTAATCGAACCTTAGGGTTCTTTTAAACTTGGACACGTTATTAATTAGGTTTCCGCTTGAAATCACTAGGTAGTGAGAGACTTTTTGAACTGTCTGTATGCATACAGACATTGTACAGGCACGAATAAAAAAGGCATCTTGACACTGGCCTATACTTACGTTCTGAACAACTTTGAATTTGACTGTATACAACATCATCAGATGTTAAGGGGAATTAAGCACATCCATTGTCCATCAGTTTTTATCTTCATTTTTATGGCTTCATTTTTACCCTTCTCAGATATCCTTTCATTCGGGTGAGGTCATGTGAATGAAGAGTAGCCAGTAGAATGGCCCGAAATGAAGCAAGCTGCATACAAGCCCTTACACATTTCCAAGCAATCCCCAGTTTTTAGTTCCCCATCTGGCAGCTGAATGGAAGGACGGCAAAGACATAAAGGAAAGCAGGGGCACAGGATGAAAGTACTCTAGCAAGGGCTTGCTGCCCAACAGGCACAGAAGCCAAGGCATGACATCAGGATTTTGAGAAAAGGGCTTTTATTGTGAGGTTGACCAGCAACTAGACAAGAGCAAACTTAAATCTGTCTCCCTCCTGTGTGGGTGGGTGAGGTTTATACGGGTTGGGAGAAGTGAGGGAGTCTCAAAGTACAAGCACTAAGCCCAAGCGTATGAGCGTGCACAGAGTCTCAAAGTACAAGCCCTGCGCCTAAGCATGGGACATGCAAAGAAGTTCCACATGAAAGTCATACATCGCATGACCAGAGACTGGCAGCCTAAGCAGGTAAAAAAGGTTTCTTTTTCCTTGGGTAGGTTACTTTCTGTCACAGTTAGTAGGGAGGGTACAAATGTGGTTTAAGAGTGAGTTGGGGCTAAGGGATAGAATGATCATATGGGGCTCAGCTTATTGGGAGGCCACATGGAGGCCACAGAAGTATCCAGTAACAACAGTGAGTACCGATTAATGAGACCTGTTGGACCAGCTTCAAAAGGAGCTCAAACCCTTAGACTTGGAGAGGAACTTCCCAGGAGAGTTGTCTAACCCCAGTGATCAGATTTATGTTAGACTATTGTGTGAGCAAGAACAGATCTTTTATTTTGTAAAACCATTGACATTTGGGGGTTATTTAGGCTACCATTATTTCTAAAAGTCCTAAGCAAATTTTATGTTCATCTAAATCTAAGAAATCAAAGGATTGTAAACACTCTTTTAAAATTTTTCGTGACAAAAGAGGGTATAAATGCTAGCAAGTTTTACAGCACTTTTGTAGTTTGTATTTAAAAGTCTAAAAACTGAGCTTTTGTGTAAAGAATTTCAGCAAAATATCCCAAATGACTAACTCTACAATTGTTATTGCAAGCAAATTCTCAGTGAATATACAGTAAAAATTATCTTAATCAGAACAATTTCATCGCTTTGTATTTGAAGGAGCTTTTGAATAAAAATACTCGAACATAATTTGGGAAGGAAGAGACCGGTTACACCAAATAAATTCTTGCTTTAAATTTGAAATGAACAAGTAAGCAATATTTTTAAAGTAGCAAAGCGTTATGTTACAAAAGATTATAGCGCTTAACATTTCTTATTTAACAAAATGTCAAAAAAGAAGTTATAGTTTAAGGAAATATTTGCAATGCATGATAGAAAAAGGATTAATATCAGTGATAGAGATAGAGAATTTTTATGAATGCTTAAGAGATGCATGTACTGAGTAGAAAAAAAAGAAAACATATTTATCCACTACATAGATAATGAAAGGGAAAAAATTCCCCAAATGTATGGAAACATACACAATTTCATATACAATCATAGAATTAAGTGGAAAATGAGATATCATTTTCAACCCAAAATCTATCTATCTGTTAAAAAAATACTAACTTTCCCCCAGTAATCTTTTTACTAGGGTGCTAGCCTTTGAATATAATGGTACCAATAGTTAAAGATATATGATGGTATGTGCTTATTGGCAAAAATGTAAACAACTCTAATCCCATCAATGGGGCAGATATTTAGTAAATTATGGTGCCTCTACGTTATTTAATACAGTGTGGTTTTAAAATAACAATAAATTCTTAATATATAGCATGTAATCATGGTCATGATTTATTAGAGTAATGGAAGACTAAGACTCGGATAAAAGTGGATAATAGGATTCTTTTCAAAACACAGAACCAACAAACCTTACAGGTACATATATTTATTCATTTATTTAACAGGGTTCACATGTTCCAGGTACTCTTATAGCACAGTTAAACAAAAGAGAATATCCTTGAACTTGAAAGCTTACATTCTACTACAGAGAGACAGGAACAATAGAAATAGTGAAAAATAAAATGTGTACCATGTTAAAAGTGATGTGCATGCTGGTAAGGAAATAAAGAAGTATCAAGAGGTAGGAGAATAGTAGCTATTTAAATGCAGTGATGAGGATTCAATTCAGATCACACCCTTATACAGGAATGGGACCATAGCAAATTTTAAGGCATGAGAAATAGGCAATGCCAACCCCTATCACTAAATAAATGAATGCCAGCAATTGGCACAGATGACTTAAAATAAAGACTGTGGACCCTTCCTTAGTAATGGTAAAATAAATATTCATTTCAAGTAGTCTGCTTGCCCTAAAGCCCTTAGAATAACTGAAAACTGTCTGAAAAAACAGTAATAAAACACTTAAGCAAGAATAATAAGAATCTTTAACCTTTAGATAATACAAAAAAACAATAAAAGTAGCATAAAGCAGAAAGAGAACTGATGTAATTTTATCCCAGATATTTTTATAGAAAATACAGTATAATTTTGGAACATGCCTGTCATTTTATTCTCATTTTGATGAAAGAAAACTCTATAATTAATAAATACAAACAGGCCAAATAAAAGTGAGTGAAATAAAATGGAAATGGCAATAGAGTAAAGTAAAATAGTTAAAATGTTTCCATTCTAAGTAAGGGAAAATCCAGTTCAATGTAACTTTACTCATAAAGAAAATATATTGTCTCACTTAACTTGTAAATCCCATTAGGTCAGGCTTCAGGCAGCACTTGATCAGGGCTCTTGTTTAGTTTCTCAATTTCTCTTTCAGTATTGTTGTCCTTGTCAGATTGGATTTGGTCTCAGCTTAGTCTTTCGATGTAGTAAAATGGCTGGAACAGTTGCATAATTTACATCCATAAACCTTAAAAGCTAAAGAATTTTCCTTTCCCTAACTTGGCTTAAGACCGATTGAAGCAACTCACATTATGTGTCCAACTCTAAACTAGTTATACCAAGGAGGAAAAGATTTTAAGGGTTTTTAGACCATTCAGAGTCCATCCCTGGAGCTGGGAGCAGAGTCAATCAAATACATAAAACTCACAGCTGCTACACAAGAGGAGGTTGGTGGAATGGATGCTGGAAAGACAACCAACCATGCCCAATAAAATTCCCATCAGAAGCAAAAGCAACATTGTGGAAAATAAAAATTAAGCAGTAGAAAGACTTGAGAAAGTCTTCCAGAGGAGCAGAAGGAATTAATTGTAAGGCAAGACAGAGTATTTGGTACATGGAAAATAGATCACAAAGAGTCAATCTGCAAGTAATAAACATTTGAAAGAAGAAAACAGAATACACAAAAACAAAAATGGCAATTAGTAGTTTAATGGAAGAAAACTTTCCACAATATACTGGAATTTCCTTTGAAAAGCAGAAACTAAGACAAGATACATGTGTTGAAATTCTTAACTCTCACTGAGTAAAAAAAAAAAGAACTCCATTATTTCCAGAATACATTGTTCTCAAATGCAATGAAATTAGGTACTGGATTATGTATTTTCCATCTGTGATTTTATTTACATTAAACCGTCACTATACTGAAACTGTGAGGTCAGCCCTAAACCAAAACTGCAAAGGATTAAAACAACACAACTGATAATGTTGCCAAGCTTCTATCTGAATCCAGCCCTACCAATAAACAAAATCAGCATTTCTTCAGTTGTCCCATTTGAGAAAACAAAATGAAATGACAGTTTGCCAGAAATTTGAATAAAAAGTAGAACTCTAGTAAAACACTGTGGCTATTGAAGTGAACATATGATAAGCACTGAAACTAAATACTCATTATACAGATAAGAAAATAGGAACACTGTCCTCCCTCTCTCTTTTGGATGACTTTCCACTAAGGTGAGCAAAAATTACTTTTTAACTAACCCATGCATGGCAAATGGATAGCATCCCAAAATGGGAAGAACCCTACTTCTGAGTTCCCTATAATAGACACACTTAACAGACAGGTAAATAGTCATCGGCTTTTCTACAACTAATAAAAAGACATATTCAATATTATTAAAACAAGTTAAAACATGGCAGTGGAAAGATATTTTGGAAAAGCTATTTCTAAACTATTCCAAACTGCCAAACCACGAGCTTCCTTTAATTTGGGCTTTCCCTTGTTAACACACAACATTCTCAGTGGGTGGGGTATCTTCAAAGAAAGACCAAAAGACAAAAAAAAAAAACAAAAAAGAAAATATTATTTTCTATTGCTAAAGAGCATGGTAACTACAGAATAATATAAGCAAACACCGAAACATGCTTCAGTGCAGAAGAAATCACATCTTTTTCTCTTTCCCAACTCTGCCGACACAATACATTTGCTTAGTGAGAAGAGTTTGGCATATATTCAAGACAGAGTTTGCTATTGGGTGTGTTACCTAGTGGTAACATTGACATTGAATAGGGTCATTTCATTGAATGTGCTGTTTACTTAGACATGATTACTATTTATAATACACAGACCATTCATTCACTAGATTTTCAAAAAGCATCTATTTTATGTGATGCACTATTTCCTGGGTAGAGATGCTTATACAGAGAGAATTGATACGTGTAAACGATGGGCCATAATGCAGGTGTAACCAGTATGCTCACTGCCTGTTGACTACTTCTAGGCATTCCATCACGGTCCATTCACATTTTTCCAAATACAAACATATGAGTGTCCATTATTCTGATAGTGGTCCAGGAATTTCATGGTTTAAAGTTATCCTGGGACTCTGCTGGATGGGATTGTTTTAAGGTAGCATAAAATCCCAAGCTTTGGTTTTGAACTCAAGAAAATCGCCCAAATTTGCTTTTTGTCTAACATCATTTCCATAGTCTAAAATATATAAAATAAACAGCAAGTAATAAGTCATTAGCAAAAAACCATAAAACAAGAAATGCACATTAAAATGATGTATAACATAACCGTATTTATTTAAAACTGAATGCCAGTCATATGGCAAGTTTCAACAATGCAAAACCGCAATTACTTTTGCACCAAACTATAGTTAAGTTGTAGTGTAAATGAATTTGGGTGGCTGTTAATCTGTATGACAGGAGACCTTAGAAAGAAAGGAAATCAAGATTCAGTCAGTGTATATGTCTAGAGGCTTAAATTTTTTGTCCGTTCATGTACCAGTTGAGCCCTGAATCTCAGTAGATTTGCAAAATCTTCTCTCTAGTTCATTGGACTCACCCAGGATAACTAAAAAAAGGATAGTGATGGACGACTCCCATCCCAAGGAACCCAGAGTGTCTGCAACTGCAAGCAAGACAGTTCCATCCATCTGCTCAATGGAATCTAAGCTCACTCTCAGTTAGAGTGGGCATCACCATCCCCAAATCCTCAAGATTGGAGAATGAACAAGTGACTAAAGTAGACTTTACTATTATTCTATTATAGACGTTATTATTCTAGCAATGGAAGAAATTTTATCTTTAATATAAAGGCAGTGGCCAACAGAGGTTCTGAGCAGAGGGAGAGGGAAGAATAGGCATAATATGCGGGTATTTATTTTCAGGACATTGGAATTGTCCTGCATGACATTGCTGTGATGGATACAGGCTATTGTATCTTTTGCTATAACCTACAAAATTGTGCGGGACATAGTATAGACTATAATGTAAGCTATAGTCCATGGTTAGAAGCATTACTGCAATATCAGTTCATCAATTCTAATGGGTGTATTGCAATAATGAAACATGTTGTTAATGTAAGAAAGTGTATGGGGAGGGTGGGGCATATGGGAATCCCCTATATTTTTTATATACCATTTATGTAATCTAAAGCTTCTTTAAAAAATAATAATAATTAGAAAAAGATACAATCGGTGAAAGCTGTAAGAGCTCAAAAGTCAGCAGAAACCATAAGGGCAGACACAAGGAGGGAGATTGCCATGTGAAGGAGGATTGGCATCACCAGAATGCTGCTGATCCAAGAGAAAGCATGGCCTTGCTGACATTTTGATTTTGTGTTCTAGCCTTCAAAGCCATGAGACATTAAATGACTGTTCTATAAGCCAACACATTGTGTGGAATTTGTTATAATAGCCTTGGCAAACTAAGACACTACACATGCAGCCAGTGTAGTTCAATAACTACGGAATTTAATATTCAAAATAAAAATTTATTATATTTGAAATTATCAGATGTTTAGATTTCCTATTATTCTACATGTATGCCTAAGATTGTATAATAATAACTGAGAAAATGAAAACCACACATAAATTAAATATGTTATAGTTGAAATAGTATTTTCAAAAGAAAACTATACAAAAAGCTATTAAAATTTTATAGCAAAAATTGATATTAGATTTGGGACGTGGTTATGTTTTAATATGATACTATAAGGGATTTCCAAAAGTAAAAAGTCCTAGACCACAAAAGTTTCTTAAAATAGAACATATCTGAGGATCAGGTTTGATATTTAGTAATGAAGCTGTGATTATTCATTTTATAGATTTGTGAAAAACTAATTTAAAACTCTACAAAATGCTAACTTTTAAAATAGTGAGTAAACTATCAGCAAACAACAATGATTTTTAGCTTCTATGATAAGGATTTTAATGGGAGGGGAAGAATAGGAAATTCGATAAATTTGCATAAACTTTAAATTTAAACAATAATAATTTCCTTGGACTTGATGGGACAAAATGACATTTTTTAAAATTTGAATATTGAAAAAGGGTTGCTTTCAATATCCCTACAGATTTTGAATCAGTGACACATGACTAAAATAAGAAATTAAGATATGTTTTCTAGGTTGATTTTCAATAAAAATTTTAGACTTTCCAAAGCTAAAAGAAAAGCCAAAAGACACCCTAAATTATTGCAATTGAGTGGGCATAATGTTCTTTGAATGTTTTTTGTTACTTATTTTTTCATCACATCAAATATTTTGAAGAAAGTTTTTGTGTCTTCTTTCTAAAGCCTTTTATTTGATTAAAATAACTGATTGTAAGTATTTTGAAATTTTTGTCATTGACGTTTGGATAGGCTCTCAATCTTCATTTAAATTTCCTTCTATTTGAAGAGGTTAGAAGGGTGAAAATCTGTTTCTAAGATGTCTTTGAAGCTTGTGTCTTAGAAATGAATTGGGGTCATCTAATTAGATACTCTCAAACAAGATTGGAAGACAAATATTAGTCAAAGACAATCATTCTTCAACTTTTTAAAGTGAAGGAAGTTCAGGAGGTAAAAAATTTCATTCTGTGTGTTAAAAAAGAAGTTTCTTGATCTGCTTCCATACCTCTAAAGTGAGACTTTGGAAATCCATCTTTTCAGCTTCCTGGTATATAGACCAGCATGACAAATAGCTCTCCTGAGAGGTCAGTTTTAGAACTTGCTCTTTCAACCCTTTCAATTACTACAGTACCTGCATCACATTTACTACAGAGATTATATTTCTTTCTCCTCAAAATATCTAACATGGTTTTTGTTTTCTTAACTGAACCCTGGCTGATACACCATTGCAAATTACAATTCATTGGTATGTATTGTTAAACAATTGAGAAATAAATTCTTCGTACTCTGTTGAGCAAACTTCTGAGTAAGATTAAAAGGTAATGTGAGTAAAAAGGGATTTGGTTGTGGTTTATTGTATCTGTGATGTGGAAATCAAATAATGAATAAAGCTGCAAAGATAATGATGAGTCAAATACAATGATGGCAATTAAGACGTAGACAGTTCTTTTCTGAAGACATTTTATTGAGTTTTTAAAAGACCACTTTTGTGTCAACTTAATTTGTTTTTCAGAAACTAATAAAAAATTTTTGCTTGAAAGGTAAAAGAACTGCACAGCCTTCCTATAGGAGAAAGTAAAGGAGAGTGGAGAGAAAAGGCTCAGTAGTATACTGATACCTGCTTTTTTTCTTGTAAGGAAAAAAATTTAATAGGATTTCTTTGGGGGTAAATTCCCACTCCATTTTGGGTCTAATTAAATCTACATCACCCTTTCTTTTCACTTCTACATTTCAGTATAATAGCTGATGTTCAAAAAATAATGGTTCAGATATGGCAATAAGAGGCAATTAACTAGAAAAATGTTAATTCTAGGAGCTTACAGTAAAGAATATATTTTACTAGACCCTTATTTAGGAACGGAAGCACAGAGGCTGTAAGTGTTTTGCTCAAGATCAGACATCTATTTAGATTCGGAGATCAAAATATAATCTTGCTTTCATTCTGTTAGAGTATGCTAGGCTGCTGGTAGTGATATGCCACAAATGGGTTGACTTATACAATGGGGATTTATTATCTTACAAGCTTATAGTTTTGAGGCTGAGAAAAATGTCCAAATCAAGGCATCATCAGGTGATGCTTTCTCCCTGAAGACCAGCTGCCAGAGATCCTGGACTCCTCTGTCACATGGAAAGACACATGGCAGTGTCTATTGGTCTCTCCCATCTCCTCCTTTTTTCTCTGCTTCAGATTTTTGCTTCTGTGGCTTTTTAAAATTTTTAAAAATTCTGTCTCTGAATTACGTTTTCTTATATAGGATTCCAGTAAGAGTTAACTGAATTAATCTAAGCAAAAGACCCTACTTAAAATAAGTTTACACCCACAGCAATGGATTAGCTTTAAGAACATTCTTTACTGGGGGCCATATACTTTCAAACTATTAATCATTCTATTGCTTGTTTTATTTGTCCTATTGTCTCCTATGGTTGGTAGATGGTTTGATCAATCAGAAAAATCTTTCCATGAATATGTCTATGTAATAAAGTCCTTAATATACTGTTTGGAAGGACAATCACCTTTTCAGCATTCCTGAGTGCAATTTTTAAATATGAGGTTAGGAAGAAGGAACTGCAATACAGACAGCATGGAACCGAGAGTGAATTCTATCTACTCTTGTGTTGCCTAAGTCCTTCTGTTCTAGTCTCCTGCCCACCTCCATATCACAGGAGCCATCTTATTCTTACCCAATGGCTGTACTCTTGAGGTTCCCTTACCTGGAGACCAGCACCCGAGATTCCACTATAGGCCAAAGAAAGTAGTTTCTGATCACTGTGCCTCCCCTTCACCAAGTTTGAAGTGGGCATTCCTAGTCCCCATTTCCTGCCTCAGCAATGGCTGCTTGCCAGGATGACTGGGCTTGCAAATTTCAAGTCTTCAAGGAAAACAGTTTCCTCTAAATACAGGGTCGGATCTGTCCTCAGACTTCGTAACTATAATCCATTAGAACACATGAATCCTGTATCACTACGTTTGTCCATATCTGAGTTAATCCATACAAAAATAACACCATGAGTGGGTCTTCAGTTGTAGAATCCTGTTGGGTCCTCTTTATGGTCTCTCACTCAGCCAGAAAGGATTCCTTACTCTCAATATCCTTTGTGCAAATGCTAGAACAAGACCACACACACAAGACACACATTTGCCAAGAACCAATAAATAGAAGTAGGAAAAAAATTATCATCTAAATCCATATTTATAAAAGAAATATTTATAAATGGGATTCTAATCTACAGACATAATGAATAAAGAAGTTTTTATATCATTCCATAGAGTGCTTTAGTTTCTTGGAGCCAGGGTGTCTGGAGAGCCGAAATCCCAGAACGGGCACTTTGCTTAATTTTGCATAAACAAAAGCCCATTAAAGTGATTATCTGCAAACAAAAAACTTCTCTGCTCTAAAAATAAAGTCAAGTCTCAACCTGGAAAATAATGAAACCGATTTACTGCTTTCAAGCATTAAGGTTTCCTAGTTTCTAGTCATCAACATTTTAAAAACCCTTGGAATCTCAAATTGACTGTTGCTTATTGAAAACTTGAGCTCTTGAAGAAGAAGCATTGCAAAAACAATCAAGTCGAAGGGAAAAGGTGCACTCACAAAACTGAGTTAGCAAAAATTCAGTGCATTGACCCTGTAACTATAACTCCAGGCTTTGAGTCATATTTCAATTTCCATTCAGTCTTTGTGGTTTGCATAATCATCAATTCCAACAGTTCTTATCTTCTTATTTAATGATTATGATTCCTCTTCCAGTTTTCCATTTATCCTTGTAATATCCCTGAAAATGACTGCCCTTTCTTAGTCAAACCAATGCAGATTGAAAATTAATATTGTGGTATATTTGCTCCAAGTTTTTGCAATATAAATAGTTAAATCTCCATATATTATTCATACTTCTTTTTCTGTCTTGAGGTTTTTCCCTCTAAAGGTATTGTTAGAATATTAGATGTCATGAAATATTGCTCAAGAAAATGGTTTCTAATTGGATGTGTTTCTAATCCACCCTATGAATAAAAATATTGAGTTTTTAACTATTACTTTGGCCATTAAAAATATGGAGAATATTTTTGGCTACTATAAGTAAAAACATAATGACTAATCTTATACAGAAATATTTGTATTTTCATTATCCCATAAAATAAATTCATAGAGAGGCAAATTACAGTTATCTAAGTGTGTGAACATTTCCATGGCATTTAAGATATTCTTCCAAATTGCTTTGCACAAAGATATTTTTTTATAGATTGCAATACAGTAAATCACCAGTAACAAAAATAAATGACGTTGTTTTTCAGAACAATATGCAAACGTTAGCATTTACTGTTGTTCAAAGTGCATTTCTTCATTTAATATGGATGTTGATGAATTACTTTGGTATTTTATTTAACTTTCCCTTATTCATATCCTTTTCCAATTTTTCTCTTGACATATTTGTTCTTATCTAATTGATTTGTACAAAGGTGCCATAACGGTCAAATTGAAAATGTATTTTAGTGACTTGTCCACACTTTTGTATAAGTAATGGGGCCTTTTCCTACCTGAGTTTACTCATAATTTATGTTCTAGTAAAATGTATCATAAAATGTTTGTCATTCTACTTAGAAGAACTCCCTAAATTTAGAAAGTTTTTGTACCTATTTTGCGTGCTTATATGTGTAAAATGAGCATGAAGTACACAAAAAAATCAGTCAATTCTTCGCCCCCTGATTTACTTCATATATTTTAGTAAAAAATAAACTTAATTTGGTCATCTTAATTTTTTTTCTTCCAGCTTTTCTATCAGGGAACTCTGAATATTTTTAAAGAGGGGAGAGGAGTGAAGTTGCTTTGTCATTTTCTTTAAGCCATTGTAGGTCCACTATACCACTGACACAGAAAAGCTCCTTTATGGGACAGGTATGACTATTCAACGCTGGGGTAGGGAAAAGACCATATAAAGATTAGCTGAAAGAACTAAGAATATTTATCCTGAAAGAAAATAAGAGACTTGTGATTTGGAGGTAGCAAACAGTGTGAGGAAGCTTTGGTGAAAATAAGAGACTAATGGAAAGAGATAGTGAATGTGGGTGTTGTAAGAGTTACTATTTAGAAGATGGTTAAGTTTATGGTGAATGACTTCATGGCTGTTGATAACAATACTACAAGCAATTGCTAAAATCATAAGGAAGGTAGAAATTATCTCTATGTAAAATGGTCCATCTACAATTAGCACTTTCAAAATAAATGAGGTTTAAAGACTTATTTGTGATTTGATGAACGCCCATCACCAGAAGTATACAAATTTTAGGTATACCATAGTCTTTTAAGAATTTAGAAGATGTATTTATAGTGCCTGGCATTGAATAAAATCAGAACAAATGTCTAGTAAGATCTCCTACAGAAGATTCTCAGTTCATACTGTGTTAATTTGATTGTGTTTTACTATGGTTTCATGGAAAATACAGAAAATATTTAATTTATTGCAACATATTAAAAAATAGAAATACTGCCAAAAGAAAATTTAAAATATGATCACATGCATGTCCTCTTTTGTGATAAAAATTTTGGAGACAGATCCTGACAAATATTATTAAATCAAGGGTATTGATTTAACTAGAGATAAGGCAATTATTATAAGTTCAAAGAAAGTACATAAAACTGGCTTTTGTAAAATAAATGTTTAAAGCATGCTTGTAACAATGACATTTTCTTAAAAATTATATACTCTTGTAGAATGAGTGTTTTCACAATTTATTAAAGAATAAGGTAAAAAAGTGATAATATTCCATCATGATTCCAAGACAATGTTTGTCAAATATTAAATTATTTCATTTTTATTTCTGTCTTGCCCCATGCTTCCTTAAACCTTCCAGATGTATAAAGCTGAGATATGAGTTCAAAGTATTCCAGGATAGGAAGGGACAAATAACAGATCCCTTTAAAAACCATCCAACCAAAAAATGGTCAGACTGGAAAATCCAGGTGTGACAGAGAAGGCTTTTCCCAAATTCCTTTAAAATATCAAGAACCAACCAAGGTGAGAAGTCTCAGGCCACGGTTTTGTAGGCATATTCCTGAGTATGAAGAAGGTACCCCTTATACAATGTCCTCAAAGTAATTTTTCAGAATGAACTTCACATCGTAAGAAAACTATAGACAGTTGGCAAAGTCATATGTCAAAGATCTAAAGATTTATTTCAATCTTCAAGTTACTGTAAGGAGATACATTTCTTTGACTTATTCATTATAATTTAATAAAGAACCCATTCATTTAAGCAAATGTCCAACTAACCATTTAATTTTGCTGGGCTTACTATGATATTGTTATCTAAAATGCCATTTATTTATTTATATTTGTAAAGGAGGTACTGGGAAATGAATCTGGGAAGCAGGCACTCAACCATTGAGTGACACTGGTCCTCTTAAAATGCCATTTTTTAAAAATTAGATGTTTCTTTTTTGCTTTGGTATGGAGAAAGATGAAAATATATTAAGTCTGAATCTTCCCTCAAGCATAGGAAAGCCTTACTTTTCAATCATTTCCATAATATCAATTACAAAACTTTTTGAAGCCAACCTTTTCTGAGCTTTACCCCAGCATCATTTTCATTTAACACTTCATGGCAACACAAAAAATCATAGGAATTTGTAACTAAAATATGTTAGGCATAATATGAAGTAAAATAAATAAGCAACTGAAGGTCATAAAACAATTTAGTAAACAGTATTTCTTGAAATCTATTCCAGGGTCCTCTATTTCTGATATTACACATGATGGTTGTTATGGAAAATGGAAAAGTTAATTGGCTGATGAGAAGTAAAAAAAAATTATAGACAATATTTTGATAAATTTTTGCTAAACATCTAAGCTTTCTTTTTCTTTTAAAGATAGTTATTTCAAAAACAAAATAGGGAGAAAGGTAGATTTAATATGAACAATCTAAAAATGTATACATTCATATACAAAGCAAGGTATAAAATAGGAACAGGGCATAATTGATTGTTGCTTTGGCTCATAATATTAAGTCATAATATTATATAATATTATATGAACATAACACATTTTATTCATTTGTTGAACAAGGATAAACAATGTAGTAGGCAACAAGAATCTTTTCTGAAATTTCTGACCAGTATTGATCACTGTTTAAGAAAGAACTTCACTTTCTGAAGAAGTTGGCATATGAACTTGTCCTTGAAGTACCTGTAGAGATGGAGAAGAATTCTTGGAAAAGAAAGGAACTTGTGAAAATGTAAGGTGGAGGAAGAGGGTAAATTTCATGAAATATCAGGAGGATAATTTCATTCGAGTTATCAAGATGCAATAAAATTGCAAGAGCCTAAGTAGGGAATGAGTTTAATGATGTTTGAAATGCTAGAAATAGAACTACAATTTAGTGTGGTAGAAATTAAGATGAAATTGCTTGTCCTCTTTCTATAGGTCCCCTTCCCCTTTTGTCACCCCTTGCCCTTCTTCTAGTTTTTCTGCATCTTTCGCTTTTTCCCTTTCTTCTCTTTCTTGTTCTCCTCCTCCTTCTTCCTTTTCTCATCTTTTTAAATAAGAAAACCAGAAAATGTTTTAAGAATATCCAACATAGAATTAAGGAATGAAGATGAAGCAGGGGAAGGAGATCATCTGGAGTAAAATCTCAAGGAAGTAGGGTCTAGTGGATTTGAGTGCAAAAGTTGGGGTTTTGACTTTGGGAAGAGATAAATCTATGATCTTGTAACAAAGATTTTAGAGTAAGAACTTTTATATGGATAGTTAGCGGAGCCAGGACGAATGCCACCAAAGATACATGAAAGAAAAGTTTATTTGTTCTCACAAGTCCTTGGACCTAGAGGAGGACCTTGCAGGATCACGTGGGAAACACAAGAACATAGAGTTGACCAAGCAAGTGGGGAGCAACGGTTACATGCCTTCGAGGGCCTATGTTTTTATAGTGTTATAGGAGTGGGTCAGGCATGAGTGAGGACTGGGAAGTTTGTATTTGACTTCCAAGGGGGCTTGAACCCAGGTAGCAGCAGGAAGGAGAGGGAGAAGCTGTTTCTCTCCTATAAGCAGATGTAGGGATGGTCACCGAGGGACCTACAGACAGTGTGTGAGGTGCTGAGACATCATGACAATGCAAAGTCCCTATTTTATTTTAATCCACAACAATATATAGGAAGGAGCCAAGCTCTATTAAGATGCACAGTAATTCTGAAGTGGAGAGTAGGAATTGGAGGGAACTTATTCAGATAGCTTGCATATTGATGAGGTATTAGATTCTTCTGCAAAAGTAGCTGAAGGTCTCATGAAAGTAGAAAAAATAGGTAAATAGCATTGTAGAGAGTGTATGAGGGAGTCAGTTTTCCTTTTATGATCAATTTTGCCTAGAGATTTGAGCCCAATGTGTTACAGAAGGTGGTCTTTTAATAGAAAATGAATTTGTCCACCTAGAGAGCTATTGAACTGTCGGCCCATTATCACAATTTTCTCCTTTCTTCTCCCTTACCACAAACTGCCTGAATGGGCAAGAACTAGCCCCAGCAGGGGTTGTAAAAACTCCCCAAATGCCTACACACTTGGTGGCAGTAATAACCTTAAGTAACCTTTTCTCAATTCCCCTCTCCTCATCCCCGTGGAGCATGCCTTAAATGTCATTTTATCGACCTGTGCCATATGATCTAGCATGTGACACTTCGGTGCATGTTCCCATCATCACATCTGCTCCATAAGCCCTTCCTCACCCATCCAAATCACACAAAAACCCCGTGACCCCGTAATCGGGGAGACAGAACCGGGCTTGCCTCTTGTCGCCTTGCCAGTCCACCTCTCAATAAAACTCTTCTCAAAATCCTGGTGTCAGTATTGGTTTCTGTGTGCAAGGGGCAGCAAGCCCATGAGTTGGTAACACGATGATTTGTGGGGCTTTGTTACTCATATTTGTGAACTTTCCCCTGTGTTCTCTGAGAGACTACAATATGGCTATACTGAAACAATAATTTATTAGCCTGGGCTAGGTGGGGACTTCTCTACCAGGGTGCTGCTCCCCTTACCAAATGGCACCCAAAATTCATCTAAAAATCCATCAGCCAATAAACCAAGAAGGGCTGAGTTGCTTACGGCTTCGGAAGGAGATTTAAACCAGCACTCACAATAACCATTCAGTTAAATTTTAAAGGCATTCACCTGAGTCAAGGACAAAGTGTTGCTGTTTCTCTGGGTGATATGCTACTGTCTGGACCAGAGGTGCCTGCGGGGCAAGAGACACACATTTTCAGCTCTTGGAAGCAATCAGCTCAGGCAGCCTCAGAGCCGAGAGTAGGGACACATACCCCAGGGGGTGGATGAGTCCACCCGGGGCAGCTATCTCCTTAAAGAAAGCTGGGTCCCTTCATGGTCACCAAACTGAAGGGAACCCTCCTGTGTTCCCTGGTTCTTTTTGCCTGATGCAGAGAGTTGGAATCCATGCCAAGGCTTGGTCACACAAGGGACACTTTATTAAGCCAGTAGAGGTATAGCGAAAGACAAATTCTCAAATCAGCCTCCCGGAACAACAGAAGTAGTAACAGTACATTGGCCTGCGTAGGGGAGGAGTTAAAAAGGTTGAGTTACAAGACTGACAGGTGGAGAGGAGTTGCATCTCATACATGCTCTATAGCACTATATTTTTAAAAAATGTTTAGACGTACATTACATGTTCAGAAAATGGGTCTAAATCCCACCCAGAGGTGGAGAGTTTACTATTATAATGAGCTAAATTTCAGCTACATTGATTCTACTACCTACTGAATGTGCACTACAAAGTGGAAAGCTCCAGTTTGTGGGTATATAGATTTTGCTGTTAGCTTCTGACTGCAGCTGCTAACGATAAAGATTTTACAAGTGTTCTTTAGGTATTCAAAAATTAGAAATAAGGCCATTAAGTCTATTGGAATAGTCAGCTCTTTTCCATTCTCTCTTTTCTTCCTTGACTTGTGTTTTATATTTACATTATAATGTTTTATATTTGCTATTTAATATCATTCTAATTAAGAAAAATTTAAAACTAAAAATTAAATTTCTGTGAATTTCATCTTAAGATGTACAATTCCAGTTTTAACTGTAAATTTAAAAGAATGTAAGAAATCAATGAAATAGTATGATTAATATTTCATAGCTTGCACATATGCATAAGTACTCCATTTTTACCAAAAATGGGGAAACATTGCAAAAAGCGACTTTTAATTCACTTTTTTTAACAAATCAATTTTATCAATACATATTAATAAAACATACAATTCACCCAAAGTATACAGCCCATGGTATCTGGTATAATCACATAGTTGTGTGTTCATCACTTCAATCTTTATTAGAGCATTTTCATTATTTCAATAATAATAGTAATAAACAACAACAAAAAACAGACAAAGAAAATTGCTCATCTCTCAATCTCTATTTCCCCTGCTGTACATAGCTGCTATTTCTGGCTATTCTTGCACAATTATTTATTAAGTAGTTTTATTGAGCTATATTCACATACCATATGATCTATTTAAAGCTAAGTATAATCACAATGTTGTAGAATCGTCATCTCAAAAATTTTAGAACAATTTCAGTACTCCAAAAAGAAAGACTACCCACCCCTTAGCATTCCTTCCCCAGCCCTAATAACCACTAATCTAATTTCATCTTTATAAATTGATTTATATATTACATTTTATATAAATGGAATCATACAATATGTAGTCCTCTGGGTCTGGCCTCCTTCACTTAGTATAATTTTTTTTTAGTCTGATATTAACATTTTGTAGTTTTAACCTACATTTGTTCAACTGCAAAGAAAAACGGTCTTATATATGCAATTTTCCTGTATTCATATTTCATATAATATACTTATATTTCACTTGATAGATATATTTAGTTGATAATAATGCAATCCTACATTATTTTTCCTTTTGTGTCTGGCTTGCTTCACTCAACATAATGTCCTCCAGGTTCAACCATGTTTCATGACTTCATTTCTTTTTACCACTGCATAATATTCCATCATGTGTGACCCAGAAATACCACAGCTAAGTATACAACCAGAAGAAATGAGATTAGTGACGTGAATAGATATTTGCACACTAATATTCATAGCAGTGTTATTCATGATAGCCAAAAGTTGGAAAAATTCAAGGTGTCTATCAACTGAAGAATGGATAAACAAATTGTGGATACACACATGATGGAATATTATGCAGTGGTAAGAAGAAATGAAGTTGTGAAACATATGACACATGGATGGAACTGGAGGATATTATGTTGAGTGAAGCAAGCAGACACAAAAGGCCCAATACTGTATGAGTGCATTATTATGAACTAAATACATTGTGTGAAATATGAATATGGGTAAAATTGCATATATAATTCCATTTTTCTTTGATGTTGAACAACTTAACTGATAGGTAAGGAAGGACTGAAAAGAAAAGGATCTATGATTTACTCAGTTTTTTCCTTCCCTTCTATATCATCATTTTAAATGTAAGTGGTAGGTGGCTTCCTTAAAATAATTGCCTTATACTTGCCTTGAGTCTCATGGAACACTCATGCATCCTCTTTTTGTAGTATATGGTATGAGCTGATTTTTTTCATCATATATTTCCAGTTGATCCTGAGGAGTTTTTTGATAAAACTCTCCTTTCTCCATTGTGTAGCCTCTGCACATTTTTTGAAAATGAGTTCACCAACATCATTTATGTATCTACATTGGAACTCCCTATTCCAGTCTACTTTAGATACAGCAATATCTTGGGTACTGAAGTTTTACTATTCTTCACACACTTAGATTACCATAGATTCATAATAATTCTTAATGATGAATAGTGTGGACTCTCTGAATTTCTTCTCATTTTCAAGATTTTGGAGGCTATTTTGGAACATATGCTTTCCCACATAAATTTAAAGTCACCTTTTCAATTTCTAAAAACTTCTGTTGGAAATTTGACTGGGATTGCATTAAATGGATAAGTCAATTTGGAGGGACTTGACCTGTCAATAATATTGAGTATTCCAATTTATGACCATAGTATATGTCCCTTAAGTAGGTTTTGTTTATTCATTTTAGGAATGATTTATAGTTTTCATGGTAGCATCCTTGAATGCTTATTAAATTTGTAATCAACTACTTTTTATTAATAATATTATACATGGATTTTTGTTTTATAGTCTCATTGTTTGCGTTTAGAGAATAGAAGTACAAATTTTATACAACCTTATATACTGTCATTTTAGTGAATTCTTTGGCAAGTAAAGAGTTCCTTCTTCCTTTCCGATTTGAAGTCATACATCTTCGTACCTTGCCTTATTAAAGTGGCTAAATGTTCTAGTAATATGATAATTAGAAGTATTAGCATAGATAAACTTGCCATTATCTTCTTAAGGAGTAGAGGAACATTAGTACTTCACTATTCAAGCATCATACTAGGTGTAGATTTTTCATATGTGCTCTTTAACAAATTGAAAATGTTCCTTTCTATGTCAATTTTACTGAGTTTTTACCACAAACACAGTTTGAACTTTTTCGAATATACTTTCTGTGTACACTGATGATCTTATATGATATACTTTATTTTGATTAGTATGGTGAATTGCATTAATTAACTTTTAAATGTAAAAATAATCTTGCAAACGCTTCAATGAAGCCAACTTGGTCATGATAAATGTTTTATATAATGCTGGACTAAATTTTCTCATATTTACTCAAGGACTTTTGCATTTTCATAAGGAATATCTATATTTAAATTTCTTTTCTTATAAAAGTTTTGGCAAGCTTTTTCTAAAGCTGTCCTCATAATTCAACTTTGGAACTATTCTTCTTTTTCCCTCTTTTACTTTTGAAAGAGTTTGCTTAATAAATGTATTATTGAATATTTAAATATTTGGTATACCTCATCAATGTATTGCCTATACTTAACTTAAGGGAAGGTTTTTGATAACAAATCAATTGATTTAATAGATATAGAGCTATTCAGACTTTCTATTTTTTCTTGTAGTAGTTCTGGTACTTTGTGTTTCTCAAAGAATTGGTCTATATCATCTAAGATTCCAAGTTTGTTGACATAAAGTTGTCTCCAATATTCTCTTTTTATACATTTATTGTCAAAATTTGTAATGACATGCCTTCATTATTTCTTCACATTAGCAATTTGTTTTTTCTAACAGTTGTTCCTTGACCAGTCCTGCTAAAGATTTATCAATTGTAACAATCATTTTTTAAAACACAATTTTTCCTTGTTAATTTACTCAATTTTGTGGTCTGTTCCACTTTGTTAAAATCTGATGGCTTTGCTATTTCCTTTCTTCCATTTATTTTGTACATAAATTGCTTATCTTTTTCTAGTTGCTTGAGATGGAAAATTAAATTTGATTTTAAATATTCCTTGTTTTCTACCATAATATTAATAGTTTCATAAATTTCCTTCTCTGCTCAGTTTTGCTGTATTTTACAAATTTTACTGTAGTAGAAGCAGAGAGGTTTCAGTGATCACATATTGAAGGCTAGGATGCAGGAATTCTCTAAGAAGAAAGATTCATTATGACTGGCTGGGTCCGGTGGGCTTCTGTCCAAAAACACCAAGCCCAGAGTAGGGCCTTTAGGTTATTTTTCTACAATAGACGCACAGGGTGGGGCCAGGAGAGGTTTTGACACCAAAAAAACTCTTTGTGACTTTTTTTGGTAGGGTTTAGGGGTTTGGATACCAGGTAAGCCTGGATTAACATACTGCCCACATACCAGGTAAGCTTGAATTAACATATCACCCACATTCTTTCTCAATGTAAGTTTGAATATACATTCAGTGTATATTCTTCCTGAATATTCAAAGCCTATAGAGCCTATATCACTTAATTGGCTTTCTGAAAACTAGACAAACTTGGATACAGAATTAGATAAGTTTGAATTCACACACAGGCCATATTATTTCTCCCCTTTGATGCCTGCTTAAATTTGTTAAGCTTTGGCATCACTATTGTCAGGGTTACAAGGTGGGCCACTATCTGTGTTCTTACTGCATTATTTATTAAAGTGTGTACTCTAGTTATTATTAGGGGGAAGAAGCAGGGAAGTACGATGAGAACATGGGAGGAGTTTCTGCTGTTCACTGTCTTGACTGCTCATTTTTCCCATTAATTTCTCAGGAGGGCTTAATAATAAAGTCTCTGGGAACATCCAGGACTTCTCTTGGCTCCTAGAGGAAGTTTTCTTCCAAGTAGTGGAATCTTGAGGAGATTATTTGCTAGGTTCCAAATCTGTCTACAGATTCCCTATCTTACTAACCTGCCCTATTTTTTCTTTAGAGAGTTAAGCATTTAATCTTAAAGGGGATCATGAAGGGAGATGATCTTTTTTTCTGTAGCTTCTTCCTGCTGGTCAGGGGCAGTTGGCCCTACCTGGAAAGGTGTGAAACTCTCTTACTATCTTATCTCGGTTGGAGGAAGAGGGATCTGGCATCTTGGGCAAAGCTGGATGAAGTTTCCATATGACTAACAAGATGTTGATTCTGGAAAAAATAAACTTAATTAGAATTTTGAGAATATATGGTCCCACTAAGAGGATACTGGACCATAGAAGTAAAAAAGGTTAGGTGCCTGCAAAGGCTGCATTTTCCTAAAGTTGGTGAGAAACAGTATTTTTCTTTGAGTTATTTTATGCTGTTGGTTAACTTTAGAGAGAAATTGCAATAGACAACAGGGTTAGGTATAAATTGTCAATCCCAGTTCCTATGGTAGAGGAGAGGAATGAGAAGAGGCATTTCTCTTTTCAGTTAAGCTAAAGGTGGTGAAAAGAGGCAAGGTTTTTTAAAGGGAAGTCTAGTTTGCCTTTCCCCCAGCAATAGGCATTTGGGCTAGAGTTAGAGGGAACAGCTGATTTTGACATAGACACTACTTAGCTTTGTCTTTTGAAGAGGTATTTCAGGTTGTCCAATGACTGGCACTTGCATATTCCATCAGGTGCTTCTGGTGAACTGGCACTCTCTTGGGCAGCTGGCTTCATTCAGGATTAGTGTACCAAGCAGGAAATTCTTTGACTTTAATAGCTGTGGGAGTGATCAGAACTACAGAGTAAAGTTTTTTACATTTTGGCTCTAATTGAGCAACTCCTGGTAATTTCTTTGACTGTTTTCACCAGGCTTTGTCTTATGAAAACCCATTTGGCTAAGCTGGTTAGGACATCTTTCCCTAGAAGAGTGGCTTAGATAAAAGACTTTCCACTGCACTTCTCCTGGCAGGTAGACTTGAGTATTTTTAACAAGCTACTCATTAGTTTCCAGGGTGAATTCCAGGCTAGCTCCTCTGGTTTGTTCATCCTGGGTATACTGTGGAACTTTAAATACCGGAACAGGTGCTAGAATAAGGGGTAGGAGGGAAACCTGGGTTTGTGCTGCTGCTTTAGCAGCTGTGTCAGCTCTAGCGTTTCTCTTTGCTATAGCAGTGTTTCTTTTCTGATGCTTTGGACAATGCCTAACAATATAGATACAGTATTTAATACTAATTAATGTACTACTCAATCCATAAGTTTCTCCTTGAGCTGCAATTAATAGCTTTCAAGTTTCAGGTTTGCAATACCATACAGGTTATCTCTCTATGGGAGCAAGCTATAGTGCCAATTGTGTTTAAGTTTTACTCATAGTATTCTGGTAATCTTTGCTCCACTTGGTATGTTCTTCACAGAATCTGCAGCACCACTGACCCTAGAGAAAAGCTAGGAAAATAGGTTCCAGTATTTTATCAGCCTTGTGCATAGCACTCTTTGGCACTATGAAACAGTGCCAGTCTGGAGGTGATATCCATTGTACATTTGGCTGTACCGAATTACTGTTGGTTGCTGCAGGAGTTTGAAACTACAACATAGTTGCCATCCACTTCAGGAGCATGACCACAGATGTAGTAGATACCTTTATTGTTTTAGGGATCAGTGACCAACCTAGCCAATAACTCATAAGGAAAGTTTGACAATGCTGAAGTCTATCACTTGATTTTTATATACCTTTTAAACATTTTTAATGTAATGTGTTACATGTTAAATAAACTTTTAGTAGTTTGCTTTTTATTACTACACTTTTACCATGAAAACATTAATTACACAGGTATTTTACTTTAGCAGTAGAGGAAAAACTACTCTTTTCTATTTTTAAAACGAAAACTGAAGATTCCCAATGGAATTAAGGTAACTTTTCATTACCACCACTTGAATATGCACATTCAGGTGACTTCCAGACAGGTTTTATTACTATGAAGTTATTTTTTGCTGTTAACATCAATTTGGGTCTTTAGTTAATAAAGGCTTTTTAGAATTAGCTATTTAAATGTTTCAGTTTAGAAGATGCTTTTATAAACTCTTTGTAATTAACCACAACTATACAGACTGGTTAATTTACCTTAGATTACAATTAGCAACTGATGGATTTTATTTTATGCATTTAAGAGAGGACAGTTCTACATTTCTTCAACTTAATTTCATTAGATATGAACTTAGAATTTTTATCATATTAAAGACTTAATACATATAAACAATTTGTGAGACTTATTCTTTTGAAAGTTCTTGATACTTGTTTAATGGCCCAGCATAATTTTTTTCTTGGTAAATGTGAGACCTATGAAATAATCTTCTGTTCACACCCCCATTTTATGTATTAATCTCTTATATTAAAAATGGACTGTTGTAAATCTCAACATTCAATGTCATAATATTTGCGTTGTACCATAAGTTTTCTTTAAAAGAAAAACAGTCTTTTTTTTTTTTTTTTAATCTGCAACCTCATTTCTGGTGGTCTCTTTCATTCTGGCAGCTCTGAACTTCAATCAGATATGGTTTTTCTTCCATCTGAAGAATTGTCTTTCAGCACTTCTTGCAGTACCAGGCAACTGAAATGTATCTTCTTAGCTTTTATTTAGCTAAAAAAACAAAAACACCTTTATTTTACTGTCTAGGCTCTATTGACTGGATATAGAATTCTGAAATGATAATTTTGTTTTTAGTTTCATCAATTTATAGATATGATTACTGGTCTTCTTACCCCCATTGTTTCTGGAGTGAAACCAGCCTTCCTTTATAGCTCTTTTCTTTTGTAAAAGATGTGCATTTTTTCCTGGCTGTTTTGATGATTTCTATTTACCTTGGATTTACATAAGTTTAACTATGATGTGCCTCAGTGTAGTTTACATTGTTTTTATCCTCCTTAGTGTTTACCTAAACTTTTTGTATCTACAGATTGATGTTTCTCTCCAGACCTAGGACAATTTTGGCCTCTGTGTCTGTAAAAGTTGATTCTCTATTCTCTCCTTTATTTCTGGGACTTGAAATACATGTATGACAGATATTTTGATATTGTCTCACAGGTCCCTGAGGCTTTGCTTTTTTTTTTCATTCCCCCACCTTGTGGCTTGCTTGCCATCTGTTCTCTGTGTCCATTCACTGTGTGTTCTTCTGTGTGTTTGTATTTATTTTTATTAATTTCCCCACCCCCCTTGAAGCTTGCTTGTTGTTTGCTCTCTGTGTCCATTCACTGTGCACTTTTCTGTGTTTTTTATTTGCCTCCCTTTTTCATTGCATCACCTTGCTGAGGCGACTATCTGTGGCACTTGCAGGTTAGCTGGCACTCCATGGCGCTTGCGAGCCAGTGGCTCTCTGTGGTGTGTGGGTAAACATGCTTTCACAAGGAGGCCCTGGGCTCATGCCAGGGCTTCCTATATGATAGACAGGAGCCCAACTGATTGAGCCACAGCTGCTCCTCAGGCTATGCTTTTAAAAATGTTTTTCTGGAAAGCAGACTTGGCCCAATGAATAGGGCATCCGCCTACCACACGGGAGGTCTGTGGTTCAAATCCCAGGCCTCCTTGATCTGTGTGGAGCTGGTCCATGTGCAGTACTGATGTTCACAAGGAGTGTCATGCCACACGTGTGTCCCCTGCATAGGGGAGGCCCACATGCAAGGACTGTGCCCCATAAGGAGAGCCACCCAGTGTGAAAGAAAGTGCAGCCTACCCAAGAATGGCCCTGTACACATGGAGAGCTGACATAGTAAGATGATGCAACAAAAAGAAAACACAGATTCAAGGGTGATGCAACAAAAAGAAACACAGATTCCCGGTGCCGCTGATAAGGATAGAAGTAGCCACAGAGGAACACACAGTGAATGGATATAGAGAGCAGATAACTGGGGGGCAGGGGAGAGAAATAAATAATAAATAAATCTTTAAAAAAATGTTTGTCTTTCTATCTTCAGATTGAGCAATTTCTTGATGTTTTCCAAATTCACAATTTCTTTCTTATCCAATCTGTTGTGAAACTAACCCTATATATTTTCAATTTTAGAGAGTTTCATATTTATGGAAAAAAATGAAAAAGACAGAGAGCTCTCATATACCCATACACACAATTCCTTTGATATTATCATATCATATCAGTATGGTGCATTTATTAAAATTGAAGAACCAAAATTGATATGTTCTTATAAACTAAAGCCCATAATTTATTCAGATTTCCTAGTTTTTACCTACTGTCCTTTTTTCTGTTCCAGGATCCCATTTAGGATACCACATTACATTTAGTTGTCACATCTTCTTAAGGCATATCTTGGCTGTAATAGTTTCTAAGACTTTTTCCCTTTATTTTTTGATGCTGTTCTTTTCAGCTTTGAGGAGTATAATTTAATTATATTGTAGAATTTGCCACCATTGCCACCATTTTCTAATGTTGTTTGCATGATTAAACTTGTGTTGTATATTTTTTGAGAAAATATCATAGAAACAAAGTTCCATTTTCATCATATCTTATCAAGAATATATACTATCAGCATGATTTATAACTATTGACATTCACTTTGATCTCTTGGCTGAAGTAGTGTTTGTTAGGGTTCTCCATTTGTAAAGTTACTGTTCCTGCCCCTTTTCATATTATCCTCTTAGAAAGGAAAACTTTGTATGAAGCATATACTTAAGAAGTGTGGAGATATACTTCTTTCCTTTAGGACAGAATTTAAATTATCGGAAATTGTTCTGCATGGGAAATTTGACTCTTTTCCCCCATTCATTAATTTATTTAATCATTTATTTGTTTCAGTATGGACTCATGGATATATATTTTATACTTTGGGTTATATTCTGATACTACTTTATTTTGTTGTTCAAACTGTTCCAGCTTTAGCCATAGATAGCTCTTTTAATTGGCTGTAAAAGTATTTAAATGTTTTTCATATAATGACATTTTCAGTTATTTGAAGTCATTTGATTCTCTATTGGAACTCCCTCTTTGTTCAATAACTATGACCCTTACTTCTTTTATATCTTAAATGGATGTATATATAGTTAAAGTGCTTCCCAAGTATTTCTAAAAATTGCACAATTTCAAAGTCCATTTATATTGACTGATATGTATCTTGACTATATGCCACTATTTCCTCATTCTTGCATATCTAGAATTTTTGTTGCATATATGAAATCATACAATATATTAAAGAAAATCTATATGCTTTTACTTATATCTGAAAATTGTTAATTTTGTTTTAGTTTGCCTTTTAAAACACTGTCTAATCAGCTTACCCTTTGGAGGTTTGGCCTTACATTTTGCTAGGGCATAATTGATTCTGGTTTGCATTGAATTTTAGGTCAAAATCTATTATTCCTCAGACATTATTTTCCTAAGGTATGATTTTTCTGAGATTTCAGTGGAAAGGCTTAGGTTTTACCCATACTCTCTTAATTAGTGAGACACAAACCTGAAATCTATTTCACATCAAATGAGAGCCAAGTAAATATTTGTTCACCTGTTCATATGTCCAGCTGGGCTACAAGCCATTCGTCTATACATGCTTAGTCCAGAGTCAGTCAAGACATTGAAAGGGGGTTTAAACATAGATTTTGGGATTCTCACATGTAGCTAACCTCTATTCTAGGATTTCTTCCATCAGGCTGCAGTCATTCTGGCAGCTCCAAATCTGTCCCCTGATGCCTCAAGTGAAAAAGACTGTGACTAGTGCATTCTGGATTTGAGGGTGTTTTTAGGGAAAAAGAAATTTTATAGAAATTAGTGTTTCACTAGTGTCATTCCCTTTTCCAAGGCTCAAACACCATCCAGTTTTGGCCAAGCGTAGCTTAGTCCCTAGTGCCTTCAAAGAGCTGTTTTGTCATATTTTACAGAGTTTATAATTTCTTTGTGCCTAGAGGGTAGTCTAATTCAAATTACTCTGCAATTTCTAGAATGAAAAGTACCACTTGATTCCTTTTGTAATGATATTCAGAAATAAATTCCAGAAAATCTAGGATTTCTGTTGAAAATGTCTACATTATTCATAAGGGTTTTTTAGTAGTTAATTCAAAGTGTTTGGAGATAATCAAATAATTATCATCAAATTATAATGCTTAAAAATGTTTGTGGTTCAAAACTTAATTTGTTTTGTGAAATAGCATGATATAAGGTTGCTTGCACAAGCTTTGTAGCTCTATTGTTGTTATTGTTACTATTTCTCCCTCAATCATTTTCCTCTTTCAATTAGAAGCTACTAACATTGCTACCTTTGTCCAGTGTAAGGATTGTAGTATGCAATGTGCTATTGATTCAGAAAGGGACAACATGTTATACTGCAGTAAATCTGACTCAAATCAGATATAATTTTGACTTACAAATCTCTTCATTTCTAGCTCTACAATCTCAGAAATTTTTATACCACTTTGAGCCTTATATTCAAAATCTATAAAGAGAAAAAGAAATATTAATGGTGTAGTTTTGAAGAGTATTTAATCCTAGAATATAATTGACATTCTTTAATTACAAATGCTCCTATTGCCAGTATATTCCATAACACCTTCTTCTCAATACATTAAGGAAGGCATACAAAAATATTTAAAGTTTTTGATTTTGTTTTTATAATTTATATAACTAAGTCAAAAGAGCTTTGAGAGACAATTTACTAACCTAATTTACTGGTCTTGCTGATGAGTGTTTAAGAAATAGGGTGGGTTTAATCTTCTGTCTGGATCCTAGCCAGCTGCTGAGGGAGCAGGAAACAAAGTCCAACTCCTAGAACAGGAGGTTGTCATCTGCTGGGGGAGGATAATGAAAAGCTTTGGTTGATAATGGATATTGAAAATTATTCAAAAAAGTAGTAAACATGTAGCTTGATGACACATTTTTGTTGTGAATCCTAATTTAGGATGCTCTCAAACAATGGAATTTTTACCCAAAGAGGAAAATTATCAGTGAAAATGCTTTCAAAATTAGATTTCAACTGGCATTAGTTGTTTACAAAAATTAGTGAGGATTTATCCTAATGTAACCCCATTGTGTTCTCTTTGATGAAAAAATAAAGTCTATTGAATAAATGAAAAAAATGAAGCTATTAGACACTTAGGATATGATACAGCTGTGGAGAATAAAATAGAGCTGAAAACCCAGAAAACCCTAGGATGATATAAGAATAATGCAAACCATTAGAATTCTATTGTAAATTCATTGGAAATAGAATTCATTCACTTATTTTATCCTATACAAATTTATTTAATATTTGTTACATTTACAGTGTTTTCAGTACTGTACAAGAATCAGACAAAACTTGGGTTGATTTGTTGTTGTTGTTGTTATTGCTGTTATAATTATAAAAGCCACTTGAATAGACCAAGGATGAAGCTTCCATGTGATCTTAAAAAGAAGTTTTTCTTGTACTTTTTAGTTTGAAATATTCGGTAAGTAGGAAAACCTGCCATTCCTCATTTAAAAACATTCTTTCTGTCATTGGAAGATGCTTAAATGAAAATAAAAGATACTCACTAAAATTAATAACCAAAAATTTATAAGTAGATGAAGATAAAATTCTTCCTATTTTAATCATTATGGAATTTCAGACTCTAATACAATCCTTGAAATACAGAAAAAGGTCAAAGAATATTTGATGAGTGAAAAAATAAATGAATGAATGAAGTATGTATGCTCTCTGTGTGGCTGGTTTATAAATGCTGTATTGATGGAAAATGAATTTTTTATCTACTTCTTTGTATTATCTCTCTATTCTTCCACCATTGGAAACACCACAAAGGAATAAACATTGTCCCAAAACAAAACTGTATGACATTAAATCTTAAATTGAAAGCACGCTAATCTAGATATGTTATCCAGTGTTCCATCCTGGTACAGACACAATTCTGTTCTCTCTGGCTTGTAGGAGATATGAGTAGCATTGGATGGATGAGAGTAGCGAGAAAAGAGATACAACCACATTATATTCCCATTTCTGGAATATACTCTCTTGAAGCTAAGAGAAGCCCATGTATGACAGCTCAAGTAAAGACCACCCTGTTGTCTGAGAAAATGCTTCATTGCCACTCACATCCATTTTGGAACTGTTCAGATCAGCAGCCTTAATAGATGTGTCCTGTATCAGAATTATATTACTTGGTTTTAATTTTTCCTTCCCTTACCACATGCTTCCTTGCAGGGCCTCAGATGGTATTTTCTGGGAATGTCACATGGGGACCCAATGCTTATACTTATCTAGTATAAACACCCAAACTATGGTGGAGAGAGGGATCTGCAAAGCAGGAAGTTCAAAACTTATGTCCAGAGAAGCAGCATGGAAAGTCAATGGGAATCAGAAGAGCGATATGTTAGGACAAAATGTGTAATCCCATCTCTTAAAGGAGGAGAGGGAATTTCTAAGATGAGAGAAAAGTATGGGAGGAATACATCTAGGCACTTTTTATTCTCTCACTTTTCTTTACCAAGGCAGAGGGGGACTGAGGCATGTGGTAATGAGATTGGGAAGTAGAAATTGGTTGTGAACGTGGCTCAACCTGTTCTGGGTTCCTTCTTTTGCAGAGTGTCTCCTTCTTCATTGCAGAAAGGTAACAATTGCTGGCTCTGAAAGTTCTGAGTAAGTAACTTCAATTCATGGAGGTGGGTATTTAAAAGACCAATTTTGCCTAATAGACCACACTGATTTCTCTATTTAGTCTTCTTAGTAAGAAAAAAAATGACATTTGGACCTTGTATCTGTCTGATTCTGTGTTTTACTTCTATATTAGATCTGAATTTGAAAGTAGGGTTGGGAGAGAGGTTGATTAGTAAATATTACCCTTAGATTGCATCATCCGTCTACAATTCTTCACTCCCCCAATTTTGCAATGATTCAACTAGTGGTAGACTGCTCTTTTGCCACACCATTTAGACTTGGCTTCATCATGTGACTTGCTTTGACTAGTAAGAAGCCAAGGTTTTAAGAGGCATTATGTATTTCTTATTCTTTCCCTGTACTTCTGCCATTCACCATTAGAAGGCAGACCCTAGTTAGTTCCTGAACTCTTTTCCCCTTGTAACAGATATGAACTCAACATGCCTACTGTAGTTGGGCTACTCCAGCTGACCCTGCCCACACATAAGAAAAATAAGTGTTTTTCCAGTTTTATGTCACCAAGAATATGATGTTGTTTATTATGTTACAAAACTACCGCAAAGAGCTACAAATCCTTGAGGGTTTGCAGAGTCAGTGAGCTGGGCAGGAGTCAAATGTGTACCTACAGTCCAGTCTCAGGAATTGTACTTGTCCAAAAGTAAAGTGGAATAAGAAACAGGCTTCCTTCTCCTACCACCAATATGGAAACAATCCCCTAGGAGAACTTGTCCTTTCTTAGGCAGGCTGGAGACTTGTGAACCTAAAGGCTAGGTCAGAACTGGAAGGAGGAGGATGGACAGGCAGAGAGAAGACTATTGATTAACAATTCTAATTTGGTCTAGGATATAACAGAAAAGGATCTACAATGAACTGGTTTAAACAGTTCACGTCAGGCAGTCTGAAACCTCAAGTCAGAAATTAAGTTCAGATCTAGAAATAAAAATGATACATTATTTGAGCACCCCAAAACAATATGCTACAAATCACAAGCTCACCATATTTTTAAGCAAATTATAGTAACACTAAGCCCCGCAGTCTTTACATGTCTCAGAGAAATTATTTCTCAATGCTTCTCACAATGAAGAGCAGCTAAAGCTACTCACCATGGACATTATTTATTGACTGTCAGTGGTCACTCCAACATGACCCATTTCTGTCCTCTACCATCTTTGTCTCAGCCAGTGAGTGTCTAAGGCTGAGTGAGTTTGGGCACTCTCAAAATTTCTGAGGACCTTAGTTATTACCAGGAAATGTGTAAGAAAATTGTCTTCATTCATCTGGTCAGTGACCATATCTCTTATAGGTGTATCTACAGTTTTAATAGTTAAGTCATATAGTGATTTTTTTTTGAGATTTCTTCCTTTCCTGTGCACAGTTCAAACAGGGAAGAATTAATCAAGTAGTATGGAAGGAGATTTTCCTGGATATTGATATATTGACATGGTCCCATCATGTAGAACCCATGTCTATCTGCTTTTTCACTGAGATGTGGTCAGTAATATTAATCCTATTTTCAATTTGATGACCTACAGTTTACCTCAGCTCTTTTGTGCTCTGCTTGAAAAAAAAGTGAACTGTCCTTCCCCAGATGAATCATATTTAAGCCTTTGGGCATCTGAAAGCAATATAAATAATTCTCAATTTACTCCCATGAGACATAGGAACTCATTAAGAAAATTAAGAACACGCACATGAAACAATCTCAACAGTCACCATATGCTATATTGGCAAAATTTATGCTATTCTTCATTTTATCAGCAGTATAATCTAAAATATTAAACAGATGATGGATTTCTGAAATCCACAGCTAAGTGGAAATAGAACACGAAGCGCTTATTAGAGTATAATTGAGCAATTTCCATTTCCAGGCAAATCTTCAAGGTAATATCACCATGGGCTGAAATGCTTCTGTTGCTGCAAAACCGATTTTACTCTTAGTGTCTGAGCAATGTCACTCCCAACTCCATCCCTTTAGGGATATGCCTAGGTGATGGCTCTGATAACTTCAGGAGTGCTGGCTGTGCAGATGAGGACAAGGAAATACAGTCTGCTCACTGCATTGTGAAATCAATGTCTACGTTTCAAAATCACCCAAGTTTACCTCTTTTAGAGTAAGACATCTAAAAACATTCTCTCCGGGAAGTGGACTTGGCCCAGTCGTTAGGGTGTCCGTCTATCACATGGGAGGTCTGCGATTCAAACCCTGAGCCTCCTTGACCCATGTGGAGCTGGCCCATGCACAGTGCTGATGTGTGCAAAGAGTGCCATGCCACACAGGGGTGTCCCCCGTGTAGGGGAGCCCCACGCACAAGGAGTGCACCCCGTAAGGAGAGCTGCCTAGCGCAAAAGAAAGTGCAGCCTGCCTAAAAATGGTGCCGCCCACACGGAGAGCTGACACAACAAGATGACGCAACGAAAAGAAACACAGATTCCCATGCTGCTGACAACAACAGAAGTGGACAAAGAAGAAGACACAGCAAATAGACACAGAGAACAGACAACTGGCGGGGGGGGGGGGGCGGGGAGGAAGGGGAAATAAATAAATATATAAATAAATCTTTAAAAAAAATAAATAAAAACATTCTCTCCTTCTTTCCTTGGCCATTTAAGCATTCAAAAGAGAAAGAGAAGAAAAATTAGGGATTATGTGATAGTGATTTTCTTGTTTGTAATGGAATGAAGTAAGAGTCAAATAGGAATCTAAAAATTATCCATCAAGGGTTGAAATGTCACTTTTGCATACTAGGAAGGTTTAAATGAAATCAAATTTTGTTATAGATCATTCATTGTTCTTTTCATAAAATTACCTTAAAATATTTGCAAACAAGAATCATGGTTGGAAGTCCTCATTTCATTTTTTTCTGTTAAAAGCGTTCTGATGACTTGAAAGCATATGTAATGTATACTATTGTATGTTATAGCATGGCATCTAAAAACAGCACCACCAATGTTAATTATATGCATATAGCTAATTTAGACACAATACTAACTGCAGGAGAAAAATGTGTTAGCATATTCAAGAGGTACATTGGGTCCTGTTTGATTTCGATTTGAAGTTGGAGTCTTTAGAATGTAGACAGGATTATACACCAGAATAAATTGTTTGATGTCTTTTGATACTTGACAAAAGTATATTTTCTTTCTTTTGGTCTTTTAAATTTAATGTCAGAACATTTAAAATATAAAGCAATCAGTTGGAAGGTCAGGACCACAAACATAGTCCTTTCCCTAACACTTCTCAATGGACAGCTCTTTAGAATAACCACATTTAGCAGTTATCAGTATATGGAGTATGAAAGCATATCTCTGAGACACAGTTGGATGGTAAAAGGATGGAAAGGTGACATTGAGCTTAAGAATGCTTTCTCTTGTCTGCAAGCTAGACATTCACAATGACCACTGTCATAGGCAAAGCCCATCAAAACTGCTGCTGCACCCAAGAAAGGGGGAACAATTAGAAGGAAGAAGGTGGGAAAGCAGAGGCCATCTGTAGAGAACTGTTTGCTGCTTTTATCCCTCCCCCCGATGATTTCAGCCATTGGTTACATTGTAATCCACTGATGAAGTCATTTATCAAAACATCTCTCCAATCACTTTTCATAACATTTGTACTAAATTTGGTCTTCATTCTGTCTTCAGAAACAACAGAAGTCGAGGACGTCTTTCATCACCTTGTTACCTTCTCAGCAGGGTTCTTCCAGTCAGCTACATTATCTAAGCTCAAAGCAGTGGGTGTTCTAATATTTTTAGCTCATGAGAATGTATTTTGGATGGAACTTCAGTAGACTTTCCAAAGAGTTAGTAAACTACTATTTCTGTCACATAATTTCTCAGGAAATCACATCTAAAATGATTATTTTTGAAATAAAGGGGAAAAAAATCTGTACTATCACCTATTTATAATCCTATAAATCAATGGTACTGCCATTCAGGTTCTAGACGCTGGACAAAATGCACTGCAATGAACATAGGGGACGGTAGTATTATTTTATTAAACAATTGATTAATTGAGAATACCTGCACTGATTTGGTCCAAAATAATATGGCAGCATATATATCAAGAAGTGAAAATAAAATGTAAAATTAATGACCATTGGAGGTGGCCAAATCTAGGAACTGGAATGGATGCCATGTGGCCATACATTATGGCCAGGTCCACTTGGATGAACAATATGCTCAGTATAACTAAGTCTTGGTTGTAAAGGAATTACCAGCACCCTGAGATGTATGTGCCATTATTATATCCTCTTAATAGTTTCAATGAATCAAATACCATAATTACACATTTACAAAATCTATAAATGCTAAAATAAATTCCTTGAGACAGCAAAATCATAAAAATCCATTTTTTAAAACACCATTTTGCAAAAAAAATCAACATTTATTTACAAGAGGAAACAGTAAATAGGGAAGGGGGGGCATATGATTATTCATTCCATGTTTATTGACCATGAATCTCCCTGAGATATATATGAAGATAGAGTTTATTGAGTTTGGATTTATAGAAAATCATAATTTTACCATTTTATTCCTTTGACTTTTTAATTGAATATAAAATGGTGTTCCTGGTCTAGTTTTTAAAATGATTGGACAATTAGAACATTGATATACCTATGTAATATATTCAAGGAGTATTCTTTTAAATATTGGAGATATAAGAATATAGTTTTTATTCCTTGTCCTTTGGGTTTATTTTATCATTTAGAATGAGTCTAAATTAAGAAAGATAAATTATTTCTAGGTGATTTAAATTTCCCTATTTTTGTGGGCGATTAAGGCAGCATGCATAGAATCTACCTTTCAGCAGTGCCGGTAACATGGCCACCTGGACTGATACAACAATAGCTTAGGTCACCCTCTCCCTTCTTTAAGGAACTAGTTCGTGCCAAAAGCGCTTACCCGCCTGTCTGCCTTCCGCCCTAGCAACAGCAGCTGCCAATCCCAGACGGCCACCCCCCTCCTCCCTAGAGTATATATGCTCAGTCCCCTCAATAAAATTTTGCAGCTTGATCAGAATACTGTCTTGCTGTCATTCTTTGTGTCTCTTGTCCCATACCATTCTTCCCTCATAGGACCTGGAGTCTCCATTGATCGTCCCGCGTGCCGGGACACCCTATAACTCAAAAAGTCAGTTAATCACTACAGTGTTATTTTCCTGTTCTTCTGCCTTGTAAGGAATGCTATCAACTTGTATTAAGATCTTACGTGAAATAACGTTACTCATTTTCAACATTCTCAATTTAAGCTACACATTTTTTCTGCCATCTTTCTACTTCTGTTGCACAAGTTCACATACTCTTGATACTAAATTTTATTATATCAGAGAGGCCAAATACTTGTGTTCTGTTACACCCTGGAAAATATATCTTTTTAAATGGTGTGAACCTAGATAAGATATGGTAACAGTTTCAAGTATCTGGCATACTGGAGATCATCTTTAGGGCTTTTATTTGTTTTTGCTCACATCCTGGGAGTTTTATTGGCTTGCTAGTGGCTATACAGCTAGTAAGCAAGTAGGTAATGAAGTTAAGAGGAGGCACCAGGTCTAATGAAGATTAGTGAATTCCCTTTTCACTATTTCATCATTACTAGTTTTAAAATTCACCCCTTTGAGAAAATGGACTGTAAGTGGAAAATATTACATTATATATCACAATATACATCTTAAGAACTTTTTACACTTTCATGTCAAGTCTTACACTTAGATGGACAGTATTTTATATTGATATATATGCATTTTAAAAAATAAATAATATGACATGGCTTGAAAAGAAATCTCAGCCACCTTGCTTAGAGACAGCCACTTTGCTTAGAAAGGAATCACATTGCAGTGTTGGAGCTGAAGATAAAGAGTAGTCACACACACACACACAATCAGATGTAAACTGCAAGAAGATATAATACTATACAGAAGAAATTGTTCTGAATTTGGAGTTGCACAGTCCTGGATTCAAATTCTGGCTGCATCATTCTATAAGCTTACTGAACTTCTTTCCCCTTTTCTTCCTTTCCTGTTTTGTTACTCTGTATCACCTCCCTCTCTTCTTTCTTTTCTTTCTGAATAATTTAATCAAAAATGTTGTTGGGCAGACCTGAGTGAGAAACCTGGTTTTACAGGGGTTGGGGCACAAGTTAGGAAGTGGCCAGTGACAAACATAGGCTGAAGCAAAGAATTTGGTAGAATAGGGCAGCACTCAGGGCTCAAGTAAGGAAGGTGACTGAACAGAAAGGTGTCTAGTAAGGTAAGAATATTGGATGCAAACAGGAAAAGTGAACAAATAAGTAAATGTATTGAGGGGTCATAGGAACCAGATTTCTCACCGTCTGAGGAATGAGATTAAGTAGGCATACAAGAAATGTTAGAATGAGCTCTGGTGCTGCATTGGAATTGGAAACATTTGTATGAAGACCTAGCTTTCAAAATAGATAAATAGAAGTGAAGATAGATGTAAACGAGGGTGTGTTTGGGTATGAATGTGTGCATACATATTTCTCCTAGCTCTGTTCACTAAGAGGCCCTGGGGCAGGGACAATAGGCTCAACTAGTTCTACGACCATGGTTTGTAAATAATATTCCTCACTAAAAGGAATCAGAACTTCTTGGAAAAATTACTGGTCCTAGGGCTAAGGCAGGAAAAGGGCAAGAAGAACATTTCATTCAACATGAAAATAATGAAATAATCAAAGCACAGTGGGGATATGCCAAAAAGAAACAGACCCTAGTTATAGGGCTACCACTGGTCAAATCTGGGAAAATGTATGGTATCTTATGGTAGCTCCTTGAATAGAAGAAAAATCCACGGATACATACTGAAATAAAGAAATGAATGGCATAATGGGGAGAAGAAACTTTTATTACCTAAACTAGAATGACAATATCTACATCAAAGGAATGATGGAATTATATCACCATCTGGCAACAATCATAATGATAATTAATTCAAACATGAAATGTCAATAAATACTAAAATGAATGGGTGAGCATTTGACAAGTAATAGAGTGTTTATATAGTTTCAAAGTATCTATCAATCTCCAAGGTCCTGGAAGAAACAGCTTTTGCTGACTTGTAAGTTTTAGCCAGATGGACTTTTAAAATAGCAATAGTATTGTTTCTTTGTGTAAAATGGGCCTTCTGACTATGGATTATATCTATCAATGTCTCCATAACAGAGTTTTCTCCCAAGAATTTGCATTAAAATATTTCTAAGACAGGGGCTGCATAGGAAATGGGATAGTATTTTCCAGACCAGAGCCTCTTGCTGTGCTTTATATTATACGCCATGGGCCGCATGTGAGGAGGCTGACAGATTTTGAATTTGGATGTGCCCTGGTTATGAAACTTAATTTCAAAAGATTTACTCACATAGAGTTTAATGTACTCCACTGAAAAGTACCAACTCAAGGTTGGATCCTCCCTTTAAAGCCCTAGCTTTATTTACTTTTGAAATAAACTAATTGTGAAGAAATATATCACCTGAGAACACATTCATTGCTTATTTTTCTATAATCCTTAAAAAGGAATGATTTTTTACAAACAAGAAAAGTTGTATAACCCATTTCTTCAGTGATTACTACCTTCTCTTGTCATTCATTTAGCAACTATGATTTCATCCTATGATCCAAGCATTTTTCTCTACTACTTATGAAAATAACTAATAATTTCTTGGTCCAAAGCACAGGAGAATCTGAAACATCACTATTGGGTCTCTTAACAGGTGTTTTAGTTTGTCAAAGGGCTTCCAGTGGGAAGTACCAGAAGTCTTTTGACTTCATAATGAGGATTTATTTGGGGTAAAAACTTACAGTTCTGGGAAGCGGACTTGGCCCAGTGGTTAGGGCATCCGCCCACCACATGGGAGGTCCGTGGTTCAAACCCCGGGCCTCCTTGACCCGTGTGGAGCTGGGCCATGCGCAGGGCTGACACATGCAAGGAGTGCCCTGCCACGCAGGGGTGTCCCCCATGTAGGGGAGCCCCACGCGCAAGGAGTGCGACCCTTAAGGAGAGCCACCCAGCACAAAAGAAAGTGCAGCCTGCCCAGGAATGGCGCCGCATACACGGAGAGCTGACACAGCAACATGACGCCACAAAAAGAAACACAGATTCCCGTGCCGCTGACAACAACAGAAGTGGACAAAGAAGACGCAGCAAATAGACACAGAGAACAGACAGCCGGGGGGGGGGGGAGGGGAGAGAAACAAATAAATAAAAAAATCTTTAAAACAAAACAAAACAAAAACTTACAGTTCCAAGGCTATGAAATGTCCAGTTCAAGGCACCAAAAGAGGTGCTTTCTCACCAAAGTCAGCTGCTGCGTGTTGCAGCAAGATGGCAGGTGATCTCTCTTGTATCTCCTTCCCATTCTGTCTTCCTCTCTGTGGCCCAACTGCTCTGCTTTCTTTCCCATTTTAGCTGCAAACTGGCATAGGGCTTGTCTCTTAGGGCTTCCTATAGCAGTCTTACTGATCCACTTCTTTCCCAATTTCAGCTATAAACTATCAGACAAAAGGCTCACCTCTCTCTGGGACCTCAGCTATTTGAGCCTTGTCACATGGCAGTGTCAAGAATGGCAGAGCCTTCACTCTTCCTGTGTCTGTCGGTCTGAATGTCTGTTTATATCAGACTCAGCAAGAGGGCAGGGAAACAACCTGAGTCCTGCCTCACTGACTTGGTCCAATAAAAAGCCCTACAGCAATCTTAATGTGTAATCTAATCAAAGTCCCCTTAACTGAACTTCATACAGTCAAAGGGTATCACATCCAGAGTTTATAAACATATTTCTCTTTTTGGGAGTCATAAAATAATCTCAAACTGCCACACCAGGATCTGTTCAACTGTGTCAAATTTGGTGGCCAATGCACATTCAAAATATTCACATCTGATTAATAAAGGCTAAGACCTCATTTTCATTCATTGAAAAAAAATACTTCCTGGGTGTCAAATAACCTATTTGGTGTTGAGGCAAAAATGGAAAATGAGAAGAAAATAGTCTCTACCATCATGATTCTTAAAGATGAATGGAGACACTAATCAAACAATGATACAAATAAATAAAAAATCACAGCTATAATAAGTGTTGTGAAGAATAGATACCAAGTAATTTATAACCAGGTCTGAAGATCAATCAAAGGTAATATCACTGATATCTGAAAGACAAGTAGAAATTACCTAAAGGAAGAGAAAAGGGGATAAAGAAAAGAGTGGCAAAGTCACTCTGAATGGAGGAAAATTGGTGAAAAAGAATCTGAGTGGGGCACAGAGTGAGTGGGTGCTTAGTGTAAAATGAGCCCTGAAAGAACAAGGGCTAAATTGTGTGCCTTGAAGATCACATTGAAGAGTTTTGTCTTTACCCAGAAAGCAATGAGAATCTGCCAAGGAATTTTACGCAAAAGATGTCTTTGAATCAACCAAGTGGAGTCATCAGTGGTGCAGTTGGAGTAATAGGTCTGGTGGTCAGAGCAGAAGCCTGAGAGGTTGAACTTGAGAATCACTGGCATATGGTTCAAGATTGAAGCCATGTGTCTGGATGGGATTGCCAGGAGAGAATTTAGAATAAGAAAAGAAGGCCAAGGCCAAACCTTTAAAAATGCTAATATTTAATGGTCCAAATTAGGAGGAGGATGGGGTAGAAAATGAGCAGCCAGCAAGACAACAAAACAAAACAGAACAGAACAAAAAAAAAAAACAAAAGTAAAGAAAACAAAAACAAGCAAACATACACACACATGCCTGGGAAAGGGTGCAGGTAGAAATTAAAGGGAATGGGGTGCTTTAAAAAGGATCCAGCTAATAATTTAATAATGTTGGATATGGCTGGGATGTGATTTAGTAACACACTGAAGTAATTGGTGACTGTGGCAAGACTGTTCAGGAAAAATGATGGGAGAAGATCCCTCTTGTCGTAAAATAAGAAGCAGATGGAAGGTAAGAAAATCAGGACTAGAAAGGAAAGCCAGTTTTTCAATAGGTTTGGCTCTGAAGGGGACCGGAAGTCCAGGCAATGGTTGGAGGGATCGTTTTATTTAATTTTAAATATTAGGACCTAGTTAAAAGAAGGAGGGGAAAACAACAATCAATGCTTAACTGAGAAAGAGGATGAAATGCAATGTGCAGATAGAAGAATCTGTGGTTGGTGAATTTTCAAACTTAGATTCATGAGACCCTCTTCTTTTTTCACTAAAGGCAATGAGGAAGTGATGGACACAAAGTCGGGAATATTTATGTTTGAATGCTCCTCCCATTTCCTGCTCTTCATGACAGTGGAATTCTCCCATGTAACTTAAAGAAGTAGGGCTGGATAACTTAGATTTCTTTCAAGACTAAAATTTACTAAATTGGTTCTTATTTTGCCAATGGCAGGAAATAATTTAGGATTTTATGTGAATAGTCGGTTTGGACTCAATTTTAGCAAAGTATAGATCATAAAGATCCTGTGTTTGAGCTGTAGTGATTTTGTTCTTGTCATTCTCACCAATGACACTTGCTGACGTGAGCAGCGGTTAGTCATGGCATTTCCAAAACGACAATGGTAATAGTTCTCAAGAAAAATATGGGGCAAGAATCATGGAGCTTTTAAAACGTTTCTAATCCCAACTCTTCTCTCTGAGGTTGAGACTTCAGGCCTTGCTTCCCCAAATTCTTCATATGCAGTATGACACATAGGCTTTCTATGGAAGTTTTTAAGGCATCCCAAATTAAATTTTAGTAATGATTGATTAACTTTTCTGGCCGACCTCAAATTTTTCATGGTTAATTAAAAATGTAGTAATAATAATGGTTAAAACATTTTGCAAAACAGATGTAAAATTTAAGAATCTGGTTGCAATATCTCAGAAAAAGATGAAATTATAGGATTCATTTTGACATTCATAAATACTTTTAAGATCATCACAAGACATTCATTGATGTCAGTGTGGGCTATGGTACAATCTGAACTACCTAAAAAGAATCTCTATAAGCATATCTTTACCACATGTCTTCCTGGCTTTGTTATGAAGCCAGTATCAGTACTTCTTCTAAGGAAGGGAGAAAGGTGTCTTCCTATGTTAAAATTACAAAATACGAGGCAGCGTGCATAAGATTTTCCCCCAAAGCAAGGGGCTGATGGCAAAGCAGCTCTTTTCTACTGATCCACGTCACCACTTTTCTTTGAATTTCCCTTCTAATTATTATTTTTTCTCAGATTGAGAAGCAAACCAAAATTACTTTGATTAACATTATGAATATACATCTTTATTTTATTTGATATTCAGGAAGCAGTAGACATAAAAGTGGATGCTTAAGCACAATTTTCGTGGCACTTAGTATATAAACCTGATTAGGTGATTGCTTATTAAAGATCCTCGTTCAAATTTATCAAGTCTGCACATTTCTTCCATTGGGAAAGACCAGAAGAATGTGTTTAGAATATATCGAAATCATTTGAAAGCTCTTCCATTCTCATTAAAGTGCAAATTACTTGTTATTTTCTCTTTATACGCGGTAGTTTTGAATCGCTAATGGGGATGGCTATGACACAACAGGTAAACCTATCTTTGGTAATTTGATATTTCGATCTGTAAGTTACTTTGAAACAGTTTTTGAAGAAGATGCTGCCGGAGTCAGTCTCAATTTTCAGCGACCAACCGATAGAGATCCAGCACCAGGGGGCAGCCTTGGATCACAAAAGTTTGGTAGCGCTTGCTTTTCTGCCAGAGAAATATCTTTAGGTGAAAAGGTTTTACGATCAACGTTTTACAAAAAGGCATCTTTGAAAAAACAGATATTTGCATTATTTCCACAAACTCAAGCAACAGCATTCGTATAATTTTTTTTTCATTTTAGAGTTTTGCAAAATGAAAAATATTCTCAGTTCCAGTTTTCTGTTTTCTTATGATACACTGCTATAATTGAAAAATATATTATTTTATAATGTATTTATATATTATATAATATATTTATATTTTAATATATTATTAAAATTTTATATATATAAATATATATAATATTTTAATATATAATTAAATATATTATATATTTGTTAAATATATTTATTATATATTAATATATATTAAATATATACTATATACTATAATATATTAAATATATTTAATAATATATTAAAATATTATTAAACATTAGATTAATATTAGCTATGTACAAAGGAAAACAATTTGTAAAATGGGCCAAAAATAGAAAATTTTGCATAGGATGTTGGCAAAATAATTTGGAATACTATATCTCTTTAATAATGACTTTTTTCTTTACAATAGTAATACCTGTTGCATTATTGGAAACTTAGAAATTATTGATGTGAAAAAGGGAAGAAAATACTAAACAGTAATCATCCCAACACCCAAAGAAAAGCATTGTTAACAGGTTAGTGTATTTCTTTTATGGGGTATTTTTAAGTTAGGGTGCCTCTATCTGTCCCAATCTATCTTTCTCAAATTTGGGAACATTGATTGTGTAAACTGCTTTTTTTTTTTTGCATTTAATCACATATTGTTGACAACTTTCCTATCATTGAACATTCTTCCATATCATGATATATAACAACTTTATAGTGTTATATTGAATCAATGAACATAATTATAAGCATGATACCTTATTGTAGCTATTTACATTATTTTAACTCTTTACTAAGTTTTCTCTAAATCAAAATAAAACATAACCTTTTGCTTCCCAGAGAGAGGAATCATAAAGCATATAAACTTAACAATTTTCAAATTTAGAATATTTCTTATACATTAAGAACAACATAGTTTACCTTCTAAGTAAAAATCCTATGGGGATATTACATTAATTTAGAGATTCTTGCTGGAAAGTGCATCATAGTTTAGAAGTTTTCACACTCATTGTAGGTCTTAATCATCTAATTGTCTTACTTAAAGCATTGTCTTTTTTGCCTTAATAACCACTTCCCAAGTGCAGATATTTGAAAAGTGGCTCCTCATTGTGACTAAGGAGATGATAAACCCTCTAATTGTCATCTTCATTTAATCTACCTAATATCTTAATGGAATGCATTCCCACTTTTCCAAGGATGTTTCTGCACTGTGCCTGTAGGTCAGTGTCAGTTAAAACTAGAGTGCTTAGAAAATGCCTAAACACAGAGAAGTAAGTTTTTAAAACTATAACTCGGCTTTTAAGATGTGTCTGTGCTGATATAGATTGTGCAAATAATTGTGCAATTAAACAATTATGGATAATCAGTGTGAGCTTGGGAAAGTTCTTCAAAACATCTTTAACCTCCAGAATTCCAGGCCACACTTTCCTTTCCCATTCCAGTCTCTACCAGCTCTGTGTATCTCCTATTATTTTCCCTTCTCCCACTCCTTCTCTACTAAGCACTCCTTGCACATTCTTGTTTTGATGGAAACCTGGCTCTTCCTGAAAACGCTGCTTTCCTTAAAGACCTCTCAACCATTGGCTCTTTCTTCTCCCACAAATGTCATTCAGAGAGCCCTAGAGATTACATAAGGGTCATCTTTGCTCCTCATATCTATCGTCAGATTTTACCTTTCTTGTTCTCTAAAATCTCCCAGTTTTGAGTCTTATGACTTCAGATTATATTAATTCATTATCCACTATGTCATTATCATACAACAAGGTTGTTATTCTAGTTTTCTCAATGATTTTAGCTCAAGATTCACAGTTCTTACCATCATTCCCATCTTAATTTTTAGTGATTTTGCTGTTCACAGAAAAAATGATCATTTGCCTCTAAGTTCTACTGTTTATTCTCCTCCACCCTACCCAGCCACCTATTCCTATTCTCATCTCATACCCAGACATTGCTGTCCAACATGGCAGTTATGAGCTATATGTGGCTATTGATCAATTAAAAGTGGCTCATCTGAATTGAGATGTGCTATAAATGCAAAATACACACTGGATTTGAAAGCTGAGCATATAAAAATGTAAAATGTCCTATTGATTTTATACTGACTGCATGTTAAAATTATAATATTTGGGCTTATATTGGATTAAGTAAAATATGATATTAAACCTTTCACCTTTTTTCTTTAATGGTTCTACTAGATAATTTAAAATTACAGAGAGGTGGGGTGGGGGTGGTAGGGTTCAATGGGACCTCATATATATATATTTTTAATGTAATATTATTACAAAGTCAATAAAAAAAAATAAAATAAAATTACACATGTGGCTCATATTTGTGGCTCCTGTTCTATTTCTATCTGATGGTGTTGCCCTAGGCCTTGGCATTGACATGACTGCAACCTCTCTATTATCTCAATTTCAAGCATCCCACTTGTTAAGGGCTACTTTTCTAATTTTCAGCCTATTTTACTGGGGACAGACTTCAAGAGTTCTTCAACCCTATTGTAATCTCCAGTCCAATGATCCTACCATCTTTGCACTTTTACTCATAACCTAACTATTCTCTGTCCTCTACTTATGTATCCCAAACTCTATGGACAATTATAATAACTATGAAAATAACTATCTTGTATCCCCTTGTCCTTCTTTCCCTTCACCAAACTCCTTTGCAAAATCACAGCCCTGGTTTACTACAGCTCCCCAGCTCCTACTCCATGTCTGAGGACAACTGAGTATTACTGGGTAAAAACACAAAACCATGTTGATTCATATCTTCTCTTAAATTTGTGACCATGAGTTTTAAGTGCGCTTTTAAAGTCTTCTTGCAATCATATTCTATTCTCTGGTTTAATTTTTCTCGATGACTATTGCCCACTTTTTTTCTTTTCAAATCATTAATACCTCCAACATCATCCTCCCTCTCAATTGATAACTGCTTTCTCCTCCACTGAGAAAATATTAACAGAAGTACTCATAAGAAAACTTCTACAGACTTTCTGCACCCCATATATTCACCATCCCCTATCACTATATTCCTACTATGCCTTCTGACAATGTAACATTGATAAATTATCAGTTTCTATCTCAAGTCAATCCCTCCACTTTTGCATTAGATTCCATCATTTCATCCTTACTCAAGGATGATGTTTAAGAAATTTTTGTTTTCTGCATATCATCAATTTTAAATTCTTTATTAGATTATTCCATCACCATACATGCATGTCACTATTTCTCCTAATCTCCCTTGACCCCTTTTCCATGCCAGATGCTAGCCCATTTCTTTTGTACTATTTTCAGTTTCGTTTTTGGCCACTATCTCCAGTGCTCTCTTCTTATAAATTGATACTTGCCTAATTTAACTTCACTCTTAACACTTCAGAGACCCTGTCTTTGTCACATAACCTCCATATTCCTAAATCCAAAATCTACTTTAATTTTCATTTTATTTGATTTTTCATAAATATCTATCAGATTTGATTGCTCCTCTTTCAATATCCTTTCTTTACTTCTGGAGCACTCTTGCTTTTTCTTAGTTCCTACTCAATTTGCATTGTTTGTTTACTTTCTTTTCCCAGATAACTTAATATTAGAGTGACCCAGTGATCAATCTATAGCCATTTCACTCCTCTCTGTCCTTATTCTGTTGTTCAACACATTTCACCTCATATCATTTAAATGCCAAGAGCAGCTAAATCTATCTCAAGCATTCTAGATTCCTGAATACCTTCATTTGGATGCCAAATCAAAATTTGCATGCTGCATTAGCCAGGGTTCTCTAGGGGAATAGAACTGACAGGTGATATTTGTAAATAGCATGAGATTTTATAAAATTCTCTTATGCAACCATAGGGATGCACAAGTCCAAATTTCACAGGGCAGGCTGCAAACCAGGGACTTTGATGAAGGTCTTTGATGAGTTCCCAGGAGAGGCTGGCTGTCCAAAGAAAAAAGGGGAATTCTCTCTCTGAAGGCTGAAATCACTTTCTTTTTTAAGACTTTCATCTGATTGGATGAAACATCACTCATTTCTGGTCGCCATCTCCTTAGTTGTTTGGAGATGTAACCAGCCATTTATGCAATCACCTCACTGGTAATTAAACTCCATGAAATGCTCTTGCATTATAATTAACCCAGTGCTTGCTTGACCAGACAAATGGACATCATTTCCTGAGAGTTGACACATGAGCCTAACACATGAGCCTAACTGAACTCATGAATACCCCTTCCTAAAACATAATCTATCCATACCTTTTGCATATCATTGTTATTCTTTAGACCTGGACTACTACAAGAGACAGACTCCCAACTGGAATCTTGGCATATACTCTTGTCCTATCAAAGTCTGTTCTCAAAACAGCATCAAGAATAATCCTTTAAAAACCAAATTCAGTTCATATAACTTCTTTGGACAAATTTGTGCAATGTCTCCCCATTTCACTTAGCATAAAAACAAATTGCAACCACATTCCCTAGTTCTTTCCTCCTTGGTCACTCTTCTCCAGTCATACGGGTCTCCCTGATCTTAGCAAACTCCACGTATACCTCCACTTTAATCCATTCTGCCTGGAATACGTTCTGCCCAAATATTCTCAGGTGTAGCTCCTTTATCATTTTCAAGTCTTGGTCAGCTATTACTTTCTTAAAGAAATTTACCCTGACCACTCTATTAAAAATTGCAACCTCTGCCCACTTCCATCCCATACTCCACAATTCTTACAATTCTCCTTATGTTGCTCTGTTTTGGTTGTTGCTGTTTTCTTTTTTCAAGGCAATTTTCACCTTCCAATAAGGTAAAATCGATTTGTACGTTATTGTCTTGAATGTAATCTCCTGCTTGAATGTACCTCCCCCAGAGCATGTATCTTTTTCTTGTTCACTTCTTGTCTGGAATAGGGATGTTATAGTGTAGGTGCTCATGAGATATATGTTTATATTAATGAATATAAACAACTTTTTAAGAGATAATCAATCTCTTTAAAAGTTGTATAAATTATTTGTTCTATGAAGATATTAATAAATACCACTATTGCTTGGAATAAAGTTTAGGAAAAGCAAATAGCATCATATTTCTTTAAGTCAAATCCCCTAATGGTCCTCAGTGCCTACAAAACACAATCCTTTGCATAACCTCTGTGATCCTTTAGGTCTGACCTTGTCTATGTCTGCGCCTCATCTCTAGTTGCATTCCACTTCCTTTACGCAGTGCGAAATTTATCTTTCCATTCTTCCCAGGATAATACTGGGAACTTTGAATTTCACCAATTATCGCTGGTGGAAAAATACCATAAATGGGAATTCCATGCAGATGTGAGACTATGTTATTCTACCATCAGGGCTGAAAGAAGTTTTATTTTATTTGAAATCTATAAAGACTAGGAGTTTATGGCTGTGTTAGTGAAAATCAGATGATATGATCTGACAACTCAGTTCTTTTTACTCAACACTTTCTTAACACATTTTAGTAATTAAAGAGAGCAGATCCAACTACACAGTCATTCCATTTTTAAAAAACAAGTTCAGAACAGTAGACCTCTAAAACAGGGAATTACTTCAGAAGACTTTCTTTCTTTCTTTCTTTCTTTCTTTTTCTTTTGGTCTCTTTTTTTTGTCTAATTTGTTTTGTATTCTATGTGGAAAAATGCTTTAATAAACCATATTTATGAAATGTATGCCCATTTTTATCTTTATGAGAGAAATAGCTGACTAGTGTATTATTTTAACACTTCCTGTCTATGAAAAATAATAAAAACAGTCTATTTAAAACAATAAAAGAAACCATAGGAATAAATGTTATTGTATGAACATAGATATGCAGGCAATCAATATTTGGTAATGTAATTTATATAATTCAATGTTGTATGCTTAAAATGTAATTGTAAGAAATACCTTTATTATTTTACTTTTTAACTTTTTGACAAATGAATAATTTTTTGGTAATATAATTATTTCCTTGTCTTTAACTTCATAAATAATTACATGGAAATACTAAAATCAAATCATCACTTCCAGAAACTGCTGACTGTTGAAAAGCATCACCTTTTTCAACTAAAAGTGTCATATCTCAATAGCAAAATGTAGCTCCAATGCTGTTTTTGTAAAATATGAATAAACCTAATAACAAAAGTGGAAATATATATATATATATATATATATATAATCATTTTGGAGTCTATTTTGTGTTAGGAGATATAATTTGTTTTTCACATTATCTTCTTAGTTCCCGTGTTTTCATTGGCATTCTACCTTCCAACTCATCCAGAACAACCACAATATCTTTCCCAGTGTTTTTGCTGCTTTCTTAATACTGAATTATACAAGAGAAACAGAATTTCTCAAGTTGTTCACGGTAGGTGAGCCCTCAATTAAAACTTAGTCACGAAAAATTCAAAGTAGTTTCACTTCCTAAAGGTTATTAATATGCCCTGTTCATTTTCAGTAACAGCCGTCAAACTAACGGCACTTCCTTTAAGTTAGATCACCAGAAATGTACTTTGAACTTGTGAAGACTTGTCAGAATGATTTTATGAGAGGATGTGTCACTGCCAACTCTTGGTCTGATGTACAATTGAGTTTTGAAACAACATATATTTCCTGTGCTCTCCAGTTAAGCAGACTATTTTGTTCTTTTTTTTTTTTTTTTTTGGACTTTCCCTTTTTTTCTTGGCATTTGTAGAATAAATAAGCATGCTAGAAGATGACTTAAAAGGCAGAAGCAATTATTTTATGCTTTTTAAAAATGAATTCTCTGTGCTGTCTAGCTACTCCGGTAAGGTCAGTCTCATTCTCTTAATAAGAACTAGATGAGGAACTCAAGAGTAGGCATGAGTGGAGAAGACCATTGAACATCATCAGACAGGACTTCAGGCAGAGGAGAGTTTCCAGAGCATCAAAGGTCGGGGTGTATGCTAACAGACTTGAAGGATAAGAAAAATATTTGACTGCTAGAAGATGAGGACTGAATAAGACATCCTTCTCATTGAATGGCCAATCGAATTTAAAAAAAGAGACAAAAGATTAATTACATTTGTTCGGGGAAGGAGTAGGTGTATGTAAATTGTATACTGTGTCGATTAGAATTATGTTTATGATTTTGTGACCCATAGTTATTTAAAAGGGGAATGGTTTGAAACCGGATTTCCATATGGTGGGCCACTGATTTTCTGCCTTTCAAAAGAAATGAAGAAATCAAAATTGTCATCAGCTCATAGCTAATCACCTTTATTCACCTGTCTGAATCCTTTCCATTAAGAAAACTGTTTTATATGGGAATATTATAACTAAATAACATACTTCTCATTTGTCCCAACTCCCTCATGCACCAACTCACACATACTCACAAACTCTCAAGACACACACACACACACACACACACACACAACGAATACGGTTATTTGAGTTAGGCAGATGATAATAGTTCTATTATCTTTGTAGATGTAACATAGGGAAATATAAATTATATTTATCCTCTTCACAAAGTCGTTACTTGGTAGTAGAATAGCAGTGATGAAAACGATTTGTTTTTTAACATACTTTTTTTTTCTGAATAAGATGTGGATCTCTAGTTGTTGAAACAAATGATTAATTATCATCTATATACTATGAACCAGCTATTTTGAAAACCATGTTGCTCTTCCCATATTTCAGATTTTCCAAGATATTGAAAGGAAATTCCATCCATTAACTTAAAGAAGAATAATTTTCTAAAGAATATTGTCACGGCAGATGCTAAGCTGTCACTTTGTAACTACTCTTGGTTTTCTGAATTGCTTTCCAAAGGAATTTACCCGACATTGCACACACACACACACACACACACACACACCTCTTATTCTAGAAATTGGGGTATATGATCAAACAATGAGTTGGAAAATAAAAGGAATTTCAGAAACCTATGATCAGATAGTAGGATTAAGTTTCTCGATAACAAATTTATCATGATGAATTTCATTGGAAATTTCCATAATAATATAAGAAGCCATGACAGAAATGCCCTTCAAAAAAGTATTATCTTGCTTTTAAATTCCATTAAAAGTTATATTGCCTGTGTGAAATTTATTTGGTGTATTTTCTAACAGATTTTATATGTGGTATAATTAGTACTCTGGAGATAAGCTCTGATATTGGAAAGTCACTGAAAGATTAAGGGAGGCATGACTTCTCATGAATCACAGCTCCTGTGCAGGAATTCTTCTCCAGGAAAAGGAATGCACTCTGTATCATCCAACACAGTGTTTTCTAATATATCAGAAATGAAAATTTGAAATGTGAAATAAAAATAAAAATTATAACTTACATTATTATGCTCTCCCCAGAAAAAGAAATATTTAGGTATAATCTTACAAAATATATTCTGAATCCTTTTGCAGGTCATTAAAATCCCTGATGAAAGTCATGAAAGAAGTTCTAAATAAATGGAGAGATATTTTGCATTCATGGATTTGAAGGTAGATTATACAAGGTTTCCTCATCCCATCAAGAGTTCCCTCATTTATGCTTGGTGAAGGTTGTAGAAGCTGCGTCAAAGCTTCCCAACTTGATCTATAGATAATGCAATCCTTATCACTCCCAGAAAGCCATTTTGCAGCTATCAACAAACAGATTGTAACATTTATAAGGATAAGCAAGGAAATAGAATAGCCAGAATAATACTGTAGAAGAACACAAATTTGGAAGACTCAAACTACATGATTTCAAGACTTATAAACCTGCAATAACCATGACACCATGGTATTGGTGAAAGAATGGACAAATTAATCAATGGGCCAGAACACAGAGGGCATAAATAGACCCACACAATTATAGTCAACTACATTGTGACAAAGCCATTAAGGCAATTTGGTAGAAAAGGATAGTCTTTTAAATAAATGCTGGTTGAACAATAGGATATCCATTTGCTAAGTAAATAAATAGATAAACCTAAACATACACCACACACCCTTAAAAAAAATCTTCTAAAATTTATAAAAGACCTAACTATAAAGCTTAAAACCATAAAACTCCTAGAAGGTAATACAAGAAAATCTATATGACTGAGTTTTTTTGATGAACTTCAAGGTAGAACACCAAAATCACAATTCATCAGAGGAAAAAAATAGGCATTAGACTATATTAAAATTAAAATTTTCTGCTCTGAGAATGACAGTAAGATAATGAAAAGATAAGCAATAGACCATGAAAATATTTGCAAATATATATCTGACAAATGAATTTTTTGAAAATATTTATCTTCCAAAAAATCAACAATAAGAAAATAAACAACCCAACTAAAAACAGGTAAAAGACCTGAAAAGGAACGTCACCAAAGGAGATATACAATGGCAAATAAGCATATGAAATGAAGCTCAGCATTATTTTCATTAGGAAAATGTAAATTTAGACAACAGTTAATGCTGCTGTATACCTGTCAAGTTCGTCAAAATTCAAAATCCTGTAAAGTGCAATTGGTGGCAAGGATGAGGAACAACAGGAATCTCTCACTCTTAACTGATGGGAAGACCAAATAGTATAGCTACTTTGGAGATAGTTTGGCAGTTTCCTAAAAACCTATACATAAAACATGCCATACAATCTGGATCACTCTATTTAGCATTTATACCATTGATTTTATTTTTATTTATTTATTTTTAATTTATTTCTCTCCCCTTCCCTCCCTCCCCCCAGTTGTCTGCTCTCTGTGTCCATTCGCTGTGTTCTTCTGTGACTACTTCTATCCTTATCAGCGGCACCGGGAATCTGTGTTTCTTTTTGTTGCATCGTCTTGTTGTGTCAGCTCTCCATGTGTGTGGTGCCATTCTTGGGCGGGCTACACTTTCTTTCGTGCTGGGCAGCTCTCCTTACAGGGTGCACTCCTTGCACATGGGGCTCCCCTATGCGGGGGACACCCCTGTGTGGCAGGGCGCACTGCTTGCATGCATCAGCACTGCTCATGGGCCAGCTCCACACGGGTCAAGGAGGCCCCGGGGTTTGAACCACGGACCTCCCATGTGGTAGGCAGACGCCCTATCCACTGGGCCAAGTCCACTTCCCTCCCATTGATTTTAAAGATTATGTCCACATTAAAACCTGGATGTGAATGTTTATAGCAGTTTTATTTACAATCACCAGAAGAAGCAACAAAAACGTCCCTATAAATCTGAACTGATAAAAACAAAACAAAACAAAACAACAACAGAAAACCTAGGTAGGGGAGGAAGTTTGGTTAAGTAAAGTGTGTGGGATTTTTAGAGCAATACAACTATTCTGTATGAGACTATAAATGTGGATACATGCGTTTTGTTGTCAAAACATATAAACCTTTTTGGCATATAGAGTGAAATGTACTGTTTTCAAATTATTTATACTTTAGGCATTTCAGGGATCCTAGGATGGAATGCTGACTGTCACAAAAAAATTTAGGAGTAATAAAATGTATGAAACAACTTGACATAAGTGGGTAAGGGGAAAAGGTGCTGACTGAAGTAGCTTTGGAATTGAATGGAGTCTGTAAGACTAAAGGCAAAATGAATTGTACACTGTATGCTAGTTGATAAAATTATTTCCCATGGGAGTATGGCTTAACAATTATGAAAGTGCTATACCTGTATAGAGGAATTGAACAATTAGATAACGGATGGCTGACGATGGGAGCCAGTTTTCTCACTGTTGAAATGGGAATTTACAGTAAGCAAGTCAGGAGCCTAAAATTACCCATGTGGTTACAAATTAGATTTGGAAACATTAGAATAAATTTCTATTTATCTTAATATAGATACAGATATTTACATATAGAAATAGTTATAGATATTTGCATATACATAGTACAGCTTTGTATATACACATATACGTGTATATGCACATGTATTTCCTACTCTGTTAGCTGATTCCCTAAAAGAAATGCCATCCTAGTAGCAATGATTTTACCTAATGCCCAGGTCTTGGTTTCTAATCTCATTTCCCAATAAAATTCACCAGAACTCCTTGGAGAAATGGCTTCTTTCAGGACTGGGGTAGAAATTGTACGAGCAACTTGTATTGCCAGAAAGTAAGAAAACACACAAAAAACAAAGAAAAAAATACTAATTGGACTATGTCAAAGGATGCAGGGTCCAACTGACAAAATTTCCGGTTGCCAAAACTGGCAATATTTGAGTGACAAATTAAATAAAGTACTATTTTTGATTTTGGGTATATTAAATTATAACCCAAAGTATAAAATAAATATCCATGAGTCCACACAAATACAAACAAATGATTGGATAAATAAATGGTTGGAAAAGAGACAAATCTCCCATATAGAATAATTCTGAATGTTCCCTCACAGGGATAGAGCATAACTCCCCACTCTTGTTACCTTTTTTCAAGATTATGCTATATATTTTAGCCTGGACAATTAGGAAAGAAAAAGAAATGAAGGGAATTGTTTGGGAAGGAGGAAGGAAAACTATCTATTTGTAGGTGACATTATCTTCACATCTCCAGAAATCCACTAAAAAAACAAAACCAAAAAACTATTAAAACTAGATACAACCCCAGGTACTGGTGCTCCTGAGGGCTATGCAGACACACAGGTTCTACGGTCATGGCAGATGGCTCTGGAGTTCAGTGCCTTGTCAGTGCCCTTCTTTGGAATTTGTGCTCCTGAGTTTGAAGAAGTTGACTCAGATGTGACCTTTCTACACATGCCTCTTCTGTCACTTTTTCTGAACCTGGGTTGACCCTAGGGTTAGTGTATACTCAGGAGTCTTGAATCTCTGGACTGGCCATGTGCCAGCTGGGCCCTGAGCCACAGCAGAGTTGCAACACCTACTCTCCAGTTCATTGGCCATACCCAGGTCAGCAAACAGAGAGGTGAAGATGGTCAACTACCACACCATGGAACCAAGAGTACCTACAACTGTAAGCAAGAAAATTACATCCATCATTCACCAAATGCAATGAATGTGCCACAATGATGAAAGAGGTTGTTGATGTGGGAGGAGCGGGAGGGGTGTGGTGTGGGGTATATGGGAACCTTTTACATTTTTTAATGTAACAGTTTTTGTCATCTATGTATCTTAAAAGACAATAAAAAATTTTGAAAAATAATAAAGTTTATTATTTGTTTTGTGACCCCCCAAAAAACCCAAAAAAACTAATAAATAAGTTTAACAAGGTTGCAAACTACAAGATCAGTAAATAAAATTCAATTGTATTTCTTATAACCAACAATGAAAATTTCTGAAAATAAACTTAAGAAAACAATTTCAAGACTTGTATTATAGAAACTACAATACATTTTTGAAAGAAACAAAAGATGACAAAAGTAAATGGAAAGACATTCCCTCTTCATGGATTGGAAGATTTAATATTGGTAAGATAACACTCCCAAGCTGAACTACAGATTCAGTGCCACCCCAATCAAAACTCCACCTCCCTTATTTGCAGAAATTGGCAAACTAATCCACAAATTCATATGGAAGTGCCAAAACTCAGAATATTCAAAACAATTTTAAAAAAGAACAAAATGGGAGGAAATGCACTTCTGAATTTCACAACTTAAGGCAAAGCTATAGTAATCAAGGTAGAGTATTGATATAAGATTGACATACAGATTGCTGGAATAGACTAGGCAGCCCAGAAGTAAACCTTTATATTTATTGGCAACTGATTTTTGACAAGACTGCCAAGACAATTTAATGGTGAAAAAGTAGTATTTTCATCAAATGGTTGTGAGACAACTGGATATCCATAAGCAAAATAATGAATTTAGATCACTACTCCACATAATATTTTTTTTTAAATTTACTCAAAATGGATTATAAATCTAAATAAAAGAACTAAAACTATAAAATTCTTAGAGGCAAATATAGGAGGAAGTCTTTGTGACCTTGGGTTTAGCATTGGACCCTTAGGTGCAACACTGAATTACCAGTTAATAAACAAATAGAGATAAATGTATTTAATAAATTAAAAAATAGATAAATGCATTTAATTTTGAAGTACATCAAATTAAATACATTTATTATCAAATGAAAATATTAGAGAAAACCTTTACAACTCTTATATCTGATAAAGGGCTTGGGTGTAAGTATATAATCTCTGACCACTTAATAAAAAGAAAAATAACTCAAGGAAAAAAATAGATCAAGGATTTGAATAGACATTTCCCCAAAGAAGAAAAGTATTCATCCAGTAATCACATAAAAAGTTGCTCAACATCATTAGTCAACAAGAAAATGAAATGTCTGCAATTGCAAGCAAGACATTTCTATCCATCTACCCCATAGGACCTAAGCCCCCTCTCAATTACAAACAGAGTGGGCATTGCCATCCCCAAATCCTCAAAACTGGGGAATGAACAACATACTAACGTAAACTTATTATTATTCTATTATAGACTTATTATTATTCTAGCAATGGAAGAACTTTTATCACTGATCTAAAGTCAGTGGACACCAGAGGTTCTAAGTGGAGAGAGAGGGAAGAATAGGTATAAGATAGGGGCATTTTCAGGACGCCCATGACACTGCAATGATGGATACAGGCCACTATACATTTTGTCATAACATATAAAATTATGTGGGGCAGAGTGTAAACTATAATGTAAATTATAGTCCATGGTTAATAGCAGTGCTTAGTATGTGTTCATCAATTGTATCAGGTATATCACACTAATGAGAGCTGTTGTTAGTGTGGGAAAGTGTGGGAAATTGTGGGGGGGGGGGTGGTACATAAGAAATCCCTTATCTATTTTATGTAAAATTTATGTAATCTAAAGCTTCTTTAAAAATTAAAAAAAAATTAAAAAAGAAAGAAAACTAAACCACAATAAGAGACACTGGTGAGTATAGATGTGAATTTGGAACCCTCAGGATTTGCTGGTAGGAATGTAAAATGATTAGTCACTTTAGACAATAGTCTGGCTGTTCCTCAAGTGGTTAAACATAAGGATTTGCCATATGACCCAGCAATTCCACTCTTAAATATATACCCAGAAGCAAGGAAACCAATGTTCACATACAAAAAAAACCTTGTACATGGATGTTTATAGCAACATTATTAATAATAGCAAAAAGGTGGTAATGACCCAAATGTCCATCAACCAAAGAGTGGGTAATGAAAATACAGTATATCTATGCAATGGAATGTTATTCAGCAATAAAAAGGAATGAATATGGTTGAACCTTGAAACATGATGAAGCAAGTGAAAGAAGTCAATCACAAAAGACCACTTATGGCTTGATGCAGTTTATTTGCAGTACCCAGAATTGGCAAATCCATCCATGTAAACAGAAATTAGACTCGTGGTTGCCAGTGTCTCTGGGGAGGGGAGAAGGGAGCATACAGCTAATTGTTCTGTTTGGGAGCAGTAATGGAAATGTTTTAAAATTAGATTGTGGTGATGGTTGTACATTTGTGTGAACACACTAAAAACCACTCAATTTTATCCTTCAAATCAATGAATAGTATGGTATGTCACTTATATCTCAAAAAGCTGTTAGAAAAGAAGAACAGAACACAGATTATAGTTTGAATTTTTCAAATTATGCTCATTAATATTAATAAATTTTAAATGCATTGGATGATATCCTTTATACTTTGGATACTGAGAGAGTATTTAAAAATGTATCCATTAAATATAAAATAAAAAAGCCACATTCTGCAAATTCTTGGCTTTATTTGCTAGAATAAAGAAGTGTAGGAAACTTCCCTTAAGTCCTTATGACTAAATGCAGTGTGAAAGATGGTATCATCTTCTACAAACATTTTCAGTAATCTACCTTCAAATTGTCAATCAACATGGTACTTAGGATGGCCTCACGGAATAGTCAGAGTGAGCCTCCTATAATTTAATAAGGCACATCTCTTTTTAAACCCAAGTTCAAAAATACAAGACATTTAATTAAAGACTGTACAAGTCGTTTTATTTTAAGTTTTTAGAGTATTCCATGCTTTAAGAAAGGAAATATATTCTTTGAAATTTACAAAAGTATAGCATAAAGATTTTGGAAGCCTTTTTCAATTAAAGGATTTAAATAACTTTTTTTCTGTATTGCTTTAATTAATGACATATTGCTATCATCCAATGAAGGACAAGAAAGCTAGGGGAACACTGAGATGTATATTATAAAAATAAAGATGAATGACTTATTCACGCACATTCTTTTTAGTAGTCAATAAAAGCAGGCTTTATGACTTGAAGTTCATTTGCTGGTGATTTCTAAATATCACTAAATAAATGGACTCATGGAAGATTAGCAATTAAAACTGAAAACTCTGTGACCCAGGGATTTAATCAAGATGCCACTAGCTGAGTCAAGAAGGGTAATTTGGATGTAGATTAACAGGATACCTGTATGGCATTACATTAAGAAAGTTGAAATAATGATGTTTAAAAAGTCAATGTCCAACTGACTTTTTGAAATTATTAAATATCCTTAAAAGTATATCCATTAAATATTAAACCATAAATAATATTTAATAACACTGGAAACTAATACTAAATAATATGTTAAGTAAACAAGTTGAAGTACATACTGCATATAACAAAATATATTATGCAGGAAAATATACAAAAAAGTGCATTTGCACTATGTTAATTATGGGTTGAGTGTAAGAATCTTTACATTTCAAGGGCTTGTTCTTAGATATATTCTTCTGGGCAAAGCAGTCATTAGATTCTATCCTAGTGTTAGAGTTTCACAACCAAAATAATTTTAAAAATTAGGGATCATGAAAACTCTTTTTAAAAGGAAGATTCAGGGAAACGGACTTTGGCCCAGTGGTTAGGGCGTCCGTCTACCATATGGGAGGTCCGCGGTTCAAACCCTGGGCCTCCTTGACCCGTGTGGAACTGGCCATGTGCAGTGCTGATGCACGCAAGGAGTGCAGTGCCACGCAAGGGTGTCCCCCGCGTGGGGGAGCCCCACGCGCAAGGAGTGCGCCTGTGAGGAAAGCCGCCCAGCGTGAAAAGAAAGAGCAGCCTGCCCAGGAATGGCGCCACCCACACTTCCCGTGCCGCTGACGACAACAGAAGCGGACAAAGAAACAAAAGACGCAGCAAATAGACACCAAGAACAGACAACCAGGGGAGGGGGGGAATTAAATAAATAAATAAATCTTAAAAAAAAAAAAAAAAAAAAAAAAAAGGAAGATTCAGAGAAATTAAGAAAATTTTATGAAGGTTAACAATGTTATCCAGAAAATCTCACATACTGAAACTATGTTTCCTTCCTTTCAGTCTAGTGCCTTTAGCCAGATTTCAATTTTTAAAAAATCAGCTCAAAAATGGTTGGTAAAGTTAGTTAGAATAATTCCCATAGAATGACGGAAAATGTATTTACCTGCTAATTTCTTCTGATGAATTAATTCTCAAGAATATTACTTCTCCTTTCCTGTAGATGCACATTTTGGTTTCGGTTTCCTCTTTTCCTTTTATTCTCAAGATTATATCTTCGTACACCTTGTTTTTGTTCACAATGACAAATTCTTACCTGACAAAACAGGCTTTCCATCATACATATCACTATTAAAATTTTGTTTATACTACTAATTAGGGACTCTACTTTTTCTTGTTTTTTGTACATTTTATCCTAACTCCTATCTGAATTATATTAATTATAAGTAGGCAGTTTTGAAATAATCAAGATTTCTCATACAACTTAAAAGAGTTCCTTGATTTCGTCACATACAACCTCATGTTGGATTAGGAGTTATTTGAATTAAATGGTATGTTACCAAGAATTAGTTTGCCCATTAAGATAATATCCATAACTAACTAAATCATTGTACCAACTTTTTAATTTTGTTTTCTTTGCACTATTTAAACAACTATGAGGGTTTTGGTTCCATAACTTCTTATTCAGAGCATGAAAGCATGTGCCAAATCATACCAATATTTGTTAAAATTATTTTCATGTAGATATGCAAATGAAGTCCAAGAATTTGAGAAAATGTGACTTTCTACATTTGTTTCCTAAGTATTATCATGTAATGTGACATGTCCTTAGGAGTAAAATTTCAGACACAGTCATCCCTGACAACTGGTTTTTAGTGAAGGTGAGGTTGTTGATAAAGTGAAAGGGAATTTATAAGCAAATGGCGAAAAGCAACATGTACAGGCTGGAAGCCTGCATGTATTAAATGACTGGAGCTGCAGCCTCTACTAATTGAGATGTTTCCCAGCCCAGCTTATATGTGTCATCAAAGGCCACATGAAGAATGGGAAATGACAGCAACAAATGGAGCACGTACTTTTAAAAAAACACACACACATTCTGAAGTAATCATACTGAAATAATCCAGTCATCATGGTGAAAACAGTTACACTTTTGTATTCTATTTAGATAATTAGGGTGACCAACAGATCCTAAGATTAATGAATCAAACAAATACCAAATCTTATATATATATATATATACACTAAAATAAACATATATATATATATATTATTCATGATAATTTCAATTTTGAGTCTTGGGGAATTGTGCAAATGTAGCCCCACCCCCCATCACAGTGGGGTCGGACTACCATTTCATTTTTCACTGTGATATGGACATCAGAACAGTGACCACCTACCCACAATTGTCCCAAAGTCCCCTGTTTTGGGTAATATTCTAATTTAACACAGCACAGATGACATTTGACAAGGGCAATCCCTCCTGCCTTCTTTTTTTTTTTTTTTTTTTTTTTTTTCAGAACTTGGCATGCATTTTATTTTTCCAATAAAAACAATGTTACAAGTGATGGTTAGAGATAGATTGAATAGTACTTTTTTTTTTTTTTTTTTTTTTTTTTATTTTTAGATTAGTATTTGCCTGCCTTCTTGATATACCCTTTTCCTTAAGTTTCCAGTATATCCATTCTTTTGATTATATTTCTACCTCATTACTGCTCCTTTACAGTTTCCCGAAAGGGTTCCTCCTTTTGGCTGTAACCTCTAAATACTCGTGTGCCTCAAGTTCTTGTCCTCAGACTTTTTCTGTTCTCTGTTAACAATATTAAGAAATAACATCTAGCCTTATGCCTTTAGATATCTTCTGTTATAGGTTGAATTGTGAATCCAAAATATATGTTGAGGTTCCCATCCCTAGAACCTCAATATGTACAATTATTTGAAAATAAGGTCTTTACAGATGGAATTAGGCAAGTGAAAATAAAGTCATACTGTTTTAGGGTGGACCCCTAATCTCATATGTCTGGTACTCTTAAGAAGAGGAAATTTGGTCACAAACCAAAATACAGAGGAGAATTCTATGTGACTACTGGGGCAGTAATTGAAGCCCTAGGACTGTTGGCAAACTTCCAAAAGCTAGAAGAGGCAAGAAAGAATTCTCCTCTATAGGTTTAAGAGGAAGCATGGCCCTGGCCACACCTAGTTTTTTAGACGTTTAGTTCCCACAACTATGTGACAATAAATTCCTGTTGTTTTAAGTCACCATGTTTATGATAGTTTCTTATACAAGTCCTAGGAACCTAAGATACCATATGCTGAAGACTACTGCCGTGCTCTAAGGCACAACTAAAAGTTAAGAGTTTCAAAATTCTACCAACTACACTTTCTATTAATCTGCTTAGAAGGTTTTGAGACAGGAACCATGGCACACCAGCACCTCAACATCAGGCATTCTTCGTGGGTGTTGTTCTGTCAGAGGTCTCTGAAACAGTTCACAAAACTGCCCGGAAGCCATCTACTCAAATGGCATTTCAGCTTTAAGGAGGTGAGATTTATACCAGACAGATTGAGGAATTTCCCCGGCTTAAATGTCTCATACATATAGGTTATGATATTTTTAGTTCATTAATACCAGCTGTATTAGTCAGGGTTCTCTAGGCAAACAAGGGATATCTGTTAATATTAAGAGATTTATCAGAGTCTCTCACACAGCTGTGGGGATGCACAAGTCCAGGTTTTGCAGGCAGGCTGCAGCCAGGAGCTCTGATGAAAGTCCAGTGAAGGTTCTTGACGAGTTCTGGGAGATGTTGGCTGTCCAAAGACAAGCTGGGAAATTCTCTCTCAATGCTGGAATCACTTCCCCTTTTAAGGCATTTAACTGATTGGGTTAAGCATCACTCATTGCTGATGGCAATCTCCCTGATTGATGTAATTGTAACCAGCTGTCTATGATTTACCACTGCAGTAAAGTCAATGGTGACTAAAGTCCATAAATGCCCTTGTATTACAGTTAGCCCAGTGCTTGCTTGACCAAACAACAGGGCACAATTACCTGGCTGAGTTGACACATTAGCCTAACCATCACATCGCCTATTCCAGATAAAATTTACAATGTCGGATCATTTTTATCTGAAGTAGTATAGATAAAATGGCTAGAAATATAGCTGTATTTTACTCTTATCAGGTTACTATAGGAACAGAGCTAGTGAGTTAACTGAGGATCAATTGTCATGCAAAACTAGAAAAGATTTAGCTTGTTTTTTATCTGTAACTCTCCACTTTTTATTTCCTGCCTAGATTTCTTCCCTGAATTTCAAATTCATATCTCCAACTGCTTATTTGACATTTCCATTTGATCATTTAACTAATAATGCCAAAAAATAATATGTGTTTGAATTTTTTATTTTCCCTACTGAACATGCTCTTCTACTTTTCACAATATTGCTAAGTGGCAATATCTTTCTATATGCCAAGGAAAAATCTTGAATTCGACTGTGATTTCTTACTATCCCCTATACTCCTCATCCAATCAGCAAATACTGAAAATTTACAATTGAAAAAATGTATCTCAATTGTCACTGCTATCTCTCTATCACAAATAACCATCATTTCTTTCCTGGTTACTGCAATAAACTAATTTCAATGTGGTCCTTGTGCTTCATCACTCAACTTCTAATTTATTCACAATGCAGAGCAAGGGTGATCCTTTCAAACTGAGGTCAGATCTTATTACTTTACACAAACCTGTCTAATGGCTTCCCACTTCACTCAGAATAAAATATGATGTTCTTCTTATGCATATAAACTATTCATAATTTGGCCCCAGTAACTCCTCATGCTACTCTCATAGTTGTTCTCCCTGTTGATTCTTGAATACAGTAAGCATGTTTTTACTTAGGAACTTTGCAAGTCCTGCTCCCCCTGCCTGCAACGTTCTTCTCTAGAAGCTCCTCATATTTTATTCCTCACAAATTTAAGTTTTTTGGCTCAAGTATCGTCTTATTAGAAAGCGTTTCCCGGAAATAAAACAGAACTCTGTTCCCAGCCCTGGAAATTCCCATTTCCCTAGTCTACTTTATTTATCCCATAGCAGCTAATATCTAACATACCATGGATTTACATTGCTTATGTGTTTATGATATCTTTTTTAAAATATATTTTTTATCTTTTTAAAAGATACTTACATTACACATACAGATACACACAAAAAATAAGTGATTCCCATGTGCCCCACTCCCTGCACGTCCCACCCTTCCCTACATTAACTTCCTTCATTAGTATGGTACATTCATTGCAATTGATGAACACATTTGAAGCATTGCCACCTAAGCATGGATTATAGTTTTCATTGCAGTTTACACTCTCTCCCACTCAATTCTGTAGGTTATGGCAGGATATACAATGGACTGTATCTGTCATTGCAATGCCATTCAGGGCAATTTCCTGTCCTGAAAAAGCCCCCCTGTATTATACTTCTTTTTCTCCCTGCCTTCAGCATCTCCAGTGGCCACTGCCTCCATAGCAATGATACAATTTATTCCATTGATAAAATCATAATAAGTCTATAGCAGAATACCAGTAAGTCTACTCTAGTCCATATTTTATTCCCTAATCATGAGGATACTGAGATGGTGATGCCTACTCCACATCTAATTGAGAGGGAGCTTTGATACTGCCTGGCTTGAAGTTGTAGACTCTCTCAGTTCTTTGGTATGGTGGTTGTTGATCCTCACCTCCTTGTTAGTTGACCTGAGTGAGTCCACTGAACTGGAGAGTGGTTGTTGCAACTCCACTGAGGCTCAGGGAACAACTGGCACATGGACAGCCCAAGGATTCAAGTCTCTTGGATACAGACCTACCACCTACAGCACCAACTGTGAGTTGAGATAGAAGAGACAGAAGAAGCATGAGTAAAGAAGTCATAACCAACTCCAACTCTGTCACACTTGGGGGCACAAACTCCAAAGTAGGGTCCACTGGCAAGGCACCAAAATCCAGAGCTATCTGCTATGACCATAGGACCTGGGTATGTCCAGAACCCTCAGGAGCCCCACTGTTTGGGGTAGTATCTACTTTGGCAGTCTATGAGATCCTGCTGAGATGTACATAAGCATTACCTCTGGGATGACCTCCTGACTCAACTTTGAAGTCTCTTAAACTTATAAACTCATTTGTCTCTACCTTTTCCCCCTTTTATTCAAGATCTTTTTCAAGTTGCATTGCTAGCTTGTGCTTGGTAGTAATCCCTCCATGCCAGGGATGCTAACCCCTGGGAGTCATGTCCGGCCACATTTGAGCAACAAATAGGCTCTCAGGGGGTAACTCTTAGACACCTTACAGCACCAAGCTAAGTTGTGATTTCAAGAGCAAAGGCTCATAAACATCATCATCAATATCAAGAGCCCATCATTGGACCATCCTCCTTCACTAGTCATTGCTCTGCACTTGGAGGATTGTTGCTGTCCCATTAGAGAATGTGGTAGAGCTCCGCAGAATGGGAATTCAGTATTCTTTTGGTTATTGGCACTGTGACAACGCCCCACACACCAATGAGTTTATGATCTCTTTTGCTCACTAAATTATAACTGTCCTAAGTTGAGAAACTTCGTGTATTTTTTTATGGTTGCAATTGCTATGACTAGAGCAAAACCTGGGACATAATTTATCAATAAACAAGATGAATAAATGAATAAATGAATGAATGACATGGAAACATTTTTGTTACATGTTATTTTATATTATATACAGTATATAATATATATAGTTTACATATATTCATATTTATTGATAAAATCAAAACAATATGAATATAAGCAACTATTTTGCTCAAGGGTCATTTCTATTTCTCTATAGGATGGAACCAAGATCCTTCAGTAATAAATCCTTAAATAACTTCGTATCCATTTACTCCATCTGGCAGCTTGAACGGGGCATTTTATGGTCTACCTCTCCTCTTTGCACAGAGCTATTTAGTTTAAGTTAATTTTTAGACATGAGTTGACCATCTTTCAAAAGAGCTCTGTGTATCTTGAGCCCATTGTTTCATAATTTCATAAAACAGATGTACAAATTAGTTCTATAATCAGAGGCAGTGAGGCCAAATGAAAATTAAATGAAATACATATGCCGAATGTGTTTAAAGTCCTCGGGAACATTCCTAGTGGAATTTTTTTTTTTTTGGTAACTCTACAGCATCCATTCTGTTCCCTCAGCTTCCTCATGTTCTGCTTTCTAAGTGCAAAGCATGAACTTAAACCCTTTCCTTAGCTTGGAGTCCATGTTCATTTCCATGAGGTTTCCATAAATTTTTCTATACAGTATTCATTCTTCTCTTCAGGAAGCTAAATTTGAATAGCTCCATGAGACTTGGAGACAGTCCTTTCATTTCCTGAATATGTTCCCTCTTCAGAGACACAAACTGACATTCACATTCTTTATTAGGTATACTTTTAGAAACCACAGTTTCCCAAAGATAGATAAACAACTTTAATCAAAAATTCTACTTGGTGATAGCATATACAGAAACCATCAGCAACCATTTTCAGTGTAGACAATATATATATAGATGGATAGATAGATTAAAATTAGATAAATTATTCATGTATTTTTTAACTTTTAAATTCAACATCATACCTGAGCCATTAATTTAATTTAGCTAATTGTATTGAATGCTTGCTGTTTGCAAGACATTCTAGAAAAAGCTGTACATATTTATTAGAACAAGACTAACTGCCATGTCCCATATTTTATAAACTTTGCAATTGGGAGAATTGGCTAAAGTGCCATCTAGACAGCACATATTAAATTAAGAATAAAAAGCATATTAATGAACTCTTACCTCTGTAAGACTCTGATGTTCACCTGGGTGTTCTGGGCTTGACTGGCTGCTGATCTTAATCAACTGGTGGAAAGACCAATGGTAATGAAATAGCTGAAGAGCTGGGGCCACTCTCTGAGTGTTTTCATATCCTGCAGGAGACTTGGATTAATTGCATGGGGGGGGGGGGGAGAAGGGTTTCCAGCAGAAATCTTCTGCATCACATTGGTTATTGTCCTATTTGGCAGAGGAAGTCACATGGTCAAGCCATTGTCAGTGCGGAAGGGGATATTCAAAAACATCCTTACAGGGAAAATTAGTAATTAGTAAACAACTTCTCTCTGTAGACATAATTAACATGGGTAGGATTCTAATACATAAATAAACAGAGAAAATGACATTCTGAAGTTCTTCTAATGTAAATAAACAATGTGAAAGGTCTTTTCCTCATCTTCTGAAGAAAAAGTGAAATACATTTTTCTTCATATTACTTTCTTTTCATATTTACTTTCACTTGCTTTTTCAAAGGTATAAAATCTATTGGTTTAATTTTGAGTGGCATGCTCCTTAGCCACACTAAAGGTAAGCTGATCCCTTGGTCAAATGAAGAAAAATACTGGTAATTAATATATAGAGAGATATTTCACTTTCTTTTTTATACATAAAAGTAATTCATATTTATATTAAAATAATCATAATTTATGGTATATAACTCTTAGATTTTATTTAAGTAAATATTATTCTTGTACATACTGGTATACCTAACTTGGCTATCTCTGAAACTATCTTGGAAGTCAAACTAAATCTGATCAAAAGAAGAGACAGTGACAAAATCTATAATTTTAATGAATTTAAATCATTACACTGAAAGTTCAGTTTTCCCAGAGAGAATCCTTGGTTTGTTTTCCACCATATTCACAGGCAACACTGCTGTTAACTTTTGCTTAAGGAAACAGTTTTATGAAACAGATAAATACTACTAATGCAACCATGACTACCAAAAAAAACAACAACAAACTAAAAAGGGGGTATTAAAAAAGGGCATATGGCCCATTTCCAATTCTAACCACTGACAAAGCTAGAAGGCATAGCTGCCAAACCAAGACTAATACAATAAAATGCCTGACTTAAAATATATTGCCAAATTATATCATGCCATATGGGTCCATTGTTGGGATCCAATCAGAAACCCTTAATGAATACGGGAAAAATCTGTGCTGGGGTGTTGAGTAGGCATTATTTTTGTAGTTGGGTTTAGTTGAGGCCTGCCTGAGGGTTGGCATATACAGCAAACATAATTCCACGTCAAAATATTGAATTTTTTCGGGAAAATATTTAAGAAATACATAAGGTTTAATCCTGGCCAAAAGCCTGCACTATTGAAACAAAATTAAATTGTTAGATATATGATGTTAAATCCATAACCTCAACTATAAATTCTCTTGGGAAAATTTACAAATTTATAACATGTAGCTAAAAATAAACAAAACTGGAGACCATATAATTTCAAAATAGATGTAACATAAATTAAACAAATTCACTAGAAATTCCCTCTGGGATTCTAAAAAATGAAAATATCATTTTGTCTCATTTTATATTATCTATTACAGGAATTAAAAATACTAGAGTTTACAAAGCACTTTGATGTTTGTTTTCTTAAAAAATAATTTTTTTTTAATTTTTAAAGAAACTCTAGATTGCATAAATGTTACCTAAAAATAGAAGGGATTCCAATATGCCCACTCCCTCCTCCTCCCATACTTTCTCACATTAACAACATCCTTCATTAGTGTGGTACATATGTTACAATTGATGAACCCATATTGAAGCACTGATACCAACCATGGACTAAAGTTTACATCATAGTTTACACTTTGTCCTGCACAATGTTGTAAGTTATGCCAAAATATACAACGGCCTGTAGTCATCACTTCAGTGTCATGCAGGATAACTCCAATGTCTCAAAAATGCCCCCATATTACACCTATTCTTCCCTCTCCCATCCCTCAGAACCTCTGGTGGCCATTGCTTTTACATTAATGATAAGAGCTCTTCCATTGCTAGAATATTAAATCTGTAGTAGAACAATAATAAGTCTACTTATCACAATTGTGTGATGTTCTGAAGTTGAGAAAACGAGTATAAAACTAGTATTTAAAAGTAGCTAAGTCACTCTCCAAGGTCATCCAGATAATTGTGATTTAACAAGATTTAGAATCCAGAATATTCCAAAACATCAGCATTAAATTTTATGGACATTTCCATAGCAGAATTTGGAAATATTTATTTCTAATATTTGATTATGATATACAGATCCAAATGCTTGCCACGAGAATATACTTTAAGGGGGTTCAGATAATCTTTTCCTTCTTCTTCTTTTTAATCCTTGAGGTTCTGTGAAGAGTCAATGTAGAGAGAAGAGATATGAAATTACATTCATGAAATTATATTTATATGCTATCTGAAAAGAGAGTAATGTTAATGTTAATTCTATTTTAGATAATGCTTTGCTTATATGAAAAGAAATATTCTCAACTGCCTAATTTTTATCACTCAGACATCAATACATATGTATTAAAACACTTAATGGAAGTTTGGAATCACAAGAAATGTGGCTGTCAATGTAATCAAATTTTCAATTTCTGATTGTTTAACATAGTAAATATTAAGAATGTTCACAAGAATGTTCCATGAGTTTCATTTCTCATAGTGTCTTATGAGTTTCCATGCCAGTAATTTGGCAAAGCAGATCAAATTAAATTCAGATATATCCAAAATGTCTCATATATGCCTAGAAACTACAGATTCCCAATAGATAATAAATCAATGTAAGAAGACTGAATATTATAAAAAAAGGAAAACAAACAGAAAAAGTAATCCTAAATTCTTCTTTTGTCTCTATTTTGATGCTTTAAAATCTTTGCTAAGGCTTAGTGCATGATAGACACAAAAAGGTTTGCTCTTTACCACGTTTGATTTCTTTTCCTATCCCAATGATAGCAAATTTAATAAGTTTCTAAGGAGAATAGATTCTGTCATTGCACAATTCAAAATTTACATTTGAATGTGCTCAAATGATTTTAAAGAAGTGTATGTTCTACCATAATTACCATGGAGTAGGTGAGGAAAATGTTTCCTTATTTGTAGATTGATTCTATCTTTAAAAAATGATGATTTGAGACTTGGGTTCTACATGTCCATTTCATTTTGCATCTCTTTATTTTCTATATTAGAGAAGTAGTAAGTTTACAGAACAATCATGCATAACATTTGTTGTAAATGATAATAGCACATATTTATAATTGTACTATTGACTATAGTCCGTGGCTTAATTTAGGGCTCACTGTTTCTATAGTGTAGCTCAATGGATTAAATCTTTAAAATTTTTATTCTGTTATCATATATTTTCCCTTTCAATCACATTCATTTATATAGTTCAGTGCTGCTAGTTACATTCACAATGTTGTGCTACCATCACGACCATCCATTACCAAAACATTTCCATCATTCCAAATAGGAAACCTTTGTATTTTAAGTCTTAACTTGCCGGTCCTTTGTCCCCATTCAGTCCCCTGGTCACCTCTATTCTCGATTCTGACTGAGTTTATTTATTCTAATTATTTCAAATCAATGAGATCATACAATAGTTGCCCTTTTGTGTCTGGTTTATTTCACTCAACATGATGTCCTCAGGGTTCATCCATGTTGCCACATGTCTTAGGAATTCACTCTTTTTTATGGTGGAATAAAATTCCATTACATGTATTTACCACCTTTTGTTTATCCATTCATCAGTGGATGGACACTTGGGTTGCTTCCATCTTTTGACAATTGTGAATAAGGCCTCAATCTCAAAATAAGCAGTAATATGGAAAGGCTATCCATGCAGTTCATACTTTCATTGTAGTTATTGCTAAAATCTTGTATAAAGACTTTAAGAGTTTTCCACAACTTATTTTGACATTTACAATGTGGATTCAAGGCTTTACCTATGGATATATATCCATAATATAAAAAACTCCTACAAATCTGTAAGAAAAATATAAATGGTTCAACACATGCAAAAAATTCATATACATAAACAAACACTTCAGTGAATGTAATTACAAAATTACCTCTTTTGTAACCAGGGAAATTTCAATAAAACCAACAATGAGATTCCATTTCACCCCCACCAGATTGGCAGAAATGACCAAATCCAAAAACTTTGAGTTTTGGCAAGGATGTAGAATAATGGGAACTCATACAAAGTAGATAAATTGTACATTAGTGCAAATATTTAAAAAAACACTTTGGTCTTACCTAAAATTGAGAATGTGAAGAACCAACAACTCATAATTCTACTCCTAGAGATCTATCCTGGAGAAACATTGTCCTCTGTTCCCCAGGAGTCATATAAATGAATGCTGAATGCTCTTAGCAATAGCATTGCTTGCACCAGCAAAACAAGGTAAGACATATACCCACATAAATACAGAACACTACTGGTCTTGAATGAAAAGCAAATTAATATAAACTTTGTAGCATTCTCATTATGCAAAACTATTCAACAGTTAAAAAATGATAAACTACAGGTACAATTATCAATGTGAATAAATTTCACAATCATGTTCTTGGATAAGAAGCATGTTGCAAAAGGAGCGAAAAAATGAAAAACTAAAATTTCAGTTGTGTCACCACTACCTCAAGAAAACATGGAAAGTGAGAGGTTGAGGGGACAAGATTGAGAAAGGACCTTTAGGGACCTCAGTAGTATGTTAAAGTTTTATTTCTTAGGCTTGTGGTGGCTGCTTGAGTATTGTTTTATTTTTTCATAGCTGAATATTCATAACCATTTATGCTTACAGAATTTAATAAAAACTAAGAATAAGGCTAAATAAATGTTTTAATTGTTTCTTCGCACATCTTAATGATTTATGTTGTTCAACACTTTGCTACACTCTGGAGACCACTTTGCATAAAGGAGTAAAGAGAGATTCAGTTAAACAATAATAAAAGAGTAGTCATAGCTTTAATGTCTATTTCCATGCTTGTCTCCCTTACCAAACAGAATCAGCTTGGATTCAACCAGAACAGCAGCAGAGAGAGCAGAAAAGAGTAGAAAGAGATAAAATACAAGGAAATAGAGGCTCTCACCACTGTAGAAGAGCTCTGAGAGTGGAGGGAAGCTATCTCCAGGGAGATACACACACACACACACATATACAGCAACAAAGTGGATGATTCTCAGAAATATGCTAGAAGGCACTGGCAGAAACCCACTTCTTCCATATTCAGATGCCCAAACATTTGTCTTTGTCTACCATTGAGAACGAACAGCCTCTACCATTGAGAACGAACAGCCTCTTTTCATTTCCTTTTTCAAATCTTGTGTGAGTGCTCCTTGGTTGGCAGAATCTAACTTGAAGCATGTTGACATGAGATTTCGGGAAATATATTTTCTGGTGGTTCTTCTCTGAAAGAATGAGAAAGGAAGTTGACCACAAACAATCTATGCATAGACTGAGAACTCCTTAAATGCAGAGATCTTTATGCAACAAATCTTTTTTTTAATTCCCAACACCTACTACAGTACCTGGCATGTCTAGGCTCCTGGTAAATATTTGTTTGAATAAATGAGTGAAGAATGGCAAAATGATATAGACTTGCATGGAGAACCCAGATCCTTCTTTGGTATTAAACAATCTTTTAAAAATAAATAATTTAAAACTAATAAATTTTAATATATTTTATTTACCTATGGATTCTTATATCAAGGAATTTTACCAACTTTACTTAATATACCTCACAATGCTTTACAATGAGATAAACAATATTTTAAAATTTTAACTGAAATTTGTGATTTACATTGGTATATCTAACTATATCTATTCCTGCATTTGGAACTTTGTTAATAATTATTTATGATTCATTAAAGTTGTTGTAATTCAGACCTAAATTCCATCCACTAATGCCGTACCTATTTCCTGATTACCGTGACTTAACTCTTTTTCATTGTATCTCTCCACCTTCTTGTAGCCATTTCACTTGGATAATTTCTAATTGTTCTTCAATCCTTGACTTAAGAATCAGGGCCTCAAAGGTGCTTTCCCTGAGCCCTACTTCTGACTTATAGTAAAACTGCCCCAATTATATTCTGCCAATATAATATTACATAGTGCTTACTGTTTTTCTTAGTCATCTCCACAAAACTCTACATTCTTTGAGGAATTATATTGTAGACCTAGTGACAACACAGCAATTTATGTGTTCAATGCATATTTGCTGAATGAACTTACTAATGGACAAATTTATGAAATAAATTTCCTTCCTCATTCCAAATCCCTACTTCTTATCTCAATCTTATGTTTTGTCACTTCATTACTATCTCCATTCTAGTAGGGTTATTTTCAGGACTATTCGGGCTACTTTCTTTAAGATATATGTTCATTAATGTACTTACATTAAATTTCCATTTTTATGGTGCATCATTTACATAGTTTTATAGGTGCTCCTATCTCATTCAACCCTACGAGGCAAACCCTTTTATTCCCCCATTTTACAAATGGTCATTCACTTGAAGAAGATCTCCTAATTTTCAATCTACAGGGCTTTGATTTGTACCATGCTAACTTGCCTCTGGATTCAAATTGAATTACTAGGACACCCCATGAGAGAAGAACCCTCTGCCGTCACTGTCTGTGTTATCTCTGCCTCTCTTGGGTTGTTGCACAATTGGGCAGCCTCTCCCATTCCAGGAAGACTGTTCAAACCAGGAAAGCCTTTCCTTAGAAATCAACTTGTGTTACCCCAATAATGCGGCTGCATCAACCCACTAATTTATTCCAGACCCAGAAACCTCTATTCTACACAAGCCTGTCTAAACTCACTCCTTCCTTCTTAATTTTGGCAGCTTAAAAAATGGAACAGTGTATCTCATGACTCCTCACTTGGATGGAATTTCTTCCTGCACTTCCTGCCCTGTTCTGAACTCTATAATCCTTGCTCTAACCTGTAAAC